>NC_142346.1:11178333-12575000 GCF_054954075.1 Amborella trichopoda
TCCCTCTCTCTTGATATCTATTTCTCATCTCTCTAAAATCTCAAGTTTTATCATCTTTCTCTCCAAGTTATTTCGGGTATTATGTACTATCTATTTTCTTTTAGGTATTTCTCTTTGGATGGCACGCCTAAGTCTAGGTGGTGTTTTTATATGTAGGTGGCAAAAGGGTAGAACCTCTTGCTAGTAGATCTCTCCCTCTCTCTTGATATTCATCTCTCATATCTCTAAAATCAAGTTAAGATGCTTGATCAAGATGAAGCCATTGAGTGGATTTTTGCCATAATAGGGAAATCAACATACCGATCATAGATCTCGAACATCATCAGAAGAAGAAGACTCAACCCGGTTGATGTAATCTCCAGTAATTTTATCCTTTTTAAATATTTATTTATGTTTTGATCTTCTTGTCCCATAAAGCAATAAAAGTCTAGTTTTCTTTGTTGAATAAAATATTGTATTTGAAGAGGTAGCACTTGATAACTGACTTTATTTTATTGTATTTTTTTTCAAGAGTGGTTTGATGGTAATTGGACATTGTAAGTGATCTTATCGGTATAGGAATAAAGAATTTTTTTTTAAAATATATACACCGTGCTTTATCATAAATTCCTTTCAATTTAATGGCGAAGGAAAGAAATAGGAGAGAGAAGATATTGTTATTGAAAATGGTAATTTAGTCTCAAATATTTTAACTTTTTATTGGGTAAAATTAAAAAAAAACAGTGACTGATTTGTTGGTGTGATAATTAAAGTAGCGTAAACTTATATACTTCTCCTTATCCAACCGTCCATTCTAAATGAAGGGCTAAGATTGCCTCAATCACAATATCACGTCTCTACACTATTTTATTTTTAATCTTTTTTTTATAAGCTATTTTAACACCAAATTTTGTACATCCAATCCTCTATTAAACTCGTACTAGAGAAAAATATAAAAAAAAATATTTTCAATAAAATAAAATGACCAAAATGCCCCTGAAATATTCAAGATATATTTTGGTCATTATATTTTATAGAAAAATTATTTTTAATATTTTTTATAGGTGCATTTCAATGAGAAGATAGCATGTACCAAATTTCATATTCATACAATATGTATAAAAAATACTAAAAATAAAATACTTTGAGACGTCTGATCTAAGATCAAACAGTGAGTGGCTCTCTCGATTAAAATTAGACGACTGGTTGGTAGGGGAAACATAGATCTTCTATGTTGTAGAGAAAGTATAGAAACCTTTCCCGTTAAAGTATTGGAGGGCAGGATGTTTACAAAATTTATTTTAAGAAGATATCGATAATTTTCTGTTTTACTGTTTTTAAAATAGCCTTCAACTAAAAGCATACACAAGAACATCCCACACATAAAAATCAAAAGAGGTTACATCACTCTCCACAGACCAAACCCCACATCTATGCTTATTTGGGGTAGTTCCATTCAAGAAAAACAAGTGTTCATCATGGTTGGCCTAAAGTGCTATAGAAGCCAATGGCTAGAGATGGGTTTACAATGGTGTAGCCACCATCCACAAAGAGGTTTTGCCCACTCACATACCTGGCATCATCACTAGCCAAGTACAATGCAGCCTGCGCTATGTCCTCGGCCTTTAGAACCACCCCTTGCAGGTTCCCAAACTTGCTCAACAAATCCTCAGTGTCCATGTTCACAGCCTCTACTGGCAGTAGCCCGTCGGCAATATGCGTGGCCACCCCGTATGGCGACACACAATTCACCCGAATTCCAAACCTCCCTAACTCTGCCGCCGCACTCTTCATCAGCCCGACAAGTGCAGCCTTTGAGCATGAATATGCATATGAAGAGAAACCCCCTATTTGAGAAGCCACACTTGCAGTAAACAAGATGCAGCCCTTGCTTGCAGGGATCATGACTCGGGCGGCATGCTTTGCCCCCAGTAGTGCCCCTACTAAGTTCACACCCAACACTCGCTCAAATACGGCTTTCTCAGTGTTTAGGATTTCGGCTATCGAGGCATCCAATGTACCGGCATTGTTGTACATGATGTCGAGCTTACCATACTTCTCAACTGTAAAGTCAACAGTTTTCCGGACATCATCCTCATTTGTTACGTCGCAGTGGATGTAAGATGCGTCCTCGCCCAACTCGTGGCATAGGGACTCCCCGAGGTTATCGCGGATGTCAGCAATCACAACCTTTGCACCATGGGCCAAGAAGAGTCGCACCGTGGCCTCTCCGATCCCTCGCGCCCCTCCTGTGATGATCACCACCTTCCCATCGAGCCTGTTGCATCCCATCATGTTAATTCCTCAACTTAAAGCTTAATTATGATTCGTACAAAGCAATCGAATGGAACATGGCATACTCTGCTTCAAAGGGCATCCATTAGTGGCTCTTGCATGCAGTAAGTGGACATTAATGGTTCTCAGATTGAGTATCACAATAATTCTTATCACCTCCCCATCAATATGTTTGATGATGATGAGAGGGTATATCAGGAAAGAGGCTAGTGGGGTCTGGTGGGGTCGTGGTCGTAGCATTCCCACACACCAAGTCACCACATTGTAGTTTCCATTGCTACCACTAACACCACCTTACTAATACTTTCAAAATGATGAGAGGGTATATTAACCAAAAAACTCATTTACTGGATCAACGTTTTTTGACTCGGCCGAATTGCTCAGCCTCTGCCAATGGGTGAGGCCCAATGCTATCTATGTGGTTTTTTTTATATATATAATATTTAAGCAATTGCAAACACATGAAATCTCATTGACTTATTGGTTATTATGTTTGTCACTGCAATTGCTGCTGTATCCACGGGTTGCCTAAAAAACTAAAAAAAGAAAGTCCTATCTGACTCAAAATAACTTGCAATGGTTTCCATTCCTACTAATACTTTAAAAAAGACGACAGGGTATATCAACCAAAAATGTCATTGAGAGGATTAGTGTTTTTGATCTCGGCCGAGTTACTCGGCTTCAGCCAATGGGCAAGGCTGAGTGCTATGTACTTGGCTCAAAATAACGTGCAATGGACAAGAGTTATACCAAAACCTCATGAAGAAACCCTATAAACTCTTGCCAATACACTACTTTAATAGTTGTAATAGATATTATCTTATTTACTATATACTCCTTTTTTTTTTAAACACGGCATGAGCTTGGCCGAGTTATTCGGATTCGGCCAATATCCGAGTATTTTGGCCGAGTCGATTTTTTGAACAATGGATTAAATTATGTTGAGTAGATTTGAGAAACCACATGGTCATTAATTTTTTTTTTTTTGGATAATTTAGTGGGGAAGACAAGCCCTTACTCATTTTTTTAAAATAGATTAGGAGTTAGCTTTTTTGAAAGTGTTAGTGAAGAGGTGTTAGTGGTGAGAATGAAAACCACAATGCGATGGCTGAAACGGGGTGCTACCACCAAGCTACGAGCCGCTTCCCACATGGTCGTTAACTTATTATGACTATTTGGATCTTATTTTGCTATGTTCCTTGCAAAAGCCTGTTTGCTTTGAAGATGGACATCCTTTGTTGAAAATCAAGGGGCAATGATGATATTTCTTTGGCATCACCCAATGGGACCGCACAACATGATCCATAGGGAGACTCCATACGTAAGACGTTCATTTGACAGGGATTGAAGATTCCATTCCAAGGTAGGCTCTAATTTGATTCTTTAGAGCCACAGCTCTATACAAACCGTGACCATATATTATACGTCTAACATATATATAACATGTTATACATGGTGAAAATTGTTTCACTCCGGCTGGACCATATTTTTGCATATGCGGTCCAAAAAGTTCAAAACATCCATCTTAAAGATGGATGCAAGTAGGTGTCTCATGTAAAACCAAATTTTTTCTTATTAGAATTATTATTATTTAAATTTTTTAAAATTTATTTACTTTTCATATTCATGATCTCCATGTTAGAGATAACACGTCCTTAAAAATTAAGTTTTAAAATCCATCTCAAAAATAGATTTATTAAGAGGCCCGTATTTCAACATATGCGGGCTTGGCCGCATAAAAACAGGGTCCTATACATAAGATATACATAATGTCATGGTCAGAAAAGATCAAGGGGTGCTTGTCTTAGCATGGGTTTGGCTAAGAGACAATGCTAATGCTTGGCGAATAACCAGCTGAGGTGTGTTATCTCAATCCTGACAGTAGTACCCCCGAGCCACATGATTAGGGGTGGTAACGGTACAGGTCTTGAGCTTTTAGGCCAGGTTTTATGTTCAGGTCGAATTCAAGTCATTTTGCAGGTCGTTACCAGGCTTTTAGGCATGCCTACTACATGCCATTGTTTTTGGGCCGGGCAAGGAAAAATAGGCCCGTAATCACCCCGAAAGCCCAAAGATAGCCCTCTAACTTGTGAAACCCAGATCTCGAAGTTTAGGGCATGGGCATGGAAAAAAGAGGACCCATCATCTTCTTTCATCAGCCTCATAGGCCCAAGAGGAAGAATCCACTCACCACCCACATGAGAGAGAAAGCAGTCATGATTGAGAAAGAGGAGAGAGAAGAGTCCAAGATTTGAGGCAGATCTGCACCCTCAAAGCTATACAAATCAAAAGAAAACAGGAATCAATCTTTAAAGTTTTATTTTTTTTTGAAAGAAAAATCAGGCATGAAAATTAAAACACTAGCATAATTCCAGTGTTTGACGAGCCTGTACTAGGCTCTTAATTGTGATACTAAAGTTATTGGGGGAAAAAAAAAAGTTAAGCATGAAAAATTAAAAAGAATCAGAATATTAGCAGTATTAAAGATTCATAGATAGATAGCCCTCAATGGAGGAACCCAATTTTAACAGCTACCGAACTTTGTAAAAGAAATACCTCGAAGCAAAGGCAAGTATTCCTTCTTTTGAGAGGTTTACCATTTAGAGAGAGAGAGAAAGCCAGAGAGAGAGAGGGGCGTACCTTTTGGCATTAGGCAGAGAGGGGGCTGGGGTGGTCATGTCTATTTGGTGCAAGTGTTCACGTGAGGCAAGGCAACAGCAGTATTAATGAGCATGATAACACCCTCACTCCCTTTTTATTTATTTCTTATTTTTTTACAAAGTCTAACTTTACTTTCCATTAAAAATTTGAAGGGTCAAATATGTCGTGACCAATATAAGTTTGACTTTGTTTCTGCTGAAAATCTCATGGGTCAAACATGTCGTACTCCATACAAGTTGGGCTTTACTGCCGCATCAAACCCTAAAGGGCACGCGTGCAACATTAGGAATGATCATGTTCACTCCCTATCGAGATTAAGGATCTAAGCTTTTTTTGGTTCATTTTTACTTTAAAATTGTTATCTGACTCATCATCATTGTCATAATTTTTTCCAACTATTTAAAGTTGGTTAAAATCGCCATTTGAATATTTTTTCAAAAAAATATATATTGAATTTTGAATCTCTAAATACTTAGGTTTAGAGACGGTACTTCTAAGTTCCTAGACACTCAGATCTAAACACAAAAATCAGATTCTTTTCCTTTCTAGCTCGTTGCTAGGACCTGGAAGCTACAAGAAATTTTGAGTCCTAAACCTTACTCCCTCATCAAGTTTTTACATGTTGCATGTAGCCGCAGAGCGGACCATTCAAAATGGTTTGGTTTTCCTTTCATTGCGAAGAATGGTGTGAATGAATTTTTGGATATAGTCAAAAAAGCAAAAAAAAAAAAAAAAAAGGAAAAAAAAAAAGAAAAAAGAAGAAGAAAAAAATGGTGTGAATGCGTTACTTAGTTCAATACTCAAATGTTTCAACTACAAAAGGGATAAATAATGAGAGAGATAACAAAGGGGACAAAAATTATGTTGGGAGAGGTAAATGATGAAAGTTCCGAGTTGATGATGTCTTCACCTTGCCATTGCCATGGCCGCCCGCCCATCTTGGACTTTCCTCTCCTTCAATAGTCATCCTCACCCAACCTTGAGCTATCTTCTTGTCACCAAAGAAACAAGTGATCCTTTTTGTAAGGTAGACTAACATAATTTATTAATTGATCTTCAACTTTAAAATATTTGTATTTGAGTTGTTGGGTTGAGAAAGAGAGAGAGAATGGATGAATGTGTGGGGAAAGTCAACAAAGTGAAAGGAGTACCTTCAAAACCTTGCAAAATCACAAACAATGACAAATGTAGCAACCCATAAGAGATTTTGGCCCTAGATGAAGAGGAAATCAATAATAGATTTTGGAGATAAATGAAAAGGAAATCAATAATAGATTTTGGAGGTAGATGAAATTAACCTGTCCATATATTCTTTATTTTATTTTTTTTGTTCTTTTTAACATCTTTTAGTTATGTGACTACTTAAAAAAAAAAAAAAAAGTGAAAAAACCATTTTGAGTTCGATGATTGCTGCTTTCTTAGGGAGGTAAAAGGCTTGGGAAGCCACCGCAAGAGCGCAGGTTCAAATTCATAGAGCGGCCACTTTATGCAAAAGCCAATGGTTATGACCGTTTCCAGCCCACCCCTCTGAGGACCTTGCTTAGGAGGGACCAGCACTAGGTTACGACCCTTTTTATGATTATTGCTTTCTACACATGATATTTGATCAATTGTGCTTCTAGTTTTTGTGACTTGATGGTTTAATACAAGCAACTCAAACGTGCAATGCAAAATATTTGCTAGTTATTTTCAGAATATTAATTTCATTTTCAGAAAGAGGAAAGCATAAGACTCCAAGGTGATTTAGAAGCCACTGCACATATACAAGTACTAACGGCATAACAAAAATCTAACTCCTAACCTACTTAAAATTAAAAAAATGGGTTGGGGAATGTCTTCCCCAATAAATTGCCAAAAAACCAAATAAAATAAACTGCATTTGACCTAAACCCCGAACCTTCACAAAGCAAACAATTTGGCTCGGATGGGCATTTTAGATTCAATACATAAATAGTCATTTATAGCTGACCTTTGATCACGGTCAATAGTCATTTATAGCTGACCTTTGATCCCACCTGCACGGTCCATTTGGTCAGGAGATCAATGACTTGATAAAGATTAAGATGACTACGCAAACAAGGATGGGTTTTCAATTAAGATTTATCCTGCAACATGAGGATTGTGGCAACATTGAAATTAAAAAAGAAACAGGAGGGTAGATTTCGGTGCTTGGGGCAATTAGTGCAAGGCCTATTAAAAAGGGAAAAGGTTTATATAAGGTTGTAACAAATCTTTCAGAAAATGTTATTTTAATTTTATTTATTTTTGACAAAATTTAAAATTTATTAATAATAGATGCAACTTACATCAGGGAAACTACTTTATCAGCTATCAAAAAAGTATCCAAATCCACTCCCCTAAATCAACCACTTCATTTGCCTCCCTATATACATGTGTTAAGGAAAGAGTCAAAGATGACATCAAATCAAAAATTTGCAAGCTGATCAATTTAAGTTGCCAGAGAAAACATTGTTCTTTCTTACACCATTTAATAACATTCAGCAAATCCCCTTCAATAATAAATCCACCTCCAAAATTTCTGGCCACTAATAATTTCAAACCATGGAAGATAACAAGTAATTCAGCATGGTTTGTCGTATTAACTCCACATGGGCCCGCATATGCAATTATTACATTTCCTTGCCAGTCACAGACCATTCTATCGAATCCAACTACGACCATAGAGATAGTTTGATGTTGTTTAACACCCTTTCAAAGCTACAAACCACATTCCCCTTCCTTCCTTGATAACTGACAAACAAGACCATAGAGATAGTTTGATGTTGTTTAACACCCTTTCAATGCTACAAACCACCCCTTCAAATGTTCTCCAGTTCCTCTCTAACCAAACTTCCC
Organism: Amborella trichopoda; assembly: GCF_054954075.1. Classification (NCBI taxonomy): domain Eukaryota; kingdom Viridiplantae; phylum Streptophyta; class Magnoliopsida; order Amborellales; family Amborellaceae; genus Amborella; species Amborella trichopoda. Next base: position 11,186,125 of record NC_142346.1, read on the forward strand.
ACAAGATAACTCCCCGTAAAACCTTCCAAACAAATCCTCAAGTTTTCGGTAAAGGTACTTCCATTTGAGTTATCAAATCCAAACCATATTGTGGTAAAGTTAGATTTATCCCTATCATTTGAAAACACCACCACCAAATTTTGGATATGAATGAGCAATGACTAAACAAGTATGCCCCAGACTCTCCATCTTTCTTACACAGTAAGCACACATTCGTGATTATCTTCCCTATCTTAATTAGATTATCATTAGTAAGAACTTTATCTTGAGCCACTAGCCAAAGGAACACGTGCACTTTATGAGGAAGAGGCCATATCCAAATCTGTGAAATCTTAGGAAGATTCCATCGCACTATATCAAAGAAGATAAGTTTATAAACAGATTTGACTTAAAACTGCCCATCATTTTCTATTTCTCACACCAATTCGTCCTCATTACGCTGCCTGATAACCGTATGCTCAAGGCCTTACAAAATGTTGATAAGCGGTAGATAAATATAACTTTGAATTCTATCATAAGGGAAGGTGATGTTCCAACTAACTTTATTACCTCTGACTTCCACTAAATTTGCAACCGTAGCTTGGGGAGACCTGACTTTTTCAAATAAAAGAAGATAAACATATTTTAGGGGTAGATCTCCCAACCACTTATGCTACCAGCCAACCACCTAACATTACGATCCATCACTTGTTTTGAAAGCATAAATATCTCTCAAAAGAAATGAAGTATTGTCCCTCCCATCTCCTCTATTAATCCACATACCAAAACTATGAATACCATATTTAGACACAAGTACTTTACACCAAAGCTGCTCTTTACATTGAATGCTTCTCCACCACCATTTGCTCAAAAGTGCAGCATTTATAAGCGGCAATCTTCTCATTCTCAGACCCCCTTCACCCTTTGGTGTATACACCTTATCCCACCAAATAATATGATAATTCATTTCTTCTCCAAAAGAGCCTCATAAGAAATCGCACATCATGAATTCAATATGCCTCGCCACTGCCCTTGACATAAGCATTAAAGACATTTGATATATTGGAAGATTTGCTAAGCACGAATTAAAAATGTAACTCGGTCCCCAAAGAGAGGTACTTAGGCTTCCAAAGATCTAGCTTAAATTATACTCTTTGTATAACATTGTCCCATGCAGCAATGGGCAGGTTCCCATGTAAGATTGGTAAGCCCAAACATTTGAAAGGAAACACATCCACCCTACACCCAAATCTCAATGCTAGATCTTGAATCACCTCATCATCACAATTCACCCTGATCATTTCTTTTTTTCCAAATTTAACCTTCAAGCCTATTAACATCTTACAATAAGTCAGGAATCTCTTAATATTATTGACTTGAGCAGTATTTGCATCATAAAAAAGCAAAGTATCATCAACATATTGAAGATGAGAGATTTGCATACCATTTTGAGCAACCTTAAAGTCTGTAAAATTCTCCCTATCCATTATAGTGCATATTATTTTACTGAAACATTCTGCATACAGGGTGAACATAAAGGGTGATAAAGGGTCTCCTTATCTAAAAAAGCCTTATTTTCGGGCTTCCATTAATGAAAATAAAAAAATGTCATCGATAGACAGCAAAAAATCCAGCTTCTCCATCTAGAGCCAAAGCCCATATTTTTCAATATATCCAACAAGATACACCACTCAACTCTATCGTAAGTTTTTTCCATATCCAACTTCACCACCACACCCAGTTTTCTACTTAACAACATCGAGTGAATACACTCTTGAGCAATGATCACACTATAAGAAATCTATCTATTTTAAATAAAAGTTGACTGAGTATCAGAGATAAGCAAAGGAATGACAGTCTTCAACCTCTCTGCTACAATTTTGTCGACAATTTTATAAAGGATAGTAAAGAGACTGATAGGCCTAATATCAAAAAGAGAAGAAATGATATATCTCTTAAGGATTAATGCTATAAAAGTACCATTGATACCTTTAAAGAATTCCCCCGTCTCCATAAACTCCCTAACTATCTCCAATAACTCCAACTTAACCAACTGCCAAAATCGTTGATAAAAGAATAACGGGAATCCATCCGGTCCAATCCCCAGGAAGTTTAAATACAACTCTCTTTAATTCTTCCATCGATACCCCAATTTCAAGGCTATCCGCAAGCAAATAGGGAATAGAAGAAAAGGCTAAGCCATCCATATTAGGCTTAAAGGGAATTTTTGTAGAAAATGTGTTTTGAAAATGAGAAATAATACTAGTCTCCCATGCCATATTGTCATCTTCAACAACACTAAGACTCACTAGGCTCGAAATATCATTCTGTCTCATTCGAGCACTAGCAGTTGCATAAAAAAACTTAGTATTATGATCCTCTTCTCTAACCCATTTCACCTTAGACCTCTGTTTCCAATAGATCTCTTCTAGCCTAAATAATTCATCCAAAGAGGATATTAAAATATTTCTATTAGCCCGATCAACCTCAGAAATGAGACCTGTTTGTTGAATATCTTGATCCCAGCTCTGAATATCAAGAAAGACTTGGGCGATTTTTGTTTTAAGAGATAACCAGTTCTCAGCTTTCTATACTAACAATTTATGCTTAACATTGAGGAGTTTTTTATGAAGCTAAAAATCAACCGAACCAAAGCTAATTGAATTTTCCCAAGTGGATTTTATTAAATCAACCACCCCAGGTTAATCTAACCAACCCAGCTCCAACCTAAATGGCTTCCTTCCACTACTGAATAACTTAGTATTAAACAATAACGAAATGTGATCAGATGAAAGTCATGGCAATACTTTTATAGTTGCCAAAGGGAAGGCTTCCATCCAATCTTGATCACTAGAAATTGATCGAACTTAGACATAACCAAATTAGCCTCATTGTTATTGGACCAAGTAAATTTGGCGCCCGTAAGAGACATATCAAATAACTAAAAGCGCTCAATAAAGGAATTAAACATAGCATCATAGAAAAGAATTTGAAACCCTCTAATTGATCATCTTGACATCAAGATATATGAATTTGAAATATATATATATATATATACATTGCATGTCAAAAATAGTGCATCTTGCAACACATTATCTAGAGCATCCATTTTCAAGATTTTCATATGTTTAAAGATCTACTTGATTTTAACTATTTATGGAATTTACAATTTTATGTTTAGATATGAAAGTAGATTTTGAGATGATCCCAATACGTGTTTATACCAAAATCACATGTTATTATAAAATTTGGAGGTGTGTCGTAATTGGAGTTTTTAAAAGTTGCAACCTTATAAAAACCACACCCATTAAAACATGTAGCATCACATCTGAGAACCCAACAACATCACTAAGAATGACCTGAAGATATATTTTTAGAACAATTGTTTCATCTGGGATGGATAGCATTTGTACAATATACGACCAGAGGTATAAAGTAAATGGATGCAATTAGCTGGCCCATCTAAAATAATTGTAACTAATGGTCCAAATTTTTTCTTGCTGTAATTATTATTTCTAGTTTTCAAAATTTATTTATCTTTTCATATTCATGATCTGCACGTTAAAGATTATATATTCTCTAAAATTAAAATCAAATGATAAAAAATATATTTATTGCCAAGCCCGCATTTATACATGTACGAGCTAGGCCCATATTTTTATCCCTCATTATGAATAGCCACCAATAATGACATTTAAAAATGGATTGTTTAGATAGTGTATTACAATATGCACTATTTTTTAGGGCTCCAAATTTCTCTTTGCTTTTTTTAAATTCATAACTGGAGGTCAAGATGATTAATTTAAGGGTAGGTTTTTTCGTCAAAATTGTAATTCCTATGATATTTGAGGCTTGTCTTTACTTTTTATCACAAAGCCTAGCCCTTGAACTAAAATTTTCGAATGGGAAAAGTTTAGGTGCGTCTCTACTCAAATGTGTCCTTGCCCAAAAATACATCCTATAGATGGATTTAGGATCTAAAAGTACATTCTAAGTCCCTTTAGATGCATTTTCGTTCTAGATTTTTTAGCTCAAGAAACAAAGGATAAATATAAGGGAAATTATTAGAAATATACCTTAATTTTGGCCTAATTGGATTGACGACACCCTTTTTTTTCAATTTTTGAATTTTTTTTTACCAGAATAATATTCACAGTAGTCATATTACCGTAAAGACCGTATTACGGTACTTTAAGTACCATAATGAATACCATGTAAAATGTTGTGATAACTCCAACGATTATTATGGTACTCGAATTGTCGTAATACTACCTCACTTAAAGTCTTATTTTCTCCCGTCTTTGTCTCTCCTCTTCTCTATCTTCTCCCATATCTTTTGGGGGGCTAGCTTGCCTACTCTTCTGATATTAAAATGCAAGTTTGTTCTCTCTCTTTAAATCCTTTATTGGGCTTTGATGTAATGTAGGGTTTTTTCTCTCTCTTGCATTCCTTGTGGTTTTGCTTTGTTTCTCTCTCATGGATTTGATGTTTTTTTTCTTCTGGTGTTTGTCTTGCTTTTTCCTCTTGTTGTTTGGGTGTGTTTGTCTCTCCAACTCTAAGGCGTTTGCCCCTTCTCTCTCATGGCTATTTTTATGCCCTTTTCCGAGTGTTTAGGTTTTTTCCTATATCTCTCTCGTGACTGTTTTTTTCTCATTCTCTGGCCCAAGTGTTAAGGCATTTTCTCAGTTTCGTTGTCTTTCTCACTATCATTTTGGGCTTTTTCCTCCTCTCTCACGGTGCTTTCCTCTCTTCTAGGGCCATTTACATTCTATCTCTCTAGATATTCACATTCACTTTATCTCTCATGGAACCTTCATCCTATGGTTTTTATTCCATCTCAACACTATTGTTCTTTTTTTTCTCACTTTTCTCAATCTTGTTTTTTTTTTCTGCAGAGCGTGAGGTTCAAGAGTTTCAAAGTACATGCTGGTTCAAACCCTTCCGAGGTGCATTACGGTATTTAAAGTACCCTCATGCTTAGTCTGTGTCATCTTTTTTTTTTTTTTTGTCCAAGTTTCAATAACTTCATTAAATCTTAAAGGGAGATTACATCATTAGAAACATTAAAAGAAGAGAGAGAAACACCTATTTTTGCCAAGACATCAATGATATCATTAGCTTCGTGGTAGACGTAGGTGAAAGAGACAGAAAGATAATCCACCACATCTCTACTCCTTTTTGCACCACCGAATAACATTTAGAGAGTCCCCATCAATGAAAAAATTACGACCTAGATTCTTCCCAATGAAAGTTTGGACACCCCTTAACAAAGCAGTGAGATCCACACAATTAGCCGTAGCAACACCAATAGGACCTACATAAGAAAACACAACATTTCCATAGCAATCTCTAATAAATCCTTTAATACCTGCAGGTCCTGGGTTTCCCATAGAGCTCCCATCAAAATTTAACTTAAAACTTCTAAAAGGTGGGGCATAAACATTTGGGTCTGCTTGGTCTAAAACCCAAAGAAAAAAGATTGTGCATATTGACCATGACATCAACCTTAGAGATACCCCACCCATCCTTAGCCACCAATAAAGAAGACCAGATTGATAACTTGATAAGGTGAATAAGCTTGTCTACCGGCAATCCCATACCCTAAAAAGTCCACCCTTTTTGCTCCTTCCATATTTACCAAAGGATTTGACCTTTAGCAATATTCCAAATTGTAGCACCCACCTTGGGACGGTATAGGATACTAAATTGTGCAACTAACCCAATCACTTTATGATGAAGCGGAAGAAAACAAACCAACCTCTCCAATAAGCCAGTACCAAATATGTAAAGTATAGGGACAATGGATTAAGAGATGGTCAACTGGTTCACTATTCTGTTTGCAGAGCAAACAAATATTAGGTAACACTTTCCCCCTTTTTTTGCAGGTTGGCAATTGTTAATAATTTATCTTGCGAGGCTAACCAAATGAAAATTTGAACTTTGTGTAGTATACGTCATTTCCATATCTACACAATTTTGGGGGACAACCATCTCCAACGATCATGGAAGAAAAGGTTATAGCATGATTTAACCGAAAAAATATCATCGCTTTTAATCTCTCAAATGAAAATATCTTCTGCCCCCTGAGAAATATAAACTTCATCCAAAAGTTCCATCAAAGTACACCATTGGGACAACATGGTATTGTTAAGCCTTTTGTATATAAGGGGTATATCCCAAACCAACTGCTGACCTCTACTCTCCACTACGTCATAGATGTTATGATAAGGATTTGATACTACCTTAAAGAGGTTAGGGAAAGTAGCCTTCAGCGGGCACTCTCCAATCCACTTGTGGTGCCATAACAAGATTTGATCACCACAACCCACATTCCATCTAAAATAGCCCGAGACCATATTCCTACAGTTGAAGATAGCCCTCCATATAAAAGACACTTCCTTCCCTCTACCACCCCCTATCCACAGATTTTGCCTATCCATCCCATACTTTGGCCTCAACACTTGGGTCCGTAGGTGATCCTTCAGGTGAGTGCTATGCCACCACCATTTACAAAGCAAGGCCACCTCGTCACCTTTCGTATACCTAGACCACCTTCACGCTTGGGTATAAAAACTCTATCTCACCTTAATAAATGGAACTTCCTATTCTCACTGTTGGAACCTCAAAGGAAATCTCTCATCATCTTTTCCATTTTCTTTGCAATTGCAGCTGACATTTGTATTAAGGACATTTGAACACCTAGCAAATTTGCAAGACACGATCTTAACAAAGTCACCCTTCCTCCTAGAGAAAGGTATTTGTGTTTCCAAAGATCTAACTTATATTGAATTCTCTCGATCACCTTATCCCAAAATTCAATAGGAAATTTAGAGTCTGAAATAAGTAATAAGGAAAGAGTCCACTTTGCATCCCATAATCACAACCAGCTCAGTCACAACACTAACAATGCAACTGACTCCTGCCAAAGAAGACTTGTAGGAATTAACCTTCAGGCCTAAAGTAACTTCACAAATCTCCAAGAATCTCATAACATTTCTGATTTGTGAGGGCTCGGAAATTAAGGTGAGAAACAAAGATATCTGAGTTTGCAATTTGGAAGGCCTTGCCCTCAACACCCTGCTTAACATAAGGCTAAAGCACTCAGCATAGATAGTGAACAAGAAAGGAGATAGGGGGTCTCCTTGATGAAGGCCTCGGGTTGCATTAAAAAATCCTATCATAATTTGAAAATGGTAGAGAAGTAGGCTAAAGATAGGCAACCAGAGATCCAACTCCTCTACAGATCACCAACTCCATTCGTTTTAAAATCTCTAACAAAATTCTCCATTCCATCCTATTATAAGTCTTTTCTATGTCAAACTTTAAAAGAATGCTAACTTTCAAACTCAAAACTCGCGAATGGATGCATTCTTACGCCACCAACACAATCAGTAATTTGGCGGTTCTGAATAAAAGCTTACTGTGTTGTAGAAATAATGGAAGGAAGGACCACCTTTAGACGTTTAGCAAGAATTTTGGCAATGATCTCAACCCACTCAGGGGCCAACAAGAACCTATCCAACTTTAACATAACTAGACATGCCACACTATTATTAGACCAAGTAAAACTAGAGCCAATAATAGACGGATCCACAAGAGAATTACGCTCAATGAAAGAGTTGAAGCTTCTCATGGACGTATTAATATGATGACCTACAAGAGACTCACAAGGCCACCTAATCAAATTGAAATCCCCACCAATCACCACCAGAAAATGAAAAGACATAATCACATCATTCATCGCATTAAAAAAGACTGCTTTCAAGGAAGGAATAGAAGGCCCATATACATTCATAAATCCGAAGAAAACCCCACTGTAAGTCCATTAAATCCCAAAAGTAAGAAATTGTCTTTAACAACTGACACAAAATTTTGAATAACCATGGGGTCCCACAAAATCCAAATACCCCCTGAACTACCTACAGCATCAATCCCACACAAAAAAATCTCACCTGAGCCCCAAACGTCCCTGGCCCCAACGAGAGTAGGACTAGATAGTTTGGTCTTTTGTAACGCCAAAATAACAAGTTTATATTTAGCCAGCAAAAACAAAACATCCATTTTCCTCCTAGGGTCCCCTAACCCCCAAACATTCCAAGACATAATATTCTTTAACATGAAGAAGAGGATAGAGAAGAAGAACCTGGTGCAGAGCACCTGAAAAAAGGTCTTCAAAAGCATGCATTTCATCAAATGCGCCACATGTGTCTTCAGAAGAGAGCGAGGAGCCTGAACTAAGTTCCACCAGCTCTAGCTCACGAAAAGCAACTGCTGCAGCTGCCGCAGAAAAGCCTCCTTAGGTACCCCGCGGGCCTCGAGCCTGGCCGAAGAATGGAACCCCCTGCGAAAGACCATTTGATTCTTAGAAGATTCTTGCCTTTTGCCCATCTTAATTGGTGTAACCACCATACCATTATCATCTGTTTCCTCTGAAACTATAATCATCGCCAGATTGTCCATCTTATTTTTAGCAACCCTCCACTTCTTTATCTCAGCCATAACCACCGCAAGGGGTACATCCTCCATTCTCATATCCAAGATCATCTTCGCCACCAAGGGAGAGTCATCACCATTCTCAACTACCGGAGCCAAAGACTGAGAAATAGGAGGGTTAGAACAAATAGGTTTAGTCATTGGAGAAACCACAATAGCTACTTCACTGTCATTCACTGCATGCTCCTCATTCTGAATAGGCCCTTCCTCAAAAAGCTCTTGGTCATTAACAGCATTATGAGGAGGCAGAATCTCCATCGGGTTATTCTCCAACAAGGGATGGGGCTCCACTGGATCAACCACTTTAATGGCTAGAGGGTCGATCATCAAAGGGTCAAACAGAGAGCGGCTCTTCCAGGCCCTTCGCTGTAGCCAGTCTTAAGGGAAGAGGGTGCATATTGGTTCTGAGCAACACAAGCAGCAGCACAAGACGCCAGATCTGCCCCTTATCCATCCACAGGACCAGAAGCAGAATCACCAAAGGCTGAGGTTTGGGTTGCACCTTCCAGAGCCTATCTCTTTCTAAATCAATACCTTCAGCCTGCAAAAATCAAGGGAAGATAGAGGGGGTTGAAACACTGCCACTTGTAAAGATCTATCATCCCCATGCATCCCTTTGAGCAATGTGTCCAACGCCTTTGCACTCAAGAGATTCTCGAAAGTCCCACCAGCCGCCATACAAGCATTTCCACCACTTTCTAAAGACAGTGGATAGCATGGTCCCTCAAGTATGCCTTCCTTAGAGGAGGAACAACGTGGACCCGCAAGTCCATCATATAAGGCCCTCCCAAAAATAGACCCCCATGAGATATCATCCAAATCCATATCTCTCGTACCAATCTTTTCAATGTTAGCTCCGCCACCTTCCTTAAAATCAACTTGCTGTTTACATCAAAAGACGACAAACCAGCCAAAAAAACTGATAACCTACCCATCGGGATCCACCGTTTAGAGATTTTAGGTGGTACAAACTTTTGAAATTCAAATTTTCGGGTGTCCCGCTGAGAGATTCTTTCACGCTTGAGGTTAACCGGTGAATCCTTCCCGGCTGAAAACCTCCCATTGACTGGGAAATTGAACTAAAACTTATGAGGGGCAAAGTTACTCTTTGACAACTTGGGGACCTTGTTCTGAAACTTTGGGGGTATAAAGAGTCTCTTCAAAGTTTCCCAGAAATGAGCGTGAAAGAAATCAAAGTTTCCCAGAACCGGGCGCGAAAGAAATCAAAACCTCGAAATAGTCATCTTCAATGTTCAGCAACACCTTTTCCGACAAAGGAGCACAACTTAGTTTAAATTTTTTGACACGAACATCTTTGCAATCATAACTCAAAAAGGAGTCCTAGTTTAGGTCACTATAGACCCCAAAACCTTCCACAATTTTTTTGATAATTGCTAAGTTCCACGCATGAAGTGGGAAGCCCCAGATATCAATCCAAAGAGATTCTTTATTGAGGTAGGATCCGTGGTCGGAAGGTTTCCACAGATCTAAGGAGAGAAGACTACCCTCGATTCTGCACAAACGATTTTGTAAAGCCCTCTTAACTTCCTCCTTTGATCTAACTTTGAAACCCACCTTGTTAGGTCAAATAATCTTAACATTAGGTAGATAAGGAAGATCCCATCCCCGCTTGGCCCAATCGAACAGGGCAAAGAAGCTTGATATTGGTGGTGAAAAGGAACCACACACAAAACATTCCAGCCTGATATCAAGAGCTTCCCATGTTGGCTTCCCGATACTCACCAAATGCCATGGAGGATCTCCTTGAAACCTCTTCTCCATCCTTCTAAAACTTACCTAAACCCATAGGTCTCCTCGATACTCACGTGGCCTATTACTATCTCCTTCTTAGTCTAGTCATCACGAACTTGAAGTACCGTAATGTTTAGTCTGGTCATTGCGGTACTTAAAGTATCGTAATGTAGTCTTCAAGGTAATACGACTACCTTGAAGGCTATTTTTATAAAAAAAAATGTCAAAATTGAAGAAAATAGGTGTGGGCAAGGTTTATAAAAGTTGAAGGTTTTTTTTCAATTAAACGAAGATTAAGATATGTTTGTGATAATTTCCCTAAATGTAATGATATACGGACAATCATAATAAATAATCCAAAAACAGTCTGAAATGGTCTACTTATTAGGCCAAAAATGTTTTTTTTATATTCACGATCATTGTGGTCACAATTATCCACCTATAAAATTTTAGGATCCCAAACTCATCTCTGCAATAAAAGTTTTAAGGACACCCACCCTAAACAAATTCCAAGAGCTTTTAAGAAACCATAGCCCATCAACCATCCATTGAAGGCGTGAAAGATCATCAAACGAATGTAAGAACAAGCAATTGCATTCATGTTTTTTGGAGGATCCCATTCTCACCATCGACTTCAATTATTTCTATGGACGACATGATATCCCATGGACTATGCTTTCTTTCACATAGTACGTTGATTTGCAATTTGTCTTACTTTAATGATACTCCATATGGTACATTTATGATACTCCACATGGTACATCTATGTGGCAATGGGTCAGGCAGCCCGACCCTAAAAAATGTGAGAAACTATATTTCTGTATAATTGGGCCTCAACCCCCCATGAAAGGTGTAATATTGAGCTTAACAAAAATGTGAACAAGAGCCTCAAATTATAGGGTTACAAAACTGTGTAGTACTCTAGAAACTAATATATATAATAAACCACCTTCCTAATATGGATACACATAAGAAGAAGGAAAATATTGTTCCTAAACATCAGTGCATGTTTCTATATTTTCCACACTCCCCCTCAAACTCAAGATGAGTTAAGAAGGAGCATCTTGAGTTTGAACATCTGAATAACGCAGGCTTTAGGTTTTAGCAACAAAGCAGGAACAAAAGAAGCAGAAGAAGCTTGAGCAGCTTAAAATTATCGATCCTCAGAAAACGACATCAAGTCTTTAGGTGTAAAGCATGGCCGATAAAAGTAGTGGTCTCCATGCTCAGATTGCTTGAACAACAAGCACAGAAAGTGGCAAATCTCAGGAACAGACGAAACATTCGAGATCGCGAAATTCTATCATCAAACAAGAGACAGATCAGAGAGAGTCGAAACATGACTCGACAGAGAGATAGATCAGAGAGTCGAAACACGATTCGACGGAGAGACACATCAGATAATAGAAACACAACTCAATATACAGACAAATCAGAGAGTCGAAACACGACTCGATGGCTGTTATGCATATGGTGCAGATTGGCTATTTTTCAGAGGCCATTTTAGAGATGAATTTAAAGGCGGGTTTCTGATCCTGCTCGCGAAAAGTCCGACATCAGACAGGAACACAACAACAATGGTTTTTCTTTTGCAAACAAAGACAAATCACAGGAAGGTTTCTGATAAAAGAACATAAGTTTTTCCTTTTTCTTTTTTTTTTCTTTTTTTTTTTGTGAATGAATAAATAAATAAAAAATAAAAAATAAAAAAAACCTAGGAGAAAATAAAGAAGAAAGAGAGCAGGCTCCGACAGTACCAGGATGAAAAGTAAGAGAGAGAGGTATCAACAACTCTAAACAAAATCACTTGAATATTATGGATCCCCAAGAATGCACAATGGACTACCTTTTTAAAGGAAAGCAAAAAATGTCAAGGCAACAAATGCCAATAGAAGAGAAAGAAACAGAGAAGAAGGACAGAGAATGAGAGAGGGAGTTGAGAACAGCGAGAGAGAGGGAGAACTAATGAGAGGTAGAGAGATTTGATGTGAGAAAGAGAGGGAGAACAAAAGAGAGGGAGCCCTTTCCTTGAAAGGCAGGCCGTGAGACAGAAGCCCCGCGAATATCCTAAAAAGCGGAGATGCAGAGAAAGAGAGCAGAGGAAAAAACCCAAAATTGAAGACAGAGAGAGAAGGAACCAAGCACGTATGGGTGCTGGCCCTAGCAGTTATCGAGAGAGGAAGAGAGATTCTTTCAAATTCCGTGGAAGATTTTTATGCCAAATTATTTTGGATCTACTACAAAAGCCAACGGAAATTAGGGTTTTTGAGCCAAATGCCAAGGGGATTTTGTAGCGAGGCTTGGAGATGCAAAGTAGGTGGAAATTAGGCCACCGCTTGTCCTTAACAAGGGCTTGATCTAGGCGACAGTCACCATGGAGGACATCCACGGCAGTATAGTTGATGCGATTCTCGAGTCCGAGGAGAAGGTCAAGGTTGCGCAGGCCAATTTCCATGTAAAGGGCAACCACCTTGAAGCCAAGGCGGGTAAGGAAGAGGGATATGTTGGCAGTGGTCGTCGTCTTCCCCACACCTCCCTTCCTAGAGGTCACGACCACCACGCGAGGAGTCTCCCTTGACAGTTCTGGCTTGCTTCGCCACTGGAGGACGGCTTGGCAAGGCGAGTGCGATCTCCTTCTCCTGCTCGATCTTGGGGTTGTTTTGTTGGAGATTCGGAGGAGGGGTTTAGCGGGTGATGGGCATCTGCTTCAAAGTGATCATTGAGAGAGAGAGTGAGAGAGAGAGAAAATGGCTAAAATATTAGGAGAGAGAGGAGCTCAAAATATCAGCAGAGAGACAGGAACAGAGAGAGAAGCCGCAAAGTCACAAAAACATGACAGAAAGGAAAATTGTATTATACAAAAGCTAGAGGAAGTAAATGCCTTTCTTATGCAAGAGGTAAATTTAGAGAGAGGGGCAGGGGGCGTCAAGTGGAGAGGCAGGTGAAGTCATGCAAACAGAGCAAGAGGGAGTCTTGAGAGCAGATCTGTAGAGAAGGGTAGAGAGAGAAAATAACCAGAGAACCAGAGATATCTAAGAAGATGGCTGGAGAAGAAGATGACTCTCGTGAAAAGCACAGTGGAAGTTCTAGAGAGAAAAAGAGATATGAGAGAGACAGAGACAGAGAAAGGGAAAGGTAGCATGAAAAGAAAAAGGAGAGATATCTGAGGGAGAAAGGTAGAGTGGTAAGAAAAAGGAGATATATCTGACGGAGAAAGGTAGCATGGTAAGAAAAATGAGAGATATCTAAGGGAGAATACTGTAATACAAATCTATATTTCTGTATAATTGGGCCTTAGGCCCTCATGAAAGGTAGATTATTGAGCTTAACAAAGATATAAACAAGAGTGTATAGGGTTACAAAACTGTACAGTACTATAGAAACTAATATATATAATGAACCACCTTCCTAATATAGGTACACATAAACGGAAGGAAAATATGTTCCTAAACATCAGTGAATGTTTCTATTTTCCACTCCACAAAAAAAAGTAGGGCTTGGGCTATGAATTGTGTGGCCTAAGGGTCAAGCTAGGGCCAGGGCCAGGGCAGACCGGGTTCGACCTGGTCAGGCCCTCCTTTCTTCTTGTTTTAATTTCTTTTTTTTCATTTGTTTTTTACTTGGCCCGGTGCCTTGTTTCCACCTTAATATTGGCCTTGCAAACCAAAGCATCCACTCATCAGATAACTCGGTGTGCGCCTCCATTTACCCTTTTTGGTTTCAAACAAATAATGATTAGGGAACTTACACTATGCATGAAAAACATATTATATTATGCTATAATAAGGGAAAAGTTTATATAGAGCCGAGGCTCTAAACAATAAAATTAGAGCCTACCTCAAAATTTTCACTAGACAATGTTGTTTTGATTCCCAAATATCCTCAAATTGATCATGTCGATATCAAGATGCATGGACATGAGAAAAAAATGGATTTCAAGTTCTGGAAATAGTGTACTTTGTAACGTATTTTTGGACCGTCAATTTTCAATATTTTCAAGTTTTCATAAAGCTGTCAATCTACACTATTTTTGAAGATTTAAACTTTATAAATAAAAATAAAAATATATGTTAATGCTAGCACAAAGATTTCCAGTATTAAAACTGCATTTCTCGACACTATTTGAAGGTAGGTTCTAATTTAATTGTTTAGAACCTAGGCTCTATACAAACCGCACCCATTATATATTTATATTTATATTATTATGATATATTTGTAGGATTATGTTAGGGGAAAAGTTTATATAGAGCCGAGGCTCTAAACAATCAAATTAGAGCCCACCTAAAAAATTTCACTAGAAGAGATTGTGTTGATGCCCAAATATCCTCAAATTGATCATCTCGACATTAATATGCATGAACATGAGAAAAAAATGGATTTCAAGTATTGGAAATGGTGCATCTAGTAACACATTTTTTTACCGTCAATTTTCAAGTTTTGTAAGTTTTCATAGATCTGCTCGATCTACAATGTTTTTGAAGCTTTAAATTTTATATTTAAAGATGAAAATATATTTTAAGGCTATCACAAAGATTTCCAATATTAAAACTACATTTCTCGACACTATTTGAAGGTGGGCTCTAATTTGATTATTTAAAGCCTTGGCCCTATACAAACCGCACCCTGATATATATATATATATATATATATATATATATATATATCAAGGGAGCCACTCACCATTTGATCTTAGATCCGATGTCTTAAAGTATTCTATTACAAGTTCAAGTTAGAATATTTTTAATAGAATACTTGAAACAGAATACTTTAAGACATCCGATCTAAGTATTCAAAAATAACAAGTTCAACCCCCTTTGATCTATATGTTGTCCTTTCTTCATTTTAATTTTTCATTGTATTTGGGTTTGTACAGGAATTCTGAAAATGCCACCCATCGAGTGAAGTTTATGATATCTTGCGAACATAGAATGGAAGTAACAAATAAGAGATCACCTTCTCCCAAAATAGAAGCAATCGTCTCCAAGTATAGGCATTCAATTTATGATACCTTGGTCACTTACAAAACCGTGATGTTCCCTTTATAAAACCTGGGATTTTTTTGTTGCCACCAAAGGCTATGTAGATAAAACCTGGGATTTTTTTCGTCTTGAATTAGGTTTTTGTCACAAAGTTCTTTCATGGCTTGATTTCTTTTGAATCCGTGATGTTCTCTAAAAGGGCTTGGCCTTATATATTCAAAGAATGACTATTTTCATTTTATTGCATAGTCCAAATGTTTGAAAATATGCCCCAGCCACTTTTCATGTTTTGATTCCATTTTTTCCTTGATCCTGCATCTCTTTTCATACTTAAAGGATTAAATTTGGGATCAAGTGAATGATTTATTGTTATTTTCAATATAATAATTATCTGATGATAGGAAAGGCCAGAGTAATGGTTTTGTTTATTTGATGATTTCTTGTTCTTTTCGTAGCTAAAGGATAAAATTCTATGGAGTAATGAATTTATTTGTTTGATCAATTCTCTGCCTTACTAGACTTGAAGAACTAGGATCAAGAATTGGGAGATTCACAGCTTATTCTGCGTATTTTGAATGGGGAACTATATGGGGCAGTGAGAGTAGAGCCTGTGGTTTGTAGAGTGGTGATGAAGATATTTGGTTTCAAAGCTATAAAGTAAAAGCATGAGAGCTTCTCGCTCATGTATTTTCAAGGCCAAAAAATATTTTTGATAGAGACAAAGATAGATAGAACAATGTTGTAATCATATAATTTGAATTTGAATTTTATGCAAGCAATGCTAATGGAGATCTCTCTCTCTCTCTTAAATTTTAAAACAATTGATGTTTTTATCGCGTGCCTTATGAATAAAGTTTTTCTTACTCAATAATGGGAAGTTGTGTTTTGACCCTCTCTCTCTCTCTCTCTCTCTCTCTATATATATATATATATATATATATATATATATATATATATATATATATATATATATATATATATATATATATAGATGCCATGTATTTCATACCTATGCAATTCGTGGCGAATTGCAGTTCTATTCTATCCTCATAAAGCTGGAATGGTGTACCCATAATCCCTGCATTATTACTTCCAGTAAAGAAGAAGAGATGATCAATGCCATCATTCTAATTTAATGAATCAAGAAACGGTAATTAGATTGAAAAAGCCATTTTATTTTACAAGCAGGGAATAAAAAAATCAGTTTAGGAGCCGATTCTACTCGACATAGTGGTCTTTTGAGTTGTAAAAGTGTAGAAGTTGGGTTTTCCCAAGTTTTAAATAAACTCAGTGAGTTGACAATCAGACTCTCTCAGCCTTACTGCCTAAGGTGAGTTTTGTCTTTTTATTACTTTTATTTTTACTTTTAAGCTGATACATTTCTTCAACTCTTGCTCACTCAAAGGAGAGAGAGAGAGAGAGAGCAGCTATTATTCCGATGTTCGTCATCTTCATTATTTTTTCCGAAAAATGAAAAACCTGCATGAGTCTTCATACAAGCACATCTTATGTCTTCTTGCAGCCGCATGAATTTCTTATGAATATACCTTAGAGCGTTTGTGTTTGGGTATAGTCCAAGAAACATACAATGCTTAACTCTTGGTATTTTAGGGGTGCCCCTATGATCCTGTCAGTTTTAAGAATCTAAGCATTGCTGCCCCGTTGTGCCTACCATACCTCAATTTCATATTTCAATACATCAATGGCATATCCACAAAGGGACAAAGAATGATGCTTTGCTTGAAAATCCTATTTAGTGAATTAGCAAAAGATTGAGCATTTAATTAAACAAAAATATATTCATTACATTTGATGCACAACATCAATATTGCATCCACATTTCAACCTTACAATAATCATTATGTACAACTCCAAAATTACATATACAAAGTTGTCACATGTAAATGCTCAAAAATCTCATATACAAAGTAGCATTTCTAGCCCCAAATTTGTGTCATAATCACACCAAGAATGGTGTTCTCTAACATATAATGATTACCTACTAAATTAACATCTTCTTAATGGACAATTCTTATAATCATAGACAGTTTGGCACATGAAGGAACCTTACAATATCTAGGTTTTTTGGGTGGCTGCATTTATTTGGTTGACCAAGCTCACAATTCAAAAGAAATGCTCCCGAATTTTGCGATACACCCACGCTATCAAATTTCACATTATATGGTTATAAGTAATTGTGATGTCCTAATATCAAAGATAAATGGTCTCATTGTATATATATATATATATATATATATATATATATATATATATATATATATATATATATATATATATATATATATATATATATATATATATATATAGAGAGAGAGAGAGAGAGAGAGTAATAACATTATGAGACTCTCTCACACCCATGTGAGTAGGACCTCAAAATATCACCATTAAATTTTGACACAGATATCTAAAAACGTTATCACATGGATGTGAGACTTAGGTGCATAGGTTCATTGATAACGTTTCCAAAGATTTATATCAAAATTCAATGGTAATTCTTTAAAGACCTACTTTTCTAAAGATATATGTCAAAATATAAAACTACATTGAATATTTAATCGTTCTCCCGTTCACTCTCTTTCCTTGGGTACGATGTGATATCTTGACCATTCGACATTGGACTCTAAGAAAATGTGTTTTTTTCTTTTTGTTAAAATGGCAAAGCATGCACTGAAACACAAGAACATGAAAATCAAAAGAGGTTCCTTCACTCTCCAAACAACAAACCCCACTTCTATGCTTATTTCCGGGAGTTCCATTTAACAAACAAAAATCTTCTTCATGCTTGGCCTAAAAAGCTAGAGAAGCCCATGGCTAGAGATGGGTTTACAATGGTGTAGCCACCATCCACAAGGAGGTTTTGCCCACTCACATACTTGGCATCATCACTAGCCAAATACACTGCAGCCTGGGCTATGTCCTCAGCCTTTAGAACCACCCCTTGCAGGTTCCCCACCTTGCTCAACAAACCCTCAAAGTGCACAGCCTCTACTGGCAGTAGCCCATCGGCTATGTGCGTGGCCACCCCGTATGGCGACACGCAATTCACCCGAATTCCAAATCTCCCTAACTCTGCCGTTGCACTCTTCATCAGCCCGACAATCGCGGTCTTTGAGCAAGAATATGCATATGAAGAGAAACCCCCAATTTCAGAAGCCACACTTGCAGTAAACAAGATGCAGCCCTTGCCTGCAGGGATCATGACTCGGGCCGCATGTTTGGCCCCCAAAAGTGCCCCTACTAAGTTCACACCCAACACTCGTTCAAATTTGGCCTTCTCAGTGTTTAGGATTTCGGGCATTAAGGAGTCCACTATACCGGCATTGTTGTACATGATGTCGAGCTTACCATACTTTTCGACTGTAAAGTCGACAGTTTTGCAGACATCATCTTCATTTGTTACATCGCAGTGGATGTAAGATACGTCCTCCCCCAACTCGTGGCATAGGGCCTCCCCGAGGTTATCAAGGATGTCAGCAATCACAACCTTTGCACCGTGGGACAAGAAGAGTCGCACTGCAGCCTCTCCGATCCCTCGCGCCCCTCCTGTGATGATCCCCACCTTTCCTTCGAGCCTGTTTCATCCCATCATGTTAGTTCCTCAACTAAAGCTTGATTATAAATAGTATAATGCAGCCTAGTGGAGCACGGCATACCCCATTCCAATGGGCATTTATGAGTGGCCCTTGCAAGCAGTAAGTGTTAAGCATCACAATAACTTTTATCACCTTCCCATCAATTTGTTTGATGGTGATGAAAGGGTATATCAACCAAAATTCTCATTGACTGAATTGTATTGAGTAGGTTTGAGAAACCAAATGATCATTGTTGTTATTATGACTATTTGGATCTTATATGTTCCTTGCAAAAGACTGCTTGGTTTGAAGCTAGAGCCCCTTTGTTCAAAATCAAGGGGCAATAATAATATTTCTTAGGCATTATCCATAGGGGACACACACACAATATTATCCATAGGCAGACTCAACACGTAGGAATGATGTTCTATTCAAATGTGATCTATTTTTTTTTCAAAAAAAAAAAAAAAAATGCATGTGAAAGAGAGATTTAAGATTTGAAAGATATACCAAGTCAGTTTAGATGCATTTAAGGTCTACATGCATGATTTTTGCAGCTCAAAAAATGCAAATATGATGATCTATAAAGAAAATACCCTGTTTTAAATTTTTGCAAATATGATGATATACTTTATGAGTCACTCCAAACCATCCAATTTGAGATCTAATGGGAGTAACTATTGTGAGGAAATTATTGTTACAAAAATAATTGGTCTCATGGTACACAAACCCCATAAGACGTACATATTGTCATTATTAGAAAAGATCAAGGAGAGCTTGTCTTAGGGTGAGTTTGACTTTTTTGATAAATTATAAATAAGGTAAGGAGCTCTGCAACTTGGGCTGAAAGACAATGCTACTACTTGGTGCATAACGAGCTCAGGTGAGTTAGCCCATTAGTTGGCTGGATTTTTTAAAATCCACCTTATATGTATCAAAAAAGTTTATATAAGAGTGAGACCCTAAACAATCAATTTAAGGCGCACCTCAAAAATTCACCAGAAAAGGCAATCTTTACTCTTTTTTTCTTTTTTTTTTTTTTTGGAGAAGAAATTTTAGGCATGAAAATTAAAACATCCACAAAATTCCTGTCGTTAACAAGCCAGTGCGGGGCCCTGTATGGCGACACTCAATTTTTTGGGGAAAAAAAAATTGAAACATGAAAATTAAGAAAGAATCAAAGTATTGGCACTATTTTAAAGAGTCATTGATAGGCCCTGAATGGAGGAGGCCAATTTTAAAAACTACCAAAATTTGTAAAAAAAATGACTTGAAGCTAAGGCAAGTATTCCAAGGGCAGCAACAGGCCGGGCCCGGCTCTCGGCCTAGGCCAACCCCGGCCCTCGCCACGCTTTTGTTCCCGTAGAGCCCGCTCAGGATTAGCCCCGCAAATAAAAAAAAAAAAAGAAAAAAGGCCGGTCAGGCTGAACCCAGCCAGCACTGGCCCTAGCCCTGCCTTTGGGCCATAGTTTGTAGCCCAAGGGCCCTACTTCTTTAAAGCCGGGCCAACTGTGCTCGGACCAGCCATTGCGAGCCCTAAAAGTTAAAAATTTTGAGAGAGAGAGAGGTGTACCTCTTGGCATTGGGCACAGAGGGGGCCGGAGTGCTCATGGCTATAGCTACAAGTGTTTAACACCTGAATGAACCTGAGGCAATTGATGAGCATAGTAATAACCTCACTCTCTTCCTATTTATGTAAAGAAGACGAAGATGCGGAAATTTGTCTTTTTTCTCCGTCCAAGCTCTTCAACTGAACTTTACTCTTTCATTTTCTTTTTGCTTTCTCATTGGGTTGGTCAACTGGGTCCGAATCCACTTGAGGGGTTTATTAAACCTACTGAGTGGGTTGCAATCTCAATCTCAGTCACCGATCAGGGAAAAAAAATAAAGGATGGGTTTATATAAGAAGGATTCATGAAAACAAAATAAAGCCTTAGATTAAATCCTCATCCAGAAAGTAAAATATTATTTTCAGTAATGAAAATCTCTATGATGCTCTAAAATCATTTTCCAACATTGAAAACAAATTTTAAAACTAAAAAAAGGATCTGAAAACACTTATTTTCAAGGCAAAATGGACAGTCTAGATAATTTGTTATAATATACACTAACTTTAGAGCTTAAAATTTTAATTTTTTCCACAACCATAATGTGCAAGTTGAGATGATCGATGTTAAGATTTTCCAACGCTTGACTTGCAATTTCAAAGAGTTATGAGGTGACAATTTACTTATTTTGATAGGGCTACAGCCCTATCAAACCATTTTCAAAAAAAAAAATCGATATATCCTCGTGCTTCCTCAAGGAAAAGATATGCACATGAGTACAATAAAATTTTTTAGGTTTTGTCCTACAGATATTGTATTTTCCAAAAAAAAAAAAAAAAAAATTGAGCTTTAAAACAATTAGATCTAAGCATTCAAAAATTAGATGATCTCCCTTCAATCACAAGAAATTGATTTTTCATGTAACATACAAAATGCTTATAATTTTTTCTCTTTTATTTATTTTGAGGTTGATCACTCGGCCAAAAAAATTATATATCTGAATTTGTTGTCCCAAAATATCTTAGGTAGGATTTTTACCTAAGAGGATGCACAAGTGGGAGCATAAAATTTTTGTCAAAAGGAAAATCATATGAATGAGAATATTTATTAATAGTTATTGACAATTGTTTTGTGGGTCACGTGAGGGCTTGGTATTGGCCGTGTGAACTACTGTTAACTAAACCATCATTTTCAGAAAATTACAATCCGGCACCTATTGGACTTCGGTGCAACCTAGTATTTTAAAAATCAGATTTCCCCATATATAGTATTTTAAAAATTAAGAGATCCACATCGGGATTCGGTCGAGACCAATCTGGTTCATAGCTTGACCTAGAACGATTCCCATTTTGGCAGATTTGTCCGATTCTGTCATAGAATTTGACGTGTATGTCAGGAAATTGGACGACTGGATTGGATGAAGCGCCTTTTCTATTACGTTAAGTTTTTTATTTTTCAAATTTAAATTAATAGTAAATTCTTTTGGGCCCAATTCCAAAATAGAGAATTGGTCTGATCAGGTTTTGAAATACTAATGCAACATACGTTGGGCCTACAACCCATCTTTTAAAAAACTTAGAACCGACATTTACAAATTACAAACCCACAATTAAAAAAAATTAAAAAAAAAAGATATGCTGCATTGGTATGACAATGGGTTGGGTCTGGGTCAATTAACCCGAACTCTAGTCCCTTGAGGGCCAGCTGGATCCTGGCCAAACCAAACCATGCCAAAGACGCCCTAGCCTAGATAGATCCCTGACTCATGCCGGGACGAACTGACATTGTCGTGGCGCAGCTCAGCTCAACCCGGTCCCAAGCCGTGGTGGTCCAGCCTTAGCCCAGCCAATCCAGTTCTTGGCCTGTAGGGATCTAGTCTTTGCCTGGCCGTCACGCCACATTTTGAGGCAGGGGCCCTAATTTTTTGGGCCCTTGAACCACACCTTGTATAGTACAAGTTGGGCGTGTGTTAGTGCCACACCAAAGCCCGAGACATTTGTTGAATATGTGGGAAAATATCATTAAAGGGAATGAAACTCCTCATAAGATCATTCAACGGGTCATATTGTGTTTATTAACATATGAGAGCATTTTATTTTATTTTTCGTTTTAATTAGAAACATCCTCACAAATAAAAATAGTTAAATTACCCTTGTTTGGTATTTGGAATGCATAACAATCATGGCCATTTTTGCAATTTGACATCTAAGATACCTCAACTAAATAATAAAAATACCTTTAGGTATTTTTGTTGGGTTTATGTAGCTTTTAAAGGTATTATCAGAGTTTGTATGAGTATTTTATAGTGAAACATAAAATCAGTGGGAGTGTGGTCTTCGCGTCGACCATACTAGGTAAATGCGATTTGTCGATACAGGCAAGAGAGATAGTCGTATTGAGATAGTGTTACACCATTAAGGATGAAGTGTATTCATGTACGAGAGATTACCCTATGCACTACAAAGTCGTGGTTGCATCATGGTCTAGGGACTATGGTTTTGTCTCTAGGGGAGAAACTGAAATCCATAGATTGAGTCTACATTCCTTAGCCTATTGGCTGACTTTGGTGGTCCAATCATGAGCTCCTGCAATGGACTGTGGATCATGAGAATCACTGGGCCAGTTTGTGAAAGCTAGTGTGAATCGTGGTCCACAGTTGAAGGTGGAGTACTCCAGTATATTAATAATGATGATTCCTAGACCTTTATGGATCTGATTCCCATCAAAATTAATTAATTTTAATTAATTTTGTATTATATGATTTTTAAAATATTTATTTGAATTTTTGTGAAACTTTTGACATTTTAATTTTTTCATTTGGATTTATAAATTAAAACAAAATTATTTTTCAATATTTTAAATAAACTAAAAAATTTAAATTCTAAAAATTATTTTAATTTATAAATATTTGAAAGGGCCAATGGGAGCCCACCAAGTCCACTATAGTGATGTATGTGGGGCTCACATAGGGGCCCATAGGTGGCACCCCCACATAATGGGGCTACTATCTTATTTTCTAAAACCTTGTGAATCAATGCCATCAATTAAGTTGAAATTTTATGGAAAGTGTTTTGTTGAGATTTTGATTGAAACAAGAATGGAATGTTTTGTGGTTTACGGAATTTTGATTATTCAAAGATTATGTGGATAAAGAATAAATATCCTAAAAGAGAAATATTTTTCTTATTAGAGTATTTGAAAGGAATAGGTTTAGGAAGTGGATGATAATGGTCTAGCACATTCTTTTTTAATCTTGATGGTGGATCAAAGGAATAGATGATTCACATCTCTCACCCCACAAGTCTCGTTAGATCGATGGTTAAAATTGATTCTACGAATTATGGCAAACCTTAAAGCATAAAAAATCTATAAAAAAAGACTTCTTCCTTATTAAAAAATCTCTACACCCCTTTTCTATTATCTCTAAGAATTATCCCTCTCCAAGATCTCTCAAGAGGGGCATGCCCCAACCTAGGGTTTACTCTCTCTCCCAAGTCTTCAAGAGAGTCACGCCCCAACCTAGGTATCTTATCTCTCTCTTTGAGTTCCAAAGATGGCACGCCCAAGCAATCTCATCTCTCTTATGGATTCTAAGGGGCACAACCTAACTTGGAATTGGTTCTTGATTTGTGGGTAGCAAAAGGAAGCATCGCCTTGCTAGTAGATCGCTCCCTCTCTTTTTGATTTCTATCTCTCTAAAGATCAATCTAAGGGGGTTTGGGTAAGACTAAGGCATTGAGGCCTTAGGCAGTTGGTTCTAGATCGATATCCATATGCCTTTGAGATGGTTTTGTTAGTAGGATAATCAAGAGACCGATCATAGATCCCGAGCACCATTGGAAGGAAGAGACTCGGCATGGGGTGTACTAAGCCCGGTTGAGAAAATCTCTGGTAATTTACTTTTTTAAATTTTACTTTAGGTTGAGTTCTTCTATTTCCATAAAATAATCAGTTAAGGTTTTGATTTAAGGAATTGTATTCAATAGTGGTAGCGAGTGAGAACCGTGTTTATTTTATTTTATTTGTTTGTTTCAAGAGTTATTTGTTTGTGGAGGACATTGTGAGTGGTCTTGTCGGTGTAAGAATAATAAAAATTTTAACTGATATGCACCATGCTTGATCACATAGTCCAACATTCAATTTTACATTACAAATAAAAAACTTATTGTTTAGTACTAATAATGTAGAACAACTAATTTGCACTTAAAATGCTTTGCATATATCAAATTACAAATTAGTTGCTCTATATTACTAATATGAATAATGTGCTCCTTTTTTATAATGCGAAACAATTAGAGTTATTTTCATAACTTGGTGAGATCTCTTGGGGTCAAATTATTGAAATGCCCTTATATTTGTAATTCCAAATATAACGGTAATTTGGATATTTTTTAGATAAAAATGAAAAGGTGTCTAAGTCAAAATGAAAAACAAAAAAGCATGTCCTCAAATGTTAACAGGAATAATTGGATCCCTTCAACGATTTTTTAAGGACTTTCATTCCCTTTAATGATATTTTCTCTTTTAGTATTAGACAAATAATTTGGAAAGTTTCCAAGGTGTAATATGTTTTTATGTTTATCCAATCCAGGCCGGGCAATAGTTTTCAAATAAGGTCATTTCTGTATTGTGGATTGGATACGAATACTAAAATATTCAAATGTTTCAACTACTACGTGCGATAATTATTAAGTAGAGAGAACAAAGTGAACGATGAATGGAAGGAGATCAATTAAATTGGGAGAAGTAAATGAGGAAAGGATGGACTGGGTCATATATTTCTTGGTAACTTCCGAGTTGATGTCTTCATCATGTCATTGCTCCCCATCTTGGACTTTTCTTTCGCTCAATATTCCCCCTCGCCTAATGTTTCTTTATATCTTTTCTTGTCTCGAAAGAAATACAAGTCCCTTTGTAAACTTGTATTGAAGGTAGACTAACATAATTTATTAGTTGATCTTCAAGTTTAAAATATTTGTATTTGGCTCGTTGGCCAGAGAAAGAAAGATGGATGGATGTGTGGGGAAGCTCAAAAAAGAGAGAGGTAGGCCTTAGAATTTTTTGGATCAGGTCTGGATCTATCTAAATCTGGATCAACATCCAAAAAGTACACAGTGGATCCAGATCTGGATCCATATTATTTGGATCGGGATCTCGAATTCGGAATCCAAAACTATATAGAATTCGGATCCGAATCTGGATCTGGATCAATTTCAATTTTGTATATTATAAAATTAAAATACAATTACAAAAGTTAATTTATATATATATATATATATATATGAACTTGGGATTAGCTCACTAGCTCATATAAACATCTGAGCCCAACGGCCCAGATTGAATCTGGGTCGATCTGACGATCATAGATGTCCAGTAGTGTTTGAATTTTATTTTATTTTTTACAAACTCAAATCACTTGAAATTTTAGGTGTGTTTATCAAAAATAGCTGAATCTTCAAAAAATATCAAAAAAATATTTTACATGAAATACATTGACCAAAATACCCCCAAAAATCTTCGAGGGATAATTTGATTATCTGTTTTTCACTAATAATTTTTTTTATATTTTTATTAGGTGCGTCTTGATGAAAAGAACACACATCTAAATTTCAAGTGATTTGGCTATGTAGAAAAAAATAAAATTCAAGCACTACAAGACATCTGTGATCATCAGATCGGCCCAGATTCAATCTGGACCGTTGGGCTCATATAAGCTGGTGGGCTAATCCCTGCTTTTTCCTATATATATATATATATATATATATATATATATATATATATATATATATATGAAAAACACTACGCAACGCCTATAGGCGAAAATGAACAGTGATTTTACCTACTCCTATCATCTTCAAAAGTTCATTGCGAGGTGACAATTGTTTGGTAGTGTTCCATTTTTATTTACTTTTCTACAATCAGAATGACATAAAATTTGGAGCTTATATTCATAAAAGTACGGGAATCTTCAAAAAATATAAAAAAAAATATTTTATATGAAAATAATTGACCAAAATACGTTCGAAAAGTTTCGGGGGTATTTTAGTCAACTTGTTTTTAGCGGATAATTTTTTTATATTTTTATTAGGTGCGCATCAGTAAAATATACATACACGCAAAAATAAAACACTATCGGACAATTGTGACTGCGCGATGAAATTTGGACGGTGACGAGGGTAGGTGAAATCACTATTCATTTTCGCCTATAGGTATCGGGAAGACTTTTTCATATATATATATATATATATATATATATATATATATATATATATATATATATATATATATATATATATATATATATATATATATATATATATATATATATATAAAGAGAGAGAGAGAGGGAGAGAGAGAAAGAGAGAGTTTAATAATTCTCTATATATAAGGTTATGTTAGGGTGCTCACACTATAGAGAATTTTATAATTGTACTCAACAAATTTTAGATACTTATATACCCTTGTTTATACATGTAGATACCCCTTTGAAATTGTGACAAAGAGAACTCTTAAAAACCTCGAATTTTTTGGCTAAAGGACCACACAAATTTTAGTAGACCGTAAGCAATCTAGACCCAATATAATTATCTCAAAATTTCCCAAAAACTATTTCAAATTGAAGTACACTGAGAGCTTTCCAATAGTCCTAGAAATCACCCACATTGGATTAATAGTTAGAAAGATCTAGAAAATAACAATTTCGTCCCTGTGAGACCTTTTAAGTGTCAGGCCTTAGGGCCGGCTGTGTCACGGCTTGATGACACAGTAAACACGTTTTTTTTTATAATTTTAGATAAAGCCAAAAAAATCAGGAAAAATCTGAAAAAAAAAAAAAAAAAAAAAAAAAAAGGGGTTAAGAAATATCAAGAAAATTCACCAATTGAAAGCCTATAAATATCCCTAAAAAAAAAAACAGGAGAAAAATATCAAAAATCCTTAGAATATAGGAAACAATTATCAAAATTAGAAAAAATACCTTAAAAATACCTCAAACTAGGAAAAGACCTTAGGAAATTACAAAAAAATTGGAAAATTTCCCAAAAAATCCCAGAACCCATATTCTACTTGAGGAGATCCTAAAACCTTAAAAAACTAAAGAAATTCTCCTCCAATCCCAAAAAAAGCATAGGTATACCCTATCTAAAATTCTCAAACTTTTCACCTACCTTAGGAACCCTAGATTTAGCTCAAGAACCTTAGATCTACCAATTCCAACAAACATAAGCCATTCGAAAAAAGAGCTGGTGCTAGTAGTGGACTTAGAAAAATATCGGATATGTATAGATCTAGGATTCTTTTGAGCCTATAATTCAAACGACCCCACTTTCTCTACCTTTTTAAAAATAACTCAATTTTGTAAAGATTTGAGCAAATCTCATCTTAGAAATCAGCACATATGCGTAAACAATACATGAAGCATTTTTAGTAATGGTATTTTTAGTCATTAGAAGGGGTGTTATATCATCCCAATGGAGTGTGACATCATCCTTATGGAGTATACTAGTGGCCTTTAATGCTCCATATAGGTGATGTCACACCCCATATGGATGATATCACACCCGTCTTAATTATTAAAAATGCCTTTACTAAAAAAATGCTCCATGTACAAAACAAGGGTTTATAAATGTACAAATTTTGTTAGGACAATTACAAAATACTCTATAGTGTGTGCACTCTAACATAACCATATATATATATATATATATATATATATATATATATATATATTAAAGAACCCGGTTGGATCCAAATTGGATCCACTATACCTGGATCCAACCCGAATTATTATTCTAGAGCTAGATTTTAGATTCAGATCCAAATTTTGGATCCAAATCGTGGATCCAGATAGGATCAAAATTTCAGATTTGGATCCAAGCTGGGTAAACTCTCAGCCCTAGAGAGAGGAGTATACCTTCAAAATCTTGCCAAATCACAAACAATGAAAAATGTAGCAATCTAAGAGATTTTAGTCCCCGATGAAGGGGAAACCAATAATAAATTTTCGAGCTAAATAAAGCTAACCTAGCCATACATTCTTGATTGTTTCCTCTTTTCCTTTTAACATTTTCTACTTAGATGAGACGACAGATGAAAAAAAGCACAGAAAGCATTTCAATGTTTGTAACTTACTTTATATTCATAATCTAATTTGACTCATTGCACTTCAAGTTTTTACTACTTTAAAGTTTCCAAGAAACACAACATGTAATGTAAATAATTTATAATTTAGAAGATATTTTGATAAAATTTTAAAACAGAAAAGAATAAGATTACTAATATTTCCTAGTGATTTAGTTAAAAACCACACAAATGCAAGCAATAAATACCTGAATTTGACCTAAGCCCCGAACCTCCACAAAGCAAACAAATTAGACTTCAACTCGCATTTTACTTCAACTAGATAAACACTTGTGGAGATAACTTTTGATCCACCTAAGAGCCATAATAATATTTTCCTATCCCATCTTTTTCTTTTTTCTTTTTCTTTTTTTTATTTTTGTTCTTTGACGATGATACAAAATTTTATTATATTAGTGAATTTACAATCAACCAATCAAAAAAAGCAAATAAAAAACAACCATATTATACATCAAAGCACCCTTTTTCTCCAACCCATCCACAGCTTCATTGGCCTCTCTATAAACATGATTACAAGAGACTTATTTAAGAAGTAAAGTCCATGATTTGCATCCAAAGATCTCAAACTCTACAGCGGTCTAGTCGCCTTATTGCACCAATTTATCATATTGAGATAATCCCCTTCAATCACACAAAAATCATTAGGGGTGGCAATGGACCCGACCCAGACCCAAAATGAATAATATGGGCATATGTGGGTAGACATTAATGTTTTCACTACATTTCTTTATTAGGAATTTCTAGTTATTACATAAAATAGTAAGGAATGTGGGTATTCATTACTGTTGTGCAATGTTGCCAATAATATAGGTATATGATGGTAGAAAAAAGGATATAAAAAAAAAAAAAGCTCATAGTCATAGGGTGGCAATGGACCCGACTGGACTTGGGACCTGACAAGTAGATCCGACCTCGGGTTCGAGTATAGGTCCAAATTTTGCACTTGAAAAGTCAGGTCCAAGGCCAAAACCTGGACCCGAAGGCCCGACCCCTTGCCACCCCTAAAAGCCATAAGTATATATATATATATATATATATATATATATAATGATCCCTTGAGTCAGTAAGCTCACAAGTAAAAATGAGCCCAACGGCCCAAATTGAATTTGGGCCGATCTGACGATCACTGATATCTGGTAATATTTGAATTTTAGTTCTTTTTCTACATATCTAAATCACTTAAAATTTTAGACGTGTGTTCTTGTCATCAAGTCGCACTTAATAAAAATATAAAAAAATATTCTGCAAAAAAAAACATTTGATCAAAATACCCTTGAAACTTTTTGGGGCTATTTTGATCAATTGTTTTCATGTAAAAATTTTTTTTTATATTTTTCGAAGATTCATCTATTTTTTATAAACACATGTTTAAAATTTCAAGTGATTTGGATTTGTAGAAAAAAACTAAAATTCAAAAACTATCAGGCATCTGTGATCGACCCAGATTCAATCTGGGCCATTGGGCTCATTTTTACTTGTGAGCCCACTGGCTCACATGATCATTTTCCACACACACACACACACACACACACACACACACACACACACACACACACACACACACACACACACACACACACACACACACACACACACATATATATATATATATATATATATATATATATATATCTTTCTCTTTCTCTCTTACTTAAGAACTTGCAATAAAGCAACAATTTTGGCAATTGGCTAAAACATAACTACAAAGTCCCATTAAATAAAAAGTCACAAAACCCCAACTATTACGATATGCACCACCAATCTCTACAATACCTGGGTTGCCCAAAGAAGGGCTATCAAAGTTAAGCTTAACACAACCCAACATTGGAGGCTCCTACCTACGCTTCATCTTAACAATACTAGAATAGATGAGATTTTTCAAATTTAACTCGACACCTTAGAGACCCCTTGACCCTCCTTAGTAACGTTAAACCAACTCCACTCCGAATTTAATATTCTGCTGAACCATTTGAATTCTTAATATAATCCCCTCAAAAGTTTTATTCCTCTCTAGCCTAAGTTGTCAAACGATAACAGCTCGAAAGATGTCTCAAATCATAGTCCCAATCTTCGACAATCCCATTAACTTCAACTGATCCAATATCTCCATGTTTATAGACAGACAAACCTTCAAGAAGCCCATCTTTTGGAATGCAACACTGAATATCATAAGAGTAAGGGCAATGGAGAAACATGTGATCTCCATCCTTCTCATTGCTTTTACAAAACAAACATACGTTCACTAATATTTAACCTATTTTCCTGAGGTTGTTGACCATCAACACTCTACCCTGCGACATGATCCACACAAAAGCCTGCACCTTGTGATGAACTTTCCACTTCCAAATATTCATCAAATTTAGCCGACACCACTGAACATGGTTATGGTAAAAGATGTTGTAGGCTGATTTAACAAAAAAAACCCCATCATTTTCAATCTCGCAAAGAGTCTCATCATCTATATAGTTTGAGACATAAACTCCTTCCCGTGATTCAAGTAAATTTGCAATTTGTTAAAACAACTGTATGGAGCATTCTATTGTGAATACAATTTATAACCCAAAAGACAGAGTTACCAATCTTTTGAAAAATATCTTTGAACTTCACCATAGGCTTCATGACTCTATGAAACAAATATGGAGAAAAGAACTTGAGAGCATGAGTAACCCTTCCACTTATGTTGCCAGAAAAGAACTTTATCTCACTTTATAGCACTCCACCTGCTATACCCTTCGACAAAAGATCAAAAAGACAAAATACCCTTCCAAAAATGCGAATATTGACTCAAGATATTTGAAAGATCTAACCCATATTTAGGCATTAGTACTTCACGCCAAGATTGATGTTCATCTTGCAAATACGTGCACAACCACTATGCAACAAACACTTAATTGACTTGTTCAACTTCCTAATCCTCAGGCCTACTTCTCTCTTAGGACAACATACACATTCCCAGCTAACCAAGTTACATTTTTTGACTCTATCATTCGATCCCCACAAGAAATTCGGCATTAATTACTCTATCCTTCTTAAAATATCCATTGGCATACGATGTAGAGACATCATATATATTAGGAGATTGGATAAGGAAGATTTGATCAATGTGATATGGCCACCTAGTAAACGAAAGTTTAGCCTTCGATAAGTCCAATTTAACTTGGACTCTCTTCAGACATGATCCCAAATTTCAATAGGTAGTTTCAAATCTGAAATAGGCATCCCCAAATACTTGGTTGGAAAAAATTCAACCTTGCAACCCAAATGAAAAGCTATATTGTTAACAATTGGTTGCAAATGAAAAGCTATGTTGTTAACAATTGTTTGACAACATCAAATTCCAACCAAACATATTTTCCAAAACTTCATCTTTAAGCCCAAAGCTAACTTACAATATCAAATAAACCTTCTAATATTTAGGATTTGATCTACCTCCGCACCATAAAAAATAATAGTGTCATCACTATATTGTGAGAAATATAATGAGCTTATGTGGAAACCATACAATCATTTAAATAATGTTTAGTTTTCATATTTTTCAACATCAAACTAAATGCTTCACCAACCAAAATAAATAAGAAAAGACAAGAGAGGATCTCCTTGCTTAAGTCCCTAGTTGCCTTAAAGAAGCCTTTCAGGGGCCCATTCACTAAAATACAGATATGCAAACTAGATAAATATCCAGAAACCCACCTCCTCCAATTATCCACAAAACCCATCTAGAATAAAATTTCATCAAGGACAACTACTATATACAATCATCAGCTTTTTTCATATTGAACTTGATCACAATACCTGGAATTCTACTCTCCATGCAAGAGCGAATACTCTCCTGAGCATTCAACACTCCATCAATAATCAACCTTCCTTTAATAAAAGAAGTTTGGGGTCCCGAAACCAGCAAATGCAATACTTTTTTCAATTTGCTAGTCAATATTTTATAAAGAATCTTATAAAGTCTAGTCAATAAGCTAATATGGTGATGTCATTGATCTCTGCAATGGATGATTTCTTCAGGATCAAAGCAATGTAGTTGTATTAATCCCTTAATAAAAAATTCCCTCTCCAAAAATTCATTGACTATAAATAGAAACTCATCTTTCAAGATACTAGAATCTGTGGAAAAACATTAATAGGAAACTATCTAGTCCTAGAGCTTTATCTCCCAACAATGAGAAAACTGTCATTTTCAGCTCTTTCATATTAACCACCTTTGCCGAATCTCTAACTATGCCTAGGGAGTCTTTCAGAAGGAACTGCATCAAAGCGTACCTTAAAGGGAACTTCACTTGAGAAAGTCCTGGGGGTGCTGATGCAGTATTGAAAATGACTTAAATATACCTGAAAGGGAACTTCATCTCTATTGGCTTTGTGGGTATTGATGCAGTATTGAAAATGACGCACGAACTCCCACTCCTTGACATCATGGTCATCATCATTCGCACCATTAAAGGTGATGCTAAATATATTATTCTGTCCGTGTCTAGCATTAGCAATACCATGGAAAAATCTAACATTCACATCCCCTTCTTTCATCCATTTCACTTTGGATCTTTACCTCAAAAAAATTTTCTCCATCCTCAATAAGGCATGC
Source organism: Amborella trichopoda (assembly GCF_054954075.1). Taxonomy (NCBI): domain Eukaryota; kingdom Viridiplantae; phylum Streptophyta; class Magnoliopsida; order Amborellales; family Amborellaceae; genus Amborella; species Amborella trichopoda. Next base: position 11,219,198 of record NC_142346.1, read on the forward strand.
ATTGAATTAATTAGCTGCGATCTTTCCCCTAACAGCTCTCTAATAAAACCTCATGAGATCGAACCACTTGTTCAATGGCTTGAATTCTCATTAGAGTAGTATCAAGTCTTTGTTTAACACAATAGTTTTTTTGTGTTTTCTCATTTTACCAAATTATGCTTCGCATTTAGCAAATTGTTTATAAACTTTATAACCTTAAAACCTATGAACTATTATATTATTCCATGCTGGCTGATGAGATCAATGACCTCGTCTTCTTCCAGCCAAGCCTCCTCTATTCTAAAAGATTTTGGGCTAGTATTAACATTATCAATTTGCAGCATAATGGGTATTTGGTCAATGAATTCACTTCAACAAAAGAAAAAAGAGCTTCACAATCATTCGAAATAAAAACTAATCCAATTTACTCCTAATTAGATTTTACAGGCTATTGTTAGACTAAGGGGTCATTTGAATACCTAGAAATATATTGTCTGTGAAATATATTACTAGCGTAATATATTATTGGTGTAATACATTACTTGCAAATGAATTGTAACTGTTTGGGTAGTATCTAGATGCAACCTGAGAAATACAATGCTACTGTTTAGCTATATCTAGAAAAAATTTGGGAAATACATTATCGACATTTTGACTAGGAAATGTTGCATTAATTTTATTTATAGTAATGTGTTTTTTTACAGCTTTTTTTTCCTTTTTAGGATAAAATATTAATTAAAACCATAATTTTTTTCTAATATATGAAGGTAGTATCCACATGGGTTAATTTTACCCTTCTCCCTACAATTATTTCATTAATAGGTGAATGGTGTCACAACAATAGCATTCAAATCTCAATGATATTTTTTTCTATTTTCTCTTCCTTTTAATGCTTTTGAACACCAGACGAGTCAACCATTAATGGCCTAAATTACCAGAGTGAAAAAATATAAAAATTTAGTTGCGCTTGTTATTCTCTATTTTGATGTAGAAATTTGGATACAGTATATCGGCATTTTTATCCAACTAATGGCATAGACAATTTATATACCATCTTATACCTAATACATTTCTACAATTTATTAAAAAAAAAAGAGTAATGATCCTATAGGACCCTCCCCCACCTATGTGTGTAGGAACCCAAGGGATCACCATTAAAGTTAGTACGGATCTCTTGAAAAGTTATCATATGGGTTTGGGACTTGACTTTTCTATAGATCCATGTCAAATTTAATGGTGATCCTTTGGAGTCTTACACATATAGGTGGGGGAGGGTCCTATAGGATCATTTCTCAAAAAAAAAGAAGATGTTTACACCCACCTTTGCATGTTCTCATATCTAGAGAGAGAGTCTTTTGAGGGCCACATGATGTTTGAGAGAGAGTGTGTGTTTTTTTTAATGGTAACACGCTGTTAGAGAGACTATAAAACATTTATGTAATGGGCATATGAAACATCAAGATTTCATAGTATGAGAATATACATGTTAGAGAGAGAGACTTTTGATGGCAACATCAGAGAGAGAGAGAGGAGTCTTTGATAGCCACGAGAAATGCATGTTAGAGAGAGAGACTTTTGATGGCAACATCAGAGAGAGAGAGAGAGAGGAGTCTTTGATAGCCACGTGAAATGCAGATGAGTCTTTTGAGCGAAACAGCAGATGAGTCTTTTGAGCAAAACAGAGAGGCAGACTTCAAATTCTTTAGACATGTTTAATGATTTCTAGCGGGTGTGTGAATTCATATTACCCGCCAATCCCCATAATACATTTTTTACCTATTGGGGTGGGTAATAGATTTCACGATTTTTTAGGAAATTTTCGGTAATGTGTTTTATTTCCTACACATTATGTGAGTACCCAAATACTAGAAATGATGCATTTTCTCGTAATCTATTTCTCTATAATAGAAATAAAAGTATCCAAACGACCCCTAGGTGAACATTGAATAATTAGTTAGTAAATCTACTAGTTTATGACGCAAAATAAAGTCATTAAACATTCTCATATAAGCATTTGGAAAAATATAAGAAGATGCTTCCTCCAGCCATATAATAAAATTAAAATCTCCCCCCTATACACCAAGGAACATTTGAATACAAAATAATAGAGGAAATATCATTTGGAAAATTGAAAAGGATGGAGTGTTTTCGGTGAAATCATGTTACAATTTATTCCTCCGTGATAGATGGAGATGGTCATACGCAAATATTGTGGAAATTTGGAAATGGCCGATTCCACATAAAGTACAAATCTTTATTGGCTGGCTGCACAGGACAAAATCCTAACTGTTAACAATCTGATTAAAAAGGGAAAGATACTGCCTAATGTGTGCCTTCTATACAAAAACGATGGAGAGACTGGGCCACATTTATTGATCCATTATTCATTCACTGCGAGATTACGGTACTGGCTTTTTGAGATGGTTGTAGTTCAAATGCCACTCCCTCAAAGGATTGAAGATTTGGTAACTTCTTTGAAAGCACCTTTTCTTCCTAAGATAGGTCGTGTTGTCTGAAAGATTACAGTTGGGACAATTCTTTTGGGAGATATGGAAAGAAAGGAATATGAGAACATTTAAAGGGGTGGTTTGCTCTTGTGATCGAATTTTTCATATTTGCAAATGTTCCATCAGGTCTTGGTTGTCAGTGAAGAGAGAAGGGTGGGGAATATCCAAGGTGGATGTAATGGCTAATTTACAAAATTTGTTTTTTCTCGGCTCTGTAAAATCAAAGCCTATGAGTATTTGGATTGCTCCCTGTCAAGGAAGCCTAAAGCTTAATTTTGACAGAAGTTCTTTGGGTAATCCGAGGTTGGCAGGAACAGGTGGTCTTTTGCGAGACTGCTTTAGCAATATTATATTCTCATATGCCGGCCCAATTGGTTCTACAACGGCTAATTTCGCATAATTAAGTGCCTTGTTGTGTGGTCTCAAAATTTTCAGCAGTAAGAATATGGGGATTAGTTGCACGATCGAAGGTGATTATTTGAATGTAATCAGATGGTGCAAGAAGGAGCAGAGAGTCCCTTGGGAACTTTGAGCTTTGTGGCTGGAGGTGATGGATTTGGTTGACAATGTAATGGTGTCATTTGCTCATGTTTGCAAGGAGGCTAACGCTATTGCCGATACCCTTGCTAAAGGGGGAATGTCTATTCATAGCCTTTTAGTTTCTGATGATGTAATCTCTTTTCAGTAAATTATAATAAAATTATTGATCTTGGTAAAAAAAAAAAAATTTAATAGTGGAAAAATTTGAAAAAATAAGTGTTTTTGTGCCTGAACATTCATAATAGAAACATTGACCAATAGCTATCTGGAATTTCATAAAGGTCCCTTAAAAACGTAAGCAATAATTTTGTCTTTTAAAACTACATCCACACAATTTAAAGTAGAAGTATCCCAAACCAGTCATAGAATCCCAGGCGACACTGCTGCATCAACACTCACAAAACTAGTAGAGCCTCTATCCCATATTTCATTAATGTACCTTAAAGATAGATAACTTTAAAATAAAAATTAAATTAACCTGGAAAACAAGGATGGAATCATGGGACTATTATGTTTTCGATCAAGATTTTTGTTGTGTAACATGATGATTTGTGGCTTAAATATTTCTATGCTTGGGTGCAGTTATTGTGAGGCCCGTTACAAAAAGCAATGTCACACATCCAAATCCCAATAGAAATACCATTTCAATATTCAGAAATCTTTGTGATGGCGTACAAATATATTCTCATCCCTTAATAGAAATTTGAAGTTCCAAAAAATATAATTAGTTGTAGCCGTCTTATGAGCATTTGAGAATGGACAGTCCAGATAGTATATTACTAGATGTACTATTTTTTGGCTTGAGATTGTGTTCTTTTTCTGAGACTCATGAGTCGAGGTCAAGATGAAGGTCAAGATGAAAATTGAGAATGTGTGATGAAGGTCAAGATGAAAATTGAGAATGTGTGTCAATGTTAGAACTGCAATTTCCTATGAGATTTGATGTCCATTTACTTTTTATAAAAAAGCCTATCCTTTAAGCTAAACTTTTCCAAAATATTTTTTTTTGTAGGTAGGGAAAATTTAGGTGCACCTCTATTCGAATGCTTCCTTGCCTAAAAATTACACTCTAATGATGGATTTGGGATCTAAAAATACAATTTAAGTAACTTTAGATGCATTTCTACTTTTGACCCATGATTTTTCATCTAAAAAAAAAGTAGATATAATGATCTATGAAGAATTAAAATGAGGTCAAGATTATTCTTTTAGATGCATGACCGTGGTGATTAAGGTTATCCACTTCTGAATTTAATATCCAAAATCCATCTCTACAATTATTTTTTGGAAGGAGAACACATTTGAATATGGAATTAGCTTATATAGAGCCGAGGATTTAAACAATTCAATCAGAGCCCACCTCAAGAAATTTACTAGAAGAGGTTGTTTTGATGCCCAAATATCCTCAAATTAATCATCTCGAAATCAAGATGCATGGACATGAGAAAAAAATGAATTTCAAGTTTTGGAAATAGTGCTTGTAATGAATTTCAAATTGATCTTCTCGAAACCTAGTCTTGTAATGCATTTTTGGACCAACAATTTTCAAGATTTTCAAGTTTTCATAGATCTGCTCGATCTACATTATTTTTGAAGCTTTAACTTTTATAGTAAAAAATGAAAACATATTTTACGGATATCACAAAGATTTCCAGTAGCGAAAGCACATTTTTCGATACTATTTGAAGGTGGGATTTACTTTAATTGTTTAGAACCTCGGCTCTATACAAGCGGCACCACGCACCAAAATACTACCCTAAACAAATATTAGATAATGAGGTACCATAATCCAAAAGTTTCTGACCATAGCCTAAAAACCATCCATTGAAACCATTAAAGGCCATCAATGCAGGAATTGGTTTCATGTTTGATTTTGGCGGGTCGCACTTTCATCATCAATGTCAATTATTTTCATGGATGATGATATCCTAATGGACTATGGCTTCTCCCACTTGGCCCGAGTACTATAGAACCCCGTCTAACACACCCGATTTGCAATGTAATCCGGCTGAGTCTACACATTACTTGCCCGAGTACTGTACGGTCCGAGTACAACAGAACCCGGTTTAACACACCCGATTTGCAATGTAATCGGGCTGAGTCTACACATTACACTCCAATATAAAACGAGGTTAGAATTCTATCCCCCGTCTTCAGTCTCTTTTTTTTTTTTTTTTTTGAGCCCTATATTCCCTCATTTTCACCCATGTTTGACCCTTTGTTTGCTTGTTCTACAAATTAGAAATAGTGAATTCAAGAGAAGAAAATAATCAAAATTCGAAGATTTTTAAGAGAAGGTTTGGGTATTTGGGACTAGCGTTTGCCTTACCGTTAAAAAAATTGTGATTTCTTTGCAAATTTGGGCCGATCTTTGATGAGCCTTGCATCATATGCCTATTTTTTTGGTTCTTGATCGGATCCTATGTTTTTTTAAATAATAATAATAATAATAATAATAATAATAATAATAATAATAATAATAATAATAATAATAATAATAATAATAATAATAATAATAATAATAATAATGATAATGGTAATAATAATAATAATAATAATAATAATAACAATAATAATAATAATAATAATAATAATAATAATAATAATAATAATAATAATACTAATAATAATAATAATAATCTCATATTTTAATAGATATAAATCGGATTTACTTTGCATCCTAATTTTCCAAGTCCATATCCAAACTTGATTGAAAACTAGTTTAGGGATTTGATTTGGTTTGTTTTGAGAAACTTTGACGAAAGTTGGAGACATTGTTTAACACCAAGTGCAAAGATTTGGGACCAATATCAAAAATTTGAATTTTTGGGTAAATTCTATTTTATTTAGTTTACCCTCTCATATTTGAATGTTTTACTAATTTCCCTCAACCTAGTAACATTTATGTTGTTGCATCTTATTGACAATGTTGGTATTTTTTTATTTTTTTTTTTCAAATTTTCCTTTAGATGGAGAGATGTTTTTTTTTTTTTTTGTCATTTTTCATCTTTTACATACTTTTTATGTTATTGATTATTTGTTTTCATTTCTATGATTATTTTTGTAAGAAACTTTGAAATATGTTTTTTACTTTTTTTTCAATAATTTCTGAAAAATTTTAGGGCTGTTTTTGGCCCTTCCCCTTGGCTCCAGTGAGCCTTGGTTGAATCTGAGCCAAGTCACCTAAGCATTGTGACAAGGCCAAAGTCCGCTGCCCAAGCCATGTCTCAAAACACTAGTCTCCTGAGCACTGTGGCAAGGACCATGTCTACTGCCCAAGCCATGTCTTAAAACATTAGTCTCAAACCGTGCTTAGAAAATCCAAATCAAACCCAACACCATATGGTCCAAAATTCAATTCTCCTGATCCGACTCGGACGATACCAATACATTAACAGATTTCTTAACATCGGATTTTCTATTTTCCATAGTTGTCCACCTCCTAGTTCCAATCTTTCTCCACGGATCGACAAGTTTTTAAATCACTAGTCTAAACTTCTGAACAAAGAAACAGTGTCTATTTTTCTGACCTTTTAACCTAACATCCACTTGAAGAAACCATAAATCATGAGACCCATCATTCCAAACATAAGCATATGATCATTGGCTCAATAGAGTGAACTAATTTCCCCTCTGAAAAGAGGTGTTCACTATGGTGAATCCCCCATCCACCACCAAATTATGGCCACTCACATATCTCCCATCCTCACTTGCCAAATACAAAGCTGCCCTAGCCACATCCTCACTTTTCAAAACTACTCCTTTCAAATTTGCATGTGCCCCCATAACTTCTTCCAACTCCTTATCTTGTTCCAAACCAACAAACTTCTTAGCCAAAGGTGTAGCCAAACAATAAGGAGATATACAATTAACCCTAATCCCAAACTCACCTAGCTCAACAGCTGCATTCTTTGTTAACCCAGCCAGGGCGTGTTTTGTGCAAGCATAAGCATGTGTGGCTGCACCCCCGATGACCGAGCTCACACTTGCAGTATATAGTATGCACCCTGATTGAGCCGGAATCATGACCCGAGCCGCGTGCTTGGTCCCCAAGAACGCACCAACGAGGTTCACTCCAAGGACTCGATCGAAGTCAGAGAGCGAGTACTCAAGGATGCTGGGCTTTGGAGGGTCAACTATGCCAGCATTGTTGAACATTATGTCGAGCTTGCCATCGCCCAAAGTGGTTGCCAGGTCGATGGCTTGGCATATGTCTTCTTCGTTCGTTACGTCGCAGTGTGTGTAGGTGGCATTGGGTATGGAGCTTGCAGTGGATTGGCCGAGGTCATCCTGGATATCTGCAATTATGACACGAGCACCATGTTGACTAAAGAGGCGGGCGGTGGCGGCACCAATGCCACTAGCGCCACCTGTTATGAGCGCAATTTTACCTTCGAGCCTGCGGTGATGGAGGGAGTTAGAGGCATGTGTGACCTTCCAGTATACTATGATACTAGCAGCATATTGCAAAGTATGGTACACATGGCTTTATGATGCATGATGCCACTAAAACATCCGTTTTCTTCATTTGACATATTTATGGAGTATTCGACATGGAAATGTCACCAATGTTGAAGTATTGGAGCATCATAGGGTGATATCATGCATTGTTGAGAGACCATTGTTAACATAATAATTAACATAAAACATATATGTAGTGTTTAACATTATACTTGTGTAGTGTTACTATGCTCCAGCAACCTAGATGGACTTGAGCAAAGTGTCAGCCGTCCGTTGTTTGAAAATATCTGATTTCTCTCTCATTGTTTCACGAAATTCATTGAAACTTGTCTCAAAATGTTCCTCTGATATCGATCTAAAAAAACCCTCAAAAATTTGTGAATCAAAACCAACATGATCGATTTTAGGTACTCGCAACCTTCTTTCTACCCTTTCTCCTGAAGTAATTTTTATTTTTATTTTGATTTGAATCTCCTATCTGATGAAATAAAATATTTGGTCCTCATTTTTTAATTTGTTTTTATGTATTTTATTTTTGGTAATGATCCTATGAGACCCTCCCCAAATGATCATTAAATTTGGCACAAATCTCTAGAGAAGTTATCATGGGTGTGGCACTTGACTTTTTTAGAAGTCTGTGCCAAATTTAATGGTGTTCCTTTGAGGTCATACACATATAGGTGTGGGAGGGTCTCATAGGATCATTACTCTCACTTTTTTTGTTCTTGTTTTTTGTTTTGTGTTTTCTTCTTTTCTTTTTTTTCATCACCTGAGGTGGTAGAGCTGGCTCAATGAATTGGTAGAGCCAGCTCCAACCTAGGTGCCTAGTTAGACTACCCCAGTGGTGATTTTAAATATTGGTTTGGTTTATTGGAAATTTGAGAGAAGGGAATGTATACTATACTACTATTTATTTTTGGCACATATAGGTCACAATCACTCGTAGCCGTTAGATGTGAAATGAATGCGTCGCAACGTTCAAAAAATTTCTTTGGGATTTTGAACCTAGTTAACGGGACACCTCTAGACACTCGATTTCACATCTGATGACTATAGATGATTGTGACCTCCTTATACTACAGATAAGTTGTCTTATTGTGTACTTTTCCTCGAGAGAAATCTCAACATTGGATGTTGGAAGCCTTAACCTCAGTTCGTGCAAAATGGATAAAAACGTGAGTAGCCGGTGTAGTTTTAGGTATTCATTTATGCTCATGCTTGGGGTATATTGCTCGATGTCCTAAGGTAACATTACCTATAATTATAGAATATATACTACCAGAGTATATTGTACAATTACTCCCTCAGGCAAACGAACCACTTGGAAGATTTTTCCCATCCAGAATTTTGGGAACCACCTAAAATCCCTTGATTATTATATTCAGAGGAAACATTTTGAATTTTTAAGACTCAATATCTCACCCTGTGAAAATTGGATTTTATTAAATCTTAAGGCATTCTTTCCTTTAGTATGATTTACGTGAAGAACTTAAAATTTTAGGTAAAATACAAACTGCTTTGCTTAGAAGCGGAAATTTCAAAGAAAGTCAGTCAACCCATTTTTTAATTTTTTTTCAAAATTGCCCCTTGATCAATCCGAATTTTGATTTTTTTTTTTGTCTTTATTATTTGTAGGGCAGTGCCTTGAAGCTTAGAGAACTGTCCTACTAACGGAAAATAAAAAATAAAATCAAATCAAATCAAATTTCGGGTCCATACGTAAATCACTCTTTCTTTTAAGCCCTTGGAGGATGCAAATTTGAAATTCTTTTTCGTATTGAGTATAGCATGTTTTTTGAAAAGGCTACAATCCTTGGGGCCCTAAAAATTAGTCCTGGAGTCCAAGGTGTTTCAATGGAAGATGTGGTTGTACAAACTTGGATTCAACATACACGGTGGAGTTGGTTTCGGTTACTAATGAAGGATTTGGTGTATCCAATGTGGACATGGAAGTGAATACATCTAATCTTATGTTGCAAAGAATTATTAAAACGGGACCTATAGGCCGATGGGAAGCTCCAGGAGTGGGCAATATTACATTGAATTTTGATGGTTGCACTTTGGCGAATCCGAAACCGACTGGAGTGGGGGGAAATTGTGCGGAATTCAAGTAGCAAGATCATCCTTTGTTATGCCGCCCCTTGCCGGCAAAAAAATAGCAAATGAAGCAGAAATATTGTCAGTTTTACAAGGGATGAGAATATTGAAAGATACGGGTCTTAAGCAATCATTTGTCAGTGAAGGAGATTCTTTGAATGTTATCAATTGGTGCAACAATGTTTCAAGACCTCCATGGAGATTGCGACCACTTTGGCTAAGTGTGATGGAGATTGGCAATGGCCTATGTGTATCGTTCAGACATGTCTATAGAGAGGCCAATGATGTTGCAGATTATTGTACGAAGAAAGGTACGGGGATTCAATCTCTCCTTATTTCTGATGTTCTTTTTGGTTGAAAGTATTATAATCACATCCTAAACAATACAATTACGAAATATTGTCATATATATATATATATATATATATATCCTATGAGACCCTCCCACACTCATGTCTAGGACTCAAAGGATCATCATTAAATTTGAAACTGATATCTAGAAAAGTCTATTCCCACACTCATGTGATAACTTTTCTAGAGATCTGTGCCAATTTAATAGTGATCATTTGATATCCTACACACAGGGGTGTGAAAAAGTCTCATAGGATCATTACTTTTATATATATATATATATATATATATATATATATATATATATTGTCAACAAAGGATGGCTTATATCTCCAAAAAAGCCGGAGGTTTCCGAAGGGACGGTTTAACAATACATTAGCTTCTCTCCCTATCACATACAGTTGATATACAATATTAAACATTATGCTACACATGGAATCTAAGTGAATCAAGTGGTGAAATTATTTTACGCAAAGTCGTCCGATCTAACCACTCAGTTAGATCGAAACCGATCAATGGCTAGCTCCAGTTTTGGACAGTTAAGGTGATCGACCAGTATTTAAAAAATATATATATATTCATATAAATTCTCAAAAATAAGGAATTTGATTTGTAATGCATTTTTTAAATATTCTTTACATTATGGTAAATATTAAAAATTGTTTTGGTCATTAATACTCACTTTTATATTTTCCCATCTTTTTTTGAAAATTTTAAAAATAACCTTTAAAAACTATAAAATGGGTTACAATCTATTTTTTTCATTAATTTTCAACTTCATTTGAATGTGTTTTATTTTAATCATTCTTTATATGTTTTTTCATATTTTTTGCATTTTTGAATTTTTTTTTTTTTTTTTTTTTTAACGCTTTTTTGACCGCCTGATACTTGTCGGGTTGGAGCGGTTGAATCGGCTGATTTACCAGTTAGGCCGGTTAAACCGTTTCTTTGCCTATACCCGATTAACTCTTCCGATTCACTTTTACAAACACTGAGTGAAATGCACGAAATAGGTTAAAAGTTTAGGAGTAAAACATGATGAAAAGTTCAACTTCTCATTAAATTGTGTGGGGCAAATGATGATGACTAGTTAGAGTTTCCCCAACATAAGGAGCGATTTTGGCCCAAACATTAACCTCGTCCACTGCTCCCCTCAGCGCGCATGTTTTAAAACTTTTTTCCAAATTGATGGGACATATCTATGTTGAATCGTTGGATTGGTGATCTAGATCTAGTGTAGGAAAGCACGATCCAGGAATAGAACTTATCCTGGGGCCAGGCTGAGTAACCCAAAACCAGGTCCAAATAACCTACCCCTAACCAGGAAGGTGGCCAAAAAATGTTTAATTTTTTTTAAAAAAATCCAAAAATATGTGAAAAACATGTTTATAAACAAAATACATCTAAATGAGGTTCAAAAAGTAGAGAAAACGTTGACTTTAAAAAATCAATTTGTGACTAAGGGTACTTTAAAAATAATTCAAAAAGAAAGAAAAATGTAAAAATAAGTATTTATGGCCAAAACACTTTGCAATATTTACCAAAATGATAGAAAATATAAAAAAAAAAAGGAAAAAGTTTATATAAGGTTGCAACCTTAAAATGTACAATTACAGATACACCTCAAAATTCCATCAAAAAATATTGTTTTAATGCTAAAAAACCCTCTAATTGATCATATCAATATTGAGATGTACGAATATGAAAGAAAAAAAGAATTTGAGTCTAAAAAATAGTGCATCTTGCAATACATTATCTAGACTGTCCATTATCAAGATTATCATATGTTTATCGATCTGCTTGATTTTAATCATTTTTAAAGTTTAAAATTTTATAATTAAATATGAAAATAGATTTTGAGATAATCCTAAGAATTCTTTCACCAAAATTTGGAAGTGCGACTTAATTGGATTATTTAAGGTTTCAACCTTATAGAAACCACACCCTAAAAAAATAACAATTAAATTTATTATTTTTTGGATTCTTATAATTTCCTTGAAGTTTTTTTTTTTTTTTTAAATCCCGAACTTGACCACCAAACTTGATATGTAACTGAGCTAACTTGGGCTAACCAACCACGTAAACCCCAAAAGCAGGTAGGTTAAAGGGAACATGGCCGGGTAGTAGAAAAAACATCCGTGTAGGCCTACTCAGGTAAACCAGCTAAAAATTGGGTCACCTAGGGATGCGAGTCTCGGTAACCCACTTGGTCTGGTTCGATCGGCTGGTTTTTCCATTACTATTTAGATCGGGTTTGCATCGATCTGAAATAATGATCGAAAAAATATTAGAAAATGAAAAAAAAAAAAAATTGGGATTTATGGGGTGAGGATTTAAAAAGGGCCACGATAAGGGTAAAAGAAAAAGAAAAAAAAATAACTATATCTAAGAGGGGTTTTATGGGCTAACTGGGTTGGGACCCATACCATCCCAAAACTGGTTAACCGTTTCCACTATGAATCGATGATCCAAATTGAAAATCACCGAGCTTTAAATATTGTTTTAAAATAAAGATAAAAAAAAGCTCTACTCAAGCCTAATACACATATGTACATACATGTGTTTTAGGCATGCACACAAATTGAAATTATTTAAGAACCCTTAAATCTACACAACGTTTAAGAATGCCCCCCCCCCCAAATAAAGTTGTCGCTGTAGACAACGTGGAACTGAAACATTGATCTTAAATCACAATGGAAAAGTTTTGAGGGGACCGGATGCTAACCCGCGAACATCCATCTTTAATATGGTCACTTTATAAAGTGCACCGGACCAAAATAAAATATGAACAGTGTGAAAAAAGTTCTGAAAAAAAGCACATTTTAAATTTTAAAAATTTTATTTTTCATATTCATGATCACCTTATCCTAAATTATGAACCCCAAAAAATTTAGATAAAAATTATATTTTTAAGATTGAATTTGAGAGGGGGACAAACCTCATCCAATCATTATTTGCCTTGAGCTTATCCGACGAGGCCGCACAATAAGACCCATGGGCCATGGGTGGACTCAACCTGTACGAAATGTTATTTTGACTAGGATTGAAAAAACCACCCCACTCCATTGAATTATGGAAAAGTTCTAAATGAATCATATTACAAAAAGGGAAAGTATAGAGTCAGGCTATTTACATTTGATATAAGGTGAGAATTATTTTTTGATCAATGGATGTGAAATTGAGTATCTACATTTATTTCATTGACCAAGCTCAAATTTCAAAAGAAATTTTTTCGAATTTTGTGATATATCCAAACTATCAGATTTTACATTTGATAGTTATATATAATTGTGACAGTGGTAGGCCCTGAATTGGGACTCTAAATCTTATGGAAAAAATAATAATAATATGCATGAAAAAATAACTAAATGTTTTGTAAAAGAAATGACTCGACTTTAAGGCAAAGTGTAGTATTCCTTAGAGAGAGGGGGAGAGAGAGAGAGAGGTTTACCTCTTGGCATTGGGTAGAGCGGAGGCCATGGCAGTGTTTAAAACCTTAATGAACCCTGGGGCAAAAAGCAAGTGGTTGCGCGTAATAATAGCCCTGACTCCCTTCCTGGTTATGTAAAGAGGACCAAGATCCCTTTGTCCAAACAAAAAAGAGGGCCAAGATGCCAAGATGTCTTTGTTTTTCTCTCCAAGCCGTTCAAATCAACTCTACTCTTTTGTTTTCTTTCTTCTTTATCATTGGGCTGGTCAACTGGGCCTGAACTTTCTTGATGGTTTTCTTGGAAGGGTGAGGTTTTGTATAGGGTGCTCATTTTATGCTATATAAGTAAGGCGCACCTTTAAATTTTGTCAAAAGATGTAGTTTTGGTGTTGGAAATCTTAGGATGATTTGAAAATCGATATTCAATCCTAATAATGAAATTTAAAATACAAAAAATGATTTTGATCAAGTAGGTCAATAAACATATGAAAATATGGAAAATTGACGGTTCAAGTAACTTCTTACAAGATGCAGCATTATTAGGACTCAAAATTCTTTTTTCTTTTTATTTCTATATATACATGCATCTTGAGGTCGATATGATCAATTGGAGGGCTTTAACTTGGTATGTTTCTATGGAAAACTTCAAGGGTTAAACACTACCGCGATGGCAAACCCTAAGGGACCTTCATGAGCATCAAGAATTATTGTGTTTGGTGCCTATTGAGATTAAGGGCACGTTTATTTTGAGAAATATTTTCACGTAAAAGAATTTCTTCATGTGGTTATTTGTGGAAATATTTTCACACTAATTGGTTTTAGCGCATCTTTCCATTCCAATTGGTAGCCCATTGGCATGGAAAAATTCCTGTGAAAGTTTTTGCCGAAAGCATTTATACACGAACCAATGGTTCAGTTTTTAACATATTATCTGGACCTTCGATTTTCAAGATTTTCAAGTGTTCATAGATCTGCTTGATCGTCACCATTTCTAAAACTTTAAATTTCATAATTGGTGGGAACAATAGATTTTCATATCATCACAAGGCTTTACTGAACTGAAACTGCATTTTTGGTATAGTCTTGAGGTGCACCTTCAATAGTATAAGGTTGACACCTTATGCAAACCTCACCCTTGTATGAAATAGTTTGCAACCTTGAACCATCCAAGAAAGGTGCACTATCAAATTTTCAACCTTGAACCATCCAAGAAAGGTGCACTATCAAATTTTATCCTAAAATGTAATTTTGGTGCAAAAAATTCTTAGGATGGCATGAGAATCCAAATTCATCTTTAAGTATAAAATTTTAGACTCCAAAAACAGTTCAAACCAAGTACATCTAGAAACATAGGATAATCTTGCAAATGGACGGTCTAGATAATGCGTTGCAAGATGCATTATTTTTTAGATTCAAAATCTTTTTTTTTCTTTTTTTATTTTTATTTTTTCGTATTCACATCTCCATGCCAGATGATCAATTAAAGGGTTTTGCAACTTTAAAATAACTTTTTACGATATATTTTTTAGGTGCAACCTTAATTCTAAATTTTAAGGTTGCAACCTTATATAAACTTTTTCCATTGAAATAAGGACCTTTGTATATAGAGTGAGGCTTGTATAAGGTGTCAACCTTATATTATTGAAGCAAGGCACATCTCAAAACTATATCAAAAGATGCAATTTTAGCGCCGGAAAATTTTGGGATGGCATAAAAATCTATTGTCACCCCTAACAATGAAATTTAAAGCTCCAAAAATAGCACAGATGAAGCATACTTATAAATAATTAAAAATTTTGAAAATGGACCTTCAAGATAATGTATTACAAGATACATTTATTTTCATGAACTAAAAATATTTGTTTTCCTATATTCATACATTTTAATGTTGAGATGATCAATTTGAGAGGTTTTTAGCATCGTAACAACCTTTTCTTAGTTCAATAATATAAATTAAACACCCTATATAACTTCTTATTTTTGTATATATAATATGGATTGGATAAGAATACAAATAATATTAAAATGTTTCAACTATTACAGGCGACAAATTATAAGAGAGAACAAAGGAAAACAATTAGATTTCATTATGGTGAGTTCCGAATTGCTGTCTTCAACAGGTCATTGCCCCCATCTTGGACTTTCTTTCGCCCTCACCTAACATTGCTTGATCCTCTTCTTGTCTCGAAGGAAACACAAGATTCTCTTTGCTACCTTGTGTTGAAGGTAGACTTACATAATTTATTAAATGGAAAAAGTTTATATATGGTTCACATCCTAAAAATATATAATTAAGGTGCACCTCTAAAATTATTCAAAAAAGGTTGTTTTAATGTTGGGAAAACATCTAATTGATCATCTTGATATTGAGATTAATAAATATGGAGAAAAAATAGGTTTCAAGTCCTTAAAATAGTTCATATTGCAACATATTGTATACGCCGCCTATTTTCAAAATTTTCATGTGTTTATAGATCTGCTTGATTTGAACCAATTTTTTTGCTTCAAATTTTATGTAAGATATGAAAATAGATTATCACACTATCCTAAGAATTTTCAACACAAAAATTGCATCCCATGAGAAAGCGTGGTGATGCACCGTACTTTGAAACCACACACTTTATTAATTGATCTTGATCATTAAAATATACTCATATTGCCAAAAGATATCCTACTCCTCTGGGAGTATATTATCCATCTACTCCCTTTGGCAAAACTTACACTAGAAATATATTTTGATCTCAAATTTTGGGGATGTGAACTCTAGAGCCTGCAACCAACCTAAAAGAAAAAAAAAAGAAATTAACTTTCACTCTATATAACTAAATCAAATGGCACCCCAAGTGGATGGAATGATCTAGATGTTCAAGATCTCAAAATCCATTCTTTCTTACCTTTCAAATAATCATCTAGTTATAATTATATGGATCTTCAAATTTCAAATAGAAAAATGTTTCAAAATAAGTATTTTGCCCGAGGGAGTAAATGTATATACTTTGTATTTGACTTGTTGGAGAGAGAGGGAGAGTGAGTGTGGATGAATGTTTGTTGAGGAGGAGCATCTTCAAAACCTTGCCAAATCACAAAAAATGAAAAATGTAGCAATCTATTAAAGATGTTAGCCCTAGATGAAGTGGAAACCAATAATATACTTTGGAGCTACATAAACCTAACCTAGTCATGCATTGTTTATATTTTTTTCTTTTCTTTTTAACATATTTTAGTTAGACGACCGATTAAACAAGCAAAAAAATTTTGAGTTAGGTTGTTGTTGCTCCCTAAATAACGATATTTGATTAACTGTGCTTCTAGCTTTTGTCACTCGATGGTTACAAGCAACTCAAACATGCAAAAGCAAATAATATGCTAGTTATTTTGAAACTATTAAAGCATAAGACTACTAGCACTCTTAGGTGATTTAGTTTTAATGTACATATACAAGTAGTAATTGAATTAGACCTAAGGTCCGAATTTCAGAAAGCTCGGACCGGCATTTTAGATTCAAATGGATAAATATTGAGCCGAGGCTCTAAACAATCAAATTAGAGTCTATCTCAAAAATTTTACTAGAAGAAGTTGTTTTGATGCTCAAATATCCTCAAATTGATCATCTCGACATCAAGATGCATAGACATAAGAGAAAATTGGATTTCAAGTATTGAAAATAGTGTGTTTTGTAACAGATTTTTGGACTGTCAATTTTCAAAATTTTCAAGTTGTCATAGATATGTCGATCTACACTATTTTTAAAGCTTTGAAATTTATAAATACAAATGAAAATATATTTTAAGACTATCACAAATATTTCCAATATTAAAACTACATTTCTCAATGCTATTTGAAGGTAAGCTCTAATTTGATTGTTTAGAGCCTAGGCTCTATATAAACCGCACCCATATATAAATAGCTTTCAATCCTTCTGAGGGCTGTAACCATATTTACCCATCCCATCTGCACTCTCCATTTGGGCAGGAGATCAATGACTGTAAGTCCGGTGTTTAAAGACCCGAATCGGTGGGGCTGATCATCTACCCACCTATCATGAATCTACCCCACCATTTCCCATGTTGAAGTTTCCTTAGATAGGCAACTGAGGAAATCATAGAAAAAGGAAAAAAATAAAGTTTTATATATTATTTATAGGATGCAATTTCTGTAAGACCCAAACTTTCGACTTTATGAAAACAAAATAAAGTGTCAATGGAGTCCTCATCTGGAAAGCATTATAGGCATAAACAAATTTTATGATGGCTTTAAAAGAAATTTCCAATACCGACTATGAAATTTGAAGATAAAAAAATAATACCAACTTTGCGATCAGTAAATACTTATTTTTAAGGCGAAATAGACAATGAAGATAATGTGTCATAATATACCCTATTTTTGGGGCTTGAAATCTTAATTTCTTTTCACAAACATAATTATCTAGGCTGAGATGATTGATTTGAAGATTTCCGATGCTCTAACTGCAGTTTATGATTAGTTTTGCGGTGAAGCTTTATTTATTTTGTTAGGATTGTAGCCCTATCAAAAATATTTTTCTAAAGAGTCCCTAGGAGCAATACTGTTCATCTCCTCCCTCACTGAAAATATCTACTTAGGAGAATTTTCTTTGTCCAAAATTTTCGGAAACACATGATATTTATTAGATGCTTAGTTTTAAAAGAAAATTTTGAATCTTAAGTTTTATGAGACTTATATCTAGCCCTTCAAAAATTAGACGGTCTCTACTGAATCTTCAAAATTAGACGGTCTCTACTGAATCTTGAGGCGTAAGTTTTTTTCTAGTACATAGAGTATTCTACAGGCATATGACATTTGGATAGCATCTGATACAACCTATAAGATGTATTTCCATTATTTGGCTTTTCTGGAATATAAATTAATCAGAATTTTAACTATAACAAACTTCTTGCTCCCTTCCAATATGGGCTTAATATAATAAGCTAATAAACAATTAACAAACTTAATGAGTTAATAAGATATTTTGTTTGGGGGATTTTCTATTGTTCTCTCTAGAGACCGGTTATTAAGACACGCCACCTAATTTTAAAATATTTTTCGTGCAAGTTGCAAATGCTTCCAAATCATGGAAAACGATATTGCAACTAAACAATTTGCAGAAAATATGTAAGATTAAGTGTGCAGCCAAAGTGAAAATCCATTTTCCAAATTATCAAATTCTTCTGGGGAATTGGAGAAAACCAACTCTAATGAAATTAGTAGTTAACGCTCAAAAAATAAAATTAAAAATTAAAAATTTAAAAAAAAAGAGAGAGAAAACCAACTTATGAAATATCTATAAAATAATTATTTTTCTTGATGAATAACAAGATAGCCTGGAACAAAAGATACAGGTAAATAGCTCGTGTATTGTGTAGGTATAAAGGAGAGTCAATGACAAAAAGGGCAAAGTAATTATTTTCTGTTTTAACTCATTGTAATTAAATTTTGTAAAAGAGAATATTTTAAAATATACCTAAGAGATAAACTATTTAATATTTTGATCAAATCTTTTGATTTAATTTAAAAAATCCATCAATATAATTATGAATGGTTAAGAATGGGTAAAATATTTAATACTTGAAAATTTGGGCATATGCTTGGATGTACTTTTTATCACCGATAATTTCTGTCTCAATAATATTCATCTTGACAATGAATTATATATATAATTAGTCAGCCCATCATAAAGTTATGAGACAAACATATAGGCAGTTTTTGATGTAAATTCATCTTTTGGAAAAAAAAACAATTTACACTATTCAAAATAACTTGCTAAAAAGCATAGGATTTTGGCTAGGAATAGTAAAATAGAAATTGCCAAAAATAGTTAAAATAATATTATCCATAATAGAAGATGCATACCGTACAACTAACAAAACAATAGTGTCCATTAATTGTCAGCCAAACAGGCGCTATGTATAGTTTGATAAAGTTTCCTTCATTGATAAATACTTCGATTGAATTTTAAGTGATAAATGTTTAAAATAAATTTTTTAGACGATGTTTTTCTAGGAAAATGGTTATAGAAAAAAAAATATAAAAGAGTACCAAACAGAGGGAAACAATACTAGACATGATTTGTTATAACGAATTAAGTGCCCAAAGGTTCGTGTGCACGTGATAAATGCACAATTACATGTTAAAAGATATTTAGAAGGTGATATCTTTCCAAAAAAAAACAAAGAAAGGAATTCTCAGGTGACATTTATATTATAAGATAATTAGGATAGTAATTACATAATGAATTGTGCAGATCTTGGTTTACGATTTTCTAGTTTCTCACTAGGAAACTAGGAAACTAGAAAATAGGATTTTTAATAGAAGTTCAGGAAATGCATTTAATGAAGCACTCTTTATTTCTCAAAGTAATTTAGAGTTCCACAATTCAAAGGCAAAAAAAAAAAAAAAAGGAGAAGAATATATGTAACAGCTTTAATTTCTTGTGTATATTAATACTTTTCATATAATAATGGAGCGGTAGTGCTGCAATTGCGGTGACAATAGTGATGGTGGTAGTTGTACCTCTAACTTGTGGAACTAGGAATCCTAAACACCTGAATCACATCCAAGACATCCAAGATCATGACATAATTTGGCTAGATACAAAGTAGGAGAATACAATAAGAAAGTTAGAAGTAAGAAAAATCAAATAAACATAAAAAGCAAACCAAAACTATATGCAATTGATGTGATTCAACATGTAGGGCTACATCCACAGCCTCTACTAGTAGAAATTCATTATTTCAATGGAGTACATTTTGGGTTATAAGAGATATACATTTCTCTAAATTGATCTTCCTTTCTAAACCCTGCACTCCTAATCAAGCACCATAGTCGATCAACCTTACATTTCCCACCGCAACACCATTGCTAAAAAGATAAATTAGCGAAAAATTGAGAAACTTTCTCCCTCTATAAGTAGACATTTAACCAACTCAAAACACATGAGAATATTGCCCCTCTCTAGGAAGTCATATCTCTTTCTCTTTTGAAGACCCATCTTTTTCTTGGAGATTCTTTCCTATGAGTCCCTTATATATAGATCACTAGGTTTTTCTTTTTCTCCTCAAGAAACCCCTTTTTCGTTTTACCATAGTACTCATTAATCTTTTGGAAAAACACAGGTGTAGTGATTTAGCTATCAGCAAACCTAATAATTTCTACTTTGACAGCAAAGTCACTATAATTGCCTTATCAACCTTCGTTGAATATATTTCTTGATTTCTTCTCTCTTTCCTCTATTGTAAAATTTTCACAAATATTTTGCCTTCAGGCCCATACGTGATTGGGCGATGGAATGTCTCCTATTTTTCCACTTTAAACCTTGTATCCATTTAAGCTCATCATTCATCTTTTTCTTCATTAAAAATACAAGACTTAGCCTTATACATACCTTATGATCTGATACCAATTTTAAAGTCCTCAAACCCCTCCTTTACAAAATTAGAATATGGAACACTGGGATCTCACCCTAGATTGTGTATATGGTTGACAAGAAGTAGGTAAATACAACAATAAAAGAAGTGTATAAAATGGAGCAAACACAAAAAGCACACTACAACCACACACAATTTTATGTGGTTCACACTGTAGGATTATGTCCATGGGCTTGAAAAAATGAAAATCGACTACATCAATGAAGACTAGAGTTTCAAGAGTTATGAGAGAAATACTTCTCTCTAAACATCTGTAAGAAGTTAACTAATCTCCTCCCTCCCTGTTGATCAACTAATATTGTTAACCAACCTTATCTGTTTCACCTAACACCATTACTGGAAAGATAACCTCAAAAGCAATCAAGAGACTCTGTCTAGAAATGAAAGTTTATCTAACCTAAAATCATATGGAAATACCTTCTCTATCTCTATGTACCTTCTTTGTCTATAGGAAATGTCTCTCTCTCTTGGAGACCCATCTCCTTCTCTGTTAGGAATTACTAATTATTTCTAATTGAAATTCAAATCTTGAATGATTTAAATTTGAAATGTTGGGAGTTACTAATCTTTTTGAATTGAAATTCAAATCTTGATTTGAATTTCAAATTTTGTATTACTGTACATATTCTAATTTAGTAGGATAACCATTGTATATCTTCTATATTTGTTACATAAATCCTTGCAATCAAGAGATTGGAACCTCTTGTACTCTCTACAAATACCACACGTTTTGGGTAATACAATATTGAAAAATCATTTCATTCAAATTGCTCCAAACATGGTATCAGAGCTTTTTGCTTGCACCCATTAACCTTCTCCAAAGATTTGGTCGTGCAATTATTTTATTTTTCTCGTGCAAATTTGCATGCACAAATTTTACATTTTAATTGTGCAATTCTTTGTTGCGTGCTCCATTTTTTTAATTTTTCTCATGCAAAATTGTATTTTAAGCTTCCCTTTCCATTCAACAGAAAGCTTACATCTATCTCTCTCTCCGTTTTGCATTTTCCTTGTACAAATTTAGTGTGTGCTCTGTTAATTGAGCCTTTCTATTTCATTCTTTTGCACATACGGGTATCGATAAGGCCGCACATTTGCATATTGGCTCCCTGAAAGTAGGGAATTTCGATGGTCGTGGTTCCGTTCTAGCTGTAGCCCCATATGTTATGCAAAGATGTCTTCACACTAAGACAAGAGTATCTGCATTTCTGGATCAGCAGCCCCTATAATTTCAGCTGCTATTAAAGAGAAAAGTTGAGCCAACACTCCCTTTTCCCCTTTGCTAATGAGCTTACCCATGCAAGATAGATCAATAAGGCGTACTGCACCTTTCTAAGCCCCATGTAAGGCGTGTTTCTTTCTATCAAGGGTCAACTCCATTCACAGTCGTGAGAAGTCACATAGTATGGGGCCCAACATAACAAGCCGCTGTACTCCCAAGACAAATCACATCCACCGAGTGTCAACAACCGCACATCAACCTAGAAAGTGGTGCCCTACATCACCCATTTGAGATCTTTACAGATCGCGTTGCTAATCAGTTTGCCACCGTCGGCTACGAATAAATCCAAGGACGGGGTAGCTTGCACTAGACAATCATTTTTCTTGGTAACTCCGGGATCTAGAAAATTATGTGTGCTTCCTGAATCTATAAGAATGATAATTTGCTGTCATTTGATGAAAGCACACACTCTCATGGTTTGGGTTGAAGTTGACCCAAATATATCATTCACGGAAACAATTGGGTCCTTCTTGTTGTCAGCGGGGTCCTCTTCTTGCTCAACATCAGCCTCATTAACACTTTCAACACCACTCTCATCTATGTGACATTTGTAGGCCGAAACATTTGTACTCCCGACCGAAGGTTTTCCCTAAGTCCACTGATAAAACAACTGACATGGAAGTCATCAGGAAGTCCCATTGTCCTGTTTGTCAATTGCTCAAATTGTTTTTAGTAGGCACTAACAGTGGAGGTTTATTTTAGCTTGCAAAGTACATCAACAAAATCTTCATAGGGATTGGGCCCAAACCTTGTGCATAAAGCCTTGACAAACTCGCTCCATGGTACCAATCCGGTGGTCTTCTTGAACCATTGGTACCACTGGAGTGCCTTCTTTTCAAGATGGATGGAGGCCAAGGCCATTTTCTAGCCTCCTAGGGTGTTGTTATATTCAAAAAATGCTCAACCATATCTACCCACCCCAAGGGTTCCTCTCCATCAAACCTTGGAAAATCAACTTTCGCATACTTTATTGCAATTGTTCTAACAATCGTCCTCATTCACGATGGTGTAGCCACATTTGAGTCCCCATTTCAGATTGATGATTTGTTAGAGAAGCTGACAATGCATCATATTTGAGGTTAATGGCAACTACAAACTGTAGAATTTCCTAGAGAGCTTCACCATGCTTCTCATTGTTCTTTTTTATTTGTTTGAGCTCCATCTCAAGTCTCATGGCCTTGTATTTTCTAGTTCCATCTGCAATGATTTCTCACCACAGGTTCAAAGTTTTCTCTGATACCGAATGATAAGGATCAAGCAATTTTCTGAAGAAGATAACTAGAAAAACCAGTAAATTCCCTCTTCCGACAACAAGAAAGAACATAATATTTTTGACTGATTTTGCAATCTCCTAAAAATCAGCTAGCAGTTTCTAACAAATAGTTCTACTACAACAACAACCAATTATTTGAATTAATTCAAAATAATAAACTAACTGACTCTGACCATTTAGGCCCTAATGCTTATTCAAAACGAGCACCTGACATGATTTGCCAAGACCCAGAATTTTGTGTGTATGTGGGTGTACGCGCGTTTACCTCTCACCGCAAATAGGTAGATGAGAACCTCTCAAACCTAAGCAAAACAAGTAAAGCGATATTGTTAGCAAAACCACAACAATTAGGATTTCTTTATCCTACAATTCCCTTCAATGAGAATGGCATGGGGCCTTGGCGGTAGTATTGTTGAGCCCCATGATGTGGTATCTGACTTCATTCTCACCAAAAGGGTAGGAGCCCAAATCGCCACCGATTTACCACTTTCTCATGCTCATCTTGTTGATGATGCTGGTAGGACACTACAGTCAAGCACAAGGTCTCATGGTGTTGAGGCCCTTATAAGTGCAAAGAAGGCTTCATTAAAGAATTAACGGTCAGTGAAGGACGCGACTTCAACGGATGGAGGAAAGACTTCCTCCAAAGGTAAATCTTCTACTCAATAAGTTTACGTCTATCAGCTCTTGGAATGTTTGAGGTCTTGGGGGTATGGGTAGGGTCTCTGAAATTATTGAGTTAGTTAATAAGCATAATATTGGTATTTTATTTTTGCTGGAAACCAAACTGCCTTTTGACCTTGTTGGAAGGTGGTCTAAGAAACTGGGTTTCTATAATAATGTAGTAGCCAATGATGTAGAGGGGAAATCGCGTATTATGGTGTTATGGAACCCTTGCCTTTTTTTTGTTAATATATTGAATGTCAGTGATCAGATAATTATTGTTCAAGTAACACGTTTATCCACTGCATGCTCCTTAATAGTCTCAGGTGTATATGCGTTTAATGCGGTTGGCTAGAGGGCGGCTCTTTGGGATCAAATGCGAGATACTTTTATAGCTACCAATGAACCTTGGTTGGTTCTTGGTGAGTTCAATACGATTGTGGATAATACTGAAAAAATGGGGGGAAGGGATTCTTTACCATAGGATTCATGTGATTTTGCACAAGCTTTCGCTAGTTGTGCATCGAATGACTTAGGGTCAGCTAAGGAGTGGTTTTCTTGGTCTAATAGCCAAATTATGAGAAGATGTATCAAAGAACGTCTTGATCTTGCCCTAGCAAATATAGAATGAGTTTTGGCTTACCCGGAATCCAAGGTAGAATTGCTCTCTAAGGTTAATTCAGACCACTATTCGTTATTGGCCACACTATTAACCTGGATTCCGGTTGGACCGAAACCTTTCAAGTACTTCACGACTTGGTAGCTATCCTCAGGATTTACAGATATTATTTCTGAGTCATGGCAGGTTGGAGTGGTGGGTATCACTATGTTCCGTTTCGTGTCTAAACTTAAAAGATTAAAGACGAATCTCAAGGATTGGAATAGAGTATCTTTTGGGCATATGGGGAACCAAATTTCAGAAGCCAGAAGAAAGCTTATGCTTTTACTTGATGACTTAAGTCAAGATCCTTCAAATGAGGAACTTATGGTGGAAGAGAAAACTTGCACAAATACCTTGCAACAACTATTGTCGCATGAAGAAAGCATATGGAGACAAAAATCTAGACAAACTTGGTTTGAAGGATGGGGATTTAAATATTTGTTTTTTTCATTTGTCTACCATCATCAAGAGAAAAAATGACAGGCTCTCCCTCTTGAAGGATCAGAATGGGGGTGTCTATGTCTTCTGAAGATCAAATTCAGGATCATATGGTTGGCTACTTCGAAGAATTATTAGCACAAAAATGTAATATTGACCTCAGTTTGACTGACCATTTTCTTCCTCCTTCGACACTTGGTAAAAACTAGCATAGGGAGCTTATAAGAGAGGCGTCAATATAGGAAGTCAAAGCTTATAGTTGGGGAATGAAGAGTGAGAGTGCTCCAGGCCCGAATGGCTTTACGGTCGAATTTTATAAAATCAGCTGGGAAGTGATAAAAAAGATCTTTTTTTTAGCTCTTCATGACTTTTTCACAAAAGAAAAATTCCTAATATAGATTAATTCTACATTTATACGCCTTATTCCAAAAGTCAACTCTCCTAGTGTCATGAAGGATTTTAGACCAATTGGTTTGTGCAATGTCATCTACAAAATCATTGGCAAACTAATTCCTAATAGATTGAGAGAGATACTGCATACTCTGATTGATTCTAAACAGGCTGCATACTTAAAGAGGAGGTTGATCACTAACAAGATTTTGATGGCTAATGAGCTCATTTCTATGTACCATAGAAATACAGCTAGGCCTAAGATGTGTCTTCAACTTGATCTAAGTAGTGCCTATGATCGAGTATCTTTGGACTTTGTGCTTGTAACGTTGCAAGATCTGGGTATCCTTGATCTTTTTGTATCATGGATTAGACATTTTATTACTTCCCCCTCATTCTCAGTTCTTCACAATGGCTCTCCTAAGGGTTATTTTAAAGGTAAGATAGGCTTACGTCAGGGTGATCCCTTATCTCCATATATTTTTATGTTAGTTATAGATTTTATGAGGAGGGAACTTGATCACGCAGTGCTGCAAGGATCACTTCCTATAGCTTTTCCTTCTGGATGTGACTATGGGGTCTCTCATTTGTTTTATGTTGATGATGCACTAATTTTTTATGAGGCTTCATTATATGAAACAAGACAAATGAATTCTATTCTATCTATTTTTAAAAATCCGACAGGGCAAAAATTGAATGTAAATTAAAGCAAAGTTTTTTTATTCGGAGCGTCCATGAGTGCTAAGCATGAGATTTTTAAGGAATTGGGGTTTGGCGAGGGATTCCTTCCGGTAAGATATTTGGGGTTGCCTTTGTTTTGAGGTAATCTTAAACATTCTAATTGCCAAAGTCTGGTGTGGAAGTTTATTGGAAAGACATGATCTTAACAAGCTTTATCTCTTCTTATACTGGCCGGCTGCAACTGTTGAAATATGTGCTTAGTTCATCTGTAATTTTTTGGATCTTGCCCTTTATATTGCCCAAGCGTACATGTAACATATTAGAGAGGCTTCAGCGGAACTTCTTATGGGCTGGTTCAACTCACAGGAAGGGTGGCACTTACCTGGTGAAAGGGAAGAATATATGTCTTCCATTGGAAGAGGGGGGACTTGAGGTTCGTGCTATGGAGGAATTTAATAATGCAGGTATGATGAAATTATCATGGAGAATTTTGGCTAACCCGTCCTCTCTTATAGCCAGATTCTTTAAGCACAGGTATGTCAAAAATAATTCTATCTAGGAGGTGGACATAACTTTTTTTTCCTATGCATGGAAGGGTGTCCAAATTGGGGTGTCCCTCTTGCATCATAATGTTCGATGGATCATTGGGGATGGTACATCAATTGATTTTTGGACAGACCCCTGGTTATCAGAGCAATCCCTTCTAGAAGACTATGGTGCTCATATGCAGACTGACCTGGGTGGTATTGCTAAGCCAAAGG
Source organism: Amborella trichopoda (assembly GCF_054954075.1). Lineage (NCBI taxonomy): Eukaryota > Viridiplantae > Streptophyta > Magnoliopsida > Amborellales > Amborellaceae > Amborella > Amborella trichopoda. The sequence continues at coordinate 11,246,154 of NC_142346.1, forward strand.
TTTCAAAATATCTGTATGGCAATCCTCAAACATGGCACACCCCTTTTACATGGACAGGTCATGCACTTAGAACATGGAATCAGTGGACCAGAATTTGGAAGGAAGTGAAGGAGGCTACTATTCTGTTGAAACCTCAGCTAGATATTTTGGTATGGACTCACTCTTCAAGCAGAGCCTTCTCAGTTCAGGAAGCTTGGAACTATATTTCTCACAAAGGTTCCTCTAAACCAATTTTCAAGACATTATGGTCCTCCAAGTGTCATGCCAGGGCTAAGTGGTTCTCCTAGCTGAGCCTTCATCATCAACTTCCTACTTCTTCCCTCATGCAATAGAGGGGCATCACCTTTGCCTCTGTATGTCCTTTATATCTCTCTAATGATGACAATATCTGTCATCTGTTGCTTGAGTGCTCTTTTTCGCAGGGAATTTGAAGATCGATAGCATGGAGATGTGGAAAATGCTTTTCTCCAGATTGCTCTATTGCAGCCTCATTAAGAAAATGGATAGCATTCCGATTCAAGTATGGTGGTATCGGTAACATCCGGTTCTCTCTTTTCTTCACGACTATCTGGATGGTTTGGGAGGAGCGCAATCATCGCATGTTTCAAGGAAGGAAACTCTCGAGAGAGCAACTGATTAGGAGGATCATTTCTCATGTTCGTGATTTAGCAGATGTCAAGGCTTGGACATAACATATCTCAGAGAAGGCAATCTTTCAGAACCTTCAGCTAACATGGCGACAACAAAGGATCAAGCTAACCATTCTAGTGGCACGGTTGTTTCCACATCAGCAGCATTTTAAATTAAATATTGATGGGTCCTCACTACGAAATCCATGGTGAGCAAGATGGGGGTGTGTCATTAGAAGGGATGATCGCTCTTTCATTGCTGCCTTCTCCATCTCCTTGGGCACGACTTCTAATAATTGGGCGGAATTTTGTGGTTTAGAAGTAGGTGTTGATTTAGTTATCCAAACGAATTGTTTCCCTCTCCAAATTGAAGGTGACTCCTCCTTGATGGTTCAAGTTATACAAGGTAGCTGTAAATCTCCATGGGTACTTCATACCAAAGCTATTAACTGCAAGTCCAGACTTGAGAATTATCCATGGTCCATTTCTTATGTTTTTCGTGAGGCCAATACGGTTGCCGATGCGATGGCTAAAAAGGCTTCAGTTTTTGCAGAGGCTACTATTTGGCGTTTGAGGCCTTCAGACTTTCATGATGTGGCGCAATTACCCTATCCTAGGGTTGTAATATAGTTTGATGTATTTTTTCCAATCTTATTAATGAAAAATGGGTAGGGGGCCTTTTCTCTCACTGACTTACCCCAAAAAAAATAAAAAAATGTCTTTAATTTCTTTTTTCATCCTGATAACAACACAAATTTGTTCATGTATTGTAACCCTATTCTCCTAAATGCATTACCCTTAAAAGAATTCTTCGGAGACCCATTTTGACTTGGACCATGGCGATTTCTTATTTGAATTCTCGTTACGTAATTGGCTCTGGATTTAGACTCATATTCTCATCCATAGCAAAGAGGCTCTCGGGCTTCAGTATTTTTTCACCTATGTTATCAAAAAAGTAATTGTTATTGAACTTGTTATATGGTGATATGAGTTATGCAAAAACATTTGGGGTTATTTCAATTCCTTGATAGTCATGGTTGGCTTCTCCTTGAGTGAAAGTGATTGGAATTTATTTATTTTGATTTTTTTGAGAATATGAGTGGAAGCGATCGGATTATCAATGCAATGTAGTGATAGCTCTAGTCCACTTCAAGGAAGGGCAATTTCCATGATGGATTGTTCTAAGGACATATGCAATAAGCATATAATGAGAGAGAGAGTGTGTGTGTGAGAGAGAATTGAAATTGGAAGTGATCTTGAGAGCCGGGGCAAACACGTACAATTACACCTCTTATACCCGATGGGCTAGATGGAGTGGACCACCTGCGTTTTGCATGGATATTCGTTATAAGTTACTTATCCGTTACAAGTTACAACAGATAAGAAGTCTATAATATTTCTTGCTTATATGTTTATGACGAGAAATAATAAAATTTGAAAATTCAAAATAGACGTAACTTATCAACTATTGCACATTTCAGCTCCAGTTTTCAACTATTATGCTTTAAAATTTCAAAATAACTTGTAAATGTTAAATGATTCATCCCTTAAGTACATGTGATGAATTTCTCTAGAATATATAATAAAACAAAATGGCAGACCAGGGATTCGTGTAGCTGACCCCAATTAATTGGAAAAAGGTTTCAATGATGATGATGAAATAATATAAATTTCCCTTGAAAATCTGATTGTACATGTCCTTTATTGTAAGGCATTCGAGAGCTTATCAATTATGAGAGTACCTAGTATGAGTAGTTTGAGGAATTATACCATATTATTTATAGGATGCAATATCTATAAGGCCCAAATTTATGAAAACAAAGTAAAGCCTCACGTCAAGTCCTTGTCCGGAAAGCATTACAAGCATTAGAAATCTTCATGATGGTTCTAAAATCAATTTCCAAAACCGACATTAAAATTTGAATATAAAAAAATGGTACGGACTTTGTGACCCGTAAATATTTATTTTTAGGGTGAAATTGAGAGTCGATATAATTTGGTATGATATATACTATTTTTGGGTCTTGAAATCCTAATTTCTTTTCACAAACATAATGGTCAAGGCCGAGATGATTGATTAGAAGATTTTTCGATGCCATAACTGCAGTTTACGGTGAGTTTTGTGGTGAGGCTTTACTTATTTAGTTAGGGCTGCAACCCTATCAATATATTTTCCTAAAGAGTACAAATACTCCCGTGGGAGCATACTGCCATCTCCTCCCTCGGTCAAAACACCTATTTAGGAGAATTGTTTTAGTCTAAACTTTTGGGAAACACATATTACTTATTAAGTGATTATTTCTAAAAGAAAATTTTGAATCTTAAGTTTTGTGAGACTTAGATCTAGCCCTTCAAAAATTGGATGGTCTCCACTGAATATTGAGGTATAAGTTTTCTCTATTACATAAAGAGTTTATTTCATAATTTTTTGCAAAAATTATTCTATAGGTATATGATGTTTGGATAGTATCTAATATGGCTTTGCCTGTAATATACACTAATCAGATTTTTTACTTCTAACAAACTTCTTGCTCCCTTCCAAGCATATGGGGCTAGCCTATCATAACCTGGAACACTAAAGGCTTAAGCTAATAAACGACTAAAAAACTTTGAGTTAATAAGATATTTATTTTAGGGGTTTCTGTTGTTATCTCAAGAGGCCAGTTCGTAAGACACGCCACTTAATTTGAAAACTATTTTTTGTGCAAGTTGCAAATGCTTCCAAATCATGGAAAACGATCTTGCAATTAAACTATTTGCCTAAAATATGTAAGTCAAAGTGTGCAGCTAAAATGACAATCCATTTTCCAAATTATCAAATTCTTTTGGGGAATTGGAGGAAACCAACTCTAATGAAATTAATAGTTAACATTCCAAAAATAAAATTTAAAATTTTAAAAAAAGGAAAAAAAAAAAAAAAAAAGAGAAATCCAACTTATGAAATATCTATAAAATAAAGAAAAGTCATTCATGAATCAGTGGGTGCAAGAGCCTGCTCACACTAACGTTGTAAAACACTGAGGGCTGAAATGAATTTAGACGGTGTAAAAATTTTCTGTTCATATTTTAAATATTGAAAAATTTTATTTTATTTTCATATTCATGTTCATCTTAACCTAGATCATGAATCCCTAAAATTTTAGATTAAAAATCTATTTTTAAAATAGATTTAAGTTTGCATATGCACAGTATGAGTCGGCTCTCATAGAAACATGGCCCATAACATAATTCTTGTTCTTGATAAAATAACAAGATGGCCCAAACAAAAGATACCAGTAAATAGCTCCTGCATTGTGCACAACAAAGAAGAGACACAATGACAAAAAAAAGGCAAAGCAATTATTTTCTATTTTAACTCATTGTAATTAATTTTTTAAAGGAGAATCTATTATAATGCGCTTAAGACATGAACTATTTACTATTTTAGTCACATATTTCGAATTAATTTAAAAAATCCATCAATATAATCATGAAGAGTTAAAAATGGGTAAAATATTTAATAGTTAAAAAGTTAAGGGCATATATTTGGATGTACTTATTATCACTAATAGTTCACTATTTCTCAAGAAAATTCTTCTCGATAATGAATTATATGTTGGTCAGCTAGGTCCATCATAAAGTTATGAGATAGATGCATATGTAAGTTTATCTCTGGAAAAGCTGTTTTTACTATATTCAAAATAACTTGCTAAAAGTATAGGCTTTTAGCTAGAAATAGTAAAATAGTTAGAAATTGCCAAAAAACGTTATAATAAAATACTATTATTTATAATAGAAGATGCATACCACACAACTAACAAACAATACTTCTCAAAGCATATTAATTCTAGATACAGATAAAATTAATTATCATCCAAATTGGCCCTAAGTATATGTTCATAAAGTTTCCGTCATTGAAAACTATTTTGATTGAACTTAAAGTGATAAATGTTTAAAATAAATTTTTTAGACATTTGTGGGAAACTATTTGGAGTGAAAAAAATATAAAAGAGTGCCAATTAGAGGGAGACAATGGATGGCCTGATTTGTTATAAATAATCAAGTTCCCAAAAGTGCGTATGCACGTGATAAATGCATAATTGCAAGTTAAAGATAATCACAAAAAAAAGGTGATATCTTCAAAAAAAAAAAAAAAAAAGGAAGAGAGATAATTATCCGGTGACATTTATATTATAAGATAATTAGGAAAATAGAGGTTACATAACGAATTGTGGAGATCTTGGATTAGGATTACGAGTTTCCCACTAGTGCAATGCACAGGTCTGTGCGACCCAATGTGTTAAGAGGGGGGAGAGAGTGTATGGGAACGTGGAAATGGGATTTTTAATTGGATCTCCAAACGAGTGCTCGTAAAATCGGCCGATCTAACTAGTAACCGTGCCGATCAGTTCTGGTTTTGAGTGGTTCTGGTGATCAACCGATGTTTTTAAACTTCAAATATGTTACTACTTCAAATTTATATCGGTGAAGTTGTATGTGAATCATGGTTCGAATCTTGCTCCCTGTGTTTTTTCTTTTAAACGTTTTTGCTTTTTTTTCTTTTAAGTTATCGTTAGAATCGAACTTGAAACAAATCTTCTATTATTAGACCCACCAATCAATACACCATTTACTACTTATTTAACAAAAAGAAAGACCTATATTATATATAACTTAATTTTTTTTCTTCATTTTCTTTTAAAAAAAAGAGTTAGTCAAGTCGATTTTTTTAACACTATTTTAATATTCTTTACATTATGTAAAGATTAAAAAAAAAAATTGGTCAATGATACTTTTATATTTTCCCATCTTTTTCAAAAAAGTTTAAAAATACCCCTAGGCACAAATCGATTCATTAAAATCCATTTTTTTCATTAATTTTCAACTTCATTTGAGTGTGTTTTGTTTTAATCACATTCTTTATGTACTTTCCATATTTTAATAGATTTTTTTTTGTATCTTTTTTGGTTTTTAACACTTTTTTAATCGTATGGGACTTGTCCGGTTAGAGCGGTTGAATTGGCCAATTTACCGGTTAGGCCGGATAAATCGCTTCCGGGCCCATATCAGGTTAACCGTTCTGATTTGATTTTGTGAACACTGCTCTTAACTTTAGGGAAATGGATTTAATGAAATAGTCTCTCTTAACTTTAGGGAAATGGATTTAATGAAATAGTCCTTATTTTTCAAAGTAATTTAGAGTTCTACAATTAAAAAAAAAAGAGAACAATGTATGTAAAACCCTTAATTTTTTATATATATTAATGCTTTTCAAACAATAATGGAGTGGTAGTGTTGCTACTGCGGTGACAATGGTGGTAGTTGTAGGGTCATCAGGACCCTCTCGCTTTTGGAAATTTCTTTTTTTGAACACTAACGTAAGTTTTCCATTAAACAGAAAAATATATTACAAGATGTGATGTACAATACAAGCATAAAATCAAGAAAGGTTAACGACCAATGAGGAACTTGAAACTCCCCTCTTGGCAAGATAATCTGCTTCCTCATTAGCCTCCTTATCTCCTTATAACAATAACAAAGATTAGCATTAAGCAGCGAGACCTTATCTCTAATTTCATGAAACAAGGATCTTAATCTCCAAGGAATATTGGATTCCCCTCCGCTTCAAGTTATAACATTCATCGAATTTCCTTCAATTGACTTTCCACCCTCCCATCTAGAGAGCAACTTTAGGCCTTGTAACAAACCCCATGCTTTAACCTCATTAGAGGAAGTTGAACCTCAGGGGCCAGGTTATGTACATAAGATACAGCCCAAGTTATTTCTAATCAGTCCATCAAAGCCAGCTGCACCGGGATTGCCAAAACTACTTCCATAAAAGTTTAGCTTGATTGACTTAGTAGGTGGAGACCAAACAACAACTCTTTGATTAATGTTGACAAAGGGCAAGGATGCTATTGTCAACGGATTATTAATAATTTGGCTTTTTGGGGTTGAGCCACTATTTTTATGCGATGAGAATCAATATACTGCTAAAGCCATAATATTGTACTTTAGGATGGGAAGTTTTGTGTTAATCCTTTCGAACACCCTTCTATTTCTCTCTTTCCAGATGCCCCAAATGGCACTTACCCAAATAGAACGCCAGATGAGTGTGCCTATCTTCAAGATACCAGGGGTCAATCATTAGATAATGAGTGATCTATAATCTGCTGAATAGATTGATGCTCTGACGAGCCCAATCTCAAATATTCAAGATGAAGGGGCAACAAAGGAACACATGTTGAACAATCTCATCACTGGCTTTACAATGTATACATACATTTGTAATATTGTACCCTCGCTTTCTAAGATTATCCACTGTGGCTAATTTGTCTTGACACAATATCCATAGAAACAATTGTACTTTTAAAGGTACATATAGTTTCTTGATGAAAATGGAATATATTCTTCATATTCTAAGAAGATGGAATCCATGACCATGCAATTTACCCAATCACTCCTAATTTTAAAAGTTACCCTACATCTCTCTAAAAATAGAGTCCCCTTTTATTCTTGTAACACGTATTCATCTCTTAACTCTGGTTTAATAATGTAACAATATAGATACACATTAGAAAGAAAAAAAAGTAAGAGAGTGAGAGAGATATTTAATAATTTTAGCCGCCTTTAGGCATTAAAATTTCAGTCATCATTGTGAAAGACAATTAAGATGGCATATTTATGTCAGTTCAATAAAAATTATCTCATGCATTACATTTATCTTAATTAAATAAATGTAAATGAGAAATAAAAAATGAAAACTTAAAAGTATTTTAAAATAATTATAAATTTAAAAGTTAACAAAGAAATACCTACTAAAATGAAAAAATGAGATCCCTCTTTTTTTTCTATAAAATACGTTTTCACATCAAAAAGTAGAAAATAATTTATTAGAAATAAAACTAAGTAAGAAATAAAATTTACAAAATCATTTTCTCCCTCATTTTTTCAATAAAAATGACAAAATGACTATAAACTTTTTTGTAAGAGTATTATATCAAAGTTAGTATCAAAATAAATATTAATGCACTCAGATGAGAAATGTCATCTGAATTTTCATGTATTTATGAAAATAATGAAAGTACATAATGCACTACCCCCATTTTTGTTTGAAACTCAAAAAACAATATTTTTGGGAACTTGTAATGAGCTTGAAGTTTTTTTTAACGGATCCAACTAATCTAGCTGATTCTCTGATCCAGGCCAATGATCAGCCGATCCAACCACGTTTTTTGAATAGCCACAAATTCGTTTTTTAGAACGTTGTCCACTACTGAACTACTCAAATAGGAATATATATATATATATAAGAGTGATGCTTGGCTTGAGGGAAAAAGTTTATATAAGGATGCTACCTTATAATGTAGAACTACGGATGCCCCTCAAAAATCCATCGGAAAAGGTAGTTTTAATGTTGAAAAACCTTTTGATTGATCATCTCGACATTGAGATGTATGACTATGAAAATAAAAAGATTTTAAGTCTCAGAAATAGTGCATTTTAAAACATATTATCTACACTGTCCATTTTCAAGATTTTCATATGTTTATAGATCTACTTGATTTTAACCATTTTTGAAATTTTAAATTTTATAATTAGATATAAAAATAGATTTTGAGATAATCCTAAGAACATTTTACATCAAAATTATATACCTTGATAAAATTTGAAGGTGCACCTTACCTCTACACCTACAGATGCATTCGTATGCAAACTGCACCCTGGCTTGAGTGGTTAATAACTACTAGAAATATATAAGACTAAGACTTGATTTGAGTGCTAAATCACAAGTTCAATTCCAATGATTAATTACTAAAGAAAGAAGAAGAAGAAACTACATGTGAGAGAGAAAAAGAGGATGAAATCCCCTCTAGAGGCCGCTGTGAAAACCGATGCATTAGAATCATTTCATTTACCAAAAAGAGAAAAGGAAAAATAAGAAGAAAAAAAAGAAAGAAAGAATGGATATGGAGGCTACCATTGAATTACCAAAAAAGGAAAAAGAATAAAAAAATGAAAAAGAAGAAATTGCAGCCTGCAGGTGAGAGAGAGAAGGGATGAAATCTCTCCGGAGGCTACTAAAAAAGCCGATGCTTAAGAAAAAGAAAAAACGTTAGCGTGTGTGAGGGAACACACTTCTACATGTGTGTTCCCTTACACAACACACATTCATCTTAAAGATACATTTAAAAATTTGGTGGTCCCACCAAAATCTATAAATCCACAGTCTAAAATAATGCACCAAAAACTTTTGTTTTTGCTTTTTAAATTACGTTTTTGACATTCATATTTGCTATGGTGTAGATATCAACTTTTAAAAATTTTGGATCCAAACTCTATCTATGGGCGTGTTTGATAAAATGAAGTTAGGGGAAGGAAGAAGGAACTTCCCCATTACTGTACAACTCCCATGCTTGATGCACAAAACTTATACGGTAAAGAAGTTCTCCTAGAACTTCCTTACTCCCATGTGCTTAAGAAAAAAGTATTAATAAAATATATTATGTATAATATATATTAATAAAATAAATACAAAATACATTATATCATATATAAGGAAACATTTTATATAAGGTTGCAACCTTAAAATGTAGAATTAAAAGTGCAACTCAAAAATCCAGTGGAAAAAGTTCTTTTTGTCACGATCTCGCCCCCTGACCCCTACCGTACCCTACCGAAGGGCGACAGAGTACGGGATCCCGACCAGATGTTGCGAATGTCACTTAGGTGGGAGTGGCTCAACGCGCGTTAGACGTTAGGAATCAAAGCAAACCACGAAAATAAAATTAAAATTCATTTTATGAGATAAAAATTAACCCAAAGCAAGGCCATATCTATTTATACATTCATTCATTAAAATGCTTTACAATCAGTTCAAGGCACTACTGGCCCACAAAACAAAGCTACAAAACATCTGAGCGGCACAGCCACTAAACACCTACTATGAAAAACTTCTACAGGATCCTTTCTCCAAGACTCACATGTTAGGCATGCAAGCCCGCTGTCCGTCCTTCAGATCAAAACTATCACTCTACAATCATGGGAATAAAAATGGAATGAGCTAACAACCCAGTCAGCAGATCTACACCTTTGTGAAACTGTTAACTGTTAATCTTACTGTCTGCTTAAAATGAAATGATTTATGATTTATGCACTGCATGTTCTTGATTATTGAACTATATTTATCTTTATACTGTGAGAGTATTAAAGAGCATAATAAGATGAACTTTCTTGATATCTCTATAAATTAGTAGGCACTGTTAACTGCTATAACCATTTATAACGTAGTGAGAGCTAGAGAAGCCTACTCCTGAAATAGAAGTTCCATCGATCAGGTCAAGTCAATCCTGTAGCATGGAACCTCTACCCTCATTCAAGAGGGAGGACAATGACAAGTAGGTATCCCACTTCGTAATGTCCTCACACACACACATGTCCCCAGCGCGTTTTGAGGATATTCGATAGGTAGTGGCCTTGCATGACACGATCATCTCCTTATGCCCTTCTGGCGAGAGAGCGTTACACTATCATTGGGTGTCCCAATGCGTAGTGCCCATAACATTTGGGGGGAACGACCCACCCTATTATCCAGTTTCACTTCCCGACCCCATTCCTATCATTGAGGTCGAGGTATAGTCAATCAGTTGCCGGCAAAGTAGTATCCAACCACCAATGGGTGTCCCATTGTGTGGTGGTCAGTGGCACAATATCTCACAGTATAAAATAGCAACACATTACCCACTACCAATGGGTGGCCCATTGCGTAGTGGTCAGAGTCAGTATCAGTTTCATAGTTACAGTATAACAATATCCACTACCAATGGGTGACCCATTGCGTAGTGGTCAGTATCATCTCGGCTTATCAGTATCACAGAATGATAGTATCAGTATCACAAAATAACAATATCAATTTCATAGCTCACATTTTCTGCAATTTCAGGCAGTGACGTCCGATCATAAATACGGTCATAACTTTTGATTCGTTTAGAATTTAGAGATGGTTCCAAAACTAATTTTACACTAGACACGTGCATTTTTCAAATGGTGGTGGTTTAAAAGCAATTGGACCCCATTTTACCCTGCAAAAGTGTAATGCAATGGGGGGTTCACTATCTGTTTCCTACCATGCACTTAAGATAATGACATGTCTCACTTAACGCAGTTCTAACTTTCAATTCATAAGGAATTTCAAAGTGGTCCCAAAACCAAAGGTCGAATATAAATACATATATTTCTAACAAGGGTAGTTTAAAATCATTTGGACTCCATTTGGCTACTCAAAAGTTACCGAAAACCAAAGTGATGCTTTTGAGCTTTAGTAAAATCTGTCCACAGTGACATACCTTCACAACCAATGTCATAACTTTCAATCTAGAAGGAATTTCGAAATGTATTCAATATTGATTTCAAGCATACTCGGAAATCTTTCAAATGGCAGTGGTTAGGAAAAAACGGACTCCATTTGACTTAGACATACATAGGCACATTTCCATAGATTTTTGTGAGCAATATACCCATTCTTAACATCAAAACTAACCATACAACAGAGGCATCAGTTTAGTAGACTGATACATAAAATCATTGTACACATTTGTTCTTTATCACATATTTCGTGCTTGTAGGCATTCAATTTCATGCTTCTATAAACTTGATGCAGGGGTGGTAGATCCACTTACTCAATCAACAATGATGCATTCAATTCCTTTTTTACAATCCTCCTCAAGCTTCTTACAAGGCTCCAACAGTGAGATAGCAGTGAGCTTCTAATGACTCTTAACTGTTTACTCTTAGGGAGAGAGAGAGAGAGAGAGAGAGAGAGAGAGATAGAGAGAGAAAAAATGAATGGCGTGATGGGGAAGAGGGCTTAAGTACCCTATTAGTTGGGTGGCAGTCTAAGGCTGGACAAATGGCAAGCACCACACATGCACAAGGATAAGTGGTGTGTGTGGCAGCATGCATCTGGCAAGTGGCAGTGACACGCACGGCGCTAGTCCATTTTGCTCTATCTTACTGCCGCTTGTGAAAATTCCTCTTCTTCTTCTTATACACTCACAGAGTTGCCTCTTTCTCCCCCTTTCATGCTCTACGTTACACCCGCGGCATTGCTCCTTTTCTCTCTTCACAGATGGCGATGCCCCTCTCTTCATAGACGGCAACGCCCTAGAGGGTGCTGACCTTTCACCTCTTCACGAGTGGTGCTGACCTTTCACGCGCGACGTTGGTCTTCTCTCTCTTCACACACATCATTACCTTTCATGGACGGCGATACTCCCTTGACACGCACGGCGGTAAGCTTCCCCTTTTACTGTGGCACGTGCATCATTCCTATCAAACTCATGCTGCCGTATGTGCTTCCGTGGCCGAGAAATCATGGTCCTTACATCATCCCCCCCTTAAAAAAAATATTATGTCCTCAAAATCGTAACTTAGTTAACTAAACAAATGGGGGTGCTTATCCCGGATTTTATCCTCTCATTCCCAAGTCGATCTTCTTGTGAATGATACTGCCATAGAACCCGGACCAGGGGAATCTCTTTATTACGCAATACTTGAACCCTCATGTCCAATACCTCAATTGGTTGTTCAACATAAGTCAAATCTTCCCTGATCGGGATCGGTTCATACTTCAAAACATGGGACGGGTCAGGCTGATACTTTTTCAATAGTGACACATGAAATACATCATGAATATGGGTCAACTTAGGCGGCAAGGCCAGTTGATATGCCACGACTACAATTCTTTCTAAAATCTCAAAAGGTCCAATAAATCGTGGACTCAGTTTCCCTTTCATAATGCCCTTAGTTCGTGATACCTTCAAAAAGATCATATCGCTTACTTCAAATTCGAGATCTCTTCTCCGATTGTCAGTATAACTCTTCGGCCAACTCTGAGTTGTCTTAAGCCTTTCCCGAATTAAAACAATCTTCTTCGATGTTATCTGGACAATCTCTGGCCCTAGCAGTCTCCTTTCACCAAGTTCCTCCCAACATATGGGTGATCTGCACTTCCTCCCATACAATGCATCAAAAGGTGTCATCTGGATACTGGCCTGGAAACTGTTGTTATAAGAAAATTCTATCAGAGGCAAATGATCATCCCAATTCCCTTTAAAATCTGTAATACAGGCCCTCAACATATCTTCTAGGATCTGAATAGTCCTTTCTGAATGTCCATTAGTCTGAGGGTGGAAAGCAGTTCTGAAAGTAAGTTCGGCTCCCAAAGCTGACTACAGAGTGTTCCAAAATCTTGAAGTAAATCTAGGATCTCTATCAGACACAATACTAACAGGTACTCCATGCAGTCTTATTATCTCTTTGATGTATAGCTGGGCTAATATGTCCAGAGTATAGGTGGTGCAGACTAGTAAGAAATGAGCGATTTTAGTTAGCCGGTCCACAATGACCCAAACATTATCGTGCCTAATGCCCAATTTAGGCAGGCCAGACACAAACTCCATGGCGATGTGTTCCTACTTCTACTCTAGTATTAGTAAGGGTTGTAACAGTCTGGCAGGCTTCTGATGTTCAGCTTTCACTTGCTGACAAATCAAGCATTTGGAAACAAACTGTGCCTACTTGTCTCTTCATATTGTTCCACCAGAAGACCTTCTTTAGATCCTGATACATTTTCATACTCCCTGGATGCACCGTGTAATGGGAGCAATGAGAGTGGTGCAACGAGAGTGGTGCACTTCTTCCAAAATGACCTTTTTTACATTCTCGTTGCTAGGAACACATACCCTATTTTTAAATCTTAACATTCCTTCACTGCGTATAGAAAAATCCTCCATTTCTTGCAATTTCATTTCCTCGGAAATTTTCATGAGTTAAGGATCTTCCTTTTGTGCCACTTGGATTCGCTGAAAGAGTTGGGGCTCCATCCTTATATATGAAATTGTCCCCACGTTATTACTAATGGACAGAGTTGGGTGCCATTCTAGTGTATTTTCTAATAATTTCATCTCTTGGACCATCATGTGAGCTACTAACACCACAGGTTTCCTACTCAAGGCATCTGCTACGATGTTTGTTTTACTCGGGTGGTAATTAATGGTACAATCATAATCATTCAGCAGATCCATCCATCTTTTTTGCCTCATGTTCAACAATTTTTGAGAGAATAAGTACTTAAGGCTCTTATGGTCAGTAAAGACCTTAAATTGGGTCCCATAGAGGTAATGCCTCCAAATTTCTAGGGCAAAGACCACAACTGCTAATTCCAAATCATGGGTGGGGTATTTTTGTTCATATGGCTTTAACTGCTTAAAGGCATAAGCTATGACCTTGCCCTGCTACATTAACACACACGCAAGCCCTTTGAGCGAGGCATCAGTGTAGACTACAAAATCTTCATTCCCCTCAGCAAAGTCAATATCGGGGCCATAGTCTCTTTTTCAGTTCTTGAAACTTCTCTTGCAGTCATCTGACCATACAAAATTTACTTCCTTCTGGGTTAGGCGAGTCGAGGGAAGTGCTATCTTTGAAAAACCTCTACAAAACGTCTATAGGACCTTGCTAGACCTAGAAAACTACAGATTTCAGACACATTTGTTGGTCTTCCCCACTTAATTACGGCCTCAATTTTACAAGGGTCAACGACAACTCCGTCCTTGGAAACAATATGCTCCAGGAAAGCTACGCTTGGGAGCCAGAATTCACTCTTACTTAGCTTGACATATAGTTTTTTAGATTTTAAGGTCTAGAGGACCATCCTTAGGTGTTGTTCATACTCATTCAAACTCTTCGAATACACCAGGATATCATCGATAAAAACCACTACAAAGTCATCCAGGAAGGGTCTAAAAACTTGGTTCAACAAATTCATAAAGACAGCTAATGCGTTGGTTAACCCAAACGGCATCACCAAGAATTCGTAATGCCACACCAGGTTCTAAATGCAGTCTTGGGAACATCATCTTCCAGTAGCTGATGGTGACTCGACCGGAGGTCAATTTTAGAAAATACTTGGGCCTCTTGAAGTTGATCAAATAAGTCATCAATTCTGGGCAAGGGATACTTATTCTTTATCATCACATGATTTAGCTATCTATAATCAATGCATAGCTTCAAAGACCCATCTTTGTTCTTTACAAACAAAATTGGTGCACCCCATGGTGATACACTAGGCCGGATGAACCCTTTATTTAATAATTTCTGCAATTGCTCTTTTAATTCTTTTAACTTAGCTTGGGTCATCCTATAAGGGGCTTTAGAAAAGAGAGCAGTACCAGGGGTTACTTCTATTTCAAACTTGATCTTTCTCACCCGTGGCAGAGAAGTTAATTTTTCTGGAAAGACCATTGGATATTCTCTTACCACCGGTATTTCTTCTAACTTGGACTGGACATCCCGATTTTCTACTATATATACCAAGTATCCCACACATCTTTTAGCCAACAGATGGGAAGCCCGAACGGCTGAGATGATGTGAGGGGAAGCATATTTGATACCCATAAAACTCAACTCTAGTTGATTCGGCCATCTAAAAGTTATAGTCTTGTCATAGCAGCTTACGGTGGCATAGTGGGTGGACAACCAATCCATACATAAGATAATGTCAAAGTCTTGGATATCTAGGAGTATCAGGTTTGTAGGTAACATATGCCCCTCAAGTATAACCCCACAATGTTTTTACATTGTCAGTTTCTATAGATTCTCCCATGTGTGTGCATACTACCAAAGTTCAATCAAGTAATGCAGGTTTAGCATTCAGGTGGCATGCAACGTGTGGTGCAAGAAAAGAACGCGAAGATCCTGGATCAATTAAAATTCTTGCTTCAATACCACACACATAAAGTGTACCTCGAATCACAGAGGTCGACGCTTTAGCTTCTTGCTCTGTCAGGGCGAAGACCCGACCTTGTGTCCTTGGTCGGTCCTCAGGTCCTTTGACTGGGCAGTCTTTAACAAGATGGCATGGCTTGCCACACCGAAAATAGACCCTGGTCTTCTTGAAGCACTCCGTTGCCGTATGATTACTTAGACCACAGTGAGGGCAAACTGGGAACCGATTGCCCCGTACATCACTTGAAAAAGTCCTCTGAATCTTGATACTGCCCTAGTCATTCCTACCCTTCAATTCTCTTCTTGGAGGTGGTCAGGTTTTCCTCTTAAATTTCTAAACTGCGTGACACCCAATCTCCCTTCTTTCCTCAAGCAAAAATCTTCGCAATCCCTTTCTATTTTTAGGGCAAGATCTTCAGTGGAGAGAAAGTCTTGAGATTTGCTGAAATGATCCTTCCTCGTATATCGGGTCTTAGACCCCTCTCAAATTTACTTGCTTTTCACACCTCAGTATCAATAATATGCGGCGCATATCTTGAGAGTTCAACAAATTTTGCTGCGTATTGGTCCACAGACATCTTTCCCTGTTGCAGCTCTATGAATTCCACTTCTTTTCTTTCCCTTACAGAGTGAGAAAAATACTTTTCGTAAAAAGCCTCCAGAAAATCTACAGTTCCTGATCTCTCCCAAGACTGCTTTACTGAGCTCCACCAGTGCTCAGCTTCTCCTTCAAGCATGAAAGTGTCCAGTCTCACTTTCTGTTCATCTTTACAATTTAAGACTTCAAAGATCTTCTCCACATGTCTTCTCCATCTCTCTACTTTTTCTACTCCCCCTTGTCCCACAAAGGTCGGAGGTGCCAGTCTCCTAAACCTCTCTATCAAGCCACTATCACTCTGGTTAGTGGTAGGGGTAGATGGGGTAGGCATCGATTCCCATTTCATTTGTGTCATGCCCCTAGAGTTCTAAAGAATTCACCGAAGGCCTCGGTGTTCTCGTTGCTTGAACTCGCATTGTTGGCACGAGTCCTCCGCATCTTCAACCTAAAACACAAGCACCTAGTCACAAGCGTATTTAAGAACTATCCTAAAAAGACACTTTTAAAACTTTCTAAGCCAAGAATCCTATCCTGTCTGCTTTGATACCATAACTATCACGACCCCTCCCATGGCCCCTACCGTACCCTATCGGAGGGCGACAAAGTATGAGATCGCGACCAGAGGTTGCGAACGTCACTCAGATGGGAGTGACTCAACGCGTGTTAGAAGTGTGGACTCAAAACAAACCACGAAAATAAAACTAAAATTCATTTCATTGGACAAAAATTAACCTAAAGCAAAGCCATATCTATTTATACATTCATTCATCAAAATTCTTTACAATCAGTTTAAGGCACTACTGGCCCACAAAACAGAGCTACAAAAACATCTCAGCGGCATAGCCACTAAACACCTACTATGAAAAACTTTTGTAGGATCCTTTCTCCAAGACTCCAAGCTTCACACGTTTAGCACGCAAGCCCGCTGTCCGTCCTTCAGATTAAGACTATCACTCTACAATCATGGGAATAAAAATGGAATGAGCTAACAGCCCAGTAAGCAGATCTACACCCTTGTATTTCAACTCTATAAAAGGTGATAGCAGTTAACAATGCTCACTAATTTATTGAGATATCAAGAAAGTTCCTCTTATTATGCTCTTTAATACTCTCACTGTATAAAGATAAACACAGTTCAATAATCAAGAACATGCAATGCTTAAATCATAAATCATTTCATTTTAAGCAGACAATAAGATTAACAGTTCACAGTTTCACGTAGTGAGAACTAGAGAAGGCCACTTCTGAAATAGAAGTTACATCGATCAGGTCAGGCCAATCTTGTAGCATGGAACCTCTACCCTTGTTAAGGAGGGAGGACAACGACAAGTGGGTGTCCCACATCGTAATGTCCTTACACCCACACACGTCCCCAGCGCGCTTTGGGGATATTCGATGTGTCCCAATGCGTTACACTACCATTGGGTGTCCCAATGCGTAGTGCCGATAACATTTTAAGGGGGGGAGAGGGGAGCAACGCATCCTATTATCTAGTTTCACTTCCCGACCCCATTCTTATCATTGGGGTCGAGATACAGTTAATAAGTTGCTGGCAAAGTAGTATCCAACCACCAATGGGTGTCCCATTGCGTGGTGGTTAGTGGCACAGTATCGCACAGTATAAAACAGTAACACATTACCCACTACCAATAGGTGACCCATTACATAGTGGTCAGAGTCAGTATCAGTTTCATAGTCCAGTATAACAGTATCCACTACCAATGGGTGACCCATTGCATAGTGGTCAGTATGCAAGTTGGTTTATCAGTATCACAAAATGACAGTATCAGTATCACAGAATGACAGTATCAGTATCACAACACACATTTCCTGCAATTTCAAACAGTGACGTCCGATCATAAATAGAGTCATAACTTTCAATTTGTTTAGAATTCGGAGATGGTTCTCAAACTAGTTTTACACTAGACACACACATCTTTCAAATGGGGGTGGTTTGAAAGCAATTGGACCCGTTTGGCCCTTCAAAAGTGTACTGCAATATGGGTTCACCATCCTTTTCCTGCTATGCACCTGAGATAGTGACATGTCTCACTTAACGCAGTTGTAACTTTCAAATCATAAGGCATTTCAAAGTGGTTCCAAAACCAAAATTCGAGTATAAATGCATATCTTTCCAACAAGGGCAGTTTGAAATCATTTGGATTTCATTTAGTTACTCAAAAGTTCTTGACAACCAAAGTGATGGCTTTGAGCTTTAGTAAAATCTATTCACAGTGACATACCTTCACAACGAATGACATATCTTTCAATCTAGGAGGAGTTTTGAAATGTATTCAACATGTGATTTCAAGCATACTCAGAGATCTTTCAAATAGTAGTAGTTTAGGAGAAAACATACTCTATTTGATTTAGACATACATATGCATGTTTTTATAGATTTTTGTGAGCAATAACGCATTCTTAACATCAAAACTAACCATACAACAGAGGCATTAGTTAAGTAGACATGTACATAAAATCGTTATACACATTTATTCTTTATCACATATTTCATGCTTGTAGGGATTTAATTTCATGCTTCCATAAACTTGATGAAGGAGTGGTAGATCCACTTAGTCAATCAACAATGATGCGTTCAATTTCTCTGTTACAATCCTCCTCAAGCTTCTTACAAGGCTCAAACAGTGAGATAGCAGTGAGCTTCTAATGGCTCTAACTGTTGGCTCTTAAAGAGAGAGAGAGAGTGAAAATAAATGGTGTGAGGGAGAAGAGAGCTTAATACCTTGTTGGCTGGGTGGCAGTCCAAGGCTGGATAAGTGGCAAGCACCACACATGCACAAGGATAAGTGGCGTATGTGGCAACATGCATCTGGCAAGTGGTAGTGACACGCACGACGCTAGTCCATTTTGCTCCATCTTACTGTCGCTTGTGAAAATTCTTCTTCTTCTTCTTCTTCTTATACACTCACGGAGCTGCCTCTTTCTCCCCCTTTCACGTGCAGCGTTACGCTCGCGCGTTGCTTCTTTTCTCTCTTCACACACGGTGATGCCCCTCTCTTCACAGACGAAATGCCCCAAACGGTGCTGACCATTCACCTCTTCACGAGCAACGCTGGTATTCTCTCTCTTCACACGCAGCGATACCTTTCGTGGACATCGATACTCCCTTGACACGCACAGCGGTAAGCTTCCCCTTTTACTGCCGCGCGCGCTTCGTTCCTATCAAACTCCTACCGTCGTATGTGCTTCTGTGGCCAGGAAATCGTGGTCCTTACACTTTTAATATTGAAAACCCTCTAATTGATCGTCTCGACACCGAGATGTCTATCTATGAAAAAACAGAAAAAGTTTTTAAGTCTCAAAAATAGTGCATCTTGCAACACATTATCTAGACCGTCCATTTTCATGATTTACATATGTTTATAGATTTACTCGATTTTAACCATTTGTAGGGTTTAAAATTCTATAATTAGATATGAAAATAGATTTTCAGATAATCCAAAGACGTGTTTTATACAAAAATTACATGTTATGATAAAATTTGGAGGTGCACCTTAATTAGATTGTTTAAGGTTGCAACCTTATGGAAACCACATCCCATATATAATATTATGTTTTATATATATTAAATGTGGGTGCGGTTTGTATAGAGCCGAGGCTCTAAACACTCAAATTAGAGCCCACCTTCAAATAGTGTCCAGAAATATGATTTTAATCCTGGAAAGTTTTGTGATAGCCTCAAATTATATTTTCATCTTTAGTTATAAAATTTAAATCTTCAAAAATAGTGTAGATCAAGTAGGTCTATGAAAACATGAAAATCTTGAAAAATGACAGTCCAACAATGCATTACATGATGCACTATTCCAAAACTTGAAATCCATTTTTTTCTCATGTCCATGTCCATGTATCTTGATGTCGAGATGATCAATTTGATGATATTTGGGTATCAAAACAACCTCTTCTAGTGAAAATTTTTATGTGGGCTCTAATTTGATTTTTTAGAGCCTAGGCTCTATATAAGCTTTTCCCCTTATATATTTATATTTAAATTATTAATATATATTTGTATTACATTAATACATTTTAGCATATAATAATAATATTTTAATTACATTTAAATAGTATTTACTTAAGGGTGCACTTGGCATACGGATGCATCCGTAACTGTAGAGGTAAGGTGCGCCTTCAAATTTTATCATGGTATATAATTTTGATGTAAAATGTTATTAGGATTATCTCAAAATCTATTTTTCTATGTAATTATAAAATTTTAAATTTAAAAAATGGTTAAAATCAAGTAGATCTATAAACATATGAAAATCTTGAAAATGGACGGTGTAGATAATATGTTGTAAAATGCACTATTTCTGAGACTTAAAATCTTTTTAAATGTCATGGTCATACATCTTGATGTTGAGATGATCAATCAAAGGGTTTTTCAACATTAAAACTACTTTTTCTGATGGATTTTTGAGGTGCATCCGTAGTTCTACATTATAAGGTTGCAACCTTATATAAACTTTTTCTTTTAATTAAATATAACTATATATTCGAATAGGTTGTCGACACAAGTACCTAGAACTTCTTTAACATTTGAGCAAGTTATCAAACACATAGACTTAGAACTTCTTTATGAGATCCTCTTTCTTCCCGACGAAGAAGAACTTTCAATTTTCAAGTGTACCTTCCCATTATCAAGCCGGCATTAAAATGGATTAGATGAGTTGGCCAACTCCTAAAAACCTCTCCTTAGGAAAAAAAAAAAAAAGAGGTGCCATTGTTAAAAAATTAAACCTATCTTAGAAACTAGCCAAGGCCGGTAACCACTAAACCGGTAAGTTCAACCGGCATAATTGGACATGTCCAGGTCGGTCCAAAAATTATTTAAAAATAAAAAAATACAAAAATATAAAAAACATATTTAAAACATGATTAAACAAAACACATACAAAACCCATTCCACTCTTTGCCAAAATGATAAAAAATATATTAAAAAACACCTTACGAACCATTTTCATATTTTTTGACATTTTTATATATATATTTTTAATTTTCTTTTTGAAAGTATCTTGCCGAACCACCAAATCCGGCCAAAAACCGATTCAGCGAGTGCCTGATTCGAGTTTGACCGGCCTGAGTTTGCAAAACACTGGGGTGCTCCATCAATTTGCAGGCGTAATTGTACACGATTTAAAAATAAATGAAATGTGTCATGTTCAAAAGGACAAACTAAAAAGGATAGGGAAAAGGAGATGGAGCTGAAATCTTTAAAAAAAAAAAAAACAATTCTGAGAAAATTAATGGAGAGAAACATACATGGTTGATGCGTGATGTCTGAGAGAGACTGAACACAACAGAGAGAGAGAGTGTTCAATTGGTCAATGGAGTTCCTAAACCCACCCCTGTTCTTGTTTCTCTGTTTCCTTCTCTCTTCTTCCTACCCATTATGCTCTGCAACTCCCCACCTTTCAGTTTCTAATGAAGCAGCCATTGATTACCAGGGATTCCTGAATTGGGCTAGAGAAGACGAGTTGTTTGAATGGATTAAGAGGGTTAGGAGACATATACATATGAACCCTGAGCTTGCTTTCAATGAGTACAAAACCAGTAAATTTATCAGAGAAGAGCTTGATGAAATGGGAATCGAATATTCATGGCCTTATGCTAAGACAGGGATAGTTGCAACTATTGGGTCAGGGGGGCGCCCCATTTTAGCGCTTAGAGCTGACATGGATGCTCTTCCTATCCAGGTACTCTCCTCTCGTACACATCATAACACACTCTTGTGTATGAATGAAATAATAACAGAGAGAGAGAGAGAGAGAGAGAGAGAGAGAGAGAGAGAGAGAGAGAGAGAGAGAGAGAGAGACTCTTGTGTATGAATGAAATAATAACAGAGAGAGAGAGAGCAATCCTCTGAGCGAAGGTCTCTCCATCACTTTCTGGACAAGAAATAATTTATATGAATAATAAACTGACTTTTTGATCGATTTATGTTGCAAAACTATTGGTTTTGGCCTTTTTAACCTTCTTTTTACAAAATAAAGGGTAATCATTAGTGCTTACTATTCTCCAAAATGAAGGGTAATCATTAGTGCTGACTATTCTTGAAAAGTGTTTGTGTCCAATGCTTTGTGACAAACATGAAGGCTTTGGGCTTTAGTGGGTTTTCCCCCACTCTAGAGAGAACTTGAGTGTAGTATCCTTTAGAATTCCTAGGTTTATAATTATCAGAAGATAAAAGAGAATCAGATTCATATCCATTGATGAAATGGTAAGTTTCCTGCCTAACCCAGCTTACCTCCAAATTATTTAAATAAATAGATGAAAAAATAAAATCCATGGTATTTTTTATCCGCTTTACATAGTTTATGATCAAAGAAGTGGATTTTTTTGACTTTTCAAGGTTTGGGCTTCTTTTCTTTCAGTTTACCATGTTCCTATAATTTCACTGTTAGTTTCCTTTGTGATTTAGCAGCATATACTGTTTCTCAACAAACTAATGTAGTTGCACCCTTTTGAATAGTTATCTTTTATAACCTACTTAATATTTAAAAGCCTTTTTTCTTTTTTCCCCTTATATTTAGGTTTTGATCATTTTCTGCTGTGATTTCTGATTAGGTTTTGATTGTTTTGGTCAGGAGCTGGTGGACTGGGAGTATAAGAGCAGATTGGATGGCAAAATGCATGCATGTGGTCATGATGCTCATGTAACTATGGTTCTTGGGGCAGCTAAACTACTTCAGAAGGCAAAGGATCAATTAAAGGTTAATCGTTAAAATCCTCTTCTTATATTCAATTCTGAACAAGTTAATCAAATCAACATTGTTTGATTACTGTTTTTCAATTACTCATACAAGACTTGGTTTTTTGCCATAAAAGTTGTTAGACTAGTCTCTTTTCTGCTCAATTCTTTTCTGAATCCCAGTACTTAAAATTAGAAACTTACAGGTATTTTTCCTGTTGTTTCTTAATGGGATTAGGACATCATATGTCATGTGCCTTCTTTATAATCTTCTATAGAATCAGAAGAGGTAAGTGTGCTGATCCTGTTTATGCATGATTTAATAAATGAATGGAACATCCATATCTTTCCAACACTCATGATAAGATTAGTGAACACGCAGGAAACATTATTAGGACCCACCCTCATAAGGTTTTGAGGAAGAATGGTAAACTCTTGTCTCTTTCATTTCCCACTTTTTGGATACGTAAAGGAGCCCATTTTTGGAATGTATGAGGATACCCTTGAACAAATCATCAATGCCAAAAATAATAATTTATCTACTTACATCAAAGGCATGTTAAGTAATCCTAAGCCTCCCCCTCAAGCTGACATAGTGACATGGTAACATGGGAATCTTGTCTTTGTTATGAGAGAATTTCTTCCATGTGATTTAGCCTTGGTCATAATCTGCCACTTCGTTAGAAATGTATATATATTTTACAAGGATTTCATCATCATGAATCATATCTTTTTTATAGTGGTGATCCACACCCAGATGTTTGGTCTTCCCATGCTCTAAGAGATTATTTGAGATCTTGATAGCACTTTGGTTATGCCAGCAGTGCACCATCTTTGTTGGCATCTCCAGGTGAATTCACATTTTTTATAATAGATTGGATAAGGATGTAACTTCAAGAAGCTGCAAGGGGCATATCTATACCATGTTCCGGTGCTTGATTTGTCTACAGTTCTCAACTTTTTGCTACTCCATGATACAAGATTCTTTGTAAGAATCTCCAAAGGTGGCATCAGATCTTCTATCATTAGGACAACATGCTAGTCAGCATCAGAGAAATGTGTTAGTTCTAGGCCACCTTGTGGGACATACAGAAGATCAGAGTTAAGTGTTCCAGTAATGTACCTCAATATTCTCTTTTCAGCCTCAAGGTGCGTTTTTTGGATTTTGCATATGTTGACACATTGTATTGACTTCATGAGCAATGTATGGTATTATGAAGGGCAAGTTTTCGAAGCCCTCTAACTAGATTTCTCTATTGAGTAGTGTTTGGAAGCAACTCCCCTTCATTGACTAGTAATTTTAGATTCACTTGGGCTGGGGTTCCTATTGGTTGTCAGTCCAACATGCTGAATTTCTCAAGTAACTCCATTGCATATTTTGTTGAGCTAGAATCAAACCTATTTAGAATCTATGTACTTTGCCAAGGAAATGTTTAACCTTCCACGGTCCTTTAGTCCAAAGGATGTTTGCAATTTTGCTTTTAGATTCTCAATATCCAATTTTTTTTTGGGTAAATCAGTGACTCAATATCCAACTTGTTGCTTCCAGTATTGATCTTGTCATCTACGTACAAGAGTGTGAGGGTTATACCTAAGCTCCCTTTGTTGATGAAAGAGAGATATTTGCATAATTTTAAATGAACCCCTCCATTTTGATGACTCGTAAGAATCTGTCAAACCATACTCTTGGAGCTTGTTTCAGTCCATATAATGCTTTCCTAGGTTGACATATATTTCGAGGGAGTTTGTTGTCAACAAAACTTGAATGTTGTGCAATACTAACTTCTTTCTATAATGTTCCATGGAGAAATGTATTTTTGACATCCATTTGATTGAGCTCTCATCCATTCATGATCCCGAGAGCAAGAATAGCTGTTATGGTTGTAGCTTTGACAGGGAACAAAATTTCTTCATAGTCTAATCCATACTCTTGATTGTATCATTTGGCCACTATGTGTATTTTCAATCTCTCTACCCTTCCATCTTGTTTAAGTCACCAGGTTTTTATTTTGAGGTAGTGAACGACCTACCATGTTTGACTTCGATGAAAAGCACCAATTCCTTCCTCCATAACTTTTTTCCATTGCTGATCTTTAATTGCTTCTTTGTATGATGTTATTTCTTTTACTTTTCCCTTAAAATTCCATGCTTATTCAAGAAATTAGTAAAGGAGGCATATTAATCCATTGAATAACGTTAGCTTGGATTTCAAGTATAGTCTGATCTCCTGAGATGGGGAGTTGTGAGGAGATCATACAATGTTATCTGAGATAGGAACTTGTCGAAGATCTTGACTCCCTATGTGTCTGTTTTGATATTTAAATCAAATAGGAGTAGGACGAGGAGATCACTTTCGTCGTGCATGGCTTGCATTGGAAGAAACTGTTAAGGCATCCAAATCAAACCTCTCAATTGGAGATGCACTTGCCTCATTACGCAATGGTTGCAGTCCTTGTAATCAGAAGAAGTTGAAGAGGCGGTGAAGCACTTGTCTTTACATGTTCTCCCCCTTGCACAGACACATCTATACTTTGAAATCGATCATGTTAATATTATAACAAGAGTAGTATGGGTTAGCCTCACCAAAGGTAACATAGCGAGAAGTAATCACTCAACTTTGTTGCGGGAATATAACATCTATTAGCCTCATGTCAGGACTGTAACAAATGAGTACTCCTTGCTATGCTTTGGATAGAAATTTATTGCAAGAATTGATATGTACAAAACGTGTGCAACCACATACAGAAATCGAGAGTAGTCAACAATGATTCCATAAAGGTTATAATAAGGGAGTGGCTTTTGAAAGTATTGGTGAAGGATGGTGAGTAATAACGTCGTCTGCTGTTAGGAAAGGCTCTCCCAGCAAGAAAGAAGAGATATGAGCATCAAGCATCATAGATAATGCAGTCTCCACAATGTATCGATTTTTTTGTTCAATAAGTATATGTACATGAAAATTGATGCTGAATTCTATTATAATTCAGAAACTGTTGAAAAAACGTCATGTGACCTATATTCTTCCCTATGGTCAGATCTGGAAACTTTAATGTGTTTCCTAAAGTAATCTCCAACCGTGGGCTGAAATATTTTAAAACAATCCAAAACTTTTGCCTAATAAAGAAGGTCCAAGTATATCTACTGCAGTCATCAGTAAAAGAGGCATAATAACAATAACCATACATAGAATCACAGTGTAAGGTCCCAAAACATGAGAATGTATTAAGTCAAAAGCTTCATGTGTAATATTTTCATCATGGCCATCACAAAAGAAGCTCAGTTGTGCAGGCTTGCCCAATTGACAACTAATACATGATGAACTAAACCAAATGGTACTAAATGAAATTGGGCCCTCATTTTCCAAGTTCTTGTACCTTCAAGCTAGGATTCCAAGTTATCGATGCCAAAATTCCATGGAAGACTTAGTTGAGAGATCACATTGGGTGGCCATTGTAAGAGTAAAAACATGTTAATTCTCCCAAACTTAAAGCCCTTTTTTCTACACCCATTGAGCAATCAGCTTCCCATATCGTGATCCTTAACAACAGAAAGATTTGGAAAGAATTCAGATTTGCATTTAAGGTCAGATGTAAGTTCACATACAAATATTAAATTCCTTTTAATTTTGGGAATTGCAAGAACATTCCGTATTTGCAAGCACATTCCATATTTAAGAAGTTGATCTTGAAGCTCTTACTTTGAAGGCAGATGCAAGAGCAAATATATCGTTTTCTAATTTTACCTCTCGTAATTATGAAAGATAGGTCTCAAATATTCAAAGAAAGGATAAGGATGTTGTTAGGTAAGAGAACTAACAATCATTTTGTCTCTATTAGGTACAACCTTCTATGTGATTGCTAGATCATCACAAATGGCCTTAAGAAATAGATGAAGACCCATACTTACAGTTTTGTAGGTCCATATGGGGTTGCGCTTCTCTGGCCTTTGATTTTCAGCAAATAGTTTCCTAAAGCAACCCAAATGTCTTGAGCAGTTGAGTGATCAGCGACATCCATCAGTACGTCTGAGGATGTGGAAGCAAATAGCAAACTAACCACAAGCTGATCTTGCCTTATACATGTTTCATATTCTAGATTAAGTTATCGTGCTTCTTAGGTTTGGTCAGTCATTGATTTTTCTAAGAGATACGATGGATGATGAGGCCCCAGACCCATCAAGAAATCCAACAATATTTTGGCTATGCGTAACTCGGAAAAACTGGTTTTGTCATAGAAAATAGTTTGAGTTGTTCAATTGGATAGGAGGGCAGTCACATTTGATGATACCATGATGGATAACAGAAAGATGACAAGAATTCTAGGGTTTGTGCAAGAAGGGATAAAGAGAATTTCAACTGGTTAGGGGTTTCAAGGTTTCAAATAGACAAAGAAGATATTTAGAGAGAGAAAGAGGGAACTTAGAAGTGAGGGATTGTATATGTTAGGAATCAAGCCCCTTAGTCCTACATCATGTGAGCCGTGAGATAAAATGGCTAATCTAAAGCAAGGTTTCTCTCTCTAACTCACACATCATCATCATTATCATTCGAGCCCATGAATCCTAGTCCGCCAGGGTCGGCTACATGAATCTTAGTCCGCCATTTTGCTCTATCAAGGGCCATTACCCTCAATGAGATCATAAGTCTTCATATCTCTTCTTACTACTTCCAACCATATCCTTTCGAGCCTATCCCTTGCTTTTTTTGAGCCTTCCACTTGAAGCAACTCGTATCTCCTAATAGGCCGCCTATATCTACTTTCTCTCCTCTTATCACCTATTGGAGCCACACCTAAGTTCTCTGGAATGTATTCATTTCAAATTCTATTCCAATTTGTCTTGCCACTCATCCATCTCAACATCCTCATCTCAACTACCTATAGGTATGTTGTTTCTTGACCGCCCAACATTCCACCCTATAAAGTAAAGCTAATCGCACAGCTGCCCCAAAGAAGTTTCCCTTCAGCTTCATTGATCTGCGGTGGTCTCATAAAACTCTGGTTGCACATCTCCACTTTGTCCACCCAGCTCTAATTCTATGTGCGACATCTTCCTCAATCTCTCCATATTCCTGGATTATCGACCCAAAAGATATCAAAAGTATACTCTTTTTGGTATTTCTTGGCTGTCAATTTTAACTACTCCTTCTAACTCACACCTAAAGTGACAATTATTATATAGTTTGCACAATTATATCAATAGACCGTCTAAGAAACTCTATGTTCAAAAAGAAAAATGAAAAACGACTTATGTGGCATATTTTTAAACTTTGTTACGACAAATTTCAGAATATGTTTTTATTTTTCTATTTTCGCATATCTTTTCATAACATGAAAGTTTTCTCTAATATTTATCTCTACAAACTACAAAGTTTCTATATAAATACTTGTATAAACATGTAAAGCCGTATTGGCTTTTTGGCCCAAATTATTGGGATACCTTAGACATGTTCACCCATCGCAGGGTTCACCCACATGAATAGCTTTATGTTTCACCCACATGAAAAAAACAAGATATTATCATTGGGAAAACCCATTACGTGAATTTGTAAATATTGAAGAAGTCAGCACAGTTAGGACTCAACAATCAAGAGAAACAACCTGGTAAGAACATGAGTAGAAGTTAAAATGTCGAATGGCTCCTTCCTGTCACTATAAACCACATGGAAAACCATGTCGGTTAGGGCATGCATAGATGCTTATCATATGCCAATACACTTGGTAAATGATAGCGACAAGACTTTTTATGCAAATTATTGATACTCCTGGAGATAAATAATCACAGCCACAAGCACCAAACACATGGTGGCACTGGAGATGAAGTTTAACAATGAGGAGTTGACAAGGACACATGACTGGGGTACCAAAATGTTGGAATGGCAGTCAATCTCTATACGGGACACGGAAAAGCAGTTGGAGATACAACTGCTTTTCACATCTAAAACTGCTTTATCCTAATAGATCCTGTTAATTATTCTATATTTAATCAAACCAGATGATCATGAACAATATAATGGCAGTAAATGTTTTCGAGCGGATGCAGTTGCGTGTCCGACAAAAATGGACAGCATAAGACGCACCAACACTGACATGGTGACAGTGCATCTTCTGCTGCCTGTTTCAATTGGACGGCACAAAAGGCTACAGCTACATGCAAATGCAGATGTGCTGGATCCCCGTTTTATACTGAACTGGCTCCTACCAATTAAAACTGATGACATATAAAACATCCATGAAATTCAGCACGTAAAGGGATTCCAGATGACTCTGGGAAACATGGATCAATAAGAAGTTGGGCATTCAAAGAAAGCAGTAGTTTACTTGTGTCACATCTGGTCCTTTTTCAGGTTCAACACCCAATGACAACGCTTTCTCCTGACGCCTACTTTCTAGAGCGGCTTCTTTCTCAGCAGCCTCTCGGGCTGCCTCGGCCAAGGTTTCTTCTTCTTCCTTATTTCTCTCAGCTTCGGCAGCCTCTCTTTCCAATCTTTCTTGCTCTTCTTTTCTTTGGCGCTCCCTAGCCTGAGGCTCAAGAAGATATCAACATCATACGCAGCAATGAAAATTATGTTTGTAAAATAATATATGTCGAGAGAGGAGAGAGACAAAAAATAGTTAAAAAGACACAGCATACTTGGTCAGCTTCGTGCTGCACGATATGCAGCATCCTGCTCTTCCCTTAAACTTCTGTTGTGTCTCCTTTCTTCTTCCTCAATCCTAGCGGCAACAAGCACTGTGCCACTCTCTTCAACTACTTTCTAAAGAATGGGAATAAATTCCTCTATGGATTTTGTTCCCTCAATCTACATAGCCAACGCACATTATAAGAATCTATCATCTGAAAAAACAGAATAACAGGGTATCTGCATGTGTGAAATAATTGGAGTATTAGACCATGGTGCAGTTACTCTCTTCTCGACATGGATAGCAAATGATAAGTCATTTGATCTTGACAACTTGATATCACTCTAAGATACATATGTTTCCAGACTAACAGTGAATGCAGAAATATCCTTCTTTTTCCTTTTTTTCTTTTGTTTGCTTGGAAACATCAGAAATGTCTATTTTTTGACTAGTAAGGTTTTGTTATTGGTGTGAGTATCGAAACTGATACTTTGGATCATTATATGTACAAATTAATGCCAGCCCCATGCTTCAAGCTGCATTTCATCTTGAATTTCCCACATCCAAGAGTGGAAATGTTGCTTGCATAGAAAGTGCTCACATGGATGTTGCACAACAAATTGTTGTCACAATCAATTCCACAACCATAAGCTTTACTTTTCATTTTTAATCAGTATCCTTAACATATGTATTTTGCCAAGAAGTAACTAAAAGATACTATTTTCAATATATGGGGTTGATAATCCACAAGAATGGAGAGATTGAGGAAGATGTCGCATATAAAATTATAGTAGGGTGGGCAAAGTGGAGATGTGCTTCTAGAGTTTTATGTGATCACCACATATTAATGAAACTAAAGGACAAGTTTTATGGGATGGATGTAAGGCCAGCCATGTTTGATGCGTCGGAATGTTAGGTGGTCAAGAAGCAACATATCCATAAAATGAGTGTAGCTGAGATGGATGCGTGACAAGACAAGAAAGGATAAAATTCAGAATGAATACATCCGAGGGAACTTAAGGTAGCTCCATTTGGCGATAAGATGAGTGAAAGTGATTTTGGTGGGCTGGCCATGTATAGTGTCGACCTAGAACAATACCAGTGAGAAGGGGCAATTTGGTCTAAGTGAAAGGCTCTAAAAGGGCAAGTGCAAGACCCAAAAAGACATGGATAGTGAGAAGAGATATGATGACTTGTGGTCTAATTGAGGAGATGGCCCTTGATAGAGTGGAATGGTGGAACAAGATTCGTGTCGCCAACACCAAATAGTTGGGATAATGCTTAGATGATGTGCATTATTGCAGCTGTCTTACCCAAACATTGATACGAATGTCCATTTTCACACATACCGTTTAGATATGCTGCCTAAAAATTAAGACATTAGACAAGTCCACACATAAATAAAATCAAAATAAAGAAAAAGAAACCACTGATATGTTAAAAAAGAGCATGTCCACTATGCTCTCATGGGAGCAAATTGTACATTTGCTCCCTCGGCCCCATCCATGATTCGTTGAAATGAATGGTGGATCGAGCTTTGATTCAAAAACAATAAAACCAATACTACCAGTTACCTCATTGTAAATAAAAATTTAGGGAAAGCATACCTACACAACTGCGAACACCATACACCTACACTCCTGCCCTTCTCTCTCTCTCTCACACGCACACATCACCCACAACACCATTTATGCCCTCTCTTCTCTTCATCATCCCCCACAACCCTTCCTCCCCTCTTACCTGAACCTTATTTCCATTCTCTTACAAATCCTGTAATGATACATTCCCAACCACCCAATTTCAAATCTAACGGTCAATAATGATTGTGACCTCATTGTATTAAATGTAAATGGTCTCATTGTATACAATTCTGGAAAATATACCTCCCAATATTTTTTTTAAAAAACCAATAATAAGGACTGACAACAGTGAATGAAACAATCACATGAAAAAGGCGTTAAACATGGATGGGAGCAGGATAGGTCAATGCATGTCTCCATAATCCACGACGAAAACTACAAGGCTATTCAGAAGACACAGTTTCATTAAAAAAAATTATACATGAAACAAATTTCAGCTCTCTTATTTACTAGCATTCGATGAAAGTCGTCTTGATCTGGATTGGTGCAATTCATTCCCACCCATACCAGCATTTACATTTAATCCACTAGAAATGGTATTAGTCCTGGCTAAGAAATTGAAATATGGGCCTTTTATCTGATCCCAGCATTAAATAAGAGCTATGAAAATGGCTTCGTGGTGCACACTTCTTTTAGAAACTCATTTCGGTACATTAAAAATAGACAAGTCTCTTGAAGACCAAGGACGAGAAAGTAAAGTTGCAGGATAAAATAGACCACAGCGAGAAGATGACTAATGCAGATTAAGGCATTGAATTCATGTTGATCCATACAACTCACCTCGGGCTCAAACTTGTGGCTTCTACCTTAGTCACAGCTAATTTTTCTCATATAAATGAGAATGAGATGATTGCGTGCTTAAATTTGGTAGGTCCGTAACTTTAGGAGTCCTCAACCTGAACATACAAACTAACCTGTGGGTGCAAACCTGCCACTTTCAATGACAAGTCGAAGTAATCTGGACCATACACAACACTGGGGAAATTTGTAACGAGGATGTATTTCTCGGCATTTAAGCTGTTCAATGAATCAGCGTAGTCATAAAGAGAGTGGATTGTTGCAGAGCTATGGAACCTCCGCTCTTTGCGCTCTCCAGTTGGGAACCGTACAAGAACCTGGGAGTGATTATTGAAATTTGCATCAATTATCAGTTTTTCTACGAACTTGATCTCGAAGGTGAATCAAAACAGAAAGATGAACAATATCAATCAATACCTCAAAGAACATATAGAGCATACTATTTCCAAGCACTGATACAAACAGCATTTTCACTCCTTAGATGTGTGTGTGTGTGTGTGTGTGTGTGTGTGTGTGTGTGTGTGAGAGAGAGAGAGAGAGAGAGAGAGAGAGAGAGAGAGAACTGGATCGAGACATGCTTCTTTAGTAGTCACTAGACAGTCTTTGGTCCCTTCACTTTCCAATCTTTATTTTGAAAAAACCAAATCACCCTGATCATATTAATTTTCCCACCATGAAAACTTTCACACCCAACCTTTAGATATAACATGAAATACCGACTATAATCTCCTCGTCTTCTTTAAAGATGAACATGGAAAGCCTGAATCTTTTCAAGAAAGGACTTTTTTTTCCTTTTCTGATAATTAAAAAGGACCATTCTTTTGTATTTGAAAAATGAATGCAGTCTCTAAATAAAGTGATTCAGAAATCTCTAGAAATTTAAAATATGAGAGGTTACACAATTGCAAGGTTCTTGGCAACCAACCAGGCAATTACTTCAACCCCTCGTTATGGATTGAAATCCCTAATTTAATATTTGGCAGAAAGAAAGGTATTGGAAGGGCCGAGGTGCATGATGAAGAATATGGCATGGCTAATTCAGCAGAAGGGGCAAGAATACAGGTGGAGTTGAAGCCAATTTGAATTCTCTGTTGCAGTATTTACTTGACCTCTCCAGTAAATTCATCCTTCTCAACGTAAAATAACAAGCCTCTTGTTGCATCAGATGGGGATTAGGCTAAAGGGTGTAAACTGAGGTAGAAGAATGCGGAGCAGTCAGGAGTTGGTAATTTGCAATCTATGTTGAACTTGAACTTTGGGCTTAACTGAAAGGTGTAACCAAACCATAAGGGGATTCGGGACCAAAGATGGAAGAGATCTATGTGACGCAGTGGGTTGGGATTAAAATGCATCCCCTGTATATTATCCAGAAATCATGTGAGTCCTCCTATACCTTGAAGAAACTCCAATATAATAGGAGAATATGATATGTGGGCATGACCTATTTCTCTTTCTCAGAGTTTTTGGTTATTTTTAAAAAGGCGAATTCTTAATGTTGTTTAAAAATTATGGGAGCTTAGCAGCGGATTTCTTTGTCCTTTGTCCTTAGTTCCACAACTATCTCCCATAGAGTAGGTATTCATATATTTTATGACTTCATACAAATATTTCTCCCATTCTCCAAATGAACGTCACCTATATGTAAGATAGTATTATTAACTGACAGTTGATATTCTATTGAAATAAAATGACAGTTGACATTAAACAGGAAAGCTAAAAAATAATCAGAGGCTCCATAGCATGAAGATTTGGGAGGGATATATATTTAGGTGATAATGGCCACTTGTCGCACCCAAGGATTGTCTAGAGGGTCCACGCTCTGCCCCAGGTCTTAGCTTTTGGATGGTTGGCATGCCATGGTGTAAGGACGATTGATCGCCTTCAAAGGAGAGATGCAGATTCCGTATTTTATGTCGAGCTGAGGAGAAAATAGCAAGCCTCCTTATTCATTATTGGTAAACTATGACCATATAGACCTATTTTCTGTCGTGCAGTACCAATTTCAGCTTCTGTGGACGACCTTATGGTGATGGGTCTAAGGGAATCCCACCTAAGTCCAGGTGCTTTGGTAATAAGCATTACGGCTATTATTTGGTGCATTTGAATTGAACGGAATTATCATATTTCCTCGGATCAAAAGGGTGCACTAGTTGGTCCTTCGGGAGACAATTAGGAATGTGGAGACTTTGTGGGTGTTGCTTCTACCAGACTTCGAGGATTCAAGGCACTTCATCAAGGATCGGAAGATTTCGCCTTATCAGGTCCACCCTTGCTTCAGTCTAGGGCAGTTTGGGTTGCTCTGGTGGAGGGTCATATGAAGCTGAGTTTTGATGGATATTCATGAGGTAACCTGGGAGTAGCAGGTGAGTGGGATTCATAGAGATTAAGGTGGGAAGCATAAAAGACATCTGGACCCACTGGGAACATGTGATTCTACATAAGCACAGGCCCGGGCAATTGAAAGTCTGCAAATCTGTCACTTAGACGTCAATTGGTAGTAAGAAAGTGATATCATGATATCATAAGATGGGCCAGAAAAGAGTCCTCTGTGATATTTGTGAGATCTTCAACATTCGTAACACTCATAATGTGACGTGCACATTCTTTGGGGAGCTAAACCAAGAGGCAGATACTCTTGCCATTGAAGGAGTTATTCAAGAATCATTCTATGTTGACACAAGTTCAATTTTGTAATCCTAAGATGTTGTCGTGACATCTCTTGGCCTTTGTTTTATGTTATTGATTTTCTTTATAATTTTATTTTAATAATAAAGTTTATTGCTATAAAGAATAATATTAATCATCCCTCCTTCAAATACTTTTTTTTGGTTGAATACCTCCCTCGAATACTTATTTTTTGAAAAGTTCATCCCTCCCTCAAATTAATATATGAACAATTTTGATGTAGATGTACAATAT
This sequence comes from Amborella trichopoda, assembly GCF_054954075.1. Classification (NCBI taxonomy): domain Eukaryota; kingdom Viridiplantae; phylum Streptophyta; class Magnoliopsida; order Amborellales; family Amborellaceae; genus Amborella; species Amborella trichopoda. Next base: position 11,280,830 of record NC_142346.1, read on the forward strand.
TATCTTCCTTTTAGTTGGACTTTTTATGTATTTATTTTCAAAGTGTTAAAATTATTTTTTACGAGATAAAATTATCTTAAATGTTCAAAATTTCTATATTTGACCTGCCAATTGCGCCACCTAGTCTTACGTCGACTTGACTCAGTGACTAACCAAGTCAGGATTTAGGTCTGGGGTTATGAAATATGGTTAAGATGCACAAGGAACCATTCCCACACAACCACCTGAGATCCTAACATACAAGTATGGCCATGCAAAGCTTTGCCACAAATACCTCTTTGATCCCCAACGACTGCTGTCAATGTCAAGTAGACACCTTGCTTTTTCTGTGCCTCGTGTTAGAACTCCAATACATGTCAACATTGATCATACCATAGTTGTTGGAAACGCTTGGGAACCCGAATCGTTTTAGGAACCAGAATTGCGGCTGGCTAGAAGATTCATGTCTTGGGAATCATTGTCTGTACAATAGGAATCGCTAGGAACAAGATTCCTAGTTTTTGAGAATCGTGTTTCGACTGAAATAGATTCAAGTTTCATCCACATATGGAATCGAGATTCTGTCGTCTTTGGAATCAAGATTCCCATACCCTGAAATTGACACTCAAGGAGTAAAGATTCATTAATATACAAAATCGAGTTTCCGACATCTATGGAATCGAGTTTCTGACATATGTGGAACTGAGATATGTTGCTGTTTCGAATCGTGATTCTAACATATTTGGAATGAAGTTTTTGAAGTATATGGATAAGAGATCCATGCCAGTTTGAGATCGAGATTTACAATAATATTGACTATGGAATGCGTTTGACTACCCCTACTAGGAATCGAGATTTCATTTTTATGGAGAAGGGAGCCACATGCACATCTTGAGCCTCATCAACTTTAGAACCTATATTGGATGTCTCTTATTAGAAGGTTTCCTAAATTTTAAAGTGACTGTGTTGACTATTGAACTTAAAGTCATTATATACAAAAGACAAGTATTACTAAATTGTGATTTTGACTTCATTATTATAAAAACAAAATAGGATTATGTCTACGCCATGGTTTTACTTTTACTTGTATGTGTTGTATTTATCAGCTATATTTTAAATTTAAAGGCCATCCAGGGTGGTACAAGTAAAATAATGAAATCTTGCTACCACTAGAAGCATTCGAAAGAAGATTTCGACTCCAATTGATGTGGAATCAAGTTTTAATCCTCGCTAGAATCCAGATTCGATATATTTGAGAACCTCTACCCACAATTAATGAGTCCAAGTTTCTAAAGATGTGTGGGATCGACATTTCGAAATTAAGGAATCGAGTTTCCTGGGTTCCGATAAATGGTTTCTAAAGATGTGTTGGATCGAGATTTTGAAATTAAGAATCGAATTTCCTTGGTTTCGAAAAATGGTTTCTAAAGATGTGTCGAATCGAGATTTTGAAATTAAGGAATTGAGTTTCTGTGATTCCGAAAAACGGTTTTCGTGGAGATTCCTTAACGGAAACGCAGAATCGGGTTTCAGAACTGGAAACACAAGGTCGGGGGAGAGATTTTAGTAACTATGATTGTACCTTTTGAAAGCCAATCTTGGGTTTGTATTTCTTGCTGAAATTTTACATATCAGGACTGCCAAATCTCTTCTTTTTGGGGATGATTCTTTAAAATGAAACAATTTGGGGCTATTGCTTCTTGCTTGGAGAGTATTTCAATCTTCCTGTGAACGTGTTTCAAACTTTTGTAAAATGGATAGAAAAGTAGGGATTTTGATCTTCCTAGTAGATGGTTGATAATGGAGATTGGAAGGTTGAGGATTCAGCTGCCCCCACTACTTGGGGCTTCAATTCACCCCTTTCTCTAACATCATCTTAAGGTTTTGGGTGAGAATAGGAAACTGTTGTCACTTTTATTACATCACCTTCTGGATATACAATGGAGCCCATTATGGGAATGTACAATGATACCCTTGAACAAATCATACAATGCCAAATAATATCTCAAATGTATGTACATTAAAAAACAAATAATCTCAAATGTATTTTTAAATATCTCCAAACAGGACTCCCCTATAATTAACCAAGACAGAAGGGATAGTAAATTTAGACTTTTATAATGAAATGCCCAAAGATTTGATTGAGAAAACTTTCATTTTCCAGTGCAAATCTCCTCTTATTTGATGAAGTATCATATTTTTGCATTAAAAAATGTGTCGGTCTTTTCATTACTTGGGTTTCTTGACTTTTTACTTTGATCCCTTATTCATGTAATATTAATAGATCTCCAATTTGTGTACCGAGAATTTGTCAAGTCTAGGCTTTTATTACATGTTAGTGAAACAAAAGAGCCTTTTATTACATGCTAATTATAGCAATGTTTTGTGTCGCTTACAGGGCACTGTGAAGCTTGTTTTCCAGCCAGCCGAAGAGGGTGGTGCTGGGGCGTACCATATGATACAAGAGGGTGCCATCGAGAACATAGAAGCCATTTTTGGGTTACACGTTGATAATCAACTAAGAACTGGTGCAATAGCGTCAAAACCAGGCCCACTTTTGGCTGCATCCGGTCGCTTTGTTGCCATAATCCAAGGTCAAGGTGGCCATGCAGTCAAACCCCATAAAGCCATTGACCCTGTTCTTGCTGCATCTCATGCTATCCTCAGCCTACAACAGCTTGTATCTCGAGAAACTGATCCTGTTGATAGCAGTGTAATCCTCCTAGCTCATCTGATTGTTTTCTCATCTTCCTATTTATTTGGAGTTGCTTATTAACCATGTTATTTGGATGTGAACAATCAGTTTGTTTAAATATATTAATGCCTTTTATATTTTTGTTTCATTTGGTTTGAAGTGCTTTGGATCCATGAGCATTCTTTTAACAATCATTGATTTCCTTCTTGTATATTGACACTTGAGGTATTGATGATGATTGGCCACATTGTCACCCCGCATTCGCAGTTCTTTTCCTTGATTGATATCTCATCTCCGTCTCTATCTGTCTCTGACAATCTTAGCTCCTCATATTTTTCATCTAACCCTGGTCATCTCCAGTCATAATCCATCCTGGTCCCCTTATGATCAAGCCTTTCCTTGTTCTTGTTTTGACATGCTTGATAAGATCATGTGTGAGGACATGGCTACCTATAGGTATAAGTAATCTATAAGAGAGCTGATAGTAGAACCATTGGGTAGCTATCAGTGGTTATGGGCAATGCTATGTTGTACAATGTTGATTATGGACATTTGCCTCAAGAATGAAGGTAATCACCATTAAATCTCCTTTTCACAATGGTGGTGTGGTGTAGATAAAATTAATATACTTACAATGGTATTTAGGGTATCATGATGCTGTGCAGCATCTTGAGGATCCTTTTCTTTTGAACATCAAGTGTCATTTTGCTACTTTTGAGGACTTGCAATTGCGTAATCTTCTTGCGCATTATGTTATTTGTCTAAGCATTCCAAGGATCTTGTTGCTCAAATCTATCTATTAAACAACAAAATATATATCACTGTCCTTGAGCGTGATGTACTCTTCAGACATGGATGATCATGCTACTAGGGCTACTCATTCATTACACAGTCAAACAGTGATCTTCTCTATGTTACCATTTATTTCTTAATTAGTGTGCATTCTTTAAACATTTTAGTCCATGAAAACTCCATAAAAGCTACCTTTTGTCGAGGTTCATAGTATCATTCTTTTCAGAATGCGTAATGTTTACACCACTTTCAGGTTGCCATTGTCTATTAAGTGAATTTGTCTTTCTTTCTATATTTTATTGTTCATTATTGGTTATACATAGACCTATGAAGGTATTTGTATTAAGGGGATTCATCATTGTTAAGTGATGAAATGATAATTGTCGGCAAGATTATTGACAACACTAAAAAACTTGGACATATTCACCAGTTGAAAAAATGGAACTCTCTCCATCTATTGGTTATATTCTCTTGCTTAATATTCTCTTTCATCTTTATCAACAAATGTAATCCTTCGGTAGTTCCTTCACTTGCCTGAACTTTAAATTCGGCCAGTAGGGACATAGTTGCAGGAACCTTGGGGTTAAGGCCATGGTCCAGCTTAGGAACTCGATCCCCGATTCTTTAGAGGGATTTGGGTTTAGAGAAATAGGGATCTCTCCCCCTATAGGTGGGATATCAGTCTATATGATTTTGTAGGATCCCTCCAAGAAGAGGAACTATACTATTAATTGAACTACTGCTCATCTCTTTGGTATTATGGATTTATTCTTTTAGTATATTTTAAATTGTGGTGCATAATACTAGAATCATGGTATTAAAAAACTACAATTTAATATCCTAGTAAGCTAATTTGTGATATTATTAAACTGTATTATTGTAGTAAAGTTGAGTAGTATAATTATGGGATTAGTAATAAGCTAAAGTGGAGTTGTCTCTTGAATGGCCCTGTTTGACACAACCACCCCCTCCCCCTTCCCTCCCCTAGACCAAAACTACATCCACTGGTTCTGACCCACCCCTTCCTTTCCCCAAGCTCCACAGCATGCACTCCCTGACTCTCTCTCACCCTCTTCATTCGATCCCCATCCAATCAATCTTTCTTTGTCTGTTGCTTCCTCTACATTTGTCCTTCCCCCTTATTCTAACCCCCGTTTTCCTCCCTCCTACACCCTCGCTAGATCCACAAAACGTGTCATTCAGGTGGCCGACAAACCATTTTTCTGAGCTAAAGCAAAAGCTTTGTTCATCCTAGTGGGCCGTTTCAGTCCTAGAAGAGACAATATCCGGGGCATAGAGATTGGGACCAAACCTTTTGGAAGGAGCTAGACATCTCTTGTTGCCACCTCATAAATGTTTCTCTTCTTCTTAATTTCCCCTCCAAGAAAGCGGCTACCAAAGCTCTGAACTCTCACCCCTGTCTTTTTAAAGGAGCCTCTCTTTTTGTTGAATCCTGGTCCCACTTGCTGGGAGCTTTCGCAAAACAAAAAGTCTGGCTTACGGCCTCTAACATCCCTTTGCATGCTTGGCATCCCTCCACCTTCAAGCTCATCGGTGACAGTTGCGGCACCTTCTCTTGACTCATTGGAAGCCCTCCGAAGTTTTACCTTTGGGCTCCATCCAATTGCTCATCGAGGTCCTTGACCCCAAATCCATTCCCTACAAGCTCTGGTTATCTCTTGATGGTAACTTTTACTCCCACACCCCTCCTTCCTCTTCGCATCCCAAGCTCTGTCTCTCCCTCATCGTCGATTTAATCCTACCACCTCCCTCCGTTGCTCCTCCCCAACTCCTCAACCCTATATCTCCTCCACCTTCCTTGCCAAAGTATAGCGCCCCTTCCTTCTGTTTGTGTCCTGATCTTTCCTCTCCCCTCGTTCTGCCCTCCCCCTTCTTCAGCTTCCTCCTCCCACCCCTCTCCATCCTGATGGCCTCCCACTTGTACCTAAAGACCTCGGCCTACCCCCTCCCTGGTGCCTCCCTTCCTCTTACCCCTTCTCCGCCCTCACTTATCGGATCTCATCCCCTCTTCGCTTCTGAACCCCATGACTGGCTCCATCCCCCTTCTTCTCACCCCTTCCTACCTTATCGCACCAACCCTTCGACAGTGCCTTCTTCTTCTTGTACCTCCACTCCTCCAACCCTTACCCTTCCCTCTTCCCCCCCTCCCCCAAATCCCCCACTCCCCACGTTCCTTCAATCCACCCCCTTGGCTGCCATTCTGACCCCCGTTACCTCTTGCCTTCCCCTCGCTTCCCTTCCTCTGTCCTCTCCCTCCCCCTCCCATTACCACTCCACCCTCACCCTCTTACCCCTCTGAACCCACTCCTCCCTCACCCTTAACCCTTTCCCCCAATCTCTTAGCTGCCTGGGATAGCCACAACTCCCTCAAACCAGCCATCACCCCTTCCACCTCAATCGACTCTTGCCCCCTGCGTCTCTTCCTTTTAACTCCATCAACACTCCTCTGTCTCCTCCCTTTGTGGGTTCCAATTTTGTCAAAAATATGGACAATGCACAAGGTGACATCGACCACATCCTGAGGATTATGGATTTCAAGTCCGACTGCTCTAAAGAAGATTGCGAGGCCTTTTTCCATCCTGTTGCCCAGACCTGTTTCCAAGTAAGAAAAAGGACAGAGGGAACTCTCCAACCTCAACTTTGGGGTGAACTATGACACAAGCACAACCTCCTCTTCTTGTGCTCGGCGGTGGCCAAAGTCTCAGTGGTCCACCCCACCGCCAGATGCTCCTTGACGCATCTCCCCTTTCTTAATCACTATGAAGCTACATGTCTGGAACATCAGGGGCCTCAGACAACCCTTAAGATAAATTACACTCGCTCTTTCTGCTCCACTCACACTCGCTTGAACCTTGCCCTTATCGAAACTAAGCTCGCATCCCCTTCTCTCATTTTCGTTCGACAAGTTTGGGGCAGACAGCCCTTTCAATCGTTAGGGCTCGAGGCCAATGGAGCTTCGGGAGGCATCTGGGTCATCTGGGACCCCGCCGCTCATTCCCTCTCACCCTCCCATATCGCCTCTTTCTCTATTATAGTGGTTCTCTCTAGGGTCTCTGACGACCTCTTCTAGGAACTTATTGCTGTTTTCGGATCAAATTCTGATCAATCCAGAAGTGCCTTGTGGGAGGAATTGGATGACATTGCTTCTCGCCCTCCTTTGAGGTCGTGCTTGGCGGGAATTCAGTGTTACCAAATGGTCATTCGATAGGAACTCAAACTTCAGAGTCTAACAACCCATTCTTCTGTGATTTTATTTTGCATAGTGAGCTCATTGACATCCTAACCAAGGGGCTACTTTCGCTCGCTCCAACCGTTCATCTTCTCTCTCCCCCTCTAAGATCTATCACTTCCTATGCATCCTCGGCCATCGAGTGAGACTCCACTTTCCCTGACACCCATGTCTCAGCCCTCCCCAAACCCACCTTCGACCATAAGCCTCTCCTTCTTGATACCCTTCGTACATTAGTGGCCCCAAACCATTCAGGTTCGAGTTGGGCTTGGTTCAAAGTACTAGGCGTCCTTCTCTGATCTCCTCTTGGTAGGCGTCCTTCTCTGATCTCCTCTTGGTAGGCGTCCTTCTCTGTCAACAGATGGGTCGGTTTTCTCCTCCAAAAGAAACTTCAGCTTCTCAGGGATTCTCTTTAGGATCTGGAGCCGCCACCTCCACGGGAACTTTCAAAACCGGAAAGCAACGCTTTTGCATTCCATTCATGAGTTGGATCTCATTGAGGATGCTCACCCCCTAAGTCCAGCAAACCTCTTCTCAGATTCCAACTCAAATTCCACCATCACGGTCTTCTCAGAATAGCAGAGATATTGTGGGCTCAATAGTCCAAAGTCAAATGGTTGAAACAAGGGGACCTCAACGCGGCTTTCTTTCACATAATAGCCAATTGCAAGAGAAGGGGCAATACCATCACCCAAAGCAAGATCCAAGATACGGTCCTTGACCAACGCCCAGTTGATTGATCTTAAATTTTTTTCACAGCTTTTCTAGGCTTAAGCGAAACCTATTCTTAGAATGGCTCACTTATCATTCCCTATCATTCCCTCAGATTAGGTCCTTTAATTGGAATATCCTTTCTCTGAAGATGAGATCTTTAAAGCTATCAATGAGCTGGGTCAAGACTGTACTCCAAGCCCTAATGGCTTCCCTATAACTTTGTTCAAATATTTTTGGGAACTTCTTCGCCCGAACCTTCCGTCCTTCTTCGAAGAGCTCCACAATAAAGGAGTGATACGCTACATTCATTACCCTCATCCCCAATGTCTTGCATTGGGTCAACCCTCCTCACCAAGGTGCTTTCGTCAAAGATCTCCAAGTCTTGGATGGAGCCCTTATTGCTCACGAGTGCATTCACTCTAGAATCACCTCGAAAGCCCTGAGCCTCACTATCAAATTGGATTGGAAATGGTCGTATTGGTCGATTTTGGAAGGGACCCTATCCAAAATGGGTTTCAGAGGATGTTGGAGAAATACAATCAATGGTTGCATTCAACAACCTTTTTTCTCCATCCTCATTAACGACTCACCAAGGGGTTGTTTTGCCTTGTTTAGGGGCCTCTGTCAGGGAGATCCTCTCTCCCACTTCCTCTTCGTGTTTAGCAGATCGATTGCCAGGATGTACCTCAACTGCGTGTCGGAGGGCTTCGAGATCTGCAACTCTGGCCCCACCATTTCTCACCTCGCATATGCTGACGACACCCTACGCTTTTGTGGCTCATTGTTGCAACAAGTGGACTGCCTTCTCTTACTCAAATGCTTTCAATTGGCCGTTGGCTTTAAGGTCAACATGGTGAATTGCAAAATGATTGGCATAACAGTTGACCCTCTCATCACCCGGGCTTTCACCAACAGGTGGGGTTGCAAGGTGAACTCCATTCCATCTACATACCTTGGCCTACCACTTTGCCCTGGCAAACCCAAACTCAGTCAATGGTGTCATATCATCGATAAGTTCGACCTCAAACTAGCTGTGTGGAAGGCGAGATTTCTCTCTCCTACAGACAAAATCACCCTTATCAAAGCCACGCTATCAAATGTCCCCATCTTTCAAATGTCCCTCTTTCACATGCCTGTTTCGGTAGGTAATCGTCTCTAGAAACTGATGCACAACCTCCTCTGGTCTAGGTTTGTGGAATCCAATAAATATCACCTTGTTTCATGGCATACAAGTTTGCGAACCGTAAGCCTTCGGTGGCTTGGGGATAAGCAATCTCCAAACGAACAACTTGGCCCTACTTGACAAGTGGTGGTGCCACCTTGCTACCCAGGAGGGTCACCTACGGCAACACGTATTCTGCCCCAAGTATCATCTTGAGAACTCGTCTTGGTTGCCCCCAAGTAGTAATTATAGCTCATCTTCTAGGGCTTGGAGGTCAATTCTCCGTTGCCTAGACTCCTTCCAATCCCACGTTCACTATCATCCAAGTTCAAAGTTCAAGGATGAAGATGGATCTCGAAAAAAGGGGGTTATGTTGAGCTCTAGGTGGCTCTCTCTTTGTCTCTCTAACTTTGAAAATGAAGTGCTTGACAATTAGGGTTGAATTGAACATTTAAGTGGTATTTATATTAAGTGATGAGATGTGATTAGATCTTAGCCCTTGGTGCTCCTTATCTATGGTACATGAGAGTCTATAATCCTAGCCACTCATCACTCCCTATCCAATTAAGTCCATAGTTGTGTTTCCTTAATTTCCCATGGTTTTAAATAAAACTATTAGTTTACTTTATGGACATGGGCATTGTTATTTTGGTAATTGGTAAGAATCACGTATGAATAAATATATTATGACTAACATCTAATGAAATTTAAACAACCCATACTCTTCACATGCTTGACACCAATGGAACAAATCCACATGATACTGTCACACATGCTAAGGAATCCCATGTGGATAATAATATTAATTCAAATTATTTTTCAAAATTCATTGGCTTCACACGTGCAAAGCTGGACACATGTGAGTGAATTAATGTGACAAAATTCTCACTTAAAACGTAACAAAACATAACACAATATAACATGAAATAACGTAACACAACAAATGACATAATTCCAAAACAGTCCCCACATGGAAATGATGTTATCATGGCATCATCAAGATGGTGGGGCCTGGGGGGGTGCCACGTGGCATCTCCATGTGATGTCCTTGATTGGAATTTAGGTGAAACAAATTTGAAAATGGCTTTTTGTGCGTTTGAAAACTTTTAAACAATTCTCAAAATGATTTCTCATCATTATTACACCTTTTTCTCATCAAAATTAAATAAATAGACCAGGGGGTAAATGAGATCTCTAGGCTTAACATTAGTTATCGGAGTACTCCCTTGAGCTAGTCCCGAATGATGTTCCACCGTTGTCTCAAGTTGACCTAACGGACCTATGCTCCACAGTTTATAACAATGACACATATATGGCCACATCAAAGTCATTGAGCCAGAACTTCCCATCATCGGGTTCTCAATGGATTACGGGTGCTCTCCTATAGGACATATTATTACTCCAATATAGGGGTCCTTTCAAGGCATATGTGCACTGGCTCTTCTAAGTCGGATTATACTACAAAAAAGTGGCTTCCCATGCAACTGTAAGGAGACATACCATGGAGTGGTCTCGTGTCAGGGTACGGACTCATGTCCCATAAGTCATGATCATTCCATACAGGGCCGATACTCTCAATTTACTCGAGTTCTATTGTACTCGATTGGTTCTCCTAGCACTGGCCAACCATCACAACCATGAGGCATCTTAATCAATATAGCCCTGACTTGGAAGTGACCCTAACACCTCCTTGAGAGATCACTCTCTTAAAACATAAACATTCATTACCTTATATACTTGGGGTATATGAATTTGGGCCCCAGTGAGCCAAGCACCCATATTGAATCTCTTTATCTTACTCCTGCTAAGTGAAAGACTCTTTGCCTTAAGCCCTTGAAAAGCCATGTGGGTAACATTCTCCCACTTGGCCTTTTGAGGCCCTATAAACAATTCTCTCTCATTCTTATATACAAAGAATAATTAAAGCATACTCAAAACCAAGGTACTCATGTTCATAAAAGTAATGCTTATATCATGCAAGGAAGTAAGTATGAATATCTACGTCAACCTCCATAATATTCTCAAACACTCTTAAGCATATTCAAGCATATCCACAGTTTCAATATCGTCATCATGCAAACATGCTCATGATGATTTCATTGACGCTCGAGATAAATTATCATAAACTATGATCGAAATATTCACATCTTGCACACACTTAATCACATATAAATCACGTGTTGTCCATATGCCATCATTCCATATCATACTCATACTAATGCCTCATATAAAAGTTTTTAGACACTATTCGTAAAGAAATCTCTATTTTCAATACATATGTGCTCATATCTATCTTCTTTTATGCTCTCTCAATATTCATTCATGTATTCAAATACTCACTAGTTCAAATCTCAAGCAACACTTGTTTGTACTCATACAAATGCTCATTAAATTCTCATCATATTTTGTTACTTCTGCATTGTTCTCAAATCTTTCTTAGTCATGGATCGGTACCTTGTCCATTTAAAGGACTTTCATGGGCCAATTTTAACAATTCAAACCTCAAGGTCAAAGAGGTTTACTTACAGGCAACAAAGTAACCAAGCACATTTTAGGTTTGAAACATTTAGGACAATATCTCATACAATGTGGGGCTTAACAATGTTTAATGGATTTGTCTTATATTTTAATCTCATGAACCATCCTTTTGGTAAATACTCAATTGCATCAAAATGAGGTGTCCTAGCCCACATAATGAGGTGTCCTAACATCACTTGGTCATATTATAGTCCATATACAAATATGCAACCCTACGTAAGGTCTCACATGCTAAATAAAAGATTTTCAAGTAAGAAACCGGTAGAGGCTATCCAATGGATCACTCATGTGAAAGTGAATGCATATGATCTCCATGGCATGAAATATATGGACAAGAGAGAATTCTATGTGTTAATCTTATGCAATTAACTATTGAAAAACCAAAAGTCCAACATATAGATGCCTAGCAATTCTCAAAGTTGGCATCTCTTCATGTGACTCAAGTTTTTCAATTTGCAAAAAATCGAAACAAGAATATTTATAATGCAGCGAAATAATATGGCTCCTAGGTTCATAAAAGATAAATTTCAAATAAGAGACCAAACACTCCATTTGGTTTTTCCATAAATAATTCTCATATGATGCCTCTTCTAAAGCTTCTTATAAGTAAAATTGATTTGAGAAATACATTTTCAAAAATTAAAACCAAGGTTCTCCTTTTGAGGATGGTTTTCCCATCTAACTTATCGACTATGCTCCCACTCAAACTAAGAATGTTGGTTTTCAAAACAACTTTGAATTTTGGTTTTGGAAATACAAGTTCCTTTTTAAGAAATACTTTAAAAATCTCAAAAATAAAACTATTCAAATATTGGTGACTATGAGTCACCCCACATAATAATGTGGTCATGACATAATGCTAAAAGATCCTCTATGATCATCTAGATTGAATCTGGGCCCCAGTGCGTCAAGTACTCGAGTTATATGAATCTGGGCCCCAGTGCGCCAAGTACCTAGATTGAATCTCTCTCTTACTTCCACTGAGCGAAAGACTCTTGGCTTTAAAGCGATATAGCCCATACGAACATCCCACACAGGTCTCCTCCACCTATGCCATACGGGATTGAGGCCTTTTAACCTTGTCTCACAATAAGGGAAGCCTAGGAAAAACCCTACTCAAGATATGAGAGCATGAGATAGCATGGGATAGGGCCTGTCTTCATAACTTAGGGTTACTATGGCCTAGGGCATGCCACCCTTTACGGGCCCCACACCCTCTAGTAATTTTAGAAATTAATAAAATGATTTTTAGAGCACAATAAGTATTTTTATTTTCCCTTTGAATGAATTAAATCGAGAAAGTTCAATTTGAGCTGCATAAAAGAGAATTAGCTAAAAATAAAATATCTAGAGGGTTTTAAAAATTCATTTCATATTCTAAGATTCAAATAAGACATATTAAAATATTACAATGAAGTTTTATGGGAATTGGATCTAAAGAGTTAAGGATAACATAAATATACTAAGGCACTCCATCCCTTCTAGAAACTGCATCCCACTATCATCTTCTCAAGCTGACCCAATGGAACCATGACCCATAGCCTATCGCAGGGGTTCATAATTAGTCCATCAAAGCCATCCAAAAAATGAAGGAACACGGTCCTAGCCCATGGATTGCAACTTCCTCCCTGAGGATAAGTCTAGGTCCCATTTAGCGCACACACTCTCTCATAGGACCGTCCAACACAACAGTATTACAAGGAGATATCTCTTTCACATATGTGCACGACATGCTCCTAAGGGTTACTTATTGGACGGCTATCTAATTTACATGCGATGACAATGTTGAGGATTTTGACCCTTCTCCTCTCCGGCCAACCACTGCACACAAGGGTTACATCTAGTCCCCTGGCCAACCACCCTGGACATCTCTCTGACCTCATCAAGGCATGACTCTACAAACTTTTATTGGTTGTGCCATATGCCTAGGGCTAAGGGTTTTAGACATTAACCCGAGCCTAGCCCGTTGAAACTCTGGTGAGTTACGACATTAATAATGCCACACAGTCCATCCAAACCACGCTCCTACTGAAGCCATCATATCAATATATGAAAATTTCAGTACATGGCCTTTTAAGGCCTTTAGGTTGCCACAGAACCCCAACATCCACTTCCCTAACCTCTTTCGGATCACCAGAGATCCCAAATCTTTTTGAAACTAATGGCCATATTCGCTCATGGAACCCAGCTTTCGCGGACCCCTCCGCGATAGAAAGGTCCATTGCTTCCTCGAACTTCCAGCCATCCTTCACCCCCACTACCTCCACCCAAGGAGAGGACAAAATCATTTTGACTCCTCCTTTTGGAATCTTCTCAATGGCCTCCGTTTACCATAAACTAGACTCTTGTAGGTCATCCCATCATTGCTAAGGCTTGGTTAAGTTTTATTCCTCCCAAAATCTAGATCGCCTTGTTGGAGAGAGCACTAACGGCTGACCAACTCCAAAGGAGACGCATGATCCCCAATTGTTGCTCCATGTGCATGGACGATGAGGAAACCAACTCGCACCATTTTGTCCACTGCAACATCGCTCGCCAATTCTGGGACGACGTCCTACACCTGTTCAATTGGACCTGGGCGACCCCTAAGTCTGTACCCCACCTTTTCCAACAGATGCAATTCCTTTTGTGGCCCAAATCAGGCACCATGCTATGGAAGGCCTTTGTGGTTGCAACTCTTTGGACCATTTGGAAATAATACAACCAAAGGATCTTCCAAGTTCAATCCACACATCCTCGGGCCCTATGGGGCTCCATTAAGTCCCCGGTGATATTTTGGCCTATCAACCGTAGTAGATTATAACGTGTACATCTTTTCACTGAATACAAATGTTAATGTGTTCAATAAACTAAGCTAAGGTGTACGATAACGGATTGAGCGAGCATTGGCTCGATCCTAATTTTATCATATGCTAATAATTGACCTCGTTTTATGTATAGTGTAACTTTGATCCCTCCAAGTCTAAACTTCGATCTCAGTAGCATGGGATCTCACTCCCAGGTATTCTATGATCTAGCTCCTTAACTTGTTGAATGTACAGATGTCGATCCTAACCCTAGGACGCTTCCCACCCTATAATGGTTCAATATTCCCCAAACTGATACCGCTCCCGAGCCCGCTCTCCCCTCCAACAACTATGGTAGGGAGCTGTGTAGTGACAATAAAAGCTTTTTTGTTATTTAATTTCTGTTGAAATTTTGCCTTTCTTTTTTTTTGAATGGTAACCTGGAATACAGTGTAAATGGAACTCTAGACATCATCTTGTGACACTTGCCACCTTAACTACCTTTGCCTGAGCCAATTCTTTATTGAAAATTTCAATTATTTTTTATTGCAATTTTCATTTATTTTATTCTTTAAACTTCAAAAACAAATTTATCTAAGAACGTCTTTTTATCCAAGATAAGAAGAGTCTTCCATGTAATAGATGTGCCTTATCCTACAGGAATCTTGTTTTACATATAAATCTTTATTCCTATATACTCCCATGTTCTGCTACAAGGTTGATCTTATGGTCGAAAACCAGTGGTTTTTTAATGCAATTTTGAGAGGTGAAGCTACAATATGAGAAGGCAATCTGCCACTCAGTCGAACTATGCTTTTCAACTGACTAATATGGTTTTCCAATTGAAGGTGGTGTCTGTTACCTTCATTAGTGCTGCTCATGGTCATGCGATCATCCCCGACAAAGTGACATTTGGAGGGACACTCAGGAGTATGACATCTGAAGGACTTTCTAATTTGGCAAGAAGGATCAAAGAGGTAACCAGCACAAAATACAGAAGACTGGCACATTTACGCACTTAAATATCTTAGTATACATACATATATACATATAGCATTTCTAACATGCACACACCATGGGAGACACATAACATGCATTTGAGAAGTAGTCCGTTAATTGTAGGCTCAGCTGCAATATATTTGGTGATTCCTATTACACCTGTATGTGTATGCACTCACACTCAAACACGCATATATCGATGTATATTTCAAATATAGATACTTGCAATATATATGCACCTTAATATATTCTTTCAGTCACATATAGTTTGCATATATATGTAGCTATCTGCTTCCATGTATTTTTAAACAAACTCTTACTTTCATGCATGATGCACACAGGCAAGCTCACATACAAGTATGCTTACATGCATATGAATGTGTGCACATTTCCTTTTTGGGTACAATTCAAACTCAGGACATTGTGTTGCCATTCTTTTTGGGGTAGTTAAGTTGTAGGATATAAACTCCAAGCATTGTGTTACAATTGGCAGCACCTTGACCAATCAAGCTTGAAACTGGATTCCTATACATGCATGTGTACTAATGGATCATTCTTTATGAAGAGTACATAATACATGCATAAGTACCTATGCAAATGCATTCACATATACATCCATACAAACGTACATATGCATATACCTACATTCATAGAGTACATAGCTGCACAAATGATGGATAATTCTCCAATGACAGGTGATAGAGGCCCAATCTGTGGTGCACAGGTGCAGTGCATCCATTGATTTCATGGAGAAGATTGGGAGACCCTATCCTGAAACACTGAATGATGACGGGATGTACATGCATGTGAAGCGGGTTGGGGAGAGCTTGCTTGGTGAGCACAATGTTCACTTGAGCCCACCAGTTATGGGTGCTGAAGACTTTGGCTTTTATTCACAAATTATCCCTAGTGCAATGTTTTGGTTGGGTATAAGGAATGTGAGTGTTGGGTCCTATCACTCCCTCCATTCTCCACACTTTTTCTTGGATGAAAATGCCCTTCCTATAGGTGCAGCGTTGCATGCTGCAGTGGCAGTGGCTTATTTGGAAAGTCAGGCTTCGCGCTTTCACTAGGCGAGGGACATTTTGTCTTTTGGACCTCCTTGGTGAGAGAGCATAGGTTATGTGGTTGGAGGAGATCGATGTGGTTTCAGATGGTTTGGTCATTCTAATGTAATGGCATTTTCATCAGTTTCTAAAAATTATTGACATTTTCATAATGCTCAAGCAAGTTATTTTGATTTTGGGCAAAAAGTGTGGAAGAATTTGGGACTCTTATGATAATTGGGATCATTTGATAGAAGCTAACAAGCCACATCGTCAATTGCAAGGCCTAAATTTGGGTTGTTTCCATCAATTGTAAAGTATGTTTTCAGATCATGTAAAAGCAAAATTGTTCTCAGTTTACAAGTAGGGAATTTGTTTCTAAAAGTTGATTTAGCAATATAAGCCTGCTACTGTACTTCGCGGTACTCTCTTCCAAATTAAACAGTAGACTGATGCAGCTGGACTAAGGGTTCAGTTTGTTTCCCAGGAAAAACTCTCTGAGAAAGTTTTTCCTCGGTAGATTTTTGCTCTCGAGTGTTGGTTTCATGTGAAACCTCTTGGCAGTATAGCGACTAGTGCAAAATATTCCTTCTTTCTTCTTTCTTGGTCGTTAGTAGAAAGTTGTCTGGGAACAAACTCTCCCAGAGACCCCAGAAAGTGCTTCCTGCAAGCACACCCTAAAACTCAAGATAGCTCTCTACATGTGGAGTTGTGGACATCCACACAATCTATTCAGGTTAAATCTGATTGTCCAAATATCAATGCCAAATCACAAATCCAGTCTAGGCTATTGGTTATCATGCTCAGCACCCTATTAGATGGCGAACATCAATGAGGAATTTCTCACATTAGAAGCTAGTACTTTTAAGGACTTTGCAAACCTCCATCAGCTGCTGCACAAAACATGAACACCAACACTGCTACATATACTATAACAGTCACCAAGAGATATCTAGAATTTGGTTTTCCTATTTTCGTTCTCTTTGTTTCTTTTTTTTATTATCCAATGTTGTTTTCGGGTGTTTAAGTTTCTTGATACTAACGTTTCTAGGATAGGTAAGTTGGTTTTGAGGTATTGGATTGGTTGCAATGCGAGGCTGTTTATTAGAATATTCTAATTATTATAAAATAAAAATTTTCATCAAGGAAAGATCTGCCCTTCGAGGCTCAAGGGATAAAAAATAAATAAATTTCTGGTCCGGTTGGATCAAAAAAACTTCTCAAGCTATCAGAGAAAATTCTTTAGATTCTTCAACTTCGATGAAATTGAAATAAAAATAATAAATTAAAAAATATAGTATGATATACTACTCAATTTGATTGAATAAAATTTAAATATTGAAATTCAATCCATTATGAGTCAAAGATTTCCTATCTATCCTTGTTCAAAAGAACCAATTTAAGTGAAAGGTCCACCTTTTTTGTTTTGTTTTATTTTAAAATTTGTTTGTTTTTATGTCATGTCATTCATAATGTACAATTCCTTTGTTTGTGGGATCAGTTTCTTCGAGGAGAAATGAGAAGAATTATAAAGTAAAGGGGATTGCTAGATATGCCTAGATCTCGGATAAATGGCAATTTTATCGATAAGACCTGCAAGACAAATTTAGTAGTATTTTTTATTTTTCTTTGTTTAATTTAAGATTGTATTTTTGGAGTTTTGGGTTTATTTTTAGTTTTTTAATAATTTGGAAGATTTTAGGGGCTATTCGGTTAGGTTTGTTATTGTTATTAGGCATTATTTATTTTGTTAGAGCATAAATTTATCATAACAAATTATGCTATAATTAGGAGCTCTATTTCAATTAAAATTAGGGTTTTTAAGGTTTTTATGGTGAGTTTAGTCTATAAATAGAGGTTTAAGGTTTTAGTTTGAAAGTTTGGATAGTATTTGGTTCGTGACACCTAGTTTAACCAAAGAGTTAGAAGCTTGGCTTATAAGCTTCTTTAAATTTTCAATCAATTCATTAGATATTTGGCTTTGTTTTTCGTGTGTGGTATCGGAGCTCAAGGGTTTGCCATCATTAGTTGGTATTAGAGCAATACTCATTCTCAGAGTGCTTGTGCGTGATAGTTGTTAGAGGATGTTGAGTTTGTGGTAGTGGTGACAAAGTTACATAAGAGGAATTCAATGATCTAAGAAGGAGAATTGAGAAATTCGCGTGTAAGTTATGCATAAAGCATTCGAAGTAGAACGGGAGAGAGAGAGAGAGAGAGAGAGAGATTTGTATTTCTGCTTCTTTTATTGGAATGAAAGAGACATTTTTTTTTTTTGAAAGGAATGAGACATTGGCTAACAATGTCATCATCATCGTCAAAGTCTTTCCCAACTAAATGGGGTCGGCTATATGAATCTTGGTTCGTCATTCTGCTTTATTAAGGGTCATACCTCAGTGAGGTCACAAGTCCCCATATCTTTTCTCACTACTTCCAACCATGTCTTTTTGGGGTACCCAACCTTCCACTTGAACTAACTCACACCTCGTAACAGGTGTTGTATTGGGTATGCGCCACACATGGCTAGCCTACCCAAGTCTATTCTCTCATCTTATCATGTATTAGTGCAACACCTAAATTTTTTCGAATGTATTCATTTCCAATTCTATCCCTTCTTGTCTTGCCACTCATCCATCTCAACATCCTCATCTCTGCTACACTCATTCTATGGGTATATTATTTTTTACCCTCCCAACATTCCGCCCCATAGAGCATATCTTATAGAACTTGCCCTTGAGCTTCATTGGTATGCAGCGATCACATAAAATTCTTGTTGCACATCTCTACTTTATCCATCCACTTCTAATTCTATATGCGACATCTTCCCAAATCTCTCTGTTTTCTTAAATTATCGACCCAATATATCGAAAGTGTGCACTTTTTGGTATTTCATAGCCGTCATTCTTAACTACTTCCTCGTCTCTCTACTCTTATTATTACTAAATTTGCATTCCATATACTCTGTCTTAGTTCGGCTGATTTTAAAACCTTTAGATTCTAGAGCATCCCTCCAAAGTTCTAGCAATATACACCTGCTAATATCATTTATAACACTCACTTCAATATAGTAGCCACTTAAACTCTGGACAGCTATCAACAATGTGAATGTCCACTACAATCTCTTTGCGGTTACATTGACGCCCTGATAGTCTAAATTGCGACGCAAAACAAAATGTCAAATCTAGACCATTGGTTTACATGCCTATCTGTCTTTTGGGCGGCTAGCATCAGCCATGATTTTTTGACATCTCAAGAGTAGATGAGGACCACACAAACCTCCATTATCTACTGAGTAAAAGAAGCAAATACTGCCACAAAAACTATTGCGATTTGCCAAGACCTAAAATTTTGTGTGTGTGTGGGTGCGCAGGTATTTAACTCTCACAGCAAAATGGTAGATAAGAACCTTCCAAACCTGTACGACCTCATAAGCTAAAGAATGAAGTAAAGCAACTCTGCCACCAAAACCACAGCAATCAGTAAAAGAAACTTAGACTTAGGTTCTTTCTCCTACAATTTCCTTCAATTTCTCTCTGCCTCCTGTTAACAACACCAGTCTGTTCATGTATTTGTAACCCAATTTTCCTAAATGCAGTACCCTGAAAAGAATGCATTCAAGTAGGCTTTCACCCATGATGTCAAAGAAGTAATTGTTATCGAACTCGTTATATGGTGATGTGAGTTGTGCAGAAACATCTCGGTTTATTTTACTTCCTTGATAGTCATGGCTGGCTGTTCCTTGAGTGAAATTGATCGGATATGAATGCAATGTTGTGATAGGTCTAGTCCAATTGAAGGAAGGGCACTTTCCATGATGGATTGCTTTGAGAACAACTGGAATAAGCATGAAATAAGAGAGAGAGAGAGTCAAGATACATATCCACTTCATAATTGAACTTTAGCACCACTGCAGTTTCCATCAGGTAATCCATTTGTTTAGACAGCACAAGCAGACGGCTTTCCTTGGAGTCAAGGCATGACTACATGGGATTGTCAAGAAACAATCCGATGTTGGCAGTTTGGTCAGATACATTGTTCTTTATCGCTTTCATCTCTTCTTCTATTTCTCTCTCCAACTGCTTTGCCATGATGCTGATTTGTGTATTGTCTTATGGTGAAGGATGAGCATTGGCAGGATATAAGGCCCTGCAACTTTGATTATGGTTCACCAAATTGCAATCTATCATAGATACCCCTCTTAAAAAGGAAATAGAGGACGAAACAATCCTGTATAAATCATATAGCAAATCACTAATCACTTAATGCTGAACTTGCATCTGAGAAAGGATCCTATATAATTTAGAGGACTACAGGAGGACAATTGGATCATCACCGTCCACCACATGGAATGGTAATGACTCCATAGGATTATGGGTCTACAGGATCAATTGGATATATCATACTTCTGTTTGCAATCACCGTGGTTATAACAAGTAATTACATGAATAAATGATTCAATAATGGATTATTAGTTCTGAGGCCAAAATTTTGCGTGGTGATGGAAGCATGAGATAGAAACCAGAATCATGACAGGTTATAATCGGGGACTTCCTAAGCTAGCACTTCAATTCTTTGGGCTCCTATGTCTATAGTATGTTTTATTTATTCCAATTTCCTCAACGATATTCTCAACACCTTTTTGACTATTTCCTCAAGACTTTCTGTTTTGTGCTTGGAATGATTCCTCTTATTGACACATAGAAAGGGGCCTTGTCTTCTTGTTGCATCTCCCCTTCTCATTCTTCTTTCATGTCTTATTTAGTGTTGCCTTCTTCATCTCCCTACCATTCATAGATTTCATTTCAAGGGATCATCGGAGTAATTTCATGGCTCCACCTCTTTAAATGGGGTTGAGATACTATTGAAGTGGCTTCCTCACTTTAAAACAATTGTTGAAGAGTTCCCCAAGTGAAGTAAGGGAGAGTGCAGTTTTGGATGATGAGCCAATGGTCACCTTCAATTTGGTAGCATATCTATGTTTGTGAGTGAGAAAAGATATGGGGACTTATGGCCTCACTGAAAGTATAGCCCTTAATAGAGCAGAGTGTCAGACCAGGATTCGTGTAGCTGACCCCAATTAATTGGGAAAAGGCTTTGACAATGATAATGATCTATGTTTCTGAGTGCTCTTTGTGGTTTTCGGACACAATGTCCTAGGCTTTCCTTTGATTCTCAAACTCAAGCTGTAATAATCAAGGACAGAAAGACGCACAATAGGGGAGGAGTAGAACCGCAAAATCAAGTCCCTGATAACAAAGAGTTTCAAGATGGAAATTTGGAATGGATTGCTAGCCTTCTATGTGATGTTAAACATTTCCAAGATGGGGCAAAGAGAATTGGGCTAAAAACTTCCTCAACATAATGATGAAATAATGGCATCCATCATGACTATAATGCCTGTCATTCGAGCACACACCGACAGTGCTCTTGGTATCATTTATGATTTATGTATTATTCTACTTTATGTGGGATACTCATTGAACTTTGGTAGTGCATCCCTCGTTTCTTTTGTGCTTGTTTTCTTCTTTTAGTAATTTAGAGTTCATGAACTACATATAAGCAGTATCCAGTTGAATTTAGCATTTGAAATAGTGGTTCTCATCGACGTATATAAATTGAGCAAACTCGGAGCTGAACAATAGTTAGTTTCATTGAGGCAACCGATCTAATTCACACTTCATGGCACTATTGTGTTATGCATAAAACATTGTTCTTCCATGTTGTCTGCCAAAACTAGAAAGTTGTTTAAATTTAGTATTTAAATTCAAGTTATATATGAACTATGTACAGCATATCTAAATTCCTTGCCAGAAACGTAGGAAAAGGTTATTAGATGCTCACAAATGGGAACAAAAAGGCCTCATCCAGCTGAATCAATGAACAACTCTGATGCAAATATGAAATTACCTATAGTCTAAATTAGGTTACAAAGTGAAAAATAAGATAATACTCAATAAGAAATTTAGCATGTAAACCCTAGCATGTCCCTCTATTGGTTTACTAGTTTGTCTTTTGAGGACGAGAAAAATCTTAGCAGCAAGCAAAATTAGAGCTCCAAAGCTGCTTTCTACAATGACAGCATTTACTTATCCAAAACAACCCTATATGCCAACAAGTTCTCATTCTCCATTCTCATCTCAATTCTTTTTCTGGCTCATAGATATTGAGCAGGAAGCCAGTGTTCAATGCCCTTAAAAGACCTCACTTCAATTCAACTATAAGATTTCAAATATACGTTATTTGTGATAAAGAAAAAGAATTTCTAAACCATGTTAAAGAAACTCTAAAGTCAAACCACAGATTTCTATGCAGTCAGAAATAACATTGTCTGATGCAAGTTAACCCCTTGAAAAATGAAAAATAACATCGTCTGATGCAAATTATGCAACCTAAATGGTCACACATCTTAGGATGCAGGGAGCAAAATACTGTTATCGATTGCAATTTCAAAAGAATAATAAAATCATGTTGACTGTATCTTTATTGAAGTATCAGAATCATCTTAGGATCAACTCCTTACATAAGAAGAATTTTTGGGCATCTCAAAATCCATTAGAACATCAGCTGGCTTTATTTGCTTCTTTTTTGTTTCTCTTATTTTTCAAAAGAAAGGTCTGGGTGAATTTGTACTTCGGATCCCTCAAGCTCCATCTCATTGAGAAAGTATTCGTGCATTATCCAATAACCAGACTCAGTAGCCCAAAACGACACCCATTTGGATACTTCCTTGAATGAGGTGAAAAGAAGAACCATTCGGGATCACCCATTTGAATAAGAGACATGGCTGCACACATTAAGAGAGCAAGCAATTAGCCATTTCGAACTAGTTTTCCTTCTTCTTTTATCATATCTAACTAGTTTGGCTTGTTATTTTCTTGAAAATACAGCATATTTTACGACACAAAGGACATGGTACACAATTGAATGAGCACTGAATATATTTTAAACAAGTTTGCCTTCTCTTGTTGTCCAATATTATGCTGACCAAATTGTATACTACAAAAGACCCAAGGCTGGGGAACTGTTGGGCTAGTTTTGGTGGACCAAAGTTCAGAACAAAAGGCCAAACTTTTCTATATTATAATAACTAATTTGTGAATTTTTTTCAGCAAAAATATGTGTTCAAACTGGCTCATTTGTAAGAAACATAACCGTTATACTTAAGCCTCATTGGAATTGAGTTGGAAATTGTGCCTGGAGGGTCGCACGGATCAGAAAATGGGCCCTGTTTTGCATACATCTCAGGGACAATTTCAACCCAGGCCCAATAGCCTTTAAAATCCTTGTACATATTAACCCCGTCTATCTCACTGCCTAATTCAAAGAGTAAAAAATAAAAATGGCCAAACACAAAATTGGCTAAAAACTTCTTTTTAAAAGGAAGTTTCTGGTCAAATTCCGGGCATTTGCATTTGGAAATTATTTATATAAGGTTGCAACCATATAATATTGAAGAAAGGTACACCTAAAAAATCCTATAGAAGAGAGCGTTTCAATTTTGGAGAAACCTCTAATTGATGGACATGAAAAAAAAGAAAAAATTCAAATTACAAAACATAGTATATCTTGCAGCAAGTTATTTGGACCGTCTATTTTTCAAGATTTTCAAATATTTATCGATCCAACTAAATTTTATAACTAGAGATGACAATAAATTTTCAACCCATCATGAAGTTATCCGCTGTAAACAAATTTTAGATGTACGCCTTACTTCTACATTGTCAGGAGGCAATCTTAAACCTCACCTTTTGCGTGGCTGTAGAAATTTTTACAAGGGTTCAAATTGTTTGCTTAGTTTTGAAACCAGAGAGAGAGAGAGATATGAGCAGAGTGGTAGAGAGAGAGACAAAAATTTAAACCAACCATTTTGGACAGTCAAATCTAGGTATTAATTTTATTTTATTTTTTGAAAACAATCCTCTAGTTATTTGTTTGTAAGTCCCAAAATTTTAAATCCAAAAATATATTGTAGGTTTTCACCGGGGGTAGCAAGTAGACAGTTTGCTATAGCAGGAGCATAGCATAAGCGCTCCCGAGGAAAAAGTACACCATACGAACACACCGTTCGATTACACCTGTCTTTTTGGAAGACGGTCCCGGTAAAATACAGACGAAAAAAATTAACCTAGTAGTTAAGATGAAAACAAGAAGCTATCAAGTAAGAAATTTGTTTTATTAACATCAAAGAACTTAATTTTCTTCCTTTCTAGGTTTTATATTTCTCTCCTTGGAATTATTTTCAAGTATTTTCATTTTATTTGTTAGGGTTTTCTAATTTTTATTGACTTTTAAGAAATTGGATCCACCTGTATTATGGGGAAAAAAAAAACAAGGCATTAGTAGAATTAATAATGGGCAAGGAAAGTGGAGATAAATTGAGTTATATATGTGCAAAATTGAGTTCAAGATGTGAACCGAATTAAAGAGAGAATCACCAAGAAATAATCACATAGGAATTCATAACTATTCGGGAAATTTTATGTATTTATTTATATTTTTATAACAAAATATAGAAAATTTCTCGAAATAGACGTAAGTTATAAACTATTTAACGTTTCAGACCCGATTTTCAACTATTCTACTTGAAATTACATCAAAAGAACTAGAGGTGGCAACGGGTCGGGTACGACCCAGACCCAAATCCGACGTGTCGAGTCCAAAAATTGGACCCCTGCCTATACCCGTCGGGTCCCGCATCTGGTCGGATCTATTGCCACCTTATGACTATGAGCTTTTTTTTTTTGCCCTTTTTTTACGATCATATACCGATATTATTGGCAATAAGGTCACAATCACCTACCATTAGATCTCAAACCATCTGATTTGTCATTTAATAACTAAAGATGACTACGAGTTCTTATTGTATATAATCCTTAATACACCCAAACGAATAGGGTATAAAGTAAAGTATTCCATCTTCAATGGTTTATAGGTATGGGTTGGTACAGATCGGGTCTGACTACACTCGAAGACCCAAATAGTGTTTGAATCCAGGTTTTGGATCCGGACCACACTTGTTGGATCCCAGGTCTGGTCAGGTCCAATGCCACCCCCAAAAACAGAATGTGTAAATGTTAAACAATTCATCCCTTAAAGTGCATGCAATAAATTTCCCTATAATATATAACGTAAATCTCCCTTGAGAATTTGATTGTACAAGTCTTTTGTTGTAAGGCATTCGAGAGCTTATCAATTAAGACCCGATGAGAATGGACTGATAAATGTCACATGGTGGCACCCAACACCCTGACCAGCTCTGTCTAGAGTCCATGAATTAAAGTAGGATGAAGTTTCTATGGGGCCCAAGCTTTTTCAAAAGAAAATAAAGCCTCACCTCAAATCCACATTCGAAAAGCACTTTCAGCATTGGAAATCTTTACAATGGCTCTAAAATTAATTTTCAACACTGACAATAAAATTTGAAATTCAAAAACTAGTATAGATCTTGCGGATCTGTAACCATTTAGTTTTAAGGAAAAATGAATGGTCTAGAATATACACTATTTTTAGAATTTAGAATCCTAAATTTTTTGCACAACCATAATTTTCAAGCTGAGATGATAGATTTAAAGGTTTTTCAACACTTGAATTGCATTTTTTGATAAGTCATAGAGTGTGTGGCTTTACTTATTTTGATAGGGTTCCAGCCCTATGAAACCATTTTCCATTAAAGTATACTATTGTTTATATAGTGCAATGCAACTACAAACTATGGACTAAATCACCATCCAACAAAATGATTGGATAATGATGGGAGAAAATCAGTAACCCTTGTTTTGTTGATACTGGAGCTTACAACTGTGGATATTCCAATTCAGAATTCGAAAATGAGAAGAAGAATTTTGAGCAGTAAAGGTGCCTATCCTTTTTCTTTAGGTAGTTTTGGATCCTTTCCAACTTTGGGTGAGATGGTATTGACAAATATAGTTGATTTATTATTACTTCTCAAAGTTGTTAAATGATCCAAAAGTGATCGAATCTTTTCCATATAAAGCCTTATACCAATTTTCCTACAAAGCACATTT
This sequence comes from Amborella trichopoda, assembly GCF_054954075.1. Lineage (NCBI taxonomy): Eukaryota > Viridiplantae > Streptophyta > Magnoliopsida > Amborellales > Amborellaceae > Amborella > Amborella trichopoda. The sequence continues at coordinate 11,306,813 of NC_142346.1, forward strand.
CCTCACAATAAGGTGAAAAAAGGAAAGAAAAAAGAAACAAACAAAGGAGTAAAAAGGAGCATAGAGGCAAGGGAGAAATTTGTATAAAATTTCAGGTTTGCTACCATATTATGTGAACCATGAAGTGCGTAGTAAATCAATAAATAATACTAATAACAAAATAAATAAAAGAGCTCCACATATATAATATATTGGTCTCTAGTCTCAGCCATTAGATCTAAGTAGGTGACTAAGCTTGCTTGAGTCACAATGTCATAAATTGGTTTTTAATCATCAGATCTTGATTGGATGGCTCAGAGTTTTTTATTTTAAATTTTATTTTATGACTCATTTTCAAATAAAATTTGGGGTATACATAGATCTGATAGGGACGCACATGTTACAAAGAATAATAAAATATTTTTGATGATGAATAATTATCAGAATACCCCTAAAAATTTCAAGGGCATTTTGATCATTTATTTTTACAGAAAATATTTATTTTTTATTTTTCCCAAGTTTACTCTAATTTTTGATGGGATGCCCAAAATTTCATCCAAAAATATTTTGTAGAGAAAAAATGAAAAATAAAACAGTGTTTGGTATGACATTAGGCTATGAACAATCATAGCTGTTCGATTAAGATCGAATCGAAAGGCTAAGAAACACATTAACTTATATGTTGTTGGGACCACATAGAAACATTTCCCAATAAAAAATGCTTACTTTAATTCTAAAATGAAAAGGAAGAAGAAGAGCAAGAATTTTGGTCTGAATTTTTCTCGTTATTCGTAAGTTTGTATTAACCTTTGTAAAATAGAGAGGAGAGAACGACAAGAAGAAGAAAAGTAAGAAAAGGTCTTTTACATAGAAGATCCCACATTTCATATTTGCATATGCTAACCTCAGGGATGACGAAGAGATCGAGAGGCGTCGATCTTTCCCTTGATATAGTAAGAGAGCAGCTCATGACCAATGGGTCGAAACTTGAAGCCAAAAGGGAGAGAATCACCTCCCCTCCATATTGTCACTTCTTATGTTCTCTCTCATTTTGGCTGCACAGGGTCCCCAAAATCCAACTTAGTTGGACGGTGGTGATTGCATAGAAAGTATATCCTTCTTTAGTTTGGAAAAAGTTTATATAGAGCCTAAGCTCTAAACAATCAAATTAGAGCCTACCTCAAAACTTTCACTAGATGAGGTTGTTTTGATGGCCAAAAATCATCAAATTGATCATCTCGACATCAAGATGCATGGACATGAGAAAAAAATGGATTTCAAGTTTTGGAAATGGTGCATCTCCTAACGCATTTTTAGACCATCAATTTTCAATATTTTCAAGTTTTCATAGATCTGTTCAATCTACATTAGTTTTGAAGCTTTTAAATTTATAACTAAAGATGGAAATATAATTCAAGGCTATCACAAAACTTTCTAGTAGTGAAACCATATTTCTCAACACTATTTGAAGGTATGCTCTAACTTTATTGTTTAGAGCCTTGGCTCTATACAAACCGCACCCTTTTAGTTTTAGTGTATCATACATAATGGTAATTTTCTCTCTTGTGTTTTTCTTCTTTTGGCTTGTTAAACCTACTGTTTATAATACAATTAATAGATAAACAACCCAATACCCTAATCTGCTTTTTAAAACACTAATGAAACTGTTATCAAGTTTAAATAGGTTGCAAATGAATACTCAAAGAAAGATTAGGGCAAGGATATGGAGTCCATAGGAAAAGGGGATGGGAGGCCACCAATAGAAAGAACTGACAGACTGAATTTTAAATGGAACTTAAATGTATAAAGGAGGAAAAGGGATTCAAGGGGTTACATTCATCTCACTTACACTTACTCGGCTCCTGGCAAAACAACTTCTAATTAGGCTTAAGCTAGAGCTATACTACAAGGATTAAGACCCACTTAGAATAGAAACTTTAAAGGGGATAAGGAAACTAAGGGTGACTTTTGAAATGTGTTCCAAATGGTGTACTCGAGAGGCTTCAACTCCAAGGAGGCTTGCTACCACAGTAGTCGAAATCCGAGATATCTCTGAAATCAATCAAATTAGGATCAACCACCATCATGGGAAGCTAATACGGAATCAGATGGTTTGTCTTAAGGAGGTGTTAACCATACCGAATGTAAAAACGAAATAACAATCCACGAAGCAAAAAAGAAGAAATAAACATCAAAAGAAAGAGACAATCAACCACAATACAAAGATATATGTGGTTTGGCAGCATACCTACGTCCACGGGGAGATGAGATTCTTTACTGGCAATGGAGAATAGCGTTACAAAAGCTCTCTTCCTCACGCCCCTCTCTGCTTCCATATTACAAAGAAATCTCCGTTTTTCCTTAACCCTAAAAGAACCATCATCGCAACAATATATATAGTCACAGGTAGATGGTACAAATTACCTAAATACCACATATACGGATACAAACCCTTTAGACTTTTAACGGCCATCCGGAGTCGTCTCTTGACTCTACTGTGGCAGATCTATTTCCTCAGAATATAAGACATCAATCCTCAACACTAAAATAATGGTAAGAGGTCCATGTTCACTATAGTTCAATTTTACTTGAGGACTAGCTTTTACAAATTATCTAATCTGTAATTTTTATAGTACATATAAAAACCAAGTATTTTATAGTAAATGAAAGAACCAAGTTTATATTCAAACAGAAATACAATGACCATGACAAGGGTGAGTAATAAGTGTGTTATCCATAATTCTTTTATTAAAGAAACTGAATTTATCATGAAGAAATGGAAGATGCAACTAGAGCTTAAGAATTAATTATCTCTCATTGGTATCGGACAATTACAATTAACAGTTGGGGAAAAAAAAAAAAGGGCTACCCAAGAAGCCTTCCATGGCTTCTCTGTTGAATAAGTTTGCGAACCTCAGACAATTGATTTATGGCCATTGTGCTCTTAATCAAGGGGCGAAGAGGTTGAACATTTACAGAAGATCTTTTTCATTCACAAAAAGGATGAGTGGTCCAGATCAAGTTTACCTTCACCTAATTGCTGAGATAGTGTCCCTTAGTTTAATATAGGCCCTCCATTTTATGAAGTTTGAATGGACAGCTCAGATACTAGCAAGCCTGTACCATCTTAAATATGGCCCGCTTTCTAAATCCAAGTCCAAACTTACTACTCTAAGCGCTTCCGGCGTACTCTGTGCCACTATAGAAGTGCAAATCTCTCTCTCTCTCTCTCGTTAACCATAACTTACATTCGGCTGCACCACAGGATCTCTCTCTCTCTCAACAATCAATCCTACTATACATTCAAAGCCACCACATGTTTTTTTCCTCCTCTCTCTTCTTTGGATCAACCTCACAATATATCATGAAACACACACTATATCCAACTACAGTAAGGGATCTTTCTCAACCCTCTTTCTCTCATCATCTCCCTCACATGCACAACCAAACACTCGTAGATTGGGGTAGCATGCACAACCAAACACTTGTAGAAATGAATAATCTGGTGGATCTTAAACAACTTGTCAATGGGTGTTTCATTTCCAATAAAGGGAGAAGGGAGTCTATTTATTAGAAAAACCGTACATTCAAAAGCATGATTCTAGTAATTAAATGGTACTGATTCATGGACAAGTAAGGACATGCCTGTTTTGACAATATGCATGTGTTTTCGTTCAGCAGAACTATTCTGCTCATGAGTATGTGGGCAAGTAGATAATGCTCTATCCTACAAGAAGCTAAATATGGAGATAGATGACGATATTCTCCACCTCAATCTGTTTGTAAACACTTGATACGTTTTTCAAATAAATTTTCAACCAAAGCCTTAAATTTTAGAAAAGTGTCATAAGCATCTTACTTTTAAAGAAGAGAAAATATCCATGTAAATCGACTAAAGCTATCCAAGAGATGAACATAGTAGCGGTAGCCTTCTATAGATGCAACTGGTGCAAGTCTCCATACATCAGAAAATATTAAACCCAATGGCTTAGTACAAATAGTGGATGAGTGCAAAAAAGGGGGTTTATGACTTTTCCCTTTCTGACATGCTTCATAAACATAGCGAATCGATTATGCCATTCCGTTATGGCAATTTTTCTCCAAAGAATGTTGAACCTGTACTCTTATTATTCCTCTTCTTTGCTACCTCCAGTTGGTATAAACCATCCTTAGTCGGCCTGTGTAATAGACCTCGCCCCGTTGATCGATCCTTTACAACAAAATGAGAAGGGTGAATTTCAAGCACAACATCATTATCCTTCGTAAACTGATTAACTGATAATAAATGGTGGCAAATGGAAGGCATATGTAGAATATTATGAAAAGCAAATGTAGCATTGTTTTTAATGAGTTTTGAGGAACCAATATTTTTTATGCTCAAACTTGTACCATTGCCAATCTTTATCTATTCTGGCCCCATATATTTTGAGTGGAGAGAAAGATTGGAGAGATTAGAAATAATGTAGTTAGAAGCTCCTGAGTCTGGATGCTGGAATGCTAGAATGGTCCACGTGTAAAGCATTTAGGTTTACACCCGAATCAGGTTGAAATGCATGGTTAAAGCATTGCCGACATTGGAGGTCTGACTTGGCCCACAAGATATTAGGGGACGATTACCTTGTTGATTTCCAAAGTGGGAGTTATTGTTTTGCTGCTGACCATAGCCTTGACCACGACCACGACGACGGCCACTGTGTCCATGATTTGCGAACTGACTGCCACACCCCCTTCTTGAGTTGTAGTTTGGTGTGGTTGCAAGATTGGCCGATGGAGAGCCAATGTCCAACATGCCATGTTGGTCGGAGAGTTGAATATCTTGGCTTAGCAACATACCATAGAGATCATTGAGGTTAATTGGATCAAACTTTGTAGTTATAGACATCTGAAACGAATTATACTCAGGGGGAGTCCACTAAGAATGTGAGGTATCAAGTCATCCTCAAACACTGGCTTTCCTACTGCAACGAGATGATCAGTTATGTTTTTTGCTTATTGAAAATAATCAGCAATGTTGAAGGATCCCTTCTTGGTAGTCTACAATTGGAATCGCACTTGCATTATACATGCTCGTGAGTGATTCGAAAACAAGCGTTCTAGTGTAGTCCATACTCTTTGGGAGGTGGTAAGACCCATGATTTGGGCATGGACGCCCTCTATGAGGGTCGAGATAATCCAGCTAAGTAATAACTGGTCTTGTCGCTTCCAATTGAGAAATGCATGGCTGATCTTGGGCTCCTCATTATTTTCAGCTGGAAGAACTTCAGCAGGGAAATGGAGGGAGCTATCCACGTAGTCAAGAAGATCATACCATCGAAGAATGGGCATGAATTGAGATTTTCAAAGGAAGTAATTGGTAGTTGTGAGTTTGTGGGGAAGAAAGTGATGGAGGTTATTAATGGGAGGGTTGGGTTAATCGTCAACAAGTGTAGGTGCACTGCTAGTAGGTGTGGTCATTGTTGAGTTTAAGGAAAATGGTAAAAAAAATATAATATCCAGACATTCACAAAAATTCAAATAATCAATCTAAAAATCATATATCATCAAAATAATTAAAACTAAATAATTTTGATGGGAATCAGATCCGTATAGGTCTAGGAATTATAAAATCGCTGGAGCACTCCACCTTCTACTCTGGACTGTAGTTCACACTTGCTTTCTAAGACTGACCCTACAGTTCTCATGACCCACAAACCACTGCAGGAATTCATGATTGGGCCACCATTGTTAGCCAATAGGTAAGGGGACACAATCCCTGTTTATGGACTACAAGTTCTAACCTAGAGATGAACCAAGGTCACATAGACCTGATGCAACCACAACTCCATGGTGCATAGGGGTAATCTCTCACACATATACATGCTTCACCCTGAAAGGTCATTCGCTTTCCCAATACGGCTATCATATGTACATGCCGTGTGATGGTTCAGTGATGAGGCTTTGGCCCTCGTCTCTAAAGGCCAACCATTACACATAAGGGTCACATAGTATCTCGGCTCACTCATCCAGGCAACTCTGATCATATCAAGGGATGACCCATGAAGCCGTCATCGGTTTAATTCCATGCCCAGGTAACATGGGTTTTCCAACTCGACTTGCCTAGCACGTCAAGCCAAGTTGGAGTATTGGCAAATAGCATTTGCCTCATATGGTCTATTAAGGACCACACTCCTACAAAGCTTATGTTCTACGATGTAAAATGTTTATATACCAGCTCTCATAAGGCCGTTAATGGCCACAAAAACTCAATAAAAAGGCCTTATACAAGGTTTAGGCAAGAAACATATAATAGAAATGCTCACAAGTATTTCATTACTCACGAAAACTTATTGGTACATAAGTAAGTCACATATAGGTCTAACTCATATTTTTCTGTTTACAGATGGATAACTCAGACTAGGACTTATAGATGCAGAACTATTTTACCAAACTTTCTTAGATTCACACTTTGACTTCCACTGCCTTCAATTGATTTCTATCATCCTTTACATAGACCTCATCCACCGACACCAGTTATTTAGCTTGGAAGCAAAGCAAGTTTGATTGTTGCTTGGAGTAGAAGGAAAACATAAAGTGGGCTTCGTACAATATCATCATTGCATCGACATTGCTTTTAGTAAAATATCTTTCTTTTTCCACCGACGTATCTTTTCGTACAAAATCTTTCTTTTCAGTCTTCCATCATATTGTCAAGATTGGACAATCCCACATCATCTAGGCTTTCATAAAAATATTCTCCATCATCATCTCTTCCTTCAGTTATTCTTCGTCCTTTCATTTCTTAATTAAGAAGTCTTCTAGTTTCGAGATTTCCTTTCACTTGAGCCATTTCAATAGTATCAAGATATACTACTGAACTTTCGAACATATTATCCTATTATTTTGGGATTAAATTAACCCATCCCTTAGGTATAATAATTGGCATTCTCTCTTGATGGAAAATTTTCAGTCATTGTCAAAATGCTCTTCTATTTTATAGATATTGAAGAAACCTTTTACCTGGCTTTTGAAATACTATTTTCTCTATAGAATAGGCCTCAAGAGTTTGGAAACCGGAACACTCTTCTTTCTCCATGGTTAATAATGAATACGTGACATAACGTTCCTTGATAAATTTTTGGCAATGCGTTATTGCATGTCACAAAGAGTGGCTTTGGTAATTTTTAAGGAAACTTGAGAGCATATTGGGGATTCCTTTTTTGCTATCTTTGGTGTAGAAGCTAAGAATTAACCCTGTCGTCATTAATAATTCCTCATTTTCTCCTTGATGGAGATGTAGCTCTGGAAGCCCTTCTCTCCAAATAACTCTTTTTCCTTGAAAATACAGTTCATTTTGAAAATGTCACTAGATTTCTACAAGGAAATTCTTTTTGTGCCTTTTTGCTCATTTCTTTAGAAATTTCAGTTGGAAGTTCAATAGGATTGGAGTTGTCACCTTTTTCTCTTATCATTCTCTTGTCTCGATCGGTAGTTTCTATTACTTCTTTCTCGTACTTCTTTTGTTGGCGGCCACCTTAGATATTTTGCAAGATGTTCCAAAGCTTCTTGAACAACAAAATTTTTTGTTAGTAAGACATGATCATAAATTTCCTGAAATTCGTTTGAGAGAAGGACCTCAGTGAGTTCCTCTACAAGTCTTCTTACTTTTCCAAGTATCGAGATACCCTTGTACTTCGATAATTCTTCAATAATTTTTTCTGTGTTTCTGAATCTCAGTTAGTAGTTTTATTATTCTCCCTCCATATCCATGATGGATTAATCAAAAACCCTAATCAAACCAGCAAGTCTAGATTTCTTCAGCTGCAAGACGTAACCGTGATCTCCTTTGCCTTTTCCTTCGTTCTCTCTAAATGTATGAAACCCTTGTTGGGCCGAAAATATTAGCTATTGTCGACATGAGGGTACATCTCTAGTGTGAGGGTACACCCAAGTGGACCACACCCCTTTCATGTTTGACTTACGTTACTATATGAAGGGAGGTGAGGTGAGGTTGCACCTCTTCATGAGGGGGTTACCTTCTCATGAATGACATGCATTATGGACCATAAGGGTGCCCATTCATGAGGAGGTTACTCCCACATGAATGAGAGGGTACTTTCTCTCATTATAAAAGGGGGAGGGGTGGAGGCCTTTACACACTACAACTCATACACGAGAAAGGTGTGAGAGCTCTTATTGTGAGAGAGAAAGTGTTAGAGAGAGTGAGTTAAATCCCTCTCCCATTCGAGTTCTAAGGATAAAACTAGCCCTGAGAGATCGAGTTGTGAGTGAGAATCGAGCTAGGGCAGCTCCTATCGCATTTTGTGAGAGTGTTTGTGAGCTTCCACCTCGCTTGGGATTTACGGTGTGGAACAGATTTCGGGAGCTCTTGTAGCTGTCGAACATGCCTACGTGAGTTGATCGTTTATCTCCACATTCGTTCGTCAAAATTGTTGTGCGAACACTCAGGTATGATACCCGGATTTCGATTGTTTTATTTTGCTTCCGCTTCAGCCGTTGGACTGTGTTTTTTTTTTCCAACATTGGTATCAGAGCCATCGTAGAACTGGGTTCTCGATTGTGCCTACATTATCGTTCCCACCTTATTTGTGAAGGCTTGGCTATGATTGTTCTATGATGTGCAAAGTACACATGATGGTTATATTAAGACCATAGGAATGTGCACTATGTAACCTTATGTACTGATCACATAGTCGTGTTGGCCTTATGCATGGGCTATGCAAGTTAAGGCATCCTATACCATGAGAATCATGACTAACTAATCTTGATAGGCGTCATATGCTAAGTCGTGCATGGTGGACCCTACTAAAGGGCATTGTTTTTGTAGGAGTGCATTTTTTGAGAATTTTAATTGGTGCAATTTTGTTGTTTTCACTTAGAATGACTTCTAAAAATGTGATCGCGGATCTCACTTAAGGTGAAAAGTTGAGTGGGAGCAATTTTCCTATATAACATAGGAAAATGCAATACCTTTTAAATGAGCAAAGTACACTTGAACACCTAACTACCATTAAGCAAAAACCTGAACAAGGTGTCGTTGAAGAACTTGTCCGTGAGTATGAGGCATGGGACAATGCTAATCGTAGCACTCGTTTTACTTTGTTAAGTGCTATGGTTGATGACCTCATTCGTAAATTCGAGGGATTCACCCCGTCAAAGGCCATGTGGGATGCGCTTCAGCAGAAGTATGTTGGCAATTCTGCTGCTCGGTTACGAGCCTGGTCTATGGCTTTTGAGACGTACAAATGCCTCCAAATGTGTTGGTGGCAGACCATGTCCGAAAAATGTCCTAAATGATATGTGACTTGGAAGCAACTGGAAACAAACTCAGTCACGAGCAACAGATGCTCAGATTGCTTAGGTCTCTTGGAAAACATAAAGTCATCGATGCTGCATAATGAAGCTGTAACAACTTTTTCTTAACTTTCTCATCACCTTGAGATAGAGGCTGAGTTTCGCTCATCTTTTGGAGCTAGAATTGCTCTAGTTGCCCAATCATAGACGCGGGAGGCGCGCAAGGTACAAATCTAAAATAACTTGCAACAATTGCGAGAAGAAAGGCCATTATGCACACGAATGTCTTGAACCTAGAAAGGTACGAACTGATTTTCCTAGCTATACAAATGTTTGCACTCAGGTGCTCGTTGCTCATTCATAATTTACTGGGTGGATTGTGGATTCAGGAGCGACAAGGCATATAGCAAGGGATCTAGAAGGGTTTGTTGAACTCCAAACTTTGCCGGTTAGAAGTCAAAAGATCTTCATGAGGAATTGTGCATCAGAGGATGTGTTAGGGGTTGGAACTTACCAATTCCGATTTCGAAGTAGCTGGACCCTTCTTCTCCACGACGTCCTCTATGCTCCCGGAATGAGAAAAAAGTTTGCTTTCAGTTCTATGTCTAGTTAGAGACGGTTGTTTTATCAGTTTCATGTTTAATTATGCTACCTTTACATTTCCATATGGTTTTCACTGTTATGGCCAGATTATGAATGACTTGTTTATTTTGGATAATGATGATGTTAATTTTTCACTGCCTTCTACTTATATGATATTATCATCCTTTTCCACCTCTTCTATTACACACAACTCCATAATGTGGCATTCTAGGCTTGCCCATATAGGAAAAGATAGGATAATCTGATTAGCCAAAGAAGGATTGTTGCCTTTATCCAAAATAGACCTGCCTATCTGTGAACCATGTATAGCTGGAAAATCAACTAGAAAGCCATTTCCTAAAGTAAAGAAAGCAACCGGTCTTCTAGATATAATACATTCCGACATTTGTGGTCCACTTATTGGTTTGTGACGGTTCCCTTTATTTTATCATAGTTATCGATGATTATTCTTGCTACGGGTATGTATACCTAATCCCGCATAAATCGCAAGCAATAGATTGCTTTAGCCGTTTTATGCTAGAGGTTGAAAATTAGTTGGATAGAAGAATTAAGGTTCTTTGCACTGATCGAGAGCGAGAATACTTATCTGATCAATTTAAGAGCTTAGTTCTATGGAGTAGAATCAAATCTGGGAACTTGTGGATTTGCTGCCTAATAGAAGATCAATTGGAAACAAGTGGGTCTTGAAAATCAAGAGGAAGACAGATAGAGCTATAGATAAGTATAAAACCCGCTTAGTAGCGAAAGGGTTCATCCAAATTGAGGGAGTAAACTATGATGAGACATTCTGCCCGGTGGTGAGAATGATCTCGATTCGCTTAATCCTAGCAATCGTCACATATATGGTCCTGGAACTCTTCCAAATGGATGTGAAGATTGCTTTTCTGAATGGTGACTTGATGGAAGAGATTTACAAGGAGCAACCTAAAGGTTTTGTAGCCTTTGGTCTTGTGCGCAAAGTGTGCAAGCTCAAGAAGTCCATATATGGTCTCAGACAGTCATCAAGACCGTAGTATATCAAATTCCACAAGGCTATAATGACTTATGGTTTTAAAATGCTTCAAGAAGACCATTGTTTATACATTAAGAAGTATAAGAAAAACATCCAGATACTGTCTTTGTATGATGACGATATTTTATTAGCTGGGAATGAACTGAAGCAACTTGTTGCCGCGAAGGAGTGGTTGTCCTCTAAATTTGAGATGAAGGACATGGGTGAGGCGAGTTACATACTCGGTGTTAAGGTACATCGAAATGGCTTTCAAAGGTTTCTTACTATGTCACAAGAAACATATATCCAAAAGATTCTTGAGCGATTCCATATGCAAGACTTGAAACCCATAGATACTCCAGTTGAGAAAGGGCATACTATAAGTCTTGACATGTGTCCGCAGATAGAAGCTGAGAGGAACAAAATGTCATGTGTTCCATATGCAAGTGCAGTTGGTAGTTTGATGTACGCGATGCTATGCACGCGTCCAGATATTGCCTATACAGTGGTCTCGTTAGCCGATATCAGAGTAATCCAGGACAAGGTCATTGACAAGCAGTGAAGAGGATTTTTCGATACCTTCGGGGAACCTTGAGTCAAATGCTATGTTTCCAAGGAAACGACTTAGATGAGCGTAAATCGACTTTAGGTTATGTCTTCTTACTAAGAGGCGGTGTAGTCTCATGGTGTAGCAAGAAGCAGTCCTGTGTCTCTCTCTCCACTATGGAGTCTGAATACATTGCTTGTAGTGGAGCAGTACAAGAAGCCGTATGGTTGAGAAGATTCCTAAGGAACTTGGGTGTTGTCGCGACTGGTAATGAGCCTGTCACTGTATTTTGTGATAATACAGCAGCACTTGCTTTTGCAAAAGACCCAAAGTACTATGGAAAGTCAAAACATATTGATATTAGATATCACTATATTTGAGACATTATTGCACATAAATAGGTGGTGTTAACTCATATTCCTACAACTGAAATGGTGGCGGATCTCTTGACTAAAGCATTTGTTAGGGTCGCACATCAGATTCATGTAAGAACTATGGGCCTCAGGATCCTATCAGTTTAGAGGATCTTGGTACACCATTTTAAGAAATATGGATGTTATTTTGTGTTGTGATGGATTGTTTGTGTACTTTAATTCACACACAGCAAAGGTTATCATTTAATTCGTCGGCAGTCTAAAGCTCACTACTCGCACGAGCTATGCTCAATATCTGGGATATTGGAGGATGAGATATACACATGGTGCATGTATCGCCTCAACTAAGGTTTCGAGATGAGATTCCATAAGGGAATTGACATGATATATTTAAATTGACGTCATGAAGATCATGTAGCCTGCAAGTAGCAGGGATGAACATCAAGGATGTTCAAGTTGACACATGGATGTGATTGTAGAGGGCTAGATGACAAGCGGTTGCATGGCTGCGAAAAGACTATAACCTGTATGGTGTGGATTCTAACGCACATTTGATGTGATCTATCATGACGTGTGATTCATATCACACGTATTATATTAGTGACCAAAACACCTACTTGTGTGGAAAAAGATGTTCATGTTCTTTTTTTCCATTGTGCGAGGCTAATAAGTAGGTAACCCATAATGCCCTCATAAACCCTAGACGGCATTAGGAAACTTTACTTCGATCATTCACTTTGACATGCACTCATTAGGATCAAGTATGAGACTCGTCTGGAACAGTGCTGAGACAATGGTCTGGGTCATAATAGAATAATGTATGCTGTAACGGAAGACCATTTGATATCACACTCTGTTTTGGTACCACAAAAAAACAGTACACATTACGCTCGTATTGAAAGTAATTGTGTACGAATGGGCTAAGTAATCTTCTGAGCTGGGCTCATGATGGATTAGTTGAGAACTTAGTCCGGTGTGGTCAAATAAGGTCTAGAGCAGGTGGAGCAGTTTTTATTTTGCAAGTATTCGAGAGATGAGGTGTTCCACGGAAGTTGGTTGGAAACTTGGTATGGTTCTCTCTAACAGAATGTTTGCTCGGTAGGTCGTACACTGCATTTTCCCTTTGTATGAAAGAATACTCATGATGTACGATAATGAACAACAACTCTTATTTGGGCATGTAATCCCTCCCACATACGGGACAAGTGAGAGATGTAAACATGATGGTGCATCTCTAGTGTGAAGGTACACCCAAGTGGACCACACCCCCTTCATGTTTGACTTACGTTACTACATGAAAGGAGGTGAGGAGAGGTTGCACCTCTTCATGAGGGGGTTACCCTCCCATGAATGGCATGCATCATGCACCATAAGGGTGCCCATTCATGAGGAGGTTACTCCAACATGAATAAGAGGGCCCTTTCTCTCATTATAAAAGGGGGAGGGGTGGAGGTCTCTACACACTACAACTCACGCACGAGAAAGGTGTGAGAGCTCCTATTATGAGAGAGAAAGTGTGAGAGAGAGTGAGTGAAATTCCTTTCCCATTTGAGTTCTAAGGATGGAACCAGCCCTGAGAGATAGAGTTGTGCGTGAGAGTAGAGCTAGGACAGCTCCTATCGCATTTTGTGAGAGTGTTTGTTAGCTTCCACCTCGTTCGGGATTTGCGGTGTGGAACAAATTTCGACAACTGTAGTAGTTGTTGAACGTGCCTACGTGAGTTGATCGTTTATGTTCACATTCGATCATCAAAATTGTTGTGCGAGCGCTCAGGTATGATACCCGGTTTCCGATTGTTTTATTTTGCTTCCGCTTCGGCCATTGGATCGTATTTTTTTTTTCCAACTGCTACTTTTGCAAATCCAATGTTCTTTCTTAGTGAGAAAGTGGAGAAGACACCCTTTTCTTCGTCCTTTCACAAGGGTCTCTTTGTGCCCCAATATATTGTAGAATGCTGCAAAAGCGTAGCGAAGGGGTAGACAATTTTGTCATTGATCTCACAACCTATGGCGATCTATAGAATGGGCATTTCAAAGTCGACATTTATCTTCCCATCTTGCCATGTCAGTTATATTTATTTTATTGCAATGAATCCTGAAATCCATTTAGTTTGTTATGTTAATTTCAAAAAGAAGAAAAAGAAAAAAAAGCAGTGAGAAAAATAAGACATCATAATATAGATGGGGCTTTTATATGCTGATTATTCTTACCAAATAGATGAATTTTGATATGAGTATTTAGCTTATCTGAAAAATGAAACTTCAGAAAATAATTTGAAGGTTAGATAGAAAATTAAATAACGATAGAAAAGATTTTTCTCTCTTTTTATACACATTTTAAAATGATGGCAAGTAAAAATCTCATAACCATTTATGACCTATGTTGGACCCATTTGGTGTTGTACTAAATGCAGATTCTTGGGCATTATATCTAAAGCTTAATCTTTAAGTTGATGAAATAGGAATTTGAAAAGTTATTGCCTTCTTTTTATTACTATGCAGTTATTGCTTCCTTTTTTTATGGATAGGCATCAATATTTTAAAACATGGCTATGACAAGATACTTGAGCCTCTGCCGAGCCGAGTGACTACCACGAGCCCAAGGCGACTCACTCGAGTCTAGCTCGAAGCCCTCGAATTCCCAAAAAAAGGAAGAAACCTTGAAACAAAAACTAGTAAAAATCCAAAAAAGTCATACAAAAAAAAAGGAGAGTATAAAAAACATGAAATGTGGAAAATTTTGATGTTATTGGCTTGAAAAAGGTTAGAAAATCAAAAAATATGTGAAAGTAGAAATGATAGAGGAATACAAATCATAATAAGTTGCAAAAAAATTTAAAAGTATATCCAAAATCTAAAACATAAATTATATGAATATGAATTAATGAATTGAAAAAAAAAGGGTTATAGTTTTAACCCCACCCAAACTTCTCCACCCCTTCTTAGGGGCAAAGAACTAAAATACCTTGTTCGTTGTCTCTATTTCTGCCCATGCGTAGGGTGGAAAAATTGCGCTGTTTAGACTGCCTTATCCATCCCATAGTAGGGAGTCACTCCTGCCCCGGAAGCTTGATCTCTTGCTCCAAGACACTGGATATCAATTCCAGGCATTTCCTTGTTTTAGGGATCTTGATCTAGGAAATGGGGAAACTACATGCCCATTTATTGGGATCCACATGCCTATGCCCAAAAGTCATGGTTCTATGAGTAATTGGAACTGCGATTCACCAACTCGGAATTGAGTATCTTCTACTTCGGGAACGAGTTTTACCAGCACATTTTCAGGTTCATAAACAATGGTATGTGGATCTCCAATTTTTATGACCCGCAAACTTTAAAAAACCAGAGGTTGCTATATATTTTTCAATTTACAACTTCGTACACCTTGGGAATTAAGACCTGTGACTAGCTTAAAAAAAAAGCAATAAGAGATGGCGGGGATAGAGAAGGAAGAAGATGGTTACGTGTCAACTGTGTATGAGTTCTATCTTTGTCATTGGTTCCTCTTTTGTTTCTTGAAATTTTTGTAAAAGGGGACGCTCATGGTTTCAACTCCATCATTGATCAATTATTAACTGGCCACCATTCGCATGATGCTTTTCTTCCATTTCAAAGATGAGAAAAAAAATGATGGCCAAAAACGATGTCTGAAAAATTGCCTGAACTAATGGTGGAAGGATTTTAGCATCCTTAGTCTTATAAAAACACCAAAATTCCATGAATTTCTCTAATGTTGTGGATAGTTATCATGTTTATTTAGATTTTGATACCAACTTCCTCAAGATCTGTTTGGCGGCCTTGGAAGCAGAAATGACTTGACCTGATGATCAATGACTAAGTGTACTCAGAATAGTTAATTAACATATTTGATATAACCTGGTTTTGTAGTTCCATATTGACTATAGATACCCCTAAAATACTTTCCTCTCTCATCTGTGTCACTAGTATCTCATTACATGTTAATCCGATTTTGTTATATTTTCTTACTTACGCCATATTCTAATCTTATTGTGAATTCGGAATTTCTGATAGATTTTGTTTGTCTTTCTCCCTCTGGGATTGATTTTGTGGGAATGAAAAAATCAGAAACCTTTCATTGTTTTTTTCCTCACTTGATAAAGACATACAAGTATAACATTTAGAAGAAAAAGAAATCAAATGATGAAATCAAGGTTTGATGTGGCTTGCCTCATATCACCGTGCTATAATATTCCAGTGAACCATACTGGTTCAATTTTGTCCATGGTTTCTGTCTTTATACATATTATATAATTCCGTCCTTTATTTTTTCGCTTTTCTGATCATATATGGAAAGGGAAATGTGTTGTTGAACTTTTGAATTCCATCGGAATAATTTTGTAATCTTTCTTTTTTTACTTGCGCATTCTAATGATAAATTTTTCTTGGATGCATTGTCTGCTCTGATGGTTTCCCCCTCTTCTTTTTTGTGTTAATTCTTGCAAACTTTTATTGTACAGTTCCCTTTTAATGACTGGTTTGGGCTGGAATATTATTCTTTTTTTGCCATTTTATTACTACTATAGTTACAAAACCTTTGCAAGTATCCTGATGCTTAGTCTTGCTGTTTTCTTTATATTCTATTTTGCATTTTGCTATTCTTCCATCTTGGGATAGATAAGCTTAGTGGATCCTATTTGTTGCGAAGTTCTGTCCGATTCTGTTTTTATCTTATGATATCTTCATTCAAATTTTTTTGCTTACCTCAGTCAGTGAGTGAACTGACAAATTATAAAGATTCTCCATTTCTGTTTGTAAACTAAACTTTGTACCTATTACCTGCATTTTTCTGATGTGGTTCATCATAGTTTAGGAAATAAGCTGGTGTGATTTGCAAAATTTGAAGCTTAACCACTTGTTTGGCTGCTGCATGCGTCTGTTTAATTTCCCTTTGGAGTTTCATCGCTGCTTTTGTGCTTTGGGGGAAAATTGGTATTTTCTAGTTCTTTCCATTCACAAATCGTAGGCCTCCACCCATGAAGATCTTCTCTATCGTGTTCCTCAGTTCAACTTGGTTTTTAGTTTTCTTGATGTACGATTGTTTTCTTGCAAAGAAATAAATGAAATGCTTAACAGATATATCCATTTTATTTCTTTGGTTTCTTTTCTTCTCTATGTTCATTGGACTTTAGCATGAATATTTACAGTTCAAATAAAGGCCAAACTCTTTTGCATTATGTGATATTACATTGTAACTTTTATCCAATACTTGTAATTCATGTGTTAGGTCCTGAAGCTGAGAGATTGGCAGGATTGGCTGGTAAATATAAAGTTCATCTTGTAATGGGTGTGATCGAAAGGGAAGGATATACACTTTATTGCACTGTTCTTTTCTTTGATTCCCAAGGCCAATACATGGGAAAACATCGGAAGCTCATGCCTACAGCTCTAGAGCGTGTCATATGGGGCTTTGGAGATGGGTCGACGATTCCTGTTTTTGAGACTCCTATTGGAAAATTGGGCTCCCTCATTTGCTGGGAAAACAGAATGCCTCTCTTACGAACTGCAATGTATGGTAAAGGTAATTTCCCCCTTCTAATCTTTTGCTTAGGAATGGTGACTTCTTTGACATTGTTTTTCTCTAGATGGAGTCAAATCACTTTTGTTGAGATGTTCTATTCGCTTTTATCTTTATTTCTTGACTGATAAAAATATAAGTTGATTAACAAGCCTTAGCTCAGAGGCTAGTTGTCTTTCATGCTTTTTTTGTGCACAAGCAAGATAGCTGAAAAGCATTGTGGTACTCATTCTCAAAATAGTAAAATAATGATTTTATTTGCCTCTATACTTTCACACACTTCAACTAGATTGACTTGATGTATCAACACTTTTTTCTAAATTTGCGGGATGTATGTCATTCATTCCCGAATTTGTTATAATATGGGACCACGCTTTGCTTGTGTGTACCAAATGTGTTCGCTATAGGGATGCTCCTAAATGTTAAATTCATCTTGAGTGCTATCTCTACCTATACATGTTTTTTTGATTTGACACATCATGTGAATAAGGTGCTAGAACAATTGAGGGATCCTACAAATTGGTTTGTTAAATTCTGCGTTTTTTTATCAAGATCAGGGATGAAAAGAAGATTGGCAAGCGACAAATACTGAAAATGTAGACATTGTGGATACCACCAACTTGGCAGATTGACCATTGGCAAGGCACATCTATATTTTTTCAAACTTGGGCAAGTTCGTGGAATTGGCCCTATCTAGGCTGCATCAAGAGTTTCATTGGGCCTTAGAGATTAAAACCCTGCTTTGGAGGATGTAGTTGAGTGGTATATCTGTTACGGGATCTTTCTAGACTATAAACTATTTAAAATTGGGTGAAAAGGAACTATTTATATCTATGGTTTCCCAAACCCATTTCCCAGTTTTTCCTGTGTGAAATCATGACTTCCGAGTAAGTCAATATAATTATTCAAGCTGAAGGATTAATCATTTATTTTGCAGGTTTTAAACCAGGAAAAGGGCTAAAAAGACCTTGAGTCACTCATTTAAAATTTGAAAAGTTAACATGGGACTGCGCTGTTCTTTAAGTTATTACTACAACCTCAGCTACCACCATGGAACTTTACTGAAAAATTATGGGCTTTGATCCTTTCATCAAATGTTATTGCAACGGTCACTGCAACACATTTGTTTTTCCTCCCAAGAGCTGGTCCCTAATTCATGACTGCTATTTTTTTTTCTCTGAAAATTTTATTTATTTTTATCCCTATGGTAGCAAAACGTGGTTTTTTATGTTTTTTCAAGTGAGAACTGATCCTGAAATAATGTGTGATATAAATTCTACTTTGGAAATTTTATCCTTTGACTCCCCAAATTAATTTCTCTATCATTCTCTCCCTCTCTCATGATGTATTATTTTATTCAGGAGTTGAAATATATTGCGCACCTACGGCAGATGCAAGGGAAACATGGCAGTCATCCATGACCCACATTGCAATTGAAGGGGGATGCTTTGTTCTTTCCGCAAATCAATTCTGCAGAAAGAAACGATTACCCCCCTCCACCTGATTATGTTTTCGGGAACATGGAGGAGGAGCTCCCACCAGACTCTGTTGTTTGTTCAGGAGGCTGTGTGATTATTTCTCCATCTGGTGCTGTGTTGGCTGGACCCAATTATGAATCAGAGGCTCTGATCTCTGCTGATTTAGGTATGACAACCTTGATACACTTACGAGGAAGTATACTGACAATGGAGAACAATAGGTCATTCGGACCATCCCCATCCAGTGTCATGATGGATGGTGTTGGAAAGAGAAATTGGACCCTACAGAGGAAGATGAGATCCTAATGGTGGTCCCACCCTCTCTCTCACCATCCATTATATAGTGGATGGTGATGGTCCCAATAAAATATGATTATTCATAGTCCATTTATATTTTCCATACGATGGTGGAGGAATGCTCCAAATATTGCAAACTTATTATATTCACAAAATTTAAGTAACCTTGATTTTCATAATGAAAAATCTACTTCATCCTGTTTCACTGGCAAAACTGCCATGGCCTCTTTTTGGATGAAATATGTGAAGTCTTTCCTTCCCCTTATGTTTTAAGAGTGATTTCTTTTGTAAAACTGCATTATTCTAAAAAGCCACAAGGCAATCATAATTTGTTCATTTCTAGATTTGGAGGCACGGTTATTTCTTTTCTATTCACCAGTAAAACTAGGTTTCTTACTAATATTGGGGAACCAGAGAAAATTAAGATCTATCTGGACTGGAAAAACAGCAAATCACATAGAAACTATGGCTTACATGGTAAGTAACCTTATTATTTGAAAATAACTTAACATTTATCAACCTTATGCAGTTAAGTTCACATGAATCTCCTATGAGAATTTGTCTTTTAGTATAATGCAAGGTTTAACAAAACGGATTGGTGACTCGAATCGGTCACACCCATACCTGTGTCGAATCAGAGAATCGTGGATCGGATCGGAGAAACGGCGGAATCGGCAATTTTTTGTCCCAAAGTTTTTCAAAAAATCACTATAAATATCTAAAAATAGTGTTCTTTTAGTTTCTCAAATAAATTAGGAGTGATTCATTATGCACTTTTATTACTTTGTAAAAATAGGTGAATAATGAGATGATGTTTTCATGTCTGGATATTTGTATAATTATTAATTATAATATAGTATTATAATATTATATCAAAATAATTTAAAATATTAAAAAACACTTCTACATTATAAGATTAAAAAAATAATTTCCCATATAATATGAAATTAGTATCACATCAAAGTATCAAACATTTATTAATTCGCTTTACTCTTCCAAAATTATCGCAACCTAACTAACTATAATATTATATACTAAAATTGAAAGTGTTGGTTTATATTTTATTATTATTTAACATACAAATAAGAACAAATCTAAAATGTCTTATAATATCATCTAATTTAAAAAAGGACACGGTTTCTATGCGTCTAGTCCGCATATTGTAGAAATGCAGGCTTGGTAATAAATATATGTTTTAAATATAATTTGATCCCTAATTTTTAGAGAATATATAATCTTTAACATGGAGATGGTGAATATGAAAAAAAATAAAATTGAAAACTAGAAATAATAATTATATTAAGAAAACATTTGGACTGTTAGTTACACTTTTTTAGATGGACCGCCTATTTGCATCCATCTTTAAGATAGATGCTTTATACCTCTGGACCGCATATTGTAGAAATGCGGTCCAGCTCGCATGAAACAATTTTCCTTTAAAAAATATTGTTTACAAGTACAAGGGAAAAAATACATTACATAATTTATATTGCAAATAAATTAATAAATATAATCCCAGATTTGGGTGTATAATTATTATTTCTAATAAACGTGATTCAAGAATTTCTATATAACAACTTAATACATTTCAAAGTTATATGAAATTTTTATTGCTATATAAAATAAGTTATTATAATAATAACAAATTAACAATAAATTATTTGTTAATATTTGTAAAAGTTAAAATATATTATTTATAAATACAATCTGGACTAAATATGAAATCTACCATTGAGTTTATTTCTAGAAATGAAAGCATCCAAAGGCCGGCCATCTACCATTAGTCCTCGTATCTAATGGCAACGAAGAGCAACTCCTCTGCAATGGCATTTCAAAAGTAGACAAATGGTGGCTTCCACCGTCAATTGATGAGATTAGCCAGTTTATGTTAGCATAAAATGGACAAAATAACATAGGGGTGGCGATGGGAGAGAGAGAGACAGAATATGGGATTATTTGAAATGGAAGGAATGGGACAATTGTCCTACATCTGGGATTATTTGAAATGGAAGGAATGGGACAATTGTCCTACATCGAAGAGTAAGTAGAAGTTTAAGATTTATAAAAGCACTAACAACTGGCGCATTTGTGCACATGTGGTTTGTAGGCAGTGTTCGCAAAATTAAACCGGAATAGTTAACTGGACATGCGCCTGGAAGCGGTTTAACCGGCTGAACCAATAAACCAGCCGATTGAAATGCTCGAACCGGGCAAGTGCCGGGCAGTCAAACAAGTGATGAAAAAAAAAAAAAAACTTCTAAAATATGAAAATCATATAAAGAATGATTAAAACAAAACACATTCAAATGAAGTTGAAAATTAATGAAAAAAATGGATTTTAACCCATTTTATATTTTCCAAGAGCTATGTTTAAAATTTTCTAAAAAAAATGGGAAAATATAAAAGTGGGTATTAATGACCAAAATTTTTTTTAATCTTTTCCATAATGTAAAGAATATTTAAAAATACATTACAAATCAAATTCCTTATTTTTTGAGAATTATATATATATTTTATGATTTTTTTTTTTTTTAAATACCAGTTGATCACCCTAACCGTCCAAAATCGGAATCGGCCATTGGCCGGTTCCGATCTAACCGGGCCGTTAGATCGGGCGATTTTGTGAACAATGTTTGTAGGTGAGCAATTGGTGGTTTGCTTTAGTGGTGTAGACGTGTTTGGTGGGGGCACAATTATACCCTTTGTTTGATAAAAAATTCCATAGTCTTCGAATCATGATGCCATCAATCTGAATCGTGAAGTCATCAATTGGATTTCTTGTAGCTAATCGTACGGATCTCATTTTATGGTCGGATCCGGAACAGTCCAGCCGATTCCTGCTTCGGATCGGGTCATCGATTTTTAAAACACTGGTATAATGGGAAGCAATTGTGATATCAAAGCTTTTTTTTTTTTTTGGAGTCTTTGTTCTGTTATAGATTTACTCATCTCATCGGTAATGTTTTCACCACTTTATGGAGAATTGGATTTTAAATTTTAAATTATATGAGGACGCCAGTCTAGTGGACTATGGAAAAAACCATCCATTGGGTTCACGGAATGGATGTTGTGGAGAGTGGTGGTACCCACCATTGGTGACCTTCTCTTTTCTGGTGGTCCTCTCTTCTTCAGTCCCATTCCATCATTTCATCGCAATGGGCAGTGTCATCACATATTAACTGGACTTTTAGTATCTTCCATTTTATTTGTCTCTAGTTAAGGAAATTTCTTGGGACTTTATCATAATGACAAACTGTTTTTGGATTCTAATGGTGTAGATTTTGGAGAAATTGTGCGAGCCAAGTTTTATTTTGATGTGGTTGGACATTATGCGAGGCCTGATGTTCTGAGCCTGACTGTGAAGGACTACCCATTGGTGCCTGTCTCATTCGCTTCCAATACCAAAGCTGAAGGGCCAAAAAAGCTGTTATAGTGGCATTTGGTTTTGTAGAATGCCCTTTTTTAGTATATTTTGGCATCCTTAATGTACAATGATGATGCACGTATAAAGCTTCTCTGTTTTTCTTTACTTCTTTTAGTACATTTTATCAACTTTAATGAATGACGATGCATTGCATCTGATGGTTAATGAGCTTTCATTCACTTCACAATGGCATCATGGTCTTAGGGGCTTCTTTGTTGTAGCTTTTCTATCTAGCCCAAAGTTTGTTATATGTAAATTTTATGCCCAGCATTTTCAGTTGAAGATGAGGTAATCCTATTACTGGGAAAGACTTGATGTAAATTACATACCCAACATTTACAATTGAATCTGAGGTGGTTCTATTGCAGGGGAAGGCTTAAATTATTGATGAATTTGTGTCATTGAAATTTGTGTTACTATTAACTTTTGCCTGTTTAGGGCACTGCACAATTGCAGTTGCAGTCTTGGCTGCTCCATTTTTATGTGTTCATATTATTGTTTGTGTTCATATAAATGTCTAGTTCAGTTGAATGTGGCTCTCTCTCCCTCTCTCTCACACACACACACACGATATCTCTCTCTCTCAAACATACAATGTGCATTGTACCATGAGAATTTGAATGTCGGTAATTAGATTCCGTGGTTCTTATCTTCAAATGTGCTCACAGTTTATTGGGGGGACAATCCCATTGGAAAGCAGAAAGGGATCTGTCAAAAGTATAGAAAAGGACGTGTATAGGTATGGAGAGAAAAAAATGAAATGTCCGTACAAAACAGAAAACCCAATTGAATACGTCAAGCCTCATGAGCAGGTCTCCTTCGATTACTCGATATAGTAATTTCCAAGGTCCCAATTGACCACCATTTCCTTGTCTGTCTACTCGCATTGAAATTCTCGAAGTAGGGTTTGTCCTGATATCCACCTCTGTTTCTCTCTCTCTCTCTCTCTCTGCTTCTTTCTGCAGGTCTTGAAAAGATCCAATTCTGGGTTCTGCAGTCGACTAAATGGCTTCCTCCGCAACTTATTTCTTCAAGTCCTGAAAAACCAAATTATGGGGGCTGAAATGGCTTCCTCAGCAATGACAGTAGCTGCACTAATTTTCTCTCTCTTCTCTTTGTCCAACTCAATCAACGTTTTCCCCCTCTCCTCCCATTATAGGTCAATTGGAAGACCATCCCCTCCCTTCCCTTCATCTCTTATTAAACCTGAACTTTTGAAGCCAATTATTAGCTATTCAAGTGAGAAGGTATATTATGAGATTAAGTATTTTACACAGACCTTGGATCATTTCAACTATGTTCCATGGGGCTATGAAACTTTTCAGCAAAGGTATCTCATTAATTCCAAGTACTAGGGTGGCCCCATAGACAAGGCTCCAATCTTTGTGTACACAGGAAATGAAGGGAACATCGAATGGTTTGCACAGAATACAGGCTTCATGTTTGAGCCCTCTTAGTTTTCATTGAGGTAACAAAATCCCTCTCTCTCTCTATCTCTCTCTCGTATCGATCTCTGTCTATCTATATAATTTTTGAAATTCGTGTCGTTCCATCTCTTTTGGTGTGGGTTTTTCAACATAGATATTATGGGGAGTCTATACCTTATGGGAGTGAGGAGATTGCTTATAAGAATGCTTGCACCCATGGGTATCTGAGTTCGGCTCAGGCATTGGCTGATTACGCGATGTTGATCATTGATCTCAAGAAGAATTCGTCTGCCGAAGACTCTCCAGTTGTGGTCATGGGTGGTTCTTATGGTGGAAGTAAGTTTCAGAGAGAGAGGCAGAATTCTGTTGTCATGAGGGATTTATGATAGAGAGATTAAAGCATGTGTTTATTTCATGATTTCCTTTGTAGTGTTGGCTAGATGGTTCAGGTTAAAATATCCACACGTCTGCATTGGAGCTTTGGCATCTTCCACTCCAATTCTAAACTTCGCAGACATTACCTCTCCCTATTCCTTCAATAACATCGTCACCGAAGATTTCAGGGTCTCTCTCTCTTGTTTTAATATGGGTTCATTTTGTTTGCTCCCCTTCCTCTACTAATCTTATTAGATCTGTCGCTCTAATTTGTAATTATGGTCATTCTGTTTGTTGAATAGGGCGAGAGCGAGAACTGTTACAAGGTGATAAAGAATTCATGGCGGAAAATTCATGAAACCGTACAGCAGCCAGGGGGACTTGAAGAGCTTAGAAAGTCTTTCAGAATCTGCCCGTAATATTTTTATTTTTTCTACACCTTTAGCGAAATTTGTCAAATTTAGTTGCTTTGGGCTAAATTCTGTGTGTGTGTGTGAATTTGCAGGAATCACATTAGCAAAGATTCGTTGACAAATTGGTTGGAAAGGGCATTCATATACACGGCCATGACTGATTATCCAGTTCCCTCTAACTTTCTTGCACCCCTACCTGCTTTTCCCATTAAACAAGTATGTTACGTTACCCTACTTTTTCTCTCCGGACTTTTCGTTCGGGGTCTTTTTCGAACTCCAGTTCAATAAACAATGAAAAGGTGTTATCATGATCGAACCAGCTATCCAATTGGTGTGGGGTTCAATTTAGTAAAAAACCAGCCTATTGAAAAAAAAACATTTAGTCAAAACCGGCCCATTAAAAAAAAAAATCTTAAAAGGGTGCGGTTTGTAAGGAGCCGAAGCTCTAAATAATCAACCTGTGTCAAGAAATGCTGTTGCAATACTGAAAATCTTTGTGATAGCCTTAAAATATATTCTTATCTTTAATAATAAAATTTAAAGTTTCATAGATCGAGCAGATCTATGAAACCTTGACAATTTTGAAAATTGACGGTTCAAAAATACATTACAAGATGCGCTATTTCCAAATCTTGAAATCTTATTTTTCTCATGTCCATACATCTTGACGTCGAGATGATATAACTTTGAAAATATTTGGACATTAACACAATGAAATTTTTGTGGTAGGCTCTAATTTGATTGTTTAGATCCTCAGCTCTGGATAAATTTCTTCCAATCTTAAAAACATTATTTACTCTGTGAGATGGATATGATAAGTGTGGGGAATATTTGGGATATTTTTGTGGAAAGGGGGGCAGAGGCTGAGGATTATGTGTAAAATACAGATGTGCAAGGCTGTGGATGATGCGGGAGATGAAGTGTTCAAAGGAATTTATGAAGCTGCCAATATTTTCTACAATTACACAGGAGATTCCATGTGTTTCAATCTCTCTAATAACTCCGACGCACACGGCTTAAATGGATGGGGATTTCAGGTCTCTCTCTTTGAAACCACTTATTAGGATTAGAAGATGATTATTCTAAAAAAAATTTGAAATTTAAGTTGTTAGGATTAGAAGATGATTATTCTAAAAAAAATTTGAAATCTAAAAATTATATGATCATTATTCACGCTTGGGATATTTTTTTTTCAAGTGCATAGAACAATTAGGAATTTTCTTTTTAATAAGTTAATCTATGAGCTGAAGAGGTTACATCCCAAAATTTAAGATCCTAAAATTAAATGTAAATGAGGTACCCGAGGGAGTAAATAGACATCCTCGAGTACAATATCTTTTTGCATTTTCTTGTTCCACCACGGTGAAAGGATTTACAGTGCACTAATGCTAGTTTAAACTATAGAGTGAGTTTAGCATTCTCCTGTGGGATCACACTATACAACAACTCCCTCGGATAAAATAGCTATTTAGCAGTTTTTTATATTCAAACTTTTGAGATCTATCTAACTTTTGAAAGAAAAAAATTTGGATTTTGAGTTCTTTAACATCCATGTTTTCTTCCTCTAGAAATTAGATGGCTCTTGTGCATTTTTTTTATTTAAGGGTGATCATTGGGTTCTAAAGTATACCTCCACAAAATTTAAGATTTAAAAAATGTTCGTAGCATGAAATTTTTCCATGGAGTAGATGGACAATATACTATTGAGGGAGTAGGAAATATTTTCGCTTAACTATCTAATATTTTATCTATATTTTTAAATTTAATTTGAAAATTTCTATCAAAATATATATAATTTTGAATTGGAAGAGTAGAAACATAGTTAAAATATCAAATAGTTGAAAATAAGGTATATTCCTTTGATAAGGAAAAGTCTTCCCAACACCAACCGTGAAATTTGAAGCTAGAAAAGTAGTACAGGCCTTGCACATTTGTGAATACTTATTTTTAAGGCGAAACGAACAATCTAGATAATGTGTTACAATATATACGTTTTCTGGCACTAGAACAACTGTTTTTGGTGAGTTTTGAAGTAAAGTTTTACTTATTTTGATCGGGACGCAACACTATCGAAACATTTTCCTTAAAAAAAATTATCTCTATGTATTATTTTCCTTGCATGTATTTTTTGTGGGGTTATTTTTAAAAAAAAATTATTTTTTTTATTTCTCCCAAAATGCCTCTCAGGAACTCAAGTTCCAAACCAGTGTATTTCCTTTTAGAAAATTGTTTCATGGGGATTGCATTTCTATATTTTCGGTACCCGAGGCATAAAGCATCCATCTTAAAGATGGATGCAAATAGGTGGTCCATATCCTTTCTTTTTTGCCTCATTTTCTGTTTGAAACTTCCAAGTTTTCCACCGAATTTTGTTTACTTATATTTTATAAAAAATTACCCCTTAAAAAGATTGAGTATTCCTAAGAATTTTGTTTACTTCCAAGTAAAAATTTTGCTCTAAATACTATTGTGCTTAAGTCAAGTCGATTAAATGTTGGATCATTTTTAATCAGTAGTTGTTTTGTTTATCACCATTGAGGGTAACATGCCATGGTTATAAATAAATTTGGTTTTCCAAAAAATTTTATGACAGCCATGGCATCTTGGTATCTTGATTGCATGTCTCTCCGTCCTCCAATAAAAGATGATGGTAAAATAATTCTTCGACCAATATTACATGCTCGAAATTCACCATGTAGTACAACATCATGCAATCCTCTGTACATCGCTACTCTAAGTTTACCTTGATTGTTTGCTAAATATCTCAATCTTCCTGTTTCAATTTTCACGTACATATCAATTATATATTGTTGGAACAACCTTCCTGCATGTATTAGCAAATTTCTTTCTTGATGTCGAATTTATAATTTGTAACAGTAATATTCTCTGAATGAAACATATTGTTTTTTCTCAAATTTATCATTTCATATCTTCAATTATTATTTTACCACCCATATTCTCCAAAAGGGAATAGTAAGGGATATTGTAGTGGATCATAGCATCTGTAGCAATCTGGTATTGTTTCTAAGTTGTTTGATCGTGATTGGATTGACTTCATCTTCATTTCCAGTAATCCAAATTGTTGCCACTTATGATGCAGTATGTTTGTTGTGTACTCGTGTCGCAGCCCCACCTCCTACCCCCTGCTGTACATGCTAGAGGGCAACAGGGTGCGGGACTGCGACCAAAGGTAGCAAATGCCACCCAGGTGAGAGTGCACTCAACGCTTTTGAAAAAAAAGAAATCAAAGCAAACCACGAAGGAAAACAAAACTCCAAACACAACCATCAAAAGCTGGGCAAACTAAAACCAAAATATATACAAGAGCTCCAAACTTATTACAAATATGTCTAGGGCATTAGAGGCCCAACAAAATTACATAACACTGAAATAAAACAACTATATGGCCAAACTACCATCTAAGACCTACAATCGAACAGAAGCTTCCTCGTCAAGTTCGGGCTCCAACCGTCACAGGGATCATCCACCCGTCTGTCCTCAAATCGCGAGTTATCACTCTACAATAGAGAAAGTCAAGGGAATGAGTTATGAAGCCCAGTAAGTAGATCAAAGCGCCATGCATTCATGCTTATACACAGTTATTCATAATCGTCCCCAAGATTTATGCAGGTTTTACAACATGGGGGTCATGAATAACAGTCCTTTTTATTAGCAATGTGCCGTGAATAATTTCTTTCATGATGGAGCAAGCACAAATCAGATATCAGATATACATGAGCTAATATTCTATCAAATCTTTCTATTGAAATAATAAATCAATAATTCAAGCAAACAGCTAATAACTACAAGCAATCCTAATGTCATATATTCTCGAAGTAAAAGCTCTATCAATCTAGCCAAGCTAATCTCATTGCTTATGACTTCTATCATTACTCAAGGGGAAGACAATGATAAATGGATGACCCATTTAGTAATTTCTTCACACATACACGATCCCTAGCGCGCTTTGGGGCTTTTGATAGCTGGTGGCTTTACAAGATACGACCCTCATTTACTCTCTAATTGGAGGGCGTTAGACCACCAATGGATGACCCATTGCGTAGTACTAGTTATACATATATTGAGGGCGCGACCTACCCATATGACTCACATCCTAACTCCCTTCCTATCATCGAGAATCAGGGAAGATCTCAGCTACCGGCATAACTTTCGTATCATATCATATCACATTATACTACCAGCAGATGGCCCGTTGCGTAGTGCCTCATATCACATCTGTGGCATGTCTTATTTCAACCATGCACATTCAATATTTCAAAGCATGTCTTATTACAATCATGCACATTCAATAATTCATATGCATGTCTTATTACAACCATGCACATTCAATATTTTAAAGCATGTCTTATCATGCACATTCAATAATACATAGGCCTGTTTTATTACAACCATGCATATTCAATATTTCAAAGCATGTCTTATTACAACCATGCACATTCAATAATTCATAGACATGTCTTATTTCAACCATGCACATTCAATAATTCATAGGCATTCACTATTTCATAGCACAGCAGAAATTCTAATGTGACAGTCTTACCGAAAAATGGGCGTGACTTCCAATCCATAGGAAATTTCGTCATGGTTCCAAAACCATTTTAAAAATATACCCATTCATCTTTCTTTTAGAATTGGTTTGGTCTCATTCTAAGCCATTTTGGTCAGTAAACAATACTACACAAAACATGTGATAGTTTTGGAAAATTCAGCAGAAATTCTAGTATGGTGTCCTTGTAGATAACCAAACATACTTTTCGAATCACAGAGAATTTGATCATGCTTCTCAAACTATATTCAAAATAGATTCATACATCATTCTTTCAGAAATAGTTTGAACTCATTCTGACATAATTTGATCAGTAAACCGTTAAATACAAAAATATGTAAAGTTTTTGGAAAATTTCCTGTGATTACTATAGTGACATCTTTATAGAAAAAATGGCATAATTTCTAAACCACATGGAATTTCTTTTGGATTCTAGGACCATATTAAAAGTAGACTCACTCATCTTTCATTCAAAAGTGGTTTGAGCTGATTCTGACATGATTTGTTTGGTAAATCGTTCAATACAAAAACATATAGAGTTTCTGGAATTTCTTTTCACAATTCTGGCATATTCTAGAAAATAACTCATAACTTTCCAATAAAAAGAGATATTGATATAGGGTCTTTTCCCTTTTAAAATAAACTCAAAGGCCCACAAAATTTCATAATCAATGGAGGTAATTTTAGTACTCAAACAATTACTCAAAGGAGAGTCACAATCCTGAAAAAACGGAGTGCATACTTAACTAAATTTCAGAAGCATCTTTCCACAATCATATACTTATCCTTACTCAATGTTCATGCTAAAACAATTAAGTTGAACATGCATCAAACAAGGCATGAAACATGGGATCTTAAATCCCCTTACATGCACCAAAGACTCCAAGCTTTCCCCCACACAGGCTAAGCTTCCAAAATGGTTTCAAGCTTGAGGTTCTAAGTGTTTTGAAAGGGAGGTCATGGGAGAGAGTGAGAGAGAAAAATTCTTGAGAGGGGTGTGAAGGGAGGTACTTATAAGCAAAGAGGGGGAGGCCGCAGGCAAGTGGCATGCATGGGACACACATGTGTCATACAATGGCATACAAGTGGCATTTAGTGGCATCCAAGTGACATACATGTACCACATGGCACTCATAGAAGTTCCCTGCACAGCCATATACATTCACTCTCGGCAGCAACGCTCACGATGATGTCGTTCTCAGTGGCAACGCATGTGACGGCTTCCTCCTTGGTAGCAACATTCACGGCAGTAACGCCCACGGTAACAACACGTATGGTAGCTTACTCCTTGGCAGCAATGCTCATGGTAGTAACACGCACGGTGGCAACATACACGGCGGTGTCGCGCATGGCGGCATCGCGCACAGCGGTGACGTGCATCTCACTGTCGCGCACCGCGGTGACACGCACAGCATCATCCTAGTCACGCATGGTGACCTCCTTCGTCACACCTCCTTCGTCACACACGGCGGATTCCTTCATCACGCATCGTGGCTTCCTTCGTCATGCATGGCGGCTTCCTTCATCATGCACGACGGGTCCTTCATCACGCACGGCTGGTCCTTACATCATCCCCCCCTTAATAAGGATTTTTTCCCCAAAATCATACTTCTACTAATCAAACAATTGTGGGTACTTATCCTGAATCTCATCTTCCCACTCCCAGGTCGACTCTTCCCATGAATGGTATTTCCATAAAACATGGACCAGAGAGATCTCCTTATTACAAAATACATGCACACTTATATCTAGTTTCCCAATTGACTGCTCGATGAAGGTCAGGTCTTCTCTGATCGGAATCGGTTCATACCTCAGAGTATGAGACGAGTTGGATTGGTACTTCCTTAATAGAGATACATGAAACACACTGTTGACGTTCGCCAACTCAGCTGGTTAGGCAAGTTGATATGCCACGCCTCTCACTCTCTCCACAATTTCAAAAGGTCCAATATAACACGGGCTCAACCTCCCTTTCTTGTCAAATCTCATAATGCCTTTTGTTGGTAATACCTTCAAGAAAACATGATCACCCACCTCAAACTCGATATTTCTTCTTCGATTATTGATGTAACTCTTTTGTCGATTCGAAGCTGTCCTGAGCCTATCTCGAATCAAAGACATCTTTTTTGATGTCATCTAGACAATTTCTGGTTCTAAAATCCTTCTTTCACCAATCTCATCCCAACAAATGGGTAATTTGCATTTTCTTTGATACAGGGTCTCAAAAGGTGCCATCTAAATATTGTCTTGGAAGCTGTTCTTATAGGCGAATTCAATCAAGGGTCAATGATCATTCCAATGTCCCTTAAAATCAAAGACACAAGCCCGTAACATATCTTCTAAGGTCTGAATGGTCCTCTCTGATTGTCCATCAGTCTGAGGGTGGAAGGCAGTGCTAAAAGTAAGTCTCGTCCCCAAGGCTGATTGCAGACTAGCCCAAAACCTAAAGGTAAATCTAATGTCCCTATCAGACACGATGCTGACTGATATTCCATACAACCTCACTATCTCCTTGATGTATAGCTGGGCCAGGTTTTTCAAGGTGTAGGTCATGCAAATCAACAAGAAGTGGGCAGCTTTGGTTAGCCGGTCCACAACGACCCAAATACTATCATGCCCAGAACTTATTCTAGGCAAACCAAAGACAAAGTTCATAGCAATGTGCTCTCATTTCCATTCCAGTATGGGTAGGGGCTGCAACAATCCGGCGGGTCTTTGATGCTCAACTTTCATTTGTTGGCATGTCAAGCACTTAAAGATAAACAATCTACTTCTTTTTTCATATCATTCCACCATATCGTTTTCTTCAGGTCCTAATAGATTTTAATACTCTTGGGATGTATAGTATAACGAGAATGGTGGGCTTCCTCCAAGATACCTCTCTTCACATCCTTATTATTCGGGATACAGACTCGATTTTTGAATCTCAACAAGTCATCACTACTCAGAGAGAAATTGTTTTTTCTTCCCAGCTTCATTTCTTCAAAAAGTTTCATGAGCTGGGGATCATTCTTTTGTGCCAACCAGATCTGTTGAAAAAATTGGAGCTCTATCCTTATGTAAGTTGTCATACTTACCATACTACCAAGGGGCGGAGCTGGGTGTCATCCCACTACACCCTCTAACAACTTCATCTCTTAGACCATTAGATGAGCTATCGATATTACAGGCTTCCTGCTTAAAGCATCTGCTACCACATTAGTTTTGCCCGCGTGATATTGGATGGTACAATCATAATCGTTCAATAGGTCCATCCATCTCCTTTGCCTCATGTTCAACTCCTTCTGGGAAAACAGGTACTTGAGGCTCTTATGGTCCGTAAATACCTTAAATTAGGCTCCATAGAGGTAGTGTCTCTATATTTTCAAGGCGAATACTATAGCCGCAAGCTCTAAATCATGGGTTGGTTAATTCTGTTCATATGACTTTAACTGTCTGGAGGCATATGCAATGACCTTCACTCGATGCATAAGCAGACATTCGAGCCCTTTATGAGAGGCATCGTGGTAAACTGCAAAGTCCTCATTTCCTTTTGGTAAGGTCAGTATCGGAGCCATAGTCAGTCTCTTCTTTAGCTCTTGAAAACTTTTCTCACAGTCATTTGATCATACAAATATCACATACTTCTGGGTTAGACCAGTCAAAGGAAGCGCTATTTTTTAAAATCCTTCTACAAAGCATCTATAATAACCTGTGGACCTTTGATACATTTGTTGGTCTTTCCCACGTGAGCAGGGCTTCAACCTTAAAAGGGTCAACCGCAACCCCATCCTTAGAAATAACGTGCCCAAGGAAGGCCACACTAGGAAGCCAAAACTCACTCTTGCTCAACTTGACATATAACTTTTCCAACCTTAAAGCTTGAAGGACCACTCTCAAGTGCTGCTCATGCCCTTCTAAGCTCTTCTAAGACACCAAAATATCATCGATAAAAACCACAACAAATCATCCAAAAAGGGTTTGAAAATTATATTCATCAGATCCATGAAAACAGCTGAGGCATTAGTTATTCCGAACGGCATTACTAAAAACTCACAGTAGCCATATCGGGTTCTAAATGCAGTCTTGGGAACATCCCCCTCCTTGATCTGCAGTTGATGATAACCGGATCGGAGATCAATCTTAGAGAACCCTTGGGCCCCTTGAAGTTGGTTAAAGAGGTCATTAATCTTAGGTAGGGGATACTTGTTCTTCACTGTTACTTGATTCAACTACCTATAGTCTATGCAAAGTCTCATGGATCCATCCTTCTTCTTCACAAACAGAATCGGCGCACCCCAAGGTGACACACTGGGTCGGATGAATCCCTTTCCCAACAGTTCCTGCAATTGCTCCTTCTATTCTGTTAGGGTCATCCTATAAAGGGTTTTAGAGATGGGAGAAGTGTCAGGGACCACATCTATCTCAAACTCTATCTCCCTTTTTGGAGGCAAGGATGACAATTCCTCGGGAAAGACCTCTAGGTATTCTCTTACCATTGGTATCTCTTCTAACTTGGACTGGACGTCCCGGTTCTCTATCACATAAGATAAGTATCCAACACATCATTTAGCCAAAAGATGGTAAGCCCAAAGGGCCGAAATAAAATGTAGAAGGGGAACTTCCTTGATACCAACAAAGTGCAACTCTGGTTGTATAGGGTGTCTAAGGGTAACAATCTTATCATAAGTGTCAAGAGTGGCATGGTGTGTGGATAACCAATCCATGCCCAAAATAATATCAAAGTCTCAAAAATTTAGAAGTATCAAGTCTATGGGCAGGATGCACCCCTCAAGCAAACCCCACATTGTTTGTATATCATGTTAGTTTCCATAGAATCCCCCATAGGCATGCACACTACTAAAGTCCAGTCAAGAAGTGAAGGTTCAACATTTAGATGGCATGCAAAATGAGGTGCAACGAAAGAATGAGAGGAACCAAGGTCAATTAAAATTCTAGCCTCTTTACCACAAATAGAGAGCTTACCTCAGATCACTGAGGTAAAAGCCTTTGCCTCTTATTTCGTCAGTACAAACACCCGACCCTGAGTTTTCGGTCTGTCCTCAGGCTTCATCATAAGTCAGTTCTTGATCAGGTGACCAGGCTTGCCACATTGATAACATGTTCTCGACTTCTTGTAGCACTCAGTCGAGGAGTGGTTATTCAATCCACAGTCTGAGCAGGTCGGGCGCCGATTATCCTCACATCACCCGGGAAGGTCTTTTTGATTTTCACATTGCCTTGAGTAGGACTTCCCCTATAGTCTCTTCTAGGAGGCGGCCGAGTCTTCCTCCCAAAACCCTCGAACAGAGCATACCTTACTCTCCCTTCCTTCCTCAGTCGGAACTCTTCACAATCTCTCTCAATCTTCATGGTTAAGTCTACTAATGGGGAAAATGTCTTAAGATTGACTGACATTATTGTCCCTCAGATATCTGGCCTGAGGCCCCTCTCAAATATGCTCGCCTTATGCGATTCTGTATTGATGATATGCGGCGCGTAGCAGGAGAGCTCTGCAAATTTAGCAGCATACTGCTCCACTGACAGTCCCCCTTGCTGCAACTCAATAAACTCCACTTCATTTCTTTATCAGACTAAATCAGGGAAGTACTTTTAATTAAATGCCACTAGAAAACTTTCCCAGGTTGCCGCCGTTCCTATCTCCTCCTAGGATTTCCTCACCGAACTCCACCAGTGCTCGGTATCCCCTTCTATCATAAGGGTCCCCAGTCTCACTTTCTGCTCATCAAAACAATGCAATACTTCGAAAATGTTTTCTACTTGCCTCCTCCATTTTTCAACCTTTTCCACTCCTCCACGTCCCGAGAATGCTAGAGGTGCAAGTCTTTTGAACCTCTCAATCAAACCACTGTCTGACTGATCAGGGGCAGAAGCAGCTGGGACCAGCATATAGTCCTTCATCATTTGAGTGATGGCCCCAAGTGTCTTGAAGAATTCCTCGAAGGCCTCTCTGTTCCAAGTACTCCAGCTCGAGTTATTGGCACGAGTCCTCATCATCTCAACTTATAACAGGAACATCCAGTTACTAACCTATCCAAAACCACCCTGAGGACACTTCTAAGACTCTCTAGACCAAGAATCCCATCATGATTGCTCTGATACCATAAATTGTCATGGCCCTGCCTCCGACCCCCCTATCACACATACTAGAGGGCAACAGGGTGTGGAACCGCGACCAAAGGTAGTGAATACCACTCAAGTGGGAGTGCACTCAACGCTTTTGAAAAGAAAGAATCAAATCAAACCACGAAAGAAAACAAAACTCCAAACGCAACCATCAAAAGCTGAGCAAACTAAAAAATATATATATATAAGAGCTCCAAAATTATTACAAATAGTCTATGGAACTAGAGGCCTAACAAAATTACATAACATTGAAACAAAACAACTATATGGCCAAACTTCGATCTAAAACCTACAATTGAACAGAAGCTTCCTCATCAAGTTCGAGGCTCCAACCGTCACCGCGATCACCCACCCGTCCATTCTCAAATCGTGAGTTATCACTCTATAATGGAGAAAGTTAAAGGAATGAGCTATGAAGCCCAGTAAGTAGATCAAAGCGCCAGGCATTCTTGCCTATACAGAGTTATTCATAATCGTTCCAAAGATTTATGCAGGTTTTACAACATGGGGGTCATGCATGTCATGAGTAATGTTTTTCATGATGGAGCAAGCACAAATCTGATTTCACATTAGCTAACAGTCTATCAAACGTTTCTATTGAAATAATACATCAATAATTCAAGCAAACATATAATAATTGCACGCAATCCTAATACCACATATTCTTGAGTAGAAGCCCTATCAATCTGACAAA
This sequence comes from Amborella trichopoda, assembly GCF_054954075.1. NCBI lineage: Eukaryota > Viridiplantae > Streptophyta > Magnoliopsida > Amborellales > Amborellaceae > Amborella > Amborella trichopoda. The sequence continues at coordinate 11,342,934 of NC_142346.1, forward strand.
GCCAATCCCATTACTTAGGACTTCTACTATTACTCAGGAGAGAAGACAATGACTAATAGATGACCTATTACGTAATGTCTTCACTCACACATACAATCCCCAACGCGGTTTGGGGCATTTGATAGGCAATGGCGTTGCATGACACAACCCTCATTTACTCTCTAACTGGAGGGTGTCACACCACCAATGGATGACCCATTTCGTAGTACCACATATACATATATTGGGGGGTACGACTTACCCATAGGACTCACATCCTAACTCCCTTCCTATCATTGGGAGTCAAGGAAATATCTCAACTGCCGACATAACTTTCGTATCATATCATATCACATTATACTATCAACGGATGACCCATTGCGTAGTGCCTCAAATCATATCTGTTGCATGTCTTATTTCAACCATGCACATTCAATATTTCAAAGCATGTCTTATTACAATCATGCACATTCAATAATTCATAGGCATGTCTTATTACAACCATACACATTCAATATTTTAAAGCATGTCTTATCATGCACATTCAATAATACATAGGAGAGTCACAATCCTGGAAAAATAGAGTGCATACTAAACAAAATTTTAGAAGCATCTTTCCACAATCACATCCATATCCATACTCAATTTTCATGCTTTAACAATTAAGTTGAACATGCATCAAATAAGGCATGAATCATGGGATCTTAAATCTTCTTACATGCACCAAAGACTCCAAGTTTTCCCTCACACAGGCCAAGCTTCCAAAATTATTTCAAGCTTGAGGTTCTAAGTGTTTTGAAATGGAGGTCGTGGGAGAGAGAGAGAGAGAAAAAAACTCTTAAGAGGGGTGTGAAAGCAGGTACTTATAAGCAAAAAAGGGGAGGCAGCAGACAGGTGGCATGCAAGGGGCACACAAGTGTCATACAATGGCATTTAGTGTGGCATACATGTGTAACATGGCACTGATAGAAGTTCCCTGGACGAACCTATACATTCACTCCCGGCAGCAATGCTCACGATGGTGTCATGCTCGATGGCAATGCGCACGGCCGCTTCCTCCTTGGCAGCAACGCTCATGACAGTAACGTGCACGGCGGCTTCCTCCTTAGCAGCAACGCTCATAGCAGTAACGTGCACGGCGGCATAATGCACCGCGGTGTCGCGCACAGTGGTGACACGCACAGCGGTGTCACACACGGCAGTGTCGCGCACAGCGGTGACGCGCACAGCGGTGTCACACACGGCAGTGTCGCGCACGGTGGTGACGTGCATGGCAGCATCCTCATCACGCACGATAGCTCCTTCATCATGCGCAGCGGCTTCCTTCGCCAGGCACAATGACTTCTTTCGTCACGCACGGCGGGTCCTTACAACTCATTGATCTAAGTTAGGAATACAAGAGAATAACTCCCTGGCTTAACTTGCTTTGCGTTGGTACTGAATAAGAAGAAGAACTCGAATTCTATTGCTTTTAGTTAAGTGCTTAGTAAAGTCCTTGCTTGCTTCCCTTGTGGGTTACGGTTAGGTGCTTGCATCTTTAGCTCTTTCCTGCTGGGTTTGACTAGGCAAGGGTCAGTCGGGCCTTCTCAATGTCGAAAGTTCTTTTTCCTTGTCACGCTACTTTGTTCCAACACTATCTTGTATTCTTCTAAGTTTTCGATTTCAATAAGACTTTCACAAAAGGATTGTATATTCGTAATGTGGTTTGAATGTGTTCAACTACTATTGGATCTAAATTGGTTATTTAGTGTAATCTGTTGCTTGTCTCATTTTTTGTATCATAATAATATAATTGTAGAAATCTCAGTTTATCAGTTTCTATAATCAATTATGGAGCATAGTTGTGTAACTAACCTCTTATTTTAAATATGTAAACTCCTTTTTTGTGATAATGATTTTCCATTGTTTCGGGCACTAAGAATATAGTGAACTGATATGTTGAATTATATCCTCGGGTATTTCCTTGGAATATTTTGCAATGTCAGCCTTTCCTGTAAATAATTCCCATATTTCTAAAGGATGCCCTGTGTATGATAGTAGAATATATCCCTTGCAGCAACAAAAACCAGGTGGCTTATATTGTAGTCTCATCGCATGATAGTGTGAGCAATTTGAAAGTATCTCTATGTAGATTTCCATAGTTTCGAAACTTGTATTGAAAATTTGTTTGAGAACTAATGTATCATCTTGTGTGGCATGTTTGATCTTTTGTTTGTTGTGTGTTCTAGTTATCGCATGCATTCATGCTGCATAACAATATTCCCTAGATCGCTTTCATGTTTGTGATCGTTGTTGCTTCCCTATATGCTGCATTACTTTGCCTTGAAAGAAAAAAGATACTGATTAGTAAAAAATTATTGGAGGAAAATGTAAGTAGCATTGTAATAGCTGATCTTAGAGAGTAAAATAATGATTAAAATGATGATGGACATTGTAGCGAAAATATATATCTACAACTACTTTACATTTTTTATATAACATTTCTATAATGTAGAATTATGATGTAATTCTTGGTATAATACAAATTTGTCCAAAAATGAATCGACCTAATTGTATTCTGACAAAGTGAAATATAAGAATCAAGTTTAAGATTAGAGACTATATTTGTAAGATAAGAACAAAATATGATATATAATAATAAAAAAGATAATATATTTGGATAAAGATTCGTCTTACCTTTTTTTCAAAATATATCTCTCAAGTCGTTGATGTTGGAGGCTGCTCCTATAAAAACTTATGATGATGAAGACGATGAATGAAAATGTAGAAATATAATTGCTTTAAAATTGATGTAACATATTTTTTAGATTGTAGCCTATAACCAAAATCTTGTAGGCACAAAAAAGTTTAACAAATCGAATTAATATAGTTTGTACCTTTGCTTACAAATCTCTTAAGCTTCCAAGTTGTCGACAATCTAAGATGTTCCTAAAACAAATAAATGCTTATAAATAATTATTAATGCACAAAAACGTAAAGTCAATAAGTTAGTTTGAGATTTCCATGTCTTTCACACACACACATATATATATATATATATATATATATAACTTGCAAGTTGTCGACAATCTAAGATGTTCCTAAAACAAATAAATGCTTATAAATAATTATTAATGCACAAAAACGTAAAGTCAATAAGTTAGTTTGAGATTTCCATGTCTTTCACACACATATATATATATATATATATATATATATATATATATATATATATATATATATATATATATATATATATAATAACGACAAAATCAAAAAATTAAGAATGAACAAAAATAGTATTATTATACATATAACTTGGAAAAGTCACATATAAGTACCTTTCTAAATAATAAGAAGTAAGAGATAGAAGAGACTCACACAACAATCCCTTGCAAGTAAAGATTTAGGAGAAGTTCAAATGACATAAATAAATTGTTATATTTGTTTTTTTTCTTTTTTTTTTTTGCTTTTAGGAGTTTTCCAAACAAAATCTTGATTGGAACCTTGAACGATAATTTCAAAGGACATCTCAACCCTAGAAGCAAACCTATTTAAAAGTGGTAATTTGAAATTTAAATGTAATTTGTGTAGAAAATTTACTTTTTCTCTATCTAAATAATTATATAAATAGTAAAATAAAATAAATAAATAAATAGTACCTGTTATTTAATGAGTTGGTGTTATTTATGTCAACTTTGTTTACTTCTGATAAGGCTTCCCTTACAAAGATGAAGGTGATGTCATACTTAAGAATATGTAGTTATACTTTATAATGGATATATATCATCTAAAAGTTTATTTTCATTGAGAATTTACTTGAGGTTTCATGAATTTAGTTTATGCAGATAAAAAACGACAATTTGCCACTTTATTTTTATCATTATGATTTGTTGAACTGTTTGTCTCAAGTTACCATATTCTCAAGAGAAAGAGAGAGAGGCCACAGATGGTGCAAGAGAGAGATGCCACAGATGGTGCTTTGTCCAGCCGAAGCTGCTTTGTTACTCTTTACTTTGGTATCCAAACCAAAATCTAAGGCTAACTCTAAAGCAAAGATGAAACACTTGATCGACACACAGTCACAAACTTGCTCACACGTTTTATATATAAATGAATAGTAATATAGGTGGAATCCTAGCCATCAGATCTTCATCGAGTGGTTAGAAATACATATCACAATTTTACTTTTAATTTTTTTATAAATCTAATTAAGATGAAATTTTGGATGTACATACGTAACACTATTTGCACCATATAAAAATATAAAAAAAAATATTTTCAAAAATTTCAAATGACTAAATTAAGCCTGTCATTTTTCAAGGGTATATTTTGGAAAATATTTTTTATATATTTTTTAATTGTACGCTCTATTTTTTAGTACACAATATGATCCAATTTCGAGAAAAAATATTAAAATTTATATAGTAATATGCATTTTGAACTATATCATGAAATTCTGATGGCTTCCATTAGGAAATATTGAAAACCTCTGATTGATTTTTTGCTCTTTTGGGAGTGTATTTTCATCCAATATAAAATGGCTAGTCATAGAAGCAATGTAAATCATTTCCTTATGGGAGAAAAGAGATATCGAGTGAAGATAAGCTTTGGGAAAAGAGTCATTGGGGGTTTTGCTCATCCATTAGCAAACCCTAACTATAATTATGCCCTTGTAAACTAGATTTATTATTGTTTCTTTGGGGTGACATAATTAGTTGACGGTATCAAAATAATAAATCAGTTGATGGTATTATGGTAAGAAAAATGGATTTGATATTTCTTTTTTGGGGGAGTCTCGGTTGGCCAGCTGGTTGACAGCTACAGTAATCTCCCAATGACCCAAATTGAATATTGGCTTATTCAATGGTTATAATTGTATTTCATATTTTAATTTTAATTTTTTGCTACAAAGTCAAATCACTGAAATTTGGAGAGTCTATTTTTAAAAAATAGACGAATCTAATAAAAATATCAAAAAACTAATTCCCAAAAAGTAAATAGATCAAACTACATCTAAAATTTTAGGGGTATTTTGATCAATTTATTTTTTACAAATAAGTTTTTAATATTTCTATTAGGTATGCCTTGATGAGAAAAATAGATGTCTCAAATTTCATGTGATTTGGATTTGTAGAAAAAAATTAAAATTTAAATATGAAATGCACTCGTGACTGTCAGATTGGGTCAGATTCAATTTGAGTTGTTGGGCTTACCCTATTCCATCAACCGATGGGCTGACAGGATCTTTTCCCTTCTTTGCCAATGTGAAGTAATCTCTATAAATCTAACAACAAATGATGAAAATAATAAAAATTGATTGATTTTATCAAAAAATGCCAAAAAGGAAAGAAAACAATTTTTCAAATTACAGTAATTTCGTGGAGAACTAGGGTAAACAAAACCATGTTTTGGATCATAACATAGTTATGCAAACCCTAGTTATGCCAAAACCTGGTTATTGAGAAATTACTGTTTGGATAGCTTGTAGATAATACCCAGGTTATGCAAAATCCCTCATTTGGGTATAATACCCAGATTATGCAAAATGCCTCATTTGGGTATAATACCCAGATTATGCAAAATCCCTCATTTGGGTCATCTATTTGCATAAATTAGGTTTAGCTAAGATTGCCCCAATCACAATGCCACGTCTTTATACTATTTCTTTTTCTATAAACTATTTTCATACCAAATTTTAGATGTCCATTCCTCTATTAAACTCGCACTAGCAAAAAATATAAAAAAAAAATTTCAATAAAATAAAACGACCAAAATACCCCTGAAAGTTTCAAGGGTTATTTTGGTCATTATATTTTATCAAAAAATTATTTTTAATATTTTTTATAGTGCGCCCCAATGAGAAGATGGACGTACCAAATTTCATATTCATACAATTTGTATAAAAAAAACTAAAAATAAAATACTTTGAGATGTCGGATCTAAGATCAAACGGTGGGTGGCTCTCTTGATCAAAATTGGACGGCTGGATGGTAGGGGGAGGATAGAACTTCTATGCAGTAGGGGAAGCATAGAAACCTTTCCATATACTATTTAGGACATATTTGGTAGGTACGAAATATTTTCGTACAAAATATTTTCATGTGAAAATTACGTTACAAATACTTGGTTTGCAACAATACATATAAAAAAAATTTCCCAGTATAAAAAATTTTACCAAAATTTAGAGAGATAAACTATACCTAATTTTAGAGCGAGAAACTACCTAAAAATTTTTATAGAGAGAAACTATCTCAACAATTTTAGAGAGAAAATTGTCTAAAACTTTAAATTTGATATAGTTTCTCTCCAAATATTTTGAGATAGTTTATCACCCTAAAAGTTTGAAATTTTATATAGTTGAAAATTTCTCTTTCTAAAAATTTTGAGATGGTTTCTCTCTCAAAATTGTTTTTGGTAGTTTCTCTCTCTAAAATTTGATATAGTTCATGTCACTAAATTTTAAAATACTTTCCCTTTCTAAAACTTAAAATTTGAGAAAGTTTCTTTAAAACTTTAAGATAGTTTCTCTCTCTAAAGTTTTTTAAGTATTTCTCTCTCCAAAACTTGATATAGTTTCACTCTCTAAAGTTTTAAGATACTTTCTCTCTAAAACATGAAATTTGATATAATTTCTTTCTTTAAAATTTTTGACATAGTTCTCTTTCTAAAACGTTTTTGGTTGTATCTCTCTCTAAGTTTTGTAGTTTCTCTCTCTAAAAATTTTGTGATAATTGCTCTCTAAAAAAAATAAGGTGGTTTTTCTCTCTCTAAAATTTGCTATAGTTTCTCTCTCTAAATCTTTAAGATACTATCTCTTTTTTCTCTCTAAAATTTTAAGATACTTTCTCTCTCTAGAACTTGAAATTTAAGATAGTTTCTCTCCTTAAAATTTTTAGATAGTCTCTCTCACTCTAAAATTTGATATTGTTTATATCTCTAAAATTTTAAGATACTTTCTCTTTTTAAAACTTGAAATTTTGAGATAGTTTCTCTCATTATAAATTTTCAGATATTTTTCTCTCTCAAAAATGTTAGGTAGTTTCTTTATCTAAAATTTGATATAGTTTCACTATCTAAAAATTTACTATACTTTCACTCAAAAACTTGAAAGTTGACATAGTTTCTTTTTCGAAAACTTGAAATTTGAGATAGTTTCTCTCTCTAAATAATTTCATATAATTTCTCTCTCCAAAATTTGATATAGTTTCTTTCTATAAAATTTAAAAATTTGTTTTCTCTCTAAAACTTGAAATTTAAGATAGTTTCTCTCTAAAATTTTAAGATAGTCTCTCTCCCTAAATATTTTGGGTAGTTTCTCTATCTAAAATTTGATATAGTTTCTCTCTTAAAGACACTTTTTCTATCTAAAACGTAAAATTTGAGATACTTTCCCTCTCTTAAAATTTTGAAATAGTTTATCTCTCTAAAACATTTCAAGTAATTTCTCTCTAAAAATTTTCAAGTAATTTCTCTATCTAAAATTTGATTAGTTGCTCTTTCTAAAGTTTTAAGATACGTTATCTCTCTAAAAATTCAAATTTGATATGGTTCTGCTTTTTAAAATTCTTGAAATAGTTTTTCTCTCTAGAATTTGATACATTATATCGCTCTAAAATTTTAAGATACTTTATTCATCTAAAATTTATAATTTGATATAATTTCTCTCTTTAAAAATTTTGAGAAAGGTTCTCTCTCTAAATTTTTTGGGTAATTTCTCTCTCTAAAATGCGATATAATTTTTCTCTCTAAAATTTTAAGATACTTTCACTATCTAAAACTGGAATTTTAATATAGTTTCTCTCTAAAAAAATTATGGTAGTCTCTCTCTCTCTAAAGTTCTTTTGTAGTTTTTCTCTCTAAAATTTGATACAATTTTTTGTGGATGTTTTGGCATAATTAATTGTATTTAATAAAGTGAGCAGCTTTGGTGTGTGAAAATAGTATTGACACAAGTTGTATTACCTCTTTCATGCTAACACAAAACAATGTTTTGGATAACTCAATTTTTTTCTTAGATTTGTATACCCATGTTTTGGTCTTTTTCTTAGTTACAAAAAAACATGATTATATATCCAAAAAGTTGCCAAACGTGTTTTTTGCAGGATAATATAGTTTAGTTATACAAAACCAGGGTTTGTTTACCCTAGGATCTAAAAACAACCCCTATGGGAGTCGGCCAATTCCCGTTTTTGGTGACTCCTAGATTCCCGATTCCTGTCTAGATTCAGACAAGTTACCGCATTCCAATACAATTTGGGTAATCGCTGATTTTTAAGGTAATTGTTTGAAACTTTGACTTATTTACCACTAATGTTGCAGCCTCAAATTGTAAAATTATGGAGTACCTCAAAAATCTTTAGGAAAAGCATGTTCTGATATTAGAAACCCCTCTAGTTGATCATTTCAATATTGAGATGTATGAAATGAAAAAAAACAAAAAACAAAAAAACAAAACAAATATTTCAAGTCCCATAAATAGTGCATCTTGCAATACATTATTTAAACCGCCTATTTTCAAGATGTTTATATGTTTATAGATCTACTTGATTTTGAACTATTTTTGAAGTTTAAAATAGATTTTTCTAGTCATCCTATGAATTTTTATGTCAAAATTAGACCTTAAGATAAATTTTGGTGGTGTGCCTTACTTTGATTCTTTAAGGTTACAATCTTATGCAAACCACACCCGATCGATGATGGGCGGTTGAGATGTATTTGCTTGAGCGTACAACCACAGACCTGAGTGAGGATAAATTCATGAAAGCCGTCCATTCTTAACACCTATGACTCAAATTGGAAATTGTTCGGTGAGTCAGCTGACTCACCTATTACTATGCATCTTTAGAGTTTGTTAATCTCAAATATGATAACAGTCATGGATATATAATTTTTCTTTCTGGAAAAATAAAAATTATGCTTTTTTAACCTTTTTTTCAGAGTTTATTTTAGCTTTTAATGTAAGCACATCTCAGAAATGAGCGTTTGCAAGAACAGTGCTACTCACCAAAACCATCTCCATTAAGATTACAAATGTGATATTTACTAACGATTAAGATTAGACACATTTTACTACATCTTAACTATGTAAGCATACTAATCCTTACAATGTCATGGATCTTTCAAAGTTTGCGGACCACATGCGCAATAATGTTTCTCCAATTATATAAGGAAAATTGTTTCATGCCGAGGGGACCATATTTCTACATATACACGGTCTTTCTAAAAACAATTGAAACTAACAGTCCATATGTTTTTTTAATAGAATTATTATTTTTAATTTTTAAAAATTTATTTATTTATTCATATTCATGAACTCCATGTTAGAGATTAATATGTCCTTAAAACTTAAGTCCCAAAATCCATCTCAAAAAAAGATTTTTAAGAGGTGACTCATTTCTATATGGACTCATAGAAACTGTCTCTAAACGATCAAATTAGATCCCACCTTCAAATAGTGTTGGGAAATATGGTTTCCGTACTGAAAATTTTTGTGATAGCCTGCCTTGAAATATTTTTTCATCTTTAATTATAAAATTTAAATATTTAAAAATAGTGTATATCGAGCAGATATATTAAAAATTGAAAATTTTGAAAATTGATGGTCCAAAAATACGTTACAAGATGCACTATTTCCAAAACTTGAAATCCATTTTTTTCCTCATGTCCATGCATCTTGATGTCGACATGATCAATTTGATGATATTTGGGCATCAAAACAACATCTTCGAGTAACAATTTTGAGGTAGACTCTATTTTGATTGTTCAAACCTCGGCTCTATATAAACTTTTCCCTTTATATAAAGGGAAAAGGGAAAAGTTTATATAGAGATGAGACTCTGAACAATCAAATTCGAGCCTACCTCAAAAAATTTACCAAAAGAGGTTTGTTTTGATGTCTAAATATCCTCAAATTGATCATCTCGGCATCAAGATGCATGGACATGAGTAAAAAAAAAATGGATTTCAAGTTTTGGAAATATGGTATTTTGTAGAGCATTTTGCGACAGTCAATTTTCACGATTTTCAAGTTTTCATAGATCTGTCAATCTACACTATATTTGAAGCTTTAAACTTTATAAATAAAGATGAAAATATATTTTAAGGCTATCACAAAGATTTCTAATATTGAAACCACATTTCTCGATACTATTTGAAGATAGGCTCTAATTTGATTGTTTAGAGCGTAGGCTCTATACAAACCGCACCCTTATATAAAGGGTGCAGTTGGCATACGGATGCATCCGTAGCGGTAGAGGTAAGGTGCACCTTCAAATTTTATCATGATATATAATTTGATATAACATGTTCTTAGGATTATCTCAAAATCTATTTTTATATCTAATTATAAAATTTTAAATTTCAAAAATGGTTAAAATCTAGTAGATCTATAAACATATGAAAATCTTGACAATGGAATAGACCCATGTAGATGTGGATACCACACGTGAACTGGTCTAGCCTTAATGATTCTCTGGCATATCAAATTTGACATATCTAAGCTAATGTCAGCCTCAGTCACACCAAATCCCTCTCTTGTTATAAATAACCAGCTCCAAATAGTGTGTACAATTCACCTCTTAACTACCCCAACTTTGGATTATCTACATTCAAATACCCTCTTATTTCTTTCTTTCCATATCTTCTACAAAACTGCAGCTCTTGCAATCAGCCACATCTTTTTTCTAACATCCATGAGACCTATAAAATCCCAGTATTCCAATTTCAGAGTATGAAACATCCAACACCATATATTGTGAGTAAAATAGAAGCGTAAAAATAAATGATCACCACTTTTGGCATCTTCTTTACATAGTAGACACACATTTACCGCCACTTTTCCCCCTTGATGAGATTGTCCACAGTTAGACTTTTGCATTGAAAAAGAATCCATAAGAAACATCTCACTTTCAATGGCACTATCCATTTCCAAATTTTACGCAATGACTCCCATCTCCATCTTAATCTATCATAAAATAATAGATCATACACATATTGCATACTGAATTGGCCATCCTTATTTGTCTCCCATATAATTTCATCCTCTATAATTTGTGAGAGACACCTCCTTGGATAGTAGTCGTAATTTCTGCAAATTGTTGAAGCACAGTATCTGGCACCCTATTTCTATACAACTATACATTCATCTGTGCTAACCCACCTCTCATATCCACCATCTCAGCTACTATCAGGTACTTATTGATTGATAATTGAAAGAGATCAGGAAACTGGTGTTTTAAAGATTTCCCTTCCACCCACCTATGATGCCAGGACAAAATTGAGTTTCCACTACCAAAAATCCACCTCGGACAACTGAGAAGCAATGCTCTCAAGCCCAGATGATTAATTTGATACATAATAATGCATATCTCTTACATTGTTTGGAAACATGTTGAATTACTCATTTTCCTCTACAAAGTAAATTAGAGAAGTAACTTAAGTCGGTATTAGTTTTTCAAAAAAGTTTGTATAATGGTGAGGCCTAAACAATCAAATTAAGGTGCATCTTAAAAAAATCACTAGAAAAAGTTGTTTTGATGCCCAAAAATCCTCAAATGGATCATCTTGACCTCAAGATGTATGGATATGAGAAAAAATGGATTTCAAGTCTTAGAAATTGTACATCTTGTAATACATTTTTTACACCATCAATTTTCAAAATTTACAAGTGTTTAAAGATCAGCCCGATCTTATACTATTTTTGAAGTTTTCATGCTTATAGTTAGAGATGAAAATAAATTTTCAGGCCATTACAAAGATTTTCAATACCTAAATAACTTCTTTCAATAACTTCTTTCAATACCATTTAAAGGTGCACCTTGCTTTGATTTTTTAGGGCCTCAGCCTTATACAAACAACACCCTTCTAGTTTTTTGAGGAGTAAATATTGAAAACGAACCATCCAACGCACATTATCATATGTGGTGCTAAAAAGTAAAAGTGGATGGCTATAGTGATAGTGATCTTATTAACTAGTAAGAATAAACTTTTCTTAATTTATAACGAAAAAATTATATCTCACTTTATATCATTGTAATTCTAAATAAACCTCATCTATATAGAACATGGACTCCTTCAATTTAAAAATAATAATAATATGAAACACATTCTCTACTTTTTTTTCATCATTTATATTACAATATTTATCATTTTTCTTTTTTTTTCTAGTGACCCTGTCATCCAAATAGCATTTGGAATGCCACAATTAAACAGCTCATGATGTTCACCAACTGTGAGAGACAGAAAGAGAGTGATTTTTTCAGGGGAGGTTGAGAGAGAGAAAGCGCGTGGAAGGGGTCTACGTGTGATAGAGAGAGGGGTGGCTTTTCCAAAGTTTGGATAACAAGGTCATAAGAGAAAAGACAAATGATAAATATTATAATTTAAACCGGTAAGAAAGGGGCTAAACATCCTTTTCTTTTCATTTAGAGGGGGTTTATGGGCTTTTCATGAAACTAGGGGTTTATTTGAGATTTTAATTATATGAAGGAGAGGTGTGTATTTTTCCCTTATAAGAGTGCTTATGTTTGATACAAAGGCCAAACTCATCTTTTGCCGTCCAATGTGAGATGTAGTGGCTAGGTTTCGAAAGTCTTTCTTAAGGAAATATACATGTAGTTAAAAAATCTCAACTAACATTAGAAAGTTCAGTTTTTAGTTTTCATTTCACTTAGATACCTTTAAAAAAAAATCACTCAATTGCCCACATTGCTAATATTCAGAATTTTGAACCTAAACAAGCATGTGTATTTATATAATTTGATGCACCCTTGAACCAGCAGAGGTACTCTCCTCTTTTAATTTGAAGCATAATAGTGGTGGCAATGGGCCGGGCGGCCTACCCAGCCCAGTCAGCCTGTCCTAAAAACCTAGGGCCTAGTCTAGAAAATGTAGCAGGCCGGACATAGGCCAACCCACAATTGGGCCCAACGCGACCCTTTTTTTTCTTTTCATCCCCTATCCCACCCCCCCCACACCCCACACCCCCAACCCAACCCTAACAAGGTCAGAGCGGACCTTGGTGTTAAATGAGTGCATGGTTCTATTGGTTTGGCAGGCTGTGGATGATTTGTTGGCACCTTGGTCTATTCCTTTGCCTTACATTTGGCCAAATCGGTTTTAAGGGAAGGAACGAGTACTTTTGAATTGAAGCAATGTATATTTTGGATTATTTCTTCTCTTATCTCTCCTTGCTTTGCCACGCCATCTTGTAATTCCGTCTAATTTTCTCTAAGCTTGTTCATATGTAGTGTTAATGAACATTGAAATATACTATTAATCTAAACGCTATTAAGCCAATCGTTTAGATTTCTATTACTATTCTTTTCAAATGCCACTTATCCTCTCTCTCTCTCTCGCTCTCTCTCTCTCCAATCCAAGGACATGAGTTCAAGGGTCTAACTATGTGTCTATGCTAGATGGACATGGACACATGTGTCAATACTTCTAAAAACATGTACAACACATTTTATAGAGTGTTTAATGACATGTTCTTTTTCGACACGTTTAGGTTTTGGCATTTAGCATTCGCTATTTAGAAATGCTATTATTCAACCAAAAAAATTTTATTTTAAAAATAAATTATATTTTAGAATAATAAAAGTAGGTTAGAATACAAATAAAAAAGAGATTTTATTTTGTATTGACAGTGTGAGTGGTTTGATCGTATGATTTTGAATAAATACATTAGGACCCTATTCAATACCCATACAATTGATTGAGAAGTTTAGGGCGAATGGAAGAGACCTCCACATGGTCTTTATTGACCTAGAGAAAGCTTATGAAAGAGTATCTCAAAATTATATTTGATATACGTTAGAAAAGCAAAGAGTCTCTAGATTCTGTATCGACTTGGTGCGAGATAAGTACGAGAGAATACTAACTAGTGTACAAACAACTAATAGAGAGACGAGTGAGTTTTAAGTAACAATGGATCTACATCAGGGGTAAGCATTGAGTTCCTACTCCATACCTGTTTCTCTTAGTTATGGATAACTTAACTAAGCACCTAGAAGTACTATGGTGTATATTGTTCATGGACAACATACTTTTGATCAATGAGACTTGACGTGGCATGAACACAAAGTTAGAACTTGGGAGGGATATTCTAGAATATAAAGGTTTTAAAATTAGCCGGACTAAGATAGAATACATAGATTGCAAGTTTATTGATAATAGGAGTAGATACAAAGTAGTAGTTAAGATTAACGGCCAATAAATATCAAAAGGAATGCACTTTCGCTATCTTGAGTCAATAATTCAAGAAAATAGGGAGATTGAGGAAGATGTCTGTAGACACCCATTATTTAAATTGGCGAATTTCATGATTTTTTTAGCCTTAGAAAACCCATAGGACTACACTATTTTAGTATACCCCGAAACCATAGGCCACCATAATCCATGGTCCCCATCCTATGATCCACACCTAATAAATCTTGTAGCTTTTAGTAGTTATACACTGTACACCTAGCAAATCCTCATGTCTTTAGTAGTTATCCATTCTACACCTAGCAAATCTTCTAGTTTTTAGTAGTTACCCTCTATTGAATCTATTAAAAAAAATACTAACGTGCCTCTTTCAAGAGGTGTGGCGTGATAGGCTAGGAAATAAAAAAAAAAACACTAACGTGCCTCTTTCAAGAGGTGGGACGTGATAGGCCAGGAAATCTGAGAGAGGAGACTTTGTGAACCCATAGGCCAAGAAATTAGAGATAAAACTTGAAAAAAACCTAGACCTAGGAAAACCTTAGCCTTGGGCTACTTGTAGCACTTAGATTAAGAAATCCATCTAACCAAGTCAATGCCTGGTCAAAACCTAAAGAGAGACAAAGAGTACGGTCAAAACCTGAAGAGTACGCACGGCATAAACTCAGCCGGTCCTGATATGGGCGAGGCCTCGAAGCCTCGGGAGTCCCAAGCCTATTGGCTTAGTCTGGTACATTTTTACTCTTTCTTACGTTTCTTTTATTTTTATTTATTTTATTAAAATAAAATTTTTGTTATTGTATGTTATATTATATTTCGTGTTTTTGGGATCGATGCTGGCTTTGCCATTGATCTGAAAGCGAATCTATTCGTCTTTTAATAGATCTGGCCTCATATCAGAATTTGATTTTCTCCACTCTCTATCACTCTTTTAAAAAATCAGTTTGTGGCATTTAGATGTGAGGGACCTTCCTCTGGAGAGCTCTCCAGTTTGCATCGTAAACAGTTTTACGCATACCATGGGGCATTTCAAGCTACATCTTTGCACGACAAAAAAATAAAAAAAAAATAATTAAAACAATCTCAAATCTCCTTTTCAAGCGCACGGTTTGAAAAAAAAAAAAAAAAGAGGTGATTTTGTTCTTGGTGGATTCTATTCTAGAAATAAAATTTGCAAACTACGGCTTTAGGTCTTTTCCTTACTTTCTTTTTTAAAAATTCAAGAAGCAGGTGTATCTCTTTTATTCTTTAAAAAAAAAAAACATAAGATTTTCCCTCTTGAAGTACACCTTTCTTTAATTCTGACAAAAAAAATTGCTAGGAATCTACATGAGTGAGTTAATTATTATTATTATTTTTCCTGTTTGTTACAACCATGTGAAAGTTTAACCAAGGGTTTTAAAACGAGGGAGTGAGAGAGAGCGCAAAAAGAAATTTACTATTTTTTTTTCTTCACTTTTGGCATCTTTATCTTCATCATCATACTTTCTTTTTTTTTTCTTTCAAAAAAAAGAATCTTTTCTTTACACTTGCTTTCTCTGCGCTTTCTTTTTCATCATTGTCGTTATTTCCTTTTTCCTTAAAAAAAAAAACCAAAAAAAAGAGTATCCACATTGTATAATCCCAAAATTCGATTTTGCTGAACTTTTTTTTCTATATAAGAAAAATCTAATTTTGCAAATAAAATAAATTGTCTTCTAAGGCCTCTTTGTCTTTAAAAAGAGAAATAAATTAAAATTTTGAGGCTTTTTCATTTTTTGAAAAAAAAAATTCACTTGTGCTAAAAAAATTAAAAAAAATCCCTTTTGCTTAAAAAATAATTGCTTTTTTATTTAAAAGCACTTTGTTTTTCCACATTAAAATAAAATAAAATCAAATAATCAATAAAAATACGCTCTACCAGTTTTGCACACCACGTTTTTCCCATCTTGTTAAGAGATAGAGCTTTCTTTTGGAGTCATTCGGTAGAACACTTTGGGTTAATTGTTAGACGTATGTGGTATTTCTTTAATCTCTTTGATATTGAAGCGATAATTTTTCATATCAATAGTACGTCGATAATTTTTCATATCAATAGTACGTCACTTTAGGTTAATTGGGAGGAGTTGTTAGTGTTGTTAGAGAATTTTAGGGAATAGATAGGAACTAAGGAGATTTAGATAGAGATAGATTTAGATATGTATAGGAAAGGGAAATAAAGAGGAAAATAAATAGAGAAAGGAGATTGAGAGAAACTAAGGAGCAAATATTGGGAAAGGAGATTGAGAGAAAATAGAGAGAAGAAATAAGGAAAGGTGCTTGAGAGAAAATAGGGAGAAAAAATTACAATAAAATAAAAATAAAATAATATATATATATATATATATATATATATATATATATAGAGAGAGAGAGAGAGAGAGAGAGAGAGAGAAAGAGTTTTAGGGCGTGTGAAAAAATAAATAAATTTAAAGCCACTTATTAAAACAAAAAAACAAAAAAATCTTTAAGGCCATCTTGCTTAACTTTTAAGGACTTTCTCATTTTCAAAATGAAATTTGCTTTGCAAATAAATAAATAAATAAAATTAAGATTTATTTTGTTTCATAAAAAAAATCACTTTTGCTACAAATTTTTTATTTTTTTTAAGCCACTTCATTTTCTAAAAAAAAAGGAAAGAAAAAAGAATATTCACTTTAAAACAATATCACCTCTCAAGCCTCACCCTCTTTTCAAAAAAAAAAAAAACTTTGTCAAAAAAAAAAAATCTTTTCATTTCTTTGCTTGTAATTCAACATTTGCTACTTCTATCTATTCATATATATATAAGTGTCATATGTGAGTTTTTTGTCTACTCTATTATGCAAGTTAAAATAGTATTATGTTTGAAAGTTAGAAATGCTACTTATGTAAATTGGTTTGTGATTGATGTGTCTCCATTCTTAGTTATTATCTGCTCAATCATATTTCTTCTTATGAAGTTTGTGTACTATTGATATAATCTGAAAATCCTAGAATATAAATATTTTAAATGATCTTGGTCTGTCTTGGTATCAGAGCCATAATTTTAAAGTGGTGAATTGTAGGATCTAGGTATTGTTTTAAAGGTTAAAAACCTAATAAAATTGTCCATTCAGATAATAAGGGATTGAAACTAAAAGTTGTCGTTACCCGAACTACCGTAAAGGCCAGAAAGAGCCGCAAAAGGAATAGGGACTGTTTTCGATTGACTCAGTATTCAACCATTATCTTAAATGGTAAATTTTATCAGGACTCTATCTAATAGAATAGCTACCTCGTCTAACAGTATACTACAAATAAAAAAAAAGGAAGAAATAACCATAGACAACATAGAAAAACAGATACAAAATTGGAATATTCCTAAAGTTCCCATAACTGATATTTATAAAAAAGGAACTTTTGAATTTAAGTCCAGTTTTGCTATTAATACAGTGGAACAAAGTATATCAATAACTAGTGAATAAGAAAGTTTTCAGTTACTTTCTAATAGAAGGATCCAAAATCATAAGGCTAAGGAATATAGATAATTACACATAGGACGTATCCAAATTGCTATAAAACCTCTGACTCGACTAAAGTTAAATAATTCTGTCCTTTTATGCTTAAGAGATGATCGTCATAATAAATTCTCAGACTCCTTTTTAGGAATAATAGAGCCTATTCTTTGTAATAGACCTATATACTTTAACTGCTTCCCCAATTTTTCAGTATCCTTAGCAGACCTTAACCTCTTAAAGGTCCTTACTCTAAATATAAAAACCAAGGGTTTCATATGAACCCTGGATCACAAAATATTGCATTAGTATATAGATGCTATAAAGTAATGGACACCAAAGGACAAATAGTATTTTTTCAAACCAATATGGAAAAATCGAATACAATTATACAGAAGTCTATAAGTTGGTCCCAAATAACTCTTCCAAAAAATTGGTCCTTACACTGTGAGAACCAACAGTCCAAAGCACCAATTAATAGAGAACCAGACCAAATAATCTAATATCCTGATGGAGATATAGAAATACAATTTAGTTCAAACAGATACACTAGAATAAATCTATCAGAAGAGTCTTTAACAACACCATCTAAACATTATGTACCCTCTAGACACCCTACCTCTTCCATACCACAAAGACCTATATTAGATGGATTATCAAAGACAAATAATAATATCCAAAGACCGGTATACAGGGTATACGAACCCAGTTCATCTGATAATGAACCTACACCTTCTGATCTAGATTTTAATATTCTTACTCTTCAAAAGGAAGAGAAATTCAGAATAGACATAGAAGGAATAAAAAATGACTTCCTGTCAGAATAAAATAAAGAAATCCGAGATTGGCATCTAGCTGAATTCCCCCAAGAATTATTGGATGCCTTTCATAAAAGACTCAATAAATTTATAAAGAAAAATAAACAAAATATAGGATTCTTTGACTGGTTAAGATACACTCTGAAAGAAAAGGATATACCAATCCCAGTTTTGGCCTTAATACTATAGAAAATCAATACCAAACCTTTTATACCAATGAAGGCGAAGAATTACAAAGTATTCACCCTCCTGAGAAAAGTCTCAAGTTAAAAAGGGCATTGAAAGAAAAACCTGAGACAAAAGCCTCTCCTTATAAAATCATTCCAAAGGAAACAGAACATCAAACCCATAAACTAGATGTCACACCTCATATCATTGAACAAAATAGTTATACTAATCTTTGTCTACAAACCATTGGGAAACAAACAACAAGAATTGAAAATATGATTGGAAAATCCCCAAGTATCCCTCTCAACATGAGCCAATTGACATAAATAAGAAAAATGCTTTATTATTTAAACCTCCTCCGGAGCTCAGTAAGGAGCAATTCAGTTTACAAGGTATAAACAAGAAGGAAGATAATAAAGACTTGATTGACGAATTGGTGAAGAAGCTAGCAAAGCTAAGCATAAAAGGAAAGGGAATAGTTCCTGAGTAAGAAGCTATGGTGCTACAGGAAGAAACCCTAACCAATAGTGAAATCGAACAGATAGAATAACCCTTTAAAACAGAAGACCTTGAAATAAATAAAATAGACTATGGAAGAAAAGCAAGATCAATTTCTCAGACTAGAACGTATTACTCAAGACCAACTCCTGTAGACATTCAGTTTGAAGAATATTTAATTACCAGCACCATTTCGTACTCAGGAAGAACAATTGTCAATTGGAATATAGACGGCATGTTTGAAAATCAAATACTTGATGCGATGAAACATATGACCATGTACTCAACAGTGTGCAAAATAAGTGGAAACCATGATCAAGGAAAAGTCAAAGCCATCATTTGTGGTTTTACTGGATGGCTAAGAGGGTGGTGGGATTTCCATATAGAAGAGAATACAAAAAGGAAATATTGGCTATTACAAGGCAATGGGTGGTAAAGAATGAATATGCCCAGGATATAGTTAATAATGAAAGTGATGCCGTTAATACTTTAATATATACAATTACTCTCCACTTCGTAAGGAGTACTGTATTACTTGATGCAAGATCTGAAGACCTTCTTTCTAATCTTAGATGCCCAACACTATCTCATTATAAGTGGTATAAAGATGTATTCTTCTCTAGGCTCCTCTCTAGAGAAGACAGTAAATCGGACCACTGGAAAGAGAAATTCTTTTCCAGTTTACCCCATCTTTTCGTCGAAAAGGTCAAAACAAGATTAAAAAATAAGCATGGAGGAATAATCTCATACTCTTTATATACATTAGGAGAATTATCAGCAGAAATATGTGAAGAAGGCCTCGCCCTTTGCACAGATCTAAAGCTAAAACGGCAGTTGGAGAAACAAAAAATGACAGGCAGAAAAGAATTAGAAGACTTCTGCGAACAATTTGGATACAATACTCTGCCTATGGCCAAAGATGCTGATAAGAGAAAATATAGGCATAAAAAATATAAACCAGATACCAATAGAGTTGCTACCAAAGAACCGTTTTCTAAGAAATTCTCCCCCAAGAGCAGTTTTAAGAAATCTAGGGGAAAAAAAAAAAATACATGTTTGCTATAATTGTGGCAAGGCAGGGCACTATAAAAAAAATGTAGACTAAAAAAGAAAATAAATGCCTTACAAATAGATGATAACATCAAAAGTCAATTGTTTTATATATTACAAATACATGAAGAATCTTTTGATAATTCATCAAGCTCTGATTCGGAACAACTCGTTGGAGAAATAGAAAATTAAGATTTAATCCTTAGCACTTCAGATTCAGAAGATGATGTTAACTCCTTTTGTAATACACTCTCCAAAGTAGAAACTTTAATCATTGATATAATAGATAAAATTGCTGACCCTGAGGCTAAAAAACAAACCTTAGTATAATATATCCATAGTGCTAAAGAAAATAAAAAATTCTCTCCTTTTGTCTGCACTCAAGAAGATTATAACTTTGCTAAAATTCCTAAGAGAGTTGAAATAAAAACAATATTCAATTGGAACCATCTATATCTGAATTACGGCAGGAAATCAATGATGTACGAAATGAATTAATAAGTCTTAAAAATAGGATACAGATTTTAGAATTAGCTTCTAACCCTCAAGATAATAGTCCTGTTAATACTGATGGAGAATTAGAATTTGATAATATTATAAGTAGATACAAAAAACTTTTACCCCTTATAAATGAAGAACCAGAATCCTCTAGCACAATACAAAATGATAACTTTGTTAACCTACTTGATAAAGTAGTCACTCAAAAATGGTTTACTTTAGTAAGAATAATAGTCCATAAAGAATACAGTTTTCAAACTTTAGCATTAATAGACTCAAGAGCTGACCTGAATTTCATAAATGAAGGATTAGTTCCAACAAAATATTTTAGTAAAACAACTCAAATCTTGAATACAACAGATGGTAGTAGAATGATTATAAACTATAAACTCTCTGATGCTGCAGTCTGCAATAATGGAAATTGTTTTGAACTTCCTTTTATCATGGTATAAGGATTAAGCCAATCCGTAATGCTAGGAACACCATTCTTAAATATGTTATTCCCAATAAAGATTGATAGTTCTGGTATCGAAGCTAATATAGAAGGACTTAACGTAAACTTTGAATTTATCGATAAACCCAAAAAGAGAAGTAAATAATATCAAAGAAACAATCTCTAAAAAAGAAAAGTTTTTATACCACCTCAAAGAGTTAATAAAATACAAAATAGTTGAAAATAAACTCTTCGCTCCAAAAAATAGAAGCTTAATTGAAAATATCAATAGCACTATAGAAAAAGAAATTTGTGTTGATTTGACAAATGCCTTTTGGAATAGAAAAAAGCATATTGTGAGCCTACCTTATGAGGCCGATTTCAATGAAGAAAATATTCCCACTAAAGCCAAGCCAATACAAATGAACCCTCGGCTATTAAAAATTTGCAAAAAAGAAATTGACGATTTATTGCAGAAAAAGCTTATCAAGAAGTGTTCCTCTCCCTGGAGTTGCTCGGCATTCTATGTGGAAAAAGCTTCAGAAAAAGAAAGAGGGGCTCCTTGCTTGGTAATAAACTATAAACCACTTAATAAAGTCTTACAGTGGATAAGGTATCCCATTCCTAATAAGAAAGATTTACTTGATAGATTGGTAAATGCCTGCATCTTTTCCAAATTTGATCTGAAGTCTGGATACTGGCAGATCCAGATTGCTGAAAAAGATAAATATAAAACTGCCTTTAATGTCCATTTTGAACAATGTGAGTGGAATGTGATTCCCTTTGGCCTAAAAAACGCTCCTTTAGAATTTCAAAATACTATGAATGATATTTTCAAACCCTTATATAAAATTCATGATTGTTTACATAGATGATGTTCTAATATTTGCAGAAAGTATTGAGCGGCACCTCAAACACTTAAATATCTTTATTAAAGCTATAAAAGCTGTAGGACTGGTTGTCTCAGCCAGAAAAATTAGTCTTTGCCCAACAAAATAAGATTTTTAGGGTACAATATCTTCCAAGGTAGAATAATCCTAATTGATAGGGCAACCGAATTTTCTGATAAATTCCCAGATATTATGTTAGATAAAACTGAGCTTCAACGATTTCTGAGATGCTCAATTATATTGCTGATTTTAAAATATTTATATTCTAGGATTTTTCAGATTATATCAATAGTACACAAACTTCATAAGAAGAAATATGATTGAGCAGATAATAACTAAGAATGGAGACACATCAATCACAAACCAATTCACATAAGTAGTATTTCTAACTTTCAAACCGAATACTATTTTACCTTGCATAATAGAGTAGACAGAAAACTCACATATGACACTTGCAAAAGCTAGAAAATAGTTTCCACTCGTCTAAGCAGTAGCTCGGTAGAGAGTTCCAGTTACAGTCACACATAAATTATCCTCACAAAACACTCGTATAGAAACAAACTCGGTGTGGTTGGATACACCACCCAATATATAGCAAATAGCGAAATAAAAGAGAGAGAGTAGAGAGTAACAGGAGGTTACAGAGGGTAACAGAAAGAGTTACAGAATAAGAGAGAGTTTTTGAGAGAGATACAGAGTTAACAGAGGGATGCAGAGAAGGTTACAGAGTGGGTTGCAGAGATAACAGCGGGTTGTAGAGAGCGTTGCAAAGTGAGTTGCAAGGATAACAGAGAGATGCAGAGCAACAAAGAGTGTTATCAGAAAGAGTTTGTAGAATGGAGTGGCTGCAGAGGTTGCAGAGAGACGCAGCAGAGTAACAAAAGAGAGTATCAGAGACAATTACTGAGGTCTGAAGGTTCAGACTTGCAGGCAGAAGACTGGAAGCTGAGAGAGATTGACAGTGGAAGACTGAAGACTGAGAGAGACTGAGGACTGAGACTCTCTACCGAGCTACTGCCCAGACAAGTGGAGACTATTTTCTAGCTTTTGCAAGTGCCATATGTGAGTTTTCTGTCTACTCTATTATGCAAGTTAAAATAGTATTCTGTTTAAAAGTTAGAAATGCCATTTATGTGAATTGGTTTGTGATTGAGGTGTCTCCAATCTTAGTTATTAACTGTTCTTTCTTCTTATGAAGTTTGTGTACTATTGATATAATATGAAAAATCCTGGAATTTAAATATTTTAAACGATCTTGGTCCGTCTTGGTATCAGAGCCATAGTTTTACAATGGTGAACTGTAGGATCGAGGTACTGTTCTAAAGGTTAAAAACTTAATACAATTTTCCATTCAGATAATAAAAGATTGAAACTAAAAGCCATCGTGACCCGAACTACCGTAAAGTCGAGGAAGAGTAGCAAAAGGTACAAGGACTATTTTCGATTGACTCAGTATTCAACCATTATCTTAAATGGCAAATTTTATCAGGACTCTATCCAATAGAATAGCTTCCTCGTCTAACAGTACACTATGAGTAAAAAACAAGGAAGAAATCACCATAGACAACATAGAAAAACAGAAACAAAATTGAAATATTTCTAAAGTTCCCATAACTGATATTTATAAAAAAAGAACTTTTGAATTTAAGTCCAGTTTTGCTATTAAGACAGTGGAACAAAGTATATCAATAACTAGTAAACAAGAAAGTTTTCAGTTACTTTCTAATAGAATGATCCAAAATCTTAAGGCTAAGGAATATAGATATTTACACATAGGACTTATCCAAATTGCTATAGAACCTTTGACACGACAAGAGTTAAGTAATTTTATCCGTTTATGCTTAAGAGATGATCGTCATAATAAATTCTCAGACTTCCTTTTAGGAATAATAGAGTCTAGTCTTTGTAATGGACCTATATACTTTAACTGCTTCCCCAACTTTTCAGAATCCTTAGCAGACCCTAACCTCTTAAAGGTTCTTACTCTAAATATAAAAACCCAAGGGTTTGATATGGACCCTGGATCACAAAATAGTGCATTAGTATATAGAATATGCTATAAAATAATGAACACTTTATGTCCAAATACCCTGCAAATGGATACCAAAGGACAAATAATGCTTTTTCAAACCAATATAGAAAAATCGAATACAGTTATATTGAAGTCTATAAGCTGGTCCCAAATAACTCTTCCAGAAAATTGGTCCTTACACTGTGAGAACCAACAGTCCAAACCACTAATTAATAGAGAACCAGATCAAATTATCTAATATCCTGATGGAGATATAGAAATACAATTTAGTTCAAACAGATGCACTAGAGTAAATCTATCAGAAGAGTCTTTAAGAGCACCATCTAGACATTCTGTACCCTCTAGACACTTTACCTCTTCCATACCACAAAGACCTATATTAGATGGATTATCAAGGACAAATAGTAATATCCAAAGACCGGTATACAGGGTATACGAACCCGGCTCATCTGAAAATGAACCTACACCTTCGGATCTAGATTTTAATATTTTTACTCTTCAAAAGGAAGAGAAATTCAGAATAGACATAGAAGGGATAAAAAATGACTTCCTGTCCGAAGAAAATAAGGAAATCCGGGATTGGTATCCAGCTGAATTTCCCCAAGAATTATTGGATGCCTTTCATAAAAGACTCAATAAATTTTTAAAGAAAAAAAAGAAAAATATTGGATTCTTTGACTGGTTAAGATACACTCTAAAGGAAAAGAATATACCAATCCCAGATTTTGGCCTTAATACTATAGAAAATCAATACCAGACCTTTTATACCAATGAAGGAGAAGAAATACAAAGTATTCACCCTCCTGAGAAAAGTCTCCAGTTAAAAGGGGCAATGAAAGAAAAAACTTAGACAAAAGCCTCTCCTTATAAAATCATTCCAAAAGAAACAGAACATCAAACCCATAAACTAGATGTCACACCTCATATCATTGAACAAAATAGTTATACTAATCTTTGTCTACAAACCATTGGGAAACAAACAACAAGAATTGAAAATATGATTGGAAAATCCCCAAGTATCCCTCTCAACATGAGCCAATTGACATAAATAAGAAAAATGCTTTATTATTTAAACCTCCTCCGGAGCTCAGTAAGGAGCAATTCAGTTTACAAGGTATAAACAAGAAGGAAGATAATAAAGACTTGATTGACGAATTGGTGAAGAAGCTAGCAAAGCTAAGCATAAAAGGAAAGGGAATAGTTACTGAGTAAGAAGCTATGGTGCTACAGGAAGAAACCCTAACCAATAGTGAAATCGAACAGATAGAATAACCCTTTAAAACAGAAGACCTTGAAATAAATAAAATAGACTATGAAAGAAAAGCAAGATCAATTTCTCAGACTAGAACGTATTACTCAAGACCAACTCCTGCAAACATTCAGTTTGAAGAATATTTAATTACCAGCACCGTTTCGTACTCAGGAAGAACAATTGTCAATTGGAATATAGACGGTATGTTTGAAAATCAAATACTTGATGCGATGAAACATATGACCATGTACTCAATAGTGTGCAAAATAAGTGGAAACCATGATCAAGAAAAAGCCAAAGCCATCATTTGTGGTTTTACTGGATGGCTAAGAGGGTGGTGGGATTTCCATATAGAAGAGAATACAAAAAAGGAAATATTGGCTGCTACAAGGCAATGGGTAGTAAAGAATGAATATGGCCAGGATATAGTTAATAATGAAAGTGATGTCGTTAATTCTTTAATATATACAATTACTCTCCACTTTGTTGAGAGTACTGCATTACTTCATGCAAGAACTGAGGACCTTCTTTCTAATCTTATAAACCTAACACTATCTCATTATAAGCGGTATAAGGATGTATTCTAGGCACCTCTCTAGAGAAGATAGTAAATCGGACCATTGGAAAGAGAAAATCATTTCCAGTTTACCCCATCTTTTTGCCGAAAAGGTCAAAACAAGATTAAAAAATAAGCATGGAGGAATAATCCCATACTCTTTATATACATTACGAAAATTATCAGCAGAAATATGTGCAGATGGCCTCGCCCTTTGCACATATCTAAAGCTAAAAAGGCACTTGGAGAAACAAAAAATGACAGGCAGAAAAGAATTAGGAGATTTCTGCGAACAGTTTGAATACAATACTCTGCCTTTGGCCAAAGATGCTGATAAGAGAAAATATAGGCATAAAAAATATAAACCAGATACCAATAGAGTTGCTACCAAAGAATAGTTTCCTAAGAAATTCTCCCCCAAGAGCAGTTTTAAGAAATCTAGGGGAAAAAGAAAAATACATGTTTGCTATAATTGTGGCAAGGTAGGGCACTATAAAAATAAATGCAGACTAAAAAAGAAAATAAATTCCTTACAAATAGGTGATAACATCAGAAGTCAATTGTTTCATATATTACAAATACATGAAGAATCTTCTGATAATTCATCCAGCTCTGATTCGGAACAACTCGTTGGAGAAATAGAAAATGAAGATTTAATCCTTAGCAAGTTCAGATTTAGAAGTTGATGCTAACTGCTTCTGTAATACACTCTCTAAGGAAGAAAATTTAATGATTGATATGATAGCTAAAATTGCTGACCCTGAGGCTAAAAAACAAGCCTTAGTACAATATATCCATATTGCTAAAGAAAATAAAAAATCCTCTTTTCTTGTCCGTACTCAAGAAGATTATAACTTTGCTAAAATTCTTAGGAGAGATGAAAATAAAAACAATATTCAATTGGAACCATCAATAGCTGAATTACGGAAGGAAATCAAAGATGTACGAAATGAATTAATAAGTCTAAAAAACTGGATACAGATTTTAGAATTAGCTTCTAACCCTCAAGATAATAGTCCTGTTAATACTGATGAGGAATTAGAATTTGATAATATTATAAGTAAATACAAAAAACCTTTACCCCTTATAAATGAAGAACCAAAATCCTCTAGCACAATACAAAATGATAATTATGTTAACCTACTTGATAAAGTAGTCACTCAAAACTGGTTTACTTTAGTAAGAATAATAGTCCATAGAGAATACAGTTTCCAAACTTTAGCATTAATAGACTCAGGAGTTGACCTGAATTTCATAAATGAAGGATTAGTTCCAACAAAATATTTTAGTAAAACAACTCAAATCTTGAATACAGCAGATGGTAGTAGAATGATTATAAACTATAAACTCTCTGATGCTGCAGTCTGCAATAATGGAAATTGTTTTGAACTTCCTTTTATCATGGTAAAAGGATTAAGCCAATCCGTAATGCTGGGAACACCATTCTTAAATATGCTATACCCAATCAAGATTGATAGTTCTGGTATTGAAGCTAATATAAAAGGACATAACGTAAAATTTGAATTTATCGATAAACCCAAAACCAGAGAAGTAAATAATATCAAAGAAACAATCTCTAATAAAGAAAAGTTTTTATACCACCTCAAAGAGGAGATAAAATACAAAATAGTTGAAAATAAACTCTTAGCTCCAAAAAATAGAAGCTTAATTAAAAATATCAAAACCACTATAGAAAAAGAAATTTGTGCTGATTTGCCGAATGCCTTTTGGAATAGAAAAAAACATATGTTGAGCCTACCTTATGAGGACGATTTCAATGAAGAAAAAATACCTACTAAAGCCAGACCAATACAAATGAACTCCCGGCTATTAGAAATTTACAAAAAAGAAATTGACGATTTATTGCAAAAAAAGCTTATCAGGAAGAGTTCTTCTCCGTGAAGTTGCTCGACATTCTATGTGGAAAAAGCTTCTGAAAAAGAAATAGGGGCTCCTCGCTTGGTAATAAACTATAAACCACTTAATAAAGTCTTACGGTGGATAAGGTATCCCATCCCTAATAAGAAAGATTTACTTAATAGATTGGTATATGCTTGCATCTTTTCCAAATTTGATCTGAAGTCCGGATATTGGCAGATCCAGATTGCTGAAACAGATAAATATAAAACTGCCTTTAATGTCCAATTTGGATAATATGAGTGGAATGTGATGCCCTTTGGCCTAAAAAACGCTCCTTCAGAATTTCAAAATATTAGGAATGATATTTTCAAACCTAATTTAAAATTCATGATTGTTTACATAGATGATGTTATAATATTCGTAGAAAGTAATGAGCAGCATTTCAAACACTTAAATATCTTTATTAAAGCTATAAAAGCTGTAGGACTGGTTGTCTCAGCCAGAAATAATAGTCTTTGCCAAACAAAAATAAGATTTTTAGAGCATAATATCTTCCAAGGCAGAATAATCCCAATTGATAGGGCAATCGAATTTTCTGATAAATTCCCAGATATTTAGATAAAGCTGAGCTTCAACGATTTCTGGGATGTCTCAATTATATTGCTGATGTTTATAAAAACTTGGCTATTGATGCCAAACCATTATTTCGGATGTTGAAAAAGAATCCACCAAAATGGTCAAATGAGCATACTTTGGCTGTTAGAAAAATAAAAATAAAAGCCAAAGAACTACCCTTTCTTTCACTCTCAAATCCTACTGCTTTCAAAATAATTGAATGTGACGTTTCAGAAATAAGATTAGGAGGAATATTAAAACAAAGGATTTCAAATATAGAACAGTTGATTCGTTTTACTTCTCGAGCATGGAACCAGACACAGCAATACTACTCTACTGTTAAAAAAGAGCTTTTAGCCATTGTTCACTGTGTCACTAAGTTCCAAAGTGACTTACTCGACCAAAAGTTTCTCATACGAACTGATTGTAAAGCCGCAAAAGATATTCTTCATAAAGATATCAAAAACCTTGTCTCTAAAATTTTTTTTGCAAGATGGCAAGGCATCTTATCTTCCTTTGAATTTGATATTGAACATAATACTAATTATCTTCCTGACTTTTTAACTCGTGAGTATTTGCAGGGGGGACAGGAGAATAATATTACCAAATAAGGGAAAGGAAAAGATGGAAATAGTCCCAGTACCAGGCAAAACCCTGATAACCTCACCAATAACCTCAAATCAATTAGTTAGGAAGCAGGCACAAGAAATAACTTTCTCACCTAAGTCAATACCAATATCTAATAACTCAGGAGGGAAAAAACAAGGTTTCTAGAAATCTCCTTTATATCAGCTATAATAATAGAAGATATTCATAAAGATAAATATCCATACGAAATAGCAAATATTTATTTGGATAATCACCTTCATCTATCTAATAATGATAAGACCCGGGAATGGTATGAAGTCATCCTCTTGGAAACATGATCAATCACCTTGGTCTATTTTTATAGAAAAATTCCAATATAATAGCATATTCAAAATTCCAAATACACAAAATAATATCATATAAAGAATGGGATATGGACCCATCAAAACCCAGAAGACTGCAAGCCGAGGGGTTCAATAATAAATATTTTTGATACGCTGGATATGTGGAAGCTTGGCATAAATTTTTTGCCTTCCAGATTAGTAATAATTCCGGTACCTGGTTTATCCAAATAAAAATACCAATAATAGGAGAATTTCTCAATTGGTTCAAAAACTGGTTACAATTATGGGGATCAGGAACTGAAATATTACCATCAAATATTCAAGCCTCACAGAGGAAATTTATTGAATACAATAATAATGATACAAGAATAGATTTACATATGTACTTTATGGCTTTATATCAAATACCATGGATCATGAAGTGGTCCAATCAAATATCAGATGACTATATAAATAAGATGCGTCAGCAACATCCCACAGCCGCCAAAGAAGACCTCGAAAAGAAATTACTTCAAATGTTTGATGACGAAGAGGAGGCCATGTCTACATCCATGCAAAACGAGGAAGACTATGCACAGGAAAACGAAGATTGCGAGTTCAAGCTATCCCAAAGTTGAATCTGGTCGAACAAGGGAGAAAGCGACTGCAACCCAATGGCGTCGACAACAAGGTTCGAACATGCGTGGGCATAGCAGATATAAAGGAGGTTTCTAGAAACCTTGTTTTTTCTCCTCCTGAGTTATTAGATATTTGTATTGACTCTGATACCAACACGGACCAAGATCATTTAAAATATTTATATTCTAGGATTTTTCAGATTATATCAATAGTACACAAACTTCATAGGAAGAAATATGATTGAGCAGATAATAACTAAGAATGGAGACACATCAATCATAAGCCAATTCACCTAAGTAGCATTTCTAACTTTCAAACAGAATACTATTTTAACTTGCATAATAGAGTTGACAGAAAACTCACATATGGCACTTGCAAAAGCTAGAAAATAGTTTCCACTCGTCTAGGCAGTAGCTCGGTAGAGAGTCCCAGTTACAGTCACACATAAATTATCCTCACAAAACACTCTCATAGAAATAAACTCGGTGTGGTTGGATACACCACCCAATATACAACAAATAGCAAAATAAAAGAGAGAGAGTAGAGAGTAACAAGGAGTTATAGAAGGTAACATAAAGAGTTACAGAGTAAGAGAGAGTTACCGAGAGAGATACAGAGTTAACTGAGAGATGCAAAGAAGGTTACAGAGTGGGTTGCAGAGATAACAGAGAGATGCAGAGCAACAAAGAGAGTTATCAGAAAGAGTTTGTAGAATGGAGTGGCTGCAGAGGTTGCAGAGAGAAGCAACAGAGTAACAAAAGAGAGTATCAGATAAAATTACTGAGGTCTGAAGGTTGAGACCTACAAGCAGAAGATTGGAAGCTGAGAGAGACTGACAGTGGAAGACTGAAGACTAAGAGAGACTAAGGACTGAGGGCTGAAGACAGAGAGGATGAGAGAAGTGGAAACTGGGGGAGAACAACTCGTGGTATTCAACTGATCTCCTCCCCTTCTCTTTTATAAATGGCAGACGCGAGATTTTCATTTGCAATCCGCTGTCTTGTAAAGGCCAAAAGCTGTCGGTAAGAAGAGACGAATTATGAACAGTAAAAGGTGTCGGCACAAAAAGACAAATTATGAACAGTAAAAGGTGTCGGCAAAAAGAGACAAATTATGAACAATAAATGGTGTCGGCAGGAAGAGACAAATTATGAACAGTAAAAGGTGTCGGCAAGAAGAGACAAATTATGAACAGTAAAAGGTGTCGGCAAGAAGGGACAAAAGTTGTCGGCGATGTGATAGAAAATAGTGAAAAGCAAGATGCTGAGAAGACTAAAAGTTATTGGTGATGTGGCAGTGGTGGAAAGTAGCAAGATGGTGAAGAGACCAAAGTTGTTGGTTGCTTTATCCTCTTGTCGGGACACGTGTGCTATTGGGTTGCAGTCGCTTCCCCCCTTGTTCGACTAGATTCAACTTGGGGATAGCCTGAACTCACAATCTTCGTTTTCCTGTGCATAGTCTTCCTCGTTTTACGTGGATGTGGACATGGCTTCCTCCTCGTCATCAAACATTTGAAGTAATTTCTTTTTGAGGTCTTCTTTGGTGGCTGTGGGATGTTGCTGACGCATCTTATTTATATAGTCATCTGATATTTGATAGGACCACTTCATGATCCATGGTATTTGATATAGAGCCATAAAGTACATATGTAAATCTATTCTTGTATCATTATTATTGTATTCAATAAATTTCCTCTGTGAGGCTTGAATATTTGATGGTAATATTTCAGTTCCTGATCCCCATAATTGTAACCAGTTTTTGAACCAATTGGGAAATTCTCCTATTATTGGAATTTTTATTTGGATAAACCAGGTATGGGAATTATTACTAATCTGGAAGGCAAAAAATTTATGCCAAGCTTCCACATATCCAGCGTATCAAAAATATTTATTATTGAATCCCTCGGCTTGCAGTCTTCTGGGTTTTGATGGGTCCATATCCCATTCTTTATATGATATTATTTTGTGTATCTGGAATTTTGAACATGCTATTATATTGGTATTTTTTCTATAAAAATAGACCAAGGTGATTGATCCTATTTCCAAGAGGATGGATTCATACCATTCCCGGGTCTTATAATTATTGGATGGATGAAGGTGATTATTCAAATAAATATTTGCTATTTCATATGGATCTTTGTCTTTATGAATATCATCTATTTTTTCTCCTCCTGAGTTATTAGATATTGGTATTGACTCAGATGAGAAAGTTATTTCTTGTGCCTGCTTCCTAACTAATTGATTTGGGGTTAGTGGTGAGGTTATCGGGTTTTGCCTGGTATTGGGACTATTTCCATCTTTCCCTTTCCCTTGTTTGGTAATATTATTCTCCTGTCCCCCCTGCAAAAACTCACGAGTTAAAAAGTCAGGAAGATAATTAGTATTTCCTTTAATATGTTCAATATCAAATTCAAAAGAAGATAAGATGCCTTGCCATCTTGCAAAAAAAATTTTAGAGGCAAGGTTTTTGATATCTTTATGAAGAATATCTTTTGCGGCTTTACAATCAGTTCGTATGAGAAACTTTTGGTTGAGTAAGTCACTTTGGAACTTAGTGACACAGTGAACAATGACTAAAAGCTCTTTTTTAACAGTAGAGTAGTATTGCTGTGTCTGGTTCCATGCTCGAGAAGTAAAACGAATCAACTGTTCTATATTTGAAATCCTTTGTTTTAATATTCCTCCTAATCCTATTTCTAAAGCATCACATTCAATTATTTTGAAAGGACTAGGATTTGAGAGTGTCAGACAGGGTAATTCTTCGGCTTTTATTTTTATTTTTTTAACAGCCAAAGTATGCTCATTTGACCATTTTGGTGGATTCTTTTTCAACCTTTGAAATAATTGTTTGGCATCAATAGCCAGATTTTTATAAAAATCAGCAATATAATTGAGGCATCCCAGAAATCATTGAAGCTCGGTTTTATCTATTATAATATCTGAGGATTTATTAGAAAATTTGATTGCCCTATAAATTGGGATTATTCTGCCTTAGAAGATATTGTGCCCTAAAAATCTTATTTTTGTTTGGCAAAGACTAATTTTTCTGGCTGAGACAACCAGTCCTGTAGCTTTATAGCTTTAATAAAGATATTTAAGTGTTTGAAGTGCTGCTCAATACTTTCTACGAATATTAGAACATCATCTATGTAAACAATCATGAATTTATATAAGGGTTGAAAATATCATTCATAATATTTTGAAATTCTGAAGGAGCCTTTTTTAGGCCAAAGGGCATCACATTCCACTCATATTGTCCAAACGGGACATTAAAGGTAGTTTTATATTTATCTTTTTCAGCAATCTGAATCTGCCAGTATCCAGACTTTAGATCAAATTTTGAAAAGATGCAGACATTTACCAATCTATCACGTAAATCTTTCTTATTATGAATGGGAGACCTTATCCACCGTAAGACTTTATTAAGTGGTTTATAGTTTATTACCAAGCGAGGAGCCCCACTTTCCTTTTCAGAAGCGTTTTCCACATAGAATACCGAGCAACTCCAGGTGGAAGAACTCTTCCTGATAAGTTTTTTCTGCAATAAATCGTCGATTTCTTTTTTGCAAATTTCTAATAGCCAGGGGTTCATTTGTATTGGCCTGGCTTTAGTGGGTATCTTTTCTTCATTGAAATCGGCCTCATAAGGTAGGCTCACAATATGCTTTTTTCTATTCAAAAAGGCATTTGGCAAATCAGCACAAATTTCTTTTTCTATAGTGGTTTTGATATTTTCAATTAAGCTTATATTTTCTGGAGCTAAGAGTTTATTTTCAACTATTTTGTATTTTATCTCCTCTTTGAGGTGGTATAAAAACTTTTCTTTATTAGAGATTGTTTCTTTGATATTATTTACTTCTCTGATTTTTGGTTATGGATAAATTCAAATTTTACATTATGTCCTTCTATATTAGATTCAATAGACAAACTATCTATCTTTATTGGGTATAACATATTTAAGAATGGTGTTCCTAGTATTACGGATTGGCTAAATCCTTTTACCATGATAAAAGGAAGTTCAAAACAATTTCCATTATTGTAGACTGCAGCATCAGAGAGTTTATAGTTTATAATCATTCTACTACCATCTGCTGTATTCAAGATTTGAATTGTTTTACTAAAATATTTTGTTGGAACTAATCCTTCATTTATGAAATTCAGGT
Source organism: Amborella trichopoda (assembly GCF_054954075.1). Lineage (NCBI taxonomy): Eukaryota > Viridiplantae > Streptophyta > Magnoliopsida > Amborellales > Amborellaceae > Amborella > Amborella trichopoda. The sequence continues at coordinate 11,376,973 of NC_142346.1, forward strand.
TAGCTCCTGAGTCTATTAATGCTAAAGTTTGGAAACTGTATTCTTTATGGACTATTATTCTTACTAAAGTAAACCATTTTTGAGTGACTACTTTATCAAGTAGGTTAACATAATTATCATTTTGTATTGTGCTAGAGGATTCTGGTTCTTCATTTATAAGGGGTAAAGGGTTTTTGTATTTACTTACAATATTATCAAATTCTAATTCTTCATCAGTATTAACAGGACTATTATCTTGAGGGTTAGAAGCTAATTCTAAAATCTGTATCCTATTTTTTAGACTTATTAATTCATTTCGTACATCATTGATTTCCTGCCGTAATTCAGATATAGATAATTCCTTATGAATATATTTTTTATTTTCAACTCTCCTAAGAATTTTAACAAAGTTATAATCTTCTTGAGTGCGGACAAGAGGAGAGGATTTTTTATTTTCTTTAGCAATGTGGATATATTGTACTAAGGCTACTTTTTTAGCCTCAGGGTCAGCAATTTTATCTATTATATCAATGATTAAATTTTGTTCTTTTGAGAGGGTATTACAGAAATAGTTAGCATAATCTTCTGAATCTGAACTGCTAAGGATTAAATCTTCATTTTCTATTTCTCCAATGAGTTGTTCCGAATCAGAGTTGGATGAATTATCAAAAGATTCTTCATCTATTTGTAATATATGAAACAATTGACTTCTGATGTTATCATCTATTTGTAAGGCATTTATTTTCTTTTTTAGTCTGCATTTATTTTTATAGTGCCCTACCTTGCCACAATTATAGCAAACAGGAATTTTTCTTTTTCCCTTAGATTTCTTAAAACTTCTCTTGGGGGAGAATTTCTTAGAAAACATTTCTTTGGCAGCAACTCTATTGGTATCTGGTTTATATTTTTTATGCCTATATTTTCTCTTATCAGCATCTTTGGCCATAGGCAGAGTATTGTATCCAAAATGTTCGCAGAAATCTACAAATTCTTTTCTGCCTGTCATTTTTTGTTTCTCCAATTGCCTTTTTAGCTTTAGATCTGTGCAAAGGGCGAGGCCTTCTACACATATTTCTGCTGATAATTCTGCTAATGTATATAAAGAGTATGGGATTATTCCTCCATGCTTATTTCTTAATCTTGTTTTGACCTTTTCGGTGAAAAGATGGGTTAAACCGGAAATAAATTTCTATTTCCAGTGGTCCGATTTACTGTCTTCTCTAGAGAAGAGCCTAGAGAAGAATACATCCTTATACCACTTATAATGAGATAGTGTTGGGCATCTAAGATTAGAAAGAAGGTCTTCATATCTTTCATCAAGTAATGTAGTAGTCCCTACGAAGTGGAGAGTAATTGTATATATTAAAATATTAACGACATCAATTTCATTATTAACTATATCCTAGCCATATTCATTCTTTACTACCCATTGCCTTGTAGAAGCCAATATTTCCTTTTTTGATGGCTTTGGCTATTTCTTGATCATGGTTTCCACTTATTTTGCATGTTGTTGCGTACATGGTCATATGTTTCATCAATACAAGTATTTGATTTTCAGACACACCGTCTATATTCCAATTGACAATTATTCTTCCTGAATATGAAACGGTACTGGTAATTAAATATTCTTTAAACTGAATGTTTACAGGAGTTGGTCTTGGGTAATACATTCTAGTCTGATAAGTTGGTCTTACCTTTCTTCCATAGACTATTTTATTTATTTCAAGGTCTTCTGTTTTAAAGGCTTCTTCTATCTATTGGATTTCACTATTGGTTAGGGTTTCTTCCTGTAGCACTATACCTTCTTGCTCAATCGCTATTCCCTTTCCTTTTATGCTTAGCTTTGCTAGCTTCTTCACCAATTCGTCAATCAACTCTTTATTATCTTCTTTCTTTTTTATACCTTGGAAACTGAATTGCTCCTTACTGAGCTCTGGAGGAGGTTTAAATAATAAATTTTTTTTCTTATTTATATCGATTGTCTTATGTTGAGGTATACTTGGGGATTTTCCTAACATATTTTCAATTCTTGTTGTTTGTTCCCAATGGTTTGTAGACAAAGATTAGTATAATTATTTTGTTCAATGATATGAGATATGACATCTATTTTATGGGTATGATGTTCTGTTTCCTTTGGAATGATTTTATAAGGAGAGGCTTTTGTCTCAGATTTTTCTTTCAATGCCCCTTTCAGCTGGAGACTTTTCTCAGGAGGGTGAATACTTTGTATTTCTTCTCCTTCATTGGTATAAAAGGTTTGGTATTGATTTTCTATAGTATTAAGGCCAAAATCTGGGATTGGTATATCCTTTTCTTTTATAATGTATCTTAACCAGTCAAAGAATCCTATATTTTGCTTTTTTTTCTTTATAAATTTATTGAATCTTTTATGAAAGGCATCCAATAATTCTTGGGGGAATTCAGCTGGATACCAACCCCGGATTTCTTTATTTTCTTCGGACAGGAAGTCGTTTTTTATCCCTTCTATGTCTATTCTGAATTTCTCTTCCTTTTGAAGAGTAAAAATAATAAAATCTAGATCCGAAGGTGTAGGTTCATTTTTAGATGAGCTGGGTTCGTATACCCTGTATACCGGTCTTTGGATATTACTATTTGTCCTTGATAATCCAACTAATATAGGTCTTTGTGGTATGGAAGAGGTAGAGTGTCTAGAGGGTACATAATGTCTAGATGGTGCTCTTAAAGACTCTTCTGATAGATTTATTCTAGTGCGTCTGTTTGAACTAAATTGTATTTCTATATCTCCATCAGGATATTCGATAATTTGGTATGGTTCTCTATTAGTTGGTGCTTTCGACTGTTGGTTCTCACAGTTTAAGGACCAATTTTCTGGAAGGGTTATTTGGGACTAGCTTATAGACTTCGGCATAACTGTATTCGATTTTTTCATATTGGTTTTAAAAAGCACTATTTGTCCTTTGGTATCCATTTGCAGGGTATTTGGACATAAAGTGTTCATTATTTTATAGCATATTCTATATACTAATGCAATATTTTGTGATCCAGGGTTCATATCCCTTGGGGTTTTATATTTAGAGTAAGGACCTATAAGAGGTTAGGGTCTGCTAAGGATTCTGAAAAGTTGGGGAAACAGTTAAAGTATATAGGTCCATTACAAAGACTAGACTCTATTATTCCTAAAAGGGAGTCTGAGAATTTATTATGACGATCATCTCTTAAACATAAAAGGACAAAATTATTTAACCCTAGTCGAGTCAGAGGTTTTATAGCAATTTGGATAAGTCCTATGTGTAAATATCTATATTCCTAAGCCTTATGATTTTGGATCGTTCTGTTAGAAAGTAACTGAAAACTTTCTTATTCACTAGTTATTGATATACTTTATTCTTCTGTCCCCCCTGCAAAAACTCACGAGTTAAAAAGTCAGGAAGATAATTAGTATTTCCTTTAATATGTTCAATATCAAATTCAAAGGAATATAAGATAACTTGCCATCTTGCAAAAATTTGTTTAGAGACAAGGTTTTTGACATCTTTATGAAGAATATCTTTTGTGGCTTTACAATCAGTTCGTATGAGAAACTTTTGGTTGAGTAAGTCACTTTGGAACTTTGTGACACAGTGAACAATGGCTAAAAGCTCTTTTTTAACTATAGAGTAGTTTTGCCTGGTACTGGGACTATTTCCATCTTTCCTTTTCCCTTGTTTGGTAATATTATTCTCCTGTCCCCCCTGCAAAAACCTACGAGTAAAAAACAAGGAAGAAATAACCATAGACAACATAGAAAAACAGATACAAAATTGGAATATTCCTAAAGTTTCCATAATTGATATTTATAAAAAAAAAAAAAAAAAATTTAGGGTCACGTACGCTCCTTCTCTAATTGTGCCCTGATCGAGTCACCCTCGACTTGGGCACACTCGACTAGGCATAGATTGTGCTTCGTTTTACTGTTTTGACTGAATACTTTCTTAGGGGTTGCTTACCCCTCCATCTTTATTGTGTTATCGAGCGAGCTCCTCCTCGAAGCACACATCGCTTGACATGATTTGTACCTAGCACTCACATTATTTCTTCCACTTGGTGTTTGCTTGCTTGACAATTCTTTTTACTTGCAACCTTTAATAGGTTATCAGGACCTACGTAGGGACCTACTCAGACCTAGCCTACCCATAGTTTGGGACAAAAGTTTTCGAGTTCATTGTTTGTTTATATCAGTTGATTAGTCTTAGATCTCAGTCCAGATCCACTTTTTGTCCGAGCTGAAATCTTTTGGGTCCAAGTCCAGGCTTGTACCCGATCTAGCCTAGGTCCAAACCAGGATCACACTCAAGTTCGAATCTAGGCCCCTTTTTGGTTTGAGCCGAGGCGCACACCAAATCTCACCTAGACCTTAGTCCAGGTCCACACTCGGTCTAAAGTTGAAACCTTCTGGGTCCAAGTCTAGGCTTGTGCCCAGCCTAGCCCAAGTCTGAACCAGGTTCACACCTAGCTCCAAACCTAGGCCCCGTTTTGGTCCGAGCCAAGGCTCGGACCTAACCCAATCTTGATCCAGTCTGGGTCAACACCCTGTCTGATATTTGAAACCCTCTAGGTTCAAGCCCAGGTTTGTGCCCAGCCTAGCCTAGGTCTGAACTTGGATTACGCCCAGGTCTGAACCTAGGCCCCCTCTCGGTTCGAGCCAAGACTCATACCCATCTAGTCTAGATCTCTGTCTAGGTCTGAGCTTAGGCCTAAGTATAAAGTTGCCTCTAAAACTTGTCTAGCCTCATCTTGGTTTAAGGTCCAAACTGAAACTCATCAAGTTTAGTAAGATCCATCATGTCTGGTCTTTGCTTAGGTATAGATTCAGAGTTGTCCCTAGAGTTAGACTACGTTCACCTTAGTTTCGGGTTCAAACCTAAGTCCATCAAGTCAATACCTAGGTTATTTTAAGCATAGTCTAGGTCCATACCCAGGTTAGGTCCAAACCTTCCTATTTTAACACAAGTCAAAGAGTTATGACCCAGGATCAAAGAAGAGCAAGGTCCAACCCTATGGCTCCAGCCTAGTCTTGATCCAGAGAACCTAATCAATCTGAGAGATACCGTCACAGTGCTCCCTCACAAATTCATAGTACTTATGTCAATGAGCCAAGTCTCAACCCATATGGAACCATACCTAGTCGTCCAAGCCTCGCTCAGGGCCATCATTTGGAAGGCATGAGTCAACAGATTAATAGGGTTTGTAATACCCTGAACAGTCAAGGGGTTAGGCCAAGGGCAATCCTCCAAGACATGGGGGTTAGCCTCAAATCCAGTCAGCACACCAAGAGTAAGGCCCCAGCCCAGATCTCTGAGTCAACCAATCTCAGTCAGGTTAATCCTTGATGTTCAATTACCAGCCCAGCATTTCAATCTTAGCAAGCAGCCAGTTAGTGGGCAAGTGAATTCACATACAACTAGGGTAAGTCTACTCAAGCAACCCATCACTAATAAAGGTCAGGGTTTTGACCTAACCCGATATCAAAACAATCCTAAGTTGCATACATCCTGCTGAACAGAGGATACACCATCCAACCTAGTGAATCTAGGCAAGTCAGGTTAGAAGCTCAAGCTATAGGCCACCTCCAACATGTTGGCTCAAACAAACATAACCCTAAGGGTGTTAGCCTACCAATCCAACCCACTATGGGCCAAGGGTCTAATTCTAGTCATCACTCGAGCCCATGACTACCTAGATGGCGGATTCCCTCTGGCAATAGTTATGGTATTCCTTCACTCTTTCAATTCAGTGCTTGGACAAGAGAATACCCTAGCCATAAGGATAGATCATCCAGTCAAGCTTAGGGGCAGGTAGACCTAGTCCCCCAAGGTCAGAGGTCTAGTAATCATAGTAGCTCGAGTCGTCCTTCCCAATCAAGTGATGATCCTATCTTACAGGCCTTCTTGTATGGCCATGTAGTACAAACTCCAAGTAATGGATCAACTTACGCCCAGTTAAACCCAGGTGAGTCTATAGGTTGACAACCGCCACACCAAGTTCACAACACTCCCCAAGCTCAATCTTTGGGGCGACCACTACATGGGTCCAACTACCAGTTTATACAAGCCACATACCACAAATCCATGTTCAACAGACCATGCAGCCGAGCCAGGTCACTGTTATAACATTGACTCAATTCACCCACATGAAATGACTCCAAGACTCTTTAGAGAAATGAGAATATGAGATTTCTCAGCTCCTAAAGCCTATGTTCAAGAAACTCTAGGACACCTAAAAGATCTACCAGTAGGGTTGTGATGCCACAATTCAGAAACAAATTTTCCAGGAAAGAAGATCTTGAGGTACACATCAATGCCTACTTATTAATGGTCCATACATTGCGAGACCTACCCAATTAACTTAAGGGCATGTTCTCGCATGGCTTATCAAAAGAGCCCCTAAGGTGGCATCAGAGATTCATGAAGGATAACCCTCATGCAACTCTTGAAAAAATGCCCAGGCAATTTTCCTCCTGTTATTGTGGGACAAGGACAAGAGCCGTTACCCTTAACCAAACAAAAGTCAGGCGAGTCTCTTTCTGACTTTATAACCAAATTCAGAGAGCCCGCTATGCAAGTCGCTGAAACTCCACTCCCTGAAGCCGTGAATGTAAGCATGGTATCAGAGAACATGACTCCAGAATATGTCACCTTCTTCAGTAAGGAGACAGTCCCTTACCCATTTGACGTTATGCTCGAAAGAGTATGGCGATATAAGCGAGCTAAGGAAGATGAAGCCAAAGTCTCTAACAACCTAATGATAGTCGACCCTCTACAAGAAGGAGATGAGAATGATGACATGACTAGTGAAGAACCCTCTCAAGGAAGAGAGGTGAACTCGATCAAGAAAAGAAACCCTTCTGCAAACTATCCACAAGAAGAGACAAAAAATTCCTCTACAACATGGAGGATGCAGACTTCTACACCAAGGGAATTCACTCCCATTGATGAACCTGTGGCCAGTGTCATTAAGAAGTTGCTTAAGGCAAGGCTCATAGAATTACTTGCAATAGTCATGATTCTTTCCTTACATGGAGGCAATACATCTCGATGGTCTGATTGGCATGAAAATTATGCCCATAACACTGAAGAATCCCAAGCTTTTAGGTAAAGAGTTCAGGACTTCATTGATAACAGCACGATAAGTGTCAGAAAGAAAGAGACTGATGGAAAATAAGAACCAGAAACTATAGATGTCTCGACAAACAATTCTAATGTCAATCTAATTAACTCAGAAGCATTACAAACTGTACTCAAAACAGAAGAACATCCACAATGGCCTTGGAGCACAAGAAGAAATCAACTGGAAAGTTTGGTAGATGAAGAACAAATTAGGCATAGGCTAACTCAGGAGTTAAGGACTAAGGATCGTCAAGATCAAAATAATGAGGATAACCTTAGCTCCAAGCCCATAACCCAAGAAATGGCAAAAGAAAGGGTCATGACATGTAAAATTTCACTCCAAGATACAGTCTCAAAAGTGGTGCAAGAGCTCCCCATCATCGAGAATCAAACTGGAGTAGATGATCCCTTTAATCCGTACTTCCAAATTAACACAATAAATAATTCACGCATGTGTGACAATGAATCAAACTCATAAGAGCAAAATGAACTTGAGCATAAGCTCAACCCAAACTCTGAAGTTGTGGATTCCCAAACTCATGGTGACAAGAAAAACCTTAATTTTGGGACAATAACTCAAGAGGAGGCAGATAAGAAAATTCTTCAAGGACACGTATTGCCTCAAATATCAAAAGAAGTTGACCTTCTGAAAATTCTTCACAAGGCTTCCTAGATGATCCACCCATCTGAGACGAGGAATTAAAAGCTGATGACCAAATTGGGTCACCTCTTCAAGAAGAGAGATTTTCAAAGCTTAACTAGGGCAGGAGCACAACTCCGATAGTTGGAGCACCCTAATATCAAGAAAGTTCGTCTCATGAAGAACAAGTTCCAAACGGAACAGAAATAGGGCAACCCCATCAAACTACTCAATAGGAGCAATCTCCTCTCATGAAGAGGGCACAACATGGGCAATTAATAAGATTCAGCCCTTGTTTGTTAACTCCTAACATGCCATAAGGTCATTTAATGTTAACTTAGTAAATCTTCTTATGCGAGAGTCTCACCCGAGCTTAAGAACTGAGAAGGAGCCTACTATGGAATTAGCTCTTGAAAATAAACATAAAATTTGCAATGAAAGAGACAATTGAAAAGGAGTTGGTGATCACTCACCCCTTATAAAAAACCAAATGGGGCATTCACGCCTCAAATTTCAAAAGGCATTGACGCTTAGTGGGTAACACACATTATCGCATTAACAGTGAGGACCTAATGAACTTGTCTGACCACGTAAAAGATTGAGAGATCATAAAACTAAGAGTGATTCTTAATCCCAAAATCAAGGTTCAAGTGGGGTAATTCAAAGGATAAATCCAAGGGGAACTCGACGACCATTGTCAAAGAAATATTGGATGCCAACTTGGGGAAAAGGAAATCATAGGATGACTGAAATTAGAACCTCCCTGCCACTTGAATAAAGGAAAGAAAGATGATTAAATTCTTGCATAGTCTTAAAGCGAAATGCCAAGAAAGAAAAAGAAAAAAAGAAAGAAAGAAAAGACACCATTGACTCTTCTTCTTCCTCCTCATCCTCTTCCATTGTCATCAATTTCATCGTCAAAAAAAAAAAAAAAAAATCTGTTCGAACCCCAAGCATTGGAGAAAAGGCAACCGGGCTGAACACTCGAAAGGGACCTCAGAGCGATGAAAAAAAAAATCTGTTAGGTTTAAAATCCGAAAGGAATCCCAAGCGTTGAAAAAAAGGCTACCGGGCTGAAAACCCGAAAGGGACCTCGGGGCGATGAAAAAGAAGAAGTTCTCTCCTTTACTTCTATTCTCCAAAATCTTTTCTCTCTAAACATCTGCTCTTCTTTCTTCCTGAGTCAAAAGGGTGTCAAAAGAAAAATCAATGAGCATTAGCATGATAGAACATTCTTATGGACATCAATCATGAATTTTGAAAGGTGATTAGTGGAGGAACGAAATCGGAAATCCAAAGAGATTCTGAACAACCAGGGGCAGTATCATGTGTTTTTCAAAACTATGCTTTGCTCGAAAACTCCAGAGAACTCTCATTTGAATTGAAATACAAGAGCTGAGGTTGGAAGATAAAGAAATACTTGACAATTCCTCGTCCTGAAGATTCAAGCAAGGACTCGACATGCTCACATAGGGTCCACCAAAGGGGTCACAAGTGGTTAAACTGTAAGACCCACATTTAAAAATTAAAAATAAAAATAAATTAAAAAATATTAAAATTTTCATTTTAAAACTTTTCTTTTAAAGGACACTCCATGGTTTGTATGAGTATAACGCCAATACCATGTCCATCGCTGCATAACATTAAACTACTTAGACGGCTCTACAGTTGCAGGGGTTAAAATTGCTAAATAAAATTTTTTTTTTTCAAAATATATTTCTCATTTCAAAATTTTCATTATGTCTTGTGTTTTAAAAAAACTTTAATTTCCGTGTTAAAAACGTGACCTATCCAAAGCTCCTAGTTCTATTTCAAAATTCCCCCTTTGTTTTCAAAATTCTAAAAGACCTTTAAAAACGAATGAGCTTGGACACCCGTATATACGTTGCCGCCTTATCTCTCTCTTCAGAATTGACCAGGCAAACATTTCCCTTGAACAAGTAAAACCTATAGAAGACCTTAGGAAACCCTAAAGAAATTAAAGAAAATGTCAGGTTTAAGAATTTGAAATCAAAGAAAACGAGAATTTTAATCTCATAAGCCATCCTTTTGGTAAATACTCAATTGCATCAAAATGAGGTGTCCTAACATCACTTGGTCATATTATAATCTATATACAAATATGCAGCCCTACGTAAGGTCTCACATGCTAAATAAAATATTCTTAAGTAAGAAACCGGTAGAGGCTATCTAGTGGATCACTCATGTGAAAGTGAATGCATATGATCTCCATGACATGAAATATATGGACAAGAGAGGATTCTATGTGTTAATCTTATGCAATTTACTATTGAAAAACCAAAAGTCCAACATAAAGATGCCTAGCAATTCTCACAGTTGGCATCTTTTCATGTGACTCAAGTTTTTCAATTTGCAAACAATCAAAACAAGAATATTTATAATGTAGCGAAATAATATAGCCCCTAGGGTCACAAAAGATCAATTTCAAATAAGAGACCAAACACTCCATTTGGTTTTTCCATAAATAATTCTCATATGATGCCTCTTCTAAAGCTTCTTATAAATAAATTGATTTGAGAAATACATTTTCAAAAATTAAAACCAAGGTTCTCCTTTTGAGGATGGTTTTCCCATCTAACTTATCGACGATGCTCCCACTCAAACTAAGAATGTTGGTTTTCAAAACAACTTTGTATTTTGGTTTTGGAAATACAAGTTCCTTTTTAAGAAATACTTTAAAAATCTCCAAAATAAAACTATTCAAATGTTGGTGACTATGAGTCACCCCACATAATAATGTGGTCATGACATAATGCTAGAAGATCCTCTACGATCATCTAGATTGAATCTGGGCCCCAGTACGCCAAGTACTCGCGTTATATGAATCTGGGCCCCAATTCGCCAAGTACTCGAGTTATATGAATCTGGGCCCTAGTGCACCAAGTACCCAGATTGAATCTCCCTCTTACTCCCACTAAGCGAAAGACTCTTGGCTTTAAGGCGACATTGCCCACACAAATACCCCACATAGGTCTCCTCCACCTATGGCACACTGGATTACGGCCTATCCACCTATGGCACCTATGGGCTAGGGCATGCTACCGTTTATGGGTGCCACACCCTCTAGTAATTTTAGAAATTAATAAAATGATTTTTAGAGCACAATAAGTATTTTTATTTTCCCTTTATATGAATTAAATTGAGGAAGTTCAATTTGAGCTGCATAAAAGAAAATTAGCTAAAAATAAAATATCGAGAGTGTTTTAAAAATTCATTTTTATATTCTAAGATTCAAATAAGACATATTAAAATATATTACAATAAATTTTTATGGGAATTGGATAAAAAGAGTCAAGGATAACATAAATATACTAAGGCACTCCATCCCTTCTGGAAACCGCATCCCACTATCATCTTCTCAAACTGGCCCAACGGAACCATGACCCATAGCCTATCGCTGGGGTTCATAATTAGTCCATCAAAGTCATCCAATAAATGAAAGGAACACGATCTTAACCGATGGATTGCAAGTTCCTCCCTGAGGATAGTCTAGGTCCCATTTGACGCACACACTCTCTCATAGGACCTTCCAACACAATCAGTATTACAAGGAGATATCTCTTTCACATATGTACACGACATGCTCCTAAGGGTTGCTTATTGGACGGCTATCTAATTTACATGCCATGCAATGACAATGCTGAGGATTTTGGCCCTTCTCCTCTCCAGCCAACCACTGCACACAGAGTTACATCTAGTCCCCTGGCCAACCACCCTGGGTATCTCTCTAACCTCATCAAGGTATGACTCTACAAACTTTTATTGGTCGTGCCGTATGCCTAGCGCTAAGGGTTTTAGACATTAACCGGAGTCTAGCCCGTTGAAACTCTGGTGAGTTACGACATTAATAATGCCACACAGTCCATCCAGACCACGCTCCTACTGAAGCCATCATATCAATAATGAAAATCTTCAGTACATGCCCTTTTAAGGCCTTTAGATGACCACATAACCCCAACATCCACTTCCCTAACCTCTTTCGTATCGCCAGAGATCCCAAATCTTTTCGAAACTAATGGCCATATTCGCTCATGGAACCCCGGCTTTCACGGACCCCTCCGCGATAGAGAGGTCCACTGCTTCCTCGAACTTCCAGCCATCCTTCACCCCCACTACCTCCCCACCCAAGGAGAGGACAAAATCATTTTGACTCCTCCTTTTGTAATCTTCTCAATGGCTTCCGTTTACCATAAACTAGACTCTTGTAGGTCATCCCATCATTGCTAAGGCTTGGTTAAGTTTTATTCCTCCCAAAATCTAGATCGCCTTGTCGGAGAGAGCACTAACGGTTGACCAACTCCAAAGGAGGTGCATGATCCCCTATTGTAGCTCCATGTGCATGGACGATGAGGAAACTAACTTGCACCATTTTGTCCATTGCAGCATCGCTCGCCAATTCTGGGACGACGTCCTACACCTGTTCAATTGGACCTGGGCGACCCCTAAGTCTGTACCCCACCTTTTCCAACAGATGCAATTCCTTTTGTGGCCCAAATCAGGCACTATGTTGTGGAAGGCTTTTGTGGTTGCTACTCGTTGGACCATTAGGAAATAATACAACCAAAGGATCTTCTAAGTTCAATCCACACATCTCCTGGCCCTATGGGATTCCATCAAGTCCCCGGTGATATTTTGGGCTATCAACTGTAGTAGATTATAACATGTACGTCTTTTCACTGAATACAAATGTTAACGTGTTCAATAAACTAAGCTAAGGTGTATGATAATGGATCGAGCGAGCATTGGCTCGATCCCAATTTTATCATATGCTAATAATTGACCTCGTTTTATGTATAGTGGAACTTTGATCCCTCCAAGTCTAAACTTCGATCTCAGTAGCATGGGATCTCACTCCCAGGTATTCTATGATCTAGCTCCTTAACCTTTTTTAATGTACGGATGTCGATCCTAACCCTAGGACGCTTCCCACCTAGTGGTTCAGTGTTCCCCAAATTGATACCGCTCCCCAGCCCGCTCTCCCCTCCAACAACTATGGTAGGGAGCTGTGTAGTGACAATAAAAGCTTTTTTGTTAATTAATTTCTGTTGAAATTTTACCTTTCTTTTTTTTTGAATGGTAATTGGAATACAGTGTAAATGGAACTCTGGACATCATCTTGTGACACTTGCCACCTTAACTACCTTTGCCTAGGCCAATTCTTTATTGAAATTTTCATTTATTTTATTCTTTAAACTTCAAAAACAAATTTATCTAAAAACGTCTTTTTATCCAAGATAAGAAGAGTCATCCATGTAATAGATGTGCCTTATCCTACAGGAATCTTGTTTTACATATAAATCTTTATTTCTATATACTCCCATGTTCTGCTACAAGGTTTATCTTATGGTAGAAAACCAATGGTTTTTTAATGCAATTTTGAGAGGTGAAGCTACAATATGATAAGGCAATCTTCCACTCAGTCGAACTATGCTTTTCAACTGACTAATATGGTTTTCCAATTGAAGGTGGTGTCTGTTACCTTCATTAGTGCTGCTCATGCTTATGCGATCATCCCTGACAAAGTGACATTTGGACGGACACTCAGGAGTATGACATCTGAAGGACTTTCTAATTTGGCAAGAAGGATCAGAGAGGTAACCAGCACAAAATACAGAAAACAGGCACGTTTATTCACTTAAATATCTTAGTATACATACATATATACATATAACATTTCCAACATGCACTCACCCTGGGAGACACATAACATGCATTTGAGAAGTAGTCCGTTAATTGTAGGCTCAGCTGCAATATATTTGGTGATTCCTACTACACCTGTATGTGCATGCACTCATACTCAAACACACACATATCGATGTATATTTCAAATATAGATACTTGCAATATATATGCACCTTAATATGTTCTTTCAGTTCACATATAGTTTGCATATATATGTAGCTATCTGCTTCCATGTATTTTTAAACAAACTCTTACTTTCATGCATGATGCACACAGGCAAGCTCACATACAAATATGCTTACATGCAGATGAATGCGTGCACATTTCCTTTTTGGGTACAATTCAAACTCAGGACATTGTGTATCCATTCTTTTTGGGGTAGTTAAGTTGTAGGATATAAACTCCAAGCATTGTGTTACAATTGGCAGCACCTTGACCAATCAAGCTTGAAACTGGATTCCTATAAATGCATGTGTACGAATGGATCATTCTTTATGAAGAGTACAGAATACATGTCCAAATGCATTCACATATACATCCATACAAACGTACATATGCATATACCTACATTCATAGAGTACATAGCTGCACAAATGATGGATAATTCTCCATGAACAGGTGATAGAGGCCCAATCTGTGGTGCACAGGTGCAGTGCATCCATTGATTTCATGGAGAAGATTGGGAGACCCTATCCTGAAACACTGAATGATGACGGGATGTACATGCATGTGAAGCGGGTTGGGGAGAGCTTGCTTGGTGAGCACAATGTTCACTTGAGCCCACCAGTTATGGGTGCTGAAGACTTTGGCTTTTATTCACAAATTATCCCTAGTGCAATGTTTTGGTTGGGTATAAGGAATGTGAGTGGTGGGTCCCATCACTCCCTCCATTCTCCACACTTTTTCTTGGATGAAAATGCCCTTCCTATAGGTGCAGCGTTGCATGCTGCAGTGGCAGTGGCTTATTTGGAAAGTCAGACTTCGCGCTTTCACTAGGCCAGGGACATTTTGTCTTTTGGACCTCCTTGGTGAGAGAGCATAGGTTATGTGGTTGGAGGAGATCGATGTGGTTTCAGATGGTTTGGTCATTCTAATGCAATGGCATTTTCATCAGTTTCTAAAAATTATTGACATTTTCATAATGCTCAAGCAAGTTATTTTGATTTTGGGCAAACAGTGCAGAAGAATTTGGGACTCTTATGATAATTGGGATCATTTGATAGAAGCTAACAAGCCACATCGTCAATTGCAAGGCCTAAATTTGGGTTGTTTCCGTCAATTTAAAGTATGTTTTCAGATCATGTAAAAGCAAAATTGTTCTCAGTTTACAAGCAGGGAATTTGTTTCTAAAAGTTGATTTAGCAATATAAGCCTGCTACTATCCTTTTCGGTGCTCTCTTCCAAATTAAACAGTAGACTGATGCAGCTGGACTAAGGGTTCAGTTTGTTTCCCAGGAAAAACTCTACGAGAAAATTTTTCCACGGTAGATTTCTGCTCTCGAGTGTTGGTTTCATGTGAAACTTCTTGGCAGTAGAGCGACTAGTGCAGAATATTCCTTCTTTCTTTTTTCTTGGTCGTTAGTATCGAGCATTCCTGGCCTTACCCAAGGCACTTATTTCAGACCTAATTATGTATAAAAGCACTTTTCTAGGCAATAGAAAGTACATCCTTCTTTAGTTTGGAAAAAGTTTATACTCTAAACAATCAAATTAGAGCCTACCTCAAAACTTTGCTTACCTCAAAACTTTCACTAGATGAGGTTGTTTTGATGGCCAAATATCATCAAATTGATCATCTCGACATCAAGATGCATGGACAGGAGAAAAAAAATAGATTTCAAGTTTTAGAAATAGTGCATTTTTTAACGCATTTTTAGACCGTCAATTTTCAATATTTTCAAGTTTTCATAGATCTGCTCAATCTATATTAGTTTTGAAGCTTTTAAATTTATAACTAAGGATGGAAATATAATTCAAGGCTATCACAAAACTTTCTAGTATTGAAACCATATTTTTCAACACTATTTGAAGGTATGCCTAATTTTATTGTTTAGAGCTTGGGCACTATACAAACCGTACCCTTTTAGTTTTGGTGTATCATATATAATGTTAATTTTCTCATGTGTTTTTTTCTTTTGGCTTGATAAACCGACTATTTATATCACAATTAGTAGATAAGCAACCCAACACCTTAATCTACTTTTTAAAACACTGAGTTCAACGAAACTGTTATCAAGTTTAAATAGGTTGCAAATGAATACCCAAAGAAAGATTAGGGCAAGGATATGGAGTCCATATGGCAAGGGAATGGGAGTCCACCAATAGAAAGAACTAACAGACTGAATTTTAAATGGAACTTAAATGTATAAAGGAGGAAAGGGATTCAAGGGGTTACATTCATCTCACTTACACTTACTCAGCTCCTGGCAAAACAACTTCTAATTAGGCTTAAGCTAGAGCTATACTACAAGGATTAAGAACCAATTAGAATAGAAACTTTAAAGGGGATAAGGAAACTAAGGGTGACTTTCGAAATGTGATCCAAATGGTGTACCAGAGAGGCTTCAACTCCAAGGAGGCTTGCTACCACAATAGTCGAAATCCGAGATATCTTTGAAACCAATCAAATTAGGATCAATCACCATCATGGGAAGCTAATACGGAATCAGATCGTCTGTCTTAAGGAGGTGTTAACCATAACGAATGTAGAAACGAAATAACAATCCACGAAGCAAAAAAGAAAAAATAAACATAAAAAGAAAGAGACAATCAACCACAACACAAAGATATACGTGGTTTGGCAACGTACCTACCTCCACGGGGAGATGAGAGCTTCTTTACTGGCAATGAGAATGGGGTTGCAATAGCTCTCTTCCTCACACCTCTCACTGCTTCCATATTACAAAGAAATCTCCATTTTTCCTTAACCCTAAAAGAACCCTCATCGCAACAATATATATAGTCACAGGTAGATGGTACAAATTATTGAAATACCCCATGTATGGATACAAGCCCTTCGGGCTTTTAACGGCCATCCGGAGTCATATCTTGACTCCACCTTGGCAGATCTATTTCCTCTGAGTACAAGACAACAATCCTCAACACTGAAATGGTGGTAAGAGGTCCCTTTTCACTATAGTTCAATTTTACTTGAGGACTGGCCTTTACCAATTATCTAATCTGTAATTTTTATAGTAAATGAAAAAACCAAGTTTTTTATTAGTAAATGAAAGAACCAAGTTTATATTCAAACAGAAATACAATGACCATGTGTGTTATCCACAATTCTTTTATTAAAGAAACTGAATTTATCATGAAGAAATGGAAGATGCAACTAGAGCTTAAGAATTAAATCTCTCTCGTTGGTATTAGACAATTACAATTAACAGTTGGGGAAAAAAAAAAAAAAAAGGCTACCCAAGAAGCCTTCCATGGCTTCTCTATTGGATAAGTTTGCGAAACTCAGACGATTGATTTATGGCCATTGTACTCTTAATCAAGGGACGCAGAGGTTGAATATTTACAGAAGATCTTGTTCATTCACAAAAAGGATGAGTGGTCCAGATCAAGTTTACCTTCACCTAATTGGTGAGATAGTGTCTCCTAGTTTAATATAGGCGATCCATTTTATAAAGTTTGAATGGACGGCTCAGATATTGGCAAGCATATCTTAAATATGGCCCGCCATCTAAATTCAAGTCCAAACTTACTACTCTAAGTGCTTCCGGCGTACTCTGTATTACTATAGAAGTGCAAATCTCTCTATCTATCTCTCATTAACCATAATTTACATTCGGCTGCACCCCAGGATCTCTCTCTCTCTCTCTCAACAATCAATCCTACTATACATTCAAAGCCACCACATGTTTTTTTCCTCCTCTCTCTTCTTTGGATCAACCTCACAATATATTATGAAATACACACTATATCCACCTATAGCCAGGGATCTTTCTCACCCCTCTCTCTCTCATCATCTCCCTCACATGCACAACCAAACACCCGTAGATAGGGGTAGCATGCACAACCAAACACCTGTAAAAATGAATAATCTGGTGGATCTTAAACAACTTGTCAATGGGTGTTTCATTTCCAATGAAAGGAGAAGGGAGTCTATTTATTAGAAAAACCGCACATTCAAAGGCATGATTCTAGTAATTAAATGGTACTGATTCATGGACAAGTAAGGACATGCCTGTTTTGACAATATGCATGTGTTTTCGTTCAGCAGAACTATTCTGCTCATGAGTATGTGGGCAAGATAGACAATGTTCTAACCCACAAGAAGCTAAATATGGAGATAGATGACGATATTCTCCACCCCAATCTGTTTATAAACACTTGATATGTTTTTCAAATAAATTTTCAACCAAAGCCTTAAGTTTTAGAAAAGTGTCATAAACATCTGATTTTTAAAGAAGATGAAATATCCATGTAAATCGACTAAAGCTATCCAAGAGATGAACATAATAATAGTAGCCTTCTATAGATGCAACTGGTGCAGGTCCCCATACATCCGAAAATATTAAACCCAATGGCTTAGTACAAATAGTGGATGAGTGCCAAAAAGGGGGTTTATGACTTTTCCCTTCATAAACATGAAGAGCCTTATTACAGGCTTTGCTGGATGGCCCAGTCGATTTTGCCATTCCGTTATTGCAACTTTTTCTCCAAAGAATGCTGAACCCATACTCTTATTATTCCTCGATCATCTTGCTGCAGTAGGAAAGCCATTGTTTGATGATGACTTGATACCTCACATTCTTAGTGGAGAGTATAATTCATTTCAGATGTCTATGAATACAAAGTTTGATCCAATTACTCTCAATGATCTCTATGGTATCTTGCTAAGCCAAGATATTCAACTCCGACCAACATGGCATGTTGGACATTGGCTCTCCATCGGCCAATCTTGCAACCACACCAAACTACAACTCAAGAAGGGGGTGTCGCAGTCAGTTCCTAAATCGTGGACACGATGGCCATGGTCGTGGTCGTAGTCAAGGCTATGGTCAGCAGCAAAACAATAACTCCCACTTTGGAAATCAACAAGGTAATCGTCCCCGCATAACTTGCCAAGTATGCAATTGTGTGGGCCACTCAGTCCTCCAATGGCGACAATGCTTTAACCATGCATTTCAACCTAATTCGGGTGTAAACCTAAATGCTTTTCACGCAGACCATTCCAGCATCCACACTCAAGAGCTTCCAATGACATTATTGTTGATCTCTCCACTCAAAATATACCGGACCAGAATAGATAAAGATTGGCAATGGTACAATTTTGAGAATAAAAAGTATTGGTTCCTCAAAACTCATTACAAACAATGCTAAATTTACTTTTCACAATATTCTACATATTCCTTCCATTTGCCACAATTTATTGTTAGTTAAGCAGTTTACGAAGGATATGTTGTGTTTGAAATTCACCCTTCTCATTTTGTTGTAAAGGATCAATCAAGGGGAGAGCTCTATTGCCTAGGCCGACTAAGGATAGTTCATACCAACTAGAGGTAGCAAAGAAGAGTTATGCTTTTTGCTTGCTGAAAATAATCAGCAATGTTCAAGGATCCCTTCTTGGTAGTCTACAATTGGAATCGCACTTGCATTATACATGCTCGTGAGTGATTAAAAAACGAGCGTTCTAGTGTAGTCCATACTTTTTGGGAGGTGGTAAGACCCATGTTCTTGGCATGGATACTTTATGTGAGGGTCGAGATAATCCAGCTAAGTAACAGCTGGTCTTGTCGCTTCCAATTGAGAAACGCATGGCTGATCTTGGGCTCCTCATAACTTTCAGCTGGAAGAAATTCAGCAGGGCAATGGAGGGAGCCATCCACATAGTCAAGAAGATCATACCATCGAAGAATGGGTATGAATTGACATTTTCAAAGCAAGTAATTGGTAGTTGTGAGTTTGTGGGGAAGAAAGTGATGGAGGTTATTAATGGGAGGGTTACGTTTATCGTCAACAAGTGTAGGTGCATTGCTAGTAGGTGTGGTCATTGTTGAGTTTAAGGAAAAGGGTAAAAAAAATATATATGGGGAGGATAGGTAGGCACAAAGAAGCTGCTGAATGTTAGAGAGAGAGAGAGTGAAAGAGATTTTACAGAGAGAGGGTTTAGATGGAGTTAGGTAGAATATTAGAGATAATATGATAAGGCTAGAGAGAGAGATGTATTTTAAAAAAATAAAAATAAATGGCTTAACTAGTAATGAAGAGAGGGATTTGTACGCAGAGAGAAGAACTTGGGTTAAGGAATGTCTTCAAGATGGTAGGCTGAGAGGATAGACT
This sequence comes from Amborella trichopoda, assembly GCF_054954075.1. Lineage (NCBI taxonomy): Eukaryota > Viridiplantae > Streptophyta > Magnoliopsida > Amborellales > Amborellaceae > Amborella > Amborella trichopoda. The sequence continues at coordinate 11,396,713 of NC_142346.1, forward strand.
CTGTTCTGATACCATAATAGAACAACCCATATATTTTAAAGTCTCTATCTCACTTTCTTGAACTTTCAGATGAGATGACATTGTATATTTATTGCACAAGATATATATACTTTTAGATATACATGGGATGTGTTTTTACAATAATATTTTGAATGGGTTTGACTTTATATTTGTTGCAATAACCATTTAAATGATATTGACCACAATATTGGGATAACCCAAAGATTTGGATAATTATGGGTTATCGCTTTACAAAAGGATAAAGAGTATCTTTTTCATCATCATCATAACCTTTTCACAAATGAGAGTTTCTCTTTCACATAACCTAAAACGATGAGAAAGAGAAAGACAATATTGCACGTAATGCTAAATATGGACTGATTTGGCAATATCAGAATATATCAATGAAACTTAATGACCAAATTAGGTGAATCGACTTGTTAATATCATATTAAGTCAATGAAACTTAATGATCAAATTAGCTTAATCAACTTGTTAATATCAAAATAAGTCAATGCAACTTAATGACCAAATTGGTTGAATCAACTTCTATAGCCCCAAATTCCTAATCTTTGACAAATTCACCCAAACAAATGCAATGCTTTGTCGGTATTCAATGATGTTATAATGGATTTCTTGCTGTTTCCATATTTATATCAATAAAACAAAAACGAGCATATTGACTAAAAAAAAAGAAATTTGCCAGTAGAATGACTTCTTATAAATTAAAAAATTAACTCGTACATCTATCATGTCTATGGTTGTATCCAGTATAAAACCAAATGTTTTGCAATTCAATATACCAAGGGTTCGGTTTCTATAAGGTTACAACCTTAAACAATCCAATTAAAGCGTACCTTCAAAATTTATCATGACATGTAATTTTGGTGTAGAAAACTTTTAGGATCATCTTAAAAGTAATGATCCTATAAGAGCCTCTCACGCCCATGTGTGTAGGACTCCAAAGGATCATCAGTAAATTTGACACAGATCTCTTGAAAAGTTATTACATGAGTGTGAGACTTGACTTTTTTAGAGATTTGTGCCAAATTTAATAGTGATCTTTTAGGGTCCTACACACATGGGTATGGGAGGGTCTCAAAAATCATTTCCCTTATATTAAAATCTAGTTTCATATCAAATCATAAAATTTTAAACTCCAAAATTGTTAAAATCAAATGGATCTATAAACATATGAAAATCTTGAAAATTGACGGTCTAGATAATGTGTTGCAAGATGCATTTTGTCTGGGACTTCAAATCTTTTTTTTTTCTCATATTCATACATCTCGAGGTCGAGATGATCAGTTGGAGGGTTTTTCAATATTAAAACAAAGGAAACTATTATATTATCCCCTATTTTTAATTTATATATCTCGTCAAACCCAAGAATTGAAAATATTACTTGTAAGCAAAAAGACTTCATCTTTTCTATCTTCCAACCCCCTAAACCCTTTTAACCATGTATTATTGACCTCAACAACTTATGAAATGATTCTATCTCTCTTTCTCACACATCGTCGTCTCTCTCTCTCTCAAAACTACATCTCTCTCTAAAACCCAAACTCCATCTCTCTCACATCATCGTCTCTCTCTCTCAAAACTCCATCTCTCTCCCTAAAAGTCAAACTCCATCTCTTTCTCTCTCCAAAACTCCATCTCTCTCTAAAACCCAAACTCTATTTCTCTCTCTAAAACTCTATCTCTCTCTCTAAAACTCTATCTCTCTCTCACACATAAGAAGATGTGCTCGTGTTTGAGCTCAAGCATAAGAAGCTGTGCTCGTGTTTGAGCTCAAGCTAAACCCTTTGGCTAGTAAACTCACTGAGAAGCAAAGAGAGAGACAAAGAGATGAGTTTGAATAGGTTGTCATTTTAGTATTTGTTTGGGTCAAAAATTTATGGTCAAAGGGGTCGAGGGGGTTGTAAGATGGAAAAGATAGAGACTTTTTGCTTACATGTAATATTTTCAATTATTGGGTCTCATGAGATATGACAGTTAAAAATAGGGGATAAGGAGGTATTTTCCCTTAAAACAACTTTTTTCGATGGATTTTTTAAGTGCATCTGTAATTCTACCCCACATCGCGTATAACGGGAGTCGAACTCCCTCTACTACTAGCGGGTAGTTCCTACTTCGATCCATAACCACCGGGTCTAATGAATAGGGAATCGCTCTCCTGCCAGCAACATTTTTAAGGTTGCAACCTTATATAAACTTTTTCTCAAACCTAACACCTAATAATACGTAATCACTAACAAATTATTTTTTTGCAAACAGTATATATCTAGAATTTGTAATATATCTAATATGAATTAAGTATGAATTTGAAGTAGTATTCTAGAATACATATAGTATTAGGTATATTAGAATTTCTAATATATATAATATGAATTTAATATGAAATTAATATGAATTTGAAGTAATTGTTAGGCATATTAGATATATTAGACTGGTTCATTAGTTAGTGATTATGTATTATTAGGTATTAGGTATATTAATAATACATAATCACTAACCAATAAACTATTCTAATATATCTAATATGAATTGAAATAGTACTTTATTTAAAGTTTAAAATATCGGTTGATATCGACTCCTATCTAACCGAGCAGTAAACAGTTAGATTGGTCCGTTTTACAAACATTAATCCTTATATTTCAGAAAAATTAGAAAAATAAAATAAAAATGACAGGTGAGATGGTCCTCGAGTAAGTAGTGCCTGAAGATAAACTTCCTCATAATTTTTATTTTTTGTGGTGGCAACAGGTTTGGCCCCGATCCCAACTTCCCATGAGAGAGAGATTTGTAGAGAGAGAGAGACAGTGATGGCATTTTAGCAGCGATGGGGGGGTGTTTTCCGACGACCCCCTGGGAGAAAGCCAGGACCGCGGGTCTCTTCCTCTTTGGGCTCTCCCTCTTCATGGTCGGGGCCCACCTCTCTTCTGTCAAAATGGGCCCCGAACAAGCCCGCATCAAAGCTCGATCCGACCTCCTCAGAGAACACCTCAAGAAAAAGTACGGAAAATGATCTCCTACTATCGCTCTCTCTCTAACTTCCAGTGTGTTACTGGTCTATTGTAACCTTTCTATTTCATCGCCTCTTCTTCTCCTTGCCTTTGCTGTTTGAACCTTTGTGGCAATTGAGCTTCTTTTCTCTCATCTTCCTCATTATCTTCTCCAATTCTCTCTCTCCCCTAATAACGTTGGTCCCTTCTCCCTTTTCTCTCTCATCCCCTGCTCATCACTTTTTTCTTTGCCCCCCATTTGGGCATTGTTGCAAATTGGTTGTTTAACTTCTCTGTCTCACCTCACTCAATCACTCTCTCTCCTAATCTCTTAGGTCACTGGTCCCTGCTCGCCTCTCTCTCGACTCTTTCCGCCTCCTGATTCAAGCATTGTTGGAAACTGATTGATCAACTATTGCTGCTGCTTTTCTTGTCCCTCCTAATTTTCTGCTCTCTCTCTCTAAATTTGGAATTCTCTCTCACCACACTTAATCTTTCACTCTTTCTCTCTCCTTAAATTTGAGAATGGCGTTGGTGCCTGCTGCTGATCCTGTGGTAGCTGAGGTGGATATGGGTTCTGATACTCAGTCAGTGCGTGCCACTGTCGTCCAAGCTTCCACTGTCTTCTATGACACTCCTGCTACACTTGGTACATATTCCCATTATTCCTTATTCTCTTTCTTTGATTTGTTTGCTATACATTTGTTTATTGTTGCATGAACTTATTTTGGATAGTTGTAGGTTCACTTACTGTGTTCTGATTTTAGTTTTCTAAGCATAATTTATTTATTTATTTATTTTTAAATGGGGGATAATGCTAGCTTGAGCTTGGTTGCGAATGTGATTTTTCATTTGCATATTGCTTTGCACTATCTTGTGTTTCTTCAGTTATCTGTTGTTTTGTTTTTCAACTCTATCCTACTACAGGCCTTCACCATTTCCCTTTTTACTGGTTAGCATATTGATTATTTGTCACATTTGTTGGTTGTTAGGTTTGGAAGGGTAATGGGCACTTCATTTGGGTGTCTTCTCTGTGAAATTTGGAGCATGGTCTTCCATTTTCTGACTCATTTTAATTTTATTTTTTATTTTTTATATTTTTTAATTTTTGTGGGTCTAAATTCGAAAATTTGTGGGCCACACGAATTTGTGATTACGGTTCAAATTTTTTTGATCATTGATTCATATACCCTATGCTATTTACCTTTGCATTTTCTTTGTCTGCTTTATCTTTCTCTGAACTGCCAAATGAAATGATTTGGTTTTCTTTTGGCTTTTGTAGATAAAGCTGAGAGATTGATTGCAGATGCTGCTACTTATGGGGCACAGCTGGTTGTTTTTCCTGAGGCTTTCATTGGTGGCTATCCCCGTGGTTCTAACTTTGGAGTGGCCATTGGCAGCCGATCAGCAAAGGGAAAAGAGGAGTTTCGAAAATATCATGCATCAGCCATTGATGTACCAGGTAAACTCCTTTAGTCCCTTTACATCAATTGTATCTCTATCTCATTGTCAAATCTCTCTTTCTCTTCCTATCTTCAATGGTATCGCATCAGAAATTTCACTTTTAATTGGATAAGTTATATATGTTTTCCATGTTGGTTGACTTGTATATATAACAAATTTCCAAATTTACAACCCATGGCTTAGAACATAACTTGGAATAGAGGCCAATGGACTTTGAAGTTTCTACTTTTTCATTTCTAATGCAACATATGTTGCATGCAGTTGGTATTTTGTTGAAAAATGTGAAGTTGTTGGGTTATAATATGTCCAAGATTTTTGTGTATTTTAATGTTTTAATCATTGTAATGTTAGAAGTTACCCTTGATTAATGACCTTCTTGCTTGTTTACTTTTGGTGGTTTAGTTTTTGGGTTAGAGATGGCCTAAACATCTACCTCTATTTGCTTTAGTTCACTCCCTTCAGTTGAGTTTCGTGAACGATAGATAATCTTCCTTTTGGGTGGGCAAGCTAATACACATACATACACACACACATATATATGTTGTCCAATTCTTTACTCAAGAAAGCTCCAATCCTATTAAACTTCTAGCTGAAATTTCTAAAGAAATAAGCAAAAGGCACAAGAGGAATTCCTTGTAAAAATCTAGAGACATTTTCAAAATGAAATGTATTATCAAGGAAAAGGACTTATTTGGAGAGAAGGGCTTCCAGGGCTAAATCTTTATCAAGGAGAAGACGAGGAATTATTAATGACGGCAAGGTTAATTATTAGCTTTATATCGAAGATTGAAAAAAAGGAATCCCCAATATGCTATCAAGTTTCCTTAAAAAATTACCAAAGCCACTCTTTGTGACCTATTCTATAGATAAAAGAGTATTTCAAAAGCCAAGGCAGAAGGATTTTCCAATATCTATAAAATAATAGAAGAAGATTTTGACAATGACCAGAAAATTTTCCATCAAGAGAGAGTAACAATTATTATACACCCAAGGGATGAGTTAATCTAATCTCAAAAGAATGAGATAATATGCTCGAAAGTTCAGTAGTATATCTTAATACTATTGAAATAGCTCAAGTAAAAGGAAGTCCTGAAACCATAAACTTCCCTATCAAGAAATGAAAGCATGAAGAATAACTTGATGAAGAGATGGTGATGGAGAAGATTTTTATGAAAGCCTAGATGACGTGGGATTGCCCAATCTAGACAATATGATGGAAGATTGAAGGGAAGATATTGTAGGAAAAGAGACGTCGGTGAAACAGAAAAATACTTTACAAAAAGCAATGTCAGTGCAATGTTGTACTAAGCCCACTTTATGCTTTCTTTCTACTCCAAGCAACAATTACACTTGCTTTGCTTCCAAGCTAAGTAACTGGTATCGATAGATTAGGTTTATATAGAGGATGATAGAAATCAATTGAAGGCATTGGAAGTCGGAGTGTGAGTTTAAGAAAGTATTGTAAAATAGTTATGCGTCTGTAAGTCCTAGTCTGAGTTATCCATCTGTAAACAAAAAAGAGAAAAAACGAGCTAACTACCGGTACTAGATAATAAAAAATTAAAATATTGTTCCTTGAGGTTATGTCCACTATGCTTCGCCTGTTGTGGCTCCACCTAAAAACGAACTTTCTCACGCCCGGCTAGCAGTTACCAAAGCCAAAGGATCTAAACAAATGCCTTTCTCACTTCCTTTGTTTCGGCAGAACAAGATCTTTTAATGGCACACTCTTTAGTGTTTTGAGATTTACAGGGAATATGTTTTAATATATAAATAAGAAACTAAAAGTTGGACAATGTGATCTAGCATGATATATATAGGATGTATATAGTTTTAATTTTTACTTTTTCTTATCGACTAGAACACTTACAATGGTCTAAATACAATAAAACTCACTTGAAATAAATTAATAAATAAAGTGGATTGCTCTTGCTACCACTAATTATACCTCCTTTCATTGAATAAACAAAAAGTAACACAATACTGTGGAAATAAGAAGGCACAAGAAAGAAAATACTACAAAGCACAAAGTAAAAGATCCCGGATATTATCTCAACCCGGCTTAGTACGCCCCGCACTGGGTCTCCTCCAATGGCGCATGGGGTCAATGGTCTTTCTTAGATCTACCAAGTATGGGAAAGCTTAAGGCCAAACCCTACCAACAAGAGAGCATGAAACAACATAACCTAAGGATCTACCAAGTACGGGAAAGCTTAAGGCCAAACCCTACCAACAAGAGAGCATGGAACAACATAGGGCGTGCCCCCCTCTTGATAGTTTAGTAGGGGCGTGTCCCCTTTCCTTTATTATTAACTAAGGGAGATGAGAGAGAAAGAGAACTCAAGATGAGAGAGGAGAGAGAGAAACCCTAGGTGGGGTGGGCCCCTACATAGGGAGAGAGTAGAGAGAAAAGAGAGGTGTGTAGAAAATATGGGGAGAGGGGATCCCTATATATAGATTTTTCATGAGCTAGGGTTTTGCTTAGACGTAGCCATCCTTATGTAGATTTAATCTCGACCATTGATCATAGGAGACTTGTGGGGAAAGAGATCTGAGTCATCCAATCCTTAGATCAACCATCATGATTCAAAAGAAGGTGCTAGGACTTTATCCTCCATCTTCCTAAACCGAATCCCATCAAATATTGCAATATAGACAATAATCATACTTTCTTATTTTATGAGTAATCTCTCTTATTCATTCCATCTTTGATTAGTCAAAACTTCAAATCACAAAACTTTCTAAATCACATTAACTTGATTACCAAGTCTAGATGGCTTGAACAAAATTTGGTAACCAAAGTTTCCTTTAGTGGGGCGTGCCACCCTGGGTGGCCTTATGTGGGTCCCACTCAATTCTCCCATGTGTTATAATATGGTGGGCCAATAGCTCTTTGTGGGCCCCCATGAGTTTAGTGATTTATAAATTAATAAAAATGATTTTTAGTTAATTGGAAATAAATTTTACTTTCCTTTGAATATTAAAATGCTAAAAATTGAATATCTTTGGATTTATAAATCCAATTTGTAAAAATAAAATATCTAAACATTCACAAAAATTCAAATAATCAATCTCAAAATCATATATCATCAAAATAATTAAAACTAAATAATTTGATGGGAATCAGATCCGTATAGGTCTAGGAATTATAAAATCGCTGGAGCACTTCACCTTCTACTCTGGACTGTAATCCACACTTGCTTTTTCAGACTGACCCAACCTTTCTCATGACCCACAAACCACTGCAGGAGTTCATGATTGGGCCACCATAGTCAGCCAATAGGTAAGGGGACACAATCCCTGTCTATGGACGACAAGTTCTCACCTACAGATGAACCAAGGTCACCTAGACCTGTTGCAACCACAACTCTATGGTGCATAGGGGTAATCTCTCACACATGTACATGCTTCACCCTGAAAGGTCGTTCGCTTTTCCAATACGGCTATCATATGTACATGCCGTGTGATGGTTCAGTGATGAGGCTTTGGCCCTCGTCTCTAAAGGCCAACCATCATACACAAGGGTCACATAGTCTCTCGGCTCACTCAACCGGGCAACTCTAATCTTATCAAGGGATGATCCATGATGCCGTCATCGGTTTAATTCCATGCTCAGGTAACATGGGTTTTCCAACTGGACTTGCCTAGAACGTCAAGCCAAGTCGGAGTATTGGCAATAGCATTTGCCTAGTATGGTCCATTAAGGACCACACTCCTATAGAGCTCATGTTCTACTATGTAAAATGTTTATATACCAACTCTCATAAGGCCGTTAATGGCCACAAAAACCCAATAGAAAGGCCTTATACAAGGTTTAGGCAAGAAACATATAATAGAAATGCTCACAAGTATTTCATTACTCAAGAAAACTTATTGGTACATAAGTAAGTCACATATAGGCATAACTCATGTTTTCCTGTTTACAGATGGATAACTTAGACTAGGACTTATAGACGCATAACTATTTTACAAAACTTTCTTAGATTCACACTTTGACTTCCAATGCGTTCAATTGATTTCTATCATCCTTTACATAGACCTCATCCACCGACACCAGTTATTTAGCTTGGAAGCAAAGCAAGTTTGATTGTTGCTTGGAGTAGAAGGAAAACATAAAGTGGGCTTCGTACAATATCATCATTGCACCGACATTGCTTTTAGTAAAATATCTTTCTTTTTCCACCGACATCTCTTTTCGTACAATATTTTTCTTTTCAGTCTTCCATCATATTGTCGAGATTGGACAATCCCACATCATCTAGGCTTTCATAAAAATATTCTCCATCATCATCTCTTCCTCCAGTTATTCTTCGTCCTTTCATTTCTTGATTGAGAAGTCTTCTAGTTTCGAGATTTCCTTTCACTTGAGCCATTTTAATAGTATTAAGATATACTACTAAACTTTCGAGCATATTATCCTATTATTTTGGGATTAAATTAACCCATCCCTTAGGTATAATCATTGTCATTCTCTCTTGATGGAAAATTTTCGGTCATTGTCAAAATGCTCTTCTATTTTATAGATATTGAAGAATCTTTCTGCCCTGGCTTTTGAAATACTATTTTCTCTATAGAATAGGCCTCAAGAGTTTGGAAACCGGAGCACTCTTGTTTCTCCATGGTTAATAATGAATACATGATATAACGTTCCTTGATAAATTTCTGGCAATGAGTCATTGCATGTCACAAAGAGTGGCTTTGGTAATTTTTAAGGAAACTTGATAGGATATTGGGGATTCTTTTTTTGCTATCTTCGGTATAGAAGCTAAGAATTAACCTTGTCGTCATTAATAATTCCTCATTTTCTCCTTGATGGAGTTGTAGCATTGGAAGCCCTTCTCTCCAAATTACTCTTTTTCCTTGATAATACATTTCATTTTGAAAATGTCACTAGATTTCTACAAGGAATTCTTCTTGTGCCTTTTTGCTCATTTCTTTAGAAATTTCAGTTGGAAGTTCAATACGATTGGAGTTGTCACCTTTTTCTCTTATCATTCTCTTGTCTCGATCGGTAGTTTCTATTACTTCTTTCTCTTTCTTCTTCCTGACTTTTCATACTTCTTCTGTTGGCGGCCACCCTAGAGATTTTGCAAGATGTTCCAAAGCTTCTTGATCAACAAAAATTTTTGCCAGTAAAACATGATCATAAATTTCCTGAAATTTGTCTGACAGAAGGACCTCAGTGAGTTCCTCTACAAATCTTCTTACATTTCCAAGTATAGAGATACCCTTGTACATCGATAATTCTTCAATAATTTTTTCTATGTTTCTGAATTCCGGTTAGTAGTTTTATTATTCTAGCTCCAAATCCATGATGGATTAATCAAAAACCCTAATCAAACCAGCAAGTCTAGATTTCTTTAGCTGCAAGACATAACTGTGATCTCCTTTGCCTTTTCCTTCTTTCTCTCTAAATGTATGAAACCCTTGTTGGGCCAAAAATATTAGCTATTGTAGACATGAGGGTGCATCCCTTGTGTGAGGGTGCACCCAAGTGGACCACACCCCCTTCATGTTTGACTTATGTTACTACATGAAGGGAGGTGAGGAGATGTTGCACCTCTTCATGAGGGGGTTACCCTCTCATGAATGACATGCATTATGCACCATAAGGATGCCCATTCATGAGGACGTTACTCTCACATGAATGAGAGGCCACTTTCTTTCATTATAAAAGGGGGAGAGGTGGAGGTCTCTATATACTACAACTCACACACGAGAAAGGTGTGAGAGCTCTTATTGTGAGAGAGAAAGTGTGAGAGAGAGTGAGTAAAATCCCTCTCCCATTCGAGTTTTAAGGATAGAACCAGCCCTGAGAGATAGAGTTGTGAGTGAGAATCGAGCTATGACAGCTACTATCGCATTTTGTGAGAGTGTTCGTGAGCTTCCACTTAGCTCGGGATTTACGGTGTGGAACAGATTTTGGCAGCTCTAGTAGCTGTCGAAAGTGCCTACGTGAGTTGATCGTTTATCTCCACATTCGTTCATCAAAATTGTTGTGCGAGCAGTCATGTATGATACCCGGTTTTCGATTGTTTTATTTTGCTTCCGCTTCGGCCGTTGGACTGTATTTTTTTTTTCCAACATTAGTATCAGAGTCATCGTGGAACCGGGTTCCCGATTGTGCCTACATAATCGTTCCCACCTTACTTGTGAAGGCTTTGGCTATGGTTGGCCTATGATGTGCAAAGTACACATGATGGTTATATTAACACCATAGGCATGTGCATTATGTAACCTTATGTACTGACCACATAGTCGTGTTGACCTTATGCATGGGCTATGCAAGTTGAGGCATCCTAGACCATGAGAATCATGGCTAACTAATCTTAATAGGCCTCATATGCTAAGCCATGCATGGTGGGCCCTACTCATTTTTTGAGCATTTTAAGGCCGTATAAAAGGGCGTTGTTTTTGTGGGAGTGCATCTAGGAAAGTGCACCGCTTGCAAATTGTGAGGTATTTGAGATGCTAGATTCAAGAAAGAAACTTGGTATTGATTACAAGCAAGAGTTCAATGTGGCCATGCGAAATTTTCATATCAAGACTTTTAAGGGTCAAGTTTTTTTCAAGTAGCTTGACAATTAAGAAGTGTAAAAATGATAATTTAAGTGCAATCATGGATCAAACAAACCATGAAACATCCATATTAATTTGTGCAAATTTGTTGTTTCACTTAGAATGACTTCTAAAAATGTGATCGCAGATCTCACTTAAGGTGAAAAGTTGAGTGGGAGCAATTTTCCTATATGTAGGAAAATGCAATACCTTTTAAATGAGGAAAGTACACTTGAACACCTAACTACCATTAAGCAAAAATCTGAACAAGGTGCCGTTGAAGAACTTGTCCATGAGTATGAAGCATGAGACAATGCTAACAAATGCTCGGATTCCGAAGTGGCCAGACCCTTTTTCTGCATGACGTCCTCTATGCTCCCAGAATGAGAAAAAAATTTGCTGTCAGTTCTATGTCTAGTTAGAGACGGTTGCTTTATCAGTTTCATATTTAATTTTGCTACTTTTACATTTCCAGATGGTTTTCACCGTTATGGCTAGATTATGAATGATTTGTTTATTTTGGATAATGATCATGTTAATTTTTCACTTCCTTCTACCTATATGACATCGTCATCCTTTTCCACCTTTTCTATTACACATAACTCCATAATGTGGCATGTTAGGCTTGCCCATATAGGAAAAGATAAGATGATCCGATTAGCCAAAGAAGGATTGTTGCCTTTATCCAAAATAGACCTGCCTATCTGTGAACTATGTATAGCTGAAAAATCAACTAGAAAGCTATTTCCTAAAGCAAAGAGAGCAACCAGTCTTCTAGATATAATACATTTCGACATTATTCTCGCTACGGGTATGTATACCTAATCTGGCATAAATCGCAAGCGATAGATTGCTTTCGCCGTTTTATGCTAGGGGCTGAAAATCAGTTGGACAGAAGAATTAAGGTTCTTTGCACTGATTGAGAGCGAGAATACTTATCTGATCAATTTAAGACCTTAGTTCTATGGAGCAGAATAAGGTCTGGGAACTTGTGGATTTGTCTCCTAATAGAAGATCAATTGGAAACAAGTGGGTCTTGAAAATCAAGAGGAAGGCAGATATAACTATAGATAAGTATAAAGCCCGCTTAGTGGCGAAAGGGTTCACTCAAATTGAGGGAGTGGACTATGATGAGACATTCTCCCCGATTGTGAGAATGACCTCGATTCGCTTAATCCTAGCAATCGTCACATATATGGACCTGGAACTCTTCTAAATGGATGTGAAGATTGCTTTTCTGAATGGTGACTTGATGGAAGAGATCTACATGAAGCAACCTAAAGGTTTTGTAGCCTCTGGCCTTGAGCGCAAAGTGTGCAAGCTCAAGAAGTCCATATAGGGTCTCAAACAGTCATCAAGACAGTGGTATATCAAATTCCACAAGGCTATAATGACTTATGGTTTTGAAATGCTTCAAGAAGACCATTGTTTATACATTAAGAAGAATAAGAAAAGCATCCAAATACCGTCTTTGTATGTTGACGATATTTTATTAGCTGGGAATGAACTGGAGCAACATGTTGCCGCGAAGGAGTGGTGGTCCTCCAAATTTGAGATGAAGGACATGGGTGAGGCGAGTTACATATTCGGTGTTAAGATACAACGAAATCGCTTTCAAAGGTTTCTTACTATGTCACAAGAAACATCTATCCAAAGGATTCTTCAGCGATTCCGTATGCAAGACTTGAAACCCATAGATACTCCAATTGAGAAAGGGCATACTATAAGTCCAAGGCGACTCACTCGAGTCTAGCTCAAAGCCCTCAAATTCCCAAAAAAAGCAGGAACCCTTGAAACAAAAACTAGTAAAAATCCAAAAAAGTCATACAAAAAAAAAGGAGAGTATATAAAACATGAAATGTGGAAAATTTTGATGTTATTCGCTTGAAAAAGGTTAGAAAATCCAAAAATATGTGAAAGCAGAAATAATAGAGGAATACAAACCATAATAGGTTGCAAAAAAATTTAAAAGTATATCCAAAATCTAAAATATAAATTATATGAATTTGAATTAATGAATTGAAAAAAAAAAGAGTTATAGGTTTAGCCCTACCCAAACCTCTCCACCCCTTCTTAGGGGCAAAGAACTAAAATACCTTTTTCGTTGTCTCTATTTCTGCCCATGGGTAGGGTGGAAAAATTGCGCTGTATAGACTTGCCTTATCCAGCCCATAGTAGGGAGTCACTCATGCCCCGGAAGCTCGACCTTTTGCTCCAAGACACTGGATATCAATTCCAGGCATTTCCTTGATTTAGGGATCTTGATCTAGGAAATGGGGAAACTACATCCCCATTTATTGGGCTCCAGATGCCTACGCCCAAAAGTCATGGTTCCATGAGTAATTGAAACCGCGATTCACCAACTCGGAATCGAGTATCTTCTACTTTGGGAACGAGTTTTACCAGCACATTTTCAGGTTCATAAACAATGGTATGTGGATCTCCAATTTTTATGACCCACAAACTTTCAAAAAACCTGAGGTTGCTATATATTTTACAATTTACAACTTTGTACACCTTGGGAATTAAGACTTGTGACTAGTTTAAAAAAAAAACAATAAGAGAGGGCGGGGAGAGAGAAGGAAGAAGATGGTTAAGTGTCAACTGTCTATGAGTTCTATCTTTTTCATTGGTTCCTCTTTTGATTCTTGAAATTTTTGTAAAAGGGGATGCTCATGGTTTCAACTCCATCGTTGATCAATTATTAACTGGCCACCATTTGCATGATGCTTTTCTTCCATTTTCAAAGATGAGAGAAAAAATGATGGCCAAAAAAAGATGTCTGAAAAATTGCCTGAACTAATGGTGGAAGGATTTTAGCATCCTTAGTCTTATAAAAACACCAAAATTCCATGAATTTCTCGAATGTTGTGGATAGTTATCATGTTTGTTTAGATTTTGATACCAACTTCCTCAAGATCTGTTTGGGGGCCTTGGAAGCAGAAATAACTTGACCTGATGATCAATGAATAAGTGTACTCAGAATAGTTAATTGACATATTTGATATAACTTGGTTTTGTAGTTCCATATTGACTATAGATACCGCTAAAATACTTTCCTCTCTCATCTGTGTCAATAGTATCTCATTACATGTTAATCCGATTTTATTATATTTTCTTAGTTACCTCATATTCTAATCTTATTGTGAATTCGGAATTTCGATAGATTTTGTTTTAGTCTTTCTCCCTCTTGGATTGATTTTTTGGGAATGACAAAATCAGAAACCTGCCATTGTTTTTTTCCTCTCTTGATAAAGACATACAAGTGTAACATTTAGAAGAAAAAATAATTAAATGATGAAATCAAGGTTTGATGTGGCTTGCCTCATATCACCGTGCTATAATATTCCAGTGAACCATCCTGGTTCAATTTTGTCAATGGTTTCTGTCTTTATACATATTATATAATCATTCCATCCTTTTTTTTTTCGCTTTTCTGGTCATATATGGAAAGTGAAATGTGTTCTTGAACTTTTGAATTCCATCGGAATAATTTTGTAATCTTTCTTTTTCTACTTGCGCATTCTAATGACGAATTTTTCTTCGATGCATTGTTTGCTCAGATGGTTTCCCCCTTTTCTTTTTTGTGTTAATTCTGGCAAACTTTTATTGTACAGTTCTCTTTTAATGACTGGTGGGCTGGAATATTATTCTTTTTTTGCCATTTTATTTCTACAATAGTTACAAAACCTTTGCAAGTATCCTGACGCCTAGTCTTGCTGTTTTCTTTATATTGTATTTTGCATTTTGCTATTCTGCCAACTTGGGATAGATAAGCTTAGTGGATCCTATTTGTTGCGAAGTTCTGTCCGATTCTTTTTTTATCTTATGATATCTTCATTCAAATTTTTTTGCTTACCTCAGTCAGTGAGTGAACTGACCAATTATAAAGATTCTCCATTTCTGTTTGTAAACTAACTTTGTACCTATTACCTGCATTTTGCTGAAGTGGTTCATCATAGTTTAGGAAATAAGCTGGTGTGATTTGCAAAATTTGAAGCTTAACCACTTGTTTGGCTGCTGCATGCATCTGTTTAATTACCCTTTGGAGTTTCATCGCTGCTTTTGTGCTTTGGGGCAAAATTGGTATTTTCTAGTTCTTTCCATTCACAAATCGTAGGCCTCCACCCATGAAGATCTTCTCTATTGTGTTCCTCAGTGCAACTTGGTTTTTAGTTTTCTTGATGTAAGATTGTTTTCTTGCAAAGAAATAAATGAAATGCTTAACAGATATATCCATTTATTTCTTTGGTTCCTTTTCTTCTCTATGTTCATTGGACTTTAGCATGAATATTTACAGTTCAAATAAAGGCCAAACTCTTTTGCATTATGTGATATTACATTGTAACTTTTATCTAATACTTGCAATTCATGTGTTAGGTCCTGAAGTTGAGAGATTGGCAGGAATGGCTGGTAAATATAAAGTTTATCTTGTAGTGGGTGTGATTGAAAGGGAAGGATATACACTTTATTGCACTGCTCTTTTCTTTGATTCCCTAGGCCAATACATGGGAAAACATCGTAAGCTCATGCCTACAGCTCTAGAGCGTGTCATATGGGGCTTTGGAGATGGGTCGACGATTCCTGTTTTTGAGACTCCTATTGGAAAATTGGGCTCCCTCATTTGCTGGGAAAACAGAATGCCTCTCTTACGAACTGCAATGTATGGTAAAGGTAATTTCCCTCTTCTAATCTTTTGCTTAGGAATGGTGACTTCTTTGACATTGTTTTTCTCTAGATGGAGTCAAATCACTTTTGTTGAGATGTTCTATTCGCTTTTATCTTTATTTCTTGACTAATAAAAATATAAGTTGATTACCAAGCCTTAGCTCAGAGGCTAGTTGTCTTTCATGCTTTTTTTGTGCACAAGCAAGATAGCTGAAAAGCATTGTGGTACTCATTCTCAAAATAGTAAAATAATGATTTTATTTGCCTCTATAACTTTCACACACTTCAACTAGATTGACTTGATATATCAACACTTTTTTCTAAATTTGAGGGATGTATGTCATTCATTCTCGAATTTTTTATAATATGGGACCACGCTTTGCTTGTGTGTACCAAATGTGTTCGCTATAGGGATGCTCTCAAATGTTAAATTCATCTTGAGTGCTATCTCTACCTATCCATGTTTTTTTCATTTGACACATCATGTGAATAAGGTGCTAGAACAATTGAGGGATCCTACAAATTGGTTTGTTAAATTCTGTGTTTTTTTATCAAGATCAGGGATGAAAAGAAGATTGGCAAGCGACAAATACTGAAAATGTAGACATTGCGTATACCACCAACTTGGGAGATTGACCATTGGCAAGGCACATCTATATTTTTCAAAAATTGGCAAGTTCGTGGACATGGCCCTATCTAGGCTGCATCAAGAGTTTCATTGGGCCTTAGAGATTAAAACCCTGCTTTGGAGGATGTAGTTGAGTGGTATATCTGTTACGGGATCTTTCTTGACTATAAACTACTTAAAATTGGGTGAAAAGGAACTACGGCTTATATCTATGGTTTCCCAAACCCATTTCCCAGCTTTTCCTGTGTGAAATCATGACTTCCGAGTAAGTCAATATAATTATTCAAGCTGAAGGATTAATCATTTATTTTGCAGGTTTTAAACCAGGAAAAGGGCTTAAAAGACCTTGAGTCACTCATTTAAAATTTGAAAAGTTAACATGGGACTGCGCTGTTCTTTAAGTTATTATACAACCTCAGCTACCACCATGGAACTTTACTGAAAAATTATGGGCTTTGATCCTTTCATCAAATTTTATTGCAACGGACACCACAACACACTTGTTTTGCCTCCCAAGAGCTGGTCCCTAATTCATGACTGCTATTTTTTTTTCTCTGAAAATTTTATTTATTATTATCCCTATGGTAGCAAAACGTGGTTTTTTATGTTTTTTCAACTGAGAACTGATCCTGAAATAATGTGTGATATAAGTTCTACTTTGGAAATTTTATCCTTTGACTCCCCAAATTAATTTCTCTATCATTCTCTCCCTCTCTCATGATGTATTATTTTATTCAGGAGTTGAAATATATTGCGCACCTACGGCAGATGCAAGGGAAACATGGCAGTCATCCATGACCCACATTGCACTTGAAGGGGGATGCTTTGTTCTTTCTGCAAATCAATTCTGCCGAAGAAACGATTACCCCCCTCCACCTGATTATGTTTTCGGGAACAGGGAAGAGGAGCTCCCACCAGACTCTGTTGTTTGTTCAGGAGGCAGTGTGATTATTTCTCCATCTGGTGCTGTGTTGGCTGGACCCAATTATGAAGCAGAGGCTCTGATCTCTGCTGATTTAGGTATGACAACCTTGATACACTTACGAGGAAGTATACTGACAATGGAGAACCATAGTTCATTGGGACCATCCCCGTCCAGTGTCAGTATGGATGGTGTTGGAGAGAGAAATTGGACCCTACAGAGGAAGATGAGATCCTAATGGTGGTCCTATCCTCTCTCTCACCATCCATTATATAGTGGATGGTGATGGTCCCAATAAAATATGATTATTCATAGTCCATTTATATTTTCAATACGATGGTGGAGGAATGCTCAAAATATTGCGAACTTATTATATTCACAAAATTTAAGTAGCCTTGATTTTCATAAATGAAAAATCTGCTTCATCCTGTTTCACTGGCAAAACTGCCATGGCCTCTTTTTGGATGACATATGTGAAGTCTTTCCTTCCCCTCATGTTTTAAGAGTGATTTCTTTTGTAAAACTGCATTATTCTAAAAAGCCACAAGACAATCATAATTTGTTCATTTCTAGATTTGGAGGCACGGTTATTTCTTTTCTTTTATTCACCAGTAAAACTAGGTTGCTTACTAATATTGGGGAACCAGAGAAAACTAAGATCTATCTGGACTGGAAAAACAGCAAATCACATAGAAACTATGGTTTACATGGTAAGTAACCTTATTATTTGAAAATAACTTTACATTTATCAACCTTATGCAGTTAAGTTCACATGAATCTCCTATGAGAATTTGTCTTTTAGTATAATGCAAGGTTTAAAAAAACGAATCGGTGATTCGAATCGGTCACACCCATACCTGTGTCGAATCAGAGAATCGGTGGATCGGATCGGAGAATCGGCGGAATCGACAATTTTTGTCCCAAAGTTTTTCAAAAAATCACTATAAATCTCTAAAAATAGTGTTCGTTTAGTTTCTCAAATAAATTAGGAGTGGTTCATTATGCACTTTCATTACTTTGTAAAAATAGGTGAATAATGAGATGATGTTTTCATGTCTGGATGTTTGTATAATTATTAATTATAATATAGTATTATAATATTATATCAAAATAATTTAAAATATTAAAAAACACATCCACATTATAAGATTAAAAAAATAATTTCCAATATAATGTGAAATTAGTGTCACATCAAAGTATCAAACATTTATTAATTCGCTTTATTCATCCAAAATTATCACTACCTAACTAACTATAATATTATATACTAAAATTGAAAGTGTTGGTTTATATTTTATTATTATTTTACATACAAATAAGAACAAATCTAAAATGTCTTATAATATCATCTAATTTAAAAAAGGATACGGTTTTTATGCGGCCAGTCCGCATATTGTAGAAATGCAGGCTTGGTAATAAATATATTTTTTAAATACAATTTGATCCTAATTTTTAGAGAATATATAATCTTTAACATGGAGATGATGAATATGACAAAAATTAAAATTGAAAATTAGAAATAATAATTATATTACGAAAACATTTGGACCATTACTTACACTTGTTTTTAAATGGACCACCTATTTGCATCCATCTTTAAGATAGATGCTTTATACCTCTGGACCTCATATTGTAGAAATGCGGTCCAGCTCGCATGAAACAATTTTCCTTTAAAAAATATTGTTTACTTACAAGGGAAAAAATACATTACATAATTTATATTGCAAATAAATTAATAAATATAATCCCAGATTTGGGTGTATAATTATTATTTATAATAAACATGATTCAAGAATTTCTATATAACAACTTAATACATTTCAAAATTATATCAAATTTTTATTGCTATATAAAATAAGTTATTATAATAATAACAAATTAACAATAAATTATTCGTTTATATTTGTAAAAGTTAAAATATATTATTTATAAATGCAATCTAGACTAAATATGAAATCTACCATTGAGTTTATTTCTAGAAATGAAAGCATCCAAAGGCCGGCCATCTACCATTAGTCCTAGTATCTAATGGCAAAGAAGAGCAACTCCTCTGCAATGGCATTTCAAAAGTAAACAAATGGAGACTTTCACTGTCAATTGATGAGATTAGCCAGTTTATGTTAGCATAAAATGGACAAAATAACATAGGGGTAGCGACGGGAGAAAGAGAGAGAGAATATGGGACTATTTGAAATGGGAGGAATGGGACAATTGTCCTACATCAAAGAGTAAGGAGAAGCTTAACATTTATAAAAGCGCTAACAACTGCCGCATTTGTGCACATGTGGTTTTTAGGCAATGTTCGCAAAATCGAACCAAAATAGTTAACCGGGCATGCGCTTGGAAGCGGTTTAACCGGCCTAACTGGTAAACCGGTCGATTCGACTGCTCTAACCGGGCAAGTCCAGGGCGGTCAAAAAAGTGTTGGAAAAAAAAAAAAATGCAAAAAAAAAATCTACTAAAATATGAAAACCATATAAAGAATGATTAAAACAAAACACATTCAAATGAATTTTTATCTTTTTTATGAATTTTTTTTTTTTAAATACCGGTTGATCACCCTAACCGCTCAAAACCAGAACCGGCCAGTGGCCGGTTCTGATCTTACGGGGCCATTAGATCGGGCGATTTTGCGAACAATGTTTGTAGGTGAGCAATTGGTGGTTTGCTTTAGTGGTGTAGACGTGTTTGGTGGGGGCACAATTATACCCTTTGTTTTATAAAAAATTCCCGAAGTCTTCGAATCATGATGCCATCAATTTGAATCGTGATGTCATCAATTGGATTTCTTGTAGCTAATCGTACAGATCCCATTTCATGGCCGGATCTGGAACGGTCCAAGCCGCTGCTCTGGATCGCCAGATTTCGGATCGGGTCACCGATTTTTTAAACACTGGTATAATGGGAAGCGATTGTGATATCAAAGCTTTTTTTTTGGTGTCTGTTCTGTTAGAGATTTACTCATCTCATCAGTAATGTTTTCAACACTTTATGGAGACTTGGATTTTAAATTTTAAATTATATGAGGACGCCAGTCCAGTGGACTATGGAAAAAACCATCCATTGGATTCACGGAATGGATGGTGTTGTGGAGAGTGGTGGAACCCCGCATTGGGGACCTTCTCTTTTCTGGTGATCCTCTCTTCTTCAGTCCCATTCCATCATTTCATCGCAATGGGCAGTGTCATCACATATTAACTGGACATTTTAGTATCTTCCATTTTATTTGTCTCTAGTTAAGGAAATTTCTTGGGACTTTATCATAATGAAAACCATTTTTGGATTCTAATGGTGTAGATTTTGGAGAAATTGTGCGAGCCAAGTTTGATTTTGATGTGGTTGGACATTATGCGAGGCCTGATGTTTTGAGCCTGACTGTGAAGGACCACCCATTGGTGCCCGTCTCATTCGCTTCCAATATCAAAGCTGAAGGGCCAAAAAAGCTGTTATAGTGGCATTTGGTTTTCTAGAATGCCCCTTTTTAGTATATTTTGGCATCCTTAATGTACAATGATGATGCACGTATAAAGCTTCTCTGTTTTTCTTTACTTCTTTTAGTACATTTTATCAACTTTAATGCATGACGATGCATTGCATCTTATGGTTAATGAGCTTTCATTCACTTCACAATGGCATCATGGTCTTGGGGGCTTCTTTGTTGTAACTTTTCTATCTAGCCCAAAGTTTGTTATATGTAAATTTTATGCTCAACATTTACAGTTAAAGATGAGGTAGTCCTATTACCGGGAAAGACTTGATGTAAATTACATACCCAACATTTGCAATTGAATCTGAGGTGGTTCTATTACAGGGAAGGCTTAAATTATTGATGAATTTTTGTGTCATTGGAATTTATGTTACTATTAACTTTTTCTTGTTTAGGGCCTTGCGCAATTGGCTGCTCCATTTTTATGCGTTCATATTATTGTTTATGTGTTCATATAAACGTATAGTTCAGTTGAATGACTCTCCCCTTCTTTTTCTCTCTCTCACACACACAGGCATACGTGTGTGCATTATATCATGAGAGTTTGAATGTCGATAAGTAGATTCTGTGGTCCTTATCTTCAAATGTGCTCACAGTTTATTGGAGGGACAGTCCCATTGGAAAGCAGAAAGGGATCTGTCAAAAGTATAGAAAAGGAAATGTACAAGCGTGGAGAGAGAAAAAAGTCATGTCTGTACAAAACAGAAATCCCAATTGAATGCGTCAAACCTCATGAACTGGTACCCCTTGGATCACTCAATATAGTAATTTCCAAGGTCCCAATCGACCACCATTTCCTTCTCTATCTACTCACATTGAAATTCTCGTTGTAGGATTTGTCCTGTTATCCACGTCTCTTTCTTTCTCTCTTTGCTTCTTTCCGCAGGTCCTGAAAAGATCCAATTCTGGGTTCTGCATTCGACTAAATGGCTTCCTCTGCAACTTCTTTCTTTAAGTCCTGAAAAACCAAATTATGGGGCTGAAATGGCTTCCTCAGTGATGACAGTAGCAGCACTAATTTTCTCTCTCTTTTCTTTGTCCAACTCAACCATCACTTTCTCTCTCTCCTCCCATTATAGCTCAATTGGAAGACCATCCCCTCCCTTCTCTTCTTCTCTTATTAAACCTGAACTTTCGAAGCCAACTATTACCTATTCAAGTGAGAGGGTCTATTACGAGATTAAATATTTTACACAGACATTAGATCATTTCAACTATGTTCCATAGGGCTATGAAACTTTTCAGCAGACGTATCTCATTAATTCTAATTACGGGGGTGGCCCCATGGACAAGGTTCCAATCTCTGTGTACAAAGGAAATGAAGGGGACGTCGAATGGTTTGCACAGAATACAGGCTTCATGTTTCAGAATGCCCCTTATTTCAAAGCCCTCTTAGTTTTCGTTGAGGTAACAAAATCCCTCTCTCTCTCTCTCTCTCGTATTGATCTCTATCTATCTATCTATATGTTTTTTGAAATTGGTGTCGTTCCATCTCTTTTTGTGGGGGTTTTTCAGCATAGATATTATGGGGAGTCTACCCCTTATGGGAGGGAGGAGATTGCTTATAAGAATGCTAGCACCCATGGGTATCTGAGTTCGGCACAGGCGTCGGCTGATTACGCGACGTTGATCATTGATCTCAAGAAGAATTTGT
Source organism: Amborella trichopoda (assembly GCF_054954075.1). Lineage (NCBI taxonomy): Eukaryota > Viridiplantae > Streptophyta > Magnoliopsida > Amborellales > Amborellaceae > Amborella > Amborella trichopoda. The sequence goes on from NC_142346.1 coordinate 11,419,102, forward strand.
CTGCTGAAGACTCCAGTTGTGGTCATGGGCGGTTCTTATGGTGGAAGTAAGTTTCAGAGAGAGACAGAATTCTGTTGTCATGAGGGATTTATGATAGAGAGAGAAAAGCATGTGTTTATTTCATGGTTGCCTTTGTAGTGTTGGCTGCATGGTTCAGGTTAAAATATCCACACGTCTGCATTGGAGCTTTGGCGTCCTGCTCCAATTCTAAACTTCGCTGACATTACCTCTCCCTATTCCTTCAATAACATCGTCACCCAAAATTTCTGTTTCTCTCTTGTTTTGATATGGGTTCATTTTGTTTGTTTCCCTCCATCTACTAATCTTATTGGACCTGTCGCTCTAATTTGTTATTATGGTTCTTCTGTTTGTTGAATAGAGCGAGAGCGAAACCTGTTACACAGAAAATTCATGAAACCCAACAGCAGCCAGGGGGACTTGAAGAGCTTAGAAAGTCTTTCAGAATATGCCCGTAATATTTTTACTTGTTCCACGCCTTTAGCTAAATTTGCCAAATTTAGTTGCTTTGGGCCAAACTCTCTTTCTCTCTCTGAATTTGCAGGAATTACATCAGCGAAGTTTCATTGAAAAGTTGGTTGCGAACGGCATTCGTATACACGGCCATGACTGATTATCCAGTTCCCTCGAACTTTCTTGCACCCTTACCTGCTTTTCCCATTAAACATGTTACTCTTTCTACCCTACTTTTTCTCTCTGGGCCTTTTTGTTCGAGGTCTTTTTTGAGGTCCAGTTCAATGAAAAGGTGTTATCATGATCGAACCATGATCGAATCAGCTATCCAACTGGTGTGGGGTTCAATTTAGTTAAAACCGGTCTATTAAAAAAATAACTTAAAAAGGGTGTGGTTTGTATAGAGCCAAGGCTCTAAATAATCAAAGTAAACCGCACCTTTAAGTAGTGTCGAGAAATGTGGTTTCAATACTGAAAATCCTTCTGATAGCCTTAAAATATATTTTCATATTTAATTATATAATTTAAAACTTCAAAAATAATGTAGATCGAGCGGATTTATGAAAACTTGACAATCTTGAAAATCGATGGTTCAAAAATATGTTATAAGATGCACTATTTCCAAAACTTGAAATCCATTTTTTTTCTCATATCCATCCGTCTTGATGTCGAGATGATCAATTTGAAAATTTTTGGGCATTAAAACAATGAAATTTTTGAGCTAAGCTCTAATTTGATTGTTTAGAACCTCAGCTCCAGATAAACTTCTTCCAAACTTAAAAACTTTATTTACTCTATGAGATGGATATGATAAGTGTGGGAAATAAAATGGGCAGAAGCTGAGGATTATGTGTAAAATACAGATGTGCAAGGTTGTGGATGATGCGGGAGACGAAGTGTTCAAAGGAATTTATGAAGCTGCCAATATTTTCTACAATTACAGTGGGGATTCCATGTGTTTCAATCTCTCTGATCACTCGGACCCACACGGCTTAAATGGATGGCGATTTCAGGTCTCTCTTGGAAACCACTTATAAGGATTAGAAGATGATTATTCTAAAAAACAAATTGAATTTTAAGTTATTAGGGCACTTAGATCAAACCATCTAACAATTATATGGTCTCTATTCAATCATGGGATATTTTTTTTAAGTACATAGAATAATTAAGAATTTTTCTTCGATTAAGTTAATCTATGAGCTGAAGAGGTTACATCTCCAAAATTTGAGATCATAAAATTGATGGTAAATGGGATATTACGTAAGGGAGTAAATAGACATCCTAGAGTATAATATCCTTTTGCATTTTCTCCTTCCACCAGGGTGAAAGGATTTATAGTGCACTAATGCTACTTTTAGGAGACTTTAGCACGTGGTAGATGTTTCAAATTAAGGGGATTTGTCACGTTATTCACTATAGAGTTACTATAGCATGCTCCTGTGGGAGCACACTATACAACAACTCCCTCGGGTAAAATAGCTTTTTAAGAGTTTTTTTTGTATTTGAAATTTTGTGATTTATGTAATTATCATTAGATGATTATTTTGAACAAAAAAAATTTGGATTTTGGGTTCTTAGACATCCATATTTTCTTCCTCTAGAAATTAGGTGGCTCTTGCGCATTTCTGTTCTTTAAGGGTGGTCATTGGGTTCTAGAGTTTACATCTACAAATTTTAAGATCTAAAAAATGTTCCTAGCATGAAATTTTTCCATGGGAGTAGATGGACAATATACTCTTGAGGGAGTAGGAAATCTTTAGGCTTAATTATTTAATATTTTATCTATATTTTTAAATTTAATTTGAAAATTTCTATCAAAATATATATAATTTTGAATTGGAAGAGTAGAAACATAGTTAAAGTATCAAGTAGTTGAAAATAAGGTATATTTTGATAAATTTCACTTCGAATTGTTAGGAGAGAAAAAAGAGAGATTGTTTGGATGACTACAAAAGAAATGGCTATTTGATACCCAAAGAAAAATAAAAAAATGTCAAATTCTCTAGAAATTGAGTATGTGATAAAGAAAGCAGGTAGGTGGAGGGTAATGCTCAACAGAGAATCCACCTATTTTTAGGTATACCAATAGTGACCAGCCTAGAAGATTCTATACAAGGGTATTTCACGAGGCTGGGGTTGCATGAGGCCGCACCTGAAAAATGGTGATGGACTCGTTACATGCAAAACCTCTTTGATGGCTTCCAAATCCCATTCGACCTCTAACCATGGATTTCGGAGCTCCTAATTTCGGAACTCCTAATACGGTGTCGAATACTTGAAATGGATGGTCCAAAATCAGCATGGATCATGTTTAGGAATTTTAAAACCACTTTTTTTTGGGGAAAGAAAACTAAATAGCTCTTTTTCGGGAAGCACTTTGACATCGGAAATCTCCATGATGACTGTAAAATCAATTTCCAGCACCGATTGTGAAATTTGAAGATGATGGTTGTAAAATCAATTTCCAACACCGATTGTGAAATTTGAAGCTAAAAAACATAGTACAGGTATTGCAAATACATGAATGCCTATTTTTATGGCGAAACGGACGGTCTAGATAATGTGTTATAATATATTCTATTTTTAGGGCATGAAATCCTAAAATTTTTTCACAACCATAATGGTCAAGGCTGAAATGATCTATTTGAAGGTTTTCTGATGCTAGAACAACTGTTTTTGCCGAGTTTTGAAGTAAGGTTTTATTTAATTCGATAGGGCTGCAACCCTATCGAAACATTTTCCTTAAAAAAATTATCTCTATACATTATTTTGCTTGAATGTCTTTTTTTTGAGTTTTTTATTTTTATTTTATTTATTTATTTATTTTTATTTTTCCTAAAATGCCCCTCAAGAACTCAAGTTCCAAACCAGTGTATTTTCTTTTGGAAAATTGTTTCATGCGGTGGAGACCACATTTCTACATTTGCGGTACCCGAGGTCTAAAGCATCCATCTTAAAGATGGATGCAAGTTGGTGGACCATCTAAAAGTAATTGAAACTAACTCACTGGATGCTTTTTTAATAGAATTATTATTTTAAATTTTAAATTTTATTTATTTTTTCATATTCATGATCTTCATGTTAGATATTACATGTCGTTAAAAATTAGGTAAAAAAATCCATCTAAAAAATAGATTTTTAAAAAGTGACTCATTTCTACGAGGACTTGTAGAAACCGTATCCTTTCTTTTTTTGCCTATTTTTTGTTTGAAACTTCAGAGTTTGCCACCGAATTTTGTTTACTTATATTTTTATAAAAATTTACCCCTTAAAAGGATGGAGTATAGTGTGATCCTAGGAAACATAATCCTTTGAATAAATGACTTATTATATTGAAAATAAATATTTTTTTAGTAACAATAATCTGGGATTCTAAAGTATATACCAAAATTTCAAAAAAGAAAAACACACTCGTTCTTTACCTGAGGGATCAAGTGCATAGTGAGCAAAATGTGTACCCCGCCCCAAATGGGATTAACTTTAGAATCCCTAAAACTTATTTACAAGAAAAAATTAATTTTTGTGATGTATTACAATGTGTAAAATTAAGGGCTGATTTTACACGATTTTGTTTTACTAAGATAACTGGTTCAGAACTTCCCCTTTTTATGAAGAAAAATTTCAGCTTGAAAACTGAAGATCCAAATTGAAAATTGATTAAAAAAAACCCCTGGTATTGGGACATTGAATTCCGAACCAGCTGTAGTTTTGAGAAACAAACTTAAAACAAATAGAAACATACAACTGGGGCCACCTCAAAACCTTACCCGACAGATAATATATATATATTTTGTATAGAAATTGACTCGGTCGAGTAACTCGGCCCTTGGCTGAGTAAGTCAGCTGAGTCTTCAGGACTCGACTCATGTACTGCGCTTAAATGCCCTCAACAAATTAATAAACAAAATGGCAAAAAAAGTTCAAATAAAATAAGGAAAATCTATTAAAGGCTAGAAAAAACAAAAAAAAAAACCTCAAGGAGCTCAAATAAGTTTAAAAAAGTATTGAAAAAATGGATTTAGAAAAAACAGATTTATAATTGGGTGCATTTTAAACCATCCAAATAAAGGTTAAATATAAAATAGGGATTTATGGCAAGAAATATTCACCAGTATTTGCCAAAAATATATAAAATCATACACAAAAAATGATAGATTAATCACATATTTTTTTATGATCTTTAAATTATTTTTAAACTTTTTAATATTCCCGAGTTGTACACATAATTGAGGGGTACCGCCCCATAAGGCCAGGCCATCGAGTCCAGGTGGACATGACCGAGTCGCGGTGTACTGAATATACGTGATCCATTAACTACTACATGATTATTATATACAGGGGAGTGATTTCATGCAACTGTCTTGGTAACATATTTGAAATTTTATCAAGAAATCGAATCGTTAATCATTTGAATCTTGAGTGTGAATCTCTAAATGCAATTGTAAGAGTTGATGCGGCTTGCACGGAAATGTTGTTGGCAACAGGGGGGAGCAGAGAGGAAAGCATTTTCCCACCTACACCTACAACTACACTCAAACACAAGAATATTGCCAACAGTCCTGTGGAATAAACCCAAGGCCTCACTGGCTTACAACACACTTTGGTGGCCATGTAGGTCCTCAATTTTAGAGAGAGAGAGATTTTATATTTTCAAGGAAAGTAAAATGATGGAAAATTATTTCAGCGAATTCTTTTGACTCTTTCTACGTCAAAATGTTTGGGCAGGATATCAAGAGGGTATTGAAATGCTTTGGAAGCAACATTATTTTCTTCAATGAGTTAAGAGACCCTTGGAGTGGTGGAGGGTATATCACAATCCCCAAACTTTCTTTGTTTCTCCCTCGTTTTGTTTATGCTTTCTTCATATCATCCTTTCTTTCCCTTAGAAGTTAGAACCTTTAGCTTTTACCTTGAAACTAAAAAAAGGATGGACGCCAATATCTAAGAGGAAAGATTTTTTTTTTGGTCGTATGTTTACATGTGCATTATTTGAATGCTCTTTATGGGGAATTTGATTTGACAATGTTATTGTTATTAATTTTTTTTCTTTTGTAGGGTGCTGGAGAACTTGTCTGACAACATTGTGCATTAGTCGCCAAAGAAGGTTTATACTGACAAAACCCCCTCTTGGTTGCACTTTTTATAAGTTCATTGTTGGTGGGAATTAGGAAATTTGGGTGGGGGGGGGGGGGGGAGGGGAAGGGAGAGGAACTTTTATAAGTCTTTTGTTGGTAGAAAGGGTTAGAGAGAGAGTGAGAGAGGGGTTGAGGTTCTTACATAGGTCTTCCACTAAAAGTCCAGAAAATTGAATTAGGCCTGCATAAATATTTTTGGAAAATTCATTAAAATAGACGTGAGAGATTACGTATATTTTTTCATTAACTTTCAAGATACCCATCAAAATGTTGGGTGAGTATAGCCATTAAAGGCCTTATGAATGTTTGTAAAATGAAATGATATAGTGGAACATGAACTCAGTGGGAGTGTCGTCCCTCGTGGACCATAATAAGCCAACGATGTTTACTGATACCGGACTGTACTTGACGGTCTAGGCCAGTCGGTTGAAAAAAACCCATATTATCTGAGCATAGAGATAAGGGTTCTAATGAGTCATCCCTTGTTGAGGTCGGAGTATGCCCGAATGAGTAAGCCGAAGGACTGTGTGACCCTTGTGTGTGATGGTAGCTTTCAGAGACGGGGCCAAATCATCACCCATGTGCTATCACATGGCATGCATATTGACAGACCGTTTCAAGAAAGCAAGCCACCTTTTAGGATGAAGCATATGCATGTACGAGAGATACCCTTATGCACCATAGGAGTTGTATTCACATCAAGTGACATTGGTCTGTCTCTAAGGGAGAACCTGAAATCCACAGACTGAGATTGCGACCCCTTGACTCATCGATCAGACTTTGATGACCCACTAATGAGCCTTTGCATGGACTGTGAGTCATGAGAAACATTAGGTCGGTTTGATAAAGCAAGTGTGATCTGTAGTCCATAGTTGAAGGTGGAGTGCCTCAGTATTTGATTGATTTAATTCCTAAACTATATAGATCATTTTCCCCATCTAGTGAATTTAATTATGTTTGTTTTATGATAAATATGATTTTAGAATTATTATTTGAATTTTTTTAGATCTCTGGATATTTTATTTATTAAATTTGGATTTATAAAATTAGAGATATTGATTTTGCATCAATATAAATATTCAAATAAATTCTAAAATTATTTTATTGAGCTTTTAAAAATATTTAAAATTGTATGGGGGTCCATTGTGCATATGGGCCCACCATAGCCTAAATGGTGGGGCCCATGAGATCCTCTCATGGGTGGCATGACCCACCCATTTAGAAGCTTTTTTTTTTGTGATAAGTAATTTTGGCTTGTAGGCCAAGTTGCTATGTGTTTTGGAAAGGTATTGGCGTGAAGAAGCTTTGAATGAATTTTTGGAAAATATGAGAAAGCTTGTGCATTATTTTGGTATGTTCAATATTATATTTGGAATTATTTTATTAAATTTCTATTGATAGGAAATGGTTTTGGAAAGGGGGATAAATGTTCTAGCACATTCCATAATATCGATGACCCATCTATAAAATGGAGGACTCAAATATCTCCCCCATAAGTCACACATGATTAATGGTATATATTCAATCTCACATGAGAGGCAAGTCAAGGAAAACTCTAAGAAATCCTAATCTTGCTCAATGCTTATAAAAAATAGATTCTTTCTGCCTAAAATCTCTATACCTTTTCTTTTTGTCTCTCTCCTAAGAAACTTTTTATCTCTTATGAAAGCCAAAGAGGGCATGCCACATTCTCTCATCTTTGATATCTCTTCCCCACATTGTGAAAGAACCTAAGGGTTTAGGATATATAGTTCTTTTCTCTCCCATATCTCAACTATGAATTTATGGAATGGAGGACTCAAATCTCTCCCCCACAAGTCACACATGATTAATAGTTTAAGGGTTTAGCAAAAAGAGAATATATCTCTCTCAAACTAGGTTGCTAAAGGAATTCACCCAAGACTTGAGTTTGTGATTAAATGGGTTCATGTTCTATTGGTGTGGTATAGCCTAAACTTGTTTTCTCGGTTGAGATTGAATGTTGATCAATGATCCCGCGCCATCGGATGATGGTGAGTTGGTGTGGGGTGTAATAAGCCCGATTGAGGTAATATTTGACATTCTCTTTTTGTTTCTTGCTCTATTTAATTATATTGTCTTTATATTCCTAAGCATAAGAATTGTGGATATTTTCTTTGTCTAAAGAAAATTGGTTTAATGACATCAAGGTTTTTAATATCTTGGATTTGTTAGTTTTATTTTCTTTGAAGCAATAATTATTGTAATAAGACTACTTGTAAGTGATCTTTGCCAAAAGAAAAGAAAAAGAAAAGAAAATAGGTGAAAAGAAGAAAAATAAAAATGTATATTCCCCGGTAAGATCGCATTAGTATTTATCTCATTGGTATCAAAGTTATTGATATTTGATGTCACTAGTTGTCTTTTTCTCTTTACTGAATCTAGATCTAGCTTGGGAATGAGATATAGAAAAGCTAATGACATTTGTGGTTAAGTAATACACCCACAGTTAATAATTATTGAAATATTCAAATACCAAAAAAGGTACTATGAATAATGGATATTTTGAGCTATTTTAGAGTAATGATATGAAGGGTGTCAGTTCTGACCCTGCAAAATCCAAGAACTGTCCATTGAGTTCCGTAATTTTTCTCACTAACCATATGATTTTATTTCTAGCTAAAATTTGACTGTGACCCATAAAATTGAGTATAATTTCAATAAAAAATAGTTTCATCAAGAAATTCCTTGTGGTTTGAAAGATATAATTTATTTATTGAATGGTGTGCAAGTGTTGTTTTCTGCAACAAAAGCTATTTCAATGACTTGAAAGTCATGATTTTATTTCTATTCTTCACATAATGTTTTATGGCTCACACTAAGTTTTTAGACTTCAATTCTGAGTTTAGGTTCTAATAAAATTTATTTGAAAGAGAAATATTTACGGGAAGTGAGGAATAAAAATTTTGGATTGAAGAGAGGTCATCCTGAATTTTCTGCAATTTGGTATGCTCTTCATTGAGACATGAATAGTTGTACTTATCAAGCCTAATTAACAGAGTGATATAATGCGTGTGGAAATATATATGTTACTATTATGTGTCTACTTTCGAACAAATTTAGTTTGAAAGGAAAATTCTATGAGGCTAGAGAGAAAGGACAATTTTACAAGATAATGTTCATCTTGGAATTCTGCAATATGATTTATTTTGCGACGTGAATGTCACTTATTTATTTCTCTAAAGAAAAATATTATTTGGGGTTCACACTGTGATGTTATGATTTAGTTTTGAGTCTAATTTTTAACACAAGATGAAATTTTCAACACAAGATTTCAAAAAGAAATTATTTGAGGATTGAGAGAAATTTTTTTTTATTGAGAGGTGCTCAACCTGATTTTCTGTTGAGAAAATTGCATTGTGATACAAATGTCACTAAAATGAAGACTCACTAAATAGTATGATTTAGGGATGGAACTGAGCATTATTTTATATTTTTGGAGTATGTTTCAATACTCAAAAGGATTTGGAGATAAACTCTTTATGAGTTGAAAGATATCATGGGATGCTCAAGTTTTATTCTGCAGTAAATTAAAAGATGTGGTATGATAAGGCACGTCTTTTGATTCCTAATTATGGTGACATTTTTAGGGCTTATTTAAAAAGATTTTATAGTGTGTCATGAATATGATTTATTATAGTAAAACTTCAGAGATGTAAAATAGAGATGACGAGATATGATACTCTATATGAAGAGTTTTTGATCTGGGAATTACAGAGAGAAGAAGAAACACAATACCTATAAAAGCATCTTGATTTTTTCAAAATGAAGAGATATATAGAGAGACTTAGTGGTAGCATAGAAGCACTAAAGATCAAAGTGAGAATCGAAATTGTGATATTTGAAATGATGGGATGAAGAAGATTATTTCTTTACCGTGTGAGACAGAGAGAATCCAAGTGTCGAAGAGATAGACACTTCGTGACATGTGAAACCGATGACCAATATATTCTCCATAAGTTGCGTGCTCTTCTAAGATCACAAAAGCTTGTCAAACAAGTAAAAACAATGAATCAAGAAAGCCCAAGTACCACACAACATGATTTTGAGGTATGAAATCTTTCTCACATTACATGGTAAGGTCATATAGGGAAAGATGATTCAATAACTTTTTATTTTTATGTTTAATATGCTTTAGTTATATTTTGGCTAATTGTTTTATGAATATGTATGGAGTGTATGGACATTAAGTGATAGGTGCTAACAAATTTGAAAGAGCCGATTTTTAAATACTCTGTGTTTTAGTGCCTCCTTGTGCTAGAGTATTAACTACTTAAGGTAATCATATACTTGAAAATGTGATTTGATCAAGGGCTTTGAGCCCTAAGGATGAAACATGATAGATGGGTGTGGCTCATTCAAATATGTAAGCATGAAGGGAGTGTTCTAATGGAACTCGGTCTTAGTGACCATCCTCCCAATCATGTCTATAATATAATGTGTTGCATGTGATATTGATATCTTGATAAGTTCTCCTTATTTTAGGCTTTAATAACCATTCTTTAGGGATGCTTTTTTTTGGATAAAATTATAAGATGATATATATAATTTGTTTTTTTGGCTATGAACTTGACTTGGTAGGAAATTAAAAGTGAATGCGGTAAAATAATTTATGAAGGCTAAGCACATATTTTAAAATTAAAATAGGATGATTTAAGAAAAATCTAAGTCTATAAATATAGTTTTGAGAGAACCACATAGAAAATCATTTTAAACTGTCATACTATTATATAATTATTGTTTGTGAATGCATATATATATGCCAAGTCAATTTTTTTTATTTTTAATTAAAGAGAAAAATATTGTGTCTTGAATGTATTTATAAAAGTGGGAGAAAAACTATCACGCACTATATTTTTAAATACCCATATGCCTTGACCCATGTTTTTAGTTATTTAGAATTCTCAATTTCCTAAGACCTTGAACCATAGGGAATGTTGTCGTCCTTGACACATGTGTTGATTAAATAACTTGGTTTGTACGCATTTATTACCAAGATGACTAGTGTGGTTGAACCTTTGTGGTTCATGAAAGTTTTGCATATTGTGAAACCAACGGGTATTGGATTACTTATTGCATAAGAATGCTAAGAATGTATATGTTGTGTGTGCAATAATTGAGTGGATGCTGCTACAGTCCCACGTTTTTTTAGCTTCTTGGAGATTCGGATATACAGGTGCAAGCTATCTTACGGATCCATATGATGCGAAGTCTGCATCTAGATATGTGTTCATGCTTTGAGGGGGTACAATTTCTTAGAAATAAAAAAAACATGATGTGGCGAAATTGTCCACCATGGAGGAAGAGTACGTGACGTGCTGTTTGGTGACCAAGGCGGCCGTATGGATTAATAAATTTCTTATGGATTAATAAATTTCTTAATCACATTGACTTTCATCCCGTGCGTCGTGATCTGTGACAACACGGCGACGATATGTGTGTCAAAAGAGCCACGATTCCATAAAAACTCTAAGCATATAAAACCATATTTCTATTACTTAAGAAATGATGTGAGATTGAGAAAGATCGAAATCCAGATAAACTAAATATTCCAGTGGGACCACCTGCTAGTATTTGACATGCTAGATGGAACAACATATTATAATGTTGTTAACCCATAGAACCCCGATGTGTGGTGGGGGTTGTATGGCTACATAAGAAAGCAACTTATTTGAAGAACTCCTTTGAGCCCATGAACATACGACTCCATGCGATAAGGGTAGGTGATGGTTTTCTACGATAATAGGTCCATGATTCGCATTGCAATATGAAAGATGGGCTACGACCACTGTTGGGCTGAGATTCGATCAACAAAGAGAAAAAGGCATTGCGTCTATAAATCCTTTTGTGAAAGGATTGATGGCGAAAGCCATGATTAATGTATTGAGAGAGAATAAGTGAAAAATGCTTGAGAGAGAGATTTTATTTGGGAGAGAGAGATGGGGATGAGAGAAAGTGAAGAAGAGAGAATGTAAGACCTTCAAAGGTCAAGTGAGAGATGTTGGATGAGTGTGACCATTAAATGCCTTATGAGTGTTTGTAAAATGAAATGATATAGTGGAACATGAACTCAGTGGAAGTGTGATCCCTCGTGGACCATATTAAGCAGACAATGCTTGCTGATACCGAACTGTACTTAACGGTCTAGGCCAGTCGGTTGAGAAAAACCCATGTTAACTGGGCATAGAGTATAAACCAATAATGGTTCTAATGGGTCTTTCCTTGATGAGGTCAGAGTATGCCTGGATGAGTAAGCTAAGGAACTGTGTGACCCTTGTGTGTCATGGTGGGTTCCGAGACAGGGCCAAATTCTTATCCATATATTATCCTATGACATGCATATTGATAGGCCGCTTCGGTAAAGCAAGCCACATTTCAGGGTGAAGTGTATGCACGTGCGAGAGATACTCCTCTGCATCATAGGAGCTGTGGTCGCATCAGGTCTAGGTGACATTGACCCGTCTCTAGGGGAGAAACTGAAATCCACATATTAAGATTGTGACCCTGTAACTCATCAGCCAAACTTTGGTGACCCATTAATAAGCCCCTGCATGGACTGTAGGTCATGGGAAACATTGGGTCGGTTTGATAAAGCAAGTGTGATCTGTAGTCCACAGTTGAAGGTGGAATGTCCCAATGTTTAATTGATTTAATTTCTAGATCATATGAATCATTTTCCCATTTGATGAATTTAATTATATTTATTTTATGATATATATGATTTTAGAGTTATTATTTGAATTTTTTTAGATATCTAGATATTATATTTATCAAATTTGGATTTATAAATCAGAGATATTGATTTTGCATTGATTTAACTATTCAAATAAATTCTAAAATTATTTTATTGAATTTTTAAAACTAATTAAAAATTGCATGGGGGCTCATTGTGCACATGGGCCCACTATGGCCTAGATGGTAGAGCCCATGAGATCCTGTCATGGGTGGCACACCCCAACCATTTAGAAGCTTTTTATTTTTGTGATAAGTGATTTTGGCTTCTAGGCCAAGTTGCTATGTGTTTTGGAAATGAATTGGCTTGATGAAGCTTTGAATGAATGTTTGGAAAGCAAGAGAAAGCTTGTGCATTATTTTGGTATGCCCAATATTATATTTAAAATTATTTTATTTAATTGCTATTGATGGGAAAATGGTTTAGGATAGGGGGATAAATGTTCTAGCACCTTCCATAATGTTGATGGCCCATCTATAGAATGGAAGGCTCAAATCTCTTACCCCACAAGTCACCTATAACTAATGGTTTATATTCAATCTCACATGAGAGGCAAGCCAATGAAAATCCTAAGAAACCTTAATTTTGTTCAAAGCTTATAAAAAGATGATTGTCTCTAACAATAGTCTTTACACCTTATCTTTCTATCTCTCCCTCCTAATAAAGTTTCTCTCTCTCATGAAAGCCAAAGGGGGCACGCCCCGACTCTCTCATCTTTGATCTTTCTCTCCCACATTGTAAAATAACCTAAGGGTTTAGGCTATGGAGTTCTTCTCTCTCTCATATCTCAACTATGAATTTATGGCTAAATGTTTTAGGGTTTAGCAAAAAGAGAATCCATCTCTCTCAAACTAGGTTGCTAACGAAATTCGAAGTGGTTCATGTTCTATTGGTGTGGCTTGGCCAAAACTTGCTTTTCAGGTTGAGATTGAAGGTTAATCATTGATCCCGTACCATCGGATGGTATAATAAGCTCGGTTGAGGTAATCTTCGACACTCTCTTTTTGTTTCTTGCTATATTTAATTATAGTCTTTGTATTCCTATGCATAAGAATTGTAGATATTTTCTTTGTTTAAAGAAAATTGATTTAATGACATCACGACTTTTAAGATATTGAATTTGTTAATTTTATTTTCTTTGAAGCAATAATTATTGTAATAAGATTACTTGTAAGTGATTTTTGCCAAAAGAAAAGAAAAAGAAACGAAAATGGGTAGAAAGAAGAAAAATATAAAAATCTATTGCCTGATTAGATCGCATTAGTCTTTCTTTTGCAAAATACACCTGATTATGAATTGGGATAGTCTAAAAGGAGATAAATTATAAAATTATTAAAAAAACTAGGTCTGTTTTCATAAATTTCCCATTATTATTTATAACTTGCCTCTATTATCTTATCATGAAATCCTCCAAAATCTCATATTTTAGTGTTGAAACGGTAGCTCTTTCAATTGATTCTCGTAGACATTTCGAAACTGAGTTTGGCTTGCCATTAGGCTAGCATAATAGTGGCCAATTATATATATATATATATTAGACTGTTGCTTCCAAAATCCCAAGGTTGGAAAAGACCTTTTCAGACAAAAAAAAGTCCTCAAATGATCTTAGCATGTTTGGTTTGCATGAAAATATTTTTCTAATGAAGAAATCCCCTCATGTGGCTAGGTGTGAAAATATTTTCATACCAATTAGCTATCAATTGGTGTGAAAAGATGCACAGGGATCAATTAGTGTGAAAATATTCTCATACCTAATTCTTTCACATGAAAATATTTTTCGGAAAATTTTTTTACGCGAAACAAACATATTTAATCTTTCGATTAAGTGCTCCTATTGCCTTAGTATTTTGAAAAGTATTGCTAGGTATTTCATATATGCTTTTAACTTATTTATAATTTGTAAAATGGTCCAACATATTAAAATTTTTAGTAAAGTGCATCAAAAGTTTTCATAATATATTTTAATATAAAAACATTTCGATAATAAAGGAAAACATTTATATAAGATTACATCCTTAAAATGTATAATTAAGGTGCACCTAGAAAATTCATTGTAAAAGATTGCTTTGAAGTTGGAAAACCCTCTAATTGATCATCTCGACATCGAGATGTATGAATATGAAAAACACAAAGGTTTTTTATTCTAAAAAATAATGCAATTTGCAACACATTATCTGGACCAACTATTTTTAAGATTTTTATGCATTTGTAGATCTACTTGATTTGACCTACTAACATTTTATAATTAGTGATAAAAATAGATTCTGAAACCATCTTGAGAATTTTTGACATCAAAACTGCATCTTTTGGTGGCGCAACTTACTTTCGTTGTATGAAATTGAGTGGATAAAGGTTTGTCGTTTCTCGATATAAGGCCGCAAATTTTTTTTTCCTTTTTTTAGATTTAGAGCCTTATCAATGGCACACACATCTGACAGTTAAGGGTGATGGTTACTTTTTAATCTAATTACATAGGGTTGAAGGTTGCTTTTTATACCAAAAGCAAATAATCTAATTACATAGGCTACCTGATATTACATCGAATGGGGGTATGGCGGCTCATGTTTATTCAAGTGCACCCTCTTTAAAATATCCATTTAAAAATAGAATTTGGATCTAAAATTTCACTTTTCAATAATCTTGACCATGATCATGTATTTGGAAAAATAAATGGTTTTGAACTCTAAAAAATAAAACTTTTTAAATTCAAATTTTGAACCAATCATTTTACTTTGTCCTTGATGTGCACTATTTTTTGAGATGTAAAATCATGGATTTTAACACAATTGCATGTGGAAGTAGGCTTTGTTTAAATTGGACCTCAATCAAACTTTTCCCAGTTTATATATGCGAAAGCTCGCTGTTTGTAGTACCACCACTTTAACTGTGAATTTGTTCTCCAAAGTACTTTTTGAACTTTTCTAGATTTCTATTTGCTAGTGTTTATTTTATTATTCGAAAATTAATTGAAACGTTTGATTGTTCATGTTAGGCGCCGACCACATTGATCTTAGGTTTTGGACTGAAGGAGATTCCAAGTGACTAAGCAAAGTTCGAAAGAGAGAGATTCACATCATAAGCAAGTGGCTGGAGCAATACTACAAAGATATTGCTTGAATTGCTATGTTACATGGAAACAGACACTCGTGTCATATATGCAATTGTCAGAAATATGAACTTTAAAAAAAAAAAAAAACAATGACATCGCCCCATGACACGTTCATTATATATATATATATATATATATATATATATATATATATATATATATATATATATATATATATATATATATATATATATATATGGGGAGGTACGATTTTTATAGAACCTAGGCTCTAAACAATCAAATTAGAGCGTACCTCCAAATAGTATCGAAAAATGTGGCTTCAATACTAAAAATATTTGTGATGGCCTTAATATATTTTCATCTCTATTTATAAAGTTTAAAGCTTTAAAAACAGTGTAGATCGAGAAATCTAAGAAAACTTGAAAATTAATGGTAAAAAAATGCATTACAAAATACATTATTTTTAAAATTTGAAATCCATTTTTTTCTCGCGTCCTCACATCTTGATGTCGAGATGATCAATTTAAGGACATTTGGGCATCAAAACAACATCTTCTAGTGAAATTTTTGAGGTAGGTTCTAATTTGAATGCTTAGAGCCTCGGCTCTATAAAAACTATATATATATATATATATATATATATATATATATATATATATATATATATATATATATATATAGAAAAGATGGGATTAGCCCACTAGCTCATATGAACATATGAGCGCAATGTCCCAGATTGATTATGGGCCAATTTGACGATCACAGATGTCCGGTAGTGTTTGATATTTAGTTTTTTTTTTTCTGCAAATCCAAATCGCTTAAAATTTTAGGCGTGTGTTCATAAAAAATAGATGAATCTTCGAAAAATATCAAAAAAATATTTTACATGAAATAAATTGACCAAAATACTCTAAAAACATATTGAGGGTGTTTTGATCATTTTCTTTCACGAATTTTTTTTTTTATATTTTTATTAAGTGCGCTTTGATGGGAAGAACACGTACCTAAAATTTCAAGTGATTTGGATCTATAGAAAATAAAATAAAATTCAAGTACTACCAGATATCCGTGATAGTCAGATCAGCGCAGATTCAATCTAAGCTGTTGGGCTCATATGTTCATATGAGCTAGTGGGCTAATCCCTTCTTTTTCCATACATACATACATACATACATACATACATACATATATATATATATATATATATATATATATATATATATAGGGAGTCGTTGTTGTACACCCATATGCGAATGGCCCAGATTGAATCTAGGTCATTCTGTGGCCGATTTGACGCACACAGATGTCCGATAGTGTTTGAATTTTAATTGTTTTTTATAAATTCAAATCATTTAAAATTTTATGCGTGTGTTCTCCATATCAAGACGTACCTAATAAAAATATAAAAAATAATAATTCATGAAAACATAATTGACCAAAATACCCCCCGAAACATTTCGGTGGTATTTTGGTCAATTTACTTCATGTAAAAAATTTTTTTGATATTTTTCGTAGATTCACCTATTTTTGAAAAACACATTCCTAAAATTTCATTTGATTTGGATTTCTACCTATTTTTTATCTACACACGCTCCAAATTTCAGATCATTTTGATTTGTAGAAAAAAAATGAAAATTCAAACACTACCGGACATCTATGATCATTAGATCGGCCCAGATTCAATCTGGATCATTGGTGTTTACCTGATACGCCCTTGGGATGACATGATATTTTCCCTATATATATAAGCCCACTAGTTCATATGAACATATGAGTTCATATGAGCTTAATAGCCTAGATTGAATCTGGGCCGATCAAACGGTCACGATCTCATTTCATATTTTAATTTTAATTTTTTTTAAAAAAAATCTAAATAACTTGAAATTTTAGACGTTTGTTCTTACAAAATAGGATAGTTTAATAAAACTATCAAAAACTTTATTTATAAAAAATAAACCAAAATACCCCTAAAAAGTTTCAAGGGTATTGTGGTCAATTTATTTTTACAAATTAAGTTTTTGATATTTTTATTAGGTGCGGCTTGATGAGAAAAATGAGCACCTAAAATTTTAAATTACTTGGATTTGTATTAAAATAAAATAAAATTCAAAGACGAAATGATTTCCTGACCATCAGATCGGCCCAGATTGTTGAGCACATATGCTCATATGAGCTAGTGGGCTAATCTCAGCATTTTCTTATATATATATATATATATATATATATATATATATATATATATATATATATATATATATATATATATGAGGCCAACGACCCATATTGAATCTGGGCCGATCTGACGATCACGGATGTCGAGTAGTGTTTGAATTTTTTTTTTTCTATAAATCCAAATAACTTGAAAGTTTAGGTGTGTGTTCTTCTCATCAAGTTGCTCCTAATAAAAATATAAAAAAAAAATATTCCTAAAAAAACTAAATGACCAAAAGATCACCCAAAACATTTTGGGGGTATTTTTGTCAATTTATTTCATGTAAAATATGTTTTTGATATTTTTCGAAGATTCACCTATTTTTGATAAATATGCCTAAGATTCCAAGTGATTTGGATTTGTAGAAAAAAAACTAAAATTTAAACACTACCGAACATCCATTATCGTCAGATTGGCCCAGATTCAATCTGAGACATTGGGCTCATATGTTCATATGAGCTAGTGGGCTAATCCCATCTTTCCCCTATATATATATATATATATATATATATATATATATATATATATATATATATATATATATATATATATATATGGAAGCCCTTATGCAATGGCTATGGGCAAAAATGAACAATGCTTTCACCCATAGGCTTGGTACTATTCGATTTTTTTGGATGGCGTGGGTTAAAAGACCGCAATGGACACAACATATCTGTTATGGTATTTTTTCACACAAAAAAACACATCCAACCATCGAGCTGTGACGGTTTTTAAGGCAAAACCGGCATGAACATAGCATGTCCGTAGTAGGGTGAAACACTATTCAATTTCGCCTATAAGCATTTTTAAGAGTTTTTCTATATATATATATATATATATATATATATATTGAAATCTATGTGTAGTTTATATCTATATGTATTCAATAATTCATATGTCAAAACAATAGTAAAGTATCATATAAAAATTAAATGACATTAAAAATGCAAAAAATGTTACTTTGTGAATCATCCATTTATTTATTAAAAATTTCTTATGCTGTAACGCAGGATTGTGTTACAATAACCTGGAAAAAAAACTAAAAATTATTAGCTACTTCATCATCATCATCATCATCATCAACGGAGTCATTTCCTAACTATTTGTGATCAACTAAACGAATCCTGGTTTGTCATTCTTCTCTATCAAAGCTCATACCTTCAATGAGGCCATAAGTCCCCATGAATTTTTTCACTACTTCCAACCATGTCCTTTTGGGCCTATCCTTGCTCTTTTTGTGCATTCTACTTGAACCAACTTGTACCTCCGAACATCTGCTATACTTGGTCTGCGCTACATGTGCTCAGCCTAACTAAGTCTATAATTGCTCATCTTTCGCCTATTGGAGCTACGCCTAAGTTCTCTCAAATGAGTTTATTTTGAATTTTATTCTTTCTTGTCTTGCCACTTATCCATCTCAACATCATGATCTCAGATACATTTATCTTATGGGTATGTTATTTCTTGACAGCTTAATATTCTTCCCCATAAAGAAAAACTGGTCTCAGAACTATCTTTTAGATTTTTCTCTTCAGTTTGGTATGTAGAGATCGCTTAAATTCTGGTTGCACATCTCCACTTCGCCACTCAGCTCTAATTTTATGTATGACATCTTCCTCAATTTCTCAATTTTATTGAATTATTGACCCAAGATATAGAAAGTACATTCTTTTTGGTATTTATTGGTCGTTAATCTTAACTATTACTTCGTATCTACTCCTATAATCAATAAACTTGCAATCTATATATTCTATCTTAGTCCAGCTAATTTTAAAACCTTTAGATTCTAGAACATCCCTCCGAAGTTCTAACTTTGTGTTGATGCCACTTTGGGTCTCATTGATCAAAAGTATGTCGTCCATGAACAACATACACCATAGTACTTATAGGTGCTTAGTTAAGTTGTCTATAACTAAGAGAAAAAAGTATGGAATAGGAACTCCATGCTTACCCCTGATGTAGACGCATTGTTATTGAAAATTCACTCATCTCTCCATTAGTTGTTTGTAGACTTGGTACTTATCTCGCACCAAGTCAATATAGTATTTAGAGACCCTTTTCTTTCTAACACATATCAAATACAAACTTGAGATACTCTATCATAAGCTTTCTCTAGGCCAATAAAGACCATGTGGAGGTCTTTTCCATTCACCCTAAACTTCTCAATCAGTTGTATAGGTATTGAATAGGGTCCTATTGTATTTATCTAAAATCATAGGATCACACCACTCACACCCTTAATACAAAAATAAAATTTCTTTTCATTTGTATTCTAAACTACTTTTATTGTACTAAAATATTTTTTATTTTTAAAATAAAATATCTTTGTTGAAGAATGGCATTTCTAAATAGTGAATGCCAAATACCAAAACCTAAACATGTCAAAAAAGGACATGCCATTGGACACTCTATAAAATGTGTCGTATATGTTTTTAGAAGTATTGACACATGTGTCCATGTCCATCTAGCATACACATGGTTTGAGCCTCGAACACACATGTCCTTGAATTAGAGAGAGAGAGAGAGAGAGAGAGAGAGAGAGAGAGAATTTGAAACGAATCGTAATAGGAAATCTAAATGATTAGCTTAATAGTGTTTAGATTCTAATCATTTTAAGAATTGATAATAGCATACTTTAAAGTCCATTAAAACTACAAATGAACAAGCTTAGAGAAAATTACAACATGGAATTACAGGATGGTGTGGCAAAGCAAGGAGAAGTAAGAGAAGAAATACTCCAAAATATACATGGCTTCAATTCAAAAGTACTCGTTCCTTCCCTTAAAACCAATTTGGCCAAAAGGAAAGGCAGAGGAATAGACCAAGGTGCCAACAAATCATCCACAGCTTGCCAAACCAATAAAACCATACACTCATTTAACACCAAGGTCCCTGGACTCTCATCCAAGTACTGATTAAAGTCTAAAAAGAGGAAAAATTCATTAAAGGCATTAAAACCTCATTTTAAACTCATTACGAGGGACAAAACATCCCAACCAACAATAGAAGGCTTATATTTTAATTTTTAGTTCATGTTAGGTACATCATCTAAATACTAAAATATCTCATATTATCCTTGTGTGTGGTTGGGAGCGTTAAATAGACTGGGCCATTTTAGTAAGCACTATTGTAAGGGAAAAAGACATAATCACTCTTGTAAGGGAAAAAGACATACATCTTCTTCATATAATTAAAATCTCAAATAAACCCCTAGTTTTATTGAAAGCCCATGGACCCCAACTAAATTCAAAGAAAATGATGTTTAGCCCATTCCCTTCCCGTTTATTGGCTAAATTATAATGTTTATCATTTGTCTTTTCTCTTATGACCTTGTTATCCAAACTTTGGAATGGCTACCCCTCTCCCTATCACCCGTAGACCCCTTCTACCCTCTCTCTCTCTCTCTCTCTCTCAACCTCCCCTAAAACAATCTCTCTCTATATATCTCTCTCAACCTCCCCTGAAAAAACTCTCTCTCGCTCTCTCATATTTGGTGAACACAATGAGCTGTTTAATTGTGGCATTCCAAATTCTATTCTAAATCTTTGTTTCCTTTGTTTGCTGGTCCTTCTAGGGTCACTATACATAGAGAAGGTTACGAGTCTGTATGAAAGTGTCATGTTGGAATGTCAAGGGCCTCAATAGTCCTCAACGCAAAAGAGATGTTCTTACTTTTTGCAGAAAGGAAATGCCTGATCTCTTGCTTCTTCAGGAAACTAAATTAGAGGCCGCGACTCTACGTATTGCCAGATTAGTTTGGGGAATAGATCTCTGGATTTTTTGGGAGTAGATGCTTTTGGTGGTATTTGGGTCTTTTAGGACCTTTTGGTTTTGATTGCTTCACAAAACTTTCTTTCATGTAGGCACATTTTCATTGTTTTCTAGGGGCCTTTAGATAATTTATCATGGTATTTATTTGTGGTTTATGGGCCTAATAGAGCTGTTGATAGATCTGCTTTTTTGAGGAACTAGCAAATATTCAGTTAAATTTGAATGCGCCTTGGTTAGTTTGTAGTGACTTTAATATTATTAGATGGCCAAGTGAATCTACATCTTCTCCTTCTGTCTTCTTGTATGCAATTGTTTGAAGGTTTTATACAGCACCATGAATTGATTGATCTTTCTTCTACTGAGGCTAACTATACTTGGTCTAATCATAATTTACAAGATCCTATTTTGACAAGGTTAACCAGGTTTCTTACCTCTTCTGAGTTTGTTATTAGTTTTCTAAAAATAAGTGTAAAAGCCCTACCAAAAATCTCTTCTAATCATGTCCTTGTTCTCCTTAACTCTGATGGTTTATTATCTAGACCATCCCCGTTTAAATTTGAATTGGCATAGCTGTCAGAGAGATCTTTACTCAACCTGATTGAAGATTTCTGGAAAAATATTACCATTGATGGTTGGACAGGTTTCCAAATTTCAAAGAAGCTCCAACTATTGAAACAATGGATTATTACATGGGAGAAGGAGATTTACAATCTAAAATCAAGGCTGCAAAGTCTCATATAAAAGAGTTAGATGATGTTCAGTTTAACACATGATCAATTCAAAGGCAGAAACTTATAGGTGACAACGTATAAACCGATGCTTAATTTGGAGGAAATCCATTGGAGACAAAGATCTTATGTGAAATGGCTCAAAGAGGGAGAAAAACACAAGATTCTTCCATGCTATTGCTAATGTAAAGAAAAGGGGTAACGCTATTCAAAGCCTCCGTATTGAAGGAATAGATTGTGAGAACATATCAAAGGTTGAAAGGGTCCTAGTTGATCATTTCAAGAATTCTTATGAGGCTGATAGTGACATTCAATTATCCATTCAAGATCTACCTTTTACTACGTTGCCGTTAGAACAAGCTCAATGGTTGGAGAGAAAATTTCGAGAGCAAGAAATCAAAGATGCCGTCTTTGGCCTAGGCAGAGATAAGGCTCCTAGCCCAGGTGGATATCCAATGGCGTTTTTTCAATCTTTTTGGGATATTTTGAAAGATGATATTGTTCAGTTATTGGAAGAATTTTATTGGAGGGGTAAAATTAATAATGCCATGAATTCCACTTTTATTGCTTTAATTCCAAAGAAAACTGTCATTGCGGAGATCAAAGATATTCAGCCTATTAGTCTTATTGATATAAAATCAAAGCAAAGATTGTAGTTAATAGACTACGCCAGGTGATTCACATGGTTATTAAAATACAACAATCAACATTCTTAAAGGATAAACAAATTATGAATAGTAGTTTGGTTGCACAAGAATGTATCCACTCAAAAATCAAAGGATGACAAATTGGGCCTTATTTGTAAGAGAGACTTTGAGAAAGCATATGATAAGGTTGATTGGGGGGTATTACAAAGTATCATGGCTAAAATGGATTTTCGTTAAAGGTGAAGATTGTAGATTGATGGTTGCATGTTATCCACCCATTTTTCAGTTCTTGTTAATGACAAAGCAACTGGTTTTTTCAAATGATCAAGATGATTGAGACAAGGACTCTCTTTCACCATTTTTATATACTTTGGTAACTGAGAGCTTTAGTGTCATGCTTAATGGATTGACAGTGCAAAAGGTCATATCAGATGTTAATATTGGTAATAATGGTCTTATAGTATCACATTTATAGTATGCTGATGATACCATAATATTTTATGATCCCACGATTAAGGAAATCACTTGCCTATAGATTTTCTTGAAAAGTGTGGAACTCTCAACTGGACTTAAAGTTAATTTGAGTAAAACCAAGCTCATTGGTATTGGTTGTCCGCAAATGGTCGTTTCAAGAATGACATAGTTATTAGGTTGTGGTATTGAGTCATTGCCTTGTACTTATTGGAAATTCCTCTAGTGGATTCAAGGCCTTCAATATGCCACTATATTTTATGTCCTTATTTAATATGCCAAAAGAAGTTGAAAAACAACTAGAGAGAATTATGAAAAATTTCTTGTAGAGAGATGATATAAGAAGGAAAAGATTTCATCTGTTAAGTTGGGAAAAAGTTTGTAGACCAATGAAGGAGGAGTGATGGGGTGTTAGGAGATTGAAACATATGAACTAGTAAAATGGTAGTGAAGAATCCATACACAACCTGAATCTTTCTGGGTGATTTTTTTGAGAGATAAATATGAAATGGATTTGAACTTTTTCCTCATTAAAAGTCCAAGAAAAAAGACAAGTTTGTCCGATGTTTGGAGGGGTATTGACTATGAGAGATCTATGTATCTACGGCAATTTCAAAAAATAGTGGGGAATGGAGAGTCCACTCTCTTTTGATTTGACAAATATATTGGAGATGACCCGTTGAGATACCTTTTCCCTGAGGTTTTCTCAAAAGATTTAAACTCGCTAGCATCTGTCAAGGAGGCTAGTGGGGTGTTTATATTGAACTCTTTTGATTTGACAAATGTATTGGAGATGACCCGTTGCGATACATTTTCCTTGAGGTTTTCTCAAAAGCTTTAAACCCACTAGCATCTGTCAAGAAGGCTAGTGAGGGTGTTTATACTAATATTGTTTTGTTCATTTCTTGTAGGTACATGAGAGGTACAGACAGATTCATTGAGGAGTATCAGACATTATTGAATATATTGAATGATACATGTTTGACTCCAAATATGGATGATAGCTTTATTTGGGATCTTACCCCTTCGAGAGATTTTTCAGTTAAGTCAACCTACAATCTATTTTTTTTTTATCGTTGGAGAGAGTTGGATGCTAGTTTATTCAAGATTAAGACATTGCATGTGCCTCTTAAGGTGCAGCTCTTCTTATGGATTCTGTGTCAAGATAAATTAGCAATTGATGACAACTTGGGAAAGAGGGGGTTTATCACCAATGTATGTATCCTATACAAAGACAATAATGAAACTTCGCAACATCTTTTCCTCTCATGCCCGTTTGTTACCTATCTTTGGGATTGAGCTCAACAGTGCCTCAATCTGTCATTACTTTTGCCCCAAAATGTCAGAGCTCTTCTTGACCAATGAAGCACACCCAATATTTTAATGATGGGAACTATTCTTTAGAGATCTATTTGGGTTAGCCTTATTTGGAATGAGAGGAATGATACAAATAGAATAATATTTAATAGTATAAGTACAGATTTGTCTACATTAAAATCGAATATTTTAGCAGTTGCAGCTGATTGGTTCCTTATACATAAGGATAGTGGATTTATTCTTAAAAGTCTTATCATTAGCAATCCCTTTGCAGTGGCGACTATGGGTGTTATCACCAACACTCGTAGTGAGGTTGTTTGGAGTGAATTTCTTCAAACTTAATTTTGATGGAAGTTCACTTGGCAATTTAGGGCCAGCTGGCTATGCTGGGCTCATCAGAAATAATTTGGGTCATATTATATTTTTTTACCCAGGTACTTGTGGTTCACAACAGCAAACGAGGAGGAAGCACGAGGTTTATTAGAAGGTTTGAAATTGCTATGCACTTTGGAAGGGGGCAGGATTACCGAAAGAGACTCGGCAAATGTCATTGCCTGGAGTAAAAGAAAGGCCCATATTCCTTGGAGATTAAGGACTATTTTTCATCAAAATTGGGATATTTTGTCAACCTCCATGGCAACGGTCCAACATTGTTATAGAGATGCGAATGAAGATGTCGATGTTCTTGCCAAAGGAGGAGTCCATACTACATCTCTGTTAGTTACTTCATTTATGTAATCTTGCGTCTTTGCTTGAATGTCTTGTATTTACATATGAATTAATGATAGCTTGTATGGTACCATTCAAAAAAAATAAAATAAAAAATTATTCTTTTTGGATGACACGGTCACTAGAAAAAAAGAAAAAGGATAAATATTGTAATATAAATAATGAAAAAAAAGTAAGGAATGCGTTTCATATTATTATTATTTTTAAATTGAAGGGGATGGGGTTTATTTAGAATTACAATGATATAAAGAAAGATATAATTTTGTCTTATAAATTAAGAAAAGTTTATTCTTATTAGTTAATAAGATCACTACATTACCTATCATTGCAGCCATCCACTTTTACTTTTTAGCACCACATATGATATTGTGCGTTGGATGGTTCGTTTTCAATTTTTACGCCACAAAAAACTAAAAGGGTGTTTTTTGTATAAGGCTGAGCCCCTAAACAATCAAAGTAAGGTGCACCTTCAAATGGTATTGAAAGTTGTTTCAATATTGAAAATCTATGTGATGACTTGAAAATTTATTTTCATCTTGAATTATAATATTTAAAACTTCAAAAATAGTATAGATCGGGCAGATCTTAAACACCTGTAAATCTTGATAATTAATGGTGTAAAAATGCATTACAAGATGCACATTTTCTAAGACTTGAAATCCATTTTTTCTTATATCCATACATCTTGAGGTCAAAATGATCGATTTGAGGATTTTTGGGCATCAAAACAACTTCTTCTAGTGATTTTTTTTTAGGTGCACCTTGGTTTGATTGTTTAGGCCTCACCATTATATAAACTTTTTCAAAAACTAATACCGACTTAAGTTACTTCTCTAATTTACTTTGTAGAGGAAAATGAGTAATTCAACATGTTTCTGAACAATATAAGAGATATGCATTATAATGTATCAAATTAATCATCTGGGCTTGAGAGTATTGGTTCTCAATAGTCTGAGGTTGATTTTTGGTAGTGGAAACTCAATTCTGTTCTGGCATCATAGCTGGGTGGAAGGGGAAGCTTTAAAACACCAATTTCCTGATATATTTGAATTATCTATCAATAAGTACTTGACAGTAGTTGAGATGGTGGATATGTGAGGTGGGGTAGCACATATGAATGTACAATTGTCTAGAAATAGGGTGCTAGATATTGTGATTCAACAATTTGTAAAAATTAATACCACTATTTTTGAAGGAGGTATCTCTCACAAACTATAGAGGATGAAATTATATGGGAGACAAATAATGATGGCCAATTCAGTGTGTTATATGCATATGAACTATTGTTTTATGATAGATTAAGATGGAGATGGGAGTCAGTGTGTTATCTGCATATGAACTATTGTTTTATGATAGATTAAGATGGAGATGGGAGTCATTGCGTAAAATTTGGCAATGGGCGGTGCCATTGAAAGTGAGATGTTTCTTATGGATTCTTTTTCAAGACAAAAGTTTAACCATGGACAATCTCATCAAGAGAGGATGAATGGTGGTAAATGTGTGTCTACTATGTAAAGAAGACGCCAAAAGTGGTGATCATTTATTTTTACACTGCAAAATAACATAGGGGTGGTGACAAGAGAGAAAGAGAGAGAGACTATGGGATTATTTGAAACGGGAGGAGTGAGACAATTGTCCTACATCGACGATTAAGTAGAAGTTTAACATTTGTAAAAACGCTAACAACTGCCGTATTTGTGCGCATATGGTTTGTAGGCAGTGTTCGCAAAATCAAACAGGAATAGTTAACCGGATATGCGCTTGGAAGCGGTTTAACTGGCCTAACCGGCAAACTGGCCGATTCAACCGCTCTAACTGGGCAAGTCTCGGGCGGTAAAAAACGTGTTGAAAAAACAAAAAAATC
The DNA here is from genome assembly GCF_054954075.1 of Amborella trichopoda. Lineage (NCBI taxonomy): Eukaryota > Viridiplantae > Streptophyta > Magnoliopsida > Amborellales > Amborellaceae > Amborella > Amborella trichopoda. Next base: position 11,446,268 of record NC_142346.1, read on the forward strand.
TAGTAAAATATGAAAATCATATAAAGAATGATTAAAACAAAACACATTCAAATGAAGTTGAAAAATAATGAAAAAAATTGATTTTAACTCATTTTATATTTTCCAAGAGCTATGTTTAAAATTTTCTAAAAACAATGAGAAGATATAAAAGTAGGTATTAATGACCAAAACAATTTATAATCTTTACCATAACGTAAAGAATATTTAAAAATGCATTACAAATCAAATTCCTTATTTTTGAGAATTTATATCTTTTTTATGATTTTTTTTTTTTTAAATATCGGTTCATCACCCTAAGCACCAAAACCGGAACCGGCCACTGGCCGGTTCCGATCTTACCGGGCTATTAGATTGGGCAATCTTGTGAACAATGTTTGTAGGTGAGCAATTGGTGGATTTCTTTAGTGGTGTAGACGTGTTTGGTGGGGGCACAATTATAGCATTTGTTTGATAAAAAATTTTCGCAGTCTTCGAATCATATTGCCATCAATCTGAATCGTGATGTCATCAATTGGATTTTTTGTAGCTAATCATACGGATCCCATTTTATGGCCGGATCCGGAACAGTCCAACCATTGCTCTGGATAGCCCGATTCCAGATTGGGTCACCGATTTTTAAAACATTGGTATAATGGGAAGCGATTGTGATATCAAAGCTTTTTTTTTGGAGTGTCTGTTCTGTTAGAGATTTTCTCATCTCATCGGTAATGTTTTCACCACTTTGTGGAGACTTGGATTTTAAATTTTAAATTATATGAGGATGCCAGTCCAGTGGACTATGGAAAAAACCATCCATTGGATTCACGGAATAGATGGTGTTGTGGAGAGTGGTGGAACGCAGCATTGGGGACCTTCTCTTTTCTGGTGATCCTCTCTTCTTCAGTCCCATTCCATCATTTCATCGCAATGGGCAGGGTCATCACATATTAACTGGACATTTTAGTATCTTCCATTTTATTTATCTCTAGTTAAGGAAATTTCTTGGGACTTTATCATAATGACAAACTGTTTTTGGATTCTAATGGTGTAGATTTTGGAGAAATTGTGCGAGCCAAGTTTTATTTTAATGTGGTTCGACATTATGCGAGGCCTGATGTTCTGAGCCTGACTGTGAAGGACCGCCCATTGGTGCCTGTCTCATTCGCTTCCAATACCAAAGTTGAAGGGCCAAAAAAGTTGTTATAGTGGCATTTGGTTTTCTAGAATGCCCTTTTTTAGTATATTTTGGCATCCTTAATGTACAATGATGATGCACGTATAAAGCTTCTCTGTTTCTCTGTTTTTCTTTACTTCTTTTAATACATTTTATCAACTTTAAAGAATGACGATGCATTGCATCTCATGGTTAATGAGCTTTCATTCACTTCACAATGGCATCGTGGTCTTAGGGGCATCTTTGTTGTAACTTTTCTATCTAGCCCAAAGTTTGTCATATGTAATTTTATGCCGAGCATTTACAGTTGAAGATGAAGTAGTCCTATTACTGGGAAAGACTTGATGTAAATTACATACCCAACATTTCCAATTGAATCTGAGGTGGTTCTATTACAGGGGAAGGCTTAAATTATTGATGAATTTGTGTCATTGAAATTTGTGTTACTATTAACATTTGCCTGTTTAGGGCACTGCGCAATTGCAGTTGCAGTCTTGGCTGCTCCATTTTTATGTGTTTATATTATTGTTTGAGTTCATATAAACGTATAGTTCAGATGAATGTGGCTCTCTCTCCCTCTCTCACACAATATCTCTCTCTCTCAAACATACAGTGCATTGTACCATGAGAATATGAATGTCGGTAATTAGATTCCGTGGTCCTTATCTTCAAATGTGCTCACAGTTTATTGGGGGGACAATCCCATTGGAAAGCAGAAAGGGATCTGTCAAAAGTATAGAAAAGGAAAAGTATAGGTGTGAAGAGAAAAAAAATGAAATGTCCGTACAAAAAAGAAAACCCAATTGAATACGTCAAGCCTCATGAACAGGTCCCCTTCGATTACTCAATATAGTAATTTCCAAGGTCCCAATCGACGACCATTTCCTTGTCTGTGTACTCGCATTGAAATTATCGTAGTCGGATTTGTCCTGTTATCCACCTCTGTTTCTCTCTCTCTCTTTGCTTATTTCTGCAGGTCCTGAAAAGATCCAATTCTGGGTTCTGCATTCGACTAAATGGCTTCCTCTGCAACTTATTTCTTCAAGTCCTGAAAAACCAAATTATGGGGCCTGAAATGGCTTCCTCAGCAATGACAGTAGCTGCACTAATTTTCTCTCTCTTCTCTTTGTCCAACTCAATCAACACTTTCCCTCTCTCCTCCCATTATAGGTCAATTGGAAGACCATCCCCTCCCTTCCCTTCTTCTCTTATTAAACCTGAACTTTTGAAGCCAACTATTAGCTATTCAAGTGAGAAGGTATATTATGAGATTAAGTATTTTACACAGACATTGGATCATTTCAACTATGTTCCATGGGGCTATGAAACTTTTCAGCAGAGGTATCTCATTAATTCTAAGTACTGGGGTGGCCCCATAGACAAGGCTCCAATCTTTGTGTACACAGGAAATGAAGGGGACGTCGAATGGTTTGCACAGAATACAGGCTTCATGTTTGAGAATGCCCCTTATTTCAAAGCCCTCTTAGTTTTCATTGAGGTAACAAAATCCCTCTCTCTCTCTATCTCTCTCTCGTATCGATCTCTATCTATCTATATGATTTTTGAAATTGGTGTCGTTCCATCTCTTTTGGTGTGGGTTTTTCAGCATAGATATTATGGGGAGTCTATACCTTATGGGAGTGAGGAGATTGCTTATAAGAATGCTAGCACCCATGGGTATCTGAGTTCGGCTCAGGCATTGGCTGATTACGCGATGTTGATCATTGATCTCAAGAAGAATTTGTCTGCCGAAGACTCTCCAGTTGTTGTCATGGGTGGTTCTTATGGTGGAAGTAAGTTTGAGAGAGAGAGAGGCGGAATTCTGTTGCCATGAGAGATTTATGGTAGAGAGAGAAAAGCATGTGTTTATTTCATGGTTTCCTTTGTAGTGTTGGCCACATGGTTCAGGTTAAAATATCCACACGTCTGCATTGGAGCTTTGGCATCTTCCGCTCCAATTCTAAACTTCGCAGACATTACCTCTCCCTATTCCTTCAATAACATCGTCACCGAAGATTTCAGGGTCTCTCTCTCTTGTTTTGATATGGGTTCATTTTTTTTGCTCCCCTTCCTCTACTAATCTTATTAGATCTGTCGCTCTAATTTGTAATTATGGTCATTCTGTTTGTTGAATAGAGCGAGAGCGAGAACTGTTACAAGGTGATAAAGAATTCATGGCAGAAAATTCATGAAACCGCACAGCAGCCAGGGGGACTTGAAGAGCTTAGAAAGTCTTTCAGAATCTGCCCGTAATATTTTTACTTTTTCTACACCTTTAGCGAAATTTGCCAAATTTATTTGCTTTGGGCTAAACTCTGTGTGTGTGTGTGAATTTGCAGGAATTACATTAGCGAAGATTCGTTGACAAATTGGTTGGAAAGGGCGTTCATATACACGGCCATGACTGATTATCCAGTTCCCTCTAGCTTTCTTGCACCCCTACCTGCTTTTCCCATTGAACAAGTATGTTACTTTACCCTACTTTTTCTCTCCGGACTTTTCGTTCGAGGTCCTTTTCGAACCCCAGTTCAATGAACAATGAAAAGGTGCTATCATGATCGAACCAGCTATCCAATTGGTGACCCGCCCATTCAAAAAAAAACCTTTAGTCAAAACCGGCCCATAAAAAAAAAAAACTTAAAAAGGTGAGGTTTGTATGGAGCCGAAGCTCTAAACAATCAACCTGTGTCGAGAAATGCTGATGCAATACTAAAAATCTTTGCGATAGCTTTAAAATATATTCTTATTTTTAATAATAAAATTTAAAGTTTATGTAGATTAAGCAGATCTATGAAAACTTGACAATTTTGAAAATAGACTGTTCAAAATTACATTACAAGATGCACTATTTCCAAATCTTGAAATCCATTTTTTCTCATGTCCATACGTCTTGATGTCGAGATGATAAATTTGAGAATATTTAGACATTAACACGATGATATTTTTGAGGTAGGCTCTAATTTGATTGTTTAGACCCTCGGCTCTAAATAAACTTCTTCCAAGCTTAAAAACATTATTTACTCCATGAGATGGATATGATAAGTGTGGGGAATATTTGGGATATTTTTGTGGAAAGGGGGGCAGAGGCTGAGGATTATGTGTAAAATACAGATGTGCAAGGCTGTGGATGATGCGGGAGATGAACAGTTCAAAGGAATTTATGAAGCTGCCAATATTTTCTACAATTACACAGGAGATTCCATGTGTTTCAATCTCTCCGATAACTCCGACCGACACGGCTTAAATGGATGGGGATTTCAGGTCTCTCTCTTTGAAACCACTTATTAGGATTAGAAGATGATTATTCTAAAAAAAAATTGAAATTTAAGTTATTAGGGCACCTAGATCAAACCATCTAAAAATTATATGATCTCTATTCACGCTTGAGATAAATTTTTTTTAAGTGCATAGAACAATTAGGAATTTTTCTTTTCAATAAGTTAATCTATGAGCTGAAGAGGTTACATCTCCAAAATTTAGGATCCTAAAATTAAATGTAAATGAGGTACCCGAGGGAGTAAATAGACATCCTAGAGTAGAATATCTTTTTGCATTTTCTTGTTCCACCACCGTGAAAGGATTTACAGTGCACTAATGCTAGTTTTAACTATAGAGTGGGTATAGCATTCTCTTGTGGGAGCACACTATACAACAACTCCCTCGGATAAAATAGCTATTTAGGAGTTTTTTATATTCAAAATTTTGAGATCTATCTAACTATCATTAGATGATTATTTTGAAAGAAAAAAATTTGGATTTTGAGTTCTTTAACATCCATGTTTTCTTCCTCTAGAAATTAGATGGCTCTTGTGCATTTTTTTACTTTAAGGGTGATGATTGGGTTCTAGAGTATACCTCCACAAAATTTGACATTTAAAAAATTTTCCTAGCATGAAATTTTTCCATGGAGTAGATGGACAATATACTATTGAGGGAGTAGGAAATATTTTGGCTTAATTATTTAATATTTTATCTATATTTTAAAATTTAATTTGAAAATTTCTATCAAAATATATATAATTTTTAATTGGAAGAGTAGAAACATAGTTACAATATCAAATAGTTGAAAATAAGGTATATTCCTTTGATAAGGAAAAGTTTACCCAAGGGCGATAATGAACAGTGATTTCGTCTATGCTCATCACCAACCAAACACGATTGTCTGGTAGTGTTTCAATTTTCATTTTTTTTATTATATAAATCATAATGATCTTAAATTTGAAGCGTGTATACATCTTAGTGAGACGCACCTAATAAAAATATAAAAAAAAATATTTCGCTAAATATAAATTGATCAAAATGCCCTGATAAATTTTTAGGGGTATTTTGATCAATTTATATTTTACAAATTATTTTTTTATATTTTTTTTAGATTCTCTTATTTTTTATGAACATGCGTTCCAAATTTCAGATCATTTCGATTTGTAGAAAAAAATGAAAATTGAAACACTACTAGATAACTGTGATCGAGCGATGCACTTTGGACGGTGATGAGCATAGTCAAAATCACTGTTTATTTTGGCCTATAAGCGTTGTGTAGTGTTTTTTTAAAGAACTTTCACTTCAAATTGTTACGAGAGCGAAAAAAGAGAGAAATTCAGTGGTTGTTTCCTTTAGAAAATTTCAATCACATTTATTTATAGTAATGGTTTGGATTTTGAAACCCATAGAAAAATAAAAATTGTCAAGTTCTCTAGAAATTAAGTATGTGATAAAGAAAGCAGGTTGGTGGAGGGTAATGCTCAACACCAGTAGACACGAACCTAGAAGATCCATGAACCTCTTTGATGGATTCCAAATCCAATTCGACCTCTAACCATGGATTTCGGAACTCCTAATACGGTGTCGAATACTTGAAATGGATGGTCGAAAATCAGGATGAATCACTTTTAGGATTTTAAAACCACTTGTTTTTGGCGAAAGTAAACTAAATAGCTCTTTTTAGTTTGCAATACTAAATAGCTCTTGTCCGGGCATATTGGATATCGGAAATCTCCATGATGGCTTTAAAATCAATTTCTAACACCAATGGTGAAATTTGGAGCTAAAAAAGTAGTACAAGCCTTGCGCATATGTGAATACTTATGTTTAAGGCGAAACGGACAATCTAGATAATGTGCTACAATATATATTATTTTTAGGGCAAGAAATCCTAATATTTTTTCACAATCATAATGATCAAGGCTGAAATGATCGATTTAAAGGTTTTCCGGCACTAAAACAACTGTTTTTGGTGAGTTTTGAAGTAAGGTTTTACTTATTTTGATAGGGCCGCAACACTATCGAAACATTTTCCTTAACAAAAATTATCTCTATGTATTATTTTCCTTGCATGTATTTTTTTTGGGGGTTATTTTTTAAAAAATTTTATTTTTTTTTATTTCTCCCAAAATGCCTCTTAGGAACTCAAGTTCCAAACCAGTGTACTTCGTTTTAGAAAATTGTTTCAAGGGGACTGCATTTTTATATTTACGGTACCCGAGGCATAAAGCATCGATCTTAAAGATGGATGCAAATAGGTGGTCCATATCCTTTATTTTTTGCCTCATTTTCTGTTTGAAACTTCCAAGTTTTCCACCGAATTTTGTTTACTTATATTTTTATAAAAAATTACCCCTTAAAAAGATGGACTATACCTAGGAAACATAATCCTTTGAATAAATTACTTATTTATTGAAAATAAAGAGTTTTTTTAGTAAGAATAATCTGGGATTCTAAAGTATATACCAAAATTTCAAAAAAAGAAAAGAAAAAAAGATCTCAGTTTTTTCCTGAGGGATCAAGTGCATAGTGAGCAAAATGTGTACCCCGCCCCAAATGGGATTAACTTTAGAATCCCTAAGAATTATTTACAAGAAAAAATTAATTTTTCTGATGTATTACAATGTGCACGCATGGTAGCACACTATACTCCCTTCCTTTAAGGGCTGATTTTACACGATTTTGTTTTTTATGAAGAAAAATTTCAGCTTGAAACTGAAGATCCTAAGCGAAAATTGATTAAAAAAACATACCCTCGTTTTGGGACACGGAATTCCGACCCAGCTGCATTTTTGGGAAAAAAACTAAAAACAAATAGAAACATGCAATTGCGGCTACCTCAAAACCTCACCCGACAATATATATATATATATAGTATAGAAATTGGCTCGGCTGAGTGCCTCGGCCCTTGGCCAAGTCGTGTAACTCAGCTGAGACCTCAAGATTAGGACGAGTCATGTACCGGGCTAAAATGCCCTCAACAAATTGATAAACAAAATGACAAAAACAGTTCAAATAAAATAAAAAAAATCTATTAAAAGCTAGATAAAAAAATAAAATAAATAAGGAGCTCAAATAAGTTTAAAAAAGTATTGAAAAAAAGGATTTCGAAAAGAACAGATTTATAATTGGGGGCATTTTAAACCATCTAAATAAAGGTTAAATATAAAATAGGGATTTATGGCAAGAAATATTCACCAGTATTTGTCAAAAATATATAAAATCATACACAAAAAATGATAGATTAATCACATATTTTTTTTTATGATCCTTAAATTATTTTTTAACTTTTTAATATTCCCGAGTTGTACACATAATTGAGGGGTACCGCTCCATAAGGCCAGGACATCGAGTTCAGGTGGACATGACCGAGTCCCAGTGCATTGAATATATGCGATCCATCAACTACTACATGATTATTATAAACAGGGAAGTGATTTCATGCAACCGTCTTATATATGCATTGTAACATGTTTGAATTTTTACACATAATTGAGGGGTACCGCCCCATAAGGCCAGGACATCGAGTCCAGGTGGACATGACCGAGTCCCGGTGCACTGAATATATGCGATTCATCAACTACTACATGATTATTATAAACAGGGAAGTGATTTCATGCAACCGTCTTATATATGCATTGTAACATGTTTGCATTTTTACACATAATTGAGGGGTACCGCCCCATAAGGCCAGGACATCGAGTCCAGGTGGACATGACCGAGTCCCGGTGCACTGAATATATGCGATCCATCAACTACTACATGATTATTATAAACAGGGGAGTGATTTCATGCAACCGTCTTATATATGCATTGTAACATGTTTGAATTTTTATAAAGAAATCGAATCGTTAATCATTTGAATCTTGACTGTGAATCTCTAAATGCAATTGCAAGAGTTGATGCAGGCTTGCACGGAAATGTTGTTGGCAACAGGGGGGAGGACTCAGGAAAGCATTTTCCCACCCTACACCTACAACTACACTCAAACACAAGAATATTGCCAACAGTCCTATGGAATAAACCCAAGGCCTCACTGGATTACTACACACTTTGGTGGCCATGTAGGTCCTCAATTTTAGCGAGAGAGAGATTTTATATTTTCAAGGAAAGTAAAATGATGGAAACTTATTTCAGCGAATTCTTTTGACTCTTTCTATGTCAAAATGTTTGGGCAGGATATCAAGAGGGTATTGAAACGCTTTGGAAGCAACATTATTTTCTTCAATGGATTAAGAGACCCTTGGAGTGGTGGAGGGTATATCACAATCACCAGACTTTCTTTATTTCTCCCTCTTTTTGTTTATGCTTTCTTCATATCATCCTTTCTTTCCCTTAGAACCTTTAGCTTTTACCTTGAAACTAAAAAAAGGATGGTGGCAAATATCTAAGAGGAAAGATTTTTTTTTTGGTCATATGTTTACATGTGCATTATTTGAATGCTGTTTATGGGGAATTTGATTTGACAATGTTATTGTTATTAATTTTTTTCTTTTGTAGGGTGCTGGAGAACTTGTCTGACAGCATTGTGGCATTAGTCGCCAAAGAAGGTTTATATTGACAAACCCCCTCTTAATTGCACTTTTTATAAGTTCATTGTTGGTGGGAATTAGGAAAATTTTGGGGGGGAAATAGGGAGAGGCACTTTTTAGAAGTTCATTAATATTTATAACTGCCCTTTATTATCTTAACATGAAAACCTCCAAAATCTCATATTTTAGTGTTGAAATGTGAAAAATAGCAGAACCCCAAATTGAGCAAAGACCTTCTTTTTTGTTTTGGTTTAGCTTTCTTTGTCACTGTTGCTCCTTCAATTGATTCTCGTAGACATTTCGAAACTGAGTTTGGCTTGCCATTAGGCTAGCATAATAGTGGCCAATTATATATTTTTTTTTCAGTATGATGCTTCCAAAATCCTAAGGTCGGAAAAAACCTTTTCAGACCAAAAAAAGTCCCTAATCATGAAAAAATCCTCTCATGTGTTTCACACCACTTAGCTGCCAATTGGTGTAAAAAGATAGATCGGGACCAATTAGTGTGAAAATATTCTCATATCTAACCACATGAGAAAAAACTTTCACGTGAAAATATTTTCACTCGAAACAACCGTACTTTACTCTTTTGGTTAAGTGCTCCTGTTCCCCCAAGTATTTTGAAAAGTATTGCCAGTTATTTCATATATGCTTTTAAAATATTTATAATTTGTAAAATTGTCTAAAATATTAAAATTTTTAATAAAGTGCGTCAAAAGTTTTCATAATATATTTTAATATAAAAACATTTTGATAATAAAGGAAAATATTTCCATAAGATTACAACCTTAAAATGTAGAATTAAGGTGCACTTAGAAAGTTCATTGTAAAATATTGTTTCGAAGTTGGAAAACGCTCTAAGTGATCATCTCAATATCGAGATGTATGAATATGAAAGACAAAAAGGATTTTGAGTCCAAAAAATAGTGCAGTTTGTAGCACATTATCTAGACCGATCATTTTCAAGATTTTCATGTGTTTATAGATCTACTTGATTTAACCTACTAACATTTCATAATTAGTGAGAAAAATAGATACTCAAGCCATCTTGAGAATTTTTGACACCAAAATTGCATCTTATGATAAAATTTAGTGGCACAACTTACTTTGATTGTTTAAGGGTGCAATCTTATTCAAACAACACCCATAGATAAAACCTAATAATATTTTCTTGGAAATACTTTTATATTTTTAACTTTTAAAAGGCACATAGACTTCCTACGGAGTCGACTAAATCAAATGCACTTCCCTTTCCCAGCCGAAATGAAGCTCTCCTAACACTGACCCGCAAAAGACCATACTTTAAAGGCAAAGTGATTTATGCGTCAAGAGATGCACAAATACATTTGCGTCCCCCGAGGCATCCCACTTCCATCTTAAAGATGGATGTAGTCTTATAGTCTCTAAAGATGGATGTGCTCTTGTAGTCTCTAAAAAAAAGAAAAACAGAGAAAAATCAATGGTTTAGAATATTCTTTCAAGAAATTATCATTTTTTACTTTAGTTTTTTTTTTATCCATTAATATTATCCATGTTAGAGATTATATAAATCCAAAAAGTTAGGTCTAAAATTCATATGAAAAATAGATCATGAAGAGGAGAAATATAGATCATGAAGAGGGGATGCATTTCTACATATGAGTCCTAGGACTCATAAAAGGCATGTCCTATTTTAACTGTTATCATTGTCATTTATGTTTAAGAAAACATTGTTGAAACCTTGTTATCTTTTCCAGATTTTTAATGTGTATTTTCCCATGCCAAAAAAATAACCAGAACAGAATAGTATTTGTGGTTGTTAATTTTGATAAAATACTCTATGACTCATGACACATTGGGGCCATTCAGGTTAAATTGTCCCCTTAATATTATGGGATTGTATTGTCTTGTGTGCAAGGCCACAGTCATCCGACATATGAAATTGGGTGTATAAAGGCTTGTCGTTTCTCCATACAAGGCCCGACAATTTTTTTTTGCAGATTTAGAGGGCACACATCTGACAGTTAGGAGTGGTGGTTATTTTTTAGGGAAAGCTTTATATGCTTCCCTTACAGCGTAGAAGTTCTATCCTCCCCCTTATCCAACCCTCCATTTTAATGGCGGTTTAAGATTGCCCCAATCAAAATGTCAAGTCTCAAAACTATTTTATTTTTAATTTTTTTCTATAAATTATTTTAACACAAAAATTTGGATGTCCATTTTTCTATTAAACTAGTACTAGCAAAAACTATAAAAAAAATATTTTCAATAAAATAAAATATCCAAAATACCCCTGAAATTTTCAAGGGGTATTTTGGTAATTATATTTTATCGAAAAATTATTTTTAATATTTTTTATAGATGTGTCCCATTGAGAAGATAGCACGTACAAAATTTCATATTCATACAATTTGTATAAAAATAAATAAAAATAAAATATTTTGAGATGTCGGATCTAAGATCAAACGGTGAGTGGCTCTCTTGATCAAAATTAAACAGCTGGATGGTAAGGGGAGGATAGAACTTCTATGCTGTAAGGGAAGCATAGAAATATTTTCCTACTTTTTATACCAAAAGAAAATAATCTAATTACATAGGTTACCTGATATTACATCAGATGGGGGTATGGTGCGTCATGTTTATTCATGTGCGCTCTCTTTAAAATATCCATTTAAAAATGGAATTTGGATCTAAAATTTCACTTTTCAATAATCTTGACCATGGTCATGAATTTGGAAAAATAAAAGATTTTGAATTCTAAAAAATAAAACTTTTTAAATTAAAATTTTGAACCAATAATTTTACTTTGTCCTAGATGTGCACTATTTTTTGAGATGTAAAATCATGGATTTTAACACAAATGCATTTGGAAGTAGGCTTTGTTTAAATTGGACCTCAATAAAACTTTTCCCAGTTGATATATGCAAAAGTTCTCTGTTTGTAGAGCCACTACTTTAATAGTGAATTTGTTCTCCAAAGTAGTTTTTGAACTTTTCTAGATTTCTATTGGCTAGTGTTTATTTCATTATTCGAAAATTAATTGAAATGTTTGATTATTCATGTTAGGCGCCCACCACATTGATCTTAGGTTTTCGACTGAAGGAGATCCCATGTGGCTTAGCGAAGTTCGAAAGAGAGAGATTCACATCCTAAGCATGTGGCTGGAGCAATACTACAAAGATATTGCTTGAATTGCTATATTACATAGAAACAGACACACTGATGTTTATTTGTGACATATATGCAATTGTCAGAAATATGAACTGAAAAAAAAAAAAATAAAAAAATATGACATCCCCCATGACACGCTCATACAATATATATATATATATATATATATATATATATATATATATATATATATATATATATATATATAACAGCTTTGATGGTGGAACATATTTCTACATTAATATGACAATTATATTTTAATAGGAGATTTGGATAGTACGGAACTACCCATTTATTGTCAATTGTCTCCTCATCAGGTAGAAAGGGGGTACAATGTTTAGACCTTTTGTACATTGGAAAGTTTCCATATGATAATATTGTTTCCAAATTACTTCTTGGGTAGTGATTTTTACATTCATTATTTTGTAGGGATTATGTTCTTCGTTTTCGAATTCCTCACAGCCCATGAATCATGTGTTTCTTGACTCGTTCATATAAAATAGGATGAATTTCTTTATTTGGTATTTCAGCAAAGACTATTTTGTCAACATATTCGTTAGAACTAATTTTGTCATTATTTTTTAGAATTAGTAGTATATGTGCATGTGGCAACCCTCATTTTTGGAATTCAATGACATAAGCATGAGAAATAATTGTTCCAAAATACTTTTCTTCTAATATAGCTTGTTTGAGTTCTTGAAATTTTGCTCTAAATACTAGTGTGCTTAAGTCAAGTCGATTAAAAGTTGGATTATTTTTATTCAGTAGTTGTTTTGTTTCTCATCATTGAGGGTTACATGTCATTGTTATAAATAAATTTGGTTTTTCCAAAATTTTTTATGACAGCCATGGCATCTTGGTATCTTGATTGCATGTCTCTCGGTCCTCCAATAAAAGATGATGGTAAAATAATTTTTTGACCAATATTACATGCTCGAAATTCACCATGTAGCACAACATCATGCAATCCTTTGTACCTATCTACTCTAAGTTTATCTTGATTGTTTGCTAAATATCTCAATTTTCTTGTTTCAATTTTCATGTACATATCAATTATATACTGTTGGAACAACCTTCCTGCATGTATTAGCAAAATTTATTTCCTGATGTCGAATTTGTAACTTGTAACAGTAATATTCTCTGAATAAAACATATTGTTTTTTCTCAAATTTATCATTTCGTATCTTCAATTATTATTTTGCCATCCATATTCTCCAAAAGGGAATAGTAAGGGATATTGTAGTGGATCATAGCATCTGTAGTAATAAGGAATTGTTTCTAAGTTGTTTGATCGTGATTGGATTGGCACAGTTCGTACTCCAAGTTCTTCATCTTCCAGTAATCCAAATTGCTGCCACTTATGATGCAATACATTTGTTGTGTACTCGTGTCACAGCCCCCCCTCTTGCCCCCTTGCTGTACATGCTAGAGGGCAACAGGGTGCAAGACTGTGACCAAAGGTAGTGAATGCCACTCAGGTGGGAGTGCACTCAACGCTTTTGAAAAAAAAAAATCAAAGCAATCCATGAAAGAAAACAAAACTACAAACACAACCATCAAATGCTGGGCAAACTAAAACCAAAATATATACAAGAGCTCCAAAATTATTACAAATATGTCTATGGCACTAGAGGCCCAACAAAATTACATAACACTGAAAAAAACAACTATATGGCCAAACTGCCATCTAAAACCTACAATCGAACAGAAGCTTCCTCACCAAGTTCGGGGCTTTAACCGTCACAGGGATCACCCACCCGTTTGTCCTCAAATCGCGAGTTATTACTCTACAATGGAGAAAGTCAAAAGAATGAGCTATGAAGCCCAATAAGTAGATCAAAGCGCCATGCATTCATGCCTTTACACAATGATTCATAACCGTCCCCAAGATTTATGCAGGTTTTGCAACATGGGGGTCATGCATAACAATTCTTTTTATTATCAATGTGCCGTGAATAATTTCTTTCTTGATGGAGCAAGAAAAAATCAGATATCCGATACCACATGAGCTAACAGTCTATCAAACCTTTCTATTGAAATAATAGATCAATAATTCAAGCAAACAGATAATAACTGCTGGCAATCCTAATATCATATATTCTCGAAGTAGCAGCACTATCAATCTAGCCAAGCCAATCACATTGCTTATGATTTCTACCATTATACAAGAGGGAAGAGAATGATAAATGGATGACCCATTTCGTAATGTCTTCACACAAACACACACACAATCCCTAATGCACTTTGGAGCTTTTGATAGGTGGTGGCCTTGCAAGATACGACCATCATTTACTCTCTATTGGAGGGCGTTACACCACCAATTGATGACCAATTGCATAGTGCTACTTATACATATATTGGGGGGCGCGACCTACCCATATGACTCACATCTTAACTCCCTTCCTATCATCGAGAATCAGGGAAGATCCCAATTGCTGGCATAACTTTCATATCATATCATATCACATTAAACTACCAGCAGATGGCCCGTTGCGTAGTGCCTCATATCACATCTGTGGCATGTCGTATTTCAACCATGCACATTCAATATTTCAAAGCATGTCTTATTACAACCATGCACATTCAATAATTCATAGCCATGTCTTATTACAACCATGCACATTCAATATATCAAAGCATGTCTTATCATGCACATTCAATAATTCATAGGCATGTTTTATTACAACCATGCACATTCAATATTTCAAAGCATGTCTTATTACAACCATGCACATTCAATAATTCATAGGCATGTCTTATTTGAACCATTCACATTCAATAATTCATAGGCACTCACTATTTAATAGCAGAGCAAATATTCCAACGTGACAGTCTTACCAAAAATTGGGCATGACTTTCAATCCATAAGAAATTTCGTCATAGTTCTAAAACCATTTTAAAAATAGACTCATTCATCTTTCTTTTAGAAGTGGTTTGGTCTCATTCTAAGATATTTTGGTCAGTAAACAATACTACACAAAACATGTGATAGTTCTGGAAATTTAGCAGAAATTCTAGTGTGGCAACCTTGTAGATAAATGAACATAATTTTCGAATCACAGAGAATTTGATCATACTTCTCAGACTATATTCAAAATAGATTCATGCATCATTCTTTTAGAAGTAGTTTAAACTCATTATGACATAATTTGGTTAGTAAACCATTCAATACAAAAACATGTCAAGTTTTTGGAAAATTTCCTGTTATCACTATAGTGACATCTTTATAGAAAAAAGGGCATAATTTCTAAACTACAGGGAATTTCTTTTGATTCCAAGACCATATTTAAATTAGACTCGCTCATCTTTCATTTAAAAGTGGTTGAGTTGATTCTAATATGATTTCTTTTATAAACTGTTCAATACAAAAACATATAGAGTTTCTGGAATTTCTTTTCACAATTCTGGCATGTTTTAAAAAATAACTCATAACTTTCCAATAAAAAGAGATATTGATATGGGGTCTTTTCCCTTTTAAAATAGACTCAAAGGGGTACTTCCCCACAAAATTTCATAATCAATAGAGGTAATTTCAGTGCATAAACAATTACTCAAAAGAGAGTCACAATCCTGAAAAAACAGAGTGCATACTTAACAAAATTTAAGAAGCATCTTTCCACAATTATATACTTATCCTTACTCAATTTTCATGCTAAAACAAGTAAGTTAAACATGCATCAAACAAGGCATGAAACATGGGATCTTAAATCCACTTACATACACTAAAGACTTCAAGTTTTCCCCCACACAGGCCAAGCTTCCAAAATGGTTTTAAGCTTGAGGTTCTAAGTGTTTTGAAAGGGCGGTCATGGGAGAGAGTGAGAGAGAAAAACTCTTGAGAGGGGTGTCAAGAGAGATACTTATAAGCAAAGAGGGGGAGGCAACAGGCATGTGCCATGCATGGGGCACACAGGTGTCATACAGTGGTACACAAGTGGCATTTAGTGGCATACAAGTGACATACATGTGCCACATGGCACTCATAGAAGTTCCCTAGACAGCCATATACATTCACTCTCGGCAGCAACGCTCACGGCGGTGTCATTCTCAGCGGCAACGCGCACGACGGCTTCCTCCTTGGCAGTAACGCTCACGACAGTAACGCGCATGGTGGCAACACGTACGGCAACTTACTCCTTGGTAGCAACGCTCATGGTGGTAACACGCATGATGGCAACACCCACAGCGGGATCGCGCACGGAGGCATCGCGCATGGCGGTGACGTGCACCGCGGTGTTGTGCACCATGGTGACACGCACGGCAACATATTCGTCATGCGCGGTGACCTCCTTCGTCATACACGGCGGCTTCCTTTGTTACGCATGACGGCTTCCTTCATCACTCACGGCACGTCCTTCGTCACGCACGGCAGGTCCTTACATCAACCCCCCCTTAAGAAGGATTTTTTTCCTCAAAATCATACTTCTTCTAATCAAACAATTGGGGGTACTTATCCTGAATCTCATCTTCCCACTCCCAGGTCGACTCTTCCCATGAATGGTATTGCCATAAAACCTGGATCAGAGGGATCTCCTTATTACACAATACCTGCACATTTCTATATAGTTTCCCAACTGGCTACTCGATGAACGTCAGGTCTTCTCTGATCGGAATCGGCCCGTACCTTAGAGTATGGGACGGGTCAGATTGGTACTTCCTTAATAGAGATACATGAAACACACTGTTGACGTTCGCCAACTAGGGTGGTAGAGCAAGTCGATATGCCATGCCTCTTCCTCTCTCCACAATTTCAAAAGATCCAATATAACGCGGGCTCAACCTCCCTTTCTTGTCTAATCTCATAATGCCTTTAGTTGGCAATACCTTCGAGAAAACCTGATCGCCCTCCTCAAACTCGATGTTTGTTCTTCGGTGATCGCTGTAACTTTTTTGTCTATTCAGAGCTATCCTGAGGCTATTTCGAATCAAAGAAATCTTTTCTGATGTCATCTAGACAATTTCTGGTCCTAAAATCCTTCTCTCACCAATCTCATCCCAACAAATGGGTGACCTACATTTTTTTTTATACAGGGTCTCAAAAGGCGCCGTCTGAATACTGTCTTGGAAGCAATTCTTATAGGGGAATTCAATCAGGGGTCAATGATCATTCCAATGTCCCTTGAAATCAAAGACACAAGCCCTTAACATATCTTCTAAGGTCTGAATGGTCTTCTCTGATTGTCCATAGTCTGGGGGTAGAAGGTAGTGTTAAAAGTAAGTTTCCTTCCCAAGGCTGATTGCAGACTAGCCCAAAACCTAGAGGTAAATCTAGTGTCCCTATCGGACATGATGCTGACAGATATTCCATGCAACCTCACTATCTCCTTGATATATAGCTGGGCCAGTTTTTCTAAGGTGTAGGTCATGCAGATCAACAAAAAGTGGGCAACTTTGGTTAGCCGGTGCACAACGATCCAAATACTGTCATGCCCGGAGCTCATTCTGGGCAAACCAGAGACAGTCCATAGTAGTGTGCTCCCATTTCCATTTCAACATGGGTAAGGGCTACAACAATCCGACGGGTCTCTGATGCTCAGCTTTCACTGGTTGGCATGTCAAGCACTTAGAGACAAACAATGCAACTTTCTTTTCCATGTCATTCCACCATAACGTTTTCTTCAGGTCCTAATAGATTTTAGTACTCTTGGGATGTATAGTATAATGAGAGCGGTGAGCTTCGTCCAAGATAGCTCTCTTCACATCCTTATTAATCGAGATACAGACCCGATTTTTGAATCTCAACAAGTCATCACTGCTCATAGAGAAATTGTCTTTTCTTTCCAACTTCATTTCTTCCAAAAGTTTCATGAGCTGGGGATCTTTCTTTTGTGCCAACCGGATTTGTTGAAAAAGCTAGGGCTCTATCCCTATGTAAGTTGTCATACTTACTATACTACCAAGGGGCGGAGCTGGGTGCCATCCCACTACATCCTCTAACAACTTCATCTCTCAGACTATTAAATGAGCTACCGATAATACGGGCTTCCTGCTTAAAGCATCTGCTACCACATTAGTTTTGCCCAAGTGATATTGGATGGTACAGTCATAATCGTTCAATAGGTTCATCCATCTCCTTTGCCTCATGTTCAACTCCTTCTGGGAAAACAGGTACTTGAGGCTCTCATGGTCCATTAATACCTTAAATTGGCCTCCAAAGAGGTAGTGTCTCTAGATTTTCAAGGCGAATACTATAGCCGCAAGCTCTAAATCATGGGTTGGTTAATTTTGTTCATACGACTTTAACTGTCTGGAGGCATATGCAATGACCTTCACTCGCAGTATAAGCACACATCTGAGCCCTTTATGAGAGGCATCGATGTAAACTGTAAAGTCCTCATTTCCTTCTGGTAAGGTTAGTATTGGAGCCGTAGTCAGTCTCTTCTTTAGCTATTGAAAACTTTTCTCACAGTAATCTGATCATACAAATATCACATTCTTCTGGGTTAGACTAGTCAAAGGGAGCGCTATTTTTTAAAATCCTTCTACAAAGCATCTATAATAACTTGTTAACCCCAGAAAAATATGGACCTCTAAAACATTTGTTGGTCTTCCCCACTTGAGCAGGGCTTCAGCTTTAAAAGTGTCAACCACGACCCCATCCTTAGAAATAACGTGCCCAAGGAAGGCCACACTAGGAAGCCAAAACTCACTCTTGCTCAACTTGGCATATAACTTTTCCAACCTTAAAGCCTGAAGGACCACTCTCGAGTGATGCTCATGCTCTTTTAAGCTCTTCAAAGACACAAAAATATCATCGATAAAAACAACAACAAAATCATCCAAAAGGGTATGAAAATTCTATTCATCAGATCCATGAATACAGCTGAGGCATTAGTTATACCGAACAACATTACTAAAAACTCATAGTGGCCATATCGGGTTCTAAATGCTGTCTTGGGAACATCCCCCTCCTTGACTTGCAGTTGATGATAACCTGATCGGAGATCAATCTTAGAGAACCCTTGGGCCCCTTGAAGCTAGTCAAAGAGGTCATCAATCTTAGGCAGGGGGTACTTGTTCTTCACTGTTACTTGATTCAACTGCCTATAATTTATGCAAAGTCTTATGAATCCATTCTTTTTCTTGACAAACAGAATCGGCGCACTCCAAGGTGACACACTGGGTCGGATGAATCCCTTTCCCAGTAGTTCCTGCAATTGCTCCTTCAGCTCCTTCAATTCTTCTGGGGTCATTCTATAAGGGGCTTTAGAGATGGGAGAAGTGTCAGGGACCACATCTATCTCAAACTCTACCTCCCTTACAAGAGGCAAAGATGACAATTCCTCGGGAAAGACCTCTGAGTATTCTCTTACCACTGGTATCTCTTCTAACTTGGACTGGACATCCCGATTCTCTATCACATGGGATAAGTATCCAACACATCTTTTAGCCAAAAGATGGTAAGCCCGAATTGCCGAAATAAAATGTAGAAGGGGAACCTCCTTGATACTAACAAAGTGCAACTCAGGTTGTATAGGGTGTTTAAGGGTAACAGTCTTATCCTAACAGCCAAAAGTGGCATGGTGTGTGGATAACTAATCCATGCCCAAAATAATATCAAAGTTCGAAAATCTAAAAGTATCAAGTCTATGGCAGGACGCACCCCTCAAGAAAAACCCACATTGTTTGTATAACATGTTAGTTTCCATAGAATCCCCCATAGGCGTGCACACTACTAAAGTCTAGTCAAGAAGGTTCAACATTTAGATGACATGAAAAATGAACTGCAACGAAAGAATGAGAGGAACCAAGGTCAATTAAAATTCTAGTTCTTTACCACAAATAGAGAGCTTACCTCGGATCACTAAGGTAGAAGCCTTTGCCTCCTGTTCCATCAGTGCAAACACCCAACCCTGAGTTTTCGGTGTGTTTTCAGGCTTCATCATAAGGCAATACTTGATTAGGTGGCCATGCTTGCCACATCGATAACATGTTCTCAACTTCTTGTAGCTCTCAGTCAAGGATTGGTTATTCCATCCATAGTCTGAGCAGGCCGGGTGCCGGTTATCCTCACATCACCCGGGAAGGTCTTTTGGATTTTCACATTACCCTGAGTAGGACTTCCCCTAAAGTCTCTTCTAGGAGGCGGCTGAGTCTTCCTTCCAAAACCTCCAGACGGAGCGGACCTTACTCTCCCTTCCTTCCTTAGTCGAAACTCTTTACAATCTCTCTCAATCTTCATGGTTAAGTCTACTAATGGGGAGAATGTCTTTTATCCTCCCTCAGATATCTGGCCTGAGGCCTCTCTCAAACAAGCTCGCCTTACGCGACTCTGTATTGATGATATGTGGCACGTAGCGGGAGAGCTCTACAAATTTAGCAGCATACTGCTCCACTGACAGTCCCCCTTGCTGCAACTCAATAAATTCCACTTCATTTCTTTCTCAGACTGAATCAAGGAAGTACTTCTCATTAAATGTCACTAGAAAACTTTCCCAGGTTGCCGCAATTCCTATCTCCTCACAGGAATTCCTCACTGAACTCCACCAGTGCTCGGCATCCCCTTCTATCATAAGGGTCCCCAGTCTCACTCTTTGCTCATCAAAGCAATGCAACACTTTGAAAATATTTTCTACTTGCCTCCTCCATTTTTCAGCCTTTCCCACTCCTTCGTGTCCCGAGAATGCTAGAGGTGCAAGTCTTCTGAACCTCTCAATCAAACCATTATCTGACTGATTTGGGGCAGAAGCAGCTGGGACCGGCATATAGTCCTTCATCATTTGAGTCATGGCCCCGAGCGTCTTGAAGAATTCCTCGAAGGACTCTCTGTTCCAAGTACTTGAGCTTGGGTTATTGGCACGAGTCCTCGTCATCTCAACCTATAACAGGAACATCCAGTTACTAACCTATCCAAAACCACCCTAAGGACACTTCTAAGACTCTCTAGACCAAGAATTCTATCATGACTGCTCTGATACCATAAATTGTCACAGCCCCGCCTCCTATCCCCCTGTTATACATACCAGAGGGCAACAGAGTGTGGGACCGCTACCAAAGGTAGCGAATGTCACTCAACTGGGAGTGCGCTCAACGCTTTTGAAAAGAAGGAATCAAATCAAATCACGAAAAAAAAAAAACTCCAAATACAACCATCAAAAGCCGGGCAAACTAAAACTAAAATATATATAAGAGCTCCAAAATTATTACAAATATGTCTATGGCACTAGAGGCCCAACAAAATTACATAACATTGAAGCAATACAACTATATGGCCAAACTTCCATCTAAATGTACAATCAAACAGAAGCTTCCTCGTCAAGTTCGGGGCTCCAACCATCATCGAGATCACCCACCCCGTCTGTCCTCAAATCGTGAGTTATCACTCTGCAATGGAGAGAGTCAAAGGAATGAGCTATGAAGCCCACTAAGTAGATCAAAACACCATGCATTCCTGCCTATACAGAGTTAATCATAACCGTCCCCAAGATTTATGCAGGTTTTACAATATGGGGGTCATGCATTATAGTTCTTTTTATTAGCAATGTGTCGTGAGTAATTTCTTTCATGATGGAGCAATCACAAATCAGATATCAGATATCACATTAGCTAACAGTCTATCAAACCTTTCTATTGAAATAATACATCAATAATTCAATCGAACATATAATAATTGCACGCAATCCTAATATCACATATTCTTGAAGTAGAAGCCCTATCAATCTGACAAGCCAATCCCATTGCTTAAGACTTCTACTATTACTTAGGTGGGAAGACAATGACTAATGGATGACCCATTTCGTAATGTCTTCACTCACACATACAATCCCCAGCGCGCTTTCGGGCTTTTGATAGGCAATGGCCTAGCAAGACACGACCCTCATTTACACCACCAATGGATGACCCATTAGGTAGTGCAACTTATACATATATTGGGGGGCGCAACCTACCCATATGACTCACATCCTAATTCCCTTCTGAACATCGGGAGTCAGAGAAATATCTCAATTGCTGGCATAACTTTCGTATCATATCATATCACATTATACTACCAATAGATGACCTACTACGTAGTACCTCATATCATATCTGTGGCTTGTCTTGTTTCAACCATACACATTCAATATTTCAAAGCATGTCTTATTACAACCATGCACATTCAATAATTCATGGCCATGTCATATTACAACCATGCACATTCAATATTTCAAAGCACGTCTTATCATGCACATTCAATAATTCATAGGCATGTCTTATTACAACCATGCACATTCAATAGTTCAAAGTGTGTCTTATTACAACCATGCACATTCAATAATTCATAGGCATGTCTTATTTCAACCATACACATTCAATAATTCATAGGCATTCACTATTTCATATCATAGCAGAAATTCCAGTGTGACAGTCTTATCAAAAAATGGGCAGGACTTTCATTCCATAGGAAATTTCATCATGGTTCCAAAATCATTTTGAAATAAACTCATTCATATTTCTTTCAGAAGTAGTCTGGTCTCATTCTGAGACATTTTAGTCAATAAACAATGCTATACAAAACATGTGATAGTTCTGGAAAATTCAGTAGAAATTCCAATATAGTATCCTTGTAGAAAAATGAACATAATTTTTAAATCAATGAGAATTTGGTCATGCTGCCCAACATATTTTCAAAATAGATTCATACATCTTTCTTTTAGAAGTGGTTTGAACTCATCCTGGCAGAATTTGGTCAGTATACCATTCAATACAAAAACATGAAAAGTTTCTGAAAATTTTCCTTTTATCACTACAGTAATATCTACGCAGAAAAAGGGGCGTAATTTCTAAACCATAGGGAATTCAGTTTCGATTCCAGGATCATATTTAAAATAGGCTCACTCATATTTATTTTAAAGGTGGTTTGAGCTCATTCTGACATGATTTGATTAGTAAACTGTTCAATACAAAAACATGTAGAGTTTCTAGAATTTCTTTCGGCAATTCTGACATGTTCTAGAAAATGACTCATAACTTTCTAATCAAGAGAAATATTGATATAGGGTATTTTCCCTCTTAAAATAGACTCAAAGAGGTACTTCCCCACAAAATTTTATAATCAATTGCGGTAATTTCAGTGCTAAAATAATTACTCAAAGGAGAGTCACAATCTTGGAAAATCAGAGTGCATACTTAACAAAATTTCAGAAGCATCTTTCGACAATCTCATCCATATCCACACTCAATTTTCATGCTTTAACAATCAAGTTGAACATGCATCAAACAAGGCATGAAACATGGGATCTTAAATCCACTTACATGCACCAAAGACTCAAAGTATTCCCCCACACAGGCCAAGCTTCCAAAATTATTTCAAGCTTGAGGTTCTAAGTGTTTTGAAATGGAGGTCAAGGGAGGGAGAGAGAGAGAAAAACTCTTGAGAGGAGTGTGAAAGGTGGTACTTATAAACAAAAAGGGGCAGGCAGCAGACAGGTGGCATAAAAGGGGCATACAGGTGTCGTACAATGGCATTCAGTGTGGCATACATGTGCGACATGACACTCATAAAAGTTCCCTGGATGACCCTATACATTCACTCTCGGCAGCAACGCTCACGGCAGTGTCGTGCTTGGCGGCAACATGCACGACTGCTTCCTCCTTGGCAGCAATGCTCACGACAGTAACGCGCACGATAGCTTCCTTCTTGACAGCAACGCTCATGGCAGTAACGTGCATGGCGACATCGCGTACGACGGCATCACGTACGGTGGCATCACGCACTGCGGTGTCGCGCACGACGGTGATGCGCACACCGGTGTCACACATGGTAGTGTCGCGCACGGTGGTGACATGCACGACAGCATCCTCTCACGCCCGACAGCTCCTTCGTCATGCACATCGGCTTCCTTCGCCATGCATGACGACTTCTTTCGTCATGCACGACGGGTCCTTACAACTCATTGATCTAAGTTAGGAATACAAGAGAATAACTCCCTGGCTTAACTTGCTTTGCGTTGGTAAGTTAAGTGCTTAGTAAAGTCCTTGCTTGCTTCCCTTGTGGGTTAGCGTCAGGGGCTTGCATCTTCAGCTCTTTCTTGCTGGGTTTGACTAGGCAAGGGTGAGTCAGGCTTTCTCAATGTCGAAAGTTCTTTCTCCTTGTCACGTTATTTTGTTCCAACAGTATCTTGTATTCTTCTAAGTTTTCGATTTCAATAAGACTTCGGAACACTTTCACAAAAGGATTGTATATTCTTAATGAGGTTTGAATGTGTTCAACTACTATTGGATCTAAATTGGTTATTTGGTGTAATTTGTTGCTTGTCTCATTTTTTGTATCATAATAATATAATTGTAGAAATCTCAGTTTATCAGTTTCTGGAATCAATTGTGGAGCATAGTTGTATAACTGACCTCTTATTTTAAATTTGAAAACTCCTTTTCTGTGATACTGATTTTCCATTGTTTCGGGGACTAAGAATATAGTGAACTGAAATGTTGAATTATATCATCGGGTATTTCCTTGGAATATTTTGTAATGTCAGCCTTTCCTATAAATAATTCCCATATTTCTAAAGGAGGCTCTTTGTATGATAGTAGAATTTGTCCCTTGCAGCAACAAAAGCTGGGTGCTTATATGTAGTCTCATCGCGCGATGGTGTGAGCAATTTGAAAGTATCTCTAAGTAGCTTTCCATAGTTTCGAAATTTGTATTGAAAATTTGTTTGAGAATAATGTATCGTCTTGTGTGGCATGTTTGATCTTTTGTTTGTTGTATGTTCTAGTTATGGTACACACTCATGCTGCATAACGATATTCCCTAGATCGCTTTCATGTTTGTGATCGTTGTTGCTTCCCTATATGTGGCATTAACATACTGATTAGTAAAAAATTATTGGAGAAAAATGTAAGTAGCATTGTAATAGCTGATCTGAGAGAGTTAAATAATGATTACAATAATGAGGGACATTGTAGCGAAGATATATATCTACAAATACTTTGCATTTTTATATAACATTTCTATAATGTAGAATTATGATGTAATTCTTGGTAGAATACAAAATTGTCCAAAAATGAATCGACCTAATTGTCTTATGAGAAAGTGAAATATAAGAATCAAGTTTAAGAAAGACTATATTTGTAAGATTAGAAAAAAATATGATATATAATAATAAAAAAAGATAATATATTTGGATAAAGATTCGTCTTACCTTTTCTTCAAAATATATCTCTTAAGTCGTTGATGTTGGAGGTTGCTCCTATAAAAAATTATGATGATGAAGACGATGAATGAATATGTAGAAATATAATTGCTTTAAAATTGATGTGACATATTTCTTATATTGTAGCCTATAACCAAAATCTTGTAGGCACAAAAAAGTTTAACGAATCGAATTAATATAGTTTGTACCTTTGCTTACAAATCTCTTAAGCTCCCTAGTGGTTGACAGCCTAAGATGTTCCTCTAAACAAATAAATGTTAGTATTGCTTATAAATAATTATTAACACACAAAAAAGTAAAGTCAATAAGGTAGTTTGAGATTTCCATGCCATTCTCACACACACATATAATACTGACAAAATCCAAAAATTAAGAGTGAACAAAAATAATTAATAAGAAGTAAGAGATAGAAGAGACTCACACAAATGTCCCTTGCAAGTAAAGATTCAGGAGAACAAATGACATACAAAAATTGTTATACCTTTTTTTTTCTTTTTTTTATACTTTTAGGAGTTTTCTAAACAAAATCTTGATTGGAACCTTTAACGATTATTTAAAAGGACATCTCAATCCTAGAAGCAAACCTATTTAAAAGTGGTAATTTAAAATTTAAATGTAATTTGTGTAGAAAATTTACTTTTGCTCTATCTAAACAATTATATAAATAGTAAAATAAAATAAATAAATAGTACCTGTTATTTAATGAGTTGGTGTTATTTATGTCAACTTTGTTTACTTCTAATAAGGTTTCCCTACAAAGATGAAGGTGATGTCATACTTAAGAATATGAAGTTTTACTTTATAATGGATATATATCATCTAAAAGTTTATTTTCTTTGGGAATTTACCTGAGATTTCATGAATTTAGTTTATGCAGACAAATTTGATTAAGTTGAAATTTTGGGTGTATATACGTAACACTATTTTGCACCATATAAAATATATAAAAAAATATTTTCAAAAATTTAAAATGACTAAATTAAGCCTGTCATTTTTCAGGGGTATATTTTGATCATTTTATATTTTGGGAAATATGTTTTATATATTTTTTAATTGTGCGCCCTAGTTTTTACTACACACGTCTAAAATTTTATTATGATCCATTTTCAACAGAAAAAATTAAAATTCATATAGTAATATTCATTTTGAATCACATCATGAAGATCTATCTGATGGCTCCCATTAGGAAATATTGAGAACCTCTTATTGATTTTTTGCTCTTTTGGGAGTGTATTTTCATCAAATATAAAATGGCTTGTCATAGAAGCAATGTAAGTCATATCCTTAAGAGAGAAAAGAGATATCGAGTGAAGATAAGTTTTGGAAAAAGAGTGATCGGGGTTTTTGCTCATCCATTAGCAAACCCTAACTATTATTATGCCCTTGTATACTAGATTTATTAGTGTTTCTTTGACATAATTAGTTGACGGTATCAAAAAAAGAAATCAGTTAATGGTATTATGGTAAGAAAAATGGATTTGATATTTCTTTTTTGGGAGAGTCTGGGTTGGCCAGTTGGCTGACAGCTACAGCAATCGCCCAATGACCCAGATTGAATATTGACCGATTCAATAGTCATAATTGTATTTCATATTTTAATTTTAATTTTTTGCTACAAATTCAAATCACTGAAATTTGGAGAGTCTATTTTTTAAAGATAGACGAATCTAATAAAAATATCAAAGAAATATTCACAAAAAAGTAAATTGATCAAACTACCTCTACAATTTTAGGGGTATTTTGATCAATTTATTTTTTAAAAATAAGTTTTTAATATTTCTATTAGGCATGCCTTGATGAGAAAAATAGATGTTTCAAATTTCATGTGATTTGGATTTGTAGAAAAAAATTAAAATTAAAATATAAAATGCAGTCGTGACTGTCAGATTGGGTTAGATTCAATTTGGATTGTTGGGCTTACGCTATTCTATCAGCCCATGGGCGGACGAGATCTTTTCCCTTATTTGCCAATGTGAAGTAATCTCTATAAATTTAACAACAAATGATGAAAATAATAAAAATCAATTGATTTTATCAAAAAATGCCAAAAAGGAAAGAAAACAACTTTCCAAAAGTTGTTACAGTAATTTCATGGAGAACTAGGGTAAACAAAATCATGTTTTGGATCATAACATAGTTATGCAAACCTTGGTTATGCCAAAACCTGGTTATTGAGAAATTACTGTTTGGATAGCTTGTAGATAATACCCAGGTTATGCAAAATCCCTCATTTGGGTATAATACCCAGGTTATACAAAATCCCTCATTTGGGTCATCTATTTGCGTAATTTAGATTTATACTATTGGGCAAGCTCTCTATACTTCTCATACATCAGAAATTCTATCATTCCCTTTATCCAACTATCCATTCTAAATGGAGAGCTAAGATTGCCCCAATCACAATGTCACATCTTTATACTATTTTTTTTTTTTTCTATGAACTATTTTGATACCAAATTTTAGATGTCCATTCCTCTATTAAACTCACACTAGCAAAAAATATAAACAAATATTTTCAATAAAATAAAATATCCAAAATACCCCTAAAAATTTCAAGGGGTATTTTGGTCATTATATATAATCAAAAATTATTTTTAATATTTTTTATAGGTGCGTCCCAATGAGAAAATGGCACGTACCAAATTTCATATTCATACAATTTGTATAAAAAAAACTAAAACTAAAATACTTTAAGATGTCAGATCTAAGATCAAATGGTAAGTGGCTCGCTTGATCAAAATTGAACGGCTGGATGGTAAGGGGCGGATATAACTTCTATGCTATAGGCGAAGCATAGAAACCTTTCCCTATACTATTTAGGACATATTTGGTAGGTACCAAACATTTTCATGCAAAATATTTTCATGTGAAAATAACGTTACACATATTTGGTATACAGCAATACATATAACAAAACTTTCCCATTATAAAAAATTTCCCATTATAAAACATTTAGAGAGAGAAACTACACCTAATTTTAGAGAGAGAGACTACCAAAAAAAAATTTAGAGAGAGAAACCATCTCAATATTTTTAGAGAGAAAATGTCAAATACAAAACGCATCTCATGGCCATAACACATTAGCTAGTGTAGGGAGAGAAGAAATTGCAGCAATGGCAACAAACTCTCTCATAACACCAGTTGCAGGCTTGGGAACCCCATCTCTCTCTCCTTCTAGGAGCCCAACTAAGCTCAATCTTTCATCTGGTAATTTTATGCATATCCATTCTTTTAGCTATCTATTTATTTATAACTGGGAGTAAAACCTCCTCTAAATTATCCATGACTTTTTCCTATCTTCTTTTTCACCACAATCTCCTCCAATGTCAGGTTTCTTAAGTTCCAGTGCTATTGCAAACCCTTTTAGCAGAGCAAAAAGTTCTAAAGGAAGGTTCTCATGGTAATTTACTTTAAACTAGGCCATCAACACAAAAACTTGTTGATTCTCTCTCTCTCTGATGGGCTTCTTTTCCCAGCTATAAGGGAGACTGGCTTCGAACGGATCTGAATGTTATAGGTTTTGGGTTGATTGGGTGGCTAGCACCATCAAGCATACCAGCCATTAATGGGAAGAGCTTAACTGGTCTTTTCTTCGAGAGCATTGGTTCTGAACTGGTTCACTGGCCTACAGGCCCTGCTCTTACTTCCCAGTTCTGGTTAGTACTCACTTCTTCTCCTTTATGATTCAACTAATGGGTTTTTCTAGTTTTTGGGACTGATTCTACAACTAATGGGTTAGTACTCACTTCATCCTTTGAGTTTTTTATGTGGTTTAGTCTTTGTCATCTTGTAGCGTACTACATGTAGGGATTACAACAGGGGTATGGGGTCGGGTCCAGAACTGGGAACTGGTTAGACCCAGTACTTGACAGGTAGACCCGACCTTGGGTCTAGGTATGGGTCTGAATTTTATACCTAACTACTATTCGTGTCCGGGTTCGGGTCTAGCTGGACTCGACCCCATACCCCCAGTTCTGGTTAGTACTCACTTCTTACTAGGGGTATGGGGTCGGGTCCAGCTAGACCCGAACCCGGACACGAATAGTATTTAGGTATAAAATTCAGACCCATACCTAGACCCAAGGTCGGGTCTACCCGTTAGGTATTAGGTCTAGTCGGGCCTATTGCCACCCCTAACTGCATGTAAAAAATGTATATTAATAAAAAATGTATATTAATATTTTATTCCTAGACCAGTCTAAAATAATTTACTTTTTATTTTATTAAAAGGTTTTTTTTTTTTTGACAAGAGTATATTTACTTCATTAATAATAAAAAGGAGCTACATGTACAACAAAAAAAAGAGGAGAGAAAAAAGAAAATATAATAA
This sequence comes from Amborella trichopoda, assembly GCF_054954075.1. Classification (NCBI taxonomy): domain Eukaryota; kingdom Viridiplantae; phylum Streptophyta; class Magnoliopsida; order Amborellales; family Amborellaceae; genus Amborella; species Amborella trichopoda. Next base: position 11,475,827 of record NC_142346.1, read on the forward strand.
ACAAATTCACCAAAATCAAAATGTCATCCATCTCCACTCCTTTTATTCGCAAGACCATAAGCCACCGTATTTGCCTCTCGATACACATGCTGAAAAGTTATCATCATTAGATTGGAAATGTCCATGATTCCATCAATTTGCATCTTAAAGCCCAAGGTGAGATAGACTCCTTTTTGCACCAATTGATCCAATTGATTGTATTCAAAGAGCCACTCTTAATAATACACGGAACATTCCTAAAATGCTAAATCAAGATACGCACACCTTGGAGAACAGCTTCAACCTCCGCCAAATTGGCCGAAGTTCTTCCACATGGTACACCATAACAAATAAGCACTTCCCCATGCGAATTCATTATCACCCCTCCAAAACCAGCTGGCCCAGGATTCCCATGTGAACTTCCATCAAAATTTGACTTAATAGACCCATGTAGAGGTGGATACCACACCTGAACTGGTCTAGCCTTAATGATTCTTTGGCATATCAAATTTGACATATCTAAGCTAATATCAGCCTCAATCACACCAAATCCCTCTCTTGTTATAAATAACCAGCTCCAAATAGTGTGTACAATTCACCTCTTAACTACCCCAAATTTGGATTATCTACATTCAAATACCCTCTTATTTCGTTCTTTCCATATCTTCTACAAAACTGCAGCTCTTGCAATCAGCCAAATCGTTTTTCTAACACCCATGAGACCTATAAAATCCCAGTATTCCAATTTCAGAGTATGAAACATCCAACACCATATATTGTGAGTAAAATAGCAGTGTAAAAATAAATGATCACCACTTTGGCGTCTTCTTTACATAGTAGACACACATTTACCACCACTTTTCCCCCCTTGATGAGATTGTCCACAATTAAACTTTTGCATTGAAATAAAATCCATAAGAAACATCTCACTTTCAATGGCACCACCCATTTCCAAATTTTACGCAATGACTCCCATCTCCATCTTAATCTATCATAAAATAATAGATCATATGCATATCGCACTTTGAATTGGGCATCATTATTTGTCTCCCTTATAATTTCATCGTCTATAGTTTGTGAGAGACGCCTCCTTGGATAATAGTCATAATTTATGCAAACTGTTGAATCACAGTATCTGGCACCCTATTTCTAGACAACTGTACATTCATCTGTGCTACCCCACCTCGCATATCCACAATCTCAACTACTGTCGGGTACTTATTGATTGACAATTCAAATAGATCAGGAAACTGGTGTTTTAAGATTTCCCTTCCACCTTTCCACTACCAAAAATCCACCTCGGACAACTGAGAAGCAATACTCTCAAGCCCAGATGACTAATTTGATACATAATAATGCATATCTTTTACATTGTTCGGAAACATGTTGAATTACTCATTTTCCTCTACAAAGTAAATTAGAGAAGTAACTTAAGTCGGTATTAGTTTTTGGAAATTATATAATGGTGAGGCCTAAATAAACTCCATCTCTATAGACCATGGACCCCATTAATTTAAAAATAATAATAATATGAAACACATTCTTTACTTTTTTTTCATTATTTATATTACAATATTTATCCTTTTTCTTTTTTTTTTCTAGTGACCCTGTCATCCAAATAGAATTTTTTTTCTAGTGACCCTGTCATCCAAATAGAATTTGGAATTCCACAATTAAACAGCTCATGATGTTCACCAAATGTGTGCGAGAGAAAGAGAGAAAGAGATGTTTTCGGGGGAGGTTGAGAGAGAGATAGCGCGTGGAAAGGGTCTACGTATGATAGAGAGAGGGGTAGCTTTTCCAAAGTTTGGATAACAAGGTCATAAGAGAAAAGACAAATGATAAATATTATAATTTAAACAATAAATGGGTAGGAAAGGGGCTAAACATCATTTTCTTTTCATTTAGAGGGGGTTTATGGGCTTTCAATGAAACTAGGGTTTATTTGGGATTTTAATTATATGAAGGAGATGTATGTATTTTTCCCTTACAAGAGTGCTTATGTTTGATACAAAGGCCGAACTCATCCTTCGCCGTCCAATGTGAGATGTAGTGGCTAGGTTTTGAAAATCTTTCTTAAGGAAATATATAATCCAAGGGATCAAAACCCCTTGCCAAATCACTATAGTAGTTAAAACATCTCAACTAACATTAGAAAATTCACTTTTCAGTTTTCATTTCACTTAGATGCCTCTAAAAAAAAATCTTTCAATTGCCCACACAGTTAATATTTAGAATTTTGAACCTAAACAAGTATGTGCATTTATATAATTTGATGCACGCTTGATCAAGCAGAGGTACTCTCCTCTTTTAATTTGGAGCAAAATAGTGGTGGCTATGGGCCGAGCGGCCTACCTAGCCTAGTCAGCCTGTCCTAAAACCTAGGGCTTAGTCCAAAAAATGTAACAGGCCAGACATAGGCCAGCCCACAATTGGGCCCAGTGTGACCCTTTTTTTTCTTTTCATCCCCTATCCCACCCCCCTACACCCCCAGCCCAACCCTAACAAGGCCAAGGCCCGGCCTGGGCCACTGCTTCTTTAGCACTAGCCAATCCTTGGCACGGGTAGCGCTTAGACAATCCCTAAGAGGACTAGGACTATGATTACCCAGCCCAAGTCAAGTTCATTGTTAGGTTGCTCAAGTTATTAAAATGCCCATTCTATTTAAGGTTCCCAACCCTAAACAAGGATAATATGGGATATTTTAGTATCTAAATGACGTACCTAACATGAACTAAAAATTAAAATATAAGCCCTCTATTGTTCGTTGTGATGTTTTTGACCCTCTTAATGAGTTTAAAAAGACGTTATAATGTTTTAAGTGAATTTTTTCTCTTTTTAGACTTTAATCAGTACTTGGTTGAGAGTCCAGGGACCTTGGTATGGTTCTATTGGTTTGGCAGGCTGTGGATGATTTGTTGGCACATTGGTCTGTTCCTTTGCCTTACATTTGGCCAGATCGGTTTTAAGGGAAGGAACGAGTACTTTTGAATTGAAGCCATGTATATTTTGGATTATTTCTTCTCTTACCTCTCCTTGCTTTGCCATGCCATCCTGTAATTCCATGTAATTTTCTCCAAGTTTGTTCATATGTAGTTTTAATGAACATTGAAATATGCTATTAATCTAAACGCTATTAAGCCAATCATTTAGATTCCTATTACTATTTGTTACAAATGCCACTTATCCTCTCTCTCTCTCTCTCTATCTCTCTCTCTCTCTCTCTCTCTCAAGGACATGTGTTCGAGGGTAACTATGTGTCTATGCTAGATGGACACGGACACGTGTGTCCATACTTCTATAAAACATATACAACACATTTTATAGAGTGTTTAATGACACGTTCTTTTTCGACACGTTTAGGTTTTGGTATTTAGCATTCGCTCTTTAGAAATTCTATTATTCAACCAAACATATTTTATTTTAAAAATGAAAAATATTTTAGAATAATAAAAGTAGGTTAGAATACAAATAAAAAAGAGATTTTATTTTGTATTGAGTGTGTGAGTGATTTGATCGTATGATTTTGGATAAATACATTAGGACCCTATTCAATACCCATACAATTGATTGAGAAGTTTAGGGCGAATGAAAAATACCTCCACATGGTCTTTATTGACATAGAGAAAGTTTATGAAAGAGTATGCCTGCTGGTGGGCGGGTTCCCAAGTGTAGACTGATGAGTCAAGGCTTGGGGCATGTATTGGCCCGTATGGACCTGAGGTTGATGAGCCGCAGTCACCAGGGTGGTTTGGTATACCTATGCCTGAGGGATATATTGCCCCATAGGTATCGACACCGGTTGAGGAAATTTCACAGTTCATTGGACCAGATGGACGACTGGGACCGATTGCAGAACTGGCTGCTTCAGGTATCCTATGGGTTGTCATATAGCACTAAGTTGCTTTGGGACTGACACATGTGCTGGGGCATGAACAGTATAGCCTCGTTTAACTAAACTTTGAAGGCAGCTTGGACACCTACATCACTTAGGGGTCAATTCAAATTAATACCTCTATTTCGCATGACATTCAGGTTATCATGAGTTGTGCTATGCTGGCTTGAGGCCTGTCAAATCCCCTAGACTTAGGTGGGACTTAGTTTCAAGACCGTCGTGCCTCGGGGTTATCTTTGTTCAAGTTATGGGAATGAGCATTTGATACTGTGTGGACTTCTTCCCTCACTCGACTCCTACTTTGAGTGCCTAAGGGCCCTTGCAGGATGACCCCGGGTCGAATCCCTTGACTATCCAAAGTTTTTCAGGCTGAGCTAGATTTTCGGGCCACATAGATCTCAGGATTAGGAGCTGATCCTTGAGACTTTGCTTCTAATTGAAGATTTGGGCGTCAAAAAATGGACGGACCCGGGTTCTGGCCATAATCCCATGGGATTGTGGCATACTGGTCTCTAGGTTTTAGAAGATTAGGTTTGGAGTCAGTTGTAGAATAATCATCATGGTCACCTTGGGTAACCGACATGTTGACTCTCTTTGACTCGGTACTTGAATCTAGACTTAGGGTAATATCTAGACTCAATGGCTTAGGATAGAACCTAGTCTAGTTCTAGGGGAGAAACCCTAAACTAAGACCTCGGCTGGGACTAGACCGGATGAATATCGTTAAATTCGATGGGTTTTAGTTTAGACCCTGAACTAGGATAAGCCTAGTCTAGCTCTAGAGGCAACTCTATAGTAAGACCTAGACTAGGATCTAAACTATATGGGTACGAGTCTTGACTCGGACCGAGAGGGGGTCTAGGTTCGGTATGGGTGTGAATCTAGTTCGAACCTGGATTGAGCTGGGTACAAGCGTGGGCTTAGACCTAGAGGGTTTTGAATATCAGACCGGGTGTTGACTCGGATTGGATCAAGGTTTGTTTAAGCACGAGCCTTGGCTCAGATCAAGGTTGTGTTAGGCACGAGCCTTGGCTCGAACCAAATATGGGCCTAAATTTTGACCAAGGTGTGAACCTGGTTCGGACCTGGGTTAGGATGGGTACAAGATAGGACTTAGACCCAGAAGGTTTCAAATATAGACCCAGTGTGGACCCGGACTAAGGTTTAAGTGAGCTTTGGCGCACATCAAGAGGGAGCCTAGGTTCACACTTGGTGGTGAACCTGGTTTGAACTTGGGGTGGGTTGGGTATGAACCTGGACTTAGACCCAGCAGAGTTCAGGTTGGACCTAAAGGGTATGAACTGAGATTTAAAACTAATTAACTGTAATAAGAAACAAAACACTCAAAAACTTTTGTCCTAAACTATGGGTAGGCTAAGTCTGAGTGGGTTCTTAACTACAGAAATGCGGCTAGGCTGAGTAGGTCCCCACGTAGGTCTTGGCGTCCTGTTATAGAATCAACCAGGTCTTACTATGTGTGGAGTTGCTTTGAGGCTAAGGATTACGTAGGGGTGCTCACAATTAAAGTTATGTGAATCCCAACCACCTTGACTCTCAATACTAGGTTCCCCTCATGACAGTTAGTGCCAAAGTGTATAAAGAGTGTGTAAAGAAGCATGCAAGTGAAAAAAACAATAGCAGGCAGGCAAACACATAATGTAAGAAAAAAAATGTGAGCACTTGGCACAAATCGTGCCAAGTGAATTGTGCTTCGGGTCGGGTTTTTGACCGACCAAAAGCACAATTCAGATGTGGGGGTACACAACCCCTAAGGACGTAGACAATAAATAAAGGTGGAACCAGACACAACCCGTGCCTAGTTGAGCACAGCTCGAGTCAAGGGTGACTCGAATGGGACACAGTTCAAAGAGGGTGTAAGCAACCCTCAAAATATTTTTTTACTTTATTATTTATTTATTTATTTTTGATGAAGCAAGGTTAAGCTAAGCATGATAAACCAGGAAAAGCATGGTTTCTAAAAAAATTAATTAAAATGGAATAAAATATAAAAAACACAAATAGGAAAGACTTGTCTTAAGCAAAATATTTTTTTGCATTTATTAAACAATTTAGTTTGACCTAAATATTGGTGAGCAGCAAGATAAAAGGTCCTGGAATTGGGCTGTGGGGTCGTGGGATTTTCCCGGGACCTATGATTCTGGGCGACTCAAGGAGTGTCACCTGAGCGACACAGGGAGTGTCACCTGGACCTGGGCGACACCAGCAGCGTCGCCTGCACGACACTAGCAACATAGCTTAAGACAGATAGTGTTTTTCATACCAATCCCTGCATCTATCCCCATTATTTGGATGTATATGTTGCCTGAGATATAAGGCGGCAATTTCAGTCAGAGGTTGAGACTGATGTTCATTTTCAATGACCAGCAATGGTATATATGCTGTGTCGAGGTAGATAGATTTTGCACTAGTAGTTTGAGTGCAAATTTGATTTTGAGAGGGGGATAAATCAATATTTTGTAATTTTTTTCTTATTTAGGTTCAGCTTGGACCTAAAGGGTATGGACTGAGATTTAAAACTAATTAATTGTAATAAGAAAACAAAACACTCAAAAACTTTTATCCTAAACTATGGGTAGGCTAAGTCTGAGTGGGTTCTTAACTACAGAAATGCGGCTAGGCTGAGTAGATCCCCACGTAGGTCTTGGCGTCCTGTTATTGGAATCAACCAGGTCTTACTATGTGTGGAGTTGCTTTGAGGCTAAGGATTACGTAGGGGTGCTCACAGTTAAAGTTATGTGAATCCCAACCACCTTGACTCTCAATACTAGGTTCCCCTCATGACAGTTAGTGTCAGAGTGTATAAAGAGTGTGTAAGAGTGTGTAATGAAGCATGCAAGTGAAAAAAACAATAGCAGGCAGGCAAACACGCAATGTAAGAAAAAAAATGTGAGCACTTGGCACAAATCGTGCAAAGTGAATTGTGCTTCGGGTCTGGTTTTTGACCGACCAAAAGCACAATTCAGATGTGGGGTAAGCAACCCCTAAGGATGTATACAATAAATAAAGGTGGAACCAGACACAACTCGTGCCTAGTTGAGCACAGCTCGAGTCAAGGGTGACTCGAATGGGACACAGTTCAAAGAGGGTGTAAGCAACCCTCAAAATGATTTTTTTACTTTATTATTATTTATTTATTTATTTTTGATGAAGCAGGGTTAAGCTAAGCATGATAAACCAGGAAAAGCATGGTTTCTAAAAAAATTAATTAAAATAAAATAAAATGTAGAAACCACAAATAGGAAAGACTTGTCTTAAGCAAAATATTTTTTTGTATTTATTAAACAATTTGCTTTGACCTAAATATTGGTGAGCAGCAAGATAAAAGGTTCTGGAATTGGGCTGTGGGGTCCTGGGATTTTTTTGGGAACTATGATTCTGGGCGACACAGGGAGCGTTGCCTGGGCGACACAAGGAGTGTCACCTGGAGCTAGGCGACACCAGCAGCGTCGCCTGCACGACACCAGCAGCGTAGCCCAGGACAGATAGGGTTTTTCATACCAATCCCTGCATCTATCCCCATTATTTGGATGTATATGTTGCCTGAGATATAAGGCGGCAATTTCAGTCGGAGGTTTGGACTGATGTTCATTTTCAATGACCAGCAATGGTATATATGCATGTCGAGGTAGATAGATTTTGCACTAGTAGTTTGAGTGCAAATTGGATTTTGAGAGGGGGATAAATCAATATTTTGTATTTGTTTTCTTATTAAGGATTTTTGTGTTGATGGGGATGTCAGTGATGATCCAGGACTAAGAACGATGTCCATCACTTGTTTCTGGTTTTAGTTGCATCTGCGGTCCGCCCTGCAAAAATTCAAGAGTCAAAAAGTCAGGCAAAAAGTTATTTTGTGCACTGATATGTTCGATAGTAAAGTCAAATGCAGAAATAATACCTTGCCATCGTGCAAAGATTTGCTTGGAAACCATGTTTTTTACATATTTCTGGGGAATGTCTTTAACTGCTTTACAGTCAGTTCTCAAAAGAAATGATTGATTAAGAAAATCACTTTGAAATTTAGTAATAGCATGAACATTGGCGAGTATTTCTTTTTTTTTTGTGGAGTAGTCTTGTTGAGCAGGGTTCCAGGTTTTGGACATGAATCTAACCAAGTGTTCTTGGTTATGCACCTTTTGCTTTAGTATAGCACCAAATCCGTGTTTAGAAGCATATGTTTCTACATTTTGAATGCCGTAGGACTAGAAAGTTAACATGGTAATTCTTTGGCTTTTATTTTGATTTTCTTTACACCATTAGTATGGTCATCAGTCCATGCTGGAGGATTCTTTTTTAACCTTTGAAATAGAGGTTTTGCATCAATTGGACTATTTTGGACAATAAGACAGTGAAAAAAAGTAAACAAAAACATGTATTTTGAAGCTAGGATCAAGCTCGAATTGTCCCACAGTGGGCACCCAACTGTTTACGATGCAAATCGGAGAGATCTTTATAGGAAGATCCCTCAGATCCAGACCACAAACTGATTTTAAAAAAAAAGTGATAAAGATAGTGGGGATAATAGAATTCTGATCTAAGGCCAATTCTACTGAAAAATGAGTAGATCTACTATCAGATCCGTGCTAGGACCAACATCGATCCAAAATACAAAATAAATGTAACAAAACTAATATATTTCTAGTTGAAATGAATAAAACATAAAAGAAAAATAGAAAGAGAAAAAAAAAAAAACAAAAATACCAAACAGGGTCAGCTGGCCTGGGACTCCCGTGGCTTCGAGGTCACACCCGTATCAGGATCGGCTGGATTTATGTCGTGCGTCCACTTTATCTCTTTCCAAGTTCTGATCAAGCCTTGGCTTGGTTGAATGACGTTCTTGATCTAAGGGTGGCTTAAAACTAGAGTTTCCTAGTTCTAGGTCAAGCCTCAGGTCTAGGGTTTCTCAAGAGTGTAGGCTTCTACAGGTCTCAAATTCTTAGCCTTTAATTCTCTGTCTGTGTCTCAAACTCAAAATAAAACTAAGCTTCCCAATTCTCCTCGAAATCATGCTTTTATAACCCAAAAATCGTCTGGGATGGGCAACGTGCCATAACGAGCAGATCTCCTAGCCTGGACTGTCGTTTTGGTGGTCTGAGGCTTGGGCGACACCAGCAGCGTCGCCCAGGCCAAAATGGTCCAAGTTCGTTGATCTTGGCAAAATTGACTTGGGACGGCTTGGCATGCAGGAACTGCCATTTTGGAGCAGTTAGAGCTGGGCGACACTAGCAGTGTCACCCAGGCCAAATCTGCTCAAAACTGGTAGATTCCAATTCAGGGTTGATTTTGGAACTGTCAAGATGGTCCCTGCCAAAAATCGACGAGTTTGGGTCAGTCTTGAGCTAGGCGACGCATGGAGCGTCGCCTAGACCAAATTTGCTCAAAACAGCAAATTCCAGTTTAGGGCAGATCTCAAGGCTGTCGAGATGCTACCTACTAAAAATCGGGGGATTTAGGTTTGTCTGAGCTAGGAGACACAAGGAGCGTTGCTCAGTCTGGGCTAGGCGACACTAGGAGAGTCACTCAGTCTGGGCTGGGAGACATCAGGAGCATAGCCCAGCCTTGTGCGACACCAAGAGCATCGCCCAGTCTGGGCTGGGCGACACTAGGAGCGTCGCCCAGACTAGATTTGCACAAAATTGTAAATTTCCAGTTCTAGAGAGATCTAGGGCCTCTTTTGATACTGCTTGTCAGAATTTTTGCCAAAACAAGGTTTTTTCTATTTTTAATGAATTTGTTTACTAAAACAGGGCATACTGCAGGATTCTGGATTACAAGGCAGGCAGTATGGACTATGGTGGTATATGGTATGGGGGTTTACTAGGATAGTGTGGTCCTAAGGGTTCAAGAATATCATAGAATTTGCCAATTTAAAATGGGTTGTCTACAAATATCCTTTCTACATTATGGTCACTAAATAAGGTAACAAGAAGTCTCTTGTTACTCTAGAAGATGTATTTAGATAACATTGTAGATGACTTTCTGGAGAGTTAATTTCTTACATGTTCCTTTATCTCATCCAATTTCGAATGTTGATAAACTAAGAAAGCACATGAATCATCCCCAATATAATCCATGCTACTATTAGAGTTATTGCAAAGTTCACCTCCATATGTACACAAGAACATCCATCCATCCATGTTCACAATCTCTACCAAAGTTTAAGAAGTCAATATTAACACATATGCTCAAACATTTACACAGACATATTGGCATGATTATCCTACCATATAATTAACCCAATTTACTCAAACATATGCTCAAACATTCAAAATAAGGAACCAAATATGTGGTGTTCATCTTGTCTTAATCCTGGATCATTAACAGAATGGACTTAAGTTAGTATAACAATCTTTTGTGAAGGAACGTGTAGTGTTCATGAAGATGCTTTGGGATAACAGGGAGTATATGTAGGAAGGGGTGTTGCTACACTTTGCTGGCTTCAAAAATGGATTGAGGAAAGGCTTTGAGATCTGAGTATGGTGACAATGGCCGGAACTGAAGAAGCCTCTCATGATCAGGTTATAATATATTGTGGTCTTCTCATTGCAAATATAAACAAATGTCAAACGTTGTAATCCAACACTATACAGATCTCAAGAATGCTTGCAAGGATGCTACCATTGCCTGAATGGGAAGGATTAGTTGATTTCAGACCCTGCAAGTGGTGGTTATATTTCCTTTTTATCCATGTATAATCTTCTCAAAGATGGTGATGGAATCAAGCAAATCTAGCAAAGGCATGGAATTTACATGTTCCTCATAAAATTCAAGATTTCATCTGGTTGTCAAGCTTAAACAAACTATTTATTGTAGATCAGATACGAAGAAGGGGCAATATCATCATCAAATATTGTTTATTTTGCAAACAAGATGAAACTAAATACCATATTTTCAGTAATTAACCTTACTTTGAACATTTGATTTGGGCGTTCCAACAATTTGGTGCTCAAGTACCAATGCCAAGACATTAAGTGCAATTGCTTGATGCTCTTTGCCTGTCTTTCTTGACTTCGACATGAAATGGTTGTGACAATCACTAGAGAGGCCGAGAGAACTGTTATAAAAAATTCAAAATTTTACAGGGATGTATAAGTCAGACGGTGAATTGGGGTTTACCTACTGTATTAAGGTATGTTTCAAGAAACCGAATAGTATATTCAAGAAGGTTTGAGGACCAAAGAGATTTCTAGAAATAGACATATAGACATGTTGGTTGAGATCATTTAATGATGAGATTGGAACCAGCGAGGAAACTCCTCCATGAAAGTGGTGAGCGTTTGCATTCTAAGAGAGAAAAATGAGATTCCAGGAGTAGGCTAAGAGAGGAAAACCTATCCATAGAGTGATGGAACATAGTTGAGAGAATTGTGAGTTGAATGAAGGTCCCAAAGCTATACTATGCCTTGGCCATAGCTTCTCCATAAACCTTATATCTTGTGTTTTATGTTTTATTTTTTTACTCAAATTGTATATTGTATTAGTGTAACTCCCTTCCTCCCATCTGGTGTGGTGTAAACCCTAGATCTTAGGAAAGTACGAAATTCTTCACGAAATTCCTTCACAAAAGCTTGTTATACTAGCTTAAGTCCATCCTATCAATGAACCAGAATTAAGACAAGATGAACACCACATTTATGTTTTTTAAAAAAGGAAGAGCAAACCCAAATAGTGAACACTAAAACATTTTGAAGTAGGAGCAGGGCTCAAATAAGATAGGGTAGAGAGACCAACCCATCTGCAAAACCCTAAAAAATGCCAGTCTGACCTTTGCAAATGGCACTTTGGCCTCAGTAAAATGGAAAATACAAAGGATAGAGAAATGGAGATAAACTTTGTGGTTTGGGGTGAGAGGGAGAGACTCTATGATTTAGGGTGAGAGAGACTCTGGGATTTGGGTAAGAGAGAGAGAGAGAGGATGGGGAAAAACGGAGATATAGAGGGATTTGGGGGAGCACGAGAAGAGAGAGTGCAAGACACAAGAGGAGAGAGAGAGAAAGAGTTGGGAGAAATACAGAGAGAAAGAGAGGTTTAAGAGATTCACAGAAGAGAGATAGAGAGAGAAAGAAAGAGAAACACGTGAAGAGAGAGAGGGGTTTTAGAAAGGATGTTGTTTTAAATTTGTTTGGGCCAAAAAGGATGTTTCAGTACATGGCTCCATGTTTTCTTCCTTTGATTTAATCTTTTTAAATTGTTGGACACAAGAAGCCATATGTTTTGAATTATAAAATAGTAAGCATACGCTATTCAAGGAGTTAGGCATGAAGAAATTTAGAAAACAATATTTGTGTAAAATTCTCCACACCCATAGATAGAGATGTGGGTTCTATTTATAATAGCAATGTACTCATCTTTGAATGACTCAATCAAAGATGTGATTACAACAATCAGAAAGAGATTACCATACAAAGAGACTACAATATATTATGTTAATCCTTACCCTGATCGTATCCTTCTAAAACATTATCATTCTCTATATCATTATCATCATTCTTATTGCTCCCCCTCAAACAATTGTCAATGTGAAACATGGACAATGTATTTGCTATCTAACGACGTTGTGAAGTAGAAAGACCTTTTGTAAAAATATCACCAAGTTGCAATATTTTGCTTCTGAACTTGAGCGTGAAGCAATCCTTTGCTTTTTACTACTCCAATATTGTTTACTCTCTGATCTGCGTCGATCTCAGGATGAGATCTGCTAGCAAAACTTGAGTTAAATTTGTGAAATATAGAGAGAGTAGAGTTGCCTAAATTATGGCTCCAAGAATGGCATATATCAATTAAGATCTGATCCTTCTTGGGTTCACTGACAATGCCAGCTTCCAGAACTATGTATTTTGCATTAAAAACTCTTTGAAAATTTTATAAACTAAGAAAAAGAAAAAATAAAACTAAACAAGATGGAAAATTAACTAAAATTGAAGAAGGAAAGGGGACTTACCTCTAGGGACCTGGAACCCAGAGTTTCGGACTTGGATCATATCGCTCTTCTAATTTGCGTAAATATCTCCTTTTGGATGCTTTTGCTTGCTGAAATCAGTAGATCTAAGGTATTTTTACCTAGATATAGGTTTCCTAAAGCAAGAGGAAAAGCTAGAAAAGTTTTTGTAATGTCTACCTAAGCTTTTTTTTAGGGTTTAGGAGGATTTTTCCTTAGTTTTCTAAGGTTTTTGGAGGGTCCTAAGATTAAATACGAATTTTTGGATTTACTGTGATTTTTTGGGATTTGTCTTAAGTTTTTAGGAATTTTCTATGGGATTTTTCTATTTTTGGGTATTTTTCAGGCTATTTTTCTAATTTTGGAAATTTCTAAAGATTTCTTGATTTCCGTTGTTAGTTCTGGAGGGGGCATTTATAAGACTCAATTGATGATTTTTCCTAATTTGTTTGAATGTTTTTTGAATTTTTTCGAATTTATCTTGAAGTTTTGGGCTCATCTAATTAAAAAAAGCATTTTAATTGTGTCATCGGGCCAAATTGGGCATGTCACGTGCTTTGGGGGCATGCCCGATCTCTGCATGTCAAGCGGGTGACCCTTGGCTCACTAAGCAGGGGCCTATTGGTTATTTTCTGGATGATTTCATCCGTAGGTCCAATTTAGGCGATTCTTGGACTGTTGGAAAGCTCTTGGAGTCTACTATGATTTTGAATAGTTTTGGGTAGATTTCAGATAATTATATTGGGTCTAAGTTGCCTTTGGTCTACTAGGGTTTTTTGGTCCTTTGGGCTCAGAATCGAGGTATTTAGAAATTCCCTTAACCAAAATTTTGACGGGGGTGTCTATAAAGACACTAGAGATCCTGCAAAGAAAATACAAAATCTAGATATTGACTTTCTTGTATCCGGATGTCGAACCCAATCTGCATCAGAGTAGGCAATAATATTAACATGTCTTCCATCAATGGAAAGAAAAGACCATCACTCAGGGTACCCTTCATATATCGAATAATCCTTTTAGCTGCTATGAGGCCCATCTCATGAGGATCATGCATAAATTGACATACTTGATTGACAACACAAGTGATATTTGATCAAGTGAATGTAAAGTACTGTAGACTACCAATAAGACTTCTATACCTTTCTGAATCTTAAACATGGTCACCATCTCTATCAGATAATTTATTTGTTGTGACCATTGGTGTTGGTGATAGTTTACTACTACTCAGTCCAAATTTTTCTAAAAAATCTACTGCATACTTGTGTTGTGTCAATTTCATACCTTGTTCATATATTCAACCTCCACACCTAGGAAATATTTTAGGTTTCCAAGATACTTCATAGCAAATTGTGCTCCGAGAATTATCTTTAGCTGTTTCATTTCATTCTAATCATTCCCTATTACAATGATAACATGAACATAGAGAAGCATTATCACCATCTTTTGTCATTTCCTTCTGAAAAATAAAGAGTTATTTGTAATAGTTCAAGACCTCTGCAAGAAGAGCTTTGCAGATGCTTTCAAACCAAGCTCGTGGGGGGGTTTGTTTGCGACCACATATCGCCTTCCTTAGTCTACACACAAGATCAGACCCTTTGGATTCTCCAAACCTCTGTGGTTGCCCTATGTAGACTTCTTCTTGGAGATCACCATGCAAACCGGAGTTTTTGACTTCTAACTAATGTAATTTCCAACCACTAAGATTAGCCATTGCTAATGCTAGTCTGACAGTTCCCACCTTCACAATTGGACTTAAGGTTTCTTCATAATCCAACCCATACTTTTTATTATAACCTGTAGCTACTAATCTCGCTTTGTATTTTTCAATAGTGCCACCATCCTTGTACTTGATCTTACAAATCCACTTACATCCAACAACATTCTTAAATTTTAGTCTAGGTACAAGATCTCAAGTATGATTTCGATGAAGAGCAAGCAATTCCTCATTCATGACCTCAATCCACATGGGGTTTTTGTGGCATCTCTGTGGGTGCTTGGTTCTATATTTTTAGTGAGTGTAATGAGAAATGAATAATGTTTAGGAAAGTATTCACCATATGATCTCCAATCTGCTATCAAAAAGGACCTTCGTGGTTAAACATTTTTAGAGGACTGACGTGGCTAATTATTGTGGGTTGGTGTACTTGAAGTGCTTTCTATGGAGAGATTAACATTGTTACTACCACTCGATACTTGGCCAATATCTACATCTATCACGGACTCAAACCTATTTTGCACCAATGATTGAGATCTAGTAGATAATATGTCCTCGACAAGCGATATAATAAATGAAGGTAAATTTATGAGAACTAAATTTTGACCATTATCATTACGAAGGAATTTAATTCGCAGTAATCTGTTTCGGTGAATTCTTTGAAGGACTGGAAAACTTGAAGAGCTTGAGATTTTGTAGAAAATATATTCAAGTAAAGGGGGTGAACTCATCAATAAAATTAATATAATAATGAGAACCAGAGAGAGATAACATCAGATGGTCCTCATAAATCAATATGAATAAGTTCAAGAAAATTAAAAGTACATTAATTTGCACTGAAATAAGGTAATTGGTGATGTTTTCCAAGCTGACAGTATTTGCAAACAATGTTGTTTGGCACCTTATTACATATGGCGGGCAGGGCCTTGCGTTTCTTCAAGTGGTATACTATAATATAGTTGGTGTGAGCTAACCAATGAATTCATAAAGGCTAGGACAACAACAAATAAAGTATAAACTTCATCACTTTTAAAAAAATAGAGATTTCCCAGACTTTTTTTTTTTTAGCGAGGAGCTTCCCGGATCGAAGATTCTTCACCAAAAGAGCAGCATGTATAAATAAGAAAGAACAATTAAATTAGTCAATAACTTGAAATGCAGAAAGAACATTTTTTTGAAATTTAGGAGCAAGAAAAACATTAGGCACTTTTAATAATCTCATGGATGAAGCAATAAAGGGAGTACCAATATGTCCTATGGTAACTGAGGAACCATCTCCCATAATGATAAGACAAGAACCATTGTAGAGAACAACACCAACAAGCATACCTGAATCATCAACTACATGATTTGTAGATCCAATGTCCACAATCCAACTTACTTCCGAGGGTATGGTGAGAGAAATAGACCCGAGAGAATGAGTAAAAGTATTAGGGTTGTCTTGAGAGTTCTGTCAAGAGGAGCGATAATAGCATTGATGAGCGAGATGATTTGTGCGACCACATATTCGACAGGATTCAGCAACTGTCATATTCATAGGATGGGTTTGTGGTGTTGGTAAAAGCCTTCTCCTCGACCTGCATAGGGTGGTGGACCTCCTTGAGCACCACTAAGATTGTCACGAATAAAATAGGATGACAGACCACCATAGCCACCAGTGGGATACCACAACCTCGTCCTTTACCTCTTCCTTTGGGGATTTGAGAGGATGCATAGAGAACCTCATTTGTGGGTCCAAATGTAGATTGAGTCACTATTTTCCATAGATAAAAGATTGAACAACAACTCACGTTAAAGTAGAAGAGGTTAGAGAGATGTATATGATGGGAGAGGTGGTCGAGCCATGACAGAAGTAACAAACATTTTGTATTCCTCACCAAGCCCACGTAAAACATAGCGAACTTTTTCCTTGTCATCAATTGGATGTTGTATAATTGTCAACTGATCAAAGAGAGATTTCATCTTATTTAAATATTCTTGGATAGATTGTGCCCGACGTGTACAATTTTGAAGCTTAGTGCGAAGGTGCATCAATCGCACCTCAGATTGTTGCGTATAGGAATCATGAAGGATAAATCATAGATCTTTTGCGGTGGCAATGTCAATAACTTGTGCTAGAATATCAAGGGATAACGTAGAGTTGATCCATGCTATGATGAATTGATCACGAGCATACCACTGTTCATATTCTGGAGTGGGAGCATCTTTCTCATAAACAAAAAACTTAGAAGGCTCCGGTGTAGAACCATCAAGATGTCTCATGATTCCTTGGCCTCTAGTAATATGAATGATTTGGCCTTTCCATAATAGAAAATTGTCATTGGAAAGCTTGATTGTCACAAGGTGAGGAAGAAAGTTCAGAAATTGAAAAGATGAAGACATGATAATAGTTAGAGAGTGAGAAAGTAAGTTGAGGTTCTTTGTAGAGAAAAGAGAAGCAGATTGCTTTTTAAGACCAAAGTTAGTTAAAAACAAAAAAACAAAAAAAAATTTATGAGAGAAAGAAGATCGGAAGATCAATATCTTTAGAGCTAGGAGGTGAGAGAGAGAGAGCTTGAGATTGGGTTGTATTCCCAGCAATAAAAAGAATGAGAAAAAGAATTGATTTTAGAAAGAACTAAGGAATTTTAGAGAGAGAGAGAGGATTGAAAATTTGGATTTTTTGGATGCAAAAGTTTTGAGGGATGAGAGCTGATGCAAAATATATTTGATAGACGAGAGCGGAGGGACAACGGATGAGAGTTTATGCCGAGAGGGGGGAGCGCCAATTGTTAGTTTCGTTTACTCATTATTGTTGAGTTTAGAGAGAGAGAGAGATGGGCAAAATGGGTAGGAGCACTTTTGATACAGAGTGGCAAAAATTTTTTGAATATGACGAAGAGCTATTGGATGCAAAAAATTTTGACGGAAACCAATTTGACGAGGGAGAGCTATTGGATGCAATAAATTTTAGAAAGATGAGACGAGAACCTACGAAAACTGATTTTTTTTTTTTGTAGAGAGAGAAAGAGACGAGAGAAATTAGGGTTGAATTTTTTTAAAAAGAGAGAAAGAGACGAGAGCAATTTCGGTTGGATTTTTTTGTAAAGAGAGAAAGATAAAAGAGAGAAATTAGGCTTGGATTACTTTAGATAGAGAATGTAATTTACTCGAACAAAAGATAGAGACTTATAAACGTATTGAGGGATGGCTCTAATACCATAATGAATTTAGATAATAATATTTGTGTAAAATTCTCCACATTCACAGAGAGGGATGTGTGTTACATTTATAATAGTTATGTACTAATCTTTGAATGACTCAATCAAAGATATGATTACAACAAATCAAAAAGAGATTACCATGTAAAGAGATTACAATATATTATTATAATATATTATGTTAATCTTTATCATGATTGTATCCTCCTAGAATATTATCATTCTCTATATCATTATCATCATTCTTATTAAGGCTCTCCAAGCGAGTTATATCTGTAGTGAACTCTTTTTTATTTGGATGGGGTTTCTATGAGTTGGCCGACTCATATGTACATATGCGGACACTCACTAAAATTCATTTTAGATGATTTTTTTTCTAATTTTTTTTTTGTAGATTCATCATTATGGGCAAGATGATCATAAATATGAAAATAAAAATAAACTTTTAAAATTAAAAATACTATTTTTAGTATTTTTTATGCACCGTTTATATCTTAATGACAATACACTTTAGATATCGTCCATCTTTAGGATGGACGTTTTATGCAGGCGGGCTCTTGCGCCCGCTGACTCATGAAAGAATTTTTCTTTTCATTGAATAACAAATGAAGTGACACTTTTTTTATTCAAAATGTGAATTACTATGGGTGGATTTGAGTTGGCTTTATGCAACCCAATTAGGGACGTAGCCGAAGTGCTATTATACAAATTTGATACTAATTATCCACTTCATTTGTTTTCGATTTGGGGGAAGGGGGATTTGATATTTTGAATGTGGAAGGGAGACTATTATGGAAGACTATTCTTCCATTATTTTTATGGAACGGCGGTGATCCAAAAAAGGAACCACTTCTTATGGTAAAAAATTGTTGCGCGGAAATCACACTTACTATGCAATGGCTTCCACACATCAAAATCAATTATGAAAGTGGGATGTTCAACTCCCATTTCCAAAAACTCCCTGAAATCAAACATATCTTCGATTCTTTGGGTAATAAATCAAACGTACCTTTAAGGGATTCAAATGCTTAATTACATAGACTTCAGAAAGGACTTCCTCTGTTGGTACATCATGAGATTTCCATAGCGTATTTTGTTCTTAGTCACCAATTTATTGTGATGGTATTTTTGTCTTTGTTGTAACCATGAATAAAATAGTCTTTTTTGTTCCTCGAGGTTCCCATTTACATTCTCCACATTTTCATGGAATTAGAGACATCTTGAATCCCTAGTAAGCATGTCTTTTGCAGTTTCTTTGTTGTGATCGGGGTTTTAAAAAAAAATACTTATTTGGATAGGAATAGCCTGATTGGATAGGGAATTTGAGATTGGCAAGCTTTCTATGTTTCCGCTTTTGCATAAATTTTATCCATTTCTCTCTATCCAACCGTCCATTCTGAATGGACGGCTGAGATGACCCCAATCACAATATCACATCTCCACTATTTTGTTTTTAGTTTTTTCTACAAATATTGACACCAAATTTTGGGAGTCCACTCATATCTTAAAATTGCACCAGTAAAAAATATATATAAAAAAAGTATTCCCAATAAAATAAAATGACCAAAATAAGATTCAATGGGTATTTTGGTCATTATATTTGATCGAAAAATTATTTTTAATATTTTATTTAAGTACACCCCATTGAGATAATGGCACCTACTAAATTTCATATTCATAAAATTTGCACAAAAAACAAATTAAAAATAAAATAATCTGAAACATCGGATTAGCTCAAACGATTGGTAACTTACTTGATCTAATTAGAAGGCTTGCTGGGGGGAGGGTGGCCAAATAAATATATATCTTCTATGCAGTAAGGAAAATATAGAACCCTTTCCCATTTGGGACACAAGTCCAGTTCGTACCACATTTTGACAAATAGTCAATTCTCTGGCAGCCAGTTCTCTCAGGCAACTGGTTGGTCGTTTACATCTTTTTATTTATTTATTTTTAATTTCTATTTGTTCTCAAATTTTTTGCCCAATTCTCTTAACCGGATCACGGTCATCTACCGATATGAAGCAGTTTTTGGGATTGGCTATCCGAGTCTTTGAACTGTGTTATCAAACATTGTTGTGATCAAAGTATATCTCTCATTGCTCACTCCGTCTCCCTCAGGCATATCCAATGGAACATGTATATTTGTGTCTGAGGGTGTGATCACTCGTCGATACTTCAGTGACACTAAGGCATGTAGACACTTCTAGAAATAGATAGGACAAACTAACAACTGTCTAATAGAGTATACCCTTTTCAGGCATCTTATTTTTGGAAAAAAATGTGGCATTTTTTTTTCTTTTTTGAGTAATTGGCATTTCTTTTATTTGAAAATATCATTCTTCAATAAAGAATATTTTATTTAAAAATAAAAAGATGTTTTAGAAAAAAAATAATATAAATTATCCATATTTACAAATCTCAATTTTAAAAGCCCCTTTCCTCATAGAGTATTTTTTATTTTTGTATTTTCTAGATACAAATATTGAAGCCTATTTTTCTTTCTAAAAATGGACAATTGTCTGAACTTACATAAGTCAATTTTGAAATGGCTAATTTACATATGTCAGATTCAAAAACTTATCCAAATTTCCATATGAATCTTCCCGTGCTTACTAAATCAATTTTGAAAATGCCCTTCACTTTTTAAAGGGAAAAGTTTATATAGAGCCGAGGTTCTAACCAATCAAATTAG
Source organism: Amborella trichopoda (assembly GCF_054954075.1). Classification (NCBI taxonomy): domain Eukaryota; kingdom Viridiplantae; phylum Streptophyta; class Magnoliopsida; order Amborellales; family Amborellaceae; genus Amborella; species Amborella trichopoda. Next base: position 11,496,266 of record NC_142346.1, read on the forward strand.
AACCTACCTCAAAACTTTTACTAGAAAAAGTTGTTTTGATGCCCAAATATCTTCAAATCGATTATCTCGACATCAAGATTCATAGACATGAGAAACAACGGATTTCAAGTTCTGAAATCAGCATATTTTTTGTAATGCATTTTTGGACTGTCAATTTTCAAGATTTTCAAGTTCTCATAGATCTGTTGATCTACAATATTTTTGAAACTTCAAATTTTATAAAAAAGGATAAAAATATATTTTAAGAATATTACAAAGATTTCTAGTATTGAAGCCATATTTCTTGCCACTCTTTGAATTTAGGCTCTAATTTGATTGTTTAGAGCCTAGGCTCCATACAAACCGCACACTTGTTTAAAATAAAAATAGTTTTGAATAAGAAATAAATAATAATTACAGTAATAGTTTTTATCTTTTTTCTATGTTATTATGATACAACTTTTGATTGGACTCCAGGAAATTTTTTATGAAAAAAAATTCAAATTTACAAATTAACAATTTTTTATTTATTAATTTAATTTAACAGTTTTCTGATGCTCTACTATTGTTGTGGAATATAAATTATAGCATATTAAAAAGGCATAGTTGACATACTTTTCAATATATATATATATAGAGAGAGAGAGATGAAGCATCTACAAAATACCTATAGGTGAAGTCCTATAGTACTTCACCAACACCTCATCACCGTCCAAAGTTTATCACACGGTCACACCAAAATAAAATATTAAAAAAACTAATAGTTATAAAATAAAGTGATAAAATTACCCCTGAAAATTTACAGGGATATTTTACATAATTTTTATCATTCAAATTATTTATTTTATAATTTATTCATATGCATCTCACTACACACACCTAAAAAATTTCAAATTATTATGATTTGTAAAAAAAATATTAAAATTTAAACACTATCAGACATATGTGACCATGTGAAGAACTTTGAATGATGATAAAGCCATAGGTGAAGTACTGTAGAACTTCACCTATAGGCGTTTTGTAGTATTTTATGTTTATATATATATATATATACTACAAAATGCATATAGGCGAATGATCTGAAATTTGAAAAGTGTGTACATCTTAGTGAAGCGCACCTAATAAAAATATGAAAAAATAATTTGTAAAATATAAATTGACCAAAACACCCCCATAAATTTTTAGGGGCATTTGATAAATTTATATTTTACAAATTATTTTTTTTTCATATTTTTATTAGGTGCGAATCACTAAGATATACACATGCTCCAAATTTCAAGTAATTTGGAATTGTAGAAAAACTATTAAAATTGAAACACTATCGGACAACTGTCACCGTATGATGAAGTTTGGATGGTGATGAAGGTAGGTGAAATCATTGTTCATTTTCTCTTATAGGCATTGGGAAGAGTCATATATATATATATATATATATATATATATATATATATATATATATATATATATAGTGAGAAAAAGAGGAAAACGTTTATATAAGGTTGCAACCTTAAAATTTAGAACTACGAATACCCTTCAAAAATGTATCAGAAAAAGTTGTTTTAATATTGAAAAACCCTCTAATTGAGTATCTCGACATAGAGATGTATGACTACGAAAGAAAAATGGATTTATAGTTCCAGAAATAGTGCATCTTACATCACATTATCTAGACTATCCTATTCAAAATTGTCATATGTTTTTAGATCTGCATGATTTTAAACATTTTTGGCGTTTAAAATTTTATAATTAGATATGAAAATAGATTTTGAGATAATCCTAAGAATATTTTACGCCAAAATTATATGTTATGTTCAAATTTGGAGGTGCGCCTTAATTGGATTGTTTAAAGTTGCAACCTTATAGAAACTACACCTATATATATATATATATATATTTTGCAACTTTAAACAATCTAATTAAGCCGCACCTCCAAATTTTATCATAACATGTAATTTTGGTAAAAAAAATTCTTAGGATTATATCAAAATCTATTTTCATATCAAATTATAAAATTTTAAATTAAAAAAATGGTAAAAGCCAAGTAGATCCATAACTATATGAAAATCTTGAAAATGGACTGTCTAGATAATGTATTGCAAGATGCACTATGTTTAGGACTCGAAATCCTTTTTTTTTTCATATTCATACATCTTGATATCAAGATGATCACTTAGAGTTTTTCAACATTAAAATAACCTTTTTCGATGGATTTTTGACGTATATCTATAATTCTACACTTTAAGGTTGCAACCGTATATAAACTTTTTCCATATATATATATATATATATATATATATAATCTGGGATTAACTCACTAGCTCATATGAATATATGAGCCCAATGATCCAAATTGAATCTGGACCGATCTGATGATCACAGATGTCCGATAGTATTTTATTTTATTTTATTTTCTACAAATCCAAATAACTTGAAACTTTAGGCGTATATTTATGAAAAATAGATGAATCGTTTAAAAATATCAAACAAACATTTTACACGAAATAAATTGATCAAAATACTTCTGAAACGTTTTGAGGGGTATTTTGGTCATTTTTTACTAAATAATGTTTTTTATATTTTTATTAGGTTCACCTTGATGAGAAGATTACATACCTAAAATTCAAACATATTTTGATTTGTAGCAAAAAAAAAAAAAAAGATAGGACAAATTAATACCTGTCTAATTTAATCTTTTTGTGATGCTCTACAATTGTTGTGGTATATAAATTATAGCATATTAAAATGCATACTTGACATACTTTTCAATATATATATATATATGAAGCATCTACAAAGACCAATATGTGAAGTACTGTACCTCATCACCGTCTAAAGTTTATCATACGGTCACAATTTTCGTTAGTATTTGAGTTTTTATATTTTTTATGCTAATCATATTTATCTAAAATTGGGGGTGTATGTTCATATGACCAAGTCGCACCAAAATAAAATATTAAAAAAACTAATAGTTATAAAATAAAATGATGAAATTACTCCTGTAACTTTATAAGGATATATTACATAATTTTTATCATTCAAATTATTTGTTTTATATTTTATTCAAGTGCATCTCACTAAGGTGCACACACTTACACAATTTCAAATTATTATGATTTGTAATAAAAAATATTAAAATTTAAATACTATTAGACATCTGTGATCGTATGATGAACTTTGAACGGTGATAAAGCTGTAGGTGAAGTACTGTAGTACTTCACCTATAACCATTTTGCAGTATTATATATATATATATATATATATATATATAGAAGATACTACAAAATGCCTATAGGCGAAAATGAATAGTGATTTCGCCTACCCTCATCACTATCCAAACTTTATTGCAAGGTCACAGTTGCTCGGTAGTGTTTCAATTTTCATGTTTTTTTTTACTAATTAGAATGATCTAAAATTTGGAACGTGTGTACATCTTAGTGAGGCGCACCCAATAAAAATGTAAAAAAATAATTCGTTAAATATAAATTGACCAAAATACCAATGTAAATTTTTGGGGGTATTTTGATCAATTTATATTGTACGAATTTTTTTTTTCGTATTGTTATTAGGTGCGACTCAATAAGATATACACATGCTCCCAATTTCAAGTAATTTGGATTTGTAGAAAAAATATTAAAATTGAAATACTACCAGACAATTGTGACCGTGTGATGAAGTTTAGATGGTGATGAGGGTTGGCAAAATCATTGTTCATTTTCTCTTATAAGCATCGGGAAGAGTTATATATATATATATATATATATATATATATATATATATATATATAAATAATATGAAAAAGTTTATATAAGGCTGCAACCTTAAAATTTAGAAATACGGATGAACTTCAAAAATCTATCAGAAAAAATTGTTTTAATGTTGAAAAACCCTCTAATTAAGCATCTCGACATAGAGATGTATAATTATGAAAGAAAAATGATTTTTAGTCCCAGAAATAGTGCATCTTACATTACATTAGCTAGACCGTCATTTTCAAATTTGTCATATGATTTTAGATCTGCTTGATTTTAACCATTTTTGGAGTTTAAAATTAATTGAATATCAAAATAGATTTTGAGATAATCATAAGAATATTTTGCTTCAAAATTATATGTTATAAGCGAATTTGAAGGTGTGCCTTAATTGGATTGTTTAAGGTTGCAACCTTAAAAAAACCACACCCATATCTCTCTCTCTCTCTCTCTCTCTCTCTCTCTCTCTCTCTCTCTCTCTCTCTCTCTCTCTATATATATATATATATATATAAGCAATGATCCAATGCAAGGTTGTATTATAGTATAATGCAACAACACTTCTAGCAAACCATGTTTGTGATATTTGTATGACTCCAAATGTTGTACACACACTTTCTTCATCTCAATAATCAATCCTCCCCCCAAAAAAAGTTCAATTTGAACCCTAGATATGGTCAAAATGAGTTCCCTCAAAAAACGAATCTAGACCATTCATTTTGTAAATTTCAAGATCTTAGCTTTTATAAACTCAAAATCATTTTTTCTTTTTTAACATTGTTCATCTAATGATAATAAAGCCATTCAAAAAAATTAGAAACGAAAAAATCTTTCTAAGGCCTAGATCTAAGTATCTCACCAAAATGAACAATATCTCACCAAAATGAACAGCCTATGTTAATTAGGGCAAAAAAACACATTCTAGAATATGTTTTCAATTTTTTTCTTTTTTTGTGATTGTTCATTAGAATGAAAAGAGTGTATATTTCAAAATTTGGATCAAACAAATGGCCATAAGATGGTTTTTTAAAATTTTTGCATCATATTACTATACAACGGTTGCATGGAATCATTGTCATATATATATATATATATATATATATATATGGTGGTTGCAACTTTAAACAATCTAATTAACACGCACGTCCAAATTTTATCATAACATGTAATTTTGGTCAAAAAAATTCTTAGGATTATCTCAAAATCTATTTTCATATCTAATTATAAAATTTTAAACTAAACAAATGGTAAAAACCAGTAGATCCATAACCATATGAAAATCTTGAAAATGAACGGTCTAGCTAATGTATTGCAAGATACACTATTTTTAGGATTCAAAATCGTTTTTTTTTCCATATTCATACATCTCGATATCAAGATGATTACTTAGAGTTTTTTCAACATTAAAATAGCCTTTTTCGATGGCTTTTTTACGTATATCTATAGTTCTACACTTTAAGGTTGCAACCTTATATAAACTTTTTCCATATATATATATATATATATAAAAAAGGAAAAAGCTGGTATTAGCCCACTAGCTCATATGAATATATGAACCCACTATCCAGATTGAATCTGAGTCGATCTGACAATCACAGATGTCCGGCAATGTTTGAGTTTATTATTATTATTATTATTATTATTATTATTGTAAATCTAAATCACTTGAAATTTTAGACGTATGTTTATAAAAAATAGGTGAATATTCGAAAAATATCAAAAAAAAATTTTACGTGAAATAAATTGACCAAAATACCACTGAAAATTTTTGAGGGGTATTTTAATCATTCTGTTTTCATGAATAATTTTTTTAATATGTTTATTAGGTTTGCCTTGATGAGAAAAACACACACCTAAAATTTCAAGTGATTTGGATTTATATAAAATAAAATAAAATTTAAATACTACAGGACATCCGTGATTATCAGATCGGTCCAAATTCAATATGGGCCATTGGACTCATATGTTGATATGAGCTAGTGGGCTAATCCCAGCTTTTATATACACTTGTATATTATATAGAAATGTTGCATTTCAATGACCATCTTCGGAGTTTATGTTTCTGACACTCACAATAGGCACACGTATCCATTCTTTGTAACATTGGTCATCTCTTGTCGCTGATTTCATGTGATACTCCCACTCTATGGCGACCCTTTGTCTGTCCTCTCTAGCATTGTATGGGATAATTTTATCTTTCAATAATTTCTTTAGGAACACTATCTCAATCTCGTTAGGCATTGCGATTGTGATTTTTCCCTCTCTATTGCTAGTTCTTTGTACTCATATCTCTTTAGTGTTGAGTTATGTGTGTCAGGGTGATATTTCTTGTTTTATTTCATGATACAAACACAATTATTTAGTGTTGAGTTAAGTGTGTCGGGGTGATATTTCTTGTTTTATTTCATAATACAAACACAATTATGGGAACATATTTAGAACTTGAAACGAAGTCTATTTTAAAAAGCACTATGGTGCCTTTTTCAAGAGGTGGGATGTGATAGTCTAGAAAATCTAAGAGAGGAGACTTTGTGAACCCATAGGCTAAGAAATTAGAGAGAAAATTTGAGAAAAAACTTAGACCTAGGAAAACCTTAGCCTTAGACTACTTGTAGCCCTTAGATTAAGAAATCCATCCAATCAAGTCAATACGTGGTCAAAACCTGAAGAGAGACAAAGAGTACGGTCAAAACCCGAAGAGAGACAAAGAGTACGGTCAAAACCTGAAGAAAGACAAAGAGTACGCATGACATAAACTTAGCCGGTCCTAATATAGGCGAGGCCTCGAAGTCTCGGGAGTCCCTAGCCAACTGGCCTGGTCTGGTACATTTTTACTCTTTCTCGTGATTCTTTTTATTTTTTATTTATTTTATTAAAATAAAATTTTTGTTATTATATTTTATATTATATTTCGTGTTTTTTGGATCTATGCTGGCTTTGTCACTGATCTGAGAGCGGATCTATTTTTCTTTTAATAGATCGGACTCATATCAGAATTTGATTTTCCCCACTCTCTATCACTCTTTTAAAAAATCAGTGTGGCATTTAGATGTGAGGGATCTTCCTCTAGAGATCTCTCCGATTTGCATCGTAAACAGTTTTGCGCATACCGTGAGGTATTTAGAGCTACATCCTTGCACGACAAAAAAATTAAAAAAAATAATTAAAACAATCCCAGATCTCCTTTTCAAGACCACGGTTTGAAAAAAAAAAAAAAAGGTTATTTTGTTCTTTGTGGATTCTACTCTTAAAATAAAATTTGCAAACAACGGCTTTAAGTCTTTTTCTTACTTTCTTTTTGAAAAATGCTTTAAGTCTTTTCCTTACTTTCTTTTTGAAAAATGCTTTAAGTTTTTTCCTTACTTTCTTTTTGAAAAATTCAAGGAGCAGGTGCATCTCTTTTATTCTTTTAAAAAAAGAAACAAACATAATATTTTCCCTCTTGAGGTGCACCTTTCTTTAATTCTGACAAAAAAAACAGCATAGGTTTCCCTCTTGCTAGGACTCTACATGAGTGAGTTAATTATTTTTTTTTTTTCCTGTTTTTTGCAACCATGTGAAAGTTTAACTAAGGGTTTTAAAATGAGGGAGTGAGAGAGAGCGCAAAAAGAAATTTACTTTTTTTTTTTTCTTTACTTTTGGCATCTTTATCTTCATCATTATAATTTCCTTTTTCCTCTTTCAAAAAAAAAAAATCTTTTCTTTACACTTGCTTTCTCTGCACTTTCTTTCTTATTATTGTCGTAATTTCCTTTTTCCTTAAAAAAAAAAAAAAAAAAAAAAGGAGTAACCACATTGTATAATCCCAAAATTGGATGTTGCTGAATTTTTTGAATTCTAAATAAGAAAAATCTAATTTTGCAAATAAAATAAATTGTCTTCTAAGGCCTCTTTGCCTTTAAAAAGAAAAATAAATTAAAAATTTTGAGGCTTTTTCATTTTTTGAAAAAAAAAATTCACTTGTGCTAAAAAAACTAAAAAAAATATCTTTTGCTTAAAAAAAATTGCATTTTTTTTTAAAAGCACTTTCTTTTTTCACATTAAAATAAAATAAAATAGAATAAAATAATCGATAAAAATACGTTTTACTAGTTTTGCACTCCGCGTATTTTCTATCTTGTTAAGAGACGGTGCTTTCTTTTCGAGTCATTCTGTAGAACACTTCGGGTTAATTGTTAGACGTCTCTGGTATTTCTTTAATCTCTTTGATATTGACGGGATAATTTTTCATATCAATAGTACATAGCTTTAGGTTAATTGGGAGGAGCTGTTAGTGTTGTTAGAGAATTTTAGGGAATTGATATAAACTAAGGAGATTTAGATAGAGATAGATTAGATATGTATAGGGAAGGGAGATTGAGAGAAAATAGAGAAAATAAATAGAGAAAGGAGATTGAGAGAAACTAGGGAGCAGAAATTGAGAAGGGAGATTGAGAGAAAATAGAAAGAAGAAATAGGGGAAGGTGCTTGAGAAAAAATAATAATATATATATATATATATATATATATATATATAGAGAGAGAGAGAGAGAGGGAGAGGGGGAGAGAGAGAGAGGGAGAGGGAGAGAGAGAGAGAGAGTTTTAGGGCGTGTGAAAAAAATAAAATAAAATTAAAGCCACTTGTTAAAAAAAAAAAAAATAGTAACATTTTAAGGCCATCTTGCTTAACTTTTAAGGACTTTCTCATTTTCAAAATGAAAATTTTATTTGCAAAAAAAAAATAAAAAAAAATTAAGACTTATTTTGTTTCATAAAAATAATCACTTTTGCTACAAATTTTTTTTTTTTTTTTAAGCCACTTCATTTCTAAAAAAATAATATTCACTTTGAAACAAAATCACCTCTCAAGCCTCTTTTCAAAAATAAAAAATAAAACTTTGACAAAAAAAAAAAATCTTTTCATTTCTTTGCTTGTAATTCAACATTTTCTACTTCTCTCTCTCTCTCTCTCTCTCTCTCTCTATATATATATATATATATATATATATATAAAAGATAAAAAAAAGAAAAAAGAATTCTAGGGTCACCTACACTCCCTCTCTAATTGTGCCCTGATCGAGTCACCCTCGACTCGGGCACACCCGACTAGGCACAAACTGTGCTTGGTTTCACTGTTCTGACTGAACACTTTCTTAGGGGTTGCTTACCCCTCCATCTTTACTGTGCTATCGAGTGAGCTCCTCCTCGAAGCACACATCGCTTGACAAGATTTGTGCCGTGCGCTCACATTATTTCTTCTACTTGGTGTTTGCTTGCTTGACCATTCTTTTTACTTGCGTGCTTTGTTGCACACTCTTGCACACAACAAACTGAGGAAGCCCAGGAAACCAGCAATTTTTTTGGAAAACCCCTAAAATTCGGCATTAACTGTCATGAGGGGAACCTAGCCTTGAGAACTGAGGTGGATGGGATTCGCGTAACTTTAACTACGAAGGCCCCTCCGTAGTCCCTAGCCTCAAAGCAACCCCACACATAGTAGGACCTGGTTGATTCCTTTAATAGGTTATCAGGACCTACGTGGGGACCTACTCAGACCTAGCCTACCCATAGTTTGGGACAAATTTTTCGAGTGCATTGTTTGTTTATATCAGTTGATTAGTCTTAAATCTCAGTCCAGATCCACTTTTGGTTTGAGCTGAAATCTTTTGGGTCCAAGTCCAGGCTCGTACCCGATCTAACCTAGGTTCGAATCTAGGCCCCTTTTTTGTTTGAGCTGAGGCTCACACCAAATCTCACCTAGACCTTAGTCCAAGTCCACACTTGGTCTAAATTCTAAGCCTTCTGAGTCCAAGTCTTGGCTTGTGCCCAGCCTAGCCCAAGTCCGAATCAGGTTCACACCTAGCTCCAAACCTAGGCCCCCTAGCCTAGGTCTGAACTTGGTTTACGCCCAGGTCTGAACCTAGGCCCCCTCTCGGTTCGAGCCAAGACTCATACCCATCTAGTCTAGATCTCAGTTTAGGTCTTAGCTTAGGTCTAAGTATAAAGTTGCCTCTAAAACTTGTTTAGGCTCATCTTGGTTTAAGGTCTAAACTGAAACTCATCAAGTCTAGCAAGATCCATCCAGTCTGGTCTTTGCTTAGGTATAGATTCAGAGATGTCCCTAGACTTAGACTACGTTCACCTTAGTTTAGGGTTCAAACCTAAGTCCATCAAGTCAATACCTAGGTCATTCTAAGCATAGTCTAGGTCCATACCCAGGTTAGGTCCAAACCTTCCTATTTTAACACAAGTCTAAGAGTTACGACCTAGGATCAAATAAGAGCAAGGTCCAACCCTATGGCTACAGCCCAGTCTAGATCTAGTGAACCTAATCAATATGAAAGGCACCATTGCAGTGCTCCCTCACAAATCCATAGCACTTATGTCAATGAGCCAAGTCTCAACCCATATGGAACCATACCTAGTCTTCCAAGCTGCCCTCAGGGCCATCATTTGGAAGGCATGAGTCAACAGATTAATAGGGTCTGTAATACCCTGAACAGTCAAGGGGTTAGGCCAGGGGCAATCCTCCAAGATATGGGGGTTAGCCTCAAATTTAATCTGTACACCAAGAGTAGGGGCCCAGCCCAGATCTCTAAGTCAACCAATCTCAGTCAGGTTAACCCCCGATGTTCAATTAGCAGCCCAGCATTCCAATCTTTGCAATCAGCCAGTTAGTGGGCAAGTGAATTCACATACAACTAGGAAACGTCTACCCAAACAACCCATCGCTAATAAAAGTCAGGGATTGACCTAACTCGATATCAAGACAATCCTAAGGTGCATACATTATTTCAAGACCTGCTGAACAGAGGGTACACCATTCAACCGAGTGAATCTAGGCAAGTCAAGTCAAAAGCTCAAGCTATAGGCCATCTCCAACATGTTGGCTCAAAAAAATATAACCTAGGGGTCTTAGCCTACCAATCCAACCCACTATGGCCCAAGGGTCTAATTCTAGTCATCACTCGAGCCCAGGACTACCAAGATGGTGGACTCCGTCTGGCAATAGTTATGGTATTCCTTCACTCTTTCAATCCAGTGCTGGGACAAGAGAATACCCTCACCATAAGGATAGATCATCTAGTCAAGCTCAGGGGTAGGTAGACCTAGTCACCCAAGGTCAGAGGTCTAGTCATCATAGTAGCTCGAGTCGTCCTTCCCAATCAAGTGGCGATCCTATCCTGCAGGCCTTATTGTGTGGCCACGTAGTGCAAACTCCAAGTAATGGATCAACTCAAGCCCAGTTAAACCCAAGTGAGTCTATAGGCCGACAACCGACACATCGAGTTCACAACACTCCCCAAGCTCAATCCTTGGGGCAACCCACTACATGGCCCCAACAGCCATTCTATACAAGCAAAATACCACAATTCCATGTTCATCAGACCATGCAGCCGAGCTAGGTCACTGTTATAACATTGACTCAATTTACCCACATGAAACGACTCCAAGACTCTTTGGAGAAATTGAGAATATGAGATTTCTCAGCTCCTAAAGCCTATGTATAAGAAACTCTATGACACCTACAAGATCTACTAGGGGTTGTGATGCCACAATTCAGAAACAAATTTTCTGGGAGAGAAGATCCTGAGGCACACATCAATGCCTAATTATTAATCGTCCATACATTGCGAGACCTACCTAACTAACTTAAGGTCATGTTCTCGTATGGTTTATCAAACGAGCCCTTAAGGTGGCATCAGAGATTCATGAAGGATAACTCTCATGCAACTCTTGACAAAATGTTCTGGTAATTTTCCTCCTGTTATTGTGGGACAGGGACAAGACCCGTCACCCTTAGTGAGATAACTTCCACCATATAAAAGTCAGACGAGTCTCCTTCTGACTTTATAACCAAATTTAGAGAGGCCGCTATGCTAGTTGCTGAAATTCCACTCCCTGAAGCCGCGAATGTAAGCATCGTATCAGAGAACATGACTCTAGAATATGTCACCTTCTTCAGTAAGGGGGCAATCCCTTACTCGTTTGACATTATGCTCGAAAAAGTATGGCGACATGAGCGAGCCAAGGAAGATGAAGCCAAAGTCTCTAACAACCTAATGATAGTCGATCCTCTACAAGAAGGAGATGAGAATGATGACATGACTAGTGAAGAACTCAAGGAAGAGAGGTGAACTCGATCAAGAAAAGAAACCCTTTTGCAAACTATCCACAAGAAGCGACAAAAAATTACTCTACAACATGGAGGATGCAGACTTCTACACCAAGGGAATTCACTTCCATTGATGAACCTATGGCCGGTGTCATTAAGAAGTTGCTTAAGGCAAGGCTCATAGAATTACCTGCAGTAGTCATGATTCTTTCCTTACATGGAGGCGATACATCTCGATGGTGTGATTGGCATGAAAATTATGCCCATAACACTGAAGAATGCCGAGCTTTTAGGTAAAGAGTTCAGGACTTCATTGATAACGACATGATAAGTGTCAGAAAGAAAGAGATTGATGGCAAATAAGAATCATAAACTATAGATGTCTCGACAAACAATTCTAATGTCAACCTGATTAACTCAAAAGCATCACAAACTGCACCCAAAACAGCAGAGCATCCACAATGGCCTTGGAGTACAAGAAGAAATCAACTGGAAAGTTTGGTAGATGAAGAACAAATTAAGCATAGGCTCACTCGGGAGTTAAGGACTAAGGATCCTCAAGATCAAAATAATGAGGATAACCTTAGCTCCAAGCCCATAACCCAAGAAAAGGCAAAAGAAAGGGTCATGACATGTAAAATTTCACTCTAAGATACAGTCTCAAAAGTGGTGCAAGAGGTCCCCATCATCGAGAATCAAACTGGGGTAGATGATCCCTTTAATCCGTACTTCAAACTCGCAAGAGCAAGATGAACTTGAGCATAAGCTCAACCAAGACTCTGAAGTTGTGGATTCCCAAACTCATGGTGACAAGAAAAACCTTAATTTCGGGACAATAACTCAAGAGGAGGCAAATAAGAAAATTCTTCAAGGACACATATTGCCTCAAATATCAAAAGAAGTTGACCTTCTAGAAATTCTAAGAGGTCCAATTGGGTCGTCTTCACAAGACTTCCTAGATGATCCACCCATCTGGGACGAGGAATTAAAAGATGATGACCAAATTGGGTCACCTCTTCATGAAGAGAGATTTTCGGAGCTTAACTGGGTAGGAGCACAACTCCGATAGTTGGAGCACCCTCATATCAAGAAAGTTCATCTCATGAAGAACAAGTTCTTAACAGAACAGAAATAGGGCAACCCCATCAAACTACTCAATAGGGACAATCTCCTACATGAAGAGGGCACAACATGGGCAATTAATGAGATTGAGCCTTTGTTTGTTAACTCCTAACGTGCCATAAGGTCATTCAATGTTAACTTAGTAACTCTTCTTATATGAGAGTCTCACCCGAGCTTAAGAACTTAGAAGGAGCCTACTATGGAATTAGCTCTTGAAAAGAAACATAAAATTTGCAATGAAAGAGACAATTGAAAAGGAGTTGGTGATCACTCACCCCTTACAAAAAACCAATTGGGGCATTCATGCCTCAAATTTCAGAAGGCATTAGGGCCTAGTGGGTAACACACATTATCCCATTAATGGTGAGGACCTAATGAGCTTGTCCGTCTACGTAAAAGATTGAGGGATTATAAAACTAAGAGTGATAATTAATCCCAAAATCAAGGTTCAAGTGGGGTAATTGAAAGGATAAATCCAAGGGGAACTCGACGACCATTGTCAAAGAAATATTGAATGCCAACTTGGGGCAAAGGAAATCATAGGATGACTGAAATTAGGACCTCTCTGCCACTTGAATAAAGGAAAGAAAGATGATTAAATTCTATTATAATCTTAAAGCGAAATGCTTAGAAAGGAAAAGAAAAAAAAAAAAAAACACCATTGACTCTTCGTCTTCCTCCTCCCCCTCTTCCTTTGTCATCATTTTAATCATCAAAAAAAAATAATAATAAAATAAAATAAAATCTGTTGGGCTAAAAATAAGAAAGGAACCTCAAGCATTGGAGAAAAGGCAACCGGGTTGAACACCCTAAAGGGACCTTGTAGCGATGAAAAAAAAAAAATCTCTTGGGTTTAAAATCCGAAAGGAATCCCAAGCATTGAAGAAAAAGCTACCGCGTTGAAAACCCAAAAGGGACCTCGGGGTGATGAAAAAGAAGAAGTTCTCTCCTTTACTTCTATTCTCCAAAATCTTTTCTCACTAAACATCTTCTCTTCCCTCTTCCTGAGTCAGAAGGGTGTCAAAAGAAAAATTAATGAGCATTAGCTTGATAGAACATTCTTATGGACCTCAATCATCAGGATTTTGAAAGGTGATTGGTGGAGGAACGAAATCGAAAATCCAAAGAGATTCTGAACACCCAGGGCAGTATCATATGTTCTTCAAAACTCTGTTTTGCTCGAAAACTCCAGAGAACTCTCATTTGAATTGAAATACAAGAGCTGAGGTTAGAAGATAAAGAAATACTTGACGATTCCTGGTCCTGAAGATTCAAACAAGGACTCGACACGCTCATATAGGGTCCACCAAAGGGGTCACAAGTGGTTAAACGATAAGAACCACATTTAAAAATAAAAAATTAAAATAAATAAAAAAATATTAAAATTTTCATTTTAATTTTTTTTTTTTTTAAAAGACACTCAATGGTTGTATGAGTATAACGCCAACTACCATGTCCATCGCTACATAACATTAAACTGCTTAGAGGGCTCTACAGTTGCAGGAGCTAAAATTGCTAACTAAAAATTTGTTTTTCAGAATATATTTCTCATTTCAAAATTTTCATTATATGTCTTGTGTTTTCAAAAAACTTTAATTTCCTTGTTAAAATTGTGACCTATCCAAAGCTCCTAGATCTATTTCAAAATCCCCCCTTTGTTTTCAAAATTCTAAAAAAACTTTTAAAAACGAAGGAGCTTGGACATCCGTATATGATGATTACCACGTTGCTGCCTCATCTCTCTCTTTAGAATTGACCAGTTAAACATTTATCTAGAACAAGTAAAACTTATAGAAGACCTTAGGAAACCCTAAGGAAATAAAAAAAAATGTCAGGTTTAAGAATTTGAAATCAAAGAAAATGAGAATTATAATCTCATAAGCCATCCTTTTGGTAAATACTCAATTGCATCAAAATGAGGTGTCCTAGCCCACAGAATGAGGTGTTCTAACATCACTTGGTCATACTATAATCCATATACAAATATGCAGCCCTATGTAAGGTCTCACATGCTAAATAAACGATTCTCAAGTAAGAAACTGGTAGAGGCTATCCAGTGGATCATTCATGTGAAAGTGAATGCATATGATCTCCATGTCATTAAATATATGGACAAGAGAGGATTCTATGTGTTACTCTTAAGCAATTGACTATTGAAAAACCAAAAGTCCAACATATAGATGCCTAGCAATTCTCACAATTGGCATCTCTTCATGTAATTCAAGTTTTCCAATTTGCAAAAAATCGAAACAAGAATATTTATAATTCAGCGAAATAATATGGCTCTTAGGTTCATAAAAGAGCAATTTCAAACAAGAGACCAGACACTCCATTTGGTTTTTCCGTAAATAATTATCATATGATGCCTCTTCTAAAGCTTCTTATAAGTAAAATTGGTTTGAGAAATACATTTTCAAAAATTAAAACCAAGGTTCTCCTTTTGAGGATGGTTTTCCCATCTAACTTATCGACTATGCTCCCACTCAAACTAAGAATGTTGGTTTTCAAAACAACTTTGAATTTTGGTTTTGGAAATACAAGTTCCTTTTTAAGAAATACTTTAAAAATCTCCATAATAAAACTATTCAACTATTGGTGACTATGAGTCACCGCACATAATAATGTGGTCATGACATAATGCTAAAAGATCCTCTACGATCATCTAGATTGAATCTGGGCCCCAATGCGCTAAGTACTCGAGTTATATGAATCTGGGCCCCAGTGCGCCAAGTACCCAGATTGAATCTCTCTCTTACTCCCACTGAGCGAAAGACTCTTGGCTTTAAGGCGATATAGCCCACACAAACACCCCACATAGGTCTCCTCCACCTATAGCACACGGGATTACGGCCTTTTAACCTTGTCTCACAATAAGGGAAGCCTAGGAAAACCCTACTCAAGATATGAGAGCATGAGATAGCATGGGATAGGGCCTTTCTTCATAACTTAGGGTTACTATGGGCTAGGGCATGCCACCCTTTATGGGGCCCCACACCCTCTAGTAATTTTAGAAATTAATAAAATGATTTTTAGCGCACAATAAGTATTTTTATTTTCCCTTTAGAAGAATTAAATTGAGAAAGTTCAATTTGAGATGCATAAAAAAAAATTAGCTAAAAATAAAATATCTAGAGGGTTTTAAAAATTCATTTTCATATTCTAAGATTCAAATAAGACATATTAAAATTTATTACAATGAATTTTTATGGGAATTGGATCTAAAGAGTTAAGGATAACATAAATATACTAAGGCACTCCATCCCTTCTAGAAACCGCATCTCACTGTCATCTTCTCAAACTGACCCAATGGAACCATGACCCATAGCCTATCGCAGGGGTTCATAATTAGTCCATCAAAGCCATCCAATAAATGAAAGGAACACGATCCTAGCCCATGGATTACAAGTTCCTCTCTGAGAATAAGTCTAAGTCCCATTTGGTGCACACACTCTCTCATAGGACCTTCCAACACAATCAGTATTACAAGGAGATAGCTCTTTCACATATGTACACGACATGCTCCTAAGGGTTGCTTATTGGACGACTATCTAATTTACATGCCATGCGATGACAATGCTGAGGATTTTGGCCCTTCTCCTCTCCAGCCAACCACTACACACAGTGGTTACATTTAGTACCTTGGCCAACCACCCGGGGCATCTCTCTGACCTCATCAAGGTATGACTCTAAAAACTTTTAGTGGTTGTGCCATATGCCTAGAGCTACGGGGTTTAGACATTAACCCGAGCCTAGCCCGTTGAAACTCTGGTGAGTTACGACATTAATAATGCCACACAGTCCATCCAAACCACACTCCTACTGAAGCCATCATATCAATATATGAAAATTTTCAGTACATGCCCTTTTGAAGGCCTTCAGGTTGCCACAGAACCCCAACATCCACTTCCCTAACCTCTTTCGTATAGCCAGAGATCCCAAATATTTGCGAAAGTAATGGTCATATTCGCTCATGGAACCCCAGCTTTCGCGGACCCCTCCGCGATAGAGAGGTCCACTGCTTCCTCGAACTTCCAGCCATCCTTCACCCCCACTACCTCCACCCAAGGAGAGGACAAAATCATTTTGACTCCTCCTTTTGGAATCTTCTCAATGGCCTCCATTTACCATAAACTAGACTCTTGTAGGTCATCCCATCATTGCTAAGGCTTGGTTAAGTTTTATTCCTCCCAGAATCTAGATCGCCTTGTTGGAGAGAGCACTAACGGTTGACCAACTCCAAAGGAGATGCATGATCCCCAATTGTTGCTCCATGTGCATGGACGATGAGGAAACCAACTTGCACCATTTTGTCCACTGCAGCATTGCTCGCCAATTCTGGGACGACGTCCTACACCTGTTCAATTGGACCTGGGCGACCCCTAGGTCTGTACCCCACCTTTTCCAACAGATGCAATTCCTTTTGTGGCCCAAATCAGGCACCATGCTATGGAAGGCCCTTGTGGTTGCAACTCTTTGGACCATTTGGAAATAATACAACCAAAGGATCTTCCAAGTTCAATCCACACATCCCCGGGCCCTATGGGGCTCCATTAAGTCCCCGGTGATATTTTGGGCTATCAACCGTAGTAGATTATAACATGTACATCTTTTCACTGTATACAAATGTTAATGTGTTCAATAAACTAAGCTAAGGTGTATGATAACGGATCGAGCGGGCATTGGCTCGATCCTAATTTTATCATATGCTAATAATTGACCTTGTTTTATGTATAGTGTAACTTTGATCCCTCCAAGTCTAAACTTCGATCTCAATAGCATGGGATCTCACTCCCAGGTATTCTATGATCTAGCTCCTTAACTTGTTGAATGTACGGATGTCAATCCTAACCCTAGGAAACTTCCCACCCTATAATGGTTCAGTATTCCCCAAACTGATACCGCTCCCGAGCCCGCTCTCCCCTCCAACAACTATGGTAGGGAGCTGTGTAGTGACAATAAAAGCTTTTTTGTTATTTAATTTATGTTGAAATTTTGGCTTTCTTTTTTTTTGAATGGTAACCTGGAATACAGTGTAAATGGAACTCTAGACATCATCTTGTGACACTTGCCATCCTAACTACCTTTGCCTGAACCAATTCTTTATTGAAAATTTCAATTATTTTTTATTGCAATTTTCATTTATTTTATTCTTTAAACTTCAAAAACAAATTTATCTAAGAACGTCTTTTTATCCAAGATACGAAGAGTCTTCCATGTAATAGATGTGCCTTATCCTACAGGATTCTTGTTTTACATATAAATCTTTATTCCTATATACTCCCATGTTCTGCTACAAGGTTTATCTTATGGTAGAAAACCAGTGGTTTTTTAATTTAATTTTGAGAGGTGAAGCTACAATATGAGAAGGCAATCTGCCACTCAGTCGAACTATGCTTTTCAACCGACTAATATGGTTTTCTAATTGAAGGTGGTGTCTGTTACCTTCATTAGTGCTGCTCTTGGTCAGGCGATCATCTCTGACAAAGTGACATTTGGAGGGACACTCAGGAGTATGACATCTGAAGGACTTTCTAATTTGGCAAGAAGGATCAGAGAGGTAACCAGCACAAAATACAAAAAACAGGCACATTTACGCACTTAAATATCTTAGTACACATACATATATACATATAGCATTTCTAACATGCACACACCATGGGAGACACATAACATGCATTTGAGAAGTAGTCCGTTAATTGTAGGCTCAGCTGCAATATATTTGGTGATTCCTATTACACCTGTATGTGTATGCACTCACACTCAAACACGGACATATCGATGTATATTTCAAATATCGATACTTGCAATATATATGCACCTTAATATGTTCTTTCAGTCGCATATAGTTTGCATATATATGTAGCTATCTGCTTCCATGTATTTTTAAACAAACTCTTACTTTCATGCATGATGCACACACGCAAGCTCACATACAAGTATGCTTACATGCATATGAATGTGTGCACATTTCCTTTTTGGGTACAATTCAAACTCAGGACATTGTGTTGCCATTCTTTTTGGGGTAGTTAAGTTGTAGGATATAAACTCCAAGCATTGTGTTACAATTGGCAGCACCTTGACCAATCAAGCTTGAAACTGGATTCCTATACATGCATGTGTACTAATGGATCATTCTTTATGAAGAGTACATAATACATGCATAAGTACCTATGCAAATGCATTCACATATACATCCATACAAACGTACATATGCATATACCTACATTCGTAGAGTACATAGCTGCACAAATGATGGATAATTCTCCATGAACAGGTGATAGAGGCCCAATCTGTGGTGCACAGGTGCAGTGCATCCATTGATTTCATGGAGAAGATTGGGAGACCCTATCCTGAAACACTGAATGATGACGGGATGTACATGCATGTTAAGCGGGTTGGGGAGAGCTTGCTTGGTGAGCACAATGTTCACTTGAGCCCACCAGTTATGGGTGCTGAAGACTTTGGCTTTTATTCACAAATTATCCCTAGTGCAATGTTTTGGTTGGGTATAAGGAATGTGAGAGTTGGGTCCTATCACTCCCTCCATTCTCCACACTTTTTCTTGGATGAAAATGCCCTTCCTATAGGTGCAGCGTTACATGCTGCAGTGGCAGTGGCTTATTTGGAAAGTCAGGCTTCGCGCTTTCACTAGGCGAGGGACATTTTGTCTTTTGGACCTCCTTGGTGAGAGAGCATAGGTTATGTGGTTGGAGGAGATCGATGTGGTTTCAGATGGTTTGGTCATTCTAATGTAATGGCATTTTCATCAGTTTCTAAAAATTATTGACATTTTCATAATGCTCAAGCAAGTTATTTTGATTTTGGGCAAAAAGTGTGGAAGAATTTGGGACTCTTATGATAATTGGGATCATTTGATAGAAGCTAACAAGCCACATCGTCAATTGCAAGGCCTAAATTTGGGTTGTTTCCATCAATTGTAAAGTAAGTTTTCAGATCATGTAAAAGCAAAATTGTTCTCAGTTTACAAGTAGGGAATTTGTTTCTAAAAGTTGATTTAGCAATAGAAGCCTGCTACTGTACTTCGCAGTACTCTCTTCCAAATTAAACAGTAGACTGATGCAGCTGGACTAAGGGTTCAGTTTGTTTCCCAGGAAAAACTCTCTGAGAAAGTTTTTCCTCGGTAGATTTTTGCTCTCGAGTGTTGGTTTCATGTGAAACCTCTTGGCAGTATAGCGACTAGTGCAAAATATTCCTTCTTTCTTTTTTCTTGGTCGTTAGTAGAAAGTTGTCTGGGAACAAACTCTCCCAGAGACCCCAGAAAGTGCTTCCTGCAAGCATACCCTAAAACTCAAGATAGCTCTCTACATGTGGAGTTGTGGACATCCACACAATCTATTCAGGTTAAATCTGATTGTCCAAATATCAATGCCAAATCATAAATCCAGTCTAGGCTATTGGTTATCATGCTCAGCACCCTATTAAATGGCGAACATCAATGAGGAATTTCTCACATTAGAAGCTAGTACTTTTAAGGACTTTGCAAACCTCCATCAGCTGCTGCACAAAACATGAACACCAACACTGCTACATATACTATAACAGTCACCAAGAGATAACTAGAATTTGGTTTTCCTATTTTCGTTCTCTTGTTTCTTTTTTTTATTACTTCCAATTTATTATGTCCAATGTTGTTTTCGGATGTTTGAGTTTCTTGATACTAACTTTTCTAGGATAGGTAAGTTGGTTTTGAGGTATTGGATTGGTTGCAATGCGAGACAATTTATTAGAATATTCTAATTATTAGAAAATAAAAATTTTCATCAAGGAAAGATCTTCCCTTCGAGGCTCAAGGGATGAATATTAAATAAATTTCTGGTTCGGTTGGATCAAAAAATCTTCTCGAGCAATCAGAGAAAATTCTTTAGATTCTTCAACTTCGATGAAATTGAAAAAAATAAAATAAAATAAAAAATATAGTATGATATACTACTCAATTTGATTGAATGAAATTTGAATATTGAAATTCAATCCATTATGAGTAGAAGATTTCCTATCTATCCATGTTCGAAAGAACCAATTTGAGTGAAAGGTCCACCTTTTTTGTTTTGTTTTATTTTAAAATTTGATTGTTTTTATGTCATGTCATTTCATAATGTACAGTTCCTTTGTTTGTGGGATCAGTTTCCCTCAGGAGAAATGAGAAAAATTATAAAGTAAAGTGGATTGCTAGATATGCCTAGATCTCGGATAAATGGCAATTTTAATCGATAAGAACTGCAAGACAAATTTAGTAGTATTTTTTATTTTTCTTTATTTTATTTAAGATTGTATTTTTGGAGTTTTGGGTTATTTTTAGTTTTTTAATAATTTGGAAGATTTTAGGGGCTATTCCGTTAGGTTTGTTATTGTTATTAAACATTATTTATTTTGTTAGGGGATAAATTTATCATAACAAATTATGCTATAATTAGGAGCTCTATTTCAGTTAAAATTAGGGTTTTTAAGGTTTATATGGTGGGTTTAGTCTATAAATAGAGGTTTAAGGATTTAGTTTGAAAGTTTGGATAGTATTTGGTTTGTGACTAATAGTTTAACCAGAGAGTTAGAAGCTTGGCTTATAAGCTTCTTTAAATTTTCAATCAATTCATTAGATCTTCGGCTTTGTTTTTCATGTGTGGTATCGGAGCTCAAGGGTTTGCCATTATTAGTTGGTATTAGAGCAATGCTAATTCCCAAAGTGCTTGTGCGTGAAAGTTGTCAGAGGATGTTGAGTTTGTGGTAGCGGTGTCAAAGTTACATACGAGGAATTCAATGATCTAAGAAGGAGAATTGAGAAAATGGCATGTAAGTTATGCACAAAGCATGAGAGAGAGAGAGAGAGAGAGAGAGAGAGAGAGAGATTTGTATTTCTCCTTCTTTTATTGGAATGAAAGAGACATTTTCTTTTATTAAAAGGAATGAGACATTGGCTGACAATGTTATCATCATTGTCAAAGCCTTTTCCCAACTAATTGGGCTTGGCTATATGAATCTTGGTCCATCATTCTGCTTTATTAAAGGTCATACCTTCAGTGAGGCCATAAGTCCCCATATCTTTTTTCACTACTTCCAACCATTTTTTTTTGGGGTACCCAACCTTCTACTTCAACTAACTCACACCTCGTAACAGGTGTTCTATTAGGTATGCACCACACATGGCTAGCCCACCCAAGTCTACTCTCTCATCATATCACCTATTGGTGCCACACCTAAATTCTTTCGAATGTATTCATTTCTAATTATATCCCTTTTTATCTTGTCACTCATCCATCTCAACATCCTCATCTCTTCTACACTCATTCTATGGGTATATTATTTTTTAACATCTCAACATTCCGCCCCATAGAGCATAACCTATAGAACTTGCCCTTCAGCTTCATTGGTATGCAGCAATCACATAAAATTCTTGTTGGACATCTCCACTTTGCCCATTCACTTCTAATTCTATATGCGATATCTTCCCCAATCTCTCTGTTTTTCTAAATTATCGATCCAATATATCGAAAGTGTGCACTTTTTTGTATTTCATAGCCGTCATTCTTAACTACTTCCTCGTCTCTACTCCTATTATTAGTAAATTTGTATTCCATATACTCTGCCTTAGTTTGGATGATTTTAAAACCTTTAGATTCTAAAGCATCCCTCCAAAGTTCTAGCAATGTACACCTCCTAATGTCATTTATAGTACTCACTTCAATATAGTAGCCACTTAAACACTGGAGAGCTATCAACAATGTGAATGTCCACTACAATCTCTTTGCTGTTACATTGACACCCTGATAGTCTAAATGGCGACGCCAAAACAAAATGTCAAATCTAGACCATTGGTTTACATGCCTATCTGTCTTTTGGGCATCTCAAGAGTGGATGAGGACCTCACAAACCTCCATTATCTACTGAGTAAAAGAAGCAAATACTGCCACAAAAACTATAGCGATTTGCCAAGACCTAAAATTTTGTGCGTGTGTGTGGGTGCGCACGTATTTAACTCTCACAGCAAATAGGTAGATAAGAGCCTTCCAAACCTGTACAACCTCATAAGATAAAGATGAAGTAAAGCAACACTGCCTCCAAAACCACATCAATCAGTAAATAAACCTAGACTTGGGTTTCTTTTTCCTGCAATTTCCTTCAATTTCTCTCTTCCTCCTATTAACAACACCAGTCTGTTCATGTATTTGTAACCCAATTTTCCAAAATGCAATACCCTGAAAAAATGTATTCAAGTAGGCTCTCACCCATGATGTCAAAGAAGTAATTGTTGTTGAAGTTGGTGATGTGAGTTGTGCAGAAACATCTTGGTTTATTTCACTTCCTTGATAGTCATGGTTGGCTGTTCCTGGAGTGAAATTTATCGGATTATGAATGCAATTTTGTGATAACTCTAGTCCAATTGAAGGAAGGGCACATTCCATGATGGATTGCTCTGAGAACAACTGGAATAAGCATGAAATAAGAGAGTGAGAGAGAGAGAGAGAGAGAGAGAGAGAGAGAGTCAAGATACATATCCACTTCATAATTGAACTTTAGCACCACTGAGATGATCGATTTAAAGGGTTTTCAATACTTGAATTGCAATTTTTGAAAAGTCATAAAGTGTGGTTTTACTTGTTTTGATAGGGTTCCAGCCCTATGAAACCATTTTCCATTAAAGTATACTATTTTTTATATAGTGCAATGCAACTACAAACTATGGACTAAATCACCATCGAACAAATTGATTGGATAATGATGGGAGAAAATCAGTGACCCTTGTTTTGTTGATACTGGAGGTTACAACTGTGGATATTCCAATTCAAAATTCGAAAATGAGAAGAAGAATTATGAGCAGTAAAGGTGCCTATCCTTTTTCTTTAGGTAGTTTTGGATCCTATCCAACTTTCGGTGAGATGGTATTGACAAATATAGTTGAATTATTATTACTTCTCAAAGTTGTTAAATGATCCAAAAGTGATCGAATCTTTTCTATATAAAGCCTCATAGAAAATTTCCTACAAACCACATTTCCTCACAATACGGTGAAAAAAGGAAAGAAAACAGAAACGAAGAAAGGAGTAAAAAGGAGCATAGAGGCGAGGGAGAAATTTGTATAAAATTTCAGGTTTGCTACCATATTATGTGAACCATGACGTGCGTAGTAAACCAATAAATAATAATATTAACAAAATAAATAAGGGAACGCTGTTTATATGACCCTACCCACATATATAGTATATGTGGCCTCTAGTCTCAGCCATCAGATCTAAGTAGATGGCTAAGCTTGCTTGAGTCACAATGTCACAAATTGGTTTTTAACCGTCATATCTTGATTGGATGGTTTAGAGTTTTTTATTTTTAATCTTTATTCTATAAATCATTTTCAAATAAAATTTAGGGTATCCATAGATCTGATTGGGACGCACATGAAACAAACAATAATAAAATATTTTCGATGATGAATAATTATCAGAATACCCGTAAAAATTTAAAGGGCATTTTGATTATTTATTTTTACAGAAAATATTTATTTTTTATTTTTCCCAAGTTCACTCTAATTTTGTGATGGGACGCCATCCAAAAATATTTTGCAGAAAAGAAATGAAAAATAAAATAGTTTTTGGTATGACATTGGGGTATGAACAATCATAGTTGTTCGATTCAGATCGAATCGAACGATTAAGAAACACATTAACTTATATGTTGTTGGGGCCACATAGAAACATTTCCCAATAAAAAATGCTTACTTTAATTCTAAAATGAAAAGGAAGAAGAAGAGCAAGAATTTTGGTCTGAATTTTTCTCGTTATTCACAAGTTTGTATTAACCTTTGTAAAATAGAGAGGAGAGAAGGACAAGAAAAAAAAGAGTAAGCAAAGGCCTTTTACATGGAAGATCTCATAGTTCATATTTGCATATGCCAACCTCAGGGATGACGAAGAGATCGAGAGTCGTCGAACTTTCCCTTGATATAGTAAGAGAGCAGCTCATGACCAATGGGTCGAAACTTGAAGCCAAAAGGAAGAGAATCACCTCCCTTCCATATTCTCACCGCTTATGTTCTCTCTCATTTTGGCTGCACAATGTTCCCACGATCCAACTTAGTTGGACGGTGGTGATTGCATAGAAAGTACATCCTTCTTTAGTTTGGAAAAAGTTTATATAGAGCCTAAGCTCTAAACAATCAAATTAGAGCCTACCTCAAAACTTTCACTAGATGAAGTTGTTTTGATGGCCAAATATCATCAAATTGATCATCTCGACATCAAGATGCATGGACATGAGAAAAAAATGGATTTCAAGTTATGGATATAGTGCATCTTCTAATGCATTTTTAAAATGTCAATTTTCAAGATTTTCAAGTTTTCATAGAACTGTTCAATCTACATTAGTTTTGAAGCGTTTAAATTTATAACTAAAGGTGGAAATATAATTCAAGGTAATCACAAAAATTTCCAGTATTGAAACCATATTTCTCAACACTATTTGAAGGTATGCTCTAACTTTATTGTTTATAGCCTTGGCTCTATACAAACTGCACCCTTTTAGTTTTGGTGTATCATATATAATGGTACTTTTCTCTTTTGTGTTTTTTTCTTTTGGCTTGATAAACCAACTGATTATATCACAATTAGTAGATAAGCAACTCGACACCCTAATCTGCTTTTTAAGACAGATTTCAACGAAACTGTTATCAAGTTTAAATAGGTTGCAAAATGAATACCCAAAGAAAGATTAGGGCGAGCATACGGAGTCCATAGGGCAAGGGGATGGGAGTCCACCAATAGAAAGAACTAACAGACTAAATTTTAAATGGAACTTAAATGTGCACAGGAGGAAAAGGGACTCAAGGGGTTACATTCATCTCACTTACAACTACTCGGCTCCTAGCAAAACAACTTCTAATTAGGCTTAAGCTAGAGCTATTATACAAGGATTAAGACCCACTTAGAATAGAAACTTTAAGGGGATAAATAAACTAAGGGTGACTTTTTGAAATGTGATCCAAATGGTGTACCCGAGAGGCTTCAACTCCAAGGAGGCTTGCTACTGAGTGGGATCAATCATCATCATGGGAAGCTAATACGGAATCAGATGGTCTGTCTTAAGGAGGTGTTAACCATACCGAATGTAGAAACAAAATAACAATCCACAAAGCAAAAAAGAAGAAATAAATATCAAAAGAAAGAGACAATCAACCACAACGCAAAGATATACGTGGTTTCTCAACATGCCTACGTCCATGGGGAGATGAGTGCTTCTTTACTAGCAATAGAGAATAGGGTTGCAATAACTCTCTTTCTCACACCTCTCTCTGCTTCCATATTACAAAGAAATATCTGTTTTTCCTTAACCCTAAAAGAACCCTCATCACAACAATATATATAGTCACAAGTAGATGGTACAAATTACCGAAATATCCCATGTACAGATACAAGCCCTTCGGGCTTTTAACGGCTATCCGGAGTCGTCTCTTGACTCCACCGTGGCAAATCTATTTCCTCATAATACAAGACATCAATCCTCAATACTGAAATGGTGGTAAGAGGCCCCTTTTCACTATAGTTCAATTTTACTTGAGGACTGGCCTTTACAAACTATCTAATCTGTAATTTTTATAGTAAATGAAAAAACCAAGTTTTTTATAGCAAATGAAAGAACCAAGTTTATATTCAAATAGAAATACAATGACCATGACAAGGGTGAGTAATAAGTGTGTTATCCACAATTCTGTTATTAAAGAAACTGAATTTATCATGAAGAAATGGAAGATGCAACTAGAGCTTAAGAATTAATTCTCTCTCATTGGTATCGGACAATTACAATTAACTGTTAGGGGGAAAAAAAAAAGGGCTACCCAAGAAGCCTTCCATTGTTCTCTTAATCAAGGGGTGAAGAGGTTGAACATATACAGAAGATCTTTTTCATTCACAAGAGGATGAGTGGTCCAGATCAAGTTTACCTTCACCTAATTGGTGAGATAGTGTCCCCTAGTTTAATATAGGCCATCCATTTTATGAAGTTTGAATGGATGGCTCAGATACTGGCAAGCCTGTACCATCTTAAATATGGCCCACCATCTAAATCCAAGTCCAAACTTACTACTCTAAGTGCTTCCGGCGTACTCTGCGCCACTATAGAAGTGCAAATCTCTCTCTCTCTCTCTCTCATTAACCATAATTTACATTCAACGGCACCCCAAGATCTCTCTCTCTCTCTCTCTCTCAACAATCAATCCTACTATACATTCAAAGCCACCACATGTTTTTTTACTCCTCTCTCTTCTTTGGATCAACCTCACAATATATCATGAAACACACATTATATCCAACTATAGCTAGGGATCTTTGTCACCCCTCTCTCTCTCATCATCTCCCTCACGGGCACAACCAAACACCCGTAGATAGGGGTAGCATGCACAACCAAACACTTGTAGAAATGAATAATCTGGTGGATCTTAAAGAACTTGTCAATGGGTGTTTCATTTCCAATAAAGGGAGAAGGGAGTCTATTTATTAAAAAAACCGCACATTCAAAGGCACGATTCCAGTAACTAAATGGTATTGACTCATGGACAAGTAAGGACATGCCTATTTTGACAATATGCATATGTTTTCGTTCAGCAGAACTATTCTGCTCATGAGTATGTGGGTAAGATTGAAAATGCTCTATCCCACAAGAAGCTAAATATGGAGATAGATGATGATATTCTCCACCCCAATCTGTTTGTAAACATTTGATACGTTTTTCAAATAAATTTTCAACCAAAACCTTAAATTTTAGAAAAGTGTCGTAAACATCTTATTTTTAAAGAAGATAAAATATCCATGTAAATCGACTAAAGCCATCCAAGAGATGAACATAATAACGGTAGCCTTCTTTATATGCAACTGGTGCAGGTCCCCATACATCAGAAAATATTAAACCCAATGGCTTAGTACAAATAGTGGATGAGTGCAAAAAAAGGGGTTTATGACTTTTCCCTTTCTGACATGCCTCATAAACATGGAGAGCCTTATTACAAGCATTGCTGGATGGCGCAGTCGATTTTTCCATTCCGTTATTGCAACTTTTTCTCCAAAGAATGTTGAACCCGTACTCTTATTATTCCTCTTCTTTGCTACTTCCAGTTGGTATAAACCATCCTTAGTCGGCCTGTGCAATAGAGCTCTCCCCATTGATCGATCCTTTACAACAAAATGAGAAGGGTGAATTTCAAACCCAACATCATTATCCTTCGTAAAATAATTAACTGACAATAAATTGTGGCCAATGGAAGGAATATGTAGAATATTTTGAAAGCAAATGTAGCATTATTTGTAATGAGTTTTGAGGAACCAATATTTTTTATGCTCAAACTTGTACCATTGCCAATCTTTATCTATTTTGGCGCTGTATATTTTGAGTGGAGAGAAAGATTGGAGAGATCAGCAATAATGTTGTTAGAAGCTCCTGAGCCTGGATGCTGGAATGCTAGAATGGTCCTCATGAAAAGCGTTTAGGTTTACACCCGAATCAGGTTGAAATGCATGGTTAAAGCAGTGCCGACATTGGAGGACTGACTGCCCACACGATTGCATACTTGGCAAGATATGCAGGGACGATTACCTTGTTGATTTCCAAAGTGGGAGTTATTATTTTGCTGTTGACCATCGCCTTGACCACGACCATGACCACGACCACGACCATGGCCACGGCCACCGTGTCCACGATTTGGAAACTGACTGCCACACCCCGTTCTTGAGTTGTAGTTTGGTGTGGTTGCAAGATTGGCCGATGGAGAGCCAATGTCCAAATAGCCATGTTGGTCGGAGAGTTGAATATCTTGGTTTAGCAACATATCATAGAGATCATTGAGGTTAATTGGATCAAACTTTGTAGTCATAGACATCTGAAATGAATTATACTCAAAGGGAGTCCACTAAGAATGTGAGGTATCAAGTCATCCTCAAACACAAGCTTTCCTACTGCAACGAGATGATAAGTTATGTTTTTTGCTTATTGAAAATAATCAGCAATGTTCAAGGATCCCTTCTTGGTAGTTTACAATTGGAATCACACTTACATTATACATGCTCATGAGTGATTCGAAAACGAGAGTTATAGTGTAGTCCATACATTTTGGGAGGTGGTAAGACCCATGATCTGGGCATGGACGCCCTCTATGAGGGAGATAATTCAGCTAAGTAACAGCTGGTCTTGTCACTTCCAATTGAGAAACGCATGGCTGATCTTAGGCTCCTCATTATTTTCAGCTGGAAGAAATTCAGCACGGCAATGGAGGGAGCCATCCACATAGTCAAGAAGATCATACCATCGAAGAATGGGCATGAGTTGAGATTTTCAAAGCAAGTAATTGGTAGTTGTGAGTTTGTGGGGAAGAAAGTAATGGAGGTTATTAATGGGAGGGTTGGGTTTATCGTCAACACGTGTAGGTGCATTGCTAGTAGGTGTGGTCATTGTTGACTTTAAGGAAAAGGGTAAAAATATATATATGGGGAGGATAGGTGGGCACAAAGAAGCTGCTGGATGTTAAAGAGAGAGAGGGTTTAGGTGGAGTTAGGTAGAATAATAGATATAATATGATCAGGCTAGAGAGAGAGACGTATTTAAAAAAAATAAAAATATATGGCTTAACTAGTAATGAAGAGAGGGATTTGTACGCAGAGAGAAGAACTTGGGTTAAGGAACATCTTCAAGATGGTAGGCTGAGAGGATAGACTCTGTTTTGATACCACAATAGAACAACCCATATATTTTAAAGAAGTCTCTATCTCACTTTCTTGAACTTTCATGTGAGATGAGATTGTATATTTATAACACAAGATATATATACTTTTAAATATACTTGGGATGTGTTGTTACAACAATATTTTGAATGGGTTTAACTTTATATTTGTTGCAATAACCATTTGAATGATATTGACCACAATATTAGGGATAACCCAAAGATTTAGAAGATTATTGGTTATCGCTTTACAAAACGATAAAGAGTATCTCTTTCATCATCATCATAACCTTTTCACAACAGAGAGTTTCTCTTTCACATAACCTAAAATGATGAGAAAGAGAAAGACAACATTGCACGTAATGCTAAATATGGACTGATTTGTCAATATCAAAATAGAGACCAAATTAGGTGAATCAACTTGTTAATATCATAATAAGTCAATGAAACTTAATGACCAAATTAGCTGAATCAGAACAAGTCAATGAAACTTAATGACCAAATTAGCTGAATCAGAATAAGTCAATGAAACTTAATGACCAAATTAGCTGAATCAACTTCTATAGCTCCAAATTCCTAATATTTGACAAATTCACCCAAACAAATGCAATGCTTTGTCAGTATTCAAAGATGCTACAATGGATTTCTTGCTGTTTCAATATTTTTATATCAATAAAACAAAAACAAACATATTGACTATAAAAAAAAAAGAAATTTACCAGTAGAATGACTTCTTATAAATTAAAAAATTAACTCGTACATCTATCATGTCTACGGTTGTATCCACTATAAGACCAAATGTTTTGCAATTCAATATACCAATTAAATCAAACCACTTAATCTTTAACTCTCTCTCTCTCTCTCTCTCTCTCTCTCTCTCTCTCTCTATCTCTCTCTCTTTAAATTTGAGAATGGCGTTGGTGCCTGCTGCTGATCCTGTGGTAGCTGAGATGGATATGGGTTCTGATACTCAGTCAGTGCGTGCCACTGTCGTCCAAGCTTCCACTGTCTTCTATGACACTCCTGCTACACTTGGTACATATTCCCATTATTCCTTATTCTGTTTCTTTGATTTGTGTGCTATACGTTCTTTTATTATTGCATTAACTTATTTTGGATAGTTGTAGCTTCACTTACTGTGTTCTGATTTTAGTTTTCTAAGCATAATTTTATTTATTTATTTATTTTTCAATTGGGGATGATGCTAGCTTCAGCGTGGTTGAGAATGTGATTTTTCATTTGCATATTGCTTTGCACTATCTTGTGTTTCTTCAGTTATCTTTTGTTTTGTTTTTCAAGTCTATCCTACTACAGGCCTTCCCCATTTCCCTTTTTACTGGTTAGCATATTGATTATTTATCACATTTGTTGGTTGTTAGGTTTGGAAGGGTAATGGGCACTTCATTTGGGTGTCTTCTCTGTGAAATTTTGAATATGGTCTTCCATTTTTTGACTCATTTTAATTTTATTTTTTATTTTTTATATTTTACAATTTTTATGGGTCTAAATTCCACAGTTTGTGGGCTACACGAATTTGTGATTAAGGTTCAAATTTTTTTGATCATTGACTCATATACCCTAAGCTATGCACCTTTGCATTTTGTTTGTCTGCTTTATCTTTTTCTTAACTGCCAAATGAAATGATTTGGTTTTCTTTTGACTTTTGTAGATAAAGCTGAGAGATTGATTGCAGATGCTGCTACTTATGGGGCACAGCTGGTTGTTTTTCCTGAGGCTTTCATTGGTGGCTATCCCCGTGGTTCTAACTTTGGAGGGGCCATTGCCTGCCGAACAGCAAAGGGAAATGAGGAGTTTCGAAAATATCATGCATCAGCCGTTGGTGTACCAGGTAAACTCCTTTAGTCCCTTTACATCAATTGTATCTCTGTGTCATTGTCAAATCTCTCTTTCTCTTCCTATCTTCAATGGTATCTCATCAGAAATTTCACCTTTAATTGGATAAGTTATATATGTTTTCCAGGTTGGTTGACTTGTATATATAACAAATTTCCAAATTTACAACCCATGGCTTAGAGCATAACTTGGAATAGAGGCCCATGGACTTCGAAGTTTCTACTTTTTCATTTCTAATGCAGCATATGTTGCATGCAGTTGGTATTTTGTTGAAAAATGTGAAGTTGTTAGGTTATAATATGTCCCAAGATTTTTGTGTATTTTAATGTTTTAATCATTGTAACGTTAGAAGTTACCCTTGATTAATGACCCTCTTGCTTGTTTACTTTTGGTGGTTTAGTTTTTGGGTTAGAGATGGCCTAAACATCTACCTCTATTTGCTTTAGTTCACTCCTTTCAGTTGAGTTTCATGAACGATAGATAATCTTTCTTTTGGGTGGGCAAGCTAATACACATACATACACACATATATATGTTGTCCAATTCTTTACTCAAGAAAGCTCCAATCCTATTAAACTTCCAGCTAAAATTTCTAAAGAAATAAGCAAAAGGCACAAGAGGAATTCCTTGTAAAAATCTGGTGACATTTTCAAAATGAAATGTATTATCAAGGAAAAAGACTTATTTGGAGAGAAGACGATGAATTATTAATGACGACAAGGTTAATTATTAGCTTTAATATCAAATATCGAAGAAAAGGAATCCCCAATATGCTATCAAGTTTCCTTAAAAAATTACCAAAGCCACTCTTTGTGACCTGCAGTAATACATTGCTAGAAATTTATCAAGAAATGTATAACGCAACTCATCATTTATTCATTATTAACCATGGAGAAATAAGAATACCCACATTTCCAAATTCTCGAGGCCTATTCTATAGAGAAAAGAGTATTTCAAAAGCTAAGGCAGAAGGATTTTCCAATATCTATAAAATAATAGAAGATGATTTTGACATTGACCAGAAAATTTACCATCAAGAGAGAGTAACAATTATTATACCCAAGGGATAAGTTAATCTAATCCCAAAAGAATGAGATAATATCGAAAGTTCAGTAGTATATCTTAATACTATAGAAATAGCTCAAGTAAAAGGAAGTCCTGAAACCACAAAACTTCCCAATCAAGAAATGAAAGGATGAAGAATAACTTGATGAAGAGATGGTGATGGAGAAGATTTTTATGAAAGCCTAGATGACGTGGGATTGTCCCATCTAGACAACATGATGGAAGATTAAAGGGAAGATGTTGTAGGAAAATAGACATCGATGAAAACAGAAAAATACTTTACAAAAAGCAATGTCGGTGCAATGATGATGTTGTACTAAGCCCACTTTATGCTTTCTTTCTACTCCAAGCAACAATTACACTTGCTTTGCTTCCAAGCTAAGTAACTGGTGCCGATAGATTAGGCTTATATAGAGGATGATAGAAATCAATTGAAGGCATTGGAAGTCGGAGTGTGAGTCTAAGAGAGTCTTGTAAAATAGCTATGCGTCTATAAGTCCTAGTTTGAGTTATCTATTTGTAAACCAAAAAGAGAAAAAATGAGCTAACTACCGGTACTAGATAATAAAAAATTAAAAAATTGTTCCTTGAGGTTATGTCCACAATGCTTCGCCTGCTGTGGCTCCACCTAAAAACGAACCTTCTCACGCCCAGCTAGCAGTTACCAAACCCAAAGGATCTAAACAAATGCCTCTCTCACTTCCTTTGTTTCGGCAAAACAAGAACTTTTAATGGCACACTCTTTAGTGTTTTGAGATTCACAGGGAATATGTTTTAATATATAAATAAGAAACTAAAAGTTGGACACTGTGATCTAGCGCGGTGTATATAGGGTGTATTTTTTCTTTTTCTCATCGACTAGAACACTTACAATGGTCTAAATACAATAAAACTCACTTGAAATAAATTAATAAATAAAAGTGGATTGCTCTTGCTACCACTACTTACACCTCCTTTTATTGAATAAACAAAAAGTAATACAATGCTATGGAAATAAGAAAGGCACAAGAAAGAAAATACTGCAAACCACAAAGTAAAAGATCCCGAGGATTATCTCAACCAGGCTTAGTACGCCCCACACTGGGTCTCCTCCAATGGTGCATGGGATCAATGGTCTTTCTCGGATCTACCAAATATGGGAAAGCTTATGGCCAAACCCTACCAACAAGAGAGCATGAAACAACATAACCTAAGGATCGACCAAGTATGGGAAAGCTTAAGGCCAAACCCTACCAAGAAGAGAGCATGGAACAACATAACCTAAGGCCTCAATTCCTTGTCTCTCATGAATGGGCGTGCCCCCCTCTTGATAGTTTAGTAGGGGCGTGTCCCCTTTCCTTTATTATTAACTAAGAGACATGACCAAGAAAGAGAACTCAAGATGAGAGAGGAGAGAGAAAAAACCTAGGTGGGGCGTGCCCCTATATAGGGAGAGAGTAGAGAGAAAAGAGAGGTGTGTAGAAAATATGGGGAGAGGGAATCCCTATTTATAGATTTTTCATGGGCTAGGGACCATCATGTTTTTTTGCTCTTTTTACCTTCACCTTTTGTTTTTGTGCCACATCCTCTAGGGATGTGGGATTTAAGTGTTAATGTAACACGTTCTAAACAACTTATGTATAAGGTGGGTTCATGATATATTATAATAATATTTCTTTTGTGTTTAAAAAAAGGAGAACAAGTTCGATTCTCTCTCTGCAAAAACACTCTCTCTTACGCCCCTCCCTCTCAATAACGCTGAGCCCTCTTTGTGAATTAAAGAACGCAATGAACTCCTTCTCTCTAGCCGAATTTTACCGAAAGTTCACTCTCAATTATTATAGGTAAATGATCTCATTATCCTGAAAAAATAGTCTGCTCGCCAATTTTATACTGTAATTTTATGCGCATATGGTATCATTTTTTTTCTGTTAAAATTATTATTTTTGTTTATTAGAAATTTAGACATTGTAAATTATTAAAAATAAAATTTCTGCCTATTATTATTACTTTTAGACACCGTAAAATTTATGTGTAAGTGATGTCATTTTTGGTAAAATCATTATGTGAAAATTGATATTTTTGCAATTAATTATAATACTACCGATAATGTGAGATTTACGCATTTCTGCATTTAATTGTATTTTTGTTTGTCTATGAATTTTAGATACTATAAGTTTTACCTATTCCTGTAAAATAATTAATTATGAAATTACATTCCATAAAATTGTGATATTTATGTGTTTAACCTTGGATTTCTATAAAAGCTCTTAAATTGATGATCGACTGCTAATTGGATTCCATTTCAAATGTACCTATTCGATCTGCTACCTTTCTGCAATTTTTATCCAAATTGTTTGATTGGTTACTTACAAATATTTCAATGAAAGTAATTGTTTAAATTTCTTCAAGTGAATTTCTGTTAATGATTTCAATGATACCTTGAATATAGGATGTTGATGCTTTCTAATGTTAAAGGGTTTTTGAGATAAGTTAAGTATGTGTGTGACCTATCCGAGACGCCGCTAGAGACTATTTGGACTCATCCGGTACACCGGTGAGGTACGTTTGGACCTGCAGAGATTGTTTGGATCTATTCGCTTAGACCGCTAGAGACTATTTGGACTCATTGGGGCTCCGGTGAGGTATCTTTGGACTTGCAAGGATTGTTTGGACCTATCTGGTTATGCCGGTAGGGACTATTTGGACTCATCCGGGACGCCGGTGAGGTATGTTTGGACCTACAGGGATTGTTTGGACCCATCCAGGACGCTGGTGGGGTATATAGGTGACCTACTTGGGACGCCAGTAGCGTATTTTGTGAAATCCTTTGAGTTATGCATTGCTGTTAAAATATTTATATGCGTTTCAATTATTTGAATTATGTTTAATTGTGCATTTCTGAAAGTGAAATTGTTATCCATAAATGCTTTTTGACTCGCATTGTTTCTAATAGACCTCCCTTTTTGAAAATGCTTACATCTTCCGACTATGATTATTTTTGAGGACTATGATGATCACTTACTGAGTAGCCAAACTCATCAAACTATCATAACAAAATTTCAGGGTAATTGCAGCCTCCCTAGTTGAAGGCACAACAAGACCAATTTTGGAAGAAGTCATAGTTATAATGAAATTTTCTCTTTGTGACTTTTGTTCAAATTCACTATTGTAAATTTTGTCCTATCAATAGATGTATATCTAAACCTTCGTGTTAATACTAGTTATGAGTAGACTTTGTACAAACTCTTAGAAATGGAAAAATCTATTTTAGTGCAATAAATGGTGAAGTAGAAAAATTTTGTTTTGTTAAAGATAGACTGTTACATCTCAGGGATTCCAGTGTTATAAATCTTGGGGTGTAACAGGTTTCCTTAGGCTTTGCCATCCTTATGTAGATTTAATCTCGACAATTGATCATAGGAGACTTGTGGAGTGAGAGATCTGAGTCATCCAATCCTTAGATTAACCATCATGATTCAAAGAAAGGTGTTAGAACTTTATCCTCCAGCTTCCTAAACCTAATCTCATCAAATATTGCCATATAGAAAATAATATCATACTTTCTTATTTTATGAATAATCTCTCTTATTCATTCCATCTTTGAATAGTAAAAACTTCAAATCACAAAACTTTCTAAATCACATTAACTTGATTACCTAGCCTAGATGGCTTGAACCAAATTTGGTAACCAAAGTTTCCTTAAGTGGCGTGTGCCACCCTGGGTGGCCTTATGTGGGCCCCACTCAATTCTCCCATGTGTTATAATATGGTGGGCCCATAGCTCTTTGTGGGCCCCCATGAGTTTAGTGATTTATAAATTAATAAAAATGCTTTTTCGTTAATTGGAAATAAATTTTATTTTCCTTTGAATATTAAAATGCTAAAAATTGAATATCTTTGGATTTATAAATCCAATTTGTAAAAATAAAATATCCAGACATTCACAAAAATTCAAATAATCAATTTAAAAATCATATATCATCAAAATAATTAAAACTAAATAATTTTGATGGGAATCAGATCCGTATAGGTCTAGGAATTATAAAATCGTTGAAGCACTCCACTTTCTACTGATCCACAAACCACTGCAGGATTTCCTGATTGGGCCACCATAGTTAGCCAATAGGTAAGGGGACACAATCCCTGTCTATGGACCACAAGTTCTCACCTAGAGATGAACCAAGGTCACCTAGACCTGATGCAACCACAACTCTATGGTGCATAGGGGTTATCTCTCACACATGTACATGCTTCACCCTGAAAGGTCATTCGCTTTCCAAATACGGATATCATATGTACATGTCATGTGATGATTCAATGATGAGGCTTTGGCCCTCGTCTCTAAAGGCCAACCATCACACATAAAGGTCACATAGTCTCTCGGCTCACTCATCCGGGCAACTCTGATCTTATCAAGGGATAACCCATAAAGCGGTCATCGATTTAATTCCATACCTAGGTAATATGGGTTTTCCAACTCGTCTTGCCTAGCACGTCAAGCCAAGTCAGAGTATTGGCAAATAGCATTTGCCTAGTATGGTCCATTAAGGACCACACTCCTACAGAGCTTATGTTCTACTATGTAAAATGTTTATATACCAGCTCTCATAAGGCCGTTAATGGCCACAAAAACCCAATAGAAAGGCCTTATACAAGGTTTAGGAAAGAAACAAATGATAGAAATGCTCACAAGTATTTCATTACTCAAGAAAACTTATTGGTACATAAGTAAGTCACATATAGGTCTAACTCATATTTTTCTATTTACAGATAGATAACTCAGACTAGGACTTATAGATGCAGAACTATTTTACAAAATTTTCTTAGATTCACACTTTGACTTCCAATGCCTTCAATTGATTTCTATCATCCTTTACATAGACCTCATCTATCGACACCAGTTATTTTGCTTAGAAGCAAAGCAAGTTTGATTCTTGCTTGGAGTAGAAGGAAAACATAAAGTGGGCTTCGTACAATATCGTCATTGCACCGACATTGCTTTTAGTAAAATATCTTTCGTTTTCCACCGACGTCTTTTTTCGTACAACATCTTTCTTTTAAGTCTTTTATCATATTGTCAAGAGTGGACAATCCCACATCATCTAGGCTTTCACAAAAATATCCTCCATCATCATCTCTTCCTTCATTTGTTCTTCGTCCTTTCATTACTTGATTGAGAAGTCTTGTAGTTTCGAGATTTTCTTTCACTTGAGCCATTTCAATAGTATTAAGATATACTACTGAACTTTCGAGCATATTATCCCATTATTTTGGGATAAAATTAACCCATCCCTTAGGTATAATAATTGTCATTCTCTCTTGATGGAAAATTTTTTGTCATTGTCAAAATACTCTTCTATTTTATAGATATTGAAGAATCCTTCTGCCCTGGCTTTTGAAATACTATTTTCTTTAGAGAATAGGCCTCAAGAGTTTGGAAACCGGAGCACTCTTCTTTCTCCATGGTTAATAATGAATACGTAATATAACGTTCCTTGATAAATTTCTGGCAATACGTTATTGCATGTCACAAAGAGCGGCTTTGGTAATTTTTAAGGAAACATGATAGCAAATTGGGGATTCTTTTTTTGCTATCTTCGGTATAGAAGCTAAGAATTAACCCTGTCGTCATTAATAATTACTCATTCTCCTTGATGGAGATGTGTCTTTGGATGCCCTTCTCTCCAAGTAACTCTTTTTCCTTGATAATACATTTCATTTTGAAAATGTCACTAGGTTTCTACAAGGAATTCTTCTTGTGCCTTTGTGCACATTTCATTAGAAATTTCAGTTGAAAGTTCAATAGGATTGGAGTTGTCACTTTTTTCTATTATCATTTTCTTGTCTGGATCGATGGTTTCTATTACTTCTTTCTCTTTCTTCTTCCTGACTTCTCGTACTTCTTCTGTAGGCGGCCACCCTAGAGATTTTGCAAGATGTTCCAAAGCTTCTTGGTCAACAAAATTTTTGATAGTAAAACATGATCATAAATTTCCTGAAATTTGTCAGAGAGAAGGACCTCAGTGAGTTCCTCTACAAATCTTCTTACTTTTCCAAGTATCAAGATAGCCTTGTACTTCGATAATTCTTCAATAATTTTTTCGGTGTTTTCGAACTCTGGTTAGTAGTTTTATTATTCTCGCTCCATATCCATGATGGATTAATCAAAAACCCTAATCAAACCAACAAGTCTAGATTTCTTCAGCTACAAGACATAACTGTGATCTCCTTTGCCTTTTCCTTCGTTCTCTCTAAATGTATGAAACCCTTGTTGGGCCAAAAATATTAGCTACTGTAGACATAAGGGTGTATCCCTAGTATGAGGGTACACCCAAGTGGACCACACCCCTTTCATGTTTGACTTACGTTACTACATGAAGGGCGCTGAGGAGAGGTTGCGCCTCTTCATGACGGGGTTACCCTCTCATGAATGACACACATTATGCACCATAAGGGTGCCCATTCATGAGGAGGTTACTCCCACATGAATGAGAGGGCACTTTTTCATTATAAAAGAGGGACAGGTGGAGGGCTCTACCCACTACAACTCACATACGAGAAAGGTGTGAGACGTGTGAGAGCTCTTATTGTGAGAGATAAAGTGTGCGAGAGAGTGAGAAAAATCCCTCTCCCATTCGAGTTATTGTGAGAGATAAAGTGTGCTAGAGAGTGAGAAAAATCCCTCTCCCATTAGAGTTTTAAGGATAAAACCAGCTCTGAGAGAGTCGAGCTAGGACAGCTCCTATCGCATTTTGTGAGAGTATTCGCGAGCTTCCACCTCGCTCGGGATTTGCGTTGTGGAATAGATTTCGACAGCTCTAGTAGCTGTCCGACGTGCCTACGTGAGTTGATCGTTTATCTTCACATTCGTTCATAAAAATTGTCGTGCGAGCACTCAGGTATGATACCCGGTTTTCGATAGTTTTATTTTGCTTCCGCTTCAACCGTTGGACTGTATTTTTTTTTTTAACATTGGTATCAGAGCCATCGTGGAACTGGGTTCCCGATTGTGCCTCCATTATCGTTCCCACCTTACTCTTGAAGGCTTGGCTATGGTTGGCCTATGATGTTCAAAGTACACATGATGGTTATATTAAGACTAGAGGAATGTGCACAATGTAACCTTATGTACTAACCACATAGTCGTGTTGGCCTTATGCATGGGCTATGCAAGTTGAGGCATCTTAGACCATGAGAATCATGACTAACTAATATTGATAGGCCTCATATGCTAAGGCGTGCATGGTGGGCCCTACTCATTTTTTGAGCATTTTAAGGCCACATAAAAGGGAATTGTTTTTATGGGAGTGCAGTTTTTTAGAATTTTAATTGGTGAATTTTTGTTGTTTTCACTTAGAATGACTTCTAAAAATGTGATCGTGGATCTCACTTAAGGTGAAAAGTTGAGTGGGAGCAATTTTCCTGTATGGCATAGGAAAATGCAATACCTTCTAAATGAGCAAAGTACACTAGAACACCTAACTACCATTAAGAAAAAACTTGAACAAGGTGCCGTTGAAGAACTTGTCCGTGAGTATGAGGCATGGACAATGCTAACCGTGGCACTGCTTTACTTTGCTAAGTGCTATGGTTGATGACCTCATTCGTAAATTTGAGGGATGCACCACAGCAAAGGCCATGTGGGATGCGCTTTAGCATAAATATGTTGGAAATTTCGCTACTCGGTTACGAGCCTTATCTATGGCTTTTGAGATATACAAAATGCCTCCAAATGTGTCGATGGCAGACCATGTCCAAAAAATGTCTCAAATGATACGTGACTTAAAAGCAGCAGGAAACAAACTCAGTCACGAGCAACAGATGCTCAGATTGCTTAGGTCTCTTCTAAAATCTTGGGAAAACATAAAGTCATTGATGCTGCAAAATGAAGATGTAACAAATTTTTTCTAACTTCCTCATCACCTTGAGAAAGAAGTTGAGTTCCGCTCATCTTTTGGAGTTGGAATTGCTCTAGTTGCCCAATCAAGCAAGCCTCGAGGCCGTAAACCTTGAGGTAAGTTTAGGAATTGGGCACCTTAAAGGATGGAGCAGCCTAAGCAAGAGGTTGAGGAAAATAAAAAGGCCAGGCATTGACGTGGGAGGCGCACAAGGTACAAATTTGAAATAACTTGCTACAATTGCGAGAAGAAGGGCCACTATGCACGCGAATGTCTTGAACCTAGAAAGGTACGAACTGATTTTCCTAGCTTTACAAATGTTTGCACTCAGGTGCTCGTTGCTCATTCACAATTTTCTGGGTGGACTGTGGATTCAGGAGCAACAAGGCATATAGCAAGGGATCTAGAAGGGTTCATTGAACTCCAAACTTTGTTGATTGGAAGTCAAAAGATCTTCATGGGGAATTGTGCATCAGAGGATGTGTTAGGCGTTGAAACTTATCAATTCCGATTCCGAAGTGGCCGGACCCTTCTTCTCCATAACGTCCTCTATGCTCCCGGAATGAGAAAAAAGTTTGCTTTCAGTTCTATGGCTAGTTCGAGACGGTTGCTTTATCAGTTTCATATTTAATTATGCTACCTTTATATTTCCAGATGGTTTTCACTTATGGTAAGATTATGAATGACTTGTTTATTTTGGATAATGTTGATGTTAATTTTTCACTTCTTCTACCTATATGATATCATCATCCTTTTCCACCTCTTCCATTACACACAACTCCATAATGTGGCATGCCAGGCTTGCCCATATAGGAAAAGATAGGATGATCCGATTAGCCAAAGAAGGATTGTTGCTTCTATCCAAATAGACCTGCCTATCTGTGAACCATGTATAGCTGGAAAATCAACTAGAAAGCCATTTCCTAAAGTAAAGAAAGCAACCGGTCTTCTAGATATAATTCATTCCGACATTTGTGGTCCATTTACTGGTCCGTGATGGTTCCCGTTATTTTATCACACTTATCGATGATTATTCTCGCTATGGGTATATATACCTAATCACGTATAAATCGCAAGCAATAGATTGCTTTCATTGTTTTATGCTAGAGGTTGAAAATCAGTTGGACAGAAGAATTAAGGGTCTTCGAGAGCGAGAATACTTATCTGATCAATGTAAGAGCTTAGTTCGAGGGAGCAGAATCAAGTCTGGGAACTTGTAGATTTGCCGCCTAATAGAAGATCAATTGGAAACAAGTGAGTCTTGAAAATCAAGAGGAAGGCAGATAGAACTATAGATAAGTATAAAGCCCGCTTAGTGGCGAAAGGGTTCACCCAAATTGAGGGAGTAGACCACGATGCGACATTCTCCCCGGTAGTGAGAATGACCTCGATTCGCTTAATCCTAACAATCGTCACATATATGGACCTGGAACTCTTCCAAATGGATGTGAAGATTGCTTTTCTGAATGGTGACTTGATGGAAGAGATCTACATGGAGCAACCTAAAGGTTTTGTAGCCTCTGGCCTTGAGCACAAAGTGTGCAAGCTCAAGAAGTCCGTATATAGTCTCAAACAGTCATCAAGACTGTGGTATGTCAAATTCCACAAGGCTATAATGACTTATGGTTTTGAAATGCTTCAAGAAGACCATTGTTTATATATTAAGAAGTATAAAAAAAGCATCCAGATACTGTCTTTGTATGTTGACGATATTTTATTAACTGGGAATGAACTGGAGCAACTTGTTGCCACGAAGGAGTGGTTGTCCTCCAAGTTTGAGATGAAAGACATGGGTGAGGCGAGTTACATACTCAGTGTTAAGATATATCGAAATGGCTCTCAAAAGTTTCTTACTATGTCACAAGAAACATATATCCAAAGGATTCTTGAGCGATTTTGTATGCAAGACTCGAAACCCATAGATACTCCAGTTGAGAAAGGGCATACTATAAGTCATGACATGTGTCTGAAGATAGAAGTTGAGAGGAACAAAATGTCCCGCGTTCCATATGCAAGTGCAGTTGGAAGTTTGATGTACGCGATACTCTGTACGCGTCCAAATATTACCTATGTAGTGGGTCTCGTTAACCGATATCAAAGTAATCCAGGACAAGGTCATTGACAAGCAATGAAGAGGATTTTTCGATACCTTCGGGGAACCTTGAGTCAAATGCTATGTTTCCAAGGAGCCGATTTGCGATTACGGGGATATAGTGATGCCGA
This sequence comes from Amborella trichopoda, assembly GCF_054954075.1. Classification (NCBI taxonomy): domain Eukaryota; kingdom Viridiplantae; phylum Streptophyta; class Magnoliopsida; order Amborellales; family Amborellaceae; genus Amborella; species Amborella trichopoda. The sequence continues at coordinate 11,538,938 of NC_142346.1, forward strand.
TTTAACAGCAGACCTAGATGAGCGTAAATCGACTTCAGGTTTTGTCTTCTTGCTAAGAGGCGGTACAGTCTCATGGTGTAGCAAGAAGTAGTCCCGTGTCGCTCTCTCCACTATGGAGTTTGAATACATTGCTTGTAGTGGAGCAGTACAAGAAGCCGTATAGTTGAGAAGATTCCCAAGGAACTTGGGTGTTGTCGTGACTGGTAATGAGCTTGTCACTGTATTTTGTGATAATACAGCAGCGCTTGCTTTTGCAAAAGACCCAAAGTACTATGGAAAGTCAAAACATATTGATATTAGATATCACTATATCCAAGACATTATTGCACATAAACAGGTGGTGTTCACTCATATTCCTACAATTGAAATGGTGGTGGATCTCTTGACAAAGGTAATTGTCAGGGCCGCATATCAGATTCATGTAAGAACTATGGGCCTCAAGATCCTATCAGTTTAGAGGATCTTAGTACTCTATTATAAGAAATATGGATGTTATTTTGTGTTATGATGGATTGTTTGTGTACTTTAATTCACACACAGCAAAGGTTATCATTTAATTTGTCGGTAGACTAAAGCTCACTACTAGCACGAGCTACGCTCAATATCTGGGATATTGGAGGATGAGATATACGCATGGTGTATTTATCGCCGCGACCAAGGTTTTGAGATGAGATTCCGTAAAAGAATTGACATGATATATTTAAATTGACGTTCCGAAGATCATGTAGCATGCAAGTAACAGGGATGAACATCAAGGATGTTCAAGTTGACGCATGGATGTGATTATAAAGCACTAGATGACGACCGGTTGCATGGCTGCGAAAAGACTATAACCTGTAGGGTGTGGATTCCAACGCACATTTGATGTGATCCACCATAACGTGTGATTCATACTACAAGTGTTATATTAGTGACCAAAACACCTACTTGTGTGGAAAGAGATGATCATGTTCCTTTTTTCCATTGTACGAGGCTAATAAGTAGGTGACCCGTGATGCCCTCATACACTCTAAACGGCATTAGGAAACTTTACTTCGATCATTCACTTTGACATGTACTCATTAGGGTCAAGTATGAGACTCGTCTGGAACATTGTTGAGACAATGGTTGTGGTCATAGTAGAATATTGTATGTTGTAACGGAAGACCATTTGATATCACACTCTATTTTGGTATCACAAAAAAGCAGTACACATTACGCGCGCATTGAAAGTAATTGTGTAAGAATGGGCTAAGTAATCTTCTGAGCTGGGTTCATGATGGATTAGTTGAAAACTTAGTTCGGTGTGGTCAAATCGGGTCTAAGGTAGGTGGAGCAGTTTTTGTTTTGCAGGTATTCGAGAGATGAGGTGTTCCATGCCAGTTGGTTGGAAACTTGGCATGGTTCTCTCTAACAGAGTGTTTGTTCCAGTAGTCGTACACCGCATTTTCCCTTTGTATGAAAGAATACTCATGATGCATGATAATGAACAACAACTCTTCTTTGAGCATGTAACCCATCTCACATACGGGACAAGCACCCAAGTGGACCACACCAGCTTTATGTTTGACTTACGTTAGTACATGAAAGGAGGTGAGGAGAGGTTGCACCTCTTCATGAGGGGGTTACCGTCCCATGAATGACATGCATCATCCACCATAAAGGTGCCCATTCATGAGGAGGTTACTCCAAGATGAATGAGAGGGCTCTTTCTCTCATTATAAAAGGGGGCAGGCTGGAAGTCTCTACACATTACAACTCACACACGAGAAAGGTGTGAGAGCTCCTATTATGAGAGAAAAAGTCTGAGAGAGAGTAAGTAAAATCCCTTTCCCATTTGAGTTCTAAGGAAAGAACCAGCTCTGAGAGATAGAGTTGTGTGTGAGAGGACAACTTCTATCGCATTTTGTGAGAGTGTTTGTGAGCTTCCACCTCGCTCGGGATTTGCGGTGTGGAACAAATTTCGGCAACTCTAGTAGTTGTTGAACGTGCCTACGTGATTTGATCGTTTATCTTCACATTCGTTCATCAAAATTGTTGTGCAAGCACTCAGGTATGATACCCGGTTTTCGATAGTTTTATTTTGCTTCCGCTTTGGTCATTGGACCGTATTTTTTTTTCCAACAGGTACTTTTGCAAATCCAATGTTAGAAGACACCCTTTTCTTCGTCCTTACACAAGTGTCACTTTGTGCCCCAATATATTATAGAATACTGCAAAAGCGTAGCGAAGGGGTAGACAATTTTGTAATTGATCTCACAACCTAAGGCGATCTATAGAATGGGCATTTCAAAATCGACATTTATCTTCCCATCTTGCCATGTCAGTTTTGTTTATTTTATTGCAGTGAATCTTGAAATCCATTTAGTTTGTTATGTTAATTTCAACAATAATATTTTCACAAAGAAAAAAAAAGTAGTGAGAAAAATAAGACATGGGAATATAGATAGGGCTTTTATATGCTGATTATTCTTACCAAAAAGATGAATTTTGATATGAGTATTTAGCTTATCTGAAAAATGAAACTTCCATAAAAAATTTGAAGGTTAGATAGAAAATTAAATAAAGATAGAAAAGATTTTTCTCTCTTTTATACACATTTTAAAATGATGGCAAGTCAAAATCTCATAACCATTTATGACGTATGTTGGACCCATTTGGTGTACTAAATGCAGATTCTTGGACATTATATCTAAAGCTTAATCTTTAAGTTGATGAAATAGGAATTTGAAAAGTTAGTGCCTTCTTTTTATTAATATGCAATTATATCTAAAGCTTAATCTTTAAGTTGATGAAATAGGAATTTGAAAAGTTATTGCCTTCTTTTTATTAATATGCAATTATATCTAAAGCTTAATCTTTAAGTTGATGAAATAGGAATTTGAAAAGTTATTGCCTTTTTTTATTAATATGAAATTATTGCTTCCTTTTTTGATGGATAGGCATCAATATTTTAAAACATGGCTATGACAAGATACTTGAGCCTCTGCCGAGCCAAGTGACTACCACGAGTCCAAGGCGACTCACTCGAGTCTAGCTCGAAGCCCTCGAATTCCCAAAAAAAGGAAGAAACCTTGAAACAAAAACTAGAAAAAATCCAAAAAAGTCATACAAAAAAAAAGGAGAGTATATAAAACATGAAATATGGAAAATTTTGATGTTATTGGCTTGAAAAAGGTAAGAAAATCCAAAAATATGTGAAAGTAGAAATAATAGAGGAATACAAATCATAATAGGTTGCAAAAAAATTTAAAAGTATATCCAAAATCTAAAAAATAAATTATATGAATATGAATTAATGAATTGAAAAAAAAAAGGGATAGCCCCACCCAAACCTCTCCACCCTTTCTTAGGGAAAAGAACTAAAATACCTTGTTCGTTGTCTCAATTTCTGCCCATGAGTAGGGTGGGAAAATTACGTTGTATAGACTTGCCTTATCCAGCCCGTCACTCGTGTGGTACCTATGGGAGCGGTGTGTGTTGCACGTGTGACGCATACACACGTGTGGAAGTGTTTTTGAGGCCTGAACTGACTAGAACCGGTGTACACGTGCACACGTGCATGTGTGTATCACATGTATGGCACGTGTGGGAGTGTGTATCGCTCGTGTCACATGTACACACATGTGGGAGTGGTGAGTGTCGTACGCCTGACGCGTACACACGTGTGAAGGTGCTTTTGAGGCTAGAATTGGGAGGGAACCGGCTAGAACCGAGAGGGAACTGCTAGAACCTGTGGGGACCGGATAGAATGGTAGGGAGTCACTCCTGCCCCGGAAGCTCGATCTCTTTCTCCAAGACACTGGATATCAATTCCAAGCATTTCCTTGTTTTAGGGATCTTGATCTAGGAAATGGGGAAACTACATGCCCATTTATTGGGATCCAGATGCCTACGCCCAAAAGTCATGGTTCCATGAGTAATTGGAACCGCAATTCACCAACTCGGAATTGAGTATCTTTTACTTCGGAAACGACTTTTACCGGCACATTTTTAGGTTCATAAACAATGGCATGTGGATCTCCAATTTTTATGACCAGCGAACTTTCAAAAAACCCGAGGTTGCTATATATTTTACAATTTACAACTTTGTACAACTTGGGAATTAAGACTTGCGACTAATTTAAAAAAAAAAGCAATAAGAGATGGCTAGGAGAGAGAAGGAAGAAGATGGTTAACTGTCAACTGTGTATGAGTTCTATCTTTTTCATTGGTTCCTCTTTTCTTTCTTGAAATTTTGGTAAAAGGGGACGCTCATGGTTTCAACTCCATCATTGATCAATTATTAACTGGCCACCATTCGCATGATGCTTTTCTTCCATTTCCAAAGATGAGAAAAAAATGATGGCCAAAAACGATGCCTGAAAAATTGCCTGAACTAATGGTGGAAGGATTTTAGCATCCTTAGTCTTATAAAACCACCAAAATTCCATGAATTTCTCGAATGTTGTGGATAGTTATCATGTTTGTTTAGATTTTGTTACCAACTTCCTCAAGATCTGTTTGGGGGCCTTGGAAGCAGAAATAACTTGACCTGATGATCAAGGACTAAGTGTACTCAGAATAGTTAATTAACATATTTGATATAACCTGGTTTTGTAGTTCCATATTGACTATAGATACCCCTAAAATACCTTCCGCTCTCATCTGTGTCAATAGTATCTCATTACATGTTAATCCGATTTTATTATATTTTCTTAGTTACCTCATATTCTAATCTTGATGTGAATTCGGAATTTCGATAGATTTTGTTTTAGTCTTTCTCTCTCTTGGATTGATTTTGTGGGAAGGACAAAATCAGAAACCTTTCATTGTTTTTTTCCTCACTTGATAAAGACATACAAGTGTAACATTTAGAAGAGAAAGAAATCAAATGATGAAATCAAGGTTTGATGTGGCTTGCCTCATATCACCGTGCTATAATGTCCATGCTTTCTGTCTTTATACATATTATATAATCATTCCATCCTTTATTTTTTCGCTTTTCTGGTTATATATGGAAAGTGAAATGTGTTCTTGAACTTTTGAATTCCATCGGAATAATTTTGTAATCTTTCTTGTTTTACTTGCGCATTCTATTGATAAATTTTTCTTCGATGCATTGTTTGCTCAGATGGTTTCCCCCTTTTCTTTTTTGTTTTAATTCTGGCAAACTTTTATCGTACAGTTCTCTTTTAATGACTGGTTTGGGCTGGAATATTATTCTTTTTTTGCCAGTTTATTATACAATAGTTACAAAACCTTTGCAAGTATCCTGATGCTTAGTCTTGCTGTTTCTTTATATTCTATTTTGCATTTTGCTATTCTTCCATCTTGGGAAAGATAAGCTTAGTGGATCTTATTTGTTGCCAAGTTCTGTCCGATTCTGTTTTTATCTTATAATATCTTCATTCAAATTTTTTTGCTTACCTCGGTCAGTGAGTGAACTGACAAATTATAAAGATTCTCCATTTCTGTTTGTAAACTAAACTTTGTACCTATTACCTGCATTTTGCTGATGTGGTTCATCATAGTTTAGGAAATAAGCTGGTGTGATTTGCAAAATTTGAAGCTTAACCACTTGTTTGGCTGCTGCATGTGTCTGTTTAATTTCCCTTTGGAGTTTCATCGCTGCTTTTGTGCTTTGGGGGAAAATTGGTATTTTCTATTTCTTTCCATTCACAAGAACCAAAATAATCGTAGGCCTCCACCCATGAAGATCTTCTCTATCGTGTTCCTCAGTGCAACTTGGTTTTTAGTTTTCTTGATGTACGATTGTTTTCTTGCAAAGAAATAAATGAAATGGTTAACAGATATATCCATTTTATTTCTTTGGTTCCTTTTCTTCTCTATTTTCATTGGACTTTAGCATGAATATTTACAGTTCAAATAAAGGCCAAACTCTTTTGCATTATGTGATATTGCATTGTAACTTTTATCTAATACTTGCAATTCATGCGTTAGGTCCTGAAGTTGAGAGATTGGCAGGAATGGCTGGTAAATATAAAATTTATCTTGTAATGGGTGTGATTGAAAGGGAAGGATATACACTTTATTGCACTGTTCTTTTCTTTGATTCCCAAGGCCAATACATGGGAAAACATCGTAAGCTCATGCCTACAGCTCTAGAGCGTGTCATATGGGGCTTTGGAGATGGGTCGACGATTCCTGTTTTTGAGACTCCTATTGGAAAATTGGGCTCCCTCATTTGCTGGGAAAACAGAATGCCTCTCTTACGAACTGCAATGTATGGTAAAGGTAATTTCCCTCTTCTAATCTTTTGCTTAGGAATGGTGACTTCTTTGACATTGTTTTTCTCTAGATGGAGTCAAATCACTTTTGTTGAGATGTTCTATTCGCTTTTATCTTTATTTCTTGACTGATAAAAATATAAGTTGATTACCAAGCCTTAGCTCAGAGGCTAGTTGTCTTTCATGCTTTTTTTGTGCACAAGCAAGATAGCTTAAAAGCATTGTGGTACTCATTCTCAAAATAGTAAAATAATGATTTTATTTTCCTCTATACTTGCACACATTTCAACTAGATTGACTTGATATATCAACAGTTTTTTCTAAATTTGAGGGATGTATGTCATTCATTCCCGAATTTGTTATAATATGGGACCACGCTTTGCTTGTGTTTACCAAATGTGTTAGCTATATAGGGATGCTCTCAAATGTTAAATTCATCTTGAGTGCTATCTCTACCTATATATGTTTTTTTCATTTGACACATCATGTGAATAAGGTGCTAGAACCATTGAGGGATCCTACAAATTAGTTTGTTAAATTCTACGTTTTTTTATCAAGATCAGGGATGAAAAGAAGATTGGCAAGCGGCAAATACTGAAAATGTAGACATTGTGGATACCACCAACTTGGCAGATTGACCATTGGCAAGGCACATCTATATTTTTCCAAAATTGGCAAGTTCGTGGAATTGGCCCTATCTAGGCTGCATCAAGAGTTTCATTGGGCCTTAGAGATTAAAACCCTGCTTTGGAGGATGTGGTTGAGTGGTATATCTGTAACGGGATCTTTCTAGACTATAAACTACTTAAAATTGGGTGAAAAGGAACTAGGGCTTATATCTATGGATTCCCAAACCCATTTCCCGGCTTTTCCTGTGTGAAATCATGACTTCCGAGTAAGTCAATATAATTATTCAAGCTGAAGGATTAATCATTTATTTTGCAGGTTTTAAACCAGGAAAAGGGCTAAAAAGACCTTGAGTCACTCATTTAAAATTTGAAAAGTTAACATGGGACTGCGCTGTTCTTTAAGTTATTACCGTATTACTACAACCTCAGCTACCACCATGGAACTTTACTGAAAACTTATGGGCTTTGATCCCTTCATCAAATTTTTTTGCAACGGTCACCGCAACACATTTGTTTTTCCTCCCAAGAGCTGGTCCCTAATTCATGACTGCTATTTTGTTTTCTCTGAAAATTTTATTTATTTTTACCCCTATGGTGGCAAAACGTGGTTTTTTATGTTTTTTCAAGTGAGAACTGATCCTGAAATAATGTGTGATATAAGTTATACTTTGGAAATTTTATCCTTTGACTCCCCAAATTTATTTCTCTATCATTCTTTCCCTCTCTCATGATGTATTATTTTATTCAGGAGTTGAAATATATTGCGCACCTACGGCAGATGCAAGGGAAACATGGCAGTCATCCATGACCCACATTGCACTTGAAGGGGGATGCTTTGTTCTTTCTGCAAATCAATTCTGCCGAAGAAACGATTACCCCCCTCCACCTGATTATGTTTATGGGAACATGGAGGAGGAACTCTCACCAGACTCTGTTGTTTGTTCAGGAGGCAGTGTGATTATTTCTCCATCGGGTGCTGTGTTGGCTGGACCCAATTATGAATCAGAGGCTCTGATCTCTGCTGATTTAGGTATGACAACCTTGATACACTTACGAGGAAGTATACTGACAATGGAGAACCATAGTTCATTGGGACCATCCCCATCCAGTGTCATGATGGCTGGTGTTGGAAAGAGATATTGGACCCTACAGAGGAAGATGAGATCCTAATGGTGGTCCCACCCTCTCTCTCACCATCCATTATATAGTAGATGGTAGATGGTGATGGTCCCAATAAAATATGATTATTCATAGTCCATTTATATTTTCCATACGATGGCGGTGGAATGCTCAAAATATTGCAAACTTGTTATATTCACAAAATTTAAGTAGCCTTGATTTTCATAATGAAAAATCTGATTCATCCTGTTTCACTGGCAAAACTGCCATGGCCTCCTTTTGGATGAAATATGTGAAGTCTTTTCTTCCCCTCATGTTTTACGAGTGATTTCTTTTGTAAAACTGAATTATTCTAAAAAGCCACAAGGCAATCATAATTTGTTCATTTCTAGATTTGGAGGCACGGTTATTTCTTTTCTTTTATTCACCAGTAAAACTAGGTTGCTCACTAATATTCGGGAACCAGAGAAAATTAAGATCTATCTGGATTGGAAAAACAGCAAATCACATGGAAACTATGGCTTACATGGTAAGTAACCTTATTATTTGAAAATAACTTAACATTTATCAACCTTATGCAGTTAAGTTCACATGAAGGTCCTATGAGAATTTGTGTTTTAGTATAATGTAAGGTTTAAAAAAACGGATTAGTGACTCGAATCGGTCACACCCATAGCTGTGTCGAATTAGAGAATCGGTGGATCGGATCTGAGAATCGGCGGAATCTGTAATTTTTGTCCCAAATTGTTTAAAAAAAAATATCTATAAATCTCTAAAAATAGTGTTCTTTTAGTTTCTAAAATAAATTAGGAGTGATTCATTATGCGCTTTCATTACTTTATAAAAATAGGTGAATAATGAAATGATGTTTTCATGTCTGGATGTTTGTATAATTATTAATTATAATGTAGTATTTTAATATTATATCAAAATAATTTAAAATATTAAAAAACACTTCCACATTATATGATTAAAAAAATAATTTCCCATATAATGTGAAATTCGTATCGCATCAAAGTATCAAACATATATTAATTCGCTTTACTCATCCAAAATTATCACAACCTAACTAACTATAATATTATATACTAAAATTGAAACTGTTGGTTTATATTTTATTATTATTTTACATGCAAATTGGAACAAATCTAAAATGTCTTATAATATCACCTAATTTAGAAAAGGACACGGTTTCTACGCGGCCAGTCCGTATATTGTAGAAATGCAGGCTTGGTAATAAATATAGTTTTTAAATAAAATTTGATCATAATTTTTAGAGAATATATAATCTTTAACATGGAGATGATGAATATGACAAAAAAAAAATTGAAAACTAGAAATAATAATTATATTAAGAAAACATTTCGACCGTTAGTTACACTTGTTTTTAGATGGACCACCTATTTGCATCCATCTTTAAGATAGATGCTTTATACCTCTGGACCGCATATTGTAGAAATGCGGTCCAGCTCGCATGAAACAATTTTCCTTTAAAAACTATTGTTTACAAGTACAAGGAAAAAAATACATTATATAATTTATATTGCAAATAAATTAATAAATATAATCCCAGATTTGGGTGTATAATTATTATTTATAATAAACATGATTGAAGAATTTCTATATAACAACTTAATACATTTCAAAATTATATCAAATTTTTATTGCTATATAAAATAAGTTACTATAATAATAACAAATTAACAATAAATTATTTGTTAATATTTGTAAAAGTTAAAATATATTACTTATAAATACCATTTAGACTAAATATGAAATCTACCATTGATTTTATTTCTAGAAATGAAAGCATCCAAAGGCCGGCCATCTACCATTAGTCCTAGTATCTAATGGCAAAGAGGAGCAACTCCTCTGCAATGGCGTTTCAAAAGTAGACAAATGGTGACTTCCACCGTCAATTGATGAGATTAGCCAGTTTATGTTAGCATAAAATGGACAAAATAACATAGGGGTGGCGATGGGAGAGAGAGAGAGAATATGCGATAATTTGAAATGGAAGGAATGGGACAATTGTCCTACATCGAAGAGTAAGTAGAAGTTTAACATTTATAAAAGCGCTAACAACTGCCGCATTTGTGCACATGTGGTATAATGGGAAGCAATTGTGATATCAAAGCTTTGTTTTTTTGGAGTCTTTGTTCTGTTATAGATTTACTCATCTCATCGGTAATGTTTTTACCACTTTATGGAGACTTGGATTTTAAATTTTAAATTATACGAGGACGCCAGTCCAGTGGACTATGGAAAAAACCATCCATTGGATTCACGGAATGGATGGTGTTGTGGAGAGTGGTGGAACGCAGCATTGGGGACCTCTTTTCTGGTGATCATCTCTTCTTCAGTCCCATTCCATCATTTCTTCGCAATGGGCAGTGTCATCACATATTAATTGGACATTTTAGTATCTTCCATTTTATTTATCTCTAGTTAAGGAAATTTCTTGGGACTTTATCATAATGACAAACTGCTTTTTATTCTAATGGTGTAGATTTTGGAGAAATTGTGCGAGCCAAGTTTTATTTTGGGACTTTATCATAATGACAAACTGTTTTTTATTCTAATGGTGTAGATTTTGGAGAAATTGTGCGAGCCAAGTTTTATTTTGATGTGGTTGGACATTTTGCGAGGCCTGATGTTATGAGCCTGACTGTGATGGACCACCCATTGGTGCCTGTCTCATTCGCTTCCAATACCAATGCTGAAGGGCCAAAAAAGTTGTTATAGTGGCATTTGGTTTTCTAAAATGCCCCTTTTTAGTATATTTTGGCATCCTTAATGTACAATAATGATGCACGTATAAAGCTTCTATGTTTCTCTGTTTCCTGTACTTCTTTTAGTACATTTTATCAACTTTAATGAATGAAGATGCATTGCATCTTATGGTTAATGAGCTTTCTTTCACTTCACAATGGCATCATGATCTTAGGGGCTTCTTTGTTGTAACTTTTCTATCTAGCCCAAAGTTTGTTATATGTAAATTTTATGCCCAGCATTTACAGTTGAAGATGAGGTAGTCCTATTACTGGGAAAGACTTGATGTAAATTACATACCCAACATTTCCAATTGAATATGAGGTGGTTCTATACAGGGGAAGGCTTAAATTATTGATGAATTTGTGTCATTGAAATTTGTGTTACTATTAACATTTGCCTGTTTAGGGCACTGCGCAATTGCAGTTGCAGTCTTGGCTGCTCCATTTTTATGTGTTTATATTATTGTTTGAGTTCATATAAACGTATAGTTCAGATGAATGTGGCTCTCTCTCCCTCTCTCACACAATATCTCTCTCTCTCAAACATACAGTGCATTGTACCATGAGAATTTGAATGTCGGTAATTAGATTCCGTGGTCCTTATCTTCAAATGTGCTCACAGTTTATTGGGGGGACAATCCCATTGGAAAGCAGAAAGGGATCTGTCAAAAGTATAGAAAAGGAAAAGTATAGGGGTGAAGAGAAAAAAAATGAAATGTCCGTACAAAACAGAAAACCCAATTGAATACGTCAAGCCTCATGAACAGGTCCCCTTCGATTACTCAATATAGTAATTTCCAAGGTCCCAATCGACCACCATTTCCTTGTCTCTGTACTCGCATTGAAATTCTCGAAGTAGGGTTTGTCCTGTTATCCACCTCTGTTTCTCTCTCTCTCTCTCTGCTTCTTTCTGCAGGTCTTGAAAAGATCCAATTCTGGGTACTAAATGGCTTCCTCTGCAACTTATTTCTTCAAGTCCTGAAAAACCAAATTATGGGGGCTGAAATGGCTTCCTCAGCAATGACAGTAGCTGCACTAATTTTCTCTCTCTTCTCTTTGTCCAACTCAATCAACACTCTCCCTCTCTCCTCCCATTATAGGTCAATTGGAAGACCATCCCCTCCCTTCCATTCCCTTCTTCTCTTATTAAACCTGAACTTTTGAGGCCAACTATTAGCTATTCAAGTGAGAAGGTATATTATGAGATTAAGTATTTTACACAGACATTGGATCATTTCAACTATGTTCCATGGGGCAATGAAACTTTTCAGCAGAGGTATCTCATTAATTCTAAGTACTGGGGTGGCCCCATAGACAAGGCTCCAATCTTTGTGTACACAGGAAATGAAGGGGACATCGAATGGTTTGCACAGAATACAGGCTTCATGTTTGAGAATGCCCCTTATTTCAAAGCCCTCTTAGTTTTCATTGAGGTAACAAAATCCCTCTCTCTCTCTCTATCTCCCTCTCGTATCGATCTCTATCTATCTATATGATTTTTGAAATTGGTGTCGTTCCATCTCTTTTGGTGTGGGTTTTTCAGCATAGATATTATGGGGAGTCTATACCTTATGGGAGTGAGGAGATTGCTTATAAGAATGTTACCACCCATGGGTATCTGAGTTCGGCTCAGGCGTCGGCTGATTACGCGATGTTGATCATTGATCTCAAGAAGAATTTGTCTGCCAAAGACTCTCCAGTTGTGGTCATGGGTGGTTCTTATGGTGGAAGTAAGTTTGAGAGAGCGAGAGGCAGAATTCTGTTGTCATGAGAGATTTATGGTAGAGAGAGAAAAGCATGTGTTTATTTCATGGTTTCCTTTGTAGTGTTGGCTACATGGTTCAGGTTAAAATATCCACACGTCTGCATTGGAGCTTTGGCATCTTCCGCTCCAATTCTAAACTTCGCAGACATTACCTCTCCCTATTCCTTCAATAACATCGTCACCGAAGATTTCAGGGTCTCTCTCTCTTGTTTTGATATGGATTCATTTAGTTTGTTCCCCTCCCTCTACTAATCTTATTAGATCTGTCGCTCTAATTTGTAATTATGGTTCTTCTGTTTGTTGAATAGAGCGAGAGCGAGAACTGTTACAAGGTGATAAAGAATTCATGGCAGAAAATTCAAGAAACCGCACAGCAGCCAGGGGGACTTGAAGAGCTTAGAAAGTCTTTCAGAATCTGCCCGTAATATTTTTACTTTTTCTACACCTTTAGCGAAATTTGCCAAATTTAGTTGCTTTGGGCTAAACTCTCTCTCTCTCTCTCTCTGTGAATTTGCAGGAATTAGATTAGCGAAGATTCGTTGACAAATTGGTTGGAAAGGGCGTTCATATACACGGCCATGACTGACTATCCTGTTCCCTCTAGCTTTCTTGCACCCCTACCTGCTTTTCCCATTAAACAAGTATGTTACTTTACCCAACTTTTTCTCTCCGGACTTTTCGTTCGAGGTCTTTTTCGAACCCTAGTTCAATGAACAATGAAAAGGTGTTATCATGATCGAACCAGCTATCCAATTGTTAGGGGGTTCAATTTAGTCAAAAACCCGCCCATTGAAAAAAACACAGTTAGTCAAAACCGGCCCATTAAAAAAAAAAACTTAAAGGGGTGCGGTTTGTAAGGAGCCGAAGTTCTAAATAATCAACCTGTGTCGAGAAATGTTGTTACAATACTGGAAAGTTTTGTGATAGCTTTAAAATATATTCTTATCTTTAATAATAAAATTTTAAGTTTATGTAGATCGAGCAGATCTATGAAAGCTTGAAAATTTTGAAAATTGACGGTTCAAAAATACATTACAAGATGCACTATTTCTAAATCTCGAAATCCATTTTTCCTGATGCCCATACATCTTGACGTCGAGATGATAAATTTGAGAATATTTAGACATTAACACAAATGAAATTTTTGTGGTAGGCTCTAATTTGATTATTTAGACCCTCGGCTCTAGATAAACTTCTTCCAAACTTAAAAACATTATTTACTCTATGAGATGGATATGATAAGTGTGGGGAATATTTGGGATATTTTTGTGGAAAGGGGGGCAGAGGCTGAGGATTATGTGTAAAATACAGATGTGCAAGGCTGTGGATGATGCGGGAGATGAACTGTTCATCGGAATTTATGAAGCTGCCAATATTTTCTACAATTACACAGAAGATTCCATGTGTTTCAATCTCTCTGATAACTCCGACCCACATGGCTTAAATGGATGGGGATTTCAGGTCTCTCTCTTTGAAACCGCTTATTAGGATTAGAAGATGATAAGTCTAAAAGAAATTTGAAATTTAAGTTCTCAAGATTAGAAGGTGATTATTCTAAAAAAAATTTGAAATCTAAAAATATATGATCTTTATTGGATAATTTTTTTTCAAGTGCATAGAACAATTAGGAATTTTTCTTTTTAATAAGTTAATCTATGAGCTGAAGAGGTTATATCTCCAAAATTATACGATCTCTATTCATGCTTGGGATTTTTTTTTACATAGAACAATTAGGAATTTTTCTTTTTAATAAATTAATCTATGAGCTGAAGAGGTTACATCTCCAAAATTTAAGATCCTAAAATTAAATGTAAATGGGGTATTAGCCGAGGGAGTAAATAGACATCCTATAGAAGAATATCTTTTGGCATTTTCTTGTTCCACCACGGTGAAAGGATTTACAGTGCATTAATGCTAGTTTTAAATATAGAGTGATTATGGCATTCTCATGTGGCAGCACACTATACAACAACTCCCTCGGGTAGAATAACTATTTTTTTTCTTTAAGGGTGGTCATTAGGTTCTAGAGTATACCTCCACAAAATTTAAGATTTAGAAAATGTTCCTAGCATGAAATTTTTCCATGGAGTAGATGGACAAGATACTCTTGAGGGAGTAGGAAATCTTTTGGCTTAACTATTTAATATTTTATCTATATTTTTAAATTTAATTTGAAAATTTCTATTAAAATATATATAATTTTGAATTGGAAGAGTAGAAACATAGTTAAAAAATCAAATAGTTGAAAATAAGGTATATTCCTTTGATAAGGAAAAGTAGTACAGGCCTTGCGCATTTGTGAATACTTATTTTTAAGGCGAAACGGACAATCTAGATAATGTGTTACAATATGTACTACTTTTAGGGTATGAAATCTTAATATTTTTTCACAACCATAATGATCAAGGCTCAAATGATCGATTTAAATATTTTGATATGGCCGCAACACTATCGAAACATTTTCCTTAAAAAAAAATTATCTCTATGTCCTATTTTCCTTCCATGTATTTTTTTTTGTATTTTTAAATTTTTTTTATTTTTTTATTTCTCCCAAAATGCCTCTCAAGAACTCAAGTTCCAAACCAGTGTATTTCCTTTTAGAAAATTGTTTAATGAGGATTGCATTTCTATATTTACGGTAACCGAGGCATAAAGCATCCATCTTAAAGATGGATGCAAATAGGTGGTCCATATCCTTCCTTTTTTGCCTCATTTTCTATTTGAAACTTCCAAGTTTTCCACTGAATTTTGTTTACTTATATATTTATAAAAAATTACCCCTTAAAAAGATTTGAGTATACCTAGGAATTTTGTTTACTTCCAAGTAAAAATTTTGCTCTAAATACTATTGTGCTTAAGTCAAGTCGATTAAATGTTGGATTATTTTAATCAGTAGTTGTTTTGTTTATCACCATTGAGGGTTACATGTCATTGTTATAAATAAATTTGGTTTTCTAAAATTTTTTATGACAGCCATGGCATCTTGGTATCTTGATTGCATGTCTCTCGGTCCTCCAATAAAATATGATGGTAAAGTAATTCTTCGACCAATATTACATGCTCGAAATTCACCATGTAGCACAACATCATGCAATCCTTTGTACATCTCCACTCTAAGTTTATCTTGATTGTTTGCTACATATCTCAATCTTCTTGTTTCAATTTTCACATACATATTAATTATATATTATTGGAACAACCTTCCTGCATGTATTAGCAAATTTCTTTCCTGATGTCGAATTTATAACTTGTAACAGTAATTTTCTCTGAATGAAACATATTGTTTTTTCTCAAATTTATCATTTCATATCTTCAATTATTATTTTGCCATCCATATTCTCCAAAAGGGAATAGTAAGGGATATTGTAGTGGATCATAGCATCTGTAGTAATCAGGTATTGTTTCTAAGATGTTTGATCGTGATTGGACTGACATAGTTCGTATTCCAAGTTCTTCATCTTCATTTTCAGTAATCCAAATTGTTGCCACTTATGATGCAGTACGTTTGTTGTGTACTCGTGTCACAGCCCCACCTCCTGCCCCCTACTACTGTACATGCTAGAGGGCAACAGGGTGTGGGACTGCGATCAAAGGTAGTGAATGCCACTCAGGTGAGAGTGCACTCAACGCTGTTGAAAAAAAAGAAATCAAAGCAAACCACGAAGGAAAACAAAACTCCAAACACAACCATCAAAAGCTAGGCAAACTAAAATCAAAATATTTACAAGAGCTCCAAAATTATTACAAATATGTCTAGGGCACTAGAGGCCCAACAAAATTACATAACACTGAATCAAAAAAACTATATGGCCAAACTACCATCTAAAACCTACAATCGAACAAAAGCTTCCTCGTCAAGTTCGGGGCTCCAACCGTCACAGGGATCATCCACCCGTCTGTCCTCAAATCGTGAGTTATCACTCTACAATGGAGAAAGTCAAAAGAATGAGCTATGAAGCCCAATAAGTTGATCAAAGCGCCATGCATTCATGCCTATACATAGTTATTCATAATCGTCCCCAAGATTTATGCAGGTTTTACAACATGGGGGTCATGCATAACAGTTCTTTTTATCAGTAATGTGTCGTGAATAATTTCTTTCATGATGGAGCAAGCACAAATCCGATACCAGATATCACATGAGCTAACACTCTATCAAACCTTTCTATTGAAATAATAGATCAATAATTCAAGCAAACAGATAATAACTGCAAGCAATCCTAATATCATATATTATCGAAGTAGAAGCTCTATCAATGTAGCCATGCTAATCTCATTACTTATGCTTCGACCATTACTCAAGAGGGAAGACAATGATAAATGGATGACCCATTTCGTATTGTCTTCACACACACACATACACATACGCAATCCCCAGCGCACTTCGGGGCTTTTAATAGGCGGTGACTTTGCAAGATGCAACCCTCATTTACTATCTAATTGGAGGGCATTACACCACTAATTGATGACCCATTGCGTAGTGCTACTTATGTATATATTGCGTGGCGCGACCTACCCATATGACTCACATCCTAACTCCCTTCCTATCATCGGGAATCAGGGAAGATCTCAATTGCCGGCATAACTTTTGTATCATATCATATCACATTATACTACCAGCAGATGGCCTGTTGCGTAGTGCCCCATATCACATCTGTAGCATGTCTCATTTCAACCCTGCACATTCAATATTTCAAAGCATGTCTTATTACGCCCATGCACATTCAATAATTCATAGGCATGTCTTATTACAACCATGCACATTCAATATTTCAAAGCATGTCTTATCATGCACATTCAATAATTCATATACATGTTTTATTATAACCACGCACATTCAATATTTCAAAGCATGTCTTATTACAACCATGCACATTCAATAATTCATAGGCAAGTCTTATTTCAACCATGGACATTCAATAATTCATAGGCATTCACTATTTCATAGCAGAGCAGAAATTCCAACGTGACAGTCTTACTGAAAAATGGGCATGACTTTCAATCCATAGGAAATTTCATCATGATTCTAAAACCATTTTAAAAATATACTTATACATCTTTCTTTTAGAAGTGGTTTGGTCTCATTCTAAGACATTTTGGTCAGTAAACAATACTACACAAAACATGTGATAGTTCTGAAAAATTCAGCACAAATTCTAGTGTGGTATCCTTGTAGATAAATGAAGATAATTTTCGAATCATGAGGAATTTGATCATGCTTCTTGGACTATATTCAAAATAGATTCATACATCATTCTTTCAAAAGTGGTTTTAACTCATTTTGACATAATTTGGTTAGTAAACCATTCAATAGAAAAACATGTAAAGTTTTTGGAAAATTTCCTGTTATCACTATAGTGACATCTTTATAGAAAAAGGGTCATAATTTCTAGACCACATGGAATTTCTTTTCATTCCAAAACTATATTTAAAGTAGACTCACTCATATTTTATTCAAAAGTGGTTTGAGCAGATTCTGACATGATTTGTTTAGTAAACCGTTCAATATAAAAACATATGGAGTTTCTGGAATTTCTTTTCACAATTCGAGCATATTCTAGAAAATAACTCATAACTTTCCAATAAAAGAGATATTGATATGGGGTCTTTTCCCTTTTAAAATAAACTCAAAGAGGTACTTCCCCACAAAATTTCATAATCAATGGAGGTAATTTCAGTACTCAAACAATTACTCAAAGGAAAGTCACAATCCTAGAAAAACGGAATGCATACTTAACTAAATTTCAAAAGCATATTTCCACAATCATATACTTATCCTTACTCAATTTTCATTCTAAAACAATTAAGTTGCATGTGCATCGAACAAGGCATGAGACATGGGATCTTAAATCGCCTTACATGCACCAAAGACTCCAAGTTTCCCCCACACAAGCCAAGCTTCCAAAATGGTTTCAAGCTTGAGGTTCTAAGCGTTTTGAAGGGAGGTCATGGGAGAGAGTGAGAGAGAAAAACTCTTGAGTGGGGTGTGAAGGGAGGTACTTATAAGCAAAGAGGGGGAGGCAGTAGGCAGGTGGCATGCATGAGGCACACAAGTGTCATACAGTGGCATACATTTAGTGGCATACAAGTGACATACATGTGCCACATGGCACTCATAGAAGTTCCCTGGACAGCCATATACATTCACTCTCGGCAGCAACGCTCACGATGGTGTTGTTCTAGGCGGCAATGCGAGCAAAAACTTCCTCCTTGACGGCAATGCTCATGGCAGTAACAAGCATGGTGGCAACACGTACGACAACTTACTCCTTGGCAGCAATGCTCATGGCAGTAACACGCACGGTGGCAACATACACGGCGGTGTCGCGCACGGCGGCATCACGCACGACGGTGACGTGCACTGTGGTGTCGCGCACCGCGGTGACACGCACAATAGCATCCTCGTCACGCACGGTGACCTCCTTTGTCACACACCGCAGCTTCCTTCGTCATGCATGTTGGGTTCCTTCGTCATGCACGGAGGGTTCTTACATCATCCCCCCCTTAAGAAGGATTTTTTCCCCAAAATCATACTCCTGCTAATCAAACAATTGGGGGTACTTATCCTGAATCTCAACTTCCCACTCCCAGGTCGACTCTTCTCATGAATGGTATTGCCATAAAACATGGACCAGAGGGATCCCCTTATTACGCAATACCTGCACACTGCTCGATGAAGGTCAGATCTTTTGTGATCAGAATTGGTTCATACCTCAGAGTATGGGACGGGTTGGATTGGTACTTCCTTAACAGAGGTATATGAAACACACTCTTGACGTTCGCCAAGTTGGGTGGTAGGGCAAGTTGTTATGCCACGCCTCTCACACTCTCCACAATTTCAAAAGGTCCAATTTAACGCGGGCTCAACCTCCCTTTCTTGTCAAATCTCATAATGCCTTTAGTTGGCAATACCATCGAGAAAACCTTATCATCGACCTCAAACTCGATGTTTCTTCTTCGGTTATGGGTATAACTCTTTTGCCGATTCGGAGCTGTCCTGAGCCTATCTTGAATCAAAGAAATCTTTTCTGATGTCATCTGGACAATTTCTGGTCCTAAAATCCTTCTTTCATCAATCTCATCCCAACAAATGGGTGACTTGCATTTTCTTTGATACAGGGTCTCAAAAGGCGCAATCTGAATACTGTCTTGGAAGCTGTTTTTATAGGCGAATTCAATCAGGGGTCAATGATCATTCCAATGTCCCTTAAAGTCAAAGACGCAAGCCCTTAACATATCTTTTAAGGTCTGAATGGTCCTCTCTGATTGTCCATCAGTCTGGGGGTGGAAGGCAGTGCTAAAAGTAAGCCTCGTCCCCAAGGCTGATTGCAGACTAGCCCAAAACCTAGAGGTAAATCTAGTGTCCCTATCGGACATGATGCTGACTGATATTCCATGCAACCTGACTATCTCCTTGATGTATAGCTGGATCAGGTTTTTCAAGGTGTAGGTCATGCGGATCAACAAGAAGTGGGTAGCTTTGGTTAGCTGGTCCACAACGACCCAAATACTATCATGCCCATAACTCGTTCTAGGCAAACTAGAGACAAAGTCCATAGCAATGTGCTCCCATTTCGATTCTAGCATGGGTAAGGGCTGCAGCAATCCGGCGGGTCTTTGATGCTCAACTTTCACTTGTTGGCATGTCAAGCACTTAGAGATAAACAATGCTACTTCCTTTTTCATTTCGTTTCACTATAACGTTTTCTTCAGGTCCTAATAGATTTTAGTACTCCTAGATGTATAGTATAACGAGAGCGGTGAGCTTCCTCCAAGATAGCTCTCTTCACATCGTTATTATTCGGGATACAGGCCCGAATTTTGAATCTCAACAAGTCATCACTGCTCATAGAGAAATTATCTTTTCTTCCCAGCTTCATTTCTTTGAAAAGTTTCATGAGCTGGGGATCTTTCTTTTGTCCCAACAAGATCCATTGAAAAAGTTGTGGCTCTATCCTTATGTAAGTTGTCATACTTACCATACCACCAAGGGGTGGAGCTGGGTGCCATCCAACTACATCCTCTAACAACTTCATCTATCAGACCATTAGATGAGCTACCGATATTACGGGCTTCCTACCTAAAGCATCTGCTACTGCATTAGTTTTACCTGGGTGATATTGGATGGTACAATCATAATCGTTCAATAGGTCCATCCATCTCCTTTACCTCATGTTCAACTCCTTCTCGAAAAACAAGTACTTGAGGCTCTTATGGTCCGTAAATACCTTAAATTAGGCTCTATAGAGGTAGTGTCTCCATATTTTCAAGGCGAATACTATAGCCACAAGCTCTAAATCATGTGTTGGTTAATTCTGTTCATATGCAATGACCTTCACTCGCTTCATAAGCAGACATTCGAGCCCTTTATGAGAGGCATCGGTGTAAACTGCAAAGTCCTCATTTCCTCTAGTAAGGTCAGTATCGGAGCCGTAGTCGGTCTCTTCTTTAGCTCTTGAAAACTTTTCTCACAGTCATCTGACCATACAAATATACATTCTTCTGGATTAGACCATTCAGAGGGAGCGCTATTTTTTAAAATCCTTCTACAAAGCATCTATAATAACCTACTAACCTCAGAAAACTATGGACCTCTGACACATTTGTTGGTCTTCCCCACTTGAGCAGGGCTTCAACCTTAAAAGGGTCAACCGCAACCCCATCCTTAGAAATAACGTGCCCTTGGAAGGCCACACTAGGAAGCCAAAACTCACTCTTGGTCAATTTGGCATATAACTTTTTCGACCTTAAAGCCTGAAGGACCACTCTCAAGTGCTGCTCATGCTCTTCTAAGCTCTTCGAAGACAACAAAATATCATCGATAAAAACCACAACAAAATCATCCAAAAAGGGATTGAAAATTATATTCATCAGATCCATGAAAACAGTTGGGGCATTAGTCATTCCAAACGGCATTACTAAACATAGTGGCCATATCAGGTTCTTAATGCAGTCTTGGGAACATCCCCCTCCTTAACCTGCAGTTGATGATAACCTAATCGGAGATCAATCTTAGAGAACCCTTGGGCCCCTTGAAGCAGGTCAAAGAGGTCATCATCTTAGGCAGGGGGTACTTGTTCTTCACTGTTACTTGATTCAACTGCCTATAGTCTATGCAAAGTGTCATGGATCCATCCTTCTTCTTTACATACAGAACTGGCGCACCCCAAGGTGACACACTGGGTCGGATGAATCCATTTCCCAACAATTCCTGCAATTGCTCCTTCAGCTCCTTCAATTCTGTTGGGGTCGTCCTATAAGGGGCTTTAGAGATGGGAGAAGTATCAGGGACCACATCTATCTCAAACTTTATCTCCCTTACTGGAGGCAAGGATGATAATTCCTCGGGAAAGACCTTTGGGTATTCTCTTACCACTGGTATCTCTTCTAACTTGGACTAGACGTCCCGATTCTCTATCACATAAGATAAGTATCCAACACATCTTTTAACCAAAAGATGGTAAGCCCAAAGGGCCGAAATAAAATGTAGAAGGGGAACCTCCTTGATACCAACAAAGTGCAACTCAAGTTGTATATGGTGTCTAAGGGTAACAGTCTTATCATCAACAGTGGCATGGAGTGTGGATAACCAATCCATGCCCAAAATAATATCAAAGTCCTGAAAATCTAGAAGTATCAAGTCTATGGGCAAGACGCACCCCTCAAGCAAAACCCCACATTGTTTGTATATCATGTTAGTTTCCATAGAATCCCCCATATGCGTGCACACTACTAAAGTCCAGTCAAGAAGTGAAGGTTCAACATTTAGATGGCATGCAAAATGAGGTGCAACGAAAGAATGAGAGAATCCAGGGTCAATTAAAATTCTAGCCTCTTTACCATAAATAGAGAGCTTACCTCAGATCACTGAGGTAAGCCTTTGCCTCCTGTTCTGTCAGCACAAACACCCAACCCTGAGTTTTCAGTCTATCTTCAGGCTTCATCATAAGGCAGTTCTTGATCAGGTGCCCAAGCTTGCCACATCGATAATATGTTCTCGACTTCTTGTAGAACTCAGTCAAGGAGTGGTTATTCAATCCTCACATCACCCGGAAAGGTCTTTTGGATTTTCACATTGCCCTGAGTAGGACTTCCCTTATAGTCTCTTCTAGGAGGCGACCGAGTCTTCCTCCCAAAACCCCTGAATAGAGCAGACCTTACTCTCCCTTCCTTCTTCAATCGGAACTCTTCACAATCTCTCTCAATCTTCATGGCTAAGTCTACTAATGGGGAGAATGTCTTAAGATTGATTGACATTATTCTCTTTCGGATATCTTGCCTGAGGCCCCTCTCAAACATGTTCGCCTTACGCGACTCTGTATTGATGATATGTGGCGCGTAGCGGGAGAGCTCTGCAAATTTAGCAGCATACTGCTCCACTGACAATCCCCCTGCTACAACTCAATAAATTCCACTTCATTTCTTTCTCGGACTAAATAAGGGAAGTACTTCTCATTAAATGCCACTAGAAAACTTTCTCAGGTTGCCGCAGTTCGTATCTCCTCTTAGGATTGCCTCACTGAACCCCACCAGTGCTCGGCATCCCCTTCTATCATAAGGGTCCTCAGTCTCACTTTCTGCTCATCAAAACAGTGCAATACTTCGAAAATATTTTCTACTTGCCTCCTCCATTTTTTAGCCTTTTCCACTCCTCCATGTCCCAAGAATGCTAGAGGTACAAGTCTTTTGAACCTCTCAATGAAACCACTATCCGACTGATCTAGGGCATAAGCAGCTGGGACCGGCATATAGTCCTTCATCATTTGAGTCATGGCCTCGAGCGTCTTGAAGAATTCCTCAAGGCCTCTCTTTTCCAAGTACTCGACCTCGCGTTATTAGCACGAGTCCTCGTCATCTCAACCTATAACAAGAACATCCAGTTACTAACCTATCCAAAACCACCCTAAGGACACTTCTAAGACTCTCTAGACCAAGAATCCCATCATGACTGCTCTGATACCATAAATTGTCACAGCCCCGCCTCGTACCCCCTGTCATACATACTAAAGGGCAACAGGGTGTGGGACCGTGACCAAAGGTAGCGAATGCCACTCAGGTGGGAGTGCACTCGACGCTTTTGAAAAGAAGGAATCAAATCAAACCACGAAAGAAAACAAAACTCCAAGCACAACCATCAAAAGTTGGGCAAACTAAAACCAAAATATATATAAGAGCGCCAAAATTATTACAAATATGTCTATGGCACTAGAGGCCCAACAAAATTACATAACATTGAAACAAAACAACTATATGGCAAAACTTCCATCTAAAACCTACAATCGAACAGAAGCTTCCTCATCAAGTTTGGGGCTCCAACCATCACCGCGATCACCCACCTGTCCATCCTCAAATCGTGAGTTATCAGTCTACAATGGAGAGAGTCAAAGGAATGAGCTATTAAGCCCAGTAAGTATATCAAAGCGTCGTGCATTCCTACCTATACAAAGTTATTCATAATCGTCCCCAAGATTTATGCAGGTTTTATAACATGGGGGTCATGCATTATAGTTCTTTTTATTAGCAATGTGTCGTGAGTAATGTTTTTCATGATGGGGCAAGCACAAATCAGATATCCGATATCATATTAGTTAACAGTCTATCAAACCTTTCTATTGAAATAATACATGAATAATTCAAGGAAACATATAATAATCGCACACAATCCTAATATCATATATTCCTGAAGTAGAAGCTTTATCAATCTGACCAAGCCAATCCCATTGCTTAAGACTTCTACAATTACTCAGGAGGGAATATAATGACTAATAGATGACCCATTTCGTAATGTCTTCACTCACACATACAATCCCCGACGCGCTTTGGGGCTTTTGATAGGCAATGGCTTTGCATGACACGACCCGCATTTACTCACTAACTGGAGGGTGTTACACCACCAATGGATGACCCATTCCGTAGTACCACTTATACATATATTGGGGGCCACGACCTACCCATATGACTCACATCCTAACTCCCTTCCTATCATCGGGAGTCAGGGAAATATCTCAACTGCCGGCATAACTTTTGTATTATATCATATCACATAAGCATGTCTTATTACAACCATGCACATTCAATATTTCAAAGCATGTCTTATCATGCTCATTCAATAATTCATAGGCATGTCTTTATGCACATTCAATAGTTTAAAGCATGTCTTATTACAACCACACACATTCAATAATTCATAGGCATGTCTTATTTCAACCATACACATTCAATAATTCATAGGCATTCACTATTTCATAGCAGAGCAAAAATTCTAGTGTGACAGTCTTATCGAAAAATGGGCATGACTTACATTCCATAGGAAATTTGGTCATGGTTCCAAAATCATTTTTAAAATAGACTCATTCATCTTTCTTTTAGAAGTGGTCTGGTCACATTCTAAGACATTTTGGTCAATAAACAATGTTATACAAAACATGTGATAGTTCTAGAAAATTCTGTAGAAATTCAATTATAGTATCTTAGTAGAAAAACCAACATAATTTTTAAATCATGGAGAATTTGATCATGCTTCCCAGACTATTTTCAAAATAGATTCGTACATATTTCTTTTAGAATTGGTTTGAACTTATTCTGACATAATTTGGTCAGTATGCCATTCAATACAAAAACATGCAAAGTCTCTTAAAGTTTTCCTGTTATCACTACAGTAATATCTACATAGAAAAAGGGGCATAACTTCCAAACCATAGGGAATTAAGTTTTGATTCCCTTAAAATATTTAAAATAGACTCACTCATCTTTCTTTCAAATGTAGTTTGAGCTCATTTTGACATGATTTGATTCTAAATTGTTCAATACAAAAACATGTAGAGTTTATGAAATTTCTTTCGACAATTCTAGCATTTTCTAGCAAATGACTCATAACTTTCTAATAAAAAATATATTTATATGGGGTATTTTCTCCCTTAAAATAGACTCAAAGAGGTACTTCCCCATAAAATTTCATAATCAATAGAGGTAATTTCAGTACTTAAATAATTACTCAAAGGAGAGTCACAATCCTGGAAAATCAAAGTGCATACTAAACAAAATTTCAGGAGCCTATTTTCACAATCACATCCATATCCATACTCAATTTTCATTCTTTAACAATTAAGTTGAACATGCATCAAACAAGGCATGAAGCATGGGATCTTAAATCCACTTACATGCACCAAAGACTCTAAGTTTTCCCCCACACAAGCCAGGCTTCCAAAATTATTTCAAGCTTGAGGTTCTAAGTGTTTTGAAATAGAGGTCGTGGGAGAGAGAGGGAGAGAGAAAAACTCTTGAGAGGGGTGTGAAAGGAGGTACTTATAAACAAAGAGGGGGAGGCAGCAGACAGGTGGCATGCAAGGGGCACACAAGTGTCATACAATGGCATTCAGTGTGGCATACATGTGTAACATGGCACTCATAGAAGTTCCCTGGACGGCCTTATATATTCACTCCCGGCGGCAACGCGCACGGCCGCTTCCTCCTTGGCAGCAACGCTCATGACAGTAACATGCATGGAGGCTTCCTCCTTGGCAGCAATGCTCATGGCAATAACACGCACGGGGGCATAGCGTACAGCGACATCACGTACGGTGGCATAGCGCACCGAGGTGTCGTGCACAACGGTGACGCACACAGCAATGTTGCACACAGCAGTGTCGCGCACGGTGGTGACGTGCACGTCAGCATCCTCGTCATGCACAACAGCTCCTTCGTCATGCGTAGTGGCTTCCTTCGTCATGAGCAGTGGCTTCCTTTGCCATGCACAACGACTTCTTTCGTCACGCACGACGGGTCCTTACAACTCATTGATCTATGTTAGGAATACAAGAGAATAACTCCCTGGCTTAACTTGCTTTGCGTTGGTACTGGATAAGAAGAAGAACTCGACTTCTATTGCTTTTAGTTAAGTGCTTAGTAAAGTCCTCGCTTGCTTCCCTTGTGGGTTAGCGTTAGGTGCTTGCATCTTTAGTGCTTTCCTACTGGGTTTGACTAGGCAAGGGTGAGTCGGGCCTTGTCAATATCGAATGCTATTTTGTTCCAACAATATCTTGTATTTTTCTAAGTTCTCGATTTCAATAAGACTTCGGAACACTTTCACTAAAAGATTGTATATTCTTAATGTGGTTTGAATGTGTTCAACTACTATTGGATCTAAATTGGTTATTTGGTGTTGTCTGTTGCTTGTCTCATTTTTTGTATCATAATAATATAATTGTAGAAATCTCAGTTTATCAGTTTCTGGAATCAATTGTGGAGCATAGTTGTATAACTGACCTCTTATTTTAAATATGTAAACTCCTTTTTTGTGATAATGATTTTCCATTGTTTCAGGCACTAAGAATATAGTGAACTGAAATGTTGAATTATATCCTCGGGTATGTCCTTGGAATATTTTGCAATGTCAGCCTTTCCTATAAATAATTCTCATATTTCTAATGGAGGCTCTATGTATGATAGTAGAATATGTCCCTTGCAACAACAAAAGCCGGGTGGCTTATATTGTAGTCTCATCGCGTGATAGTGTGAGCTATTTGAAAGTATCTCTATGTAGTTTTCCATAGTTTCGAAAACTAATGTATCATCTTTTGTGGCATGTTTGATCTTTTGTTTGTTTTGTGTTCTAGTTATGGCACGCATTCATGCTGCATAACGATATTCCCTAGATCGCTTTCATGTTTGTGATTGTTGTTGCTTCCCTATATGCAGCATTACTTTTCCTTGAAAGAAAAACGATACTGATTAGTAAAAAATTATTGGAGAAAAATGTAAGTAGCATTGTAATAGCTGATCTGAGAGAGTAAAATAAACAATGATGATGGACATTGTAGTGAAGATATATATCTACAACTACTTATCATTTTTTATATAACATTTCTATAATGTAGAATTATGATGTAATTCTTGGTATAATACAAAATTTTCCAAAAATGAATCAACCTAATTGTCTTCTGACAAAGTGAAATATAAGAAACAAGTTTAAGATTAGAGACTGTATTTGTAAGATAAGACAAAATATGATATATAATAATAATAAAAGATAATATATTTGGATAAAGATTCCTCTTACATTTTCTTCAAAATATATCTCTCAAGTCGTTGATGTTGGAGGCTGCTCCTATAAAAATTTTTGATGATGAAGACGATGAATGAAAATGTAGAAATATAATTGTTTTAAAATTGATGTAACATATTTCTTAGATTGTAGCCTATAACCAAAATCTTGTAGGCACAAAAAAGTTTAACAAATCGAATTAATATAGTTTGTACCTTTGCTTACTAATCTCTTAAGCTTCCAAGTTGTTGACACTCTAAGATGCTCCTATAAACAAATAAATTTTAGTACTGCTTATAAATAATTATTAACACATAAAAAAGTAAAGTCAATAAGTTAGTTTGAGATTTCCGTGTCTTTCACACACACACATATATCTATATATATAATAACAACAAAATCCAAAAATTAAGAAGGAAAAAAAATGGTATTATTATACATATAACTTGAAAAAGTCACATATAAGTACCTTTCTAATTAATAAGAAGTAATTAATAAGAAGTAAGAGATAGGAGAGACTCACACAACAATCCCTTGCAAGTAAAGATTTAGGAGAAGTTCAAATGACATACAGAAATTGTTATATTTGTGTTTTTTCTTTTTTTAATACTTTTAGGAGTTTTCCAAACAAAATCTTGATTGGAACCTTTAACGATAATTTCAAAGGACATCTCAATCCTAGAAGCAAACCTATTTAAAAGTGGTAATTTGAAATTTAAATGTAATTTGTGTAGAAACTTTACTTTTGCTCTATTTAAACAATTATATAAATAGGAAAATAAAATAAATAAATAGTACCTGTTATATAATGAGTTGGTGTTATTTGTGTCAACTTTGTTTACTTCTAATAAGGTTTCCCTACAAAGATGAAGGTGATGTCATACTTAAAGAATATGAAGTTCTACTTTATAATGGATATATATCATCTAAAAGTTTATTTTCTTTGGGAATTTACATGAGGTTTCATGAATTTAGTTTATGCAGATAAAACACGACAATTTGCATATTTGTTTTTGTCATTATGATTTGTTGAACTGTTTGTCTCAAGTTAACATCTTCTCAAGACAAAGAGAGAGAGGCAGTGCTGCGAGGATCGTGCTTTGTCCAGCCGAAGCTGCTTTGTTACTCTTTATTTTGGTATCCAAACCAAAGTCCGAGGCTAACTCTAAAGCTGAGATGAAACAGTTGATCGACACCCAGTCACAAATCTGCTCATGTTATAAATATATATGAATAGTAATATAGGTGGAATCCTAGTCATCAAATCTTCATCATGTGGTTCAAAATATATATCACAATTTTAGTTTTAATTTTTTTATAAATCTGATTAAGATGAAATTTGGGTGTACATACGTAACACTATTTTGCAACATATAAAAATATATGAAAAAATATTTTAAAAAATTTAAAATGACTAAATTAAGCCTGTCATTTTTCAGGGGTATATTTTGATCATTTTATATTTTGGGAAATTTTTTTTATATGTTTTTTAATTGTGTGTCCTATTTTTTAGTACACACTTCTAAAATTTCAATATGATTCAATTTCTAGAGAAAATATTAAAATTCATCTAGTGATATGCATTTTGAACCATATTATGAACTCTGATGGCTCCCATTAGCAAATATTGAGAACCTCTGATTGATTTTTTGCTCTTTTGGGAGTGTATTTTCACCAAATATAAAATGGCTTGTCATAGAAGCAATGTAAATCATTTCCTTACGAGAGAAAAGCGATATCCAGTGAAGATAAGTTTTCGGAAAAGAGTGATCTGGGGTTTTGCTCGTCAATTAGCAAACCCTAACTATTATTATGCCCTTGTAAACTAGATTTATTAGTGTTTCTTAGGGGTGCATAATTAGTTGACGGAATCAAAAAAATAAATCAGTTGATGGTATTATGGTAAGAAAAATGGATTTGATATTTCTTTTTTGGGAGAGTCTGGGTTGGCTAGCTGGTTGACAGCTACAGTAATCGCCCAATGACTCAGATTGAATATTGGCTGATTCAATTGTCATAATTGTATTTCATATTTTAATTTTAATTTTTTGCTACAAATTCAAATCACTGAAATTTGGAGAGTCTATTTTAAAAAAATAGACGAATCTAATAAAAATATCAAAAAAATAATTCACAAAAAGTAAATAGATCAAACTACCTCTAAAATTTTAGGGATATTTTGATCAATTTATTTTTTACAAGTAAGTTTTTAATATTTTTTTTAGGTATGCCTTGATGAGAAAATTATATGTTTCAAATTTCATGTGATTTAGATTTGTAGAAAAAAATTAAAATTTAAATATGAAATGTAATCGTGACTATCAGATTGGGTCAGATTCAATTTGAGCTGTTGGGTTTATCCTATTCCATCAGCCCATGGGCTGACGAGATCTTTTCCCTTCTTTGCTAATGTGAAGTAATCTCTATAAATCTAACAACAAATGATGAAAATAATAAAAATCGATTGATTTTATCAAAAAATGCCAAAAGGGAAAGAAAACAACTTTTCAAAAGTTGTTACAGTAATTTCGTGGAGAAGTAGGATAAACAAAACCATGTTTTAGATTATAACATAGTTATGCAAACCCTGGTTATGCCAAAACCTGGTTATTGAGAAATTACTGTTTGGATAGCTTGTAGATAATACCCAGGTTATGCAAAATCTCTCATTTGGGTATAATACCAAGGTTATGCAAAATTCCTCATTTGGGTCGTCTATTTGCATAACTTAGGTTTACACTATTGGGCAAGCTTTCTATACTTCCCATACAGCATAGAAGTTATATCCTCCCCCTTATCCAACTATCCATTCTGAATGGAGAGCTAAGATTGCCCCACTCACAATGGCACGTCATTATACTATTTTTTTAAATTTTTTTCCATATACTATTTTGATACCAAATTTTAGATATTCATTCCTCTATTAAACTCACACTAGCAAAAAATGTAAACAAATATTTTCAATAAAATAAAATGACCAAAATACCCCTAAAAGATTCAAGGGGTATTTTGATCATTATATTTTATCAAAAAATTATTTTTAATATTTTTTATAGGTACACCCCAATGAACGTACCAAATTTCATATTCATACAATTTGTATAAAAAAAAACTAAAAATAAAATACTTTGAGATGTCAGATCTAAGATCAAACGGTGAGTAGCTCTCTTGATCAAAATTGGATGGATGGATGGTAGGGAGAGGATAGAACTTCAATGCTGTAGGGGAAGCATAGAAACCTTTCCCTATACTATTTAGGACATATTTGGTAGGTACGAAATATTTTTGTGCAAAATATTTTCATGTGAAAATTACATTACACATATTTGGTATCCAACAATACATATAAAAAAAATTTACCATTATAAAAGATTTTACCAAAATTTTAGAGAGAGAAACTATACTTAATTTTTAGAGAGAGAAACTACCTAAAAACTTTTAGAGAGAGAAACTATCTCAATAATTTTAGAGAGAAAATAGTTTCTCTCCAAATATTTTGAGATAGTTTACCTCTCTAAAAGTTTGAAATTTTATATAGTTCAAAATTTCTCTCTCTAAAATTTTTGAGATGGTTTCACCTTCAAAAAAATTTAAGGTAGTTTCTCTCTCTAAAATTTGATATAGTTCCTCTCACTAAATTTTAAAATACTTTCCCTTTCTAAAACTTAAAATTTGAGAAAGTTTCTCAAAAACTTTAAGATAGTTTCTTTTTCTAAATTTTTTTAAGTAATTTCTCTCTCCAAAACTTGATATAGTTTCACTATCTAAAGTTTTAAGATACTTTTTCTCTAAAACATTAAATTTGATATAATTTCTTTCTCTAAAAGTTTGAGATAATTCTCTTTCTAAAACGTTTTTGGTTGTTTCTCTCTCTAAATTTTGATGTAGTTTCTCCCTCTAAAACTTAAAATTGGTATAGTTTCTCTCTCTAAATTTTTTATTATAGTTACTCTCTAAGAAAAATAAGGTGGTTTCTCTCTCTAAAATTTGATATAATTTCTCTCTCTAAATCTTTAAGATACTCTCTCTCTTTCTCTCTAAAGCATAAAATTTGAGATAATTTCCTTTTAAAATTTTTGATATAGTTTATCTTTCTAAAAATTTATGTATTTTCTCTCTCTAAAATTTTAAGATACTTTCTCTCTCTAAAACTTTAGATAGTGAAGCTATATCAAATTTCTCTTTCTAAAATGTTTAGGTAGTTTCTTTATCTAAAATTTGATATAGTTTCACTATCTAAAAATTTACTATACTTTCTCTCAAAAACTTGAAAGTTGAGATAGTTTGTTTATCTAAAACTTAAAATTTGAGATAGGTTTTCTCTCTAAAATATTTCATATAATTTCTCTCCCCAAAATTTGATATAGTTTCTCTCTATAAAATTTTAAAATTTGTTTTCTCTATAAAACTTGAAATTTGAGATAGTTTCTCTCTAAAATTTTATGATAGTTTCTCTCCCTAAATATTTTGGGTAGTTTCTCTATCTAAAATTTGATATAGTTTCTCTCTTAAATTTTGAGACACTTTCTCTATCTAAAACTTAAAATTTGAGATACTTTCCCTCCCTAAAAATTTTGAGATAGTTTATCTCTCTAAAACATTTCAAGTAATTTCTCTCTCTAAAAATTTTCATGTAATTTCTTTATCTAAAATTTGATTAGTTGCTCTCTCTAAAGTTTTAAGATACTTTCTCTCTAAAAATTCAAATTTGAAATGGTTCTGCTTTCTAAAATTCTTGAAATAGTTTCTCTCTCTAGAATTTGATATATTTTATCCCTCTAAAATGTTAAGATACTTTATTCATCTACAATTTATAATTTGATATAATTTCTCTCTTTAAAATTTTTGAGAAAGGTTCGCTTTCTAAATTTTTTAGGTAATTTCTCTCTCAAAAATGCGATATGATTTCTCTGTCTAAAATTTTAAGATACTTTCACTATCTAAAACTTTAATTTTAATATAGTTTATCTCTAAAAAATTTGAGGGAGTCTCTCTCCAAAGTTCATTAGAATTGATTGTATTCAAAGAGTCACTCTTAATAATACGCGGAACATTTTTAAAATGCTGAATCAAAATACGCACATCTTGGAGAACAGCTTCAACCTCCGCCAAATTGGCCGAAGTTCTTCCACATGGTACACCATAACAAATAAGCACTTCCCTATTCGAATTCATAATCACCCCTCCAAAACCAGCTGGCCCAGGATTCTCATGTGAACTTCCATCAAAATTCAACTTAATAGATCCATGTAGAGGTGGATACCACACTTGAACTAGTCTAGCCTTAGTGGTTCTCTGGCATATCAAATTTGACATATCTAAACTAATATCAGCCTCAGTCACACCAAATCCCTCTCTTGTAATAACCAGCTCCAAATAGTGTGTACAATTCGCATCTTAACTACCCCAACTTTGGATTATCTACATTCAAATACCCTATTATTTCTTTCTTTCCATATCTTCTACAAAACTGCAGCTCTTGCAATCAGCCAAATCGTTTTTCTAATACCCATGAGACCTACAAAATCCCAGTATTCCAATTTCAGAGTATGATTCTCCAGGGTAACCATCGAGATTTCAAGCATTTGAAAAATCCAACACCATGTATTGTGAGTAAAATAGCAGTGTAAAAATAAATGATCACCACTTTTGACGTCTTCTTTACATAATAGACACATTTACCACCACTTTTGCCCCCTTGATGAGATTGTCCACGGTTAAACTTTTGCCTTGAAAAAGAATCCATAAGAAACATCTCACTTTCAATGGCACCGTCCATTTCCAAATTTTACGCAATGACTCCCATCTCCAACTTAATCTATCATAAAATAATAGATCATATGCATATCGCACACTGAATTGGCCATCATTATTTTTCTCCCATATAATTTCATCCTCTATAGTTTGTGAGATATGCCTCTTTGGATAATAGTCGTAATTTCTGCAAACTATTGAACCACAGTATCTGGCACCCTATTTCTAGACAACTGTACATTCATCTGTGCTACCCCACCTCGCATATCCACCATCTCAGCTACTGTCGAGTACTTATTGATTGACAATTCAAATAGATTAGGAAACTGGTGTTTTAAAGATTTCCCTTCCACCCACTTATGATGCCAAGACAAAATTGAGTTTCCACTACCAAAAATCCACCTCGGACAACTAAGAAGCAATACTCTCAAGCCCATATGATTAATTTGATACATAATAATGCAAATCTCTTACATTGTTTGGAAACATGTTGAATTACTCATTTTCCTCTATAAAGTAAATTAGAGTATAACTTAAGTCGGCATTAGTTTTTGGAAAAAGTTTATATAATGGTGAGGCCCAAAGAATCAAATTAAGGTGCACCTTAAAAAAATCACTAGAAATGTTTTGATGCCCAAAAATCCTCAAATGGATCATCTTGACCTCAAGATGTATGGATATGAGAAAAAATGGATTTCAAGTTTTAGAAAATGTGCACCTTGTAATTCATTTTTTACGCCATCAATATTCAAAATTTACAAGTGTTTAAAGATCTGCCCGATCTTATACTATTTTTGAAGTTTTAAATCTTATAGTTAGAGATGAAAATAAATTTTCAGGCCATTACAAAGATTTTCAATACCGAAATAACTTCTTTCAATACCACTTGAAGGTGCACCTTACTTTGATTGTTTAGGGCCTCAGCCTTATACAAACAATACCCTTTCAGTTTTTTGAGGAGTAACCAATGAAAACGAACCATTCAGCGCACATTATCATATGTGGTGCTAAAAAGTAAAAGTGGATGGCTATAGTGATAGTGATCTTATTAACTAATAGGAATAAACTTTTCTTAATTTATAACGAAAAAATTATATCTCACTTTATATCATTGTAAATCTAAATAAACCCCGTCTCTATAGAACATGGACCCCTTCAATTTAAAAATAATAATAATATGAAACGCATTCTCTACTTTTTTTTCATTAGTTATATTACAATATTTATTCTTTTTCTTTTTTTTTTCTAGTGACCCTGTCATCCAAATAGAATTTGGAATGCCACAATTAAACAACTCATGATGTTCACCAAATGTAAGAGAGAGAAAGAGAGAGAGAGAGAGAGAGAGAGAGAGAGATGTTTTCAAGGGAGGTTGAGAGAGAGATAGCGTGTGGAAGGGGTCTACGTGTGACAGAGAGAGAGGTGGCTTTTCCAAAGTTTGGATAACAAGGTCATAAGAGAAAAGACAAATGATAAATATTATAACTTAAACAGGTACGAAAGGGCTTAAACATCATTTTCTTTTCATTTAGAGGGGGTTTATGGGCTTTTAATGAAACTAGGGGTTTATTTGGGATTTAATTATATGAAGGAGATGTATGTACTTTTCCCTTATAAGAGTGCTTATGTTTGATACAAAGGCCGAACTCATCCTTCGCCGTCCAATGTGAGATGCAGTGGCTAGGTTTTGAAAATCTTTCTTAAAGAAATATATATGTAGTTAAAAAATCTCAAGTAATATTAGAAAGTTCACTTTTTAGTTTTCATTTCATATAGATACCTCCAAAAAAAAAATTAGTCAATTGTCCACATTGCTAATATTCAGAATTTTGAACCTAAACAAGCATGTGCATTTATATAATTTGATGCACCCTTGAACAAGCAGAGGTACTCTCCTCTTTTAATTTGGAGCATAATAGTAGTGGCAATGGGCTGGGCGGCCTACCCAGCCCAGTCAGCCTGTCCTAAAATCTAGGGCCCAGTCCAAAAAATGTAGCAGGCTAGACATGGGCCAACCACAATTGGGCCCAGCACGACCCTTTTTTTTCTTTTCATCCCCTATCCCAACACCCCACACCCCCCCGCCCCCACACCCCTAGCCCAACCCTAACAAGGCCCAGGTGGACCTTGGTGTTAAATGAGTGCATGGTTCTATTGGTTTGGCAAGCTGTGGTTGATTTGTTGGCACCTTGGTCTGTTCCTTTACCTTATATTCAGCAAGATCGGTTTTAAGGAAAGGAACGAGTACTTTTGAATTGAAGCGATGTATATTTTGGATTATTTCTTCTCTTACCTCTCTTTGCTTTGCCACACCATCTTGTAATTCCGTGTAATTTTCTCTAAGCTTGTTCATATGTAGTTTTAATGAACATTGAAATATACTATTAATCTAAATGCTATTAAGCCAATCGTTTAGATTCCTATTACTATTCGTTCCAAATGCCACTTATCCTCTCTCTCTCTCTCTCTCTCTCTCTCTCTCTCTCTCTCGCTCCAATCCAAGGACATGTGTTTGAGGGTCTAACTATGTGTCTATGCTAGATGGACACGGACACGTGTGTCAATACTTCTAAAAGCATATACAACACATTTTATAGAGTGTTTAATGGCATGTTCTTTTTCGACACCTTTAGGTTTTGGTATTTAGCATTCGCTATTTAGAAATGCTATTATTCAACAAAAATATTTTAGAATAATAAAAGTAGGTTAGAATACAAATAAAAAAAAGATTTTATTTTGTATTGACAGTGTGAGTGGTTTGATCGTATGATTTTGAATAAATACATTAGGACCCTATTCAATACCCATACAATTGATTGAGAAGTTTAGGGCGAATAGAAAATACCTCCACATGGTCTTTATTGACATAAAGAAAGTTTATGAAAGAGTATCTCAAAATTATATTTGATATGCGTTAGGAAAGAAAAGAGTCTCTAGATTCCGTATTGACTTGGTGTGAGATAAGTACTAGAGAATACTAACTAGTGCGTAAACAACTAATAGAGAGACGAGTGAGTTTTCAATAACAATAGGTCTACACCAGGGGTAAGCATTGAGTTCCTACTCCATACCTGTTTCTCTTAGTTATGGACAACTTAACTAAGCACCTAAAAGTACTATGGTGTATATTGTTAATGGACAACATACTTTTGATCAATGAGACCCGAAGTGGCATCAGCACAATGTTAGAACTTTGGAGGGATATTCTAGAATATACAGGTTTTAAAATTAGCCGAACTAAGATGGAATACGTAGATTGCAAGTTTATTGATAATAGGAGTAGATACGAAATAGTAGTTAAGATTAACGGTCAATAAATACTAAAAGGAATGCACTTTCGATATCTTGAGTCAATAATTCAAGAAAATAGGGAGATTGAGGAAGATGTCTGTAGACACCCATTTTAAAATTGACAAATTTCATGATTTTTCTAACCTTAGAAAACCCATAGGACTGCACTATTTTAGTAGACCCCTAAACCATAGACCCCCATAATCCATGGTCTCTATCCTATGATCCACACCTAGCAAATCTTCTAGCTTTGGGTAGTTATACACTCTACTTTTTCCTCTCAAAAGAGGTCTCTCTTTTGGTTGCAAAAAAGGGTTTATAAAGGCCAAGGATCTGTTGAGAAGGGCATCTTTCCATAACCAACAGATCCTCCAGCCCAAAATAACTTTTTTGAGGTTTCGGGTTTGATGGTATGCCTAAACAAATATGGTAAAAAACTTCGAAATGGGAAAGAAATCATAACCCCAAGGAAAATTCCTATTTGGGCGAAAAAGGGCTTGTCACCCGAGCGAAGTTTGAGCGACACCACTCGTGTCGCC
Source organism: Amborella trichopoda (assembly GCF_054954075.1). Classification (NCBI taxonomy): domain Eukaryota; kingdom Viridiplantae; phylum Streptophyta; class Magnoliopsida; order Amborellales; family Amborellaceae; genus Amborella; species Amborella trichopoda. The sequence continues at coordinate 11,576,061 of NC_142346.1, forward strand.
CAGTCTTTGCTGCGCTACACTCCTAGTGTCGTCCAAACCAAAATTGGTCCAAATTGAATTTTTCCACTTTAGGTGTGTTCCTCAGCCTCGTGTGAAGCTTTCAGAGAAAATTTAGGTTAGAAAGGATTTTTCTACTATTTTTAATGATTGTTTTGGTAAAATTGGGCGTCTGCAGGATTCTGGGTCAAAACAGGGTTTCTGCAGGGTTCTAAGTAGGCAGAATGGTTCTGGGTCATAGGGTAGGCTGTGTGGGCTATTGATTTGGGTTTACCAGAATAGTGTGGTCATAGGGGTTCATGAAACCACAGAAATCGCCAGATTTAAAATGGGGTGTTTATAGTTGCCTCTATTTGGTACTCCTTATCCTTCGAGGAGTATGTTAGTGGCATAGAAGTAGACACTTTGGTGTTCCCTATCCTTCGAGGGACAGGTGAATGTCAAAGATAATGCAAACATTTTAAATTTCATCCTGATGTCACGTGGTCAGAGGACACACCAACTAATGCCTCCTAGTCATTGCGCTCACCGAGCTCACCCACCTAGGGCATTTTTCCTCCTAGGGTTTTCGGCATGAGATGTCGATGAGTTACACATATACCAGTTTTATGATTGCCAATTTTCAAGATTGACAACTATGGTGATGAGAATGGTGACTTTTGGACCGTCAATTTTCAAGATTGACCATCAATTTTCAAGATTGTCAACAATCCTTTTTGGACCGTCAATTTTCAAGATTGTCAAGTTTTTATGGATCTGTTGATCTACACTATTTTTGAAGCTTTAAAATTTTTAAATCAAAATGAAAATATATTTTAAGACTATCACAAAGGTTTCCAATATTAAAACTACATTTCTTGACACTATTTGAAGGTAGGCTCTAATTTGATTGTTTAAAGCCTAAGTTTTATATAAACCGCACCCAAAAAAGAAAAGAAAAAACAAACAAAAGAAAAATCAATAAAGTAATTATTTCATTTATATAAGGTTACAACCTTAAACAATCCTTTTTAATCAGAGATCTGTTGATCAACATCCGAATCAGACAGGCAAAGAGGAAGTCGATTCTGATACGGGGTGAGCCCTTAAAGGCTCGAGAATCCCAGGCCATCCGGTCCGGTTTGGTATTGCTTTCTTCCCCGTTCTTTCTTTTTCTTCCTATTATTTTGATTTTATTTTGATCTATTTTAATTAGTGTGCTTTAAAATCGTGTTTTTAATGTCTTAGATCATGCTGCCTCTGTCACGAATCTGAGAGTGGATCTGCTCGTTTCCAGGCAAATTTGGCCTTGTATCTGAATTTGATTTGTCCCACTTTTTCTATCACATTATTTTTATTAGTTTACGATGTCAAAATTCGAGAGATATTCATCGGAAGATATGTCTAATTTTCGTCATAAACAGTTTATTGTAGACACCCCATTTTAAGTCTGGCGAATTCTGTGGTTTCTTGAACCTTAGGACCACACTACCCTAGTAAACCCAAATGCATAGCCCAAACAGCATACCCTATGACCCAGAACCATTTTGTCTACCCAGAACTCTACAGAAACCCTATTTTGACATAGAATCCTACAGACACCCTGTTTTACGAAACAAATTATTAAAAAAAGTAGAAAAATCTTTTTTGGCCCAAATTTTCCTTGAGAGCTTCACAAGAGGCAGAGGAACACACTTAAAGTAGAAAAGTTCAATTTGGACCAATTTTGGTTTGGACGACACTAAGAATGTCTCCCAGCCTAGACTGGGCTACACGAGTGGTGCCGCCCAGATTCAAGCGACACCATTGGTGTCACCCTGATTTGGGCGACACCACTGGTGTCGCCCAGCCCTCTTTGGCCCAAATAAGAAATTCCTTCTAGGGTAAATGTTTTGCCCTTTTTGAGAAGTTTTTACCATTTTTTCTTTGGTGTCGCCCAAATCCGGATACCCAAAAAAGGAATTTTTAGCTGGAAGATCTGTTGGTTATGGAAAGATGCCCTTCCCAACAGATCTTTGGCCTTTATAAACCCTTTTTCTTGGCCATTTGATAAAGGTCTTGAGAAAAAAGAATTAGCTGAGAAAAACCTTAACTATGAACCCAAAGCCTAAAAACCCTAAATCATTGAAGCTCTAACCTAGAAACCCTAGTTCTTCAATCATCCTTAGGGCACAACAACCCTTTTTAACTACAGATTGTCTGGTCAACATTTGAATCAGATAGACAAAGAGGATGTCGGTTCTGATATGGACGAGCCCTCAAACGCTCGGGAGTCCCGAGCCATCCGGTTCGATTTGGTATTGTTCTCTTACCAATAAACAAAAGAAAAACTAATAAATAGACGGTGTAGATAATATGTTGTAAAATGTAATATTTTTGAGCCTTAAAATCTTTTTATTTTTCATGGTCATACTTCTCGATGTTGAGATGATCAATCAAAGGGTTTTATAAACCCTTTTTCGCAACCAAAAGAGAGACTTCTTTTGAGAGGAAAAACTTGGTGAGCTTACCTTAACCATAATATGAAAACCCTAACCCTAAGCCTGAGAAACCTTTTAAGGGCACAACAATCCTAGTTCTAAATCATCCTTATGGAACAACAATCCTTTTCATTCAGAGATCTGGTGGTCAATAAACAAAAGAAAAACCAATAAATAGTTGTCAAGTTTCGCTATTTATTGGCTTTGTTGAGAGATAGCTTGGCAATATCTTATGGACTTTTAGTGGGAGATGCATATGTGAAACATTAATGAAGCTTAATTACGGGCACTAAGGGAGGGGTTAGCAAAATTGGTATTGAACACACTTGTGATCATGGAAGGAGATTTAACTAATATGATTGGAGAGTGTAGGGATCCTAGATGGTTCATTCTCTCTCTGTCTTCAATTTTGGGTTTTTTCCTCTGCTCTTTCTCTCTGCATCTCCTCTTTTCAGGATCTTTGCGGGCCTTCCATCTCACGGCCTGCCTTTCAAGGTAAGGGTTCCCTCTCTTTTGTTCTCCCTCTCTTTCTCATATCAAATCTCTCTACCTCTCATCAGTTCTCCCTCTCTCTCGCTGTTCTCAACTCCCTCTCTCTTTCTCTGTCTTTCTTCTCTGTTTCTCTCTCTTCTATTGGCAGAGACGAAGAAGATGATCTCACTCAATTCATATTTGTTTATGATCATCACTTTCAAGAGTCCGAAGAATATCTTTTGGGCCTTCTAAGAGGAAAGCCTTCATCTCCGAAGCTCGATAACCTTCCTAAATGGGACCAATATGGCGAAGATGATATGCTAGAAATCTATTTGGTCAGAATCAATGAAAATGCATCATCTCCCACACAAGTCCAACACCCCGAAATCTCCCATTACTCTGGCTGACCCTATCGAGCTTCAGGCTGGTGAGGGTGATTCCCTAACCCAAAGAGGCCGAGTGTTCAAACCCATTCAATTGATGACCAATATTCTCGATGAAAGAATGAGAAACACCTCAAAAGCCAAACAACCAGCAGGGGTCGCAGATCATGAACCGAACAAAGAAATTCAAGGATCCGCAACCACCTACGATCTACCATCTCATCTCGGGAAGATCCAGGCCCAAATCTCCATCTTGGAGCTGCTTGTCAATTCACCAGCATACAGAGCCTAGATCGAAAAGGTCCTCGCCAAGACACACATCTCGAGCAACACACAGCCGGACGAGTTGTGTGGAATGATCAACCAACTGATAGCACCAACACCAATCGTGTTCACGGACGATCCAGCTTCAACCGCTTTCATGTCCAACCTCTGCACATCATCATTTTCATGCAAGGATATGAGATACGGAGAGTGTTTGTTGAAAATGGGGCATCGTTAAACATATGCCCTGTGAAAATAGTGAAGCAGATAGGCAAAGGCCCAGATGACTTCAAGCCATGTCAACTAACTATCGCTGTATACAACGAAACCAAGAGACAAGCTGAAGGCATACTGCCTCTCGCACTCAAGATCGCCCCTATCGTCTAAGTGATAAAGGTTTATGTCTTAGACATAAAACCTTCATTCAACATGCTACTAGGAAGACTGTGGCTGCATGAAAACCTCGTGGTCGCCTCTACACTCCATCAATGCCTCAAATTTCTAACTAAAAATGGCGTCGCGAAGGTATGTGTTGAACCCCCTTCCTTTTTAAATCTTAGTATAGGCAACGGGAAGCTAATCGTAGGGGTCGAGCATGGAGAAATCTCACTCGCTTCCTTCTAGCAAGCCTATTGCGCCACCTTACGCCTCTAGGTCGGCGACCCTGTTCCCCAAATCTTAAAAACTTCCACATCAATGGATGACATTATCCAATGTCAACATCGATACGGTTTCGGGTCCCTCGAGGCTTGGCATATGCTCTTCTCCCAAGGCTTCCAACCAAGCCAAGGCTTGGGGAGTCAAGGGCAAGGTGTAACGAAGGCAATTTCTGAATCACCCCAAGCCAAAACTGAAATGGGGATCGAAGAGGTCTTGGATGTTCTTTCACCTTATTTCAAAGCCAGATGAAGCCTTTAAGCTATTTAGGCTTTGTATTTTGAGGCATTCAAAGCCTATATCATCTTGATGCCTATCCTTCAAAACGACCAAAGGTAATCCTTGATTCCTTAACGATCAGGAATTCCTCTTCCACACCTCAACACATAAAAGAACTAGGGATTGAAGACCTTTTTGTTGACATGGATTTGAAGGTATGCACAATTGGCTCTAACACGGCCAAGCATACTCATCCACCAATACAAACCTAGGAACGAAATTGGTCGATCACTCCCCTATCTCGAGAATCGCTAAAAGCATACCAGCAGCACCTTCAAGTCTCGGTGCCAAAAACAGATAGGCGCAGAGTGGCCATCTAACCATCATGTGCGTTTGATTTCTCTCACGAGTCCCATAAGGGACACTTCTTATGTTATTTCAAAAACCGTTGAAAATTATAAGGCTGATAAAAAGGAAAAGGGATTTTCAAATATGGCAAACACTCAAGATAGCCCAATGACGGTGCACAATACCCAAGACGACAAATTGGGCAATCAAGACGAAGATCAAGCGAGCCAAGAGTCTGAAGAAATCCCTCAACCGGAGGTGCTCACTTACCATGTTGAGGAATTCAATAAGAGGTTTGATAGTGACCCAACGGCTATCATCGAAGAGACGATCGACATAAACCTAGGAACTGAGAAGGACCCAAGGTTAACCAAGATTGGAACCTCCCTATCTCCTGAGGAGCGGGAAAATATAATTTCTTTTCTCAAGGAATACCGCAATGTCTTCGCCTGGTGATACGACAATATGTCAGGGCTAGATCCCACATTAGTGTAATATCACCTATTATTCAACGAAGGAGCAAAGCATGTAAGGTAGAAACTCCAACGTCAAAAGACTCACCTTGAGCTCAAAATCAAAGAAGAAATCGATAAACTACTCAAGGCAAAATTCGTTACTGTTGGAAGGTATTTTTCATTAACATAAGGCCCCCGCACAATAAAGCCTTAGCAAACATTAGAAATTTTGCCAGTCTTATAATAGCCATAGAAATGGCTAAGATCTTCTTAAGGTCTCTCAAAAGTCTCCTGCCAAGTTTCACCGTAGTCCGACATGTCTAAGGAAGTGCAGACTGAGAAGCAATTCCAACAGAATTGACCTCTAGCACCCTGAAATGACCCATATAACTAGCGCTACATTTTTTATGCCTCAAATTGTTGCAGAACCACCACCATTGAATTTGATACGATTGAAATCCCTTAGGGGTCAAATTTTAGCCCGAACAAACACTCCAGGACGAAGTTATAGGCAAATGAGTAAAATAAGAGAGGCTGCACACTATTCCCATGCGGCCACCCTGCAACTCTAAGCCATGGAAGGGACAGTCACGACCAGTGAATTTTGATGCTCATATCTCACCCGTCCCAAGTCAGATCATGCTCAAATTTGGTGAGCATGTTCGTCTAGTCAAGATGAGCGATTCGATATATGGCACGTCCCGTGACGACACTCGAGCACGAAGAAAAGCTAGAGACAAGTTTCTGATCTGTGAAGAAAGTGCAGGAAATTCAGCAGCATCGTACTTCGCTCGAATGGCCAGATCACACTGCTTGCGAGCCCAATCCTCCTGAGACCATTTCCATCGTGTGCATAAGGTCTCGGGCTATCACTAACCCGAACCGCGTACTTGATGAATGGTCAGATTCTGCACAGAAAGCCAATGAACCAACCAAAAATTCTGTCGCCAGAATTTCAGATTCCGACAAAAATTCCAAAGTTGCAACATATTCGTTCGGGTACAGAATCGAGCTGCGTTTGTTGCCCCGTGATTGTAACGACAAGCTCAGTGTAATTCAGTGAAGATATCACTAAAAAACATGAAGGAATGAGTACACTATCGATCTGAAGTTTCAAGATCCATTCAAATTTCAAGTCACATAATCGTGCACTAAAACATGATCCATGGCTCGAAGTTGGTATCAAATCAATCGCCATGCCGAGCTTTACAAGAAAACAATCATCTTACGATCAACCGGGAATTAGAACGACCCCGGATCGACCATGCAAGATCACGCAAGTTCTAGGGCAACACAGGGACTGTTCTGAAATTCCACGAGTTGTTAAAAAGGGGCAAATCTACCAAATATGTCATTTTACACCCTATTTTCTAATTTTTTTTAATTCAAATTAATCTTAATTTTCAGCAATTAGGGTTGCTTTTGATCAACCACCCATGTTTGGGGCAAATTCTATATATACGTCTCAGCGTTGTACGCATCAGAGGACTCAACCTTTCACAAAAGAGAGAGTTTTTACTTAATACAAGTTTCTCTTCTTTTCATTGTTGGGTCACATTTGAGATAGAGAGAGTGAGGTGAGAGAAACATTTGACCGGTACCCCTACGTTCGAGGTAAATCTTCTCTCTCTTCTTTTTCTTTTCCTCTTCCTCTTCCCTCTATATTCTTTCCTCTCTTCTCTCTCTTCTCCATCTGAGTTCCTCGCAGGGGTCATGCACAGCAGTGACTGTGCAGTGCATGCCTCCCCTGAGGTCACATAGGTCGCGCATGGCAATGACAGTGCCATGTGTGAGTCTCCTTCACCCTTTTTTTAGTGAGGCCTATAGACGGCGCTACCCATCGCCGTTCACAGACGTAGCTTTGATGTCTCAATGAAGAATCTAGACGGCGAAACTCGTTGCTGCCTGCAGGGGTCTTTCCCTATTGCGTGTCTATAGTAGACGGCGATACCCCTTGCCACCTGCTAGAGGCCTCGGCAGCGCCTATCGCCGTCCGTGTAGCATATTTCTTGTATTCGGTGTTCATTGCCGTCCTTCCTGCGTCCCACACCTATCATCGTGCGTCTCGTGAGGATTAATGTATCGCGCTTCATCAATGACCATCATTGCATACTTCATCAAAGACTAACGCCGCCCACGAGGGGGCGTGTTATCTTCTTATGTTGCTAATGGTGATACCTACCACCATCTGTAGTTCATTACCCACTCTTTAGCTATGAGTAGTAGCTTCAAGGGCCGCCCGAAGGCCACGACGTTGCTACTCCACGATCGTGAGTGGCGATGCCTAGCGCTGTTGGGACCTCATCTCTCTATCGTCTCATGTCTTCTTTTCACTCTCTTTTATCTTTTCACTTGACTGAGGGTAGACTTATCCTAGCACTGCTTTCTCAATCTCGGTTTCAAGTAGTATTGTCGTCGCCCTGGTCTTGAGAACCATGCCCGTCTTGCTACCACTCCGAGTCGATAACTTCCCTGCTGTCATGCTAGTCTCCCATCTTCTTTAGGTTTTCTTCTCTTTTCTATATTTATTTAACCTTACGCTTCATCACCCTCTCGAATGAACGTACGTTGCCCTAAGACAAGGGTGGGTCTCTTTGACCCACTTGTATTACAAATTAACCATAGAAGTGTTGTGGATTGCAGGTCAAGGGAGAGGATTCCGAACCAGCTAAAGCAGCTGGGGGCTTTCTTCATGATCTAAGAGGGTGTCTACATGAGCCAGCCTGAGTAAGTCCCGAACCCACCTTCAATTCCTCTTTCATCGGTTGGTATACTTGCCCTTGCTCTCAAGCAAGGTTCTGAGAGAGCGATCTCAAATCCCAAGTTCACCAGAAACTCGAGATATATGTCGTTAGATCATCCAGATCCGGAGGGCGATCGAGGCACCTAATCAATTACCCCTGTCTATTACTCAGAATGGTTGACCAACATAGTGGTCGTACCCAAGAAAGATGGGACGATCCATGTGTGTGTCGACTATAGAGACCTCACTAAGGCATGTCCTAAAGACAATTTCCCATTACCAAACATAGATGATTTGGTCGACAAGACTGCTGGGCACGAGATGTTTTCATTCATGGACGGCTTCTCAGGCTACAACCAGATCCTCATGGCAGAAGAAGACACAACCAAGACTTCATTTATAACCAATGTCAAGATGATCAATTAGAGGGTCTTTCAACATTAAAACATCCTTTTAAGGTTGCAACCTTATATAAAAGTTGCAACCTTACATAAAGGTTGTATCCTTTTAGATGGATTTTTGAGGTGGACTTTTAATTCTACATTTTAAGGTTGCAACCTGACATAAACTTTTTCCTTTATTAATTGAATGCCAATGGGACTATTGTATTCTCACCCATTTATCACAAGATTACAATAACTATGCACTATGATAGGTATGGAGAAGGTTACGCCTATTAAATGTTGAAAGAAAAATGTTTATATAAGGTTGCAACGTTGAAATTTAGAATTAGAGATGCATCTAAAAAATTCACTGGAAAAGGTTGCTTTAATGTTGAAAAACCCTCTAATTGATCATCTTGACATCGAGATGTATGAATATGAAAAAAAAAAAAGATTTTGAGTCCTAGAAATAGTGCACATCTTCAACACATTATCTAGACGGTCCATTTTCAAGATTTTCATTTGTTCATAGATCTACTTGATTTTAACTATTTTTGGAGTTTAAAATTTTATAATTAAATATAAAAATATATTTTCAGATAATCCTAAGAATTTTTTACAACAAAATTACATGTTATCATAAAATTTGGAGGTGTGCCTTAAATGGATTGTTTAAGGTTGCAACCTTGTAGAAACCACACCCATGTTAGAATTGGACAATTAGAAGTATAATATTGATCATGCTTCCAAAAAGATTTTCTTGGACTTAGTGATACACCTCTAGCGACAGATTCTTGCTAAAAGTAACTGTGCCCTTTTGCGCTACGATGTAAATGGCATTGTGGTTTCAACTCCCTTACAATTATCAACAAGAAAGGAAAATATATATTAAAAAAAAAAATTGCAAAAAGTGTATTATAGGGTGTCAACTTTACAATGTAGAAGTATGGCACACCACAAGAGCCCATCAAATAAATTGTTCTAACACTGCAAACCTTCCAATTAATCATCTTGGCCTCAAGATATGAGGATATGAAAAAATTTGATTTCAAGACTTGAAAATAGTGGATCTTATAATGTATTAACTAGACCATGCATGTTCAAGATTTTCAAGTACTTATAGATCTACTCAATTTACAGCATTTTTAGAATTTTAAATTTCATAATTAGCGATGGAAAATTTTTTCAGGCCATCACAAAGCTTTTGCCACCAAAACTACATCTTTTAGTATAATTTAGAGGTATATTACCTTACTTGGATAACTCAAACTTTTTCGCCTTATACAAACCACACCTATAAAAAGAAGCCCATTGAACCAATTACAAAGATATATTCTTCCATTTTTTGACAAGAGTACTTAACTTTTTATTCAAAAAACATCAATTCAGTTACAATGATAACAACGAAACAATCAAACAACTAGCGTGCACCCAATCCTTAACCAAAGAATTAGCTCTCCCATGAGCCTCCCTATAAACATGGGTGAAATCAACCATCTGATATTTGCAGCAATCCATGACCTGCAACCAATCCTTCCTCAGATTCCCTTTCCACCACCCATCCCATATTCAAATATCACTCTTTCAATATTTGAATTCCTTGTAATACCGCTAAAAATTCAGCGATATTGGCTGTATCCACCTCACATGGTCCATAGTTGAATAAAATCTCCATACCATGAAAATCAAATAGTACACCCCCCAATCTTGCTGGCCCTGGGTTCCCAAGTGAACTACCAACAAAATTTAACTTAATACAGCCATGGCAAAGAGGTAACCAAGTTATGCATACAACAGGTCTGTGTTCCCTAAGCAGCATCTGAAGATTCCGAAGTAGATCAGTTCGAGCAATACCCAACCTTCTTTGGTGATTGACAACCACAACCAAATATTATGCATAATCCTCTCATTAATACGAGAGACCTCCAAACACTTACTATAAAAAATCCTTATATTCCTTTCAAGCCAAGCCTCCAATAAAATTGAGGTTCTAAGTAACTCCCAAATCAGCACACCTAGCTTTGGTAGGGAAGGAATAAACAAGTGGTCTATAATACGAGTGTGTTGTCCAGATAGGGGCAATGGAAATCCAATCAGCTCAAACACCCACTTCCAAAAAGACTGTGTAAAAATACATTGAAGGAAAAGGTGATCTCCAGATTGTTCGTCTTCTTTACAAAGAATGCAACATTTAACTATAATCTTACCCCTCTTCCTCAAATTATCAACAATCAACACTTTGTTTTGGGTTAGCGTCCAGAAGAAAAATTTGATCTTGTGAGGAATGCGCCAAATCCAAATGACCTTAAGATTTTGTTGCTCCCATCTAACTCTATCATGATATAGAAGGAGATAAGCTGATCTCACCGAGAAAGCTCCATCACTCATCAGCTCCCAGACCACCTCATCTTGATGATCAGGAGATTCATACACCAAGGTCAAATCTCTCATTAACGCACAGTACTGAGAGAAAACACTGTTGGGCACCCTAGTATAAATTAAACGAATGTCCCAACTAATGCTCCTCGAGCATAAAGCATATGCATCCTCCACCTTCATCGGCTGATTAATAGCATTATCATAGAGTTCTTGATATTGAACCTTAAGGATATTGGACCCTAACCACTTGTGATTCTAGAAATCAATTGAAACCCTGTGCCATTCTCCCATCTCAAATTTCTAACCACCACTTCCTTGTATGCATAAGTACATTTCTAAAGTTGAGATTGACTCATATTACTTCTACCTCTCCCAATAAAACCTGAGTGATCCACCCCATATTTAGCCACTAGCACTTCTTTTCATAAGTAATTCACTTCCACCACTGACCTCTACCACCATTTAGCTAGTAGTGCTTGATTAACTAACTTAATCTTACGAATACCAAACTCGCCATCTGATTTAGGTGCATAAACCTTATCACATCCAACCAAGTGATATTTATAATTACCATCAAAAGAGCCCCAGAGCAAGTTTTGCATAAGAGGCTCAATCTCTTTGGCCACAATAGATGACATCTACAAAAGAGATAAAAGGTAAACTGGCACATTAGATAACGTTGACGTAATTAAAGTCACACAGCCCCCCAAACCACTCTAATAAGCCTAGAGAGAGATAGAGGAATCCCATGATACGATATAGGAAATTGTCCTACAGAGCATTCTACCTTATCCGCCAACATATCAACCAAAGGCTCATCACAACCTATACCCACCAACGTAGTCTTTGCAAAATTCATTTTAAAACCCAAAGTGACTTCACAACATCTTAGGAACAAAGACAAGGCTTGCACCTATTGTAAATTAGCATCACAAAAAATCAGGGTATCATCCATGAACTATAGATGAGAGATAATTGGGCCTCCATCAGCCACTTTAAAGCCATTGAATTGTGCCCTTCGTTCACCCTTTGTAACATTAATCTAAACCCTTCAGCCATCAAGGTGAATTGAAAAGGAGATATCACCTTGCGTTAATCCCCTTGAAGCTATGAAGAAACCTTTGGGACTACCATTTACTAAGACAGAAAAATGGTCCGAAGAGAGGCACCCCCTTATCCACCTTCTCCATCTACTTCCAAAATTTATGCACTTCATAATCTCAGCCAAGATACACCATTCCACCTGATCATACTCTTTCTCCATATCAAGTTTAATAAGAACTCTTAGAACAGAGCCAATAGCACTGGAGTGTAAACATTCCTGGGTGATTAGAATACTGTCAATGATAATCCTTCCTTTAATAAATGCAAATTGAGGCTCATATATCACCTCGGGTAAAACACACTCCAATCTCAGTGATAATCCTTCCTTCAATAAATGCAGACTCGTTAAAAGTATTATCAGCCTCAGGTCCAATATTCCAAAAATTGAGTCTTTTTTTTTGGATTAAGGCTATGAAAGTAGAGTTGATAGTCTTATCAATAAGCCCTCTCTCAAAAAATTCTAGCACCATAATGAGAACAACACTTTGAACTACATCTCAAAACTTGTGAAAGAATAACAACGGAAAGCCGTCAGGCCCAGGAGCCTTATCCCCAACCAAAGCAAAAACAACCATTTCACTTCAGCTAAAGACATAGGATCTCCAATTCTAATGATCTAGCATCTGAAAGAGCCTTAAATAGCACTCTTGGAAAAGAGATCCCCCTGAAACATTCACTAGAAAAAGCCCTATCAAAATGTTTAACAAATTCCTCTTCCGAGGCTAAACCACCCTCCTGAACAAATCCTACCAAAAGATAAACCGGAGGTATCATTTTGATGTTTCCTAGAGTTCGCAATAGCATGAAAATATGCGATATTTAAATCTCCTTCCTTCAACCACTTAACTCTAGATCACTGTCTCTAAAATCTCTTCATGTTTAAGCAACTCAGGGAACTCATTATCCAATTTAGACTTCAAATCATGATTCTCTAATGAAATAACACCCTCAACATGAATTTCCTCCTCAAGAAACTTCAAATTGGATATAACCTCATCTAATTTATTTTTTAACAAAAATCTATTAGACTTCTTCCAGGAGGTCAATCTATGATTGACCGTAACCAATATTTTATAGATTTTATATCCATAGGACCCAAAGCATGTTAGCCCACATCCTTAATTAGCTGGACAACATCCATTTCAAGCAGCCAAGAAGCCTCTAGACGAAAAGTTCTAGGGCCTAGGAAAGTTTTACAAGACTGTAAGCAAAGTGGGACATAATTTGAAGTGAGCTTCAAGAACGATTAAACATGGGTAAGAGGAAACTAGCTTGCACACCCATTAGACACCAGAAAGCATTCAAGTTTACTCATAACCATATTCATAAGGCTATTGTTAGACCACACCACTCACCGGCAATTCCAACCGCCCATTCAGATAAATCAAGAAGAAAAACAGGCTTAAGGGAAAGCACATTTGGTCCATACACATTCAATAAGAGCCATTTATAGTTCGAGAAGGGACTTTCAAACACCATACCCAAAAAAGGATATCTAACAAAAATCTGAGAGCAAACTAAAACTGAAGGGTCTCAAACCGCCCATAATCCCCCAAAAGAGCCCACAACATTAGCCCCACAAAACATTACTGATCTAGAGCCCCACAGTTCCATAATTAAACTAATAAAGGGGCTAGGTAATTTAGTCTCTTGAAGAAGCAAAACATCACGTCTAAATTACAAATTAAAAACTGTTAGGATATGGATATACATTGTTACAGATACATATCAGTATATCTCTTGATAAGATTAGGATATGTATCATACGGATACATATCAGTATGGATATGCTTCTATGTGGATACATATCTCTTGATAAGATCAGGTGGTGTCTATCCATAATCATTGGTATTTATCTTTTCTTACGATGAAAATCAGACAGATCTTCTGACGAAGATCTCTCAGATCTTGACACATTAAACTGATAAAATGATGTGGTAGAGAAAATGGGACAAATCAAATTCAGATATGAGGCCAGATCTCCCCCGAAACGAGCAGACCCACTCTCAGATCTGTGACAAAGCCAGCATGATCCAAGACATTAAAACACGAGGTCAAAGCAAACTAATCAAAATAAAATCAAAACATTAAGAAGAAGAAGAAAGAAAGGGGAAGAAGACAATACCAAATCGGGCCGGAAGACCTAGGAGTCCCGAGCCTTTGAGGGCTCACTCGTATTAGACCAGTGTCCTCTTTGCCACTCTGATTCAGAAGTTGACCAGTAGATCTCTGATTGAAAATGATTTTTGTGCCCTAAGGATGGTTTAGAACTAGGGTGTTTTTCCAAGTTTTTCCTCCTAAGACCTCCATCAAATGGCCACAAAAAAGGGTTTATAAAGGCTAAGGATCTGATGGGAAGGGCATCTTTCCATAACCAACAGATCCTCTAGCCGAAAATACCATTTTTAGGATCCATATTTGAGCGACATGCCTAGTGTCGCCCAAACAAACATGGTAAAACTATCACAAAAAAGGCAAGAAATCGACCCTAGAAAGAAATGTCTAATGTTGTCCAAAAATGGTTAGACAACACAAGTGGTGTCGCCTGGGCGACATTAGTAGGTCGCTCAAGTCTGGGCGGCACCACACGTGTCGCCCAAACCAAATTTAGTCCAAATTGAAAATTTCCACTTCAACTATGTTCCTCAGCCTCTTGTGAAGCTCTTAGAAAAATGTTTGGGTTAAAAAGGAGTCTTCTACTATTTTTAATGATTTTTTTGGTAAAATAGGGCATCTAGAGGATTCTGGGTCAAAATAGGTTATCTGCAGGGTTTTGGGGGCATAATGGTTCTAGGTCATAAGGTAGGCTGTATGGACTATGGATTGAGGTTTACTAGGATAATGTGGTCCTAAAGATTCAAGAAACCATAGAATTTGCCAGATTGAAAATAGGGTGTCTACAGTTGCCCCTCTTTGAGACTCCCTGTCCTTCGAGGAACAGATGAGTGGCAAAGAAGTAGGCACTTTGGTGTTCCCTGTCCTTCAAGGGGCAGGTGAACATCAAAGATACATAGACATTTAAAATTTCTTCCTCACGTCATGTGATTAGAGGGCACACCAACGACTCCCTCCAAGTTATTGCGCTCACCAAGCTCACCCACCTAGAGCATTTTCCTCCTAGGGTTTTCGGTGTGATATGTCGGTGAGTTGCACAAGCTTGAAACTCGAGTTGGATTTTCTGGCCATGCCACTTAACTTCAAGGGTTTCACACATTTAAATTTTTTAAGCCTGGCATCTTCTTTGATTTCCTTAGGGTTTCCCAAGGTTGTCTATAAGAAAAGGTTCTCTATAGAAAGAGACTTGTCTAGCCGATTCCGAAGAGAGAGACAAGGCAGCAACGTGGTAATCATCATATACGGGTATTCAAGCTCCTTCATTTTTAAAATTCTTTTTAAGAAATTTTTAAAACAAGGGGCAAAATAAAACCCAGAGCAAGGACAAGTTACGATTTTAATAAAGAAATTAAAGTTTTTGAAAACACAAGACATGTAGTGAAAATTTTAAAAAGAGAAAGATATTTCAAAAAATAAGGTTGGTTAGCAATTTTAACTCCTGCAACCATAGAGCCCTCTAAGCAGTTTACGTCATACGGGCTAGATAGAATACACATGACCCTTTTACATCATACAGGGCTAGACAAAATACATCCGACCTTTTACGTCATACGGGGCTAGACGGAATACACCGATCTTTTACGTCATATAGAGCTAGACGTTACCTGCCTCGGCTCTTTTACATCACTCGAGTTTGACGTTGAACTGGATACACCCGACCTTTTATGTCAGACGGGGATAGACGGAATACACCAAACCTTTTACGTCATACGGGGCTAGATGTTACCTGCCTCGGCTCTTTTATGCCGTACGAGTTTGACATTGAACAGGATACACCCCACCTTTTATGCCATACGGGGCTAGACGGTACCTGTTTCGGCTCTTTTATATTACACGAGTTTGATGTTTTTCTTGTCTCGGCTCTTTTACATTGCACGAGTTTGACGTTTTTCCTAATTCGGATCTTTTACGTCGCACGAGTTTGACGCTTTCCCTGTCTCGGCTCTTTTACGTCGCACAAGTTTGACGTTTTTCCTATCTCGGCTCTTTTACGTCGCACGAGTTTGATGTTTTCTGGATTGGACTTTGGTTGGCTGTTTAGGCTCGTGCCACCGAGGAGCATTTTCTTTTTTATTATTATAATTTCTTTTTTTTTGGAAAATTGGTTGGCAGTTTAGGCTTGTGCCATCGAGGAGCGTTTGGAAAGCCATATGAGAAAATTCATTTCAAAATCCTTTGAAAACAGTTGATCTCAACAAGAAAATTTTATAAAAAAACATAATTTGGATCATGAAATGTCTTGGGATTTGTCTAAGGGAATTTTCGCAAAAGGAAAATTTGGGCGACATTAGTGGTGTCGCCCTCACAGGTGTGTTTTGGCTGGCAACACAAGGTGTGTCACCCATAAATTTTATTGTGTTTTGTTGGGCTACACCAGGTGTGTCGCCAACTGAAAAAAGAAATTTGTTTTTTTGGCTGGGTGACACTAGGTGTGTCGTGTCGCCCATAAAAAAAAAATAAAAAAAAATAAATTGTTGTTAAGTGTTTTTGGCTGGGCGATATGTTGCCCAAAAAAAGTTTTTGTTTTTTTGGTGGTGGGTGACATGCATAGTGTCACTCAAAAAAAATATTGTTTTTTTTTTGTGTTGGTTAACATGCAAAGTGTCACCCAAAAAAAGTTTTTGTAGCCCAAAAAAAAAAGTTTTTTTTTTTTTGGTGGTGAGCAACACAGCCTGTGTCATGCGTGTCGCCCAAAATTTTTTTTTTTTTAAAAAAAAAATTGCCCCTGTTGGGAGGTCTTTTCCAACTTGCCCCTGTTATGGGGAGTTTGAAAAAAAAAAAATAAAAAAAAATTTATTGCCCCTGTTGGAGGGTCCTTGTTCAACTTGCCCCTGCTGGGGGGTTCTTGCTCATCAGTAAGTGTGCACTTTTATTCACCAAAGCATAGTCGAACATTTTCTTTGCACACGCTTTTCAAACTGAATTCCTACACATTCAGTCTGCTAATTGTAGGGTTTTTGTCTCGAATTTTTAGCTATTGGGTCATCGTACACACACATAGGGATGAGCTTGCCTCATTTTGCCTCAAGGGATCCAGTCGAGAGAAAAACGCTCCCAGACCAGCCAATATCATCATTGGCGAGGTTCACCCATCTCCGATACATGGTAGTTGGTAGTTATACTCATACAACCATGGAGTGTCTGACTAGTTTCAAGCCTTCATAACAGTTATAGGAAGTTGGCTTTGAGAACGAGGCCAGATCGACTAACAGTTTAGCCTCTTATAGTGATGGAGGAAGTCCTTTCTAAAAAGGTTTTGAAAATGGACGGTTGGAATAATCAAATTAAAAAAGCATTTTTAAAAGGGACAGGCCTTACAGTTCTGCCACCTGTGGCCCTTTTGGTGGTCATTTTCTTTATTATGTTTTACCCGAATATGATAAAAGGATTTCCTTGTGGGATCGTGAGAACTCAAAAATTTCAAAGTTGTTCTTTTACCTTTGGAGCTTTCATCCCGTGCTTCGTGGGTCCATGAAGAGTTCTCTGGTTTCTTGCCGAGCTTCCATCTTGAAGAAGTCTCAACGTTCTTCCAGGGTTCATCGAAGAAACTTCGGTTTTCCATTCATGTCACCCCTCCCCTCCCCCCCCTCCACATCTTTTTGAGTTCGTTCTGTTGGGAACCTGCGGGATTTAGGAGGAGTCTTTGTCCTCAGGGTCTGCTTGTACAGTATTGTTGGAACTTGCAAGTACTTATTTGTACTTGAGTGGTTTGCTTGTGCAATATTGTTGCAATGCACATGTACTTGTTTGTACTTAAGGTTTTGAATCGGAAACTCCGTCTTGGAGAATTTTATTATTTTTTCTTTACCCGTGATGCCTTTTCAGGTTTTTACCACGTCCATTTTTTTTTTTTTTTTTTCTTTGTGATGCCTTTTCAGGTTTTTACCACGTCCATTTTTTTTTTTTTTTTTCTTTGTGATGCTTTTTCAGGTTTTCACCACTCTTTTGAGCCCGTTACGGGTAGTATTTTCTGAGATACATCGCATAAATGGGGTCATTGAGTTTGTACCCCTGCTGATTTTGATCTTGTAAGAATTGCTTGTGTGCACTCGGGTCACCATGAATAGCCCCTCCCAATTAGGTTTGAACTTGCCTAAACGATGTGGATTTGCAGGAGTGTGAAAGATCTTCTTGAATACCATGTCCCTTTTTCTGAACTGTCGAGGAACAACTTTTCTTTGGTATGCCCTATCGATTCTACACTGGTAAACAACAATATTTTGGGTAGCTCGTAGTCGTCTTTCATCCAGAGTAACGAGGGCATTGATTCGTGCTTACGTTCCCATCCATCAACAATTGCCCCACATTCCCTTTCCTTCCACCCACCCTATAACAAAGCCGCTTATCTTCTACACATTTTTTAATGAAAAATGTCCATATAAGGTCGACATTTTAAAACGTAGAATTAAGGTGCGCCTTTAAGATCTTTTAAAAAGGTTGTTTTGATGTTGGAAAAATACCGAATTGATAGTCTCGACATCGAGATGTATAGATATAGAGAAAAAAGAAATTTCAAATCCTAAAAATAGTACATCTTGGAACACATTATTTGGACTGTCCATTTTCAAGACTTTCACGCGTTTATAGATTTGCTTGATTTGATCTATTTTTTGGATTTTGAAATTTTATAATTAGAAATAAAAGTAGATTATCGCACCATCTAAAAACTTTTGGTACCAAAATTGGGTCACATAATGAAGTTTGGAGGTACACCTTACTCAACCTTATGCAAACCACACTTATTTGAATTATAGGGCTGAGAATATTTTGAATCGGTTCTAGATCCACCCAGATCTGGATCTGGATGAAAAAATAAAAATAGGATCCGAATTTGGATCTTGATCTTGATCCGATCAGATCCAGAATAATTGGATCCGGATCTAAATTTGAAGGTATTTTATAAGACTGGAAAGTAGATCAGTTCTACGCCTATTACACAAGTGGGATTTTGGTTTCTCTCTCGCCCTCCATTGGTCCCAATATTTCTCTCCCTACTAATGCAGCAAACCTCTGGAAGAGATAAGCACAAGAACCGGAAAAATCGAAATGAGGGTGAGGAGGGTTGCACCAACACCATTGTCACTAGGTAGAGTATAGTTTGGTGGCAAAAGTTAGTTGCAGTGATGAAGATGGAGGGAGTTCCGGAGTAGCACCACTTTGGGTCACTCACGCACTTAATCTTGAAGCAAGATCCCCAGCTAAGTCCATTATTGAGAAAAGTTGTGCTCAAAGCCGCAGTTTCCACGCCATAGCCTTAGTAAAGGTTTCCATACCCACAAGCCTTCCCTGAAAACAAAAATGGAGAAATCGATTAGATTCATCAGGTTTTTGCAGGGTTTTGCTAGTTTCCAAATGGGTTTTGCTAGTTTTGGAGCATGTTTACGCATAGTTATGAAATGGGGTTTTAAGGTTCCAAAGAGGTTTTTCTATGCCATATATATGGCTTTTGCTGGTTTTGGAGCGTGTTTTCGCCTATTTATGAAATGGGATTTTAAGGTTCTGAGGAGGTGTTTCTATGTCATATATATATATATAGAAAAAGCTGGGTTAGCCCAGTAATTCAAATGAACATATGAGCCTAATGGTCCAGATTGAATCTGGGCCGATCTGATTATCACGGATGTCTGGTAGTGCTTGAATTTTATTTATTTTTCTACAAATCTAAATCACTTGAAATTTTAGGTGTATGTTCTTCTTATCAAGACGCACCTAATAAAAATATCAAAACAATTATTCGCAAAAACTAGAATGACCCAAATACCTCCCCGAAGCTTTTGGGGGTACTTTGGTCAATTTATTTCATGTAAAATATTTTTTTTATATTTTTCAAAGATTTGAACACACACCTAAAATTTCAAGTGCTTTGGATTTGTAGAAAAAAATAAAATTCAAAAACTACCGGACATTCATGATCGTCAGATTGGCCCAGATTCAATCTGGGCCGTTGTGCTTATATGTTCATATCAGCTAGTGGGGTAACCCCAGATTTTTCCTCTATATATATATATATATATATATATATAACTCTTCCCAACGCTTATAGGTGAAAATGAACAGTGATTTCACCTACCCTCATCACCATCCAACTTCATCGTACGGTCACAGTTGTCCTGTAGTGTTTCAATTTCCATTCTTTTTTCTAAATATCCAAATTAATTGAAATTTAGAGCATCTGTAGATCTTAGTGAGATGCACCTAATAAAAATATGAAAAAAATAATTCGTAAAATATAAATTGATCAAAATACCTCCAAAAATTTGTAGGGATATTTTGATCAATTTATATTTTATGAATTATTTTTTTTCATATTTTTATTAGATGAGCCTCAATAAGATGTACACACACTCCAAATTTTAAACCATTCCAATTAAATTTTAAAAAATAAAAATTAAAACACTACTAGACAACTATGACCGTGCCATGAAGTTTGAATGGTGATGAGGGTAGGCTAATTTATATTTTACGAATTATTTTTTTTATATTTTTATTAAGTGTGTCTCACTAAGATATACACACGCTCCAAATTTTTGATAATTTTGGTTAGTTAAAAAAAATGAAAAATAAAACACTACTGGAGAACTTTGACCGTACGATGAAGTTTGGATGGTGATGAGGGTAAGCGAAATCACTATTCATTTTCACTCATAGGCATTTTGTACTATCTTTATATATATATATATATATATATATATATATATATATATATATATATATATATATATATATATATATATGGGAAAAGATAAGATTAACCCACTAGCTCATATGAATATTTGTGCCCAACGGCCCAGATTCAATCTGGGCCGATCTGATGATCGTGGATGTCCGGTGGTACCTAAATTTTATTTATTTTTTTACAAATAAAAATTACTTGAAATTTTTAGTGTGTTTTTTTCTCATCAAGGCGCACCTAATAAAAATGTAAAAAAACATTATCCTTTAAAATAAAATGACCAAATACCCTCCAAATTATTTTGGGGGTATCTTGGTCATTTTTTCACATAAAATATTTTTTTTGATATTTTTCAAAGATTCATCTATTTTCTATAAATCGGAATGATATGAAATTTAAAAAGTGTGTTCATAAAAAAAAGACGAATCTAATAAAAAAAATAAATAAATAATTCGTAAAATATAAATTGACCAAAATACCCCTAAAACTATATGGGGGTATTTTTGTCGATTTTTATTTTACGAAATATTTTATCATATTTTTATTAGGTGTGCCTCACTAATATGTAAACACGCTTCAAATTTTGGATCATTCCAATTTATAAAATAAAATAAAAAATGAAACACTACCAAACAACCATGATCGTGCAATGAACTTCGGACGATGATGAGTATTGGCAAAATCACTGTTCATTTTCACCGATAGGCATTGGGAAGACCTTTTCATATATATATATATATATCAAGAGAGAGAGAAAGAGAGGGAGAGAGAGAGAGAGAGAGAGAGAGAGAGAGAGGAAGATTTATGAACTCACATATTATTAATTGATAATACTTCCTCCACTGATTTCGTCTTGAATGTTCAGTAGTTGAAAAACAGTTATGAAAACATAAATGTTCAAATCAGTTTGGCGAGGTAATTTTTTCGATTTTTGTTCATATTTCCTTTTTGCCATCTTGCTTTTCTAAAAGATGAGAGCATATTATTTAAAACAATAAAATTTATCAAATAAAAGTAATCATGAAATGAAATAATGACTATAATAGTGGTTTACCTGATTGTTGTGATTATGGTCCTTGTTCAACACTTGTGTTGACGGAAAACCATGGTAAAAATAAGCTTGTTAAGTATATTTTTATAAACTTAGTAGCCTCTAAAAAAGCATATCCACGGATGTCCAAAATGTCTTTGTTGATACCAAAAGAGATATTATCAAAAAATAATGTATATACATAGATTAACATAGATGGTAGGCTTTTATGTACAATTTGTACTTCCTTGGTTTAGGCCCGATTCAGAGTTGTCTTCTTGTTTCATAAGTTGAATTATTGTGTGAATCCTATTATGTTTAGAAAGTAATTGAATGACCATTCTATCATGTTCAAATTTCCTTGGGTTGCTGGGGACCAAGAGTTTGATGATGCAATACATGTTTTGTTCCTTGAATCTTGTTAGAGGAGTTGAAGTACCCTCTTTTTCTTTTCCCTGTTGATAAAAAATACTTATGGTCAAACAAAATTCAGTGAACAATAGAGTTGAAGTGGATAATAGACGTACCTTCGTTTCAATGTTACAAATTTCATCAGCAATAACTCTTGTCAATTGCTCTACATGTCTATTGAACATTGTTACACTTACAAATGATTTTTGTTCATCTTGAATGGTGAGTTTTGTAATAAACCTAAATATAAGTTTAATATATGTAGTGAGTAATGGAGAATGGAATTAAGTCTTTTGCTTTTGTTTTTTTAATGTGTACAAATTAATTTTCATAGTTACCTTTTGCTTAGGGTTTCATTGAAGGTTGGCAGGAAGAACAATGAAAAGAGAGTGTTGTGGAAGCAAGAGCATCTTTTGAGCATCTTCTACAACCTACATATCTTGAGTTTCCCGTTTCATCTATTGCATCTATTCTTCCATTCATATCGGCAAAGCTAGGTCCAGTCTTCATAAAATAATGTTACGGAAGAAAGAATGCTTTCTTAGTAAGAGTAGTTAAAAAAAATGGAAAAGATTACGTCAGAAGAAAGGAGATTGTTTATCTGTCTCAAATCTCTTACTGTAATTTGTTGGATTTCTGTAAAAGATAACTGCTCAGCTTCTGGCATACTCGAGGTTGAGGTTATTGAAATTTGTGTTTCAAGCATAACATGGGATTGTACAAATTCACTATTGAATGAAGTATAATAGATGAGAAAATTGATGATGAAATTCTTTAATATAAGGCATGTAATGAATAAGTTATTGGACATACCATAAAGTGAATTATTGGAAATTTGATCAAGTGATTCTGAAATGATCTTTGTTATTGGGGTCGACTTTGCTTGGAGAGCTGCCATAACAGAATGAGATAGTTATGTATTCTTACAAATTATATTAATAGAAGAGTTTAATATGTTAAGTTTACCTGTGTAATATTAAATTGGGCATAGAAAAGGTGTATGATAGGGTTGAATGAAACATTCTTTTGGAAACTATGAAGAACACGGGCTTTGGTGAGAAATAGAGGAATTGGATTTTTGGATGCCTGTCATCTGCGCATTTTACCATACTGTATTAAAGGAGCCCGACTAGGTTTTTTAAGGCATCTCAGGGCCTTCGTCAAGGTGACCATCATTTCCCTTTTTTATTTACTATTTATGCAGAATGCTTTAGCCTACTTGTGAGAAATGTCAAAAGAAGGAGTCATTTTTCGAGTTTCCAGATGCCAAATGAAGGACCTCGTATTCTCATTTACAATATGTAGATGATATTTTGCTGTTTTATGAGGCTGAGGTCAACCAGATTAGCAATATTGTTGTTCTTTTGAGATGCTGTGAGGATGCCTTAGGTCTTAAGGTTAATTTTGAGAAAACTGCAGTGATTGACATAAATTGTACTGATGCTATGGTCCAAGACATTGCTGAGATGTTGGGTTGTAAGGTGGATAATTTTCCAATCACATATTTGGGTATGCCAATCTCGGATGGTCGACTCTCGTTGGCTGTTTGGGATAAAGTTATCCAAAGGATCCAAGTAAAGTGTGATATGTGGAAATATAAATATCCATCTTAGGGGGGAAGAATAACTTTTGTAAAAGCATGTTTGTCGAACTTACCGATATACCAAACGTCTATTTTGCAAATCCCTTCATTGGTGGCCAAGAAAATAGAAGCTTTAATGAGGAACATTCTGTGGGGCTCCTCTGTGGATAATAAAAATTATCATCTTCTTAGATGGGATAAGGTGTGCACATCTAAAAGGGAGGGTGGTTTAGGGATAAAGAAAATTAAACTTGAAAACCAAGCATTACTTTATAAATGGTGGTGGAGAAGTTTAAATTTCAAATATCATCTTTGGTATAAAGTGATTGCATCGAAGTATGAAGAGGATAGATTTAGAATGTGGGTTGGATCAAGGAATGGTACTTGGGGGATGTCTTATTGCTAGATATCTATTCAATCTTGTAAATCTCTAATTCACAGGGACATCCGATGTAGTTTAAGTGATGGAAGTAATATATCCTTTTGGCACCACAAATGGTTAGGTTCTTCGCGCTAAAATGACTAGGTTCTTCACCTCTGAAATATGATTTTCCACTTGTTTTTCAAAGGATGGATAACCCCAATGTGGTTGTTGCTGATTCCTTTAAGCTCAGGGCTAATCAGATTATGTAGAGTATTAATCTTCCCTACAATAGAATTACGGATGACCTTTTTTCTAAATTTTCTGGTTTGTTGATGTTATTGAATGAAGTATATATCCAATACAGTTGACGAGGTTGTTCGGGATATTGATAAGGATGGAGTTTATTTGGTTAAGTCAATGTATGAGTTGTTGTTTCATGATCGATGGAGGTGGTCCATGCCTGAAGTTGTCATAATTTGGAGGTGACCTTTACCGCTTAAGATGCAAGTATTCTTATGGCTGACAGTGCCAGATAAAGTATTAACTATTGATAATCTCATCAAGAGAGAGAAGATCTTGCTGAATATCAGTTTCATGTGTAAGGGTGATGGTGAAACATATGCTCATTTGTTTTTCCATTATCCATTTACATTTAGACTTTGGTGTTGGTTTTTAGCTTAGCTTGGGATTGCGATGGTCATGTCTTCGAAAGTTGAGGGGATACTTTCAAACTTATCGCTCTCTTTTTTACTGCAAACAAGTTTGATAATCTGGCAAATCACGAGAGGTGTGATTCTGTGGGAGGTGTGGAAGGAAAGGAATATGAGAGTGTTTGATGGGATAAGTTTGCCCTTTGAGAGAATTTTGGAGAAGATCCTGCACGCAATTTGGCTATATCTTAAGGTTACAAATGTTGGGAAATATATATTGGAAGTGGATGTTAGGAGAAACTTACCGAGCCTTTTTTAAATGGGCTTTATCAAATATAGGCCCAAGGGAAGATGGATGCCCCCATTGAGGAGGGTCTTTAAGCTCAACTTTGATGGTAGCTCGTTAGGGAACCCTGGATTAGCGGGCTTTGGAGGCGTGGTTAGAGATTTGGATGAAAATATTGTTTTTACTTTTGCAGGTCAGAGAAAACGGTCAACTATGCATAATTTAATGCACTCCTTCAAGGCTTGCAATTGTTTGTTGCTAAGAATTTATGCCGTTTTTTTGTTATTGAAGATGATTCCTTGAATGTCATCAAGTGGTGCAAAGGGGAGTAGAAGTGACATTGGGAGATGAGATCTATGTTGCTATAAATCTTGGACTTATCTAGACCCTTTAACTTCTCTTTTGTGCATGTTTTTCGGGAAGCCAATGTGTTGGCAGAATTTTTAGCTAAAGGGGGTACTTTTTTATACGAGATAGTTGTCTTTGACTCCGTAATCGCCTTTTAGCTCCTCTCTAATAAAGTCTTTCAATTTCTATTAAAAAAAACAAAGTTTACCTCTGTAGTAGTCTTGGATTTTCATGCATTCAAATATGACCGGCTTTCTAATCAAACTTACTTCTACTCATGTATTTGCCTATAATTTAACATGTATTACGTCTCCTCTATTTACAAAATAGTAAAATTATTTTTAGAAATAAAATAATTATTGTAGCATCAAGGAATGATAAAGTATAATATATGTAGTATGAAAACATGAGTTATCGTACTTGTCATTGATGATATGAACATTTCTTAATGACACTAAAGTATTGTCATTTTTTTGCACTGTTATATATTATCCGATATCCATGATAATGTCAAGGATGTCTACAATCATGAAAGAAATAAAAATGAACATATATGAAGTATGTGAATGAAGAATTTATTATATGATATAAAAATATTCACCAACAGTAGTGGGGATACTTCGATATTGAGAAAGTGAGTTGAAGTCCTTGAATTGGTACTTTTTTTCAAGAGGGAAGTCTTCTTGATTTTCAAGTGAAGTTAAGGTTATATCAGAGTATATGGTTAGATCCTGAGGATTGTCAATTAGGATGTATTTTTGCGGAGTACGATTGATTCTTGGGTTGCAGATTTGGGACAAGTTTTCGACCTTCATGTTTGATTTGAATAATTCAAGATCTCTATGAAAAATTGTTGCGATAATATCAGTACCCTGTAAAATTAAGTGAATTATATGATAAAAAATATACCACGTTGTCTAAAGACAATTTGTCAAGTATAAGTGAAGTTTATTTATCACGTTCTCTAAGAATATAAGCTTTAAGAGATGGCGTTCATTTAGCCCATATTTACGTTTAGAGCTTACATGTTACATGAAACAGCCTAGCACATATTGAAACACCTTTCTTGCTTTCTTCTAAGCTTGCAAATAGAATGATTATTTCCTGAGGATGGTAATATAGATTAGATATGATTATATCCATTCATCATAAGTAGTGAATATATTTTAATTAATTAGAAATGTTTGAAATCATCTTGCTTACTCATTTGTGGCTGCAATCGTTGTTGTTATTTCCTGTAAAAGGAAGAAATTTATTTTGGAGAATATTGCAAAATAGTATTGTAGTGAGAAGCAATATGTGAATTTATTTTATATTAGATGTGATAATAAACATTGTCAATCAAAGAAAAAATTTATGTTTTAGTGAAACAACTCTATTAAATGTAGTAACCGTTGATACGTTGAATATTTTTTCTTTTTGTGAGTATTTTAGTATTCTTCACAGATGTTCCTTGAGATAGTGCTACATAAAGTTGTCAATGACTAAATACATCATCTGGTAGATAGATTCCCACATTTTGTATTATCTGTCCTTGTGTTATGTTGATAGTCATTGTAAATGCTAAGCGTTCTAGAAATTATTTCCTTTTAAAGCTTATTGGTAAGCTTATATCTTTAGAAGGTTGTAGTGGAATTCTTAGAATAAATACTATGTTTTCAGCATGGTTTCCTGAAAGAATTTTTGCTTTGAAATGATTTATATATAAGTTTTGTACAATTGCACATTCCTTGTTTTGGATTTAAGTTTCATAAGAGGACTATTGGTATACATTTTGTAATTGTAGTATATGTGGTGGCAGACCATTGGGTTTTAGATTGTTGATGTATGCTTCTGAAAATAAGTTGTATTTTCCATCTATTGTAGAATTAAAACTATAATTGATATGTTCTTCTCCACGAAATCTGATATAGCCATATCATTTACTTCATTAACAATATAATTTCTTATGGCTAATATGCAAATGTCCATAACAGCTATAAAACCTCTAAAACTTCCTCTTGTGAACTCGTAAATTTTGCTTTTTTCATCCACCACATTTAATGCTATTTCATTTGGTAATCTAACAAATTCTTTGTCATATGTTTTTCAATTCCATCTCCAATACGAATTAAATATGAGGCAAACTCAAAATCATGAAGTGCTCTCATATGTTTTTGTAATTTTAAAGTTGTAATCATTGGAAATAAGATAGATTTAGTTAACCATAAATTGACGATTTCGATTTGGGTTCCAGTTGGAATAACTGATAGTATTTGTCTAAAGTCTCCTCCTAGGATAACAATTTTCCCTCCAAATAAATCATTGTTTGACATGATATCTTGTAAGGATCGATTTAGACATTCAAAAGTATATTTTGACATCATTGGAACTTCATCGCATATAATTATAACTAATTCTCTAATGAGGGTTGTAGTTTCACTTTGTTTTAATATACGATAAATTGAGTTGTTTTTAAGATTTAGAGCTATTTTAAATCTTGTATGAGTTGTAGTACCTCCAGGAAGGTTAGTTGCTACTATTCCTGATGATAGTAGCTAAAGCAATGTGTTATTTTTTACAGATAGGCGCTACTATGGCACGATATAAGAATGTTTTTCCGTTTCCTCTAGGTCCATCAATAAAGAAATAATTTTCTGTCTTGTTTTTTATTGCATGTTTGATAGTCTTATAAGTTGAGTGTTGTACTTCATTTAAGTGAAGATACAACCTTTCATCTTGTTGTGATACTGAAATTGATTGTTGTTCTTCTACTGAACTTTCATTGAATGTATTCAAGTGACCATTGTAATTATGTTAAGAGAGATTAAAATCAAGTACGCATTTTCCTGAGTATGTCATTAGTCTATTCATTTCATGAACTAAGTATACTAAGATGTGTTCATCCTTTAAATTTCTTGATTTCAAATCCTCTATCATTGCATTGTAAACAAAATCTCATAGTCCTTTTGTATTATTTGGTTCACAATGTAATCATATAGTTAATATTCTTTGACTTAAAGCATATGGCATTTTATAACTAATACATTCTTTGATACATTCTAAGATATCGTTAATATCCTCGATTAATTATCTTTGTTCTACGCTTTCTGTGAATGTTTAACATATATAATTGTCAATTGTTAATAAGTCTTTATAAAAGGTAGGTCATTTTATATGGTTCAGTAGAAGTCGTAAATAATAGTTTTCACCATCTATCGGATTCACCATATAGATTCTTCCAATAACACATTTTTTTGTCTCTTTTCGACCATGCTTTGGTTTTTTCATTCCATGTATGTGTTTCTCGGAAGTTCTGACATGTTGTTCGTTGATCCACATGAATGCATATGCATTTGACAAATACATTTTAAATAAGTAAACAACATCGACAATATAGTTTTATGGAGAAAATACTTGTTGTATGTAAAATATAAAACTGCATGTTGGCTTCAAAGAACATTGTAATTATCGTTTTGTGTATGTTGGGATCTACTAACATATTATGCAAATTTCAATCTTCATTGAAATATATCGATTGTTCGTTTGGCAGATGTAATGAAAGTTGGTAAACTGAAAGTATCATATAATTTAGGTCAAATCCAAAATTTCTCCATGATGCATTTGGTGGTGATACGCACCGTGCATCACGAAATTCGTTTATCTCATCAGTGATTGTATTTTCATTTTCAGCAGTTATGGCAATTTGGATTTTGTCATATCCTTGATATATATATATATATGTATATATATATATATGTATATATATATATATATGTATATATATATATATATATATATATATATATATATATATATATATATATATATATATATATATATATATATGAGCGTGTATATATCTTATTGAGGCACAACTAATAAAATATGAAAAAAATAATTCGAAAAATATAAATTGACCAAAATAACCCAGTAAATGTATTAGGGTATTTTGGTCTATTTATATTTTATGAATTATTTTTTTCATATTTTTGTTAGGTGTGCCTCACTAAGATGTACACACACTCCAAATCTCAAGTAATTTAGATTTGTAGAAAAAAAAAAAAAAAATGGAAACACTACCAAACAACTGTGACCTTGCGATGAAGTTTGGCTGGTGATGAGGGTAGACGAAAAAAATTGAAACACTACCAAGCAATTATGACCGTGCAATGAAGTTTAGCTGGTGATGAGGGTAGACAAAATCACAATCCGTTTTTACCTATAGGCGTTTGGAAGAAATTTTCATATATTCATATATATATATATATATATATATATATATATATATATATATATATATATATATATATATATATATATATATATATATATATATGGAAAAAGCTTGGGTTAACCCACTAGCTCATATGAACATATGAGCCCAACGACCCAGATTGAATTTGGGCTGATCTGAAGATCACGGATGTTCTATAGTGCTTAAATTTTTTTTTTCTACAAATCCAAATTACTTGAAACTTTATGTGTGTGTTCTTCTCATCAAGGCGCACCTAATAAAAATATAAAAAGAATTATTCGTTAAAAACAAAATGACCAAAATACCCCCAAAAACCTCTGAAGGGAATTTTGGTCAATTTATTTCATATAAAATATTTGTTCGAAAGATTCTATTTTTAATGAACACACACCTAAAATTTCAAATGATTTGGATTTGTAGAAAAAAATAAAATTCAATCACTATCGGACATCCGTGATCATCAGATCGGCCCAGTTTCAATCTGAACCGTTGGACTTATATGTTCATATGAGCTAGTGGACAAACCCTAGCTTTTTCCTATACATATAGGAAACAATTATATATAGGTAAAAGCTGGGGATAGCCCCCTAGCTCATATGAACATATGAGCCCAATAGCTCAGATTGAATTTGGTATATATATATACAGGAAACGTTTATATAAGGTTGCAACCTTAAAATGTAAAAGTACAGATGCACATCGAAAATCTATCGAAAAAGGTTTTTCTTAATGTTAAAAGACCCTCTAATTGATTATCTCTACATTGAGATATAGGAATGTGTAAAAAACAATATTTTAAGTCGCAAAAATAATTCATCATGAAACACATTATCTAGACTGTCCATTTCAATATTTTCACATTTTTATAGATCTACATGATTTTAACCATTTTGGAGTTTAAAATTTTATAATTAGATATGAAAATCCATTTTTAAATAATACTAAGAATTTTTTAAACCAAAATTACATGTTATAATAAAATTTGGAGGTGTGCCTTAATTGGATTGTTTAAGGTTGCAACCTTATTGAAACCACACCCTATATATATATATAAATGTATACAATGAGACCATTGACCTCTGATATATGGAGGTCACAATTACTTACAACCATCCGATGTGAAATTACAAAGATTGAGAAAAAAAATTTTGGACTTTGAGCTTAGTTAATGAAATAAATGTATCCACCCAAGTTGACATCCAATGGTCAAGATTAATTATGGCCACCTTGTACCAATGGTAAATGCTTTCATTATATATATATATATATATATATATATATATATATGTGTGTGTGTGTGTGTGTGTGTATGTGTGTGTGTGTGTGTGTGTGTGTGTGTGGGGAAGCCACTACACAACGTCTATGAGCGAAAATGAACAATGCTTTCGCCCATAGGCTCGGTGCCATCTGATATATTTGGACGACCTGGATTAAAAGACCGCAACGGACCTACTATGCCCTTTGCGGTACTGCAACAGATATAGTAGGTCTCTTGCGGTATTTTTTCACGCAAAAAAACATGGGGGTAACTGCCACGGCTCCTGTTGGTCCGTGACGATTTTTAGGTAAAACTGCTACGGACATAGCATGTTCGTAGCGGGGCGAAACACTATTCAATTTCGCTTATAGGCAGTTTTAAGAGTTTTCAAAAATAAAAATAAAATAAATAAATAAATATATATATATATATATATATATATATATATTAAAATCTATGTGTAGTTCACATCTATACATATTCAACAATTCATTTGTCAACAATAGTAAAGTATCATATAAAAATTAAATGACATTAATAATAAAAAAAATATTACTTTGTGAATCAGACTTTTCTTTATTAAAAATTTCTTATATTGTAATGCAAGATTTTATTATAAAAACATGGAAAAAACTAAAAATTATTACCTAATTAATCATCATCATCATCAATAATAGAGCTATCTCCCAACTATTTGTGATCGGCTTAACAAATATTGGTTCACTATTCTTCTCTATCAAAGGTCATACCTTCAATGAGACCATAAGTCCGCATGTCTTTTTTCACTACTTCCAACCATCTCTTTTGAGCCTATCTTTGTCGTTTTTGTGCCTTCTATTTGAACCAACTTGTACCTCTGAACATGTACTATACTTAGTCTGCGCTGCACGTGCTCAGCTTATCTAAGTCTACATTCGCTCATATTTCCCATATTGGAGCAACACCTAAGTTTTCGCAAATGAATTTAGTTTGAATTTTATTCCTTCTTGTCTTGCCACTCATCTATCTCAACATCCTCATCTCAGGTACATTCATCTTATGGGTATGTTATTTTTTGGCCGGCCACTATTCTTCCCTATAAAGCAAACCTGGTCTCACGGATGTCTTACAAAAATTTCTCTTCAGTTTGGTATGCAGCGATCACTTAAACTCTGGTTGCATATCTCCACTTCTTCACTCAGCTTTAATTCTATGTCCGACATTGTTTACGATGCAAATCGGAGAGATCTCTAGAGGAAGATCCCTCATATCTGAACACCACAAACTGATTTTCTAAAAGAGTGATAGAGAGTGGAGAAAATCAAATTCTAATCTGACGCCACATCTATTTGAAAAGGAATAGATTCACTCTCTGATCAATGGCAAAGCCAACATTGATCCAAAAAATACGAAATACAATATAAAATACAATAAAACTAATTTAATTCTAATAAAATAAACAAAAATAAAAGAAACACAATAAAGAGTAAAAATGTACCAGACTAGGCCAGTTGCCCTAGGACTCCTAAGGCTTCGAGGCCTCGCTAATATCAGAACGAGCTGAATTTATGTCATGTGTAGTCTTTGTCTTTATTCAGGTTTTGACTAGGCCTTGGCTTGCTTGGATGGATTTCTTGATCTAAGGGCTGCAAGTGGCCCAAGGCTAGGGTTTTCCTAGGTCTAGGTTTTCTCAGGTTTTCTCTCTGGTTTCCTGGCCTATGGGTTCACAAAGTCTCCTCTCTCAGATTTCCAGGCTTATCACATCCCACCTCTTAAAAGAGGCACGTTAGTGTTTTTTAATAGATTCAATAGAGGTGTAGAATGGATAACTATTAAAACCATGAATGTGGAATGGATAACTACTAAAAACTAGAAGATTTGGTAGGTGTAGAATGTATAACTCCTAAAAACAAGGGGATTGACTAGGTATATAATGGATAACTACTAAAAGCTACAAGATTTGCTAGGTGTGGATCATAGAATGGAGACCATGGATTATGATGGTTTATGGTTTAGGGGTCTAGTGAAATAATGTGGTCCTATGGGTTTTCTAAGGCTAGAAAAATTATGGAATTTACCAGTTTTAAAAATGGGGTGTCTACAGTTGCCTGTCTTTAGCACTGCCTATCCTTCGAGGGACATGTGAGTGGCAAAGAAGTAGACACTATTTGGCACTCCCTGTCCTTCAAGGGGCAGGCAAGTGGCAAAGATAATGCAGACATTTTAAATTTCATCATGACGTTTCATGGTCAGAAGGCACACCAACTATCCCTTCAAGACATCTCACTCCCCACTCACCCACCTAGTGCATTTTCATCTTAGGGATTTCGGCGTGAGATATCGGTGAGTTACACAAGCTTGAAACTTGAGTTGGATTTTTTGGCCATGACATTTAACTTCAGGGGTTTTCACAATTTCAAATTCTTAAACTTGACATTTTCTTTGGTTTCGTTAGGGTTTCCTAAGGTCTTCTATAGATTTTACTTGTTCTAGGGAAATGTTTACCTAGTCAATTCTGAAGAGAGAGATGAGGCGGCAACACGGTAATCATCATATAGGGGTATTCAAGCTCCTTTGTTTTTAAAAGTTTTTTTAGAATTTTGAAAACAACGGGGGAATTTTGAAAACAAAGGGGAAATTGTGAAATAGAACTAGGAGCTTTGGATAGGTCACGATTTTAACAAGGAAATTAAAGCTTTTTTAAAACACAAAACATATAATGAAAATTTTGAAATGAGAAATATATTTTGAAAAACAAATTTTTAGGTAGCAATTTTAGCTCCTGCAACTGTATAGCCATCTAAGCAGTTTAATGTAATGCAACGATGGACATGGTAGTTGACGTTATATTCATACAACCATGGAGTGTTTTTTAAAAGAAATGTTTTGAAATGAAA
The DNA here is from genome assembly GCF_054954075.1 of Amborella trichopoda. Classification (NCBI taxonomy): domain Eukaryota; kingdom Viridiplantae; phylum Streptophyta; class Magnoliopsida; order Amborellales; family Amborellaceae; genus Amborella; species Amborella trichopoda. Next base: position 11,609,756 of record NC_142346.1, read on the forward strand.
TTTTTATAATATTTTTTTATTTATTTTTATTTTTTATTTTTAAATTTGGGTCTTACAGTTTAACCACTTGTGACCCTTTTGGTTGACCCTATATGAACGTGTCAAGTCCTTGCTTGAATCTTTAGGACTAGGAATCGTCAAGTATTTCTTTATCTTCCAACCTCAGCTCTTGTATTTCAATTCAAATGAGAGTTCTCTGGAGTTTTCGAGCAAAATAGAGTCTTGAAGAACACATGATACTACCCCTAGGTGTTCAGAATCTTTTTGGATTTCTGATTTCGTTCGTCCACCAATAACCTTTCAAAGTCCAGATGATTAAGGTCCTTAAGAATGTTCTATCAGGCTAATGTTCTTTGATTTTTCTTTTGACACCCATCTGACTCAGGAAGAAGGAAGAGAAGATGTTTAGAGAGAAAAGATTTTGTAGAATAGAAGTAAATGAGATAATTTCTTCTTTTTCATCGCCCCAGGGTCCCTTTTGGGTTTTCAGCTCGATAACCTTTTTTCCAACATTTGGGATTCCTTTCGGATTTTAAACCAGCAGATTTTTTTTTTTATCATCCTAGGATCCCTTTCGGGTGTTCAGCCCACCATATATATATATATATATATATTACGATGAAAATGATGACAAAAGAAGAGGAGGAGGAGGAGAAGGAAGAAGAAGAGTCAATGGTGTTTTTTATTTCTTTCTTTTTTTCTTTTTCTTTTTTGGCATTTTACTTTAAGACTAAGTAAAAATTTGATCATCTTTCTTTCTCTTATTCAGGTGGCAGGGAGGTTCTAATAATAGTCATCCTCTAAGACAATGGCCGTCGGGCTCCCCTTGGATTTATCCTTTGAATTACCCCACTTGAACCTTGATTTTGGGATTAAGAATCACTCTTAGTTTTCTAATCCCTCAATCTTTTGTGTGGACGGACAAGCTCATTAGATCCTCACCGTTAATCGGATAATGTGTGTTACCCACTAGGTGTTAATGCCTTTGTAATTTGAGGCGTGAATGCCCCATTTGGTTTTGGTGAGTGATCACCAACTCCTTTTCGATTGTCTCTTTCATTGCAAATTTTATGTTTATTTTCAAGAGCTAATTTCATAGTAGGCTCCTTCTCAGTTCTTAAGCTCGGGTGAGACTCTCACATAAGAAGAGTGACTAACTTAACATTGGATGACCTTATGGCACGTTAGGAGTTAACAAACAAGGGCTCAATCTCATTAATTGCCCATGTTGTGCCCTCTTCATGAGAGGAGATTGCCCCTATTGAGTAGTTTGCTGCCCCTGCAGGGCTTTCAGTTTCGTTAGGAACTTGTTTTTCATGAGATGAACTTTCTTGATATGGGCATGTTCCGGCTATCGGAGTTGTGCTCTTGCCCCAGTTAAGCTCTGGAAATCTCTCATCTTGAAGAGGTGACCCAATTTGGTCATCAGCTTTTAATTCCTCGTCCCAGATGGGTGGATCATCTTGGAAGTCTTGTGAAGACGACCCAGTTGGACCTCTTAGAATTTCCAAAAGGTTAACTTCTTTTGATATTTGAGGCAATACGTCTCCTTGAAGAAGTTTCTTATCTACCTCCTCTTGAGTTATTGTCCCGGAATTAAGGTTTTTCTTGTCACCATGAGTTTGGGAATCCACAACTTCAAAGTCTTGGTTGAGCTTATGCTCGAGTTCATCTTGCTCTTGCGAGTTTGATTCATTATCACACGTGTGAATTATTTATTGCGTTGGTTTGGAAGTAGATTAAAGGGATCATCTACCCCAGTTTCATTCTCGATGATGGGGACCTCTTGCACCACTTTTGAGACTGTATCTTGGAGTGAAATTTCACGTGTGATGACCATTTTTTTTGCCTTTTCTTAGGTTATGGGCTTGGAGCTAATGTTATCCTCATTATTTTGATCTTGAGGATCCTTAGTCGTTAACTCCTAAGTGAGCCTATGCTTAATTTGTTCTTCATCTACCATACTTTCCAGTTGATTTCTTCTTGTGCACCAAGGCCATTGTGGATGCACTTCTGTTTTTAGTGCAGTTTGTAATTCATTTGAGTTAATCAGGTTAACATTAGTATTGTTTGTCGAGACATCTATAGTTTTTGGTTCTTATTTTCCATCAGCCACTTTTTTTCTGACACTTATCGTGCTGTTATCATTGAAGTCCTGAACTCTTTGCCTAAAAGCTCGGCTTTCTTCGGTGTTATGGGTATAATTTTCATGTAAATCACATCATCGAGATGTATCACCTCCATATAAGAAAAGAATCATGGCTACTGCAAGTAATTCTATAGGCCTTGCCTTAAGAAACTTCTTAATGACATCGACCACAGGTTCATTCAATGGGAATGAATTCCCTTAGTGTAGAAGTCTACATCCTCCATGTGGTAGAGTAATTTTTTGTCTCTTCTCGTGGATAGTTTGTAGAAAAGGTTTTTTTCTTGATCGAGTTCACCTCTCTTTCTTGAGAGGGTTCTTCACTAGTCATGTCCTCATTCTCATCTCCTTCTTGTAGAGGGTCGACTATCATTAGGTTGTTGGAGACTTTGGCTCCATCTTCCTTAGCTCACTCAGATCGCCATACTCATTCAAGCATAATGTCAAACGAGTAAGGGACTGTCCCCTTACTGAAGAAGGTGACATATTCTGGAGTCATGTTCTCTAATACTTTGCTTACATTTGAGGCTTCAGGGGGTGGAGTTTCAATTACTCGTATAGCAGCCTCTTTGAATTTGGTTATAAAGTCAGAAGGAGACTCGCCTGACTTTTTTTTGGTAGAAGTTAACTCACCAAGGGTGACGGGTCTTGTCCCTGTTCCACAATAACAGGAGGAAACATTTCGTCGAGAGTTGCATGAGGGTTATCCTTCATGAATCTCTGGAACCCCCTTAGGGGCTCTTTTGATAAGCAGTGTGAGAACATGACTTTACATCGGTTGGGTTGATCTCACAATATATAGACTATTAATAAGTAAGCATTAATGTGTGCCTCAGGATCTTCTTTCTTAGGAAATTTGTTTCTGAATTGTGGCATCACAACCCTACTGGTAGATCTTCTAGGTGTCCTAGAGTTTCTTGTACATAGGCCTAAGGAGCTGAGAAATCCCATATTCTCATTTTCTTCAAAGAGTCTTGGAGGCATTTCATGTGGGTGAATTGAGTCAATGTTATAACAGTGACCTGGCTCGGCTGTATGGTCTGTTGAACATGGATTTGTAGTATGTGGATTGTATAAACTGGCTTTTAGGCCTATGTAGTGGGTTGCCCCAAGGATTGAGCCTGGGGAGTGTTGTGAACTCGGTGTCTCAGTTGTTGGCCTATGACTCACCTGGGTTTCACTAGGCTTGAGTTGATCCATTACATGGAGTTTGCACTACGTGGCCACACAAGAAGGCCTGCAGGATAGGATCGCTACTTGATTGGGAAGGACGACTCGAGCTGCTATGATGACTAGACCTCTGACTTGGGTGGTTAGGTCTACCTGCCCCTGACCATGACTGAATTATCTATCCTTAGGGCTAGGGTATTCTCTTGTCCCAGCACTGGAATGAAAGAGTGAAGGAATACCATAACTATTGCCAGATGGAGTCTGCTATCTAGGTAGTCTTGAGCTTGAGTGATGACTAGAATTAGAGCTTTGGCCCATAGCGGGTTGGATTGGTAGGCTAACACCCCTAGGGTTATATTGGTTTGAGCCAACATGTTGAAGGTGGCCTATAGCTTGAGCTTCTGACTTGACTTAAAAGAATGTATGCACCTTAGGATTGTCTTGATATCGAGGTAGGTCAAAACCCTTACCTTTATTAATGATGGGTTGCTTGGGTAGACTTTCCCTAGTTGTGTGTGAACTCACTTGCCCACTAATTGATTGATTGCTAAGATTTGACTGCTGGGCTGCTAATTAAACATTGGGGACTAACCTGACTAAGATTCGTTGAATCAGAGATCTAAGCTAGGGCCTTACTCAGAGATCAAGGTATTATGGACCCTATTAATCTGTTGACTCATGCCTTCCAAATGATGGCCCGGGGGACGGCTTGGACGACTAGGTATGGTTCCATATGGGTTGAGACTTGGCTCATTTGATATAAGTACCATGGATTTGAGAGGGAGCACTGTGACGGTGCCTCTCAGATTGATTAGGTTCTGGATCCAGACTGGGTTGGAGCCAAAGGGTTGGACCTTGCTCTGCTTTGATCCTGGGTCATAACTCCTAGACTTGTGTTAAAATAGGAAGGTTTGGACCTAGCTCGGGTATGGACCTAAACTAGGCTTAGAATGACCTAGGTATTGACTTGATGGACTTAGGTTTGAACCCTAAACTAAGGTGAACATAGTCTAAGTCTAGGGACAACTCTGAATCTATACTTAAAAAAAGACCAGACTGGACGGATCTTGCTAGAATTGATGGCTTTCAGTTTGGACCTTAAACCAGGATGAGCCTAGACAAGTTTTAGAGGCAACTTTATATTTAGACCTAGGCTAGGACCTAGACAGAGATCTAGACTAGATGGGTACGAGTCTTGGCTCAGACAGAGAGGGGGCCTAGGTTCAGACCTTGGTATAAACCTAGTTCAGACATTAGCTAGGCTGGGCACAAGCCTTGGCTTGAACCTAGAGGGTTTCAAATATCAGACCGGGTGTTGACCCAAACTGGATCAAGGTTGAGTTAGGTACGAGCCTTGGCTCGAACTAAAAGGGGGCCTACGTTCGGACCTAGGTGTGAACCTGATTTGGACTTGGGCTAGGCTGGGCACAAGCCTATACTTTGACCTAGAAGGTTTCAAATTTAGACCGAGTGTGGACCCGGACTAAGGTCTAGGTGAGACTTGGTGTGGGCCTCGTCCCAAACCATAAAAGGGCCTAGGTTCGGACTTGGGTGTGATCTTGATTTGGACCTGGGCTAGACCTGGTACAAGCTTGGACATGGACCCACAAGATTTCAGCTCGGACCAGAAGTAGATTTGGACTGAGATCTAAGACTAATCAACTGATATAAACAAACAATGCGCTCAAAAACTTTTGTCCTAAACTATGGGGTAGGCTCTGTCTGAGTAGGTCCCCACATAAGTCCTGACCACCTGTTAAAGGAATCAACCAGGTCCTACTATGTGTGGGGTTGCTTTGAGGCTAAGGATTATAGAGGGGCCCTCACAGTTAAAGTTGCGCGAATCCCAACCACCTCGGTTCTCAAGGCCAGGTTCCCCTCACGACATTTAATGTCAAATTTTGGGGGTTTTCAAAAAAATTTGCTGGTTTCTCGGGCTTCCCTGGTTTGTTGTGTGTAAGAGTGTGAAACAAAGCACACAAGAAAAAACAATTGTTAATCAAGTAAACACCAAGTGGAAGAAATAATGTGAGCGCTCGACACAAATTGTGTCAAGCGAAGTGTGCTTCGAGGTGCTTGCTCACTCGATAACACAGTAAAGATGGAGGGGTAAGCAATCCCTACGAAAGTGTTCAATCAAAACAGTGAAATCAAACACAGTCAGTGCCTAGTCGAGTGTGTCTGAGTCGGGGGTGACTCGATCAGGGCACAATTAGAGAGGGAGTGCAGGTGACCCTGGATTTTTTTTTTTTCCCTCCCTGTTTTTTTTTTTTTTTTTTTTTTAATAGAGGGAAGTGGCAAATGTTGAATTACAAGAAAAGAAATGAAAAGATTTTTTTTTTTTAACAAAGTTTTTTTTTTTTTTTTGAAAAGAGGGAGAGGCTTGAGAGGTGATTTTGTTTTAAAGTGAATATTCTTTTTTCTTTCTTTTTTTTTTAGAAAATAAAGTGCCTTTAAAAAAAACTTTTGTAGCAAAAGTGATTTTTTTTTTGAAACAAAATAAGTCTTAATTTTTTTTATTTTTTTTTAAACAAGTGGCTTTATTTTTTTATTTTTCACATGCCCTAAAGCTCTCTCTCTCTCTCTCTATATATATATATATATATATATATATATATATATATATATATATATTTTTTTTTTTTTTTTTATTTATTTATTTTTTTTTTTTTTTTTTCCTCTCTCAAGTACCTTTTCCTATTTCTTCTCTCTATTTTCTCTCAATCTCCCTTCCATATTTCTTCTCTCTAGTTTCTCTCAATCTCCTTACCCTATTTTTTCTCCCTATTTTCTCTCAATCTCCCTTTCCTATCCATATCTAAATCTTCCAAATCTCCTTAGTTCTTATCTATTCCCTAAAATTCTCTAACAACACTAACACCTCCTCCCAATTAACCTAAAGTGGCCTCCTATCCATATCTAAATCTTCCAAATCTCCTTAGTTCTTATCTATTCCCTAAAATTCTCTAACAACACTAACACCTCCTCCCAATTAACCTAAAGTGGCCTACTATTGATATGAAAAATTATCCCGTGAATATCAAAGGGAATAAAGAAATACTAGAGACGGCTAACAACCCAATGTGTTCTACCGATTGACTCCAAAAGAAAGCTCTATCTCTTAACAAGATAGGAAAAACATGGAGTGCAAAACTGGTAGAGCGTATTTTTATTTATTATTTTATTTTATTTTAATGTGGAAAAAGAAAGTGCTTTTAAAAAAAAGGATTTTTTTTTTTAGCAAAAGATATTTTTTAGCACAAGTGATTTTTTTATTTCTAAAAACGAAAAAGCCTCAAAATTTTAATTTATTTTTCTTTTTAAAGGTAAAGAGGCCTTAGAAGACAATTTATTTTATTTGCAAAAGTAGATTTTTCTTTTTTAGAAAAAACAAATTCAGCAAAATCGAATTTTGGGATTATACAATGTGGTGACTCCTTTTTTTTTTTTAAGGAAAAAGGAAATAACGACAATGATGAGATAGAAAGCGTGGAGAAAGAAAGTGCAAAGAAAAGATGTTTTTTTTTTTAAAGAGAAAAAAAGAAATTATGATGATGAAGATAAAGATGCCAAAAGTGAAGAAAAAAAAATAGTAAATTTCTTTTTGCTCTCTCTCTCACTCCCTTGTTTTAAAACCCTTGGTTAAACTTTCACATGGCTGCAAAACACAGGGAAAGTAACTCATGTAGAGTCCTAGCAAGAGGGAAAGCTATGCTTCTTTTTTTTTGAGAATTAAAGAAAGGTACACCTCAAGAGGGAAAATGTTATGTTTTTTTTAAAAAAAATGTGAAAAAGAGATACACCTGCTCCTTGACATTTTCAAAAAGAAAGTAAGAAAAAGACTTAAAGCCGTGGTTTGCGAATTTTATTTCTAAAATCGAATCCACAAAGAACAAAAGAACCTTTTTTTTTTTTTTTTTCAAACCGTACTCTTGAAAAGGAGATCTGAGATTGTTTTCATTAATTTTTTTTTCATGCAAGATTGTAGCTCAAAAGGCCCCACTGTTTAAGATGCAAATCGGAGAGATCTCCATAAAAAGATCCCTCGATGAATACCACAAACTGATTTTTTAAAAGAGTGATAGAGAGTGGGGAAACTGATCTGAGGCCAGATCTACTAAAAGATGAATAGATCCGCTCTCAGATCAATGGCAAAGCCAGCATCGATCCAAAAAGCACGAAATACAATAAAAAATACAATAAAAAAAAATTTATTTTAGTAAAATAAACAAAAATAAAAGAAGCACAAGAAAGAGTAAAAATGTACCAGACCAGGCAAGTTGGCTTGGGACTCCCGAGGCTTCGAAGCCTCGCCCATATCAGGACCGACTGAGTTTATGTCGTGTGTACTCTTTATCTCTCTTCAGGTTTTGACCGTACACTTTGTCTCTCTTTAGGTTTTGACCAGGCATTGACTTGGTTGGATGGATTTTTTGATCTAAGAGATACAAGAAGCCCAAGGCTAGGGTTTTCTTAGGTTTAGGTTTTTCTCAAGTTTTCTCTCTAATTTCTTGGCTTATGGGTTCACAAAGTCTCTCTCAAATTTCTTGGCCTATCATGTGCCACCTCTTGAAAGAGGCACGTTAGTGTTTTTTTTAATAGATTCAATAGATGATAACTACTAAAAACTAGAAGATTTGCTAGGTATATAATGGATAACTACTAAAAATAGAGGGATTTGCTAGGTGTAGAGTGTATAACTACTAAAGGCTACAAGATTTGTTAGGTGTGGATCATTGAATGGGGACCATGGATTATGGTGGTCTATGGTTTAACGGTCTACTAAAATAGTGTGGTCCTATGGGTTTTCTAAGGTTAGAAAAATCATGAAATTCCTCAGTTTTAAAAATGGGTGTCTACAGACATCTTCCTTAATCTCCCTGTTTTCTTGAATTGTTGACCCAAGATATCGAAAGTGCATTCCTTTTGGTATTTTATTGGCCGTTAATCTTAACTACTACTTCGTATCTACTCCTATTATCAATAAACTTGCAATCTATGTATTCTATCTTTGTCTGGCTAATTTTAAAACTCTTAGATTCTAGAATATCCCTCCAAAGTTCTAACTTTATCTTGATGCCACTTCAGGTCTCATTGATCAAAAGTATGTTGTCCATGAACAATATACACCATAGTACTTCTAGGTGCTTAGTTAAGTTGTCCATAACTAAGAGAAATAGGTATGGAGTAGGAACTCAATGCTTACCCCTGGTGTAGACCTATTGTTATTGAAAACTCACTCGTCTCTCTATTAGTTGTTTACGCACTAGTTAGCATTCTCTAGTACTTATCTCACACCAAGTCAATACGGAATCTAGAGACTCTTTTCTTTCCTAACGTATATCAAATATAATTTTGAGATACTCTTTCATAAACTTTCTTTATGTCAATAAAGACCATGTGGAGGTATTTTCTATTCGCCCTAAACTTCTCAATCAATTGTATGGGTATTGAATAGGGTCCTAATGTATTTATTCAAAATCATACGATCAAACCACTCACACTGTCAATACAAAATAAAATCTTTTTTTTATTTGTATTCTAACCTACTTTTATTATTCTAAAATATTTTTTGTTGAATAATAGCATTTCTAAATAGCGAATGCTAAATACCAAAACCTAAAGGGGTCGAAAAAGAACATGCCATTAAACACTCTATAAAATGTGTTGTATACGCTTTTAGAAGTATTGACACACGTGTCCGTGTCCATCTAGCATAGACACATAGTTAGACCCTCAAACACATGTCCATGTATTGGAGCGAGAGAGAGAGAGAGAGAGAGAGAGAGAGAAAGAGAGGATAAGTGGCATTTGGAACGAAGAGTAATAGGAATCTAAATGATTGGCTTAATAGTATTTAGATTAATAGTATATTCAATGTTCATTAAAACTACATATGAACAAGCTTAGAGAAAATTACACGGAATTACAAGATGGTGTGGCAAAGCAAAGAGAGGTAAGAGAAAAATAATCCAAAATATACATGGCTTCAATTCAAAAGTACTCGTTCCTTCCCTTAAAACCGATCTTGCTGAATATAAGGTAAAGGAACAGACCAAGGTGCCAACAAATCATCCACAGCCTGCCAAACCAATAGAACCATGCACTCATTTAACACCAAGGTCCACCCTGGCCTTGTTAGGGTTGGGCTAGGGGTGTTAGGGGGGGGGGGGGGGAGGGGGGGATAGGGGATGAAAAGAAAAAAAAGGGTCGTGCTGGGCCCAATTGTGGTTGGCCCATGTCTAGCCTGCTACATTTTCTGGACTAGGCCCTAGGTTTTAGGATAGGCTGACTGGGCTGGGTAGGCCGCCCAGCCCATTGCCACTACTATTATGCTCCAAATTAAAAGAGGAGAGTACCTCTGCTTGTTCAAGGGTGCATCAAATTATATAAATGCACATGCTTGTTTAGGTTCAAAATTCTGAATATTAGCAATGTGGACAATTGAGTAATTTTTTTTTTAGTGGTATCCATATGAAATGAAAACTAAAAAGTGAACTTTCTAATATTACTTGAGAGTTTTTAACTACATATATATTTCCTTAAGAAAGATTTTCAAAACCTAGCCATTGCATCTCACATTGGACGGCGAAGGATGAGTTCGGCCTTTGTATCAAACATAAGCACTCTTATAAGGGAAAAGTACATACATCTCCTTCATATAATTAAATCCCAAATAAACCCCTAGTTTCATTAAAAGCCCATAAACCCCCTCTAAATGAAAAGAAAATGATGTTTAAGCCCTTTCGTACCGGTTTAAATTATAATATTTATCATTTGTCTTTTCTCTTATGACCTTATTATCCAAACTTTGGAAAAGCCACCCCTCTCTCTATCACACGTAGACCCCTTCTACAGGCTATCTTTCTCTCAACCTCCCTTGAAAATCTCTCTCTTTCTCTCTCTCTCTCTCTTTCTCTCTCTCACATTTGGTGAACATCATGAGTTGTTTAATTGTGGCATTCCAAATTCTATTTGGATGATAGGGTCACTAAAAAAAAAAAAAAAAAAGAATAAATATTGTAATATAACTAATTAAAAAAAAGTAGAGAATGCGTTTCATATTATTATTATTTTTAAATTGAAGGGGTCCATGTTCTATAGAGATGGGGTTTATTTAGATTTACAATGATATAAAGTGAGATATAATTTTTTTGTTATAAATTAAGAAAAGTTTATTCCTATTAGTTAATAAGATCACTATCACTATAGCCATCCACTTTTACTTTTTGGCACCACATATGATAATGTGCGCTGAATGGTTCGTTTTCAATGTTTACTCCTCAAAAAACTGAAAGGGTATTGTTTGTATAAGGCTGAGGCCCTAAACAATCAAAGTAAGGTGCACCTTCAAGTGGTATTGAAAGAAGTTATTTCAGTATTGAAAATCTTTGTAATGGCCTGAAAATTTATTTTCATCTCTAACTATAAGATTTAAAACTTCAAAAATAGTATAAGATCGGGCAGATCTTTAAACACTTATAAATTTTGAATATTGATGGCGTAAAAAATGCATTACAAGGTGCACATTTTTTAAAACTTGAAATCCATTTTTTCTCATATCCATACATCTTGAGGTCAAGATGATCCATTTGAAGATTTTTGGGCATCAAAACATTTCTAGTGATTTTTTTAAGGTGCACCTTAATTTGATTCTTTGGGCCTCACCATTATATAAACTTTTTCCAAAAACTAATACCGACTTAAGTTACTTCTCTAATTTACTTTATAGAGGAAAATGAGTAATTCAACATGTTTCCAAACAATATAAGAGATTTGCATTATTATGTATCAAATTAATCATATGGGCTTGAGAGTATTGCTTCTTAGTTGTCCGAGGTGGATTTTTGGTAGTGGAAACTCAATTTTGTCCTGGCATCATAAGTGGGTGGAAGGGAAATCTTTAAAACACCAGTTTCCTGATCTATTTGAATTGTCAATCAATAAGTACTCGACAGTAGCTGAGATGGTGGATATGCGAGGTGGGGTAGCACAGATGAATGTACAGTTGTTTAGAAATAGGGTGCCAGATGCTGTGGTTCAATAGTTTGCAGAAATTACGACTATTATCCAAAGAGGCATATCTCACAAACTATAGAGGATGAAATTATATGGGAGAAAAATAATGATGGCCAATTCAGTGTGCGATATGCATATGATCTATTATTTTATGATAGATTAAGATGGAGATGGGAGTCATTGCGTAAAATTTGGAAATGGACGGTGGCATTGAAAGTGAGATGTTTCTTATGGATTCTTTTGCAAGGCAAAAGTTTAACCGTGGACAATCTCATCAAGGGGGCAAAAGTGGTGGTAAATGTGTCTACTATGTAAAGAAGACGTCAAAAGTGGTGATCATTTATTTTTACACTGCTATTTTACTCACAATACATGGTGTTGGATTTTTCAAATGCTTGAAATCTCTATGGTTACCCCGGAGAATCATACTCTGAAATTGGAATACTGGGATTTTGTAGGTCTCGTGGGTATTAGAAAAACGATTTGGCTGATTGCAAGAGCTGCAGTTTTGTAGAAGATATGGAAAGAAAGAAATAATAGGGTATTTGAATGTAGATAATCCAAAGTTGGGGTAGTTAAGATGCAAATTGTACACGCTATTTGGAGCTGGTTCTTTATAACAAGAGAGGGATTTGGTGTGACTGAGGCTGATATTAGTTTAGATATGTCAAATTTGATATGCCAGAGAACCACTAAGGCTAGACTAGTTCAAGTGTGGTATCCACCTCTACATGGGTCTATTAAGTTGAATTTTGATGGAAGTTCACATGGGAATCCTGGGCCAGCTGGTTTTGGAGGGGTGATTATGAATTCGAATAGGGAAGTGCTTATTTGTTATGGTGTACCATGTGGAAGAACTTCGGCCAATTTGGCGGAGGTTGAAGCTGTTCTCCAAGATGTGCGTATTTTGATTCAGCATTTTAAAAATGTTCCGTGTATTATTAAGAGTGACTCTTTGAATACAATCAATTCTAAAGAACTTTAGAGAGAGACTCCCTCAAATTTTTTAGAGATAAACTATATTAAAATTAAAGTTTTAGATAGTGAAAGTATCTTAAAATTTTAGACAGAGAAATCATATCGCATTTTTGAGAGAGAAATTACCTAAAAAATTTAAAAAGAGAACCTTTCTCAAAAATTTTAAAGAGAGAAATTATATCAAATTATAAATTATAGATGAATAAAGTTTCTTAACATTTTAGAGGGATAAAATATATCAAATTCTAGAGAGAGAAACTATTTCAAGAATTTTAGAATGTAGAACCATTTCAAATTTGAATTTTTAGAGAGAAAGTATCTTAAAACTTTAGAGAGAGCAACTAATCAAATTTTAGATAAAGAAATTACATGAAAATTTTTAGAGAGAGAAATTACTTGAAATGTTTTAGAGAGATAAACTATCTCAAAATTTTTAGGGAGAAAAGTATCTCAACTTTTAAGTTTTAGATAGAGAAAGTATCTCAAAATTTAAGAGAGAAACTATATCAAATTTTAGATCGAGAAACTACCCAAAATATTTAGGGAGAGAAACTATCATAAAATTTTAGAGAGAAACTATCTCAAATTTCAAGTTTTATAGAGAAAACAAATTTTTAAATTTTATAGAGAGAAACTATATCAAATTTTGGGGAGAGAAATTATATGAAATATTTTAGAGAGAAAAACTATCTCAAATTTTAAGTTTTAGATAAATAAACTATCTCAACTTTCAAGTTTTTGAAAGAAAGTATAGTAAATTTTTAGATAGTGAAACTATATCAAATTTTAGATAAAGAAACTACCTAATCGTTTTAGAAAGAGAAATTTGATATAGTTTCACTATCTAAAGTTTTAGAGAAAGAAAGTATCTTAAAATTTTAGAGAGAGAAAATACATAAATTTTTAAAAAGATAAACTATATAAAAAATTTTAAAAGGAAATTATCTCAAATTTTATGCTTTAGAGAGAAAGAGAGAGAGTATCTTAAAGATTTACGGAGAGAAATTATATCAAATTTTAGAGAGAGAAACCACCTTATTTTTCTTAACGAGTAACTATCATAAAAAATTTAGAGAGAGAAACTATACCAATTTTAAGTTTTAGAGGGAGAAACTACATCAAAATTTAGAGAGAGAAACAACCAAAAACGTTTTAGAAAGAGAATTATCTCAAACTTTTAGAGAAAGAAATTATATCAAATTTAATGTTTTAGAGAAAAAGTATCTTAAAACTTTAGATAGTGAAACTATATCAAGTTTTGGAGAGAGAAATTACTTAAAAAAATTTAGAAAAAGAAACTATCTTAAAGTTTTTGAGAAACTTTCTCAAATTTTAAGTTTTAGAAAGGGAAAGTATTTTAAAATTTAGTGAGAGGAACTATATCAAATTTTAGAGAGAGAAACTACCTTAAATTTTTTTGAAAGAGAAACCATCTCAAAAATTTTAGAGAGAGAAATTTTGAACTATATAAAATTTCAAACTTTTAGAGAGGTAAACTATCTCAAAATATTTGGAGAGAAACTATTTTCTCTCTAAAATTATTGAGATAGTTTCTCTCTCTAAAAGTTTTTAGGTAGTTTCTCTCTCTAAAATTAAGTATAGTTTCTCTCTCTAAAATTTTGGTAAAATCTTTTATAATGGTAAATTTTTTTTATATGTATTGTTGGATACCAAATATGTGTAACGTAATTTCCACATGAAAATATTTTGCACAAAAATATTTCGTACCTACCAAATATGTCCTAAATAGTATAGGGAAAGGTTTCTATGCTTCTCCTACAGCATTGAAGTTCTATCCTCCCCCTACCATCCATCCATCCAATTTTGATCAAGAAAGCCACTCACCGTTTGATCTTAGATCCGACATCTCAAAGTATTTTATTTTTAGTTTTTTTTTTATACAAATTGTATGAATATGAAATTTGGTACTTTCATTGGGGCGTACCTATAAAAAATATTAAAAATAATTTTTTGATAAAATATAATGATCAAAATACCCCTTGAATCTTTGAGGGGTATTTTGGTCATTTTATTTTATTGAAAATATTTTTTTATATTTTTTGCTAGTGTGAGTTTAATACAGGAATGAATGTCTAAAATTTGGTATCAAAATAGTATATGGAAAAAAATTTAAAAAAATAGTATAATGACGTGGCATTGTGATTGGGGCAATCTTAGCTCTCCATTCAGAATGGATAGTTGGATAAGGGGGAGGATAGAACTTCTATGCTGTATGGGAAGTATAGAAAGCTTGCCCAATAGTGTAAACCTAAGTTATGCAAATAGACGACCCAAATGAGGAATTTTGCATAACCTGGGTATTATACCCAAATGAAAGATTTTGCATAACCTGGGTATTATCTACAAGCTATCCAAACTGTAATTTCTCAATAACCAGGTTTTGGCATAACCAGGGTTTGCGTAACTATGTTATAATCTAAAACATGGTTTTGTTTATCCTAGTTCTCCATGAAATTACTGTAACAACTTTTGAAAAGTTGTTTTCTTTCCCTTTTGGCATTTTTTGATAAAATCAATCGATTTTTATTATTTTCATCATTTGTTGTTAGATTTATAGAGATTACTTCACATTAGCAAAGAAGGGAAAAGATCTCGTCAGCCCATGGGCTGATGGAATAGGATAAACCCAACAACTCAAATTGAATCTGACCCAATCTGATAGTCACGATTGCATTTCATATTTAAATTTTAATTTTTTTCTACAAATCCAAATCACATGAAATTTGAGACATCTATTTTTCTCATCAAGGCATACCTAAGAGAAATATTAAAAACTTATTTGTAAAAAATAAATTGATCAAAATATCCCTAAAATTTTTGTGGTAGTTTGAGCTATTTACTTTTTGTGAATTATTTTTTTGATATTTTTATTAGATTCGTCTATTTTTTAAAAATAGACTCTCCAAATTTCAGTGATTTGAATTTGTAGCAAAAAATTAAAATTAAAATATGAAATACAATTATGACAATTGAATCAGCTAATATTCAATCTGGGTCATTGGGCGATTACTGTAGCTGTCAACCAGCTAGCCAACCCAGACTCTCCCAAAAAAGAAATATCAAATCCATTTTTCTTACCATAATACCATCAACTGATTTATTTTTTTGATTCCGTCAACTAATTATGTCACCCCTAAGAAACACTAATAAATCTAGTTTACAAGGGCATAATAATAGTTAGGGTTTGCTAATTGATGAGCAAAACCCCAGATCACTCTTTTTCGAAAACTTATCTTCACTGGATATCGCTTTTCTCTCGTAAGGAAATGATTTACATTGCTTCTATGACAAGCCTATTTATATTTGGTGAAAATACACTCCCAAAAGACCAAAAAATCAATCAGAGGTTCTCAATATTTCCTAATGGGAGCCATCAGAGTTCATAATATGGTTCAAAATGCATATCACTATATGAATTTTAATATTTTCTCTCGAAATTGAATCATATTGAAATTTTAGAAGTGTGTACTAAAAAATAGGACGCATAATTAAAAAAAATATAAAAAATATTTCTCAAAATATAAAATGATCAAAATATACCCCTGAAAAATGACAGGCTTAATTTAGTCATTTTAAAATTTTTAAAATATTTTTTTATATATTTTTATATGGTGCAAAATAGTGTTACGTATGTACACCCAAATTTTATCTTAATCAGATTTATAAAAAAATTAAAGTAAAATTGTGATATATATTTTGAACGACTTGATGTAGATCTGATGACTAGGATTCTACCTATATTACTATTCATATATATTTATAACATGAGCAGGTTTGTGACTGGGTGTCAATCAAGTGTTTCATCTCAGCTTTAGAGTTAGCCTCGAACTTTGGTTTGGATACCAAAATAAAGAGTAACAAAGCAGCTTCGGCTGGACAAAGGACGATCCTCGCAGCACTGCCTCTATCTCTTTCTCTTGAGAAGATGGTAACTTGAGACAAACAGTTCAACAAATCATAATGACAAAAACAAAGTGGCAAATTGTCGTGTTTTATCTGCATAAACTAAATTTATGAAACCTCATGTAAATTCCCAAAGAAAATAAACTTTTAGATGATATATATCCATTATAAAGTAGAACTTCATATTCTTTAAGTATGACATCACCTTCATCTTTGTAGGGAAACGTTATTAGAAGTAAACAAAGTTGACACAAATGACACCAACTCATTATATAACAGGTACTATTTATTTATTTTATTTTCCTATTTATATAATTGTTTAGATAGAGTAAAAGTAAAGTTTCTACACAAATTACATTTAAATTTCAAATTACCACTTTTAAATAGGTTTGCTTCTAGGATTGAGATGTCCTTTGAAATTATCTTTAAAGGTTCCAATCAAGATTTTGTTTGGAAAACTCCTAAAAGTATTAAAAAAAGAAAAAAAACAAATATAACAATTTCTGTATGTCATTTGAACTTCTCCTAAATCTTTATTTGCAAGGGATTGTTGTGTGAGTCTCTCCTATCTCTTACTTCTTATTAATTAGAAAGGTACTTATATGTGACTTTTTCAAGTTATATGTATAATAATACTATTTTTTTTCTTTCTTAATTTTTGGATTTTGTTGTTATTATATATATAGATATATGTGTGTGTGTGTGAAAGACACGGAAATCTCAAACTAACTTATTGACTTTACTTTTTTATGTGTTAATAATTATTTATAAGCAGTACTAATATTTATTTGTTTATAGGAGCATCTTAGACTGTCAACAACTTGGAAGCTTAAGAAATTTGTAAGCAAAGGTACAAACCATATTAATTCGATTTGTTAAACCTTTTTGTGCCTACAAGATTTTGGTTATAGGCTTCAATCTAAGAAATATGTTACATCAATTTTAAAACAATTATATTTCTACATTTTCATTCATCGTCTTCATCATCAAAAATTTTTATAGGAGCAGCCTCCAACATCAACGACTTGAGAGATATATTTTGAAGAAAATGTAAGAGGAATCTTTATCCAAATATATTATCTTTTATTATTATTATATATCATATTTTGTTCTTATCTTACAAATACAGTCTCTAATCTTAAACTTGTTTCTTATATTTCACTTTGTCAGAAGACAATTAGGTTGATTCATTTTTGGAAAATTTTGTATTATACCAAGAATTACATCATAATTCTACATTATAGAAATGTTATATAAAAAATGATAAGTAGTTGTAGATATATATCTTCACTACAATGTCCATCATCATTGTAATCATTATTTTACTCTCTCAGATCAGCTATTACAATGCTACTTACATTTTTCTCCAATAATTTTTTACTAATCAGCATCATTTTTCTTTCAAGGAAAAGTAATGCTGCATATAGGGAAGCAACAACGATCACAAACATGAAAGCGATCTAGGGAATATCGTTATGCAGCATGAATGTGTGCCATAACTAGAACACAAAACAAACAAAAGATCAAACATGCCACAAAAGATGATACATTAGTTCTCAAACAAATTTTCAATACAAATTTCGAAACTATGGAAAACTACATAGAGATACATTCAAATAGCTCACACTATCACGCGATGAGACTACAATATAAGCCACCCGGCTTTTGTTGCTGCAAGGGACATATTCTACTATCATACATAGAGCCTCCATTAGAAATATGAGAATTATTTATAGGAAAGGCTGACACTGCAAAATATTCCAAGGACATACCCGAGGATATAATTCAACATTTCAGTTCACTATATTCTTAGTGCCTGAAACAATGGAAAATCATTATCACAAAAAAGGAGTTTACATATTTAAAATAAGAGGTCAGTTATACAACTATGCTCCACAATTGATTTCAGAAACTGATAAACTGAGATTTCTACAATTATATTATTATGATACAAAAAATGAGACAAGCAACAGACAACACCAAATAACCAATTTAGATCCAATAGTAGTTGAACACATTCAAACCACATTAAGAATATACAATCCTTTAGTGAAAGTGTTCCGAAGTCTTATTGAAATCGAAAACTTAGAAGAATACAAGATATTGTTGGAACAAAATAGCATGACAAGGAAAAAGAACTTTCGATATTGACAAGGCCCGACTCACCCTTGCCTAGTCAAACCCAGTAGGAAAGCACTAAAGATGCAAGCACCTAACCCTAACCCACAAGGGAAGCAAGCAAGGACTTTACTAAGCACTTAACTAAAAGCAATAGAAGTCGAGTTCTTCTTCTTATCCAGTACCAACGCAAAGCAAGTTAAGCCAGGGAGTTATTCTCTTGTATTCCTAACTTAGATCAATGAGTTGTAAGGACCCGTCGTGCGTGACGAAAGAAGTCGTTGTGCATGGCAAAGGAAGCCACTGCGCATGACAAAGGAAGCCACTACGCATGACGAAGGAGCTGTTGTGCGTGACGACGATGCTGCCGTCCACGTCACCACCGTGCGCGACACTGCTGTGTGCAACATTGCTGTGTGTGTCACCGTTGTGCACGACACCTCGGTACGCTATGCCACCGTACGTGATGCCGCTGTATGCTATGCCCCCGTGCGTGTTATTGCCATGAGCATTGCTGCCAAGGAGGAAGCCTCCATGCGTGTTATTGTCATAAGCGTTGCTGCCAAGGAGGAAGCGGCCGTGCGCATTGCCGCCGGGAGTGAATATATAGGGCCGTCCAGGGAACTTCTATCAGTGCCATGTTACACATGTATGCCATACTGAATGCCATTGTATGACACTTGTGTGCCCCTTGCATGCCACCTGTCTGCTGCCTCCCCCTCTTTGTTTATAAGTACCTCCTTTCACACCCCTCTCAAGAGTTTTTCTCTCTCCCACGACCTCTATTTCAAAACACTTAGAACCTCAAGCTTGAAATAATTTTGGAAGCTTGGCCTGTGTGGGGGAAAACTTAGAGTCTTTGGTGCATGTAAGTGGATTTAAGATCCCATGCTTCATGCCTTGTTTGATGCATGTTCAACTTAATTGTTAAAGAATGAAAATTGAGTATGGATATGGATGTGATTGTGAAAATATGCTTCTGAAATTTTGTTTAGTAAGCACTTTGATTTTCCAGGATTGTGACTCTCCTTTGAGTAATTATTTAAGTACTGAAATTACCTCCATTGATTATGAAATTTTGTGGGGAAGTACCTCTTTGAGTCTATTTTAAGGGAGAAAATACCCCATATAAATATTTTTTTCTATTAGAAAGTTATGAGTCATTTGCTAGAAAATGCTAGAATTGTCGAAAGAAATTTCATAAACTCTACATGTTTTTGTATTGAACAATTTAGAATCAAATCATGTCAAAATGAGCTCAAACTACATTTGAAAGAAAGATGAGTGAGTCTATTTTAAATATTTTCAGGGAATCAAAACTTAATTCCCTATGATTTGGAAGTTATGCTCCTTTTTCTATGTAGATATTACTGTAGTGCTAACAGGAAAACTTTAAGAGACTTTGCATGCTTTTGTATTGAATGGCATACTGACCAAATTATGTCAGAATAAGTTCAAACCAATTCTAAAAGAAATATGTATGAATCTATTTTGAAAATAGTCTGGGAAGCATCATCAAATTCTCGATGATTTAAAAATTATGTTTGTTTTTCTACTAGGATACTATAATTGAATTTCTACTGAATTTTCTAGAACTATCACATGTTTTGTATAACATTGTTTATTGACCAAAATGTCTCAGAATGTGACCAGACCACTTCTAAAAGAAAGATGAATGAGTCTATTTTAAAAATGATTTTGGAACCATGACGAAATTTCTTATGGAATGGAAGTCATGCCCATTTTTCGATAAGACTGTCACACTAGAATTTTTGCTCTGCTATGAAATAGTGAATGCCTATGAATTATTGAATGTGTATGGTTGAAATAAGACATGCCTATGAATTATTGAATGTGTGTGGTTGTAATAAGACATGCTTTGAACTATTGAATGTGCATAAAGACATGCCTATGAATTACTGAATGAGCATGATAAGACATGCTTTGAAATATTGAATGTGCATGGTTGTAATAAGACATGCCTATGAATTATTGAATGTGCATGGTTGTAATAAGACATGCTTTGAAACATTGAACGTGCATGGTTGAAATAAGATATGCAACATATATGATATGAGGCACTACGCAATGGGTCATCCGTTGGTAGTATAATGTGATATGATATGATACAAAAGTCATGCCGGCATTTGAGATATTTCCCTGACTCCCGATGATAGGAAGGGAGTTAGGATGTGAGTCATATGGGTAGGTTGTGGCCCCCAATATATGTATAAGTGGTACTACGGAATGGGTCATCCATTGGTGGTGTAACACCCTCCAGTTAGTGAGTAAATACGGGTTGTGTCATGCAAAGCCATTGCCTATCAAAAGCCCCAAAGCGTGTCGGGGACTGTATGTGTGAGTGAAGACATTACGAAATGGGTCATCTATTAGTCATTGTCTTGCCTCCTGAGTAATTGTAGAAGTCCTAAGCAATGGGATTGGCTTGGTCAGATTGATAAAGCTTCTACTTCAGGAATATATGATATTAAGATTGCGTGCGATTATTATATGTTTCCTTGAATTATTCATGTATTATTTCAATAGAAAGGTTTGATGGAATGTTAACTAATATGATATCGGATATCTGATTTGTGCTTGCCCCATCATGAAAAACATTACTCACGACACATTGCTAATAAAAAGAACTATAATGCATGACCCCCATGTTATAAAACCTGCATAAATCTTGGGGACGATTATGAATAACTTTGTATAGGTAGGAATGCACGACGCTTTGATATACTTACTGGGCTTAAAAGCTCATTCCTTTGACTCTCTCCATTGTAGACTGATAACTCACGATTTGAGGATGGACAGGTGGGTGATCGCGGTGATGGTTGGAGCCCCGAACTTGACGCGGAAGCTTCTGTTCGATTGTAGGTTTTAGATGGAAGTTTTTCCATATAGTTGTTTTGTTTCAATGTTATGTAATTTTGTTGGGCCTCTAGTGTCATAGACATATTTGTAATAATTTTGGCGCTCTTATATATATTTTGGTTTTAGTTTGCCCAGCTTTTGATGGTTGTGTTTGGAGTTTTATTTTCTTTCGTGGTTTGATTTGATTCCTTCTTTTCAAAAGCGTCGACTGCACTCCCACCTGAGTGGCATTCGCTACCTTTGGTCGCGGTCCTACACCCGGTTGCCCTCTAGTATGTATGACAGGGGGTAGGAGGCAGGGCTGTGACAATTTATGGTATCAGAGCAGTCATGATGGGATTCTTGGTCTAGAGAGTCTTAGAAGTGTCCTTAGGGTGGTTTTGGATAGGTTAGTAACTGGATGTTCCTGTTATAGGTTGAGATGACGAGGACTCGTGCTAATAACGCGAGGTTGAGTACTTGGAATAGAGAGGCCTCGAGGAATTCTTCAAGACGCTCGAGGCCATGACTCAAATGATGAAGGACTAATGCCGGTCCCAGCTGCTTATGCCCCAGATCAGTCGGATAGTGGTTTCATTGAGAGGTTCAAAAGACTTGTACCTCTAGCATTCTTGGGACATGGAGGAGTGGAAAAGGCTAAAAAATGGAGGAGGCAAGTAGAAAATATTTTCGAAGTATTGCACTGTTTTGATGAGCAGAAAGTGAGACTGGGGACCCTTATGATAGAAGGGGATGCCGAGCACTGGTGGGGTTCAGTGAGGCAATCCTAAGAGGAGATAGGAACTGCGGCAACCTGAGAAAGTTTTCTAGTGGCATTTAATGAGAAGTACTTCCGTTATTTAGTCCGTGAAAGAAATGAAGTGGAATTTATTGAGTTGCAGCAAGGGGGATTGTCAGTGGAGCAGTATGCTGCTAAATTTGCAGAGCTCTCCCGCTATGCGCCACATATCATCAATACAGAGTCCCGTAAGGCGAGCATGTTTGAGAGGGGCCTCAAGCCAGATATCCGAGGGAGAATAATGTCAGTCAATCTTAAGACATTCTCCGCATAAGTAGACTTAGCCATGAAGATTGAGAGAGATTGTGAAGAGTTCCGACTGAAGAAGGAAGGGAGAGTAAGGTCCGCCCTGTCCAGGGGTTTTGGGAGGAAGACTCGGTCGCCTCCTAGAAGAGACTATAAGGGAAGTCCTACTCAGGGCAATGTGAAAATCCAAAAGACCTTTCCGGGTGATGTGAGGATAACCGGCACCCGGCCTGCTCAGACTGTGGATTGAATAACCACTCCTTGACTGAGTTCTACAAGAAGTCGAGAACATATTATCGATGTGGCAAGCCTGGCCACCTGATCAAGAACTGCCTTATGATGAAGCCTGAGGATAGATCGAAAACTCAGGGTTGGGTGTTTGTGCTGATGGAACAGGAGGCAAAGGCTTACCTCAGTGATCTGAGGTAAGCTCTCTATTTGTGGTAAAGAGGTTAGAATTTTAATTGACCTTGGATCCTCTCATTCTTTCGTTGCACCT
Organism: Amborella trichopoda; assembly: GCF_054954075.1. Taxonomy (NCBI): domain Eukaryota; kingdom Viridiplantae; phylum Streptophyta; class Magnoliopsida; order Amborellales; family Amborellaceae; genus Amborella; species Amborella trichopoda. Next base: position 11,632,514 of record NC_142346.1, read on the forward strand.
CATTTTGCATGCCATCTAAATGTTGAACCTTCACTTCTTGACTGGACTTTAAAATAGTGTGCACGCATATGGGGGATTCTATGGAAACTAACATGATATACAAACAATGTGGGGTTTTGCTTGAGGGGTGCGTCTTGCCCATAAACTTGATACTTCTAGATTTTCAGGACTTTGATATTATTTTGGGCATGGATTGGTTATCCACACTCCATGCCACTGTTGATGATAAGACTGTTACCCTTAGACACCATATACAACTTGAGTTGCACTTTGTTGGTATCAAGGAGGTTCCCCTTCTACATTTTATTTCGGCCCTTTGGGCTTACCATCTTTTGGCTAAAAGATGTGTTGGATACTTATCCTATGTGATAGAGAATCGGGACGTTTAGTCCAAGTTAGAAGAGATACCAGTGGTAAGAGAATACCCAAAGGTCTTTCTCGAGGAATTGTCATCCTTGCCTCCAGTAAGGGAGATAGAGTTTGAGATAGATGTGGTCCCTGATACTTCTCCCATCTCTAAAGCCCCTTATAGGACGACCCTAGCAGAATTGAAGAAGCTGAAGGAGCAATTGCAGGAATTGTTGGGAAATGGATTCATCCGACCCAGTGTGTCACCTTGGGGTGCGCCGGTTCTATATGTAAAGAAGAAGGATGGATCCATGAGACTTTGCATAGACTATAGGAAGTTGAATCAAGTAATAGTGAAGAACAAGTACCCCCTGCCTAAGATGATGACCTCTTTGACCTGCTTCAAGGGGCCCAAGGGTTCTCTAAGATTGATCTCCGATTAGGTTATCATTAACTGCAGGCCAAGGAGGGGGACGTTCCCATGACTGCATTAAGAACCCGATATGGCCACTATGTTTAGTAATGTCGTTTGGAATAACTAATGCCCCAACTTTTTTCATGGATCTGATGAATATAATTTTCAAACCCTTTTTGGATGATTTTGTTGTGGTTTTTATCGATGATATTTTGTTGTCTTCGAAGAGCTTAGAAGAGCATGAGCAGCACTTGAGAGTGGTCCTTCAGGCTTTAAGGTCGAAAACGTTATATGCCAAATTGAACAAGAGTGAGTTTTGGCTTGCTAGTGTGGCCTTCCAAGGGCACGTTATTTCTAAGGATGGGGTTGCGGTTGACCCTTTTAAGGTTGAAGCCCTGCTCAAGTGGGGAAGACCAACAAATGTGTCAGAGGTCCATAGTTTTTTGAGGTTAGCAGGTTATTATAGATGCTTTGTAAAAGGATTTTAAAAAATAGCGCTCCATCTGAATGGTCTAACCCAGAAGAATGTGTATTTGTATGGTCAGATGACTGTGAGAAAAGTTTTCAAGAGCTAAAGAAGAGACCGACTACGGCTCCGATACTGACCTTACTAGAGGAAATGAGGACTTTGCAGTTTACACCGATGCCTCTCATAAAGGGCTTGAATGTCTGCTTATGCAGCGAGTGAAGGTCATTGCATATGAACAGAATTAACCAACACATGATTTAGAGCTTGTGGCTATAGTATTCGCCTTGAAAATCTGGAGACACTACCTCTATAGAGCCTAATTTAAGGTATTTACGGACCATAAGAGCCTCAAGTACTTGTTTTCCCAGAAGGAGTTGAACATGAGGTAAAGGAGATGGATGGACCTATTGAACGATTATGATTGTACCATCCAATATCACCGAGGTAAAACTAATGCAGTAGCAGATGCTTTAAGCAGGAAGCCGTAATATCGGTAGCTCATCTAATGGTCTGATAGATGAAGTTGTTAGAGGATGTAGTTGGATGGCACCCAGCACCACCCCTTGGTGGTATGGTAAGTATGACAACTTACATAAGGATAGAGCCCCAGCTTTTTCAACGGATCTTGTTGGGACAAAGGAAAGATTCCCAGCTCATGAAACTTTTCAAAGAATGAAGCTGGGAAGAAAAGATAATTTCTCTATGAGCAGTGATGACTTGTTGAGATTCAAAATTCAGGCTTGTATCCCAAATAATAACGATGTGAAGAGAGCTATCTTGGAGGAAGCTCACCGCTCTCGTTATACTATACATCTAGGAGTACTAAAATCTATTAGGACCTGAAGAAAACGTTCTAGTGAAACGAAATGAAAAAGGAAGTAGCATTGTTTATCTCTAAGTGCTTGACATGCCAACAAGTGAAAGTTGAGCATCAAAGACCCGCAGGATTGCTGCAGCCCTTACCCATGCTGGAATGGAAATGGGAGCACATTGCTATGGACTTTGTCTCTAGTTTGCCTAGAACGAGTTCTGGGCATGATAGTATTTGGGTCGTTGTGGTCGGCTAACCAAAGCTACCCACTTCTTGTTGATCCGCATGACCTACACCTTGAAAAACCTGATCCAGCTATACATCAAGGAGATAGTCAGGTTGCATGGAATATCAGTCAGCATCATGTCCGATAGGGACACTAGATTTACCTCTAGGTTTTGGGCTAGTCTGCAATCAGCCTTGGGGACGAGGCTTACTTTTAGCACTGCCTTCCACCCCCAGACTGATGGACAATCAGAGAGGACCATTCAGACCTTAAAAGATATGTTAAGGGCTTGTGTCTTTGATTTTAAGGGACATTGGAATGATCAATGACCCCTGATTGAATTCGCCTATAAGAACAGCTTCTAAGACAGTATTAAGATGGCACCTTTTGAGACCCTGTATCAAAGAAAATGCAAGTCACCCATTTGTTGGGATGAGATTGGTGAAAGAAGGATTTTAAGCCCAGAAATTGTCCAGATGACATTAGACAAGATTTCTTTGATTCAAGATAGGCTCAGGACAGCTCCGAATCGGCAAAAGAGTTATACCCATAACCGAAGAAGAAACATGGAGTTTGAGGTGGGTGATAAGGTTTTCTCGAAGGTATTGCCAACTAAAGGCATTATGAAATTCGACAAGAAAGGGAGGTTGAGCCCGCGTTATATTGGACCTTTTGAAATTGTGGAGAGTGTGAGAGGCGTGGCATAACAACTTGCCCTACCACCCAACTTGGCAAACGTCAAGAGTGTGTTTCATATATCTCTGTTAAGGAAGTACCAATCCAACCCGTCCCATACTCTGAGGTATGAACCAATTCTGATCACAAAAGACTTGACCTTCATCGAGCAGTGTGTAGGTATTGCGTAATAAGGGGATCCCTCTGGTCCATGTTTTATGGCAATACCATTCATGAGAAGAGTCGACCTGAGAATGGGAAGTTGAGATTCAGGATAAGTACCCCCAATTGTTTGATTAGCAGGAGTATGATTTTGGGGAAAAAATCCTTCTTAAGGGGGGGATGATGTAAGAACCCTCCGTGCGTGATGAAGGAACCCAACATGCATGACGAAGGAAGCTGCGGTGTGTGACAAAGGAGGTCACCGTGCGTGACGAGGATGCTGTTGTGCGTGTCACCGCGGTGCGCGACACCACAGTGCACGTCACCGCCGTGCGTGATGCCGCCGTGCGCGACACCGCCGTGTATGTTGCCACCGTGCGTGTTACTGCCATGAGCATTGCTGCCAAGGAGTAAGCTGCCGTACGTGTTGCAACCATGCGTGTTACTGCCATGAGCGTTGCCGCCAAGGAGGAAGTTTTTGCTCGCATTGCCGCCTAGAACGACACCATCGTGAGCGTTGCTGTCGAGAGTGAATGCATATGGCTGTCCAGGGAACTTCTATGAGTGCCATGTGGCACATGTATGTCACTTGTATGCCACTAAATGTATGCCACTGTATGACACTTGTGTGCCTCATGCATGCCACCTGCCTACTGCCTCCCCCTCTTTGCTTATAAGTACCTCCGTTCACACCCCTCTCAAGAGTTTTTCTCTCTCACTCTCTCCCATGACCTCCCTTCAAAAGCTTAGAACCTCAAGCTTGAAACCATAGCTTGGCTTGTGTGGGGGAAACTTGGAGTCTTTGGTGCATGTAAGGCGATTTAAGATCCCTTGTCTCATGCCTTGTTCGATGCACATGCAACTTAATTGTTTTAGAATGAAAATTGAGTAAGGATAAGTATATGATCGTGGAAATATGCTTTTGAAATTTAGTTAAGTATGCATTCCGTTTTTCTAGGATTGTGACTTTCCTTTGAGTAATTGTTTGAGTACTGAAATTACCTCCATTGATTATGAAATTTTGTGGGGATGTACCTCTTTGAATTTATTTTAAAAGGGAAAAGACCCCATATCAATATCTCTTTTATTGGAAAGTTATGAGTTATTTTCTAGAATATGCTCGAATTGTGAAAAGAATTCCAGAAACTCTATATGTTTTTATATTGAACGGTTTACTAAACAAATCATGTCAGAATCAGCTCAAACTACTTTTGAATAAAATATGAGTGAGTCTACTTTAAATATAGTTTTGGAATCAAAAGAAATTCCATGTGGTCTAGAAATTATGCCCCTTTTTCTATAAAGATGTCACTATAGTGATAACAGGAAATTTTCCAAAACCTTTACATGTTTTTCTATTGAATGGTTTACTAACCAAATTATGTCAAAATGAGTTAAAACCACTTTTGAAAGAATGATGTACGAATCTATTTTGAATATAGTCCAAGAAGCATGATCAAATTGCTCATGATTCGAAAATTATCTTCGTTCATCTACAAGGATACCACACTAGAATTTGTGCTGAATTTTTCAGAACTATCACATGTTTTGTGTAGTATTGTTTACTGACCAAAATGTCTTAGAATGAGACCAAACCACTTCTAAAAGAAAGATGTATAAGTATATTTTTAAAATGGTTTTAGAATCATGATGAAATTTCCTATGGATTGAAAGTCATGCCCATTTTTCAGTAAGACTGTCACGTTGGAATTTCTGCTCTGTTATGAAATAGTGAATGCCTATGAATTATTGAATGTGCATGGTTGAAATAAGACTTGCCTATGAATTATTGAATGTGCATGGTTGTAATAAGACATGCTTTGAAATATTGAATGTGCGTGGTTATAATAAAACATGCCTATGAATTATTGAATGTGTATGATAAGACATGCTTTGAAATATTGAATGTGCATGGTTGTAATAAGACATGACTATGAATTATTGAATGTGCATGGGCGTAATAAGACATGCTTTGAAATATTGAATGTGCAGGGTTGAAATGAGACATGCTACAGATGTGATATGGGGCACTATGCAACAGGCCATCTGCTGGCAGTATAATGTGATATGATATGATACAAAAGTTATGTCGGCAATTGAGATCTTCCCTGATTCCCGATGATAGGAAGGGAGTTAGGATGTGAGTCATATGGGTAGGTCGCGCCACCCAATATATATATAAGTAATACTATGCAATGGGTCATCCATTAGTGGTGTAATGCCCTCCAATTGGATAGTAAATGAGGGTCGCATCTTGCAAAGTCACCGCCTATCAAAAGCCCCAAAGTGCGCTGGGGATTGCGTATGTGTATGTGTGTGTGTGAAGACATTACGAAATGGGTCATCCATTTATCATTGTCTTCCCTCTTGAGTAATGGTCGAAGCATAAGTAATGAGATTAGCATGGCTAGATTGATAGAGCTTCTACTTCGATAATATATGATATTAGGATTGCTTGCAGTTATTATCTGTTTGCTTGAATTATTGATCTTTTATTTCAATAGAAAGGTTTGATAGAGTGTTAGCTCATGTGATATCTGGTATCGGATTTGTGCTTGCTCCATCATGAAAGAAATTATTCACGACACATTACTGATAAAAAGAACTGTTATGCATGACCCCCATAATGTAAAACCTGCATAAATCATGGGGACGATTATGAATAACTCTGTATAGGCATGAATGCATGGCGCTTTGATCAACTTACTGGGCTTCATAGCTCATTCTTTTGACTTTCTCCATTGTAGAGTGATAACTCGCGATTTGAGGACAGACGGGTGGATGATCCCTGTGACGGTTGGAGCCCCGAACTTGACGAGGAAGCTTTTGTTCGATTGTAGGTTTTAGATGGTAGTTTGGCCATATAGTTGTTTTGATTCAGTGTTATGTAATTTTGTTGGGCCTCTAGTGCCCTAGACATATTTGTAATAATTTTGGAGCTCTTGTAAATATTTTGATTTTAGTTTGCCTAGCTTTTGATGGTTGTGTTTGGAGTTTTGTTTTCCTTCATGATTTGCTTTGATTTCTTTTTTTTCAACAGCGTTGAGTGCACTCTCACCTGAGTGGCATTCGCTACCTTTGATCGCAGTCCCACACCCTGTTGCTCTCTAGCATGTACAGTAGTAGGGGGCAGGAGGCGGGGCTGTGACACGAGTACACAACAAACGTACTGCATCATAAGTGGCAACAATTTGGATTACTGAAAATGAAGATGAAGAACTTGGAATACGAACTGTGTCAGTCCAATCACGATCAAACACCTTAGAAACAATACTTGATTACTACAGATGCTATGTTCCACTACAATATCCCTTACTATTCCCTTTTGGAGAATATGGATGGCAAAATAATAATTGAAGATATGAAATGAAAAATTTGAGAAAAAACAATATGTTTCATTAAGAGAAAATTACAATTACAAGTTATAAATTCGACATCAGGAAAGAAATTTGCTAATACATGCAGGAAGGTTGTTCCAATAATATATAATTAATATGTATGTGAAAATTGAAACAAGAAGATTGAGATATGTAGCAAACAATCAAGATAAACTTAGAGTGGAGATGTACAAAGGATTGCATGATGTTGTGCTACATGGTGAATTTCGAGCATGTAATATTGGTCAAAGAATTACTTTACCATCATATTTTATTGGAGGACCGAGAGACATGCAATCAAGATACCAAGATGCCATGGCTGTCATAAAAAATTTTGGAAAACCAAATTTATTTATAACAATGACATGTAACCCTCAATGGTGATAAACAAAACAACTACTGATTAAAAATAATCCAACATTTAATCGACTTGACTTAAGCACAATAGTATTTAGAGCAAAATTTTTACTTGGAAGTAAACAAAATTCCTAGGTATACTCAATCTTTTTAAGGGGTAATTTTTTATAAATATATAAGTAAACAAAATTCAGTGGAAAACTTGGAAGTTTCAAACAGAAAATGAGGCAAAAAAGGAAGGATATGGACCACCTATTTGCATCCATCTTTAAGATGGATGCTTTATGCCTCGGTTACCGTAAATATAGAAATGCAATCCTCATTAAACAATTTTCTAAAAGGAAATACACTGGTTTGGAACTTGAGTTCTTGAGAGGCATTTTGGGAGAAATAAAAAAATAAAAAAAATTTAAAAATACAAAAAAAAATACATGGAAGGAAAATAGGACATAGAGATAATTCTTTTTAAGGAAAATGTTTCGATAGTGTTGCGGCCATATCAAAATAAGTAAAACCTTACTTCAAAACTCACCAAAAACAGTTGTTCTAGTGCCGGAAAACATTTAAATCGATCATTTGAGCCTTGATCATTATGGTTGTGAAAAAATATTAAGATTTCATACCCTAAAAGTAGTACATATTGTAACACATTATCTAGATTGTCCGTTTCGCCTTAAAAATAAGTATTCACAAATGCGCAAGGCCTGTACTATTTTTCCTTATCAAAGGAATATACCTTATTTTCAACTATTTGATTTTTTAACTATGTTTCTACTCTTCCAATTCAAAATTATATATATTTTAATAGAAATTTTCAAATTAAATTTAAAAATATAGATAAAATATTAAATAGTTAAGCCAAAAGATTTCCTACTCCCTCAAGAGTATCTTGTCCATCTACTCCATGGAAAAATTTCATGCTAGGAACATTTTCTAAATCTTAAATTTTGTGGAGGTATACTCTAGAACCTAATGACCACCCTTAAAGAAAAAAAATAGTTATTCTACCCGAGGGAGTTGTTGTATAGTGTGCTGCCACATGAGAATGCCATAATCACTCTATATTTAAAACTAGCATTAATGCACTGTAAATCCTTTCACCGTGGTGGAACAAGAAAATGCCAAAAGATATTCTTCTATAGGATGTCTATTTACTCCCTCGGCTAATACCCCATTTACATTTAATTTTAGGATCTTAAATTTTGGAGATGTAACCTCTTCAGCTCATAGATTAATTTATTAAAAAGAAAAATTCCTAAATGTTCTATGTACTTGAAAAAAAAAAATCCCAAGCATGAATAGAGATCGTATAATTTTGGAGATATAACCTCTTCAGCTCATAGATTAACTTATTAAAAAGAAAAATTCCTAATTGTTCTATGCACTTGAAAAAAAATTATCCAATAAAGATCATATAATTTTTAGATTTCAAATTTTTTTTGAATTATCATCTTCTAATCCTAATAAGCGGTTTCAAAGAGAGAGACCTGAAATCCCCATCCATTTAAGCCGTGTGGGTCGGAGTTATCAGAGAGATTGAAACACATGGAATCTTCTGTGTAATTGTAGAAAATATTGGCAGCTTCATAAATTCCTATGAACAGTTCATCTCCCGCATCATCCACAGCCTTGCACATCTGTATTTTACACATAATCCTCAGCCTCTGCCCCCCTTTCCACAAAAATATCCCAAATATTCCCCACACTTGTCATATCCATCTCATAGAGTAAATAATGTTTTTAAGTTTGGAAGAAGTTTATCTAGAGCCGAGGGTCTAAATAATCAAATTAGAGCCTACCACAAAAATTTCATTTGTGTTAATGTCTAAATATTTTCAAATTTATCATCTCGACGTCAAGATGTATGGGCATCAGGAAAAATGGATTTCGAGATTTGAAAATAGTGCATCTTGTAATGTATTTTTGAACCGTCAATTTTCAAAATTTTCAAGCTTTCATAGATCTGCTCGATCTACATAAACTTAAAATTTTATTATTAAAGATAAGAATATATTTTAAAGCTATCACAAAACTTTCCAGTATTGCAACAACATTTCTCGACACAGGTTGATTATTTAGAACTTCGGCTCCTTACAAACCGCACCCCTTTAAGTTTTTTTTTTTAATGGGCCGGTTTTGACTAACTGTGTCTTTTTCAATGGGCGGGTTTTTGACTAAATTGAACCCCATAACAATTGGATAGCTGGTTCGATCATGATAACACCTTTTCATTGTTCATTGAACTAGGGTTCGAAAAAGACCTCGAACGAAAAGTCCGGAGAGAAAAAGTTGGGTAAAGTAACATACTTGTTTAATGGGAAAAGCAGGTAGGGGTGCAAGAAAGCTAGAGGGAACAGGATAGTCAGTCATGGCCGTGTATATGAACGCCCTTTCCAACCAATTTGTCAACGAATCTTCGCTAATCTAATTCCTGCAAATTCACAGAGAGAGAGAGAGAGAGTTTAGCCCAAAGCAACTAAATTTGGCAAATTTCGCTAAAGGTGTAGAAAAAGTAAAAATATTACGGGCAGATTCTGAAAGACTTTCTAAGCTCTTCAAGTCCCCCTGGCTGCTGTGCGGTTTCATGAATTTTCTGCCATGAATTCTTTATCACCTTGTAACAGTTCTCGCTCTCGCTCTATTCAACAAACAGAAGAACCATAATTACAAATTAGAGCGACAGATCTAATAAGATTAGCAGAGGGAGGGGAACAAACTAAATGAACCCATATCAAAACAAGAGAGAGAGACCCTGAAATCTTCGGTGACGATGTTATTGAAGGAATAGGGAGAGGTAATGTCTGCGAAGTTTAGAATTGGAGCGGAAGATGCCAAAGCTCCAATGCAGACGTGTGGATATTTTAACCTGAACCATGTAGCCAACACTACAAAGGAAACCATGAAATAAACACATGCTTTTCTCTCTCTACCATAAATCTCTCATGACAACAGAATTCTGCCTCTCGCTCTCTCAAACTTACTTCCACCATAAGAACCACCCATGACCACAACTGGAGAGTCTTTGGCAGACAAATTCTTCTTGAGATCAATGATCAACATCGCGTAATCAGCCGACGCCTGAGCCGAACTCAGATACCCATGGGTGGTAACATTCTTATAAGCAATCTCCTCACTCCCATAAGGTATAGACTCCCCATAATATCTATGCTGAAAAACCCACACCAAAAGAGATGGAACGACACCAATTTCAAAAATCATATAGATAGATAGAGATCGATACGAGAGGGAGATAGAGAGAGAGAGAGGGATTTTGTTACCTCAATGAAAACTAAGAGGGCTTTGAAATAAGGGGCATTATCAAACATGAAGCCTGTATTCTGTGCAAACCATTCGATGTCCCCTTCATTTCCTGTGTACACAAAGATTGGAGCCTTGTCTATGGGGCCACCCCAGTACTTAGAATTAATGAGATACCTCTGCTGAAAAGTTTCATTGCCCCATGGAACATAGTTGAAATGATCGAATGTCTGTGTAAAATACTTAATCTCATAATAGACCTTCTCACTTGAATAGCTAATAGTTGGCCTCAAAAGTTCAGGTTTAATAAGAGAAGAAGGGAAGGGAAGGGAGGGGATGGTCTTCCAATTGACCTATAATGGGAGGAGAGAGGGAGAGTGTTGATTGAGTTGGACAAAGAGAAGAGAGAGAAAATTAGTGCAGCTACTGTCATTGCTGAGGAAGCCATTTCAGCCCCCATAATTTGGTTTTTCAGGACTTGAAGAAATAAGTTGCAGAGGAAGCCATTTAGTACCCAGACTTGGATCTTTTCAAGACCTGCAGAAAGAAGCAGAGAGAGAGAGAGAGAAACAGAGGTGGATAACAGGACAAACCCTACTTCGAGAATTTCAATGCGAGTACAGAGACAAGGAAATGGTGGTCGATTGGGACCTTGGAAATTACTATATTGAGTAATCGAAGGGGACCTGTTCATGAGGCTTGACGTATTCAATTGGGTTTTCTGTTTTGTACGGACATTTCATTTTTTTTCTCTTCACCCCTATACTTTTCCTTTTCTATACTTTTGACAGATCCCTTTCTGCTTTCCAATGGGATTGTCCCCCCAATAAACTGTGAGCACATTTGAAGATAAGGACCACGGAATCTAATTACCGACATTCAAATTCTCATGGTACAATGCACTGTATGTTTGAGAGAGAGAGATATTGTGTGAGAGAGGGAGAGAGAGCCACATTCATCTGAACTATACGTCTATATAAACTCAAACAATAATATAAACACATAAAAATGGAGCAGCCAAGACTCCAACTGCAATTGCGCAGTGCCCTAAACAGGCAAATGTTAATAGTAACACAAATTTCAATGACACAAATTCATCAATAATTTAAGCCTTCCCCTGTATAGAACCACCTCATATTCAATTGGAAATGTTGGGTATGTAATTTACATCAAGTCTTTCCCAGTAATAGGACTACCTCATCTTCAACTGTAAATGCTGGGCATAAAATTTACATATAACAAACTTTGGGCTAGATAGAAAAGTTACAACAAAGAAGCCCCTAAGATCATGATGCCATTGTGAAGTGAAAGAAAGCTCATTAACCATAAGATGCAATGCATCTTCATTCATTAAAGTTGATAAAATGTACTAAAAGAAGTACAGGAAACAGAGAAACATAGAAGCTTTATACGTGCATCATTATTGTACATTAAGGATGCCAAAATATACTAAAAAGGGGCATTCTAGAAAACCAAATGCCACTATAACAACTTTTTTGGCCCTTCAACATTGGTATTGGAAGCGACTGAGACAGGCACCAATGGGTGGTCCATCACAGTCAGGCTCATAACATCAGGCCTCGCAAAATGTCCAACCACATCAAAATAAAACTTGGCTCGCACAATTTCTCCAAAATCTACACCATTAGAATAAAAAACAGTTTGTCATTATGATAAAGTCCCAAAATAAAACTTGGCTCGCACAATTTCTCCAAAATCTACACCATTAGAATAAAAAACAGTTTGTCATTATGATAAAGTCCCAAGAAATTTCCTTAACTAGAGATAAATAAAATGGAAGATACTAAAATGTCCAATTAATATGTGATGACACTGCCCATTGCGAAGAAATGATGGAATGGAACTGAAGAAGAGATGATCACCAGAAAAGAGGTCCCCAATGCTGCGTTCCACCACTCTCCACAACACCATCCATTCCGTGGATCCAATGGATGGTTTTTTCCATAGTCCACTGGACTGGCGTCCTCGTATAATTTAAAATTTAAAATCCAAGTCTCCATAAAGTGGTAAAAACATTAACGATGAGATGAGTAAATCTATAACAGAACAAAGACTCCAAAAAAACAAAGCTTTGATATCACAATTGCTTCCCATTATACCACATGTGCACAAATGCGGCAGTTGTTAGCGCTTTTATAAATGTTAAACTTCTACTTACTTTTCGATGTAGGACAATTGTCCCATTCCTTCCATTTCAAATTATCGCATATTCTCTCTCTCTCTCCCATCGCCACCCCTATGTTATTTTGTCCATTTTATGCTAACATAAACTGGCTAATCTCATCAATTGACGGTGGAAGTCACCATTTGTCTACTTTTGAAACGCCATTGCAGAGGAGTTGCTCCTCTTTGCCATTAGATACTAGGACTAATGGTAGATAGCCGGCCTTTGGATGCTTTCATTTCTAGAAATAAAATCAATGGTAGATTTCATATTTAGTCTAAATGGTATTTATAAGTAATATATTTTAACTTTTACAAATATTAACAAATAATTTATTGTTAATTTGTTATTATTATAGTAACTTATTTTATATAGCAATAAAAATTTGATATAATTTTGAAATGTATTAAGTTGTTATATAGAAATTCTTCAATCATGTTTATTATAAATAATAATTATACACCCAAATCTGGGATTATATTTATTAATTTATTTACAATATAAATTATATAATGTATTTTTTCCCTTGTACTTGTAAACAATAGTTTTTAAAGGAAAATTGTTTCATGCGAGCTGGACCGCATTTCTACGATATGCGGTCCAGAGGTATAAAGCATCTATCTTAAAGATGGATGCAAATAGGTGGTCCATCTAAAAACAAGTGTAACTAACGGTCCAAATGTTTTCTTAATATAATTATTATTTCTAGTTTTCAATTTTTTTTTTGTCATATTCATCATCTCCATGTTAAAGATTATATATTCTCTAAAAATTATGATCAAATTTTATTTAAAAACTATATTTATTACCAAGCCTGCATTTCTACAATATGCGGACTGGCCGCGTAGAAACCGTGTCCTTTTTTAAATTAGGTGATATTATAAGACATTTTAGATTTGTTCCAATTTGCATGTAAAATAATAATAAAATATAAACCAACACTTTCAATTTTAGTATATAATATTATAGTTAGTTAGGTTGTGATAATTTTGGATGAGTAAAGCGAATTAATATATGTTTGATACTTTGATGCGATACGAATTTCACATTATATGGGAAATTATTTTTTTAATCTTATAATGTGGAAGTGTTTTTTAATATTTTAAATTATTTTGATATAATATTAAAATACTACATTATAATTAATAATTATACAAACATCCAGACATGAAAACATCATTTCATTATTCACCTATTTTTATAAAGTAATGAAAGCGCATAATGAATCACTCCTAATTTATTTTAGAAACTAAAAGAACACTATTTTTAGAGATTTATAGTGATTTTTTTTAAACAATTTGGGACAAAAATTACAGATTCTGCCGATTCTCCGATCCGATCCACCGATTCTCTAATTCGACACAGCTATGGGTGTGACCGATTCGAGTCACTAATCCGTTTTTTTAAACCTTACATTATACTAAAACACAAATCATAGGACCTTCATGTGAACTTAACTGCATAAGGTTGATAAATGTTAAGTTATTTTCAAATAATAAGGTTACTTACCATGTAAGCCATAGTTTCCATGTGATTTGCTGTTTTTCCAATCCAGATAGATCTTAATTTTCTCTGGTTCCCGAATATTAGTAAGCAACCTAGTTTTACTGGTGAATAAAAGAAAAGAAATAACCGTGCCTCCAAATCTAGAAATGAACAAATTATGATTGCCTTGTGGCTTTTTAGAATAATTCAGTTTTACAAAAGAAATCACTCGTAAAACATGAGGGGAAGAAAAGACTTCACATATTTCATCCAAAAGGAGGCCATGGCAGTTTTGCCAGTGAAACAGGATGAATCAGATTTTTCATTATGAAAATCAAGGCTACTTAAATTTTGTGAATATAACAAGTTTGCAATATTTTGAGCATTCCACCGCCATCGTATGGAAAATATAAATGGACTATGAATAATCATATTTTATTGGGACCATCACCATCTACCATCTACTATATAATGGATGGTGAGAGAGAGGGTGGGACCACCATTAGGATCTCATCTTCCTCTGTAGGGTCCAATATCTCTTTCCAACACCAGCCATCATGACACTGGATGGGGATGGTCCCAATGAACTATGGTTCTCCATTGTCAGTATACTTCCTCGTAAGTGTATCAAGGTTGTCATACCTAAATCAGCAGAGATCAGAGCCTCTGATTCATAATTGGGTCCAGCCAACACAGCACCCGATGGAGAAATAATCACACTGCCTCCTGAACAAACAACAGAGTCTGGTGAGAGTTCCTTCTCCATGTTCCCATAAACATAATCAGGTGGAGGGGGGTAATCGTTTCTTCGGCAGAATTGATTTGCAGAAAGAACAAAGCATCCCCCTTCAAGTGCAATGTGGGTCATGGATGACTGCCATGTTTCCCTTGCATCTGCCGTAGGTGCGCAATATATTTCAACTCCTGAATAAAATAATACATCATGAGAGAGGGAGAGAATGATAGAGAAATAAATTTGGGGAGTCAAAGGATAAAATTTCCAAAGTAGAACTTATATCACACATTATTTCAGGATCAGTTCTCACTTGAAAAAACATAAAAAACCACGTTTTGCCACCATAGGGGTAAAAATAAATAAAATTTTCAGAGAAAACAAAATAGCAGTCATGAATTAGGGACCAGCTCTTGGGAGGAAAAACAAATGTGTTGCGGTGACCGTTGCAAAAAAATTTGATGAAGGGATCAAAGCCCATAAGTTTTCAGTAAAGTTCCATGGTGGTAGCTGAGGTTGTAGTAATACGGTAATAACTTAAAGAACAGCGCAGTCCCATGTTAACTTTTCAAATTTTAAATGAGTGACTCAAGGTCTTTTTAGCCCTTTTCCTGGTTTAAAACCTGCAAAATAAATGATTAATCCTTCAGCTTGAATAATTATATTGACTTACTCGGAAGTCATGATTTCACACAGGAAAAGCCGGGAAATGGGTTTGGGAATCCATAGATATAAGCCCTAGTTCCTTTTCACCCAATTTTAAGTAGTTTATAGTCTAGAAAGATCCCGTTACAGATATACCACTCAACCACATCCTCCAAAGCAGGGTTTTAATCTCTAAGGCCCAATGAAACTCTTGATGCAGCCTAGATAGGGCCAATTCCACGAACTTGCCAATTTTGGAAAAATATAGATGTGCCTTGCCAATGGTCAATCTGCCAAGTTGGTGGTATCCACAATGTCTACATTTTCAGTATTTGCCGCTTGCCAATCTTCTTTTCATCCCTGATCTTGATAAAAAAACGTAGAATTTAACAAACTAATTTGTAGGATCCCTCAATGGTTCTAGCACCTTATTCACATGATGTGTCAAATGAAAAAAACATATATAGGTAGAGATAGCACTCAAGATGAATTTAACATTTGAGAGCATCCCTATATAGCTAACACATTTGGTAAACACAAGCAAAGCGTGGTCCCATATTATAACAAATTCGGGAATGAATGACATACATCCCTCAAATTTAGAAAAAACTATTGATATATCAAGTCAATCTAGCTGAAATGTGTGCAAGTATAGAGGCAAATAAAATCATTATTTTACTATTTTGAGAATGAGTACCACAATGCTTTTAAGCTATCTTGCTTGTGCACAAAAAAAGCATGAAAGACAACTAGCCTCTGAGCTAAGGCTTGGTAATCAACTTATATTTTTATCAGTCAAGAAATAAAGATAAAAGCGAATAGAACATCTCAACAAAAGTGATTTGACTCCATCTAGAGAAAAACAATGTCAAAGAAGTCACCATTCCTAAGCAAAAGATTAGAAGGGGGAAATTACCTTTACCATACATTGCAGTTCGTAAGAGAGGCATTCTGTTTTCCCAGCAAATGAGGGAGCCCAATTTTCCAATAGGAGTCTCAAAAACAGGAAACGTCGACCCATCTCCAAAGCCCCATATGACACGCTCTAGAGCTGTAGGCATGAGCTTACGATGTTTTCCCATGTATTGGCCTTGGGAATCAAAGAAAAGAACAGTGCAATAAAGTGTATATCCTTCCCTTTCAATCACACCCATTACAAGATAAATTTTATATTTACCAGCCATTCCTGCCAATCTCTCAACTTCAGGACCTAACGCATGAATTGCAAGTATTAGATAAAAGTTACAATGCAATATCACATAATGCAAAAGAGTTTGGCCTTTATTTGAACTGTAAATATTCATGCTAAAGTCCAATGAAAATAGAGAAGAAAAGGAACCAAAGAAATAAAATGGATATATCTGTTAACCATTTCATTTATTTCTTTGCAAGAAAACAATCGTACATCAAGAAAACTAAAAACCAAGTTGCACTGAGGAACACGATAGAGAAGATCTTCATGGGTGGAGGCCTACGTTTATTTTGGCTCTTGTGAATGGAAAGAAATAGAAAATACCAATTTTCCCCCAAAGCACAAAAGCAGCGATGAAACTCCAAAGGGAAATTAAACAGACACATGCAGCAGCCAAACAAGTGGTTAAGCTTCAAATTTTGCAAATCACACCAGCTTATTTCCTAAACTATGATGAACCACATCAGCAAAATGCAGGTAATAGGTACAAAGTTTAGTTTACAAACAGAAATGGAGAATCTTTATAATTTGTCAATTCACTCACTGACCGAGGTAAGCAAAAAAATTTGAATGAAGATATTATAAGATAAAAACAGAATCGGACAGAACTTGGCAACAAATAAGATCCACTAAGCTTATCTTTCCCAAGATGGAAGAATAGCAAAATGCAAAATAGAATATAAAGAAACAGCAAGACTAAGCATCAGGATACTTGCAAAGGTTTTGTAACTATTGTATAATAAACTGGCAAAAAAAGAATAATATTCCAGCCCAAACCAGTCATTAAAAGAGAACTGTACGATAAAAGTTTGCCAGAATTAAAACAAAAAAGAAAAGGGGGAAACCATCTGAGCAAACAATGCATCGAAGAAAAATTTATCATTAGAATGCGCAAGTAAAACAAGAAAGATTACAAAATTATTCCGATGGAATTCAAAAGTTCAAGAACACATTTCACTTTCCATATATAACCAGAAAAGCGAAAAAATAAAGGATGGAATGATTATATAATATGTATAAAGACAGAAAGCATGGACAAAATTGAACCAGGATGGTTACTGGAATATTATAGCACGGTGATATGAGGCAAGCCACATCAAACCTTGATTTCATCATTTGATTTCTTTCTCTTCTAAATGTTACACTTGTATGTCTTTATCAAGTGAGGAAAAAAACAATGAAAGGTTTCTGATTTTGTCCTTCCCACAAAATCAATCCAAGAGAGAGAAAGACTAAAACAAAATCTATCGAAATTCCGAATTCACATCAAGATTAGAATATGAGGTAACTAAGAAAATATAATAAAATCGGATTAACATGTAATGAGATACTATTGACACAGATGAGAGCGGAAGGTATTTTAGGGGTATCTATAGTCAATATGGAACTACAAAACCAGGTTATATCAAATATGTTAATTAACTATTCTGAGTACACTTAGTCCTTGATCATCAGGTCAAGTTATTTCTGCTTCCAAGGCCCCCAAACAGATCTTGAGGAAGTTGGTAACAAAATCTAAACAAACATGATAACTATCCACAACATTCGAGAAATTCATGGAATTTTGGTGGTTTTATAAGACTAAGGATGCTAAAATCCTTCCACCATTAGTTCAGGCAATTTTTCAGGCATCGTTTTTGGCCATCATTTTTTTCTCATCTTTGGAAATGGAAGAAAAGCATCATGCGAATGGTGGCCAGTTAATAATTGATCAATGATGGAGTTGAAACCATGAGCGTCCCCTTTTACCAAAATTTCAAGAAAGAAAAGAGGAACCAATGAAAAAGATAGAACTCATACACAGTTGACACTTAACCATCTTCTTCCTTCTCTCTCCTCGCCATCTCTTATTGCTTTTTTTTTTAAATTAGTCGCAAGTCTTAATTCCCAAGTTGTACAAAGTTGTAAATTGTAAAATATATAGCAACCTCGGGTTTTTTGAAAGTTTGCTGGTCCTAAAAATTGGAGATCCACATGCCATTGTTTATGAACCTAAAAATGTGCCGGTAAAAGTCGTTCCCGAAGTAAAAGATACTCAATTCCGAGTTGGTGAATCGCGGTTCCAATTACTCATGGAACCATGACTTTTGGGCGTAGGCATCTGGATCCCAATAAATGGGCATGTAGTTTCCCCATTTCCTAGATCAAGATCCCTAAAACAAGGAAATGCTTGGAATTGATATCCAGTGTCTTGGAGAAAGAGATGAGCTTCCGGGGCAGGAGTGACTCCCTACCATTCTATCCGGTCCCCACAGGTTCTAGCGGTTCCCTCTCGGTTCTAGCCGGTTCCCTCCTGGTTCTAGCCTCGAAAGCACCTTCACACGTGTGTACGCGTCACGCGTGCGACACTCACCACTCCCACATGTGTGTACATGTGACACGAGCGGTACACACTCCCACACGTGCCATACATATGATACACACATGCACGTGTGCACGTGTACACCGGTTCTAGTCAGTTCAGGCCTCAAAAACACTTCCACACGTGTGTATGCGTCACACGTGCAACACACACCACTCCCATAGGTACCACACGAGTGAAGGGCTGGATAAGGCAAGTCTATACAACGCAATTTTCCCACCCTACTCATGGGCAGAAATAGAGACAACGAACAAGGTATTTTAGTTCTTTTCCCTAAGAATGGGTGGAGAGGTTTGGGTGGGGCTATCCCTTTTTTTTTCAATTCATTAATTCATATTCATATAATTTATTTTTTAGATTTTGGATATACTTTTAAATTTTTTTGCAACCTATTATGATTTGTATTCCTCTATTATTTCTACTTTCACATATTTTTGGATTTTCTTACCTTTTTCAAGCCAATAACATCAAAATTTTCCATATTTCATGTTTTATATACTCTCCTTTTTTTTTGTATGACTTTTTTGGATTTTTTCTAGTTTTTGTTTCAAGGTTTCTTCCTTTTTTTGGGAATTCGAGGGCTTCGAGCTAGACTCGAGTGAGTCGCCTTGGACTCGTGGTAGTCACTCGGCTCGGCAGAGGCTCAAGTATCTTGTCATAGCCATGTTTTAAAATATTGATGCCTATCCATCAAAAAAGGAAGCAATAATTTCATATTAATAAAAAAAGGCAATAAATTTTCAAATTCCTATTTCATCAACTTAAAGATTAAGCTTTAGATATAATTGCATATTAATAAAAAGAAGGCAATAACTTTTCAAATTCCTATTTCATCAACTTAAAGATTAAGCTTTAGATATAATTGCATATTAATAAAAAGAAGGCAATAACTTTTCAAATTCGTATTTCATCAACTTAAAGATTAAGCTTTAGATATAATGCCCAAGAATCTGCATTTAGTACACCAAATGGGTCCAACATAGGTCATAAATGGTTATGAGATTTTGACTTGCCATCATTTTAAAATGTGTATAAAAGAGAGAAAAATCTTTTCTACCTTTATTTAATTTTCTATCTAACCTTCAAATTGGAAGTTTCATTTTTCAGATAAGCTAAATACTCATATCAAAATTCATCTTTTTGGTAAGAATAATCAGCATATAAAAGCCCTATCTATATTCCCATGTCTTATTTTTCTCACTACTTTTTTTTTCTTTGTGAAAATATTATTGTTGAAATTAACATAACAAACTAAATGAATTTCAAGATTCATTGCAATAAAATAAATAAAACTGACATGGCAAGATGGGAAGATAAATGTCGACTTTGAAATGCCCATTCTATAGATCGCCTTAGGTTGTGAGATCAATTACAAAATTGTCTACCCCTTCGCTACGCTTTTGCAGTATTCTACAATATATTGGGGCACAAAGTGACACTTGTGAAAGCACGAAGAAAAGGGTGTCTTCTAACATTGGATTTGCAAAAGTACCTGTTGGAAAAAAAATACGGTCCAATGGCCGAAGCGGAAGCAAAATAAAACTATCGAAAACCGGGTATCATACCTGAGTGCTTGCACAACAATTTTGATGAACGAATGTGAAGATAAACGATCAAATCACGTAGGCACGTTCAACAACTACTAGAGTTGTCCAAATTTGTTCCACACCGCAAATCCCGAGCGAGGTGGAAGCTCACAAACACTCTCACAAAATGCGATAGAAGTTGTTCTCTCACGCACAACTCTATCTCTCAGGGCTGGTTCTTTGCTTAGAACTCAAATGGGTTACTTACTCTCTCTCAGACTTTTTCTCTCATAATAGGAGCTCTCACACCTTTCTCGTGTGTGAGTTGTAATGTGTAGAGACTTCCAGCCCTCCCCCTTTTATAATGAGAGAAAGAGCCCTCTCATTCATCTTGGAGTAACCTCCTCATGAATGGGGACCTTTATGGTGGATGATGCATGTCATTCATGGGACGGTAACCCCCTCATGAAGAGGTGCAACCTCTCCTCACCTCCTTTCATGTACTAACGTAAGTCAAACATGAAGCTGGTGTGGTCCACTTGGGTGTACCCTCACACTAGGGATGCACCCTCTTGTTTACATCTCCCACTTGTCCCGTATGTGAGATGGGTTACATGCCCAAATAAGAGTTGTTGTTCATTATCATGCATCATGAGTATTCTTTCATACAAAGGGAAAATGCGGTGTACGACTACTGGAACAAACACTCTGTTAGAGAGTACCATACCAAGTTTCCAACCAACTGGCATGGAACACCTCATTTCTCGAATACCTGCAAAACAAAAACTGCTCCACCTGCCTTAGACCCAATTTGACCACACCGGACTAAGTTTTCAACTAATCCATCATGAGCCCAGCTCAGAAGATTACTTAGCCCATTCGTACACAATTACTTTCAATGCGCGCGTAATGTGTACTGCTTTTTTGTGATACCAAAATAGAGTGTGATATCAAATGGTCTTCCGTTACAACATACAATATTCTACTATGACCACAACCATTGTCTCAACAATGTTCCAGACGAGTCTCATACTTGACCCTAATGAGTACATGTCAAAGTGAATGATCGAAGTAAAGTTTCCTAATGCCGTTTAGAGTGTATGAGGGCATCACGGATCACCTACTTATTAGCCTCGTACAATGGAAAAAAGGAACATGATCATCTTTTTCCACACAAGTAGGTGTTTTGGTCACTAATATAACACTTGTAGTACGAATCACACGTTATGGTGGATCACATCAAATGTGCGTTGGAATCCACACCCTGCAGGTTATAGTCTTTTCGCAGCCATGCAACCGGTCGTCATCCAGCGCTTTTAAATCACATCCATGCGTCAACTTGAACATCCTTGATGTTCATCCCTGTTACTTGCAGGCTACATGATCTTCGGGACGTCAATTTAAATATATCATGTCAATTCTCTTACGGAATCTCATCTCAAAACCTTGGTCGCGGCGATAAATACACCATGCGTATATCTCATCCTCCAATATCCCAGATATTGAGCGTAGCTCATGCGAGTAGTGAGCTTTAGTCTACCGACAAATTAAATGATAACCTTTGCTGTGTGTGAATTAAAGTACACAAACAATCCATCATAACACAAAATAGCATCCATATTTCTTATAATAGTGTACCAAGATCCTCTAAACTGATAGGATCTTGAGGCCCATAGTTCTTACATGAATCTGATATGCGGCCCTGACAATTACCTTAATCAAGAGATCCACCACCATTTCAATCGTAGGAATATGAGTTAACACCACCTGTTTATGTGCAATAATGTCTTGAATATAGTGATATCTAATATTAATATGTTTTGACTTTCCATAGTACTTTGGGTCTTTTGCAAAAGCAAGCACTGCTGTATTATCACAAAATACAGTGACAAGCTCATTACCAGTCACGACAACACCCAAGTTCCTTGGGAATCTTCTCAACTATACGGCTTCTTGTACTGCTCCACTACAAGCAATGTATTCAAACTCCATAGTGGTGAGAGCGACACAGGACTACTTCTTGCTACACCATGAGACTGTACCGCCTCCTAGCAAGAAGACAAAACCAGAAGTCGATTTACGCTCATCTAGGTCTGCTGTTAAATCGGCATCACTATATCCCTGTAATCGCAAATCGGCTCCTTGAAAACATAGCATTTGACTCAAGGTTCCCCAAAGGTATCGAAAAATCCTTTTCACTGCTTGTCAATGACCTTGTCCTGGATTACTTTGATATCGGTTAACGAGACCCACTACATAGGTAATATTTGGACGCGTACAGAGTATCGCGTACATCAAACTTCCAACTGCACTTGCATATGGAACACGGGACATTTTTTTCCTCTCAACTTCTATCTTCGGACACATGCCATGACTTATAGTATGCCCTTTCTCAACTGGAGTATCTATGGGTTTCGAGTCTTGCATACAAAATCGCTCAAGAATCCTTTGGATATATGTTTCTTGTGACATAGTAAGAAACTTTTGAGAGCCATTTCGATGTATCTTAACACTGAGTATGTAACTCGCCTCACCCATGTCTTTCATCTCAAACTTGGAGGACAACTACTCCTTCGTGGCAACAAGTTGCTCTAGTTCATTCCCAGCTAATAAAATATCGTCAACATACAAAGACAGTATCTGGATGTTTTTTTTATACTTCTTAATATATAAACAATGGACTTCTTGAAGCATTTCAAAACCATAAGTCATTATAGCCTTGTGGAAGTTGAAATACCACAGTCTTGATGACTGTTTGAGACTATATATGGACTTCTTGAGCTTGCACACTTTGTGCTTAAGGCCAGAGGCTACAAAACCTTTAGCATGCTCCATGTAGATCTCTTCCATCAAGTCACCATTCAGAAAAGCAATCTTCACATCCATTTGGAAGAGTTCCAGGTCCATATATGTGATGATTGTTAGGATTAAGCGAATCGAGGTCATTCTCACTACCGGGGAGAATGTCTCATCGTGGTCTACTCCCTCAATTTGGGTGAACCCTTTCGCCACTAAGCGGGCTTTATACTTATCTATAGTTCTATCTGCCTTCCTCTTGATTTTCAAGACTCACTTGTTTCCAATTGATCTTCTATTAGGCGGCAAATCTACAGGTTCCCAGACTAGATTCTGCTCCCTAGAACTAAGCTCTTAAATTGATCAGATAAGTATTCTCGCTCTCGATCAGTGCAAAGGCCCTTAATTCTTCTGTCCAACTGATTTTCAACCTCTAGCATAAAACAATGAAAGCAATCTATTGCTTGCGATTTATGCGTGATTAGGTATATATACTCATAGCGAGAATAATCATCGATAAGTGTGATAAAATAACGGGAACCATCACGGACCAGTAAATGGACCACAAATGTCGGAATGAATTATATCTAGAAGACCGGTTGCTTTCTTTACTTTAGGAAATGGCTTTCTAGTTGATTTTCCAACTATACATGGTTCACAGATAGGCAGCTCTATTTTGGATAAAGGCAACAATCCTTCTTTGGCTAATCGGATCATCCTATCTTTTCCTATATGGGCAAGCCTGGCATGCCACATTATGGAGTTGTGTGTAATAGAAGAGGTGGAAAAGGATGATGATATCATATAGGTAGAAGAAGTGAAAAATTAACATCAACATTATCCAAAATAAACAAGTCATTCATAATCTTACAATAACAGTGAAAACCATCTGGAAATATAAAGGTAGCATAATTAAATATGAAACTGATAAAGCAACCGTCTCGAACTAGACATAGAACTGAAAGTAAACTTTTTTCTCATTCCGGGAGCATAGAGGACGTTATGGAGAAGAAGGGTCCGGCCACTTCGGAATCGGAATTGGTAAGTTCCAACGCCAAACACATCCTCTGATGCACAGTTCCCCATGAAGATCTTTTGACTTCCAATCAACAAAGTTTGGAGTTCAATGAACCCTTCTAGATCCCTTGTTATATGCCTCGTCGCTCCTGAATCCACAATCCACCCAGAAAATTGTGAATGAGCAACGAGCACCTGAGTGCAAACATTTGTAAAGCTAGGAAAATCAGTTCGTACGTTTCTAGGTTCAAGACATTCGCGTGCATAGTGGCTCTTCTTCTCGCAATTGTAGCAAGTTATTTCAAATTTGTACCTTGTGCGCCTCCCACGTCTATGCCTGGCCTTTTTGTTTTCCTCAACCTCTTGCTTAGGCTGCTCCTTCCTTTAAGGTGCCCGATTCCTAAACTTACCTCAAGGTTTACGGCCTCGAGGCCTGCTTGATTGGGCAACTAGAGCAATTCCAACTCCAAAAGATGAGCGGAACTCAGCTTCTTTCTCAAGGTGATGAGAAAGTTAGGAAAAATTTGTTACAGCTTCATTATGCAGCATCAATGACTTGTGTTTTCCCAAGATTCTAGAAGAGACCTAAGCAATCTGAGCATCTGTTGCTCGTGACTGAGTTTGTTTCCTATTGCTTTTAAGTCACGTATCATTTGAGACATTTTTTGGACATGGTCTGCCATCGACACATTTGGAGGCATTTTGTATATCTCAAAAGCCATAGATAAGGCTCGTAACCGAGTAGCAAAATTTCCAACATATTTATGCTAAAGCGCATCCCACATGGTCTTTGTCGTGGTGCATCCCTCAAATTTACGAATGAGGTCATCAACCATAGCACTTAGCAAAGTAAAGCAGTGCTACGGTTAGCATTGTCCATGCCTCATACTCACGGACAAGTTCTTCAACGGCACCTTGTTCAAGTTTTTTTTTAATGGTAGTTAGGTGTTCAAGTGTACTTTGCTCATTTAGAAGGTATTGCATTTTCCTATGCCATACAGGAAAATTACTCCCACTCAACTTTTCACCTTAAGTGAGATCCGCGATCGCATTTTTAGAAGTCATTCTAAGTGAAAACAACAAAAATTTACCAATTAAAATTCTAAAAAACTGCACTCCCACAAAAACAATTCCCTTTTATGTGGCCTTAAAATGCTCAAAAAATGAGTAGGGCCCACCATGCACGCCTTAGCATATGAGGCCTATCAAGATTAGTTAGTCATGATTCTCATGGTCTAGGATGCCTCAACTTGCATAGCCCATACATAAGGCCAACACGACTATGTGGTTAGTACATAAGGTTACATTGTGCACATTCCTACAGTCCTAATATAACCATCATGTGTACTTTGCACATCATAGGCCAACCAAAGCCAAGCCTTCAAGAGTAAGGTGGGAACGATAATGGAGGCACAATCGGGAACCCAGTTCCACGATGGCTCTGATACCAATGTTAAAAAAAAAAAATACAGTCCAACGGCCAAAGCGAAAGCAAAATAAAACGATCGAAAACCGGGTATCATACCTGAGTGCTCGCACGACAGATTTTATGAACGAATGTGAAGATAAACGGTCAACTCACGTAGGCACGTCGGACAGCTACTAGAGCTGCCGAAATCTGTTCCACAACGCAAATCCCGAGTGAGGTGCAAGCTCGCGAATACTCTCACAAAATGCGATAGGAGCTGTCCTAGCTCGACTCTCTCAGAGCTGGTTTTATCCTTAAAACTCGAATGGGAGAGGAATTTTTCTCACTCTCTCGCACACTTTATATCTCACAATAAGAGCTCTCACACGTCTCACACCTTTCTCGTATGTGAGTTGTAGTGTGTAGAGCCCTCCACACCTCTTTTATAATGAAAAAGTGCCCTCTCATTCATGTGGGAGTAACCTCCTCATGAATGGGCACCCTTATGGTGCATAATGTGTGTCATTCATGAGAGGGTAACCTCGTCATGAAGAGGCGCAACCTCTCCTCACCGCCCTTCATGTAGTAACGTAAGTCAAACATGAAAGGGGTGTGGTCCACTTGGGTGCACCCTCATACTAGGGATACACCCTTATGTCTACAGTAGCTAATATTTTTGGCCCAAGAAGGGTTTCATACATTTAGAGAGAACGAAGGAAAAGGCAAATGAGATCACAGTTATGTCTTGTAGCTGAAGAAATCTAGACTTGTTGGTTTGATTAGGGTTTTTGATTAATCCATCATGGATATGGAGCGAGAATAATAAAGCTACTAACCAGAATTCGGAAACACCGAAAAAATTATTGAAGAATTATCAAAGTACAAGGCTATCTTGATACTTGGAAAAGTAAGAAGATTTGTAGAGGAACTCACTGAGGTCCTTCTCTCAGACAAATTTCAGGAAATTTATGATCATGTTTTACTAACAAAAATTTTGTTGACCAAGAAGCTTTGGAACATCTTGCAAAATCTCTAGGGTGGCCGCCTACAAAAGAAGTACGAGAAGTCAGGAAGACGAAAGAGAAAGAAGTAATAGAAACCACCGATCTAAACAAGAAAATGATAAGAGAAAAAGGTGACAACTCCAATCCTATTGAACTTCCAACTGAAATTTCTAATGAAATGTGCAAAAAGGCACAAGAAGAATTCCTTGTAGAAACCTAGTGACATTTTCAAAATGAAATGTATTATCAAGGAAAAAGAGTTATTTGGAGAGAAGGGCATCAAAAGACACAACTCCATCAAGGAGAATGAGTAATTATTAATGACGACAGGGTTAATTCTTAGCTTCTATACCGAAGATAGCAAAAAAGGAATCCCCAATTTGCTATCATGTTTCCTTAAAAATTACCAAAGCCGCTCTTTGTGACATGCAATAACGTATTGCCAGAAATTTATCAAGGAGCGTTATATCACGTATTCAATATTAACCATGGAGAAAGAAGAGTGCTCCGGTTTCCAAACTCTTGAGGCCTATTCTGTAAAGAAAATAGTATTTCAAAAGCTAGGGCAGAAGGATTCTTCAATATCTATAAAATAGAAGAGCATTTTGACAATGACAGAAAATTTTCCATCAAGAGAGAATGACAATTATTATACCTAAGGGATGGGTTAATTTTATCCCAAAATAATGAGATAATATGCTCGAAAGTTCAGTAGTATATCTTAATACTATTGAAATGGCTCAAGTGAAAGGAAATCTCGAAACTAGAAGACTTCTCAATCAAGTAATGAAAGGACGAAGAATAACTGAAGGAAGAGATGATGATGGAGAATATTTTTGTGAAAGCCTAGATGATGTGGGATTGTCCAATCTTGACAATATGATGAAAGACTTAAAAGAAGGATGTTGTACGAAAAGAGACGTCGGTGGAAAAAAAAAGATATTTTACTAAAAGCAATGTCGGTGCCATGACGATATTGTACGAAGCCCACTTTATGTTTTCCTTCTACTCCAAGCAAGAATCAAACTTGCTTTGCTTCTAAGCTAAATAACTGGTGTCGATGGATGAGGTCTATGTAAAGGATGATAGAAATCAATTGAAGGCATTGGAAGTCAAAGTGTGAATCTAAGAAAATTTTGTAAAATAGTTCTGCATCTATAAGTCCTAGTCTGAGTTATCTATCTGTAAATAGAAAAGTATGAGTTAGACTTATATGTGACTTACTTATGTACCAATAAGTTTTCTTGAGTAATGAAATACTTGTGAGCATTTTTATCATATGTTTCTTTCCTAAACCTTGTATAAGGCCTTTCTATTGGGTTTTTGTGGCCATTAACGGCCTTATGAGAGCTAGTATATAAACATTTTACATAGTAGAACATAAGCTCTGTAGGAGTGTGGTCCTTAATGGACCATACTAGGCAAATGCTATTTGTCCGACTTGGCTTGACGTGTTAGGCAAGACGAGTTGGAAAACCCATATTACCTGGGTATGGAATTAAATCGATGACCGCTTCATGGGTTATCCCTTGATAAGATCAGAGTTGCCGGGATGAGTGAGCCGAGAGACTATGTGACCTTTATGTGTGATGGTTGGCCTTTAGAGACGAGAGCCAAAGCCTCATCATTGAATCATCACATGACATGTACATATGATATCCGTATTTGGAAAGCGAACGACCTTTCAGGGTGAAGCATGTACATGTGTGAGAGATAACCCCTATGCACCATAAAGTTGTGGTTGCATCAAGTCTAGGTGACCTTGGTTCATCTCTAGGTGAGAACTTGTAGTCCATAGACAGGGATTGTGTCCCCTTACCTATTGGCTAACTATGGTGACCCAATCAGGAAATCCTGCAGTGGTTTGTGGATCAGTAGAAAGTGGAGTGCTCCAACGATTTTATAATTCCTAGACCTATACGGATCTGACTCCCATCAAAATTAGTTAGTTTTAATTATTTTGATGATATATGATTTTTAGATTGATTATTTGAATTTTTGTGAATATCTGGATATTTTATTTTTACAAATTGGATTTATAAATCCAAAGATATTCAATTTTTAGCATTTTAATATTCAAAGGAAAATAAAATTTATTTTCAATTAACTAAAAAGCATTTTTATTAATTTATAAATCACTAAACTCATGGGGGCCCACAAAGAGCTATGGGCCCACCATATTATAACATATGGGAGAATTGAGTGGGGCCCACATAAGGCCACCCAGGGTGGCACACGCCACTTAAGGAAACTTTGGTTACCAAATTTGATTCAAGCCATTTAGGCTAGGTAATCAAGTTAATGTGATTTAGAAATTTTTGTGATTTGAAGTTTTGACTCTTCAAAGATGGAATGAATAAGAGAGATTATTCATAAAATAAGAAAGTATGATATTATTTTCTATATGGCAATATTTGATGAGATTAGGCTTAGGAAGCTGGAGGATAAAGTTCTAACACTTTTCTTTGAATCATGATGGTTAATCTAAGGATTGGATGACTCAGATCTCTCACACCACAAGTCTCCTATGATCAATGGTCGAGATTAAATCTATATAAGGATGGCAAAGCCTAAGGAAACCTGTCACACCCCAAGATTTATAACACTGGAATCCCTGAGATGTAACAGTCTATCTTTAACAAAACAAAATTTTTCTACTTCACCATTTATTGCACTAAAATAGATTTTTCCATTTCTAAGAGTCTGTACAAAGTCTACTCATAACTAGTATTAACACAAAGGTTTAGATATACATCTATTGATAGGACAAAATTTACAATAGTGAATTTGAACAAAAGTCACAAAGAGAAAATTTCATTATAACTATGACTTCTTCCAAAATTGGTCTTGTTGTGCCTTCAACTAGGGAGGCTGCAATTACCCTGAAATTTTGTTACGATAGTTTGATGAGTTTGGCTACTCAGTAAGTGATCATCATAGTCCTCAAAAATAATCATAGTCGAAAGATGTAAGCATTTTAAAAAAGGGAGGTCTATTAGAAACAATACGAGTCAAAAAGCATTTATGGATAACAATTTCACTTTCAGAAATGCATAATTAAACATCATCCAAATAATTGAAACGCATATAAATATTTTAACAGCAATGCACAACTCAAAGGATTTCACAAAATACGCTACTGGTGTCCCAAGTAGGTCACCTATATACCCCACCAGCGTCCTGGATGGGTCCAAACAATCTCTGTAGGTCCAAACATACCTCACCGGTATCCCGAATGAGTCCAAATAGTCCCTACCGGCGTAACCAGATAGGTCCAAACAATCCCTACAAGTCCAAAGATACCTCACCGGAGCCCCAATGAGTCCAAATAGTCTCTAGCGGCATAAGCGGATAGATCCAAACAATCCCTGCAGGTCCAAACGTACCTCATCGGTGTACCAGATGAGTCCAAATAGTCCCTATCGACGTCCCGGATAGGTCACACACATACTTAAATTATCTCACAAACTCTTTAACATCAGAAAGCATCAACATCCTATATTCAAGGTATCATTGAAATCATTAACAGGAATTCACTTGAAGAAATTTAAACAATTACTTTCATTGAAATATTTGAAAGTAACCAATCAAACAATTTGGATAAAAATTGCAGAAAGGTAGCAGATCGAATAGGTACATTTGAAATGGAATCCAATTAGCAGTCGATTATCAATTTAAGAGCTTTTATAGAAATCCAAGGTTAAACACATAAATATCACAATTTTATGGAATGTAATTTCATAATTAATTATTTTACAAGAATAGGTAAAACTTATAGTATCTAAAATTCATAGACAAACAAAAATACAATTAAATGCAGAAATGCGTAAATCTCACATTATTGGTAGTATTATAATTAATTGCAAAAATATCAATTTTCACATAATGATTTTACCAAAAATGACATCACTTACACAAACTTTACGGTGTCTAAAAGTAATAATAATAGGCAGAAATTTTTTTTTTAATAATTTACAATGTCTAAATTTCTAATAAACAAAAATAATAATTTTAACAGAAAAAAATGATACCATATGCGCATAAAATTACAGTATAAAATTGGTGAACAGACTATTTTTTCAGGATAATGAGATCATTTACCTATAATAATTGAGAGTGAACTTTCGGTAAAATTCGGCTAGAGAGAAGGAGTTCATTGCGTTCTTTAATTCACAAAGAGGGCTCAGCGTTATTGAGAGGGAGGGGCGTAAGAGAGAGTTTTTTTGCAGAGAGAGAATCGAACTTGTTCTCCTCTTTTTAAACACAAAAAAAATATTATTATAATATATCATTAACCCACCTTATACATAAGTTGTTTAGAACGTGTTACATTAACACTTAAAGCCCACGTCCCTAGAGGATGTGGCACAAAAACAAAAGGTGAAGGTAAAAAGAGCAAAAAAAAATGATGGTCCCTAGCCCATGAAAAATCTATAAATAGGGATTCCCTCTCCCCATATTTTCTACACACCTCTCTTTTCTCTCTACTCTCTCCCTATATAGGGGCACGCCCCACCTAGGGTTTTTCTCTCTCCTCTCTCATCTTGAGTTCTCTTTCTCGGTCATGTCTCTTAGATAATAATAAAGGAAAGGGGACACGCCCCTACTAAACTATCAAGAGGGGGGCACGCCCATTCATGAGAGACAAGGAATTGAGGCCTTAGGTTATGTTGTTCCATGCTCTCTTCTTGGTAGAGTTTGGCCTTAAGCTTTCCCTTACTTGGTAGATCCTTAGGTTATGTTGTTTCATGCTCTCTTGTTGGTAGGGTTTGGCCATAAGGTTTCCCATACTTGGTAGATCCGAGAAAGACCATTGATCCCATGCGCCATTGGAGGAGACCCAGTGTGGGGCGTACTAAGCCTGGTTGAGATAATCCCCGGGATCTTTTACTTTGTGGTTTGCAGTATTTTCTTTCTTGTGCCTTTCTTATTTCCATAGCATTGTGTTACTTTTTGTTTATTCAATAAAAGGAGGTGTAAGTAGTGGTAGCAAGAGCAATCCACTTTTATTTATTAATTTATTTCAAGTGAGTTTTATTGTATTTAGACCATTGTAAGTGTTTTAGTCGATGAGAAAAAGAAAAAATACACCCTATATACACCATGCTAGATCACAATGTCCAACTTTTAGTTTCTTATTTATATATTAAAACATATTCCCTGTGAATCTCAAAACACTAAAGAGTGTGCCATTAAAAGTTCTTGTTTTGCCGAAACAAAGGAAGTGAGAGAGGCATTTGTTTAGATCCTTTGGGTTTGGTAACTGCTAGCCGGGCGTGAGAAGGTTCGTTTTTAGGTGGAGCCACAGCAGGCGAAGGATTGTGGACATAACCTCAAGGAACAATTTTTTAATTTTTTATTATCTAGTACCTGTAGTTAGCTCATTTTTTCTCTTTTTGGTTTACAAATAGATAACTCAGACTAGGACTTATAGACGCATAACTATTTTACAAGACTCTCTTAGACTCACACTCCGACTTCCAATGCCTTCAATTGATTTCTATCATCCTCTATATAAGCCTAATCGATCGACACCAGTTACTTAGCTTGGAAGCAAAGCAAGTGTAATTGTTGCTTGGAGTAGAAAGAAAGCATAAAGTGGGCTTAATACAACATCATCATTGCACCGACATTGCTTTTTGTAAAGTATTTTTCTGTTTTCATCGATGTCTATTTTCCTACAACATCTTCCCTTTAATCTTCCATCATGTTGTCTAGATGGGACAATCCCACGTCATCTAGGCTTTCATAAAAATCTTCTCCATCACCATCTCTTCATCAAGTTATTCTTCATCCTTTCATTTCTTGATTGGGAAGTTTTATGGTTTCAGGACTTCCTTTTACTTGAGCTATTTCTATAGTATTAAGATATACTACTGAACTTTCGATATTATCTCATTCTTTTGGGATTAGATTAACTCATCCCTTGGGTATAATAATTGTTACTCTCTCTTGATGGTAAATTTTCTGGTCAATGTCAAAATCATCTTCTATTATTTTATAGATATTGGAAAATCCTTCTGCCTTAGCTTTTGAAATACTCTTTTCTCTATAGAATAGGCCTCGAGAGTTTGGAAATGTGGGTATCTTACTCCATGGTTAATAATGAATAAATGATGAGTTGCGTTATACATTTCTTGATAAATTTCTAGCAATGTATTACTGCAGGTCACAAAGAGTGGCTTTGGTAATTTTTTAAGGAAACTTGATTGCATATTGGGGATTCCTTTTCTTCGATATTTGATATTAAAGCTAATAATTAACCTTGTCGTCATTAATAATTCATCGTCTTCTCTCCAAATAAGTCTTTTTCCTTGATAATACATTTCATTTTGAAAATGTCTTCAGATTTTTACAGGGAATTCCTCTTGTGCCTTTTGCTTATTTCTTTAGAAATTTTAGCTGGAAGTTTAATAGGATTGGAGCTTTCTTGAGTAAAGAATTGGACAACATATATATGTGTGTATGTATGTGTATTAACTTGCCCACCCAAAAGAAAGATTATCTATCGTTCATGAAACTCAACTGAAGGGAGTGAACTAAAGCAAATAGAGGTAGATGTTTAGGCCATCTTTAACCCAAAAACTAAACCACCAAAAGTAAACAAGCAAGAGGGTCATTAATCAAGGGTAACTTCTAACGTTACAATGATTAAAACATTAAAATACACAAAAATCTTGGGACATATTATAACCTAACAACTTCACATTTTTCAACAAAATACCAACTGCATGCAACATATGCTGCATTAGAAATGAAAAAGTAGAAACTTCGAAGTCCATGGGCCTCTATTCCAAGTTATGCTCTAAGCCATGGGTTGTAAATTTGGAAATTTGTTATATATACAAGTCAACCAACCTGGAAAACATATATAACTTATCCAATTAAAAGTGAAATTTCTGATGAGATACCATTGAAGATAGGAAGAGAAAGAGAGATTTGACAATGAGACAGAGATACAATTGATGTAAAGGGACTAAAGGAGTTTACCTGGTACACCAACGGCTGATGCATGATATTTTCGAAACTCCTCATTTCCCTTTGCTGGTCGGCAGGCAATGGCCCCTCCAAAGTTAGAACCACGGGGATAGCCACCAATGAAAGCCTCAGGAAAAACAACCAGCTGTGCCCCATAAGTAGCAGCATCTGCAATCAATCTCTCAGCTTTATCTGCAAAAGCCAAAAGAAAACCAAATCATTTCATTTGGCAGTTAAGAAAAAGATAAAGCAGACAAAGAAAATGCAAAGGTGCATAGCTTAGGGTATATGAGTCAATGATAAAAAAAATTTGAACCTTAATCACAAATTCGTGTAGCCCACAAATTGTAGAATTTAGACCCATAAAAATTGAAAAATATAAAAAATAAAAAATAAAATTAAAATGAGTCAAAAATGGAAGACCATATTCAAAATTTGACAGAGAAGACACCCAAATGAAGTGCCCATTACCCTTCCAAACCTAACAACCAACAAATGTGATAAATAATCAATATGCTAACCAGTAAAAAGGGAAATGGGGAAGGCCTGTAGTAGGATAGACTTGAAAAACAAAACCAATGATAACTGAAGAAACACAAGATAGTGCAAAGCAATATGCAAATGAAAAATCACATTCTCAACCAAGCTGAAGCTAGCATCATCCCCAATTGAAAAATAAATAAATAAATAAAATTATGCCTAGAAAACTAAAATCAGAACACAGTAAGTGAAGCTACAACTATCCAAAATAAGTTAATGCAACAATAAAAGAACGTATAGCACACAAATCAAAGAAACATAATAAGGAATAATGGGAATATGTACCAAGTGTAGCAGGAGTGTCATAGAAGACAGTGGAAGCTTGGACGACAGTGGCACGCACTGACTGAGTATCAGAACCCATATCCATCTCAGCTACACAGGATCAGCAGCAGGCACCAACGCCATTCTCAAATTTAAAGAAAGAGAGATAGAGAGAGAGAGAGAGAGAGAGAGAGAGAGAGAGTTAAAGATTAAGTGGTTTGATTTAATTGGTATATTGAATTGCAAAACATTTGGTCTTATAGTGGATACAACCGTAGACATGATAGATGTACGAGTTAATTTTTTAATTTATAAGAAGTCATTCTACTGGTAAATTTCTTTTTTTTTTATAGTCAATATGTTTGTTTTTGTTTTATTGATATAAAAATATTGAAACAGCAAGAAATCCATTGTAGCATCTTTGAATACTGACAAAGCATTGCATTTGTTTGGGTGAATTTGTCAAATATTTGGAATTTGGAGCTATAGAAGTTGATTCAGCTAATTTGGTCATTAAGTTTCATTGACTTATTCTGATTCAGCTAATTTGGTCATTAAGTTTCATTGACTTGTTCTGATTCAGCTAATTTGGTCATTAAGTTTCATTGACTTATTATGATATTAACAAGTTGATTCACCTAATTTGGTCTCTATTTTGATATTGACAAATCAGTCCATATTTAGCATTACGTGCAATGTTGTCTTTCTCTTTCTCATCATTTTAGGTTATGTGAAAGAGAAACTCTCTGTTGTGAAAAGGTTATGATGATGATGAAAGAGATACTCTTTATCGTTTTGTAAAGCGATAACCGATAATCTTCTAAATCTTTGGGTTATCCCTAATATTGTGGTCAATATCATTCAATGGTTATTGCAACAAATATAAAGTTAAACCCATTCAAAATATTGTTGTAACAACACATCCCAAGTATATTTAAAAGTATATATATCTTGTGTTATAAATATACAATCTCATCTCACATGAAAGTTCAAGAAAGTGAGATAGAGACTTCTTTAAAATATATGGGTTGTTCTATTATGGTATCAAAACAGAGTCTATCCTCTCAGCCTACTATCTTGAAGATGTTCCTTAACCCAAGTTCTTCTCTCTGCTTACAAATCCCTCTCTTCATTACTAGTTAAGCCATATATATATATTTTTTTAAATACGTCTCTCTCTGTAGCCTTATCATATTATCTCTATTATTCTACCTAACTCCACCTAAACCCTCTCTCTCTAAAATCTCTTTCACTCTCTCTCTCTCTCTTTAACATCCAGCAGCTTCTTTGTGCCCACCTATCCTCCCCATATGCATATTTTTACCCTTTTCCTTAAAGTCAACAATGACCACACCTACTAGCAATGCACCTACACGTGTTGGCGATAAACCCAACCCTCCCATTAATAACCTCCATCACTTTCTTCCCCACAAACTCACAACTACCAATTACTTGCTTTGAAAATCTCAACTCATGCCCATTCTTTGATGGTATGATCTTCTTGACTATGTGGATGGCTCCCTCCATTGCCGTGCTGAATTTCTTCCAGCTGAAAATAATGAGGAGCCTAAGATCAGCCATGCGTTTCTCAATTGGAAGTGACAAGACCAGCTGTTACCTAGCTGGATTATCTCCCTCATAGAGGGCGTCCATGCCCAAATCATGGGTCTTACCACCTCCCAAAATGTATGGACTACACTATAACTCTCGTTTTCGAATCACTCATGAGCATGTATAATACAAGTGTGATTCCAATTGTAAACTACCAAGAAGGGATCCTTGAACATTGCTGATTATTTTCAATAAGCAAAAAACATAACTTATCATCTCGTTGCAGTAGGAAAGCTTGTGTTTGAGGATGACTTGATACCTCACATTCTTAGTGGACTCCCCTTGAGTATAATTCATTTCAGATGTCTATGACTACAAAGTTTGATCCAATTAACCTCAATGATCTCTATGATATGTTGCTAAACCAAGATATTCAACTCTCCGACCAACATGGCTATTTGGACATTGGCTCTCCATCGGCCAATCTTGCAACCACACCAAACTACAACTCAAGAAGGGGGTGTGGCAGTCAGTTTCCAAATCGTGGACACGGTGGCCGTGGCCATGGTCGTGGTCGTGGTCATGGTCGTGGTCAAGGCGATGGTCAACAGCAAAACAATAACTATCACTTTGGAAATCAACAAGGTAATCGTCCCTGCATATCTTGCCAAGTATGCAATCGTGTGGGCCAGTCAGTCCTCCAATGTCGGCAATGCTTTAACCATGCATTTCAACCTGATTCGGGTGTAAACCTAAATGCTTTTCACGTGGACCATTCTAGCATTCCAGCATCCAGGCTCAGGAGCTTCTAACAACATTATTGCTGATC
Organism: Amborella trichopoda; assembly: GCF_054954075.1. Taxonomy (NCBI): domain Eukaryota; kingdom Viridiplantae; phylum Streptophyta; class Magnoliopsida; order Amborellales; family Amborellaceae; genus Amborella; species Amborella trichopoda. The sequence goes on from NC_142346.1 coordinate 11,669,127, forward strand.
TCTCCAATCTTTCTCTCCACTCAAAATATACAGCGCCAAAATAGATAAAGATTGGCAATGGTACAAGTTTGAGCATAAAAAATATTGGTTCCTCAAAACTCATTACAAATAATGCTACATTTGCTTTCAAAATATTCTACATATTCCTTCCATTGGCCACAATTTATTGTCAGTTAATTAGTTTACGAAGGATAATGATGTTGGGTTTGAAATTCACCCTTCTCATTTTGTTGTAAAGGATCGATCAATGGGGAGAGCTCTATTGCACAGGCCGACTAAGGATGGTTTATACCAACTGGAAGTAGCAAAGAAGAGGAATAATAAGAGTACGGGTTCAACATTCTTTGGAGAAAAAGTTGCAATAACGGAATGGAAAAATCGACTGCGCCATCCAGCAATGCTTGTAATAAGGCTCTCCATGTTTATGAAGCATGTCAGAAAGGGAAAAGTCATAAACCCCTTTTTTTGCACTCATCCACTATTTGTTTAATATTTTCTGATGTATGGGGACCTGCACCAGTTGCATATAAAGAAGGCTACCGTTATTATGTTCATCTCTTGGATGGCTTTAGTCGATTTACATGGATATTTTCTCTTCTTTAAAAATAAGATGTTTACGACACTTTTCTAAAATTTAAGGCTTTGGTTGAAAATTTATTTGAAAAACGTATCAAATGTTTACAAACAGATTGGGGTGGAGAATATCATCATCTATCTCCATATTTAGCTTCTTGTGGGATAGAGCATTTTCTATCTTACCCACATACTCATGAGCAGAATAGTTCTGCTGAACGAAAACATATGCATATTGTCAAAATAGGCATATCCTTACTTGTCCATGAATCAATACCATTTAATTACTGGAATCATGCCTTTGAATGTGCGGTTTTTTTAATAAATAGACTCCCTTCTCCCTTTATTGGAAATGAAACACCCATTGACAAGTTCTTTAAGATCCACCAGATTATTCATTTCTACAGGTGTTTGGTTGTGCATGCTACCCCTATCTCAGGGTGTTTGGTTGTGCCCGTGAGAGAGATGATGAGAGAGAGAGGGGTGACAAAGATCCCTAGCTATAGTTGGACATAATGTGTGTTTCATGATATATTGTGAGGTTGATCCAAAGAAGAGAGAGGAGTAAAAAAACATGTGGTGGCTTTGAATGTATAGTAGGATTGATTGTCGAGAGAGAGAGAGAGAGAGAGAGAGAGAGAGATTTGCACTTCTATAGTGGCGCAGAGTACGCCGGAAGCACTTAGAGTCGTAAGTTTGGACTTGGATTTAGATGGCGGGCCATATTTAAGATGGTACAGGCTTGCCAGAATCTGAGCCATCCATTCAAACTTCATAAAATGGATGGCCTATATTAAACTAGGGGACACTATCTCACCAATTAGGTGAAGGTAAACTTGATCTGGACCACTCATCCTCTTGTGAATGAAAAAGATCTTCTGTATATGTTCAACCTCTTCACCCCTTGATTAAGAGAACAATGGAAGGCTTCTTGGGTTGCCCTTTTTTTTTTTCCCCCAACAGTTAATTGTAATTGTCCGATACCAATGAGAGAGAATTAATTCTTAAGCTCTAGTTGCATCTTCCATGTCTTCATGATAAATTCAGTTTCTTTAATAACAGAATTGTGGATAACACACTTATTAATCACCCTTGTCATGGTCATTGTATTTCTGTTTGAATATAAACTTGGTTCTTTCATTTGCTATAAAAAACTTGGTTTTTTCATTTACTATAAAAATTACATATTAGATAATTTGTAAAGGCCAGTAAAATTGAACTATAGTGAAAAGGGACCTCTTACCACCATTTCAGTATTGAGGATTGATGTCTTGTATTATGAAGAAATAGATCTGCCACGGTGGAGTCAAGAGACGACTCCGGATAGCCGTTAAAAGCCCGAAGGGCTTGTATCTGTACATGGGATATTTCAGTAATTTGTACCATCTACCTGTGACTATATATATTGTTGTGATGAGGGTTCTTTTAGGGTTAAGGAAAAACAGATATTTCTTTGTAATATGGAAGCAGAGAGAGGTGTGAGGAAGAGAGTTATTGCAACGCTATTCTCTATTGCTAGTAAAGAAGCACTCATCTCCCCATGGACGTAGGCACGTTGCCAAACCACATATATATTTGTGTTGTGGTTGATTGTCTCTTTCTTTTGATGTTTATTTCTTCTTTTTTGCTTTGTGGATTGTTATTTCGTTTCTACATTCGGTATGGTTAACACGTCCTTAAGACAGACCATTTGATTCCGTATTAGCTTCCCATGATGATGATTGATCCTAATTTGATTGGTCTCAAGGATATCTCGAATTTCGGCTATTATGGTAGCAAGCCTCCTTGAAGTTGAAGCCTCTCGGGTACACCATTTGGATCACATTTCAAAAGTCACCCTTAGTTTATTTATCCCCTTAAAGTTTCTATTCTAAGTGGGTCTTAATCCTTGTAGTATAGCTCTAGCTTAAGCCTAATTAGAAGTTGTTTTGCTAGGAGCCGAGTAGTTGTAAGTGAGATGAATGTAAACCCTTGAGTCCCTTTTCCTCCTGTGCACATTTAAGTTCCATTTAAAATTTAGTCTGTTAGTTCTTTTTATTGGTGGACTCCCATCACCTTGCCCTATGGACTCCGTATGCTCGCCCTAATCTTTCTTTGGGTATTCATTTTGCAACCTATTTAAACTTGATAACAGTTTCATTGAAATTTGTGTCTTAAAAAGCAGATTAGGGTGTTGGGTTGCTTATCTACTAATTGTGATATAATCAGTTGGTTTATCAAGCCAAAAGAAAAAAACACAAAAGAGAAAAGTACCATTATATATGATACACCAAAACTAAAAGGGTGTAGTTTGTATAGAGCCAAGGCTATAAACAATAAAGTTAGAGCATACCTTCAAATAGTGTTGAGAAATATGGTTTCAATACTGGAAATTTTTGTGATTGCCTTGAATTATATTTCCACCTTTAGTTATAAATTTAAACGCTTCAAAACTAATGTAGATTGAACAGATCTATGAAAACTTGAAAATCTTGAAAATTGACAGTTTAAAAATGCATTAGAAGATGCACTCTATCCATAACTTGAAATCCATTTTTTTCTCATGTCCATGCATCTTGATGTCGATATGATCAATTTGATGATATTTGGCCATCAAAACAACCTCATCTAGTGAAAGTTTTGAGGTAGGCTCTAATTTGATTGTTTAGAGCTTAGGCTCTATATAAACTTTTTCCAAACTAAAGAAGGATGTACTTTCTATGCAATCACCACCGTCTAACTAAGTTGGATCGTGGGGACATTGTGCAGCCAAAATGAGAGAGAACATAAGCGGTGAGAATATGGAAGGGAGGTGATTCTCTCCCTTTTGGCTTCAAGTTTCGACCCATTGGTCATGAGCTGCTCTCTTACTATATCAAGGGAAAGTTCGACGACTCTCGTTCTCTTCGTCATCCCCGAGGTTGGCATATGCAAATATGAACCATGAGATCTTCCATGTAAAAGGCCTTTGCTTATTCTTTTTTTTCTTGTCCTTCTCTCCTCTCTATTTTACAAAGGTTAATACAAACTTGTGAATAACGAGAAAAATTCAGACCAAAATTCTTGCTCTTCTTCTTCCTTTTCATTTTGGAATTAAAGTAAGCATTTTTTGTTGGGAAATGTTTCTATGTGGCCCCAACAACATATAAGTTAATGTGTTTCTTAACCGTTCGATTCGATCTGAATCGAACAACTATGATTGTTCATACCCCAATGTCATACCAAACACTATTTTATTTTTCATTTCTTTTCTGCAAAATATTTTTGGATGGCGTCCCATCACAAAATTAGAGTGAACTTGGGAAACATAAAAAATAAATATTTTCTATAAAAATAAATAATCAAAATGCCCTTTAAATTTTTACGGGTATTCTGATAATTATTCATCATCGAAAATATTTTATTATTGTTTGTATCATGTGCGTCCCAATCAGATCTATGGATACCCCAAATTTTATTTGAAAATGATTTATAGAATAAAGATTAAAAATAAAAAACTCTGAACCATCCAAGATATGACGGTTAAAAACCAATTTGTGACATTGTGACTCAAGCAAGCTTAGCCATCTACTTAGATCTGATGGCTGAGACTAGAGGCCACATATACTATATATGTGGGTAGGGTCATATAAACAGCGTTCCCTTATTTATTTTGTTAATATTATTATTTATTGGTTTACTACGCACGTCATGGTTCACATAATATGGTAGCAAACCTGAAATTTTATACAAATTTCTCCCTCGCCTCTATGCTCCTTTTTACTCCTTTCTTTGTTTCTATTTTCTTTCCTTTTTTCACCTTATTGTGAGGAAATGTGGTTTGTAGGAAAATTGCTATGAGGCTTTATATAGAAAAGATTCGATCACTTTTGGATCATTTAACAACTTTGAGAAGTAATAATAATTCAACTATATTTGTCAATACCATCTCACCCAAAGTTGGATAGGATCCAAAACTACCTAAAGAAAAAGGATAGGCACCTTTACTGCTCATAATTCTTCTTCTCATTTTCGAATTTTGAATTGGAATATCCACAGTTGTAACCTCCAGTATCAACAAAACAAGGGTCACTGATTTTCTCCCATCATTATCCAATCAATTTGTTCGATGGTGATTTAGTCCATAGTTTGTAGTTGCATTGCACTATATAAACAATAGTATACTTTAATGGAAAATGGTTTCATAGGGCTGGAACCCTATCAAAACAAGTAAAACCACACTTTATGACTTTTCAAAAATTGCAATTCAAGTGTTGAAAACCCTTTAAATCGATCATCTCAGTGGTGCTAAAGTTCAATTATGAAGTGGATATGTATCTTGACAATCTCTCTCTCTCTCTCACTCTCTTATTTCATGCTTATTCCAGTTGTTCTCAGAGCAATCCATCATGGAATGTGCCCTTCCTTCAATTGGACTAGAGTTATCACAAAATTGCATTCATAATCCGATAAATTTCACTCCAGGAACAGCCAACCATGACTATCAAGGAAGTGAAATAAACCAAGATGTTTCTGCACAACTCACATCACCAACTTCAACAACAATTACTTCTTTGACATCATGGGTGAGAGCCTACTTGAATGCATTTTTTCAGGGTATTGCATTTTGGAAAATTGGGTTACAAATACATGAACAGACTGGTGTTGTTAATAGGAGGAAGAGAGAAATTGAAGGAAATTGTAGGAAAAAGAAACCCAAGTCTAGGTTTATTTTATTGATTGCTGTGGTTTTGGAGGCAGTGTTGCTTTACTTCATCTTTATCTTATGAGGTTGTATAGGTTTGGAAGGCTCTTATCTACCTATTTGCTGTGAGAGTTAAATACGTGCGCACCCACACACACGCACAAAATTTTAGGTCTTGGCAAATCGCTATAGTTTTTGTGGCAGTATTTGCTTCTTTTACTCAGTAGATAATGGAGGTTTGTGAGGTCCTCATCCAATCTTGAGATGCCCAAAAGACAGATAGGCATGTAAACCAATGGTCTAGATTTGACATTTTGTTTTGGCGTCGCCATTTAGACTATCACGGTGTCAATGTAACCGCAATGAGATTGTAGTGGACATTCACATTGTTGATAGCTCTCCAGTGTTTAAGTGGCTACTATATTGAAGTGAGTACTATAAATGACATTAGGAGGTATACATTGCTAGAACTTTGGAGGGATGCTTTAGAATCTAAATGTTTTAAAATCAGCCGAACTAAGGCAGAGTATATGGAATGCAAATTTACTAATAATAAGAGTAGAGACGAGGAAGTAGTTAAGAATGACGGCTATGAAATACAAAAAAGAGCACACTTTCGATATATTGGATCGATAATTTAGAAAAACAGAGAGATTGGGGAAGATATCGCATATAGAATTAGAAGTGGATGGGCAAAGTGGAGATGTCCAACAAGAATTTTATGTGATTGCTGCATACCAATGAAGCTGAAGGGCAAGTTCTATAGGATATGCTCTATGGGGCGGAATGTTGAGATGTTAAAAAATAATATACCCATAGAATGAGTGTAGAAGAGATGAGGATGTTGAGATGGATGAGTAGCAAGATAAAAAGGGACATAATTAGAAATGAATACATTCAAAAAAATTTAGGTGTGGCACCAATAGGTGATAAGATGAGAGAGTAGACTTGGGTAGGCTAGCCATGTGTGGCGCATACCTAATAGAACACCTGTTACGAGGTGTGAGTTAGTTGAAGTGAAAGGTTGGGTACCCCAAAAAAACATGGTTGGAAGTAGTGAAAAAAGATATAGGAACTTATAGCCTCACTGAAGGTATGACCTTTGATAAAGCAGAATGATGAACCACGATTCATATAGCCGACCCCAATTAGTTGAGAAAAGGCTTTGACAATGATGATAACATTGTCAGCCAATGTCTCATTCCTTTTAATAAAAGAAAATGTCTCTTTCATTCCAATAACTCTCTCTCTCTCTCTCTCTCTCTCTCTCTCTCCTTCGAATGCTTTGTGCATAACTTACATGCCATTTTCTCAATTCTCCTTCTTAGATCATTGAATTCCTCTTATGTAACTTTGTCACCACTACCACAAACTCAACGTCCTCTAACAACTATCACGCACAAGCACTCTGGGAATTAGCATTGCTCTAATACCAACTAATAATGGCAAACCCTTGAGCTCCGATACCACACACGAAAAACAAAGCCGAAGATCTAATGAATTGATTGAAAATTTAAAGAAGCTTATAAGCCAAGCTTCTAACTCTCTGGTTAAACTATGTGTCACAAACCAAATACTATCCAAACTTTCAAACTAAAACCTTAAACCTCTATTTATAGACTAAACCCACCATATAAACCTTAAAAACCCTAATTTTAACTGAAATAGAGCTCCTAAGTATAGCATAATTTGTTATGATAAATTTATCCCCTAACAAAATAAATAATGCTTAATAACAATAACAAACCTAACGGAATAGCCCCTAAAATCTTCCAAATTATTAAAAAACTAAAAATAACCCAAAACTCCAAAAATACAATCTTAAATAAAATAAAGAAAAATAAAAAATACTACTAAATTTTTCTTGCAGTTCTTATCGATAAAATTGTCATTTATCCGAGATCTAGGCATATCTAGCAATCCACTTTACTTTATAATTTTTCTCATTTCTCCTGAGGGAAACTGATCCCACAAACAAAGGAACTGTACATTATGAAATGACATGACATAAAAACAATCAAATTTTAAAATAAAACAAAACAAAAAAGGTGGACCTTTCACTCTAATTGGTTCTTTTGAACATGGATAGATAGGAAATCTTTGACTCAGAATGGATTGAATTTCAATATTCAAATTTCATTCAATCAAATTGAGTAGTATATCATACTATATTTTTTATTTTATTTTATTTTTTTCAATTTCATCGAAGTTGAAGAAACTAAAGAATTTTCTCTGATTGCTCGAGAAGTTTTTTTGATCCAACCGAACCAGAAATTTATTTAATATTCATCCCTTGAGCCTCGAAGGGAAGATCTTTCCTTGATGAAAATTTTTATTTTCTAATAATTAGAATATTCTAATAAGTTGTCTCGCATTGCAACCAATCCAATACCTCAAAACCAACTTACCTATCCTAGAAAAGTTAGTATCAAGAAACTCAAACATCCGAAAACAACATTGGACATAATAAATTGGAAATAATAAAAAAAAGAAACAAGAGAACGAAAATAGGAAAACCAAATTCTAGTTATCTCTTGGTGACTGTTATAGTATATGTAGCAGTGTTGGTGTTCATGTTTTGTGCAGCAGCTGATGGAGGTTTGCAAAGTCCTTAAAAGTACTAGCTTCTAATGTGAGAAATTCCTCATTGATGTTCGCCATCTAATAGGGTGCTGAGCATGATAACCAATAGCCTAGACTGGATTTGTGATTTGGCATTGATATTTGGACAATCAGATTTAACCTGAATAGATTGTGTGGATGTCCACAACTCCACATGTAGAGAGCTATCTTGAGTTTTAGGGTATGCTTGCAGGAAGCACTTTCTGGGGTCTCTGGGAGAGTTTGTTCCCAGACAACTTTCTACTGCCTAGGAAAGTGCTTTCATACATAATTATGTCTGAAATAAGTGCCTTGGGTAAGGCCAGGAATGCTCTATACTAACGACCAAGATAAAAGAAAGAAGGAATTGCACTAGTCGCTATACTGCCAAGAGGTTTCACATGAAACCAACACTCGAGAGCAGAAATCTACCGAGGAAAAACTTTCTCAGAGAGTTTTTCCTGGGAAACAAACTGAACCCTTAGTCCAGCTGCATCAGTCTACTGTTTAATTTGGAAGAGAGTACTGCAAAGTACAGTAGCAGGCTTGTATTGCTAAATCAACTTTTAGAAACAAATTCCCTACTTGTAAACTGAGAACAATTTTGCTTTTACATGATCTGAAAACATACTTTACAATTGATGGAAACAACCCAAATTTAGGCCTTGCAATTGACGATGTGGCTTGTTAGCTTCTATCAAATGATCCCAATTATCATAAGAGTCCCAAATTCTTCCACACTTTTTGCCCAAAATCAAAATAACTTGCTTGAGCATTATGAAAATGTCAATAATTTTTAGAAACTGATGAAAATGCCATTACATTAGAATGACCAAACCATCTGAAACCACATCGATCTCCTCCAACCACATAACCTATGCTCTCTCACCAAGGAGGTCCAAAAGACAAAATGTCCCTTGCCTAGTGAAAGCGCGAAGCCTGACTTTCCAAATAAGCCACTGCCACTGCGGCATGCAACGCTGCACCTATAGGAAGGGCATTTTCATCCAAGAAAAAGTGTGGAGAATGGAGGGAGTGATAGGACCCAACACTCACATTCCTTATACACAACCAAAACATTGCACTAGGGATAATTTGTGAATAAAAGCCAAAGTCTTCAGCACCCATAACTGGTGGGCTCAAGTGAACATTGTGCTCACCAAGCAAGCTGTCCCCAACCCGCTTCACATGCATGTACATCCCGTCATCATTCAGTGTTTCAGGATAGGGTCTCCCAATCTTCTCCATGAAATCAATGGATGCACTGCACCTGTGCACCACAGATTGGGCCTCTATCACCTGTTCATGGAGAATTATCCATCATTTGTGCAGCTATGTACTCTACGAATGTAGGTATATGCATATGTACGTTTGTATGGATGTATATGTGAATGCATTTGCATAGGTACTTATGGATGTATTATGTACTCTTCATAAAGAATGATCCATTAGTACACATGCATGTATAGGAATCCAGTTTCAAGCTTGATTGGTCAAGGTGCTGCCAATTGTAACACAATGCTTGGAGTTTATATCCTACAACTTAACTACCCCAAAAAGAATGGCAACACAATGTCCTGAGTTTGAATTGTACCCAAAAAGGAAATGTGCACACATTCATATGCATGTAAGCATACTTGTATGTGAGCTTGCGTGTGTGCATCATGCATGAAAGTAAGAGTTTGTTTAAAAATACATGGAAGCAGATAGCTACATATATATGCAAACTATATGTGACTGAAAGAACATATTAAGGTGCATATACATTGCAAGTATCTATATTTGAAATATACATCGATATGTCCGTGTTTGAGTGTGAGTGCATACACATACAGGTGTAATAGGAATCACCAAATATATTGCAGCTGAGCCTACAATTAACGGACTACTTCTCAAATGCATGTTATGTGTCTCCCATGGTGCGTGCATGTTAGAAATGCTATATGTATATATGTATGTGTACTAAGATATTTTAGTGCGTAAATGTGCCTGTTTTCTGTATTTTGTGCTGGTTACCTCTCTGATCCTTCTTGCCAAATTAGAAAGTCCTTCAGATGTCATACTCCTGAGTGTCCCTCCAAATGTCACTTTGTCAGAGATGATCGCCTGACCATGAGCAGCACTAATGAAGGTAACAGACACCACCTTCAATTAGAAAACCATATTAGTCAGTTGAAAAGCATAGTTCGACTGAGTGGCAGATTGCCTTCTCATATTGTAGCTTCACCTCTCAAAATTAAATTAAAAAACCACTGGTTTTCTACCATAAGATAAACCTTGTAGCAGAACATGGGAGTATATAGGAATAAAGATTTATATGTAAAACAAGATTCCTGTAGGTTAAGGCACATCTATTACATGGAAGACTCTTCGTATCTTGGATAAAAAGACGTTCTTAGATAAATTTGTTTTTGAAGTTTAAAGAATAAAATAAATGAAAATTGCAATAAAAAATAATTGAAATTTTCAATAAAGAATTGGTTCAGGCAAAGGTAGTTAGGATGACAAGTGTCACAAGATGATGTCTAGAGTTCCATTTACACTGTATTCCAGGTTACCATTCAAAAAAAAAGAAAGCCAAAATTTCAACATAAATTAAATAACAAAAAAGCTTTTATTGTCACTACACAGCTCCCTACCATAGTTGTTGGAAGGGAGAGCGGGCTCGGGAGCAGTATCAGTTTGGGGAATACTGAACCATTATAGGGTGGGAAGCTTCCTAGGGTTAGGATCGACATCCGTACATTCAAATAGTTAAGGAGCTAGATCATAGAATACCTGGGAGTGAGATCCCATGCTATTGAGATCGAAGTTTAGACTTGGAGGGATCAAAGTTACACTATACATAAAACAAGGTCAATTATTAGCATATGATAAAATTAGGATCGAGCCAATGCCCGCTCGATCAGTTATCATACACCTTAGCTTAGTTTATTGAACACATTAACATTTGTATTCAGTGAAAAGATGTACACGTTATAATCTACTACGGTTGATCGCCCAAAATATCACTGGGGACTTAATGGAGCCCCATAGGGCCCGGGGATGTGTGGATTGAACTTGGAAGATCCTTTGGTTGTATTTTTTCCAATGGTCCAAAGAGTTGCAACCACAAGGGCCTTCCATAGCATGGTGCCTGATTTGGGCCACAAATGGAATTGCATATGTTGGAAAAGGTGGGGTACAGACCTAGAGGTCGCCCAGGTCCAATTGAACAGGTGTAGGACGTCGTCCCAGAATTGGCGAGCGATGCTGCAGTGGACAGAATGGTGCAAGTTGGTTTCCTCATCGTCCATGCACATGGAGCAACAATTGGGGATCATGCATCTCCTTTGGAGTTGGTCAACCGTTAGTGCTCTCTCCAACAAAGCGATCTAGATTCTGGGAGGAATAAAACTTAACCAAGCCTTAGCAATGATGGGATGACCTACAAGAGTCTAGTTTATGGTAAATGGAGGCCATTGAGAAGATTCTAAAAGGAGGAGTCAAAATGATTTTGTCCTCTCCTTGGGTGGAGGTAGTGGGGGTGAAGGATGGCTGGAAGTTCGAGGAAGCAGTGGACCTCTCTATCGCGGAGGGGTCCGCGAAAGCTGAGGTTCCATGAGCGAATATGGCCATTAGTTTCGCAAAGATTTGGGATCTCTGGCGATACGAAAGAGGTTAGGGAAGTGGATGTTGGGGTTCTGTGGCAACCTGAAGGCCTTAAAAGGGCATGTACTGAAAATTTTCATATATTGATATGATGGCTTTAGTAGGAGCATGGTTTGGATGGACTGTGTGGCATTATTAATGTCGTAACTCACCAGAGTTTCAACGGGCTAGGCTCGGGTTAATGTCTAAACCCCTTAGCCCTAGGCATATGGCACAACCACTAAAAGTTTGTAGAGTCATACCTTGATGAGGCCAAAGAGATGCCCCGGGTGGTTGGCCAAGGGACTAAATGTAACCACTGTGTGTAGTGGTTGGCTGGAGAGGAGAAGGGCCAAAATCCTCAGCATTGTCACCGCATGGCATGTAAATTAGATAGTCGTCCAATAAGCAACCCTTAGGAGCATGTCGTGTACATATGTGAAAGAGCTATCTCCTTGTAATACTGATTGTGTTGGAAGGTCCTATGAGAGAGTGTGTGCACCAAATGGGACCTAGACTTATCCTCAGGGAGGAACTTGTAATCCATGGGCTAGGATCGTGTTCCTTTCATTTATTGGATGGCTTTGATGGACTAATTATGAACCCCTGCGATAGGCTATGGGTCATGATTCCATTGGGTCAGTTTGAGAAGATGACAGTGGGATGCGGTTTCTAGAAGGGATGGAGTGCCTTAGTATATTTATGTTATCCTTAACTCTTTAGATCCAATTCCCATAAAAATTCATTGTAATAAATTTTAATATGTCTTATTTGAATCTTAGAATATGAAAATGAATTTTTAAAACCCTCTAGATATTTTATTTTTAGCTAATTTTTTTTTATGCATCTCAAATTGAACTTTCTCAATTTAATTCTTCTAAAGGGAAAATAAAAATACTTATTGTGCGCTAAAAATCATTTTATTAATTTCTAAAATTACTAGAGGGTGTGGGGCCCCATAAAGGGTGGCATGCCCTAGCCCATAGTAACCCTAAGTTATGAAGAAAGGCCCTATCCCATGCTATCTCATGCTCTCATATCTTGAGTAGAGTTTTTCCTAGGCTTCCCTTATTGTGAGACAAGGTTAAAAGGCCGTAATCCCGTGTGCTATAGGTGGAGGAGACCTATGTGGGGTGTTTGTGTGAGCTATATCGCCTTAAAGCCAAGAGTCTTTCGCTCAGTGGGAGTAAGAGAGAGATTCAATCTGGGTACTTGGCACACTGGGGCCCAGATTCATATAACTCGAGTACTTAGCGCATTGGGGCCCATATTCAATCTAGATGATCGTAGAGGATCTTTTAGCATTATGTCATGACCACATTATTATGTGGGGTGACTCATAGTCACCAATAGTTGAATAGTTTTATTATGGAGATTTTTAAAGTATTTCTTAAAAAGGAACTTGTATTTCCAAAACAAAAATTCAAAGTTGTTTTGAAAAACAACATTCTTACTTTGAGTGGGAGCATAGTCGATAAGTTAGATGGGAAAACCATCCTCAAAAGGAGAACCTTGGTTTTAATTTTTGAAAATGTATTTTTCAAACCAATTTTACTTATAAGAAGCTTTAGAAGAGGCATCATATGATAATTATTTACGGAAAAACCAAATGGAGTGTCTGGTCTCTTGTTTGAAATTGATCTTTTATGAACCTAGGAGCCATATTATTTCGCTGAATTATAAATATTCTTGTTTCTATTTTTTGCAAATTGGAAAACTTGAATCACATGAAGAGATGCTGAGAATTGCTAGGCATCTATATGTTGGACTTTTGGGTTTTCAATAGTTAATTGCTTAAGATTAACACATAGAATCCTCTCTTGTCCATATATTTAATGACATGGAGATCATATGCATTCACTTTCACATGAGTGATCCACTGGATAGCCTCTACCAGTTTCTTACTTGAGAATCGTTTATTTAGCATGTGAGACCTTACATAGGGCTGCATATTTGTATGTGGATTATAATATGCCCAAGTGATGTTAGGACACCTCATTCTGTGGGCTAGGACACCTCATTTTGATGCAATTGAGTATTTACCAAAAGGATGGCTTATGAGATTATAATTCTCATTTTCTTTGATTTCAAATTCTTAAACCTGACCTTTTTTTTTATTTCCTTAGGGTTTCCTAAGGTCTTCTATAAGTTTTACTTGTTCTAAAGAAATGTTTATCTGGTCAATTCTAAAGAGAGAGATGAGGTAGCAACGTGGTAATCATCATATACGGATGTCCAAACTCCTTCGTTTTTAAAAGTCTTTTTAGAATTTTGAAAACAAAGGGGGGATTTTGAAATAGATCTAGAAGCTTTGGATAGGTCACGATTTTAACTAGGAAATTAAAGTTTTTTGAAAACACAAGACATATAATGAAAATTTTGAAATGAGAAATATATTCTGAAAAACAAATTTTGGTTAGCAATTTTAGCTCCTGCAACTGTAGAGCCCTCTAAGCAGTTTAATGTTATGTAGCGATGGACATGGTAGTTGGCATTATGCTCATACAACCATTGAGTGTCTTTTAAAAAAAAAAAAATTAAAATGAAAATTTTAATATTTTTTTATTTATTTTTATTTTTTATTTTTAAATGTGGTTCTTACCATTTAACCACTTGTGACCCCTTTGGTGGACCCTATATGAGCGTGTCGAGTCCTTGCTTGAATCTTCAGGACGAGGAATCATCAAGTATTTCTTTATCTTCTAACCTCAGCTCTTGTATTTCAATTCAAATGAGAGTTCTCTGGAGTTTTCGAGCAAAACGGAGTTTTGAAGAACATATGATACTGCCCTGGGTGTTCAGAATCTCTTTGGATTTTCGATTTCGTTCCTCCACCAATCACCTTTCAAAATCCAGATGATTGAGGTCCATAAGAATGTTCTATCAGGCTAATGCTCATTAATTTTTCTTTTGATACCCTTCTGACTCAGGAAGAGGGAGGAGAAGATGTTTAGTGAGAAAAGATTTTGGAGAATAGAAGTAAAGGAGAGAACTTCTTCTTTTTCATCACCCCGAGGTCCCTTTTGGGTTTTCAGCCCGGTAGCCTTTTCTTCAATGCTTGGGATTCCTTTCGGATTTTAAACCCAAGAGATTTTTTTTTTTTCATCGCTATAAGGTCCCTTTAGGGTGTTCAACCCGGTTGCCTTTTCTCCAATGCTTGAGGTTCCTTTTTTATTTTTAGCCCAACAGATTTTATTTTATTTTATTATTATTATTTTTTGACGATTAAAATGATGACAAAGGAAGAGGGGGAGGAGGAAGAAGAAGAGTCAATGGTGTTTTTTCTTTCTTTCTTTTTTTCTTTTCCTTTCTTGGCATTTCGCTTTAAGATTATGTAAGAATTTAATCATCTTTCTTTCCTTTATTCAAGTGGCAGGGAGGTCCTAATTTCAGTCATCCTATGATTTCCTTTGCCCCAAGTTGGCATTCAATATTTCTTTGACAATGGTCGTCGAGTTCCCCTTGGATTTATCCTTTCATCTACCCCACTTGAACCTTGATTTTGGGATTAATAATCACTCTTAGTTTTATAATCCCTCAATCTTTTACGTGGACGGACAAGCTCATTAGGTCCTCACCATTAATGGGATAATGTGTGTTACCCACTAGGCCCTAATGCCTTTTGAAATTTGAGGCATGAATGCCCCATTTGGTTTTTTGTAAGGGGTGAGTGATCACCAACTCCTTTTCAATTGTCTCTTTCATTGCAAATTTTATGTTTCTTTTCAAGAGCTAATTCCATAGGAGGCTCCTTCTAAGTTCTTAAGCTCGGGTGAGACTCTCATATAAGAAGAGTTACTGAGTTAACATTGAATGACCTTATGGCACGTTAGGAGTTAACAAACAAAGGCTCAATCTCATTAATTGCCCATGTTGTGCCCTCTTCATGAGAGGAGATTGCCCCTATTGAGTAGTTTGATGGAGTTGCCCTATTTCTGTTCTGTTAAGAACTTGTTCTTCATGAGATGAACTTTCTTGATATGAGGGTGCTCCAACTATCGGAGTTGTTCTCCTACTCCAGTTAAGCTCCGAAAATCTCTCTTCTTGAAGAGGTGACGCAATTTGGTCATCATCTTTTAATTCCTCGTCCCAGATGGGTGGATCATCTAGGAAGTCTTGTGAAGACGACCCAATTGGACCTCTTAGAATTTCCAGAAGGTCAACTTCTTTTGATATTTGAGGCAATATGTGTCCCTGAAGAATTTTCTTATTTGCCTCCTCTTGAGTTATTGTCCCGAAATTAAGGTTTTTCTCATCACCATGAGTTTGGGAATCCACAACTTCAGAGTCTTGGTTGAGCTTATGCTCAAGTTCATCTTGCTCTTGCGAGTTTGAAGTACGGATTAAAGGGATCATCTACCCCAGTTTGATTCTCGATGATGGGAACCTCTCGCACCACTTTTGAGACTGTATCTTAGAGTGAAATTTTACATGTCATGACCCTTTCTTTTGCCTTTTCTTGGGTTATGGGCTTGGAGCTAAGGTTATCCTCATTATTTTGATCTTGAGGATCCTTAGTCCTTAACTCCCGAGTGAGCCTATGCTTAATTTGTTCTTCATCTACCAAACTTTCCAGTTGATTTCTTCTTGTACTCCAAGGCCATTGTGGATGCTCTGCTATTTTGGGTGCAGTTTGTGATGCTTCTGAGTTAATCAGGTTGACATTAGAATTGTTTGTCGAGACATCTATAGTTTCTGATTCTTATTTGCCATCAATCTCTTTCTTTCTGACACTTATCGTGCCGTTATCAATGAAGTCCTGAACTCTTTACCTAAAAGCTCGGCATTCTTCAGTGTTATGGGCATAATTTTCATGCCAATCACACCATCGAGATGTATCGCCTCCATGTAAGGAAAGAATCATGACTACTGCAGGTAATTCTATGAGCTTTGCCTTAATCAACTTCTTAATGACACCGGCCATAGGTTCATCAATGGGAGTGAATTCCCTTAGTGTAGAAGTCTGCATCCTCCATGTTGTAGAGTAATTTTTTGTCGCTTCTTGTGGATAGTTTGCAAAAGGGTTTCTTTTCTTGATCGAGTTCACCTCTCTTCCTTGAGTTCTTCACTAGTCATGTCATCATTCTCATCTCCTTCTTGTAGAGGATCGACTATCATTAGGTTGTTAGAGACTTTGGCTTCATCTTCCTTGGCTCGCTCATATCGCCATACTTTTTCGAGCATAATATCAAATGAGTAATGGATTGCCCCCTTACTGAAGAAGGTGACACATTCTAGAGTCATGTTCTCTGATACGATGCTTACATTCGCTGCTTCAGGGAGTGGAATTTCAGCAACTAGCATAGCAGCCTCTCTAAATTTGGTTATAAAGTCAGAAGGAGACTCGTCTGACTTTTATATGGTGGAAGTTAACTCACTAAGGGTGACGGGTCTTATCCCTGTCCCACAATAATAGGAGGAAAATTACCTGAACATTTTGTCAAGAGTTGCATGAGAGTTATCCTCCATGAATCTCTGATGCCACCTTAGGAGCTCGTTTGATAAACCATACAAGAACATGACCTTAAGTTAGTTGGGTAGGTCTCGCAATGTATGGACGATTAATAAGTATGCATTGATGTGTGCCTCAGGATCTTCTCTCCCAGAAAATTTGTTTATGAATTGTGGCATCACAACCCTACTAGTAGAT
This sequence comes from Amborella trichopoda, assembly GCF_054954075.1. Taxonomy (NCBI): domain Eukaryota; kingdom Viridiplantae; phylum Streptophyta; class Magnoliopsida; order Amborellales; family Amborellaceae; genus Amborella; species Amborella trichopoda. Next base: position 11,686,244 of record NC_142346.1, read on the forward strand.
CTTGTAGGTGTCATAGAGTTTCTTATATATAGGCTTTAGGAGCTGAGAAATCTCATATTCTCATTTTCTCCAAAGAGTCTTGGAGTCGTTCATGTGGGTAAATTGAGTCAATGTTATAACAGTGACCTGGCTCGACTGCATGGTCTGATGAACATGGAATTGTGGTATGTGGCTTGTATAGAATGGCTGTTGGGGCCATGTAGTGGGTTGCCCCTAGGATTGAGCTTGGGGAGTGTTGTGAACTCGATGTGCCGGTTGTCGGCCTATAGACTCACCTGGGTTTAACTGGGCTTGAGTTGATCCATTACTTGGAGTTTGCACTACGTGGCCACACAAGAAGGCCTGCAGGATAGGATCGCCACTTGATTGGGAAGGAAGACTCGAGCTACTATGATGACTAGACCTCTGACCTTGGGTGACTAAGTCTACCTGCCCCTGAGCATGACTAGATGATCTATCCTTATGGTGAGGGTATTCTCTTGTCCCAGCACTGGATTGAAAGAGTGAAGGAATACCATAACTAGTGCCAGACGGAGTCCGCCATCTTGGTAGTCCTGGGCTCGAGTGATGACTAGAATTAGACCCTTGGGCCATAGTGGGTTGGATTGGTAGGCTATGACCCCTAGGTTATATTTGTTTGAGCCAACATGTTGGAGATGGCCTATAGCTTGAGCTTTTGACTTGACTTGCCTAGATTCACTCGGTTGAATGGTGTACCCTCTGTTCAGCAGGTCTTGAAATAATGTATGCACCTTAGGATTGTCTTGATATCGAGTTAGGTCAATCCCTGACTTTTATTAGTGATGGGTTGTTTGGGTAGACGTTTCCTAGTTGTATGTGAATTCACTTGCCCACTAACTGGCTGATTGCAAAGATTGGAATGCTGGGCTGTTAATTGAACATCGGGGGTTAACCTGACTGAGATTGGTTGACTTAGAGATGTGGGCTGGGCCCCTACTCTTGGTGTACAGATTGAATTTGAGGCTAACCCCCATGTCTTGGAGGATTGCCCCTGGCCTAACCCCTTGACTGTTCAGGATATTACAGACCCTATTAATCTGTTGACTCATGCCTTCCAAATGATGGCCCTGAGGGCAGCTTGGAAGACTAGGTATGGTTCCATATGGGTTGAGACTTGGCTCATTGACATAAGTGCTATGGATTTGTGAGGGAGCACTGTAATGGTGCCTCTCATATTGATTAAATTCACTGGATCTAGACTGGGCTGTAGCCATAGGGTTGGACCTTGCTCTTATTTGATCCTAGGTCGTAACTCTTAGACTTGTGTTTAAATAGGAAGGTTTGGACCTAACCTGGGTATGGACCTAGACTATGCTTAGAATGACCTAGGTATTGACTTGATGGACTTAGGTTTGAACCCTAAACTAAGGTGAACGTAGTCTAAGTCTGGGGACTACTCTGAATCTATACCTAAGCAAAGACCAGACTGGATGGATCTTGCTAGACTTGATGAGTTTCAGTTTGGACCTTAAACCAAGATGAGCCTAAACAAGTTTTAGAGGCAACTTTATACTTAGACCTAAGCTAAGACCTAGACTGAGATCTAGACTAGATGGGTATGAGTCTTGGCTCGAACCGAGAGGGGGCCTAGGTTCAGACTTGGGCGTAAACCAAGTTCAGACCTAGGCTAGGGGGCCTAGGTTTGGAGCTAGGTGTGAACCTGATTCGGACTTGGGCTAGGCTGGGCACAAGCCAAGACTTGGACCCAGAAGGTTTAGAATTTAGAACGAGTGTGGACCCGGACTAAGGTCTAGGTGAGATTTGGTGTGAGCCTCAGCTCAAACAAAAAAGGGGCCTAGATTCGGACCTAGGTTATATCGGATACGAGCCTGGACTTGGACCCAAAAGATTTCAGCTCAAACCAAAAGTGGATCTGGACTGAGATTTAAGACTAATCAACTGATATAAACAAACAATGCACTCGAAAACTTTTGTCCCAAACTATGGGTAGGCTAGGTCTGAGTAGGTCCCCACGTAGGTCCTGATAACCTATTAAAGGAATCAATCAGGTCCTACTCTGTGTAGGGTTGCTTTGAGGCTAGGGACTACGGAGGGGCCTTCGTAGTTAAAGTTACGCAAATCCCATCCACCTTAGTTCTCAAGGCTAGGTTCCCCTCACGATAGTTAATGCCAAATTTTAGGGGTTTTCAAAAATTTTTGCTGATTTCCTGGGCTTCCCCAGTTTGTTGTGTGCAAGAGTGTGCAACAAAGCACGCAAGTAAAAAGAATGGTCAAGCAAGCAAACACCAAGTAGAAGAAATAATGTGAGCGCACGGCACAAATCATGTCAAGCGATGTGTGCTTCGAGCAGGAGCTCACTCGATAGCACAGTAAAGATGGTGGGGTAAGCAACCCCTAAGAAAGTGTTCAGTCAAAACAGTGAAACCAAGCACAGTTTGTGCCTAGTCGGGTGTGCCCGAGTCGAGGGTGACTCGATCAGGGCACAATTAGAGAGGGAGTGTAGGTGACCCTAGAATTCTTTTTTCTCTTTTTTATCTTATATATATATATATATATATATATATATATATATATATATATAGAGAGAGAGAGAGAGAGAGAGAAAGAGAAGTAGAAAATGTTGAATTACAAGCAAAGAAATGAAAAGATTTTTTTTTTTTGTCAAAGTTTTATTTTTTATTTTTGAAAAGAGGCTTGAGAGGTGATTTTGTTTTAAAGTGAATATTATTTTTTTTAGTAATGAAGTGGCTTAAAAAAAAAAAAAAAATTGTAGCAAAAGTGATTTTTTTTATGAAACAAAATAAGTCTTAATTTTTTTTTATTATTTTTTTGCAAATAAAATTTTCATTTTGAAAATGAGAAAGTCCTTAAAAGTTAAGCAAGATGGCCTTAAAATATTACTATTTTTTTTTTTTTAACAAGTGGCTTTAATTTTATTTTATTTTTTTCACACGCCCTAAAACTCTCTCTCTCTCCCTCTCCCTCTCTCTCTCTCTCTCCCCCTCTCCCTCTCTCTCTCTCCCTCTCCCTCTCTCTCTCTCTCTCTCTATATATATATATATATATTTTTTTTTTTTTTTTTTTTTCTCAAGCATCTTCCCCTATTTCTTCTCTCTATTTTCTCTCAATTTCCCTTCTCAATTTCTGCTCCCTAGTTTCTCTCAATCTCCTTTCTCTATTTCTTTTCTCTATTTTCTCCCAATCTCCCTTCCCTATACATATCTAATCTATCTCTATCTAAATCTCCTTAGTTTATATCTATTCCCTAAAATTCTCTAACAACACTAACAGCTCCTCCCAATTAACCTAATGCTATGTACTATTGATATGAAAAATTATCTCGTCAATATCAAAGAGATTAAAGAAATACCAGAGATGTCTAAAAATTAACCCAAAGTGTTCTACCGAATGACTCCAAAAGAAAGCACCATCTCTTAACAAGATAGGAAAAACGTGGAGTGCAAAACTGGTAAAACGTATTTTTATCGATTATTTTATTCTATTTTATTTTATTTTAATGTGGAAAAAGAAAGTGCTTTTAAAAAAAAATGCAATTTTTTTTAAGCAAAAGATATTTTTTTTAGTTTTTTTTAGCACAAGTGAATTTTTTTTTTTCAAAAAATGAAAAAGCCTCAAAATTTTTAATTTATTTTTCTTTTTAAACGCAAAGAGGCCTTAGAAGACAATTTATTTTATTTGCAAAATTAGATTTTTCTTATTTAGAATTCAAAAAATTCAGCAACATCCAATTTTGGGATTATACAATGTGGTTACTCTTTTTTTTTTTTTTTTTTTAAGGAAAAAGGAAATTACGACAATAATAAGAAAAAAAGTACAGAGAAAGCAAAAAAAGATTTTTTTTTTTTGAAAGAGGAAAAAGGAAATTATGATGATGGAGATAAAGATGCCAAAAGTAACGAAAAAAAAAATACTAAATTTCTTTTTGCGCTCTCTCTCACTCCCTCATTTTAAAACCCTTAGTTAAACTTTCACATGGTTGCAAAAAACAGGGAAAAAAAAAAAAATTTAACTCACTCATGTATAGTCCTAGCAAGAGGGAAACCTATGCTGTTTTTTTTGTCAGAATTAAAGAAAGGTGCACCTCAAGAGGGAAAATATTATGTTTGTTTTTTTTTTTAAAAGAATAAAAGAGATGCACCTGCTCCTTGAATTTTTCAAAAAGAAAGTAAGGAAAAAACTTAAAGCATTTTTCAAAAAGAAAGTAAGGAAAAGACTTAAAGCATTTTTAAAAAAGAAAGTAAGGAAAAGACTTAAAGCCGTTGTTTGCAAATTTTATTTCAAGAATAGAATCCACAAAGAACAAAATAACCTTTTTTGTTTTTTTTTTCAAACCGTGCTCTTGAAAAGGAGATCTGGGATTGTTTTAATTATTTTTTTTAATTTTTTTGTCGTGCAAGGATGTAGCTCGAAATACCTCACGGTATACGCAAAACTGTTTACGACGCAAATCGGAGAGATCTCTAGAGGAAGATCCCTCACATCTAAATGCCACACTGATTTTTTAAAAGAGTGATAGAGAGTGGGGAAAATCAAATTCTGATATAAGGTCAGATCTATTAAAAGAAAAATAGATCCGCTCTCAGATCAGTGACAAAGCCAGCATCGATCCAAAAAACACGAAATATAATATAAAATATAATAACAAAAATTTTATTTTAATAAAATAAATAAAAAATAAAAAGAAGCACGAGAAAGAGTAAAAATGTACCAGACCACGCCAGTTGGCTAGGGACTCCCGAGACTTCGAGGCCTCGCCTATATCAGGACCGGCTAAGTTTATGTCGTGCGTACTCTTTGTCTTTCTTCAGGTTTTGACCGTACTCTTTGTCTCTCTTCGGGTTTTGACCGTACTCTTTGTCTCTCTTCAGGTTTTGACTACGTATTGACTTGATTGGATGGATTTCTTAATCTAAGGACTACAAGTAGTCTTAAGGCTAAGGTTTTCCTAGGTCTAAGTTTTTTCTCAAATTTTCTCTCTAATTTCTTAGCCTATGGGTTCACAAAGTCTCCTCTCTTAGATTTTCTAGACTATCACATCCCACCTCTTGAAAAAGGCACCATAGTGCTTTTTTAAATAAACTTCGTTTCAAGTTCTAAATATGTTTCCATAATTGTGTTTGTATTATGAAATAAAACAAGAAATATCACCCCAACACTTAACTCAACACTAAATAATTGTGTTTGTATCATGAAATAAAACAAGAAATATCACCCTGACACACATAACTCAACACTAAAGAGATATGAGTACAAAGAACTAGCAATAGAGAGGGAAAAATCACAATCGCAATGCCTAACGAGATTGAGATAGTGTTCCTAAAGCAATTATTGAAAGATAAAATTATCCCATACAATGCTAGAGACGAAAGACAAAGGGTCGCAATAGAGTGGGAGTATCACATGAAATCAGCAACAAGAGATGACCGATGTTACAAAGAATGGATACGTGTGCCTATTGTGAGTGTCAGAAACATAAACTCCGAAGAAGGTCATTGAAATGCAACATTTCTATATAATATACAAGTGTATATAAAAGTTGGGATTAGCCCACTAGTTCATATCAACATATGAGCCCAATGGGCCATATTAAATCTGGGCCGATCTGACAATCACAGATGTTCGGTAATATTTAAATTTTATTTTTTTTTCTATAAATCCAAATCACTTGAAATTTTAGGTGTGTGTTTTTCTCATCAAGGCAAACCTAATAAACATATTTAAAAAATTATTCACGAAAAAAAAATGATCAAAATACCCCTCAAAAATTTTCAGTGGTATTTTGGTCAATTTATTTCATGTAAAATATTTTTTTGATATTTTTCGAAGATTCACCTATTTTTTATAAACATACGTCTAAAATTTCAAGTGATTTAGACTTACAATAATAATAATAATAATAATAATAATAATAATAATAATAATAATAATAATAATAATAATACTAATTATTATTATTATTATTATTATTATTATTATTATTATTATTATAATAAACTCAAACATTGCCGGACATCTGTTATTGTCAGATCGGCTCAGATTCAATCTGGATCGCGGCTTCATATTTTCATATGAGCTAGTAGGCTAATACCAGCTTTTTCCTTTTATATATATATATATATATATGGAAAAAGTTTATATAAGGTTGCAACCTTAAAGTGTAGAACTATAGATATACGTAAAAAATCCATCGAAAAAGGCTATTTTAATGTTGAAAAAACTCTAGGTGATCATCTTGATATCGAGATGTATGAATATGAAAAAAAAAAGATTTTGAATCCTAAAAATAGTGTATCTTGCAATACATTATCTAGACTGTTCATTTTCAAGATTTTCATATGGTTATGGATCTACTGGTTTTTACCATTTGTTTAGTTTAAAATTTTGTAACTAGATATGAAAATAGATTTTGAGATAATCCTAAGAATTTTTTTGACCAAAATTACATGTTATGATAAAATTTGGAGGTGCGCGTTAATTAGATTGTTTAAAGTTGCAACCACCATATATATATATATATATATATATATATATATATATATATATGACAATGATTCCATGCAACCGTTGTATAGTAATATGATGCAACAATTTTAAAAAACCATCTTATGGCCATTTGTTTGATCCAAATTTTGAAATATACACTCTTTTCATTCTAATGAACAATCACAAAAAAAGAAAGAAATTGAAAACACAATCTAAAATGTGTTTTTTTACCTCAATTAACATAGGCCATTCATTTTGGTGAGATACTTAGATCTAGGCCTTAGAAAGATTTTTTCGTTTCTAAGTTTTTTGAATGGCTTTATTATCATTAGATGAACAATGTTAAAAAAGAAAAAAATGATTTTGAGTTTATAAAGGCTAAGATCTTGAAATTTACAAAATGAATGGTCTAGATTCGTTTTTGGAAGGGACTCATTTTGACCATATCTAGGGTTCAAATTGAACTTTTTTTGGGGGGAGGATTGATTATTGAGATGAAGAAAGTGTGTGTACAACATTTGGAGTCATACAAATATCACAAACATGGTTTGCTAGAAGTGTCGTTGCATTATACTATAATACAACCTTGCATTGGATCATTGCTTATATATATATATAGAGAGAGAGAGAGAGAGATATGGGTGTGGTTTTTTAAGGTTGCAACCTTAAACAATCCAATTAAGGCGCACCTTCAAATTCGCTTATAACAAATAATTTTGAAGCAAAATATTCATAGGATTATCTCAAAATCTATTTTGATATCCAATTAATTTTAAACTCCAAAAATAGTTAAAATCAAGCAGATCTAAAATCATATGACAATTTTGAAAATGACGGTCTCGCTAATGTAATGTAAGATGCACTATTTCTGGGACTAAAAATCATTTTTCTTTCATAATTATACATCTCTATGTCGAGATGCTTAATTAGAGGGTTTTTCAACATTAAAACAATTTTTTCTGATAGATTTTTGAATCCATATTTCTAAATTTTAAGGTTGCAGCCTTATATAAACTTTTTCATATTATATATATATATATATATATATATATATATATATATATATATAACACTCTTCCCGATGCTTATAAGAGAAAATGAACAATGATTTTGCCAACCCTCATCACTATCTAAACTTCATCACATGGTCACAATTGTCTGATAGTATTTTAATTTTAATATTTTTTCTACAAATCCAAATTACTTGAAATTGGGAGCGTGTGTATATCTTAGTGAGTCGCACCTAATAACAATACGAAAGAAATAATTCGTAAAATATAAATTGATCAAAATACCTCCAAAAATTTACGTTGGTATTTTGATCAATTTATATTTAACGAATTATTTTTTTACATTTTTATTGGGTGCGCCTCACTAAGATGTACACACGCTCCAAATTTCAGATCATTCCAATTAGTAAAAAACCATGAAAATTGAAACACTACCGAGCAACTGTGACCATGCAATAAAGTTTGGATAGTGATGAGGGTAGGCGAAATCACTGTTCATTTTCGCCTATAGGCATTTTGTAGTATCTTACATATATATATATATATATATATATATATATATATATATATATATATATATATATATATATATATATATATAAAACTGCAAAATGGTTATAGGTGAAGTACTGCAGTACTTCACATACAGCTTTATCACCGTTCAAAGTTCATCACACGGTCACAGATGTCTGATAGTATTTAAATTTTAATATTTTTTATTACAAATCATGATAATTTGAAATTTTGTAAGTGTGTGCACCTTAGTGAGATGCCCTTGAATAAAATATAAAACAAATAATTGGAATGATAAAAATTATGTAATATATCCTTATAAAGTTATAGGAGTAATTTCATCATTTTATTTTATAACTATTAGTTTTTTTAATATTTTATTTTGGTGCGACTTGGTCATATGAACATACACCCCCAATTTTAGATAAATATGATTAGCATAAAAAATATAAAAACTCAAATACTAACAAAAATTGTGACCGTGTGATAAACTTTAGACGGTGATGAGGTATAGGTGAAGTACTGTAGGACTTCACTTATTGGTATTTGTAGATGCTTCATATATATATATATATATATATATATATATATATATATATATATATATATATATATATATATATATATATATTGAAAAGTATGTCAAGTATGCATTTTAATATGCTATAATTTATATACCACAACAATAGTAGAGCATCACAAAAAGATTAAATTAGACAGTTATTAATTTGTTCTATCGGTTTTTTTTTTTTTGCTACAAATCAAAATATCTTTGAATTTTAGGTATGTGTTCTTCTCATCAAGGTGAAACTAATAAAAATATAAAAAACATTATTTACTAAAAAATGACCAAAATACCCCTCAAAACGTTTCAGAAGTATTTTGATCAATATATTTCGTGTAAAATGTTTGTTTGATATTTTTAAAAGATTCATCTATTTTTCATAAACATACGTCTAAAGTTTCAAGTTATTTGGATTTGTAGAAAATAAAATAAAATAAAATACTATTGGACATCTGTGATCATCAGATCGGTCCAGATTCAATTTGGATCATTGAGCTCATATATTCATATGAGCTAGTGAGCTAATCCCAGATTATATATATATATATATATATATATATATATATATATATATATGGAAAAAGTTTATATAAGGTTGCAACCTTAAAGTGTAGAATTATATATATACGTCAAAAATCCATCGAAAAAGGTTATTTTAATGTTGAAAAACTCTAAGTGATCATCTTGATTCAAGATGTATGAATATGAAAAAAAAAAAGATTTCGAGTCCTAAACATAGTGCATCTTGCAATACATTATCTAGACAGTCCATTTTCAAGATTTTCATAGAGTTATGGATCTACTTGGCTTTTACCATTTTTTGAATTTAAAATTTTATAATTTGATATGAAAATAGATTTTGAGATAATCCTAAGAATTTTTTTTACCAAAATTACATGTTATGATAAATTTTGGAGGTGCGGCTTAATTAGATTATTTAAAGTTGCAAAATAGATATATATATATATATATATATATATATATATATATATATATATATAGGTGTAGTTTCTATAAGGTTGCAACTTTAAACAATCCAATTAAGGCGCACCTCCAAATTTGATCATAACATATAATTTTGGCCTAAAATATTCTTAGGATTATCTCAAAATCTATTTTCATATCTAATTATAAAATTTTAAACGCCAAAAATGTTTAAAGTCATGCAGATCTAAAAACATATGACAATTTTGAATAGGATAGTCTAGATAATGTGATGTAAGATGCACTATTTCTGGAACTATAAATCCATTTTTCTTTCGTAGTCATACATCTCTATGTCAAGATACTCAATTAGAGGGTTTTTCAATATTAAAACAACTTTTTCTGATACATTTTTGAAGTGTATTCGTAGTTCTAAATTTTAAGGTTGCAACCTTATATAAACGTTTTCCTCTTTTTCTCACTATATATATATATATATATATATATATATCACTCTTTCCAATGCCTGTAAGAGAAAATGAACAATGATTTCACCTACCCTCATCATCATCCAAACTTCATCATACGGTCACAGTTGTCCGATAGTGTTTCAATTTTAATAGTTTTTCTACAATTTCAAATTACTTGAAATTTGCAGCATGTGTATATCTTAGTGATTCGCACCTAATAAAAATATAAAAAAATAATAATTTGGAAAATATAAATTTATCAAAATGCCCCCGAAAATTTATGGGGGTGTTTTGGTCAATTTATATTTTACAAATTATTTTTTCATATTTTTATTAGGTGTGCTTCATTAAGATATACACACGCTCCAAATTTCAGATCATTCGCCTATATGCATTTTGTAGTATATATATATATAGATATATATATATATATATATATATATATATATATATATACACATAAAATACTACAAAATGCCTATAGGTAAAGTTCTACAGTACTTCACCTATGGCTTTATCATCATTCAAAGTTCTTCACACGGTCACATATGTCTGATAGTGTTTAAATTTTAATATTTTTTTTACAAATCATAATAATTTGAAATTTTGTAGGTGTGTGTAGTGAGATGCATATGAATAAATTATAAAATAAATAATTTGAATGATAAAAATTATGTAAAATATCGCTGAAAATTTTCAGGGGTAATTTTATCATTTTATTTTATAACTATTAGTTTTTTTAATATTTTATTTTGGTGTGATCGTGTGATAAACTTTGGACGGTGATGAGGTGTTGGTGAAGTACTATAGGACTTCACCTATAGGCATTTTGTAGATGCTTCCTCTCTCTCTATATATATATATATTGAAAAGTATGTCAACTATGCCTTTTTAATATGCTATAATTTATATTCCACAACAATAGTAGAGCATCAGAAAATTGTTAAATTAAATTAATAAATAAAAAATTGTTAATTTGTAAATTTGAATTTTCTTTCATAAAAAATTTCCTGGAGTCCAATCAAAAGTTGTATCATAATAACATAGAAAAAAGATAAAAACCATTACTGTAATTATTATTTATTTCTTATTCAAAACTATTTTTATTTTAAACAAGTGTGCGGTTTGTATGGAGCCTAGGCTCTAAACAATCAAATTAGAGCCTAAATTCAAAGAGTGGCAAGAAATATGGCTTCAATACTAGAAATCTTTGTAATATTCTTAAAATATATTTTTATCCTTTTTTATAAAATTTGAAGTTTCAAAAATATTGTAGATCAACAGATCTATGAGAACTTGAAAATCTTGAAAATTGACAGTCCAAAAATGCATTACAAAAAATATGCTGATTTCAGAACTTGAAATCCGTTGTTTCTCATGTCTATGAATCTTGATGTCGAGATAATCGATTTGAAGATATTTGGGCATCAAAACAACTTTTTCTAGTAAAAGTTTTGAGGTAGGTTCTAATTTGATTGGTTAGAACCTCGGCTCTATATAAACTTTTCCCTTTAAAAAGTGAAGGGCATTTTCAAAATTGATTTAGTAAGCACGGGAAGATTCATATGGAAATTTGGATAAGTTTTTGAATCTGACATATGTAAATTAGCCATTTCAAAATTGACTTATGTAAGTTCAGACAATTGTCCATTTTTAGAAAGAAAAATAGGCTTCACTATTTGTATCTAGAAAATACAAAAATAAAAAATACTCTATGAGGAAAGGGGCTTTTAAAATTGAGATTTGTAAATATGGATAATTTATATTATTTTTTTTCTAAAACATCTTTTTATTTTTAAATAAAATATTCTTTATTGAAGAATGATATTTTCAAATAAAAGAAATGCCAATTACTCAAAAAAGAAAAAAAAATGCCACATTTTTTTCCAAAAATAAGATGCCTGAAAAGGGTATACTCTATTAGACAGTTGTTAGTTTGTCCTATCTATTTCTAGAAGTGTCTACATGCCTTAGTGTCACTGAAGTATCGACGAGTGATCACACCCTCAGACACAAATATACATGTTCCATTGGATATGCCTGAGGGAGACGGAGTGAGCAATGAGAGATATACTTTGATCACAACAATGTTTGATAACACAGTTCAACGACTCGGATAGCCAATCCCAAAAACTGCTTCATATCGGTAGATGACCGTGATCCGGTTAAGAGAATCGGGCAAAAAATTTGAGAACAAATAGAAATTAAAAACAAATAAAAAAAAAGATGTAAACGACCAACCAGTTGCCTGAGAGAACTGGCTGCCAGAGAATTGACTATTTGTCAAAATGTGGTACGAACTGGACTTGTGTCCCAAATGGGAAAGGGTTCTATATTTTCCTTACTGCATAGAAGATATATATTTCTTTGGCCACCCTCCCCCCAGCAAGCCTTTTAATTAGATCAAGTAAGTTACCAATCGTTTGAGCTAATCCGATGTTTCAGATTATTTTATTTTTAATTTGTTTTTTGTGCAAATTTTATGAATATGAAATTTGGTAGGTGCCATTATCTCAATGGGGTGTACCTAAATAAAATATTAAAAATAATTTTTCGATCAAATATAATGACCAAAATACCCATTGAATCTTATTTTGGTCATTTTATTTTATTGGGAATACTTTTTTTATATATATTTTTTACTGGTGCAATTTTAAGATATGAGTGGACTCCCAAAATTTGGTGTCAATATTTGTAGAAAAAACTAAAAACAAAATAGTGTAGAGATGTGATATTGTGATTGGGGTCATCTCAGCCGTCCATTCAGAATGGACGGTTGGATAGAGGGAAATGGATAAAGTTTATGCAAAAGCGGAAACATAGAAAGCTTGCCAATCTCAAATTCCCTATCCAATCAGGCTATTCCTATCCAAATAAGTATTTTTTTTTAAAACCCCGATCACAACAAAGAAACTGCAAAAGACATGCTTACTAGGGATTCAAGATGTCTCTAATTCCATGAAAATGTGGAGAATGTAAATGGGAACCTCGAGGAACAAAAAAGACTATTTTATTCATGGTTACAACAAAGACAAAAATACCATCACAATAAATTGGTGACTAAGAACAAAATACGCTATGGAAATCTCATGATGTACCAACAGAGGAAGTCCTTTCTGAAGTCTATGTAATTAAGCATTTGAATCCCTTAAAGGTACGTTTGATTTATTACCCAAAGAATCGAAGATATGTTTGATTTCAGGGAGTTTTTGGAAATGGGAGTTGAACATCCCACTTTCATAATTGATTTTGATGTGTGGAAGCCATTGCATAGTAAGTGTGATTTCCGCGCAACAATTTTTTACCATAAGAAGTGGTTCCTTTTTTGGATCACCGCCGTTCCATAAAAATAATGGAAGAATAGTCTTCCATAATAGTCTCCCTTCCACATTCAAAATATCAAATCCCCCTTCCCCCAAATCGAAAACAAATGAAGTGGATAATTAGTATCAAATTTGTATAATAGCACTTCGGCTACGTCCCTAATTGGGTTGCATAAAGCCAACTCAAATCCACCCATAGTAATTCACATTTTGAATAAAAAAAGTGTCACTTCATTTGTTATTCAATGAAAAGAAAAATTCTTTCATGAGTCAGCGGGCGCAAGAGCCCGCCTGCATAAAACGTCCATCCTAAAGATGGACGATATCTAAAGTGTATTGTCATTAAGATATAAACGGTGCATAAAAAATACTAAAAATAGTATTTTTAATTTTAAAAGTTTATTTTTATTTTCATATTTATGATCATCTTGCCCATAATGATGAATCTACAAAAAAAAAATTAGAAAAAAAATCATCTAAAATGAATTTTAGTGAGTGTCCGCATATGTACATATGAGTCGGCCAACTCATAGAAACCCCATCCAAATAAAAAAGAGTTCACTACAGATATAACTCGCTTGGAGAGCCTTAATAAGAATGATGATAATGATATAGAGAATGATAATATTCTAGGAGGATACAATCATGATAAGGATTAACATAATATATTATAATAATATATTGTAATCTCTTTACATGGTAATCTCTTTTTGATTTGTTGTAATCATATCTTTGATTGAGTCATTCAAAGATTAGTACATAACTATTATAAATGTAACCCACATCCCTCTCTGTGAATGTGGAGAATTTTACACAAATATTATTATCTAAATTCATTATGGTATTAGAGCCATCCCTCAATACGTTTATAAGTCTCTATCTTTTGTTCGAGTAAATTACATTCTCTATCTAAAGTAATCCAAGCCTAATTTCTCTCTTTTATCTTTCTCTCTTTACAAAAAAATCCAACCGAAATTGCTCTCGTCTCTTTCTCTCTTTTTAAAAAAATTCAACCCTAATTTCTCTCGTCTCTTTCTCTCTCTACAAAAAAAAAAAATCAGTTTTCGTAGGTTCTCGTCTCATCTTTCTAAAATTTATTGCATCCAATAGCTCTCCCTCGTCAAATTGGTTTCCGTCAAAATTTTTTGCATCCAATAGCTCTTCGTCATATTCAAAAAATTTTTGCCTCTCTGTATCAAAAGTGCTCCTACCCATTTTGCCCATCTCTCTCTCTCTCTAAACTCAACAATAATGAGTAAACGAAACTAACAATTGGCGCTCCTCCCTCTCGGCATAAACTCTCATCCGTTGTCCCTCCGCTCTCGTCTATCAAATATATTTTGCATCAGCTCTCATCCCTCAAAACTTTTGCATCCAAAAAATCCAAATTTTCAATCCTCTCTCTCTCTAAAATTCCTTAGTTCTTTCTAAAATCAATTCTTTTTCTCATTCTTTTTATTGCTGGGAATACAACCCAATCTCAAGCTCTCTCTCTCTCACCTCCTAGCTCTAAAGATATTGATCTTCCGTTCTTCTTTCTCTCATAAATTTTTTTTTGTTTTTTTGTTTTTAACTAACTTTGGTCTTAAAAAGCAATCTGCTTCTCTTTTCTCTACAAAGAACCTCAACTTACTTTCTCACTCTCTAACTATTATCATGTCTTCATCTTTTCAATTTCTGAACTTTCTTCCTCACCTTGTGACAATCAAGCTTTCCAATGACAATTTTCTATTATGGAAAGGCCAAATCATTCATATTACTAGAGGCCAAGGAATCATGAGACATCTTGATGGTTCTACACCGGAGCCTTCTAAGTTTTTCGTTTATGAGAAAGATGCTCCCACTCCAGAATATGAACAGTGGTATGCTCGTGATCAATTCATCATAGCATGGATTAACTCTACGTTATCCCTTGATATTCTAGCACAAGTTATTGACATTGCCACCGCAAAAGATCTATGATTTATCCTTCATGATTCCTATACGCAACAATCTGAGGTGCGATTGATGCACCTTCGCACTGAGCTTCAAAATTGTACACGTCGGGCACAATCTATCCAAGAATATTTAAATAAGATGAAATCTCTCTTTGATCAGTTGACAATTATACAACATCCAATTGATGACAAGGAAAAAGTTCGCTATGTTTTACGTGGGCTTGGTGAGGAATACAAAATGTTTGTTACTTCTGTCATGGCTCGACCACCTCTCCCATCATATACATCTCTCTATCCTCTTCTACTTTAACGTGAGTTGTTGTTCAATCTTTTATCTATGGAAAATAGTGACTCAATCTACATTTGGACCCACAAATGAGGTTCTCTATGCATCCTCTCAAATCCCCAAAGGAAGAGGTAAAGGACGAGGTTGTGGTATCCCACTGGTGGCTATGGTGGTCTGTCATCCTATTTTATTCGTGACAATCTTAGTGGTGCTCAAGGAGGTCCACCACGCTATGCAGGTCGAGAAGAAGGCTTTTACCAACACCACAAACCCATCCTATGAATATGACAGTTGCTGAATCCTGTCGAATATGTGGTCGCACAAATCATCTCGCTCCTCAATGCTATTATCGCTACTCTTGACAGAACTCTCAAGACAACCCTAATACTTTTACTCATTCTCTCGGGTCTATTTCTCTCACCATACCCTCTGAAGTAAGTTGGATTGTGGACATTGGATCTACAAACCATGTAGTTGATGATTCAGGTATGCTTGTTGGTGTTGTTCTCTACAATGGTTCATGTCTTATCATTATGGGAGATGGTTCCTCAGTTACCATAGGACATATTGGTACTCCCTTTATTGCTTCATCCATGAGATCCTTAAAAGTGCCTAATGTTTTTCTTGCTCCTAAATTTCAAAAAAATATTCTTTCTGCATTTCAAGTTATTGACTAATTTAATTGTTCTTTCTTATTTATACATGCTGCTCTTTTGGTGAAGAATCTTCGATCCGGGAAGCTCCTCGCTAAAAAAAAAAAAGTCTGGGAAATTTCTATTTTTTAAAAAGTGATGAAGTTTATACTTTATTTGTTGTTGTCCTAGCCTTTATGAATTCATTGGTTAGCTCACACCAACTATATTATAGTATACCACTTGAAGAAACGCAAGGCCCTGCCCTCCATATGTAATAAGGTGCCAAACAACATTGTTTGCAAATACTGTCAGCTTGGAAAACATCACCAGTTACCTTTTTTCAGTGCAAATAAATGTACATTTAATTTTCTTGAACTTATTCATATTGATTTATGAGGACCATCTGATGTTATCTCTCTCTGGTTCTCATTATTATATTAGTTTTATTGATGAGTTCACCCACTTTACTTGAATATATTTTCTACAAAATCTCAAGCTCTTCAAGTTTTCCAGTCCTTCAAAGAATTCACCGAAACAGATTACTGCGAATTAAATTCCTTCGTAATGATAATGGTCATAAATTTACTTCTCATAAATTTACCTTCATTTATTATATCGCTTGTCGAGGACCTATTATCTACTAGATCTCAATCATTGGTGCAAAATAGGTTTGAGTCCGTGATAGATGTAGATATTGGCCAAGTATCGAGTGGTAGTAACAATGTTAATCTCTCCATATAAAGCACTTCAAGTACATCAACCCACAATAATTAGCCACGTCGGTCCTCTAAAAATGTTTAACCACGAAGGTCCTTTTTGATAGCAGATTGGAGATCATATGGTGAATACTCCCCTAAACATTATTCATTTCTCATTACACTCACTAAAAATATAGAACCAAGCACCTATAGAGATGCCACAAAAAACCCCATGTGGATTGAGGTCATGAATGAGGAATTGCTTGCTCTTCATCGAAATCACACTTGAGATCTTGTACCTAGACTAAAATTTAAGAATGTTGTTGGATGTAAGTGGATTTGTAAGATCAAGTACAAGGATGGTGGCACTATTGAAAAATACAATGCGAGATTAGTAGCTACAGGTTATAATAAAAAGTATGGGTTGGATTATGAAGAAACCTTAAGTCCAATTGTGAAGATGGGAACTGTCAGACTAGCATTAGCAATGGCTAATCTTAATGGTTGGAAATTACATTAGTTAGAAGTCAAAAACTCTGGTTTGCATGGTGATCTCCAAGAAGAAGTCTACATAGGGCAACCACAGAGGTATGGAGAATCCAAAGGGTCTGATCTTGTGTGTAGACTAAGGAAGGCGATATGTGGTCGCAAACAAACCCCCCCACGAGCTTGGTTTGAAAGCATCTGCAAAGCTCTTCTTGCAGAGGTCTTGAACTATTACAAATAACTCCTTATTTTTCAGAAGGAAATGACAAAAGATGGTGATAATGCTTCTCTATGTTGATGTTATCATTGTAATAGGGAATGATGAGAATGAAATGAAACAGCTAAAGATAATTCTCGGAGCACAATTTGCTATGAAGGATCTTGGAAACCTAAAATATTTCCTAGGTGTGGTGGTTGAGTATATGGACAAGGTATGAAATTGACACAATACAAGTATGCAGTAGATTTTTTAGAAAAATTTGGACTGAGTAGTTGTAAACTATCACCAACACCAATGGTCACAACAAATAAATTATCTGATAGAGATGGTGACCATGTTTAAGATTCAGAAAGGTATAGAAGTCTTATTGGTAGTCTACAGTACTTTACATTCACTCGATCAAATATCACTTGTGTTGTCAATCAAGTATGTCAATTTATGCATGATCCTCATGAGATGCTCCTCATAGCAGCTAAAAGGATTATTCGATATATGAAGGGTACCCTGGGTGATGGTCTTTTCTTTCCATTGATGGAAGACATATTAATATTATTGCCTACTCTGATGCAGATTGGGTTCGACATCCGGATACAAGAAAGTCAATATCTAGTTTTTGTATTTTCTTTGCAGGATCTCTAGTGTCTTTATAGACACCCCCCTCAAAATTTTGGTTAAGGGAATTTCTAAATACCTCGATTCTGAGCCCAAAGGACCAAAAAACCCTAGTAGACCAAAGGCAACTTAGACGCAATATAATTATCTGAAATCTACCCAAAACTATTCAAAATCATAGTAGACTCCAAGAGCTTTCCAACAGTCTAAGAATCGCCTAAATTAGACCTACGGATGAAATCATCAAAAAAATAACCAATAGGTCCTTGCTTAGTGAGCCAAGGGTCACCCGCCTGACATGTAGAGGTCGGGCATGCCCCCAAAGCACGTGACATGCCCAATTTGGCCCGATGACACAATTAAAATGCTTTTTTTTAATTAGATGAGCCCAAAACTTCAAGATAAATTCGAAAAAATTCAAAAAACATTCAAACAAATTAGGAAAAATCATCAATTGAGTCTTATAAATGCCCCCTCCAGAACTAACAACGGAAATCAAGAAATCTTTAGCAATTCCCAAAATTAGAAAAATAGCCTGAAAAATACCCAAAAATAGAAAAATCCCATAGAAAATTCCTAAAAACTTAAGACAAATCCCAAAAAATCACAGTAAATCCAAAAATTCGTATTTAATCTTAGGACCCTCCAAAAACCTTAGAAAAATAAGGAAAAATCCTCCTAAACCCTGAAAAAAAGCTTAGGTAGACATTACAAAAACTTTTCTAGCTTTTCCTCTTGCTTTAGGAACCCTATACCTAGGTAAAAATACCTTAGATCTACTGATTTCAGCAAGCAAAAGCATCCAAAAGGAGATATTTACACAAATTAGAAGAGCGATATGATCCAAGTCCGAAACTCTGGGTTCCAGGTCCCCAGAGGTAAGTCCCCTTTCCTTCTTCAATTTTAGTTAATTTTCCATCTTGTTTAGTTTTATTTTATTTTTTTCTTAGTTTATAAAATTTTCAAAGAGTTTTTAATGCAAAATACATAGTTCTGGAAGCTGGCATTCAGTGAACCCAAGAAGGATCAGATCTTAATTGATATATGCCATTCTTGGAGCCATAATTTAGGCAACTCTACTCTCTCTATATTTCACAAATTTAACTCAAGTTTTGCTAGCAGATCTCATCCTGAGATCGACGCAGATCAGAGAGTAAACAATATTGGAGTAGTAAAAAGCAAAGGATTGTTTCACGCTCAAGTTCAGAAGCAAAATATTGCAACTTGGTGATATTTTTACAAAAGGTCTTCCTACTTCACTACATCGTTAGATAGCAAATACGTTGTCCATGTTTCACATTGACAATTGTTTGAGGGGGAGCAATAAGAATGATGATAATGATATAGAGAATGATAATGTTTTAGAAGGATACAATCAGGGTAAGGATTAACATAATATATTGTAGTCTCTTTGTATGGTAATCTCTTTCTGATTGTTGTAATCACATCTTTGATTGAGTCATTCAAAGATGAGTACATTGCTACTATAAATAGAACCCACATCTCTTTCTATGGGTGTGGAGAATTTTACACAAATATTGTTTTCTAAATTTCTTCATGCCTAACTCCTTGAATAGCGTATGCTTACTATTTTATAATTCAAAACATATGGCTTCTTGTGTCCAACAATTTAAAAAGATTAAATCAAAGGAAGAAAACATGGAGCCATGTACTGAAACATCCTTTTTAGCCCAAACAAATTTAAAACAATATCCTTTTTAAAACCCCTCTCTCTCTTCACGTGTTTCTCTTTCTTTCTCTCTCTATCTCTCTTCTGTGAATCTCCTAAACCTCTCTTTCTCTCTGTATTTCCCCCAACCCTTTCTCTCTCTCTCCTCTTGTGTCTTGCACTCTCTCTTCTCGTGCTCCCCCAAATCCCTCTATATCTCTGTTTTTCCCCATCCTCTCTCTCTCTCTCTTACCCAAATCCCAGAGTCTCTCTCACCCTAAATCATAGAGTCTCTCCCTCTCACCCCAAACCACAAAGTTTATCGCCATTTCTCTATCCTTTGTATTTTCCATTTTACTGAGGCCAAAGTGCCATTTGCAAAGGTCGGACTGGCATTTTTTAGGGTTTTGCAGATGGGTTGGTCTCTCTACCCTATCCTATTTGAGCCCTGCTCCTACTTCAAAATGTTTTAGTGTTCACTATTTGGGTTTGCTCTTCCTTTTTTAAAAAACATAAATGTGGTGTTCATCTTGTCTTAATTCTGGTTCATTGATAGGATGGACTTAAGCTAGTATAACAAGCTTTTGTGAAGGAATTTCCTGAAGAATTTCGTACTTTCCTAAGATCTAGGGTTTACACCACACGAGATGGGAGGAAGGGAGTTACACTAATACAATATACAATTTGAGTAAAAAAATAAAACACAAAACACAAGATATAAGGTTTATGGAGAAGCTATGGCCAAGGCATAGTATAGCTTTGGGACCTTCATTCAACTCACAATTCTCTCAACTATGTCCCATCACTCTATGGATAGGTTTTCCTCTCTTAGCCTCCTCCTGGAATCTCATTTTTCTCTCTTAGAATGCAAACGCTCACCACTTTCATGGAGGAGTTTCCTCGCTGGTTCCAATCTCATCATTAAATGATCTCAACCAACATGTCTATATGTCTATTTCTAGAAATCTCTTTGGTCCTCAAACCTTCTTGAATATACTATTCGGTTTCTTGAAACATACCTTAATACAGTAGGTAAACCCCAATTCACCGTCTGACTTATACATCCCTGTAAAATTTTGAATTTTTTATAACAGTTCTCTCGGCCTCTCTAGTGATTGTCACAACCATTTCATGTCGAAGTCAAGAAAGACAGGCAAAGAGCATCAAGCAATTGCACTTAATGTCTTGGCATTGGCACTTGAGCACCAAATTGTTGGAACGCCCAAATCAAATGTTCAAAGTAAGGTTAATTACTGAAAATATGGTATTTAGTTTCATCTTGTTTGCAAAATAAACAATATTTGATGATGATATTGCCCTATCTTCGTATCTGATCTACAATAAATAGTTTGTTTAAGCGTGACAACCAGATGAAATCTTGAATTTTATGAGGAACATGTAAATTCCATGCCTTTGCTAGATTTGCTTGATTCCACCACCATCTTTGAGAAGATTATACATGGATAAAAAGGAAATATAACCACCACTTGCAGGGTCTGAAATCAACTAATCCTTCCCATTCAGGCAATGGTAGCATCCTTGCAAGCATTCTTGAGATCTGTATAGTGTTGGATTACAACGTTTGACATTTGTTTATATTTGCAATGAGAAGACCGCAATATATTATAACCTGATCATGAGAGGCTTCTTCAGTTCCGGCCATTGTCACCATACTCAGATCTCAAAGCCTTTCCTCAATCCATTTTTGAAGCCAGCAAAGTGTAGCAACACCCCTTCCTACATATACTCTCTGTTATCCCAAAGCATCTTCATGAACACTACATGTTCCTTCACAAAAGATTGTTATACTAGCTTAAGTCCATTCTCTGTCAATGAACCAGGATTAAGACAAGATGAACACCACATATTTGGTTCCTTATTTTGAATGTTTGAGCATATGTTTGAGTAAATTGGGTTAATTATATGGTAGGATAATCATGCCAATATGTCTGTGTAAATGTTTGAGCATATGTGTTAATATTGACTTCTTAAACTTTGGTAGAGATTGTGAACATGGATGGATGGATGTTCTTGTGTACATATGGAGGTGAACTTTGCAATAACTCTAATAGTAGCATGGATTATATTGGCGATGATTCATGTGCTTTCTTAGTTTATCAATATTCGAAATTGGATGAGATAAAGGAACATGTAACAAATTAACTCTCCATAGTGTCATCTACAATGTTATCTAAATACATCTTCTAGAGTAACAAGAGACTTCTTGTTACCTTATTTAGTGACCATAATGTAGAAAGGATATTTGTAGACAACCCATTTTAAATTGGCAAATTCTATGATATTCTTGAACCCTTAGGACTACACTATCCTAGTAAACCCCCATACCATACACCACCATAGTCCATACTGCTTGCCTTGTAATCCAGAATCCTGCAGTATGCCCTGTTTTAGTAAACAAATTCATTAAAAATAGAAAAAACCTTGTTTTGGCCAAAATTCTGACAAGCAGTATCAAAAGAGGCCCTAGATCTCTCTAGAATTGGAAATTTACAATTTTGTGCAAATCTAGTCTGGGCGACGCTCCTAGTGTCGCCCAGCCCAGACTGGGCGATGCTCTTGGTGTCGCACAAGGCTGGGCTATGCTCCTGATGTCTCCCAGCCCAGACTGAGCGACGCTCCTAGTGTCGCCTAGCCCAGACTGAGCAACGCTCCTTGTGTCTCCTAGCTCAGACAAACCTAAATCCCCCGATTTTTAGTAGGCAGCATCCCGACAGCCTTGAGATCTGCCCTAAACTGGAATTTGTTGTTTTGAGCAGATTTGGTCTAGGCGACGCTCCATGCGTCGCCTAGCTCAAGACTGACCCAAACTCGTCGATTTTTGGCAGGGACCATCTTGACAGTTCCAAAATCAACCATGAATTGGAATCTACCAGTTTTGAGCAGATTTGGCCTGGGCGACATTGCTCAGCTCTAACTGCTCCAAAATGGCAATTCCTGCATGCCAAGCCGTCCCCAGTCAATTTTTGCCAAGATCAACGAACTTGGACCATTTTCGCCTGGGCGACGCTGCTGGTGTCGCCCAAGCCTCAGACCACCAAAACGACAGTCCAGGCTAGGAGATCTGCTCGTTATGGCACGTTGCCCATCTCAGACGATTTTTGGGCTATAAAAGCATGATTTCGAGAAGAATTGGGAAGCTTAGTTTTATTTTGAGTTTGAGACACAGACAGAGAATTAGAGGCTGAGAATTTGAGACCTGTAGAAGCCTAGACTCTTGAGAAACCCTAGACCTAAAGCTTGACCTAGAACTAGGAAAACCTAGTTTTAAGCCACCCTTAGATCAAGAACGTCATTCAACCAAGCCAAGGCTTGATCAGAACTTGAAAAGAGATAAAGTGGACGCACGACATAAATCCAGTCGGTCCTGATACTAGTGTGACTTCGAAGCCACGGAGTCCCAAGCCAGCTTACCCTGTTTGGTATTTTTGTTTTTTTTTTTTCTCTTTCTATTTTTCTTTTATGTTTTATTCATTTCAACTAGAAATATATTAGTTTTGTTACATTTATTTTGTATTTCGGATCGATGTTGGTCCTAGCATGGATCTGATAGTAGATCTACTCATTTTTCAGTAGAATTGGCCTCAGATCAAAATTCTATTGTCCCCACTATCTTTATCACTTTTTTTTTAAAATCAGTTTGTGGTCTGGATCTGAGGGATCTTCCTCTAAAGATCTCTCCGATTTGCATCGTAAACAATTTGGTGCCCACTGTGGGACAATTCGAGCTTGATCCTAGCTTCAAAATACGTGTTTTTGTTTACTTTTTTTCACTGTCTTATTGTCCAAAATAGTCCAATTGATGCAATACCTCTATTTCAAAGGTTAAAAAGGAATCCTCCAGCATGGACTGATGACCATACTAATGGTGTAAAGAAAATCAAAATAAAAGCCAAAGAATTACCATGTTTGGCACTTTCTAGTCCTACGGAATTCAAAATGTAGAAACAGATGCTTCTAAACACGGATTTGGTGCTATACTAAAACAAAAGGTGCATAACCAAGAACACTTGGTTAGATTCACATCCAAAACCTGGAACCCTGCTCAACAAAACTACTCCACAATAAAAAAAGAAATACTCGCCAATGTTCATGCTATTACTAAATTTCAAAGTGATTTGCTTAATCAATCATTTCTTTTGAAAACTGACTGTAAAGCAGCTAAAAACATTCCCCCGAAATATTAATAAAATATGGTTTCCAAGCAAATCTTTGCACGTCTGCATTCGACTTTACTATTGAACATATCAGTGCACAAAATAACTTTTTGCCTGACTTCTTGATTCGTGAATTTTTGCAGAGCGGACCGCAGACCCAACTAAAACCAGAAACAAGCGATGGACATCGTTCTTAGTCTTGGATCATCATGACATCCCCATCAACAGAAAAATCCTTAATAAGAAAACAAATACAAAATATTGATTTATCCCCCTCTCAAAATCCAATTTGCACTCAAACTACTAGTGCAAAATCTATCTACCTCGACACGCATATATACCATTGCTGGTCATTGAAAATGAACATCAGTCTAAACCTCCGACTGAAATTGCCGCCTTATATCTCAGGCAACATATACATCCAAATAATGGGGATAAATGCAGGGATTGGTATGAAAAACCCTATCTATCTTAAGCTACGTTGCTGGTGTCGTGTAGGCGACGCTGCTGGTGTCGCCCAGGTCCAGGTGACACTCCTTGTGTCGCCCAGGTGACACTCCTTGAGTCGCCTAGAATCATAGTTCCCGGAAAAATCCCAGGACCCCATAGCCCAAGTCTAGGACCTTTTATCTTGCTGTTCACCAATATTTAGGTCAAAGTAAATTGTTTAATAAATGCAAAAAAATATTTTGCTTAAGACAAGTCTTTCCTATTTGTGTTTTCTATATTTTATTTTATTTTAATTATTTTTTTAGAAACCATGCTTTTCCTGGTTTATCACGCTTAGCTTAACCCTGCTTCATCAAAAATAAATGAATAAATAATAATAAATTAAAAAAATCATTTTGAGGGTTGCTTACACCCTCTTTGAACTGTGTCCCATTCGAGTCACCCTTGACTCGAGCTGTGCTCAACTAGGCACGGGTTGTGTTTGTTTCCACCTTTATTTATTGTATACATCCTTAGGGGTTGCTTATCCCACATCCGAATTGTGCTTTTGGTCGGTCAAAAACCCTACCCGAAGCACAATTCACTTGGCACGATTTGTGCCAAGTGCTCACATTTTTTTTCTTACATTGTGTGTTTGCCTGCCTGCTATTGTTTTTTTCACTTGCATGCTTCATTACACACTCTTACACACTCTTTATACACTCTGACACTAACTGTCATGAGGGGAACCTAGTATTGAGAGTCAAGGTGGTTGGGATTCACATAACTTTAACTGTGAGCACCCCTACGTAATCCTTAGCCTCAAAGCAACTCCACACATAGTAAGACCTGGTTGATTTCTATAACAGGACGCCAAGACCTACGTGGGGACCTAATCAGCCTAGCCACATTTCTGTAGTTAAGAACCCACTCAGACTTAGCCTACCCAAAGTTTAGGACAAAAGTTTTTGAGTGTTTTTTTTTCTTATTACAATTAATTAGTTTTAAATCTCAGTCCATACCCTTTAGGTCCAAGCTGAACCTAAATAAGAAAAAAATTACAAAATATTAATTTATCCCGCTCTCAAAATCCAATTTGCACTCAAACTACTAGTGCAAAATGTATCTACCTCAACACAGCATATATACCATTGCTGGTCATTGAAAATGAACTTCAGTCTAAACCTCCGACTGAAATTGCCGCCTCATATCTCAGGCAACATATACATCCAAATAATGGGGATAGATGCAGAGATTGGTATGAAAAACCCTATCTGTCTTAAGCTACGTTGCTGGTGTCGTGCAGGCGACGCTGCTGGTGTCGCCCAAGTCCAGGTGACACTCCCTATGTCGCCCAGGTGACACTCCTTGAGTCGCCCAGAATCATAGTTCCTGGAAAAATCCCAGGACCCCACAGCCCAATTCCAGAACCTTTTATCTTCCTGCTCACCAATATTTAGGTCAAAGTAAATTGTTTAATAAATGCAAAAAAATATTTTGCTTAAGACAAGTCTTTCCTATTTGTGTTTTCTATATTTTATTTTATTTTAATTATATTTTTTAGAAACCATGCTTTTCCTGGTTTATCATGCTTAGCTTAACCCTGCTTCATCAAAAATAAATAAATAAATAATAATAAAGTAAAAAAATCATTTTGAGGGTTGCTTACACCCTCTTTGAACTGTGTCCCATTCGAGTCACCCTTGACTCGAGCTGTGCTCAACTAGGTACGGGTTGTGTCTGGCTCCACCTTTATTTATTGTATACGGCCTTAGGGGCTGCTTACCCCCACATCTGAATTGTGCTTTTGGTCGGTCAAAAACCCGACTCGAAGCACAATTCACTTGGCACGATTTGTGCCAAGTGCTCACATTTTTTTTCTTACATTATGTGTTTGCCTGCCTGCTATTGTTTTTTTCACTTGCATGCTTCTTTACACACTCTTACACACTCTTTATACACTTTGGCACTAACTGTCATGAGGGAACCTAGTATTGAGAGTCAAGGTGGTTGGGATTCACATAACTTTAACTGTGAGCACCCCTACGTAATCCTTAGCCTCAAAGCAACTCCACACATAGTAAGACCTGGTTGATTTCTATAACAGGACGCCAAGACCTACGTGGGGACCTACTCAGCCTAGCCGCATTTCTATTGTTAAGAACCCACTCAGACTTAGCCTACCTAAAGCTTAGGACAAAAGTTTTTGAGTGTTTTATTTTCTTATTACAATTAATTAGTTTTAAATCTCAATCCATTCCCTTTAGATCCAAGCTGAACCTAAATAAGAAAAAAATTACAAAATATTGATTTATCCCCCTCTCAAAATCCAATTTGCACTCAAACTACTAGTGCAAAATGTATCTACCTCAACACAGCATATATACCATTGCTGGTCATTGAAAATGAACTTCAGTCTAAACCTCCGACTGAAATTGCCGCCTTATATCTCAGGCAACATATCCATCCAAATAATGGGGATAGATGCAGGGATTGGTATGAAAAACCCTATCTGTCTTAAGCTACGTTGCTGGTGTCGTGCAGGCGATGCTGCTGGTGTCGCCCAGGTCCAGGTGACACTCCCTGTGTCGCCCAGGTGACACTCCTTGAGTCGCCCAGAATCATAGTTCCCGGAAAAATCCCAGGACCCCGCAGACCAATTCCAGAACCTTTTATCTTGCTGCTCACCAATATTTAGGTCAAAGTAAATTGTTTAATAAATGCAAAAAAATATTTTGCTTAAGACAAGTCTTTCCTATTTGTGTTTTCTATATTTTACTTTATTTTATTTTATTTTTTTAGAAACCATGCTTTTCCTGGTTTATCATGCTTAGCTTAACCCTGCTTCATCAAAAATAAATAAATAAATAATAATAAAGTAAAAAAATCATTTTGAGGGTTGCTTACACCCTCTTTGAACTGTGTCCCATTCGAGTCACCCTTGACTCGAGCTGTGCTCAACTAGGCACGGGTTGTGTTTGTTTCCACCTTTATTTATTGTATACATCCTTAGGGGTTGCTTACCCCACATCTGAATTGTTCTTTTGGTCGGTCAAAAACCCGACCCGAAGCACAATTCACTTGGCACGATTTGTGCCAAGTGCTCACATTTTTTTTCTTACATTGTGTGTTTGCCTGCCTGCTATTGTTTTTTTCACTTGCATGCTTCATTACACACTCTTACACACTCTTTATCCACTCTGACACTAACTGTCATGAGGGGAACCTAATATTGAGAGTCAAGGTGGTTGGGATTCACATAACTTTAACTGTGAGCACCCCTACGTAATCCTTAGCCTCAAAGCAACTCCACACATTGTAAGACCTGGTTGATTCCTATAACAGGACGCCAAGACCTACGTGGGGACCTACTCAGCCTAGCCGCATTTCTGTAGTTAAGAACCCACTCAGACTTAGCCTACCCATAGTTTAGGACAAAAGTTTTTGAGTGTTTTGTTTTCTTATTACAATTAATTAGTTTTAAATCTCAATCCATACCCTTTAGGTCCAAGCTGAACCTAAATAAGAAAAAAATTAAAAAATATTGATTTATCCCCCTCTTAAAATCCAATTTGCACTCAAACTACTAGTGCAAAATGTATCTACCTCAACACAGCATATATACCATTGCTGGTCATTGAAAATGAACTTCAGTCTAAACCTCCGACTGAAATTGCCGCCTTATATCTCAGGCAACATATCCATCCAAATAATGGGGATAGATGCAGGGATTGGTATGAAAAACCCTATCTGTCTTAAGCTACGTTGCTGGTGTCGTGCAGGCGATGCTGCTGGTGTCGCCCAGGTCCAGGTGACACTCCCTGTGTCGCCCAGGTGACACTCCTTGAGTCGCCCAGAATCATAGTTCCCGGAAAAATCCCAGGACCCCACAGACCAATTCCAGAACCTTTTATCTTGCTGCTCACCAATATTTAGGTCAAAGTAAATTGTTTAATAAATGCAAAAAAATATTTTGCTTAAGACAAGTCTTTCCTATTTGTGTTTTCTATATTTTACTTTATTTTATTTTATTTTTTTAGAAACCATGCTTTTCCTGGTTTATCATGCTTAGCTTAACCCTGCTTCATCAAAAATAAATAAATAAATAATAATAAAGTAAAAAAATCATTTTGAGGGTTGCTTACACCCTCTTTGAACTGTGTCCCATTCGAGTCAACCTTGACTCGAGCTGTGCTCAACTAGGCACGGGTTGTGTTTGTTTCCACCTTTATTTATTGTATACATCCTTAGGGGTTGCTTACCCCACATCTGAATTGTTCTTTTGGTCGGTCAAAAACCCGACCCGAAGCACAATTCACTTGGCACGATTTGTGCCAAGTGCTCACATTTTTTTTCTTACATTGTGTGTTTGCCTGCCTGCTATTGTTTTTTTCACTTGCATGCTTCATTACACACTCTTACACATTCTTTATCCACTCTGACACTAACTGTCATGAGGGGAACCTAATATTGAGAGTCAAGGTGGTTGGGATTCACATAACTTTAACTGTGAGCACCCCTACGTAATCCTTAGCCTCAAAGCAACTCCACACATTGTAAGACCTGGTTGATTCCTATAACAGGACGCCAAGACCTACGTGGGGACCTACTCAGCCTAGCCGCATTTCTGTAGTTAAGAACCCACTCAGACTTAGCCTACCCATAGTTTAGGACAAAAGTTTTTGAGTGTTTTGTTTTCTTATTACAATTAATTAGTTTTAAATCTCAGTCCATACCCTTTAGGTCCAAGCTGAACCTAAATAAGAAAAAAATTAAAAAATATTGATTTATCCCCCTCTCAAAATCCAATTTGCACTCAAACTACTAGTGCAAAATGTATCTACCTCAACACAGCATATATACTATTGCTGGTCATTGAAAATGAACTTCAGTCTAAACCTCCGACCGAAATTGCCGCCTTATATCTCAGGCAACATATCCATCCAAATAATGGGGATAGATGCAGGGATTGGTATGAAAAACCCTATCTGTCTTAAGCTACGTTGCTGGTGTCGTGCAGGCGATGCTGCTGGTGTCGCCCAGGTCCAGGTGACACTCCCTGTGTCGCCCAGGTGACACTCCTTGAGTCGCCCAGAATCATAGTTCCCGGAAAAATCCCAGGACCCCACAGA
Organism: Amborella trichopoda; assembly: GCF_054954075.1. Lineage (NCBI taxonomy): Eukaryota > Viridiplantae > Streptophyta > Magnoliopsida > Amborellales > Amborellaceae > Amborella > Amborella trichopoda. The sequence continues at coordinate 11,715,814 of NC_142346.1, forward strand.
CCAATTCCAGAACCTTTTATCTTGCTGCTCACCAATATTTAGGTCAAAGTAAATTGTTTAATAAATGCAAAAAAATATTTTGCTTAAGACAAGTCTTTCCTATTTGTGTTTTCTATATTTTATTTTATTTTATTTTATTTTTTTAGAAACCATGCTTTTCCTGGTTTATCATGCTTAGCTTAACCCTGCTTCATCAAAAATAAATAAATAAATAATAATAAAGTAAAAAAATCATTTTGAGGGTTGCTTACACCCTCTTTGAACTGTGTCCCATTCGAGTCACCCTTGACTCGAGCTGTGCTCAACTAGGCACGGGTTGTGTTTGTTTCCACCTTTATTTATTGTATACATCCTTAGGGGTTGCTTACCCCACATCTGAATTGTTCTTCTGGTCGGTCAAAAACCCGACCCGAAGCACAATTCACTTGGCACGATTTGTGCCAAGTGCTCACATTTTTTTTCTTACATTGTGTGTTTGCCTGCCTGCTATTGTTTTTTTCACTTGCATGCTTCATTACACACTCTTACACACTCTTTATCCACTCTGACACTAACTGTCATGAGGGGAACCTAATATTGAGAGTCAAGGTGGTTGGGATTCACATAACTTTAACTGTGAGCACCCCTACGTAATCCTTAGCCTCAAAGCAACTCCACACATTGTAAGACCTGGTTGATTCCTATAACAGGACGCCAAGACCTACGTGGGGACCTACTCAGCCTAGCCGCATTTCTGTAGTTAAGAACCCACTCAGACTTAGCCTACCCATAGTTTAGGACAAAAGTTTTTGAGTGTTTTGTTTTCTTATTACAATTAATTAGTTTTAAATCTCAGTCCATACCCTTTAGGTCCAAGCTGAACCTAAATAAGAAAAAAATTAAAAAATATTGATTTATCCCCCTTTCAAAATCCAATTTGCACTCAAACTACTAGTGCAAAATGTATCTACCTCAACACAGCATATATACCATTGCTGGTCATTGAAAATGAACTTCAGTCTAAACCTCCGACTGAAATTGCCGCCTTATATCACAGGCAACATATCCATCCAAATAATGGGGATAGATGTAGGGATTGATATGAAAAACCCTATCTGTCTTAAGCTACGTTGCTGGTGTCGTGCAGGCGATGCTGCTGGTGTCGCCCAGGTCCAGGTGACACTCCCTGTGTCGCCCAGGTGACACTCCTTGAGTCGCCCAGAATCATAGTTCCCGAAAAAATCCCAGGACCCCACAGACCAATTCCAGAACCTTTTATCTTGCTGCTCACCAATATTTAGGTCAAAGTAAATTGTTTAATAAATGCAAAAAAATATTTTGCTTAAGACAAGTCTTTCCTATTTATGTTTTCTATATTTTATTTTATTTTATTTTATTTTTTTAGAAACCATGCTTTTCCTGGTTTATCATGCTTAGCTTAACCCTGCTTCATCAAAAATAAATAAATAAATAATAATCAAGTAAAAAAATCATTTTGAGGGTTGCTTACACCCTCTTTGAACTGTGTCCCATTCGAGTCACCCTTGACTCGAGCTGTGCTCAACTAGGCACAGGTTGTGTTTTTTTCCACCTTTATTTATTGTATACATCCTTAGGGGTTGCTTACCCCACATCTGAATTGTTCTTTTGATCGGTCAAAAACCCGACCCGAAGCACAATTCACTTGGCACGATTTGTACCAAGTGCTCACATTTTTTTTCTGACATTGTGTGTTTACCTGCCGGCTATTGTTTTTTTCACTTGCATGCTTCATTACACACTCTTACACACTCTTTATCCACTCTGACACTAACTGTCATGAGGGGAACCTAATATTGAGAGTCAAGGTGGTTGGGATTCACATAACTTTAACTGTGAGCACCCCTACGTAATCCTTAGCCTCAAAGCAACTCCACACATTGTAAGACCTGGTTGATTCCTATAACAGGACCCCAAGACCTACGTGGGTACCTACTCAGCCTAGCCGCATTTCTGTAGTTAAGAACCCACTCAGACTTAGCCTACCCATAGTTTAGGACAAAAGTTTTTGAGTGTTTCTTTTTCTTATTACAATTAATTAGTTTTAAATCTCAGTCCATACCCTTTAAGTCCAAGCTGAACCTAAATAAGAAAAAAATTAAAAAATATTGATTTATCCCCCTCTCAAAATCCAATTTGCACTCAAACTACTAGTGCAAAATGTATCTACCTCAACACAGCATATATACCATTGCTGGTCATTGAAAATGAACTTCAGTCTAAACCTCCGACTGAAATTGCCGCCTTATATCTCAGGCAACATATCCATCCAAATAATGGGGATAGATGCAGGGATTGGTATGAAAAACCCTATCTGTCTTAAGCTACGTTGCTGGTGTCGTGCAGGCGGTGCTGCTGGTGTCGCCCAGGTCCAGGTGACACTCCCTGTGTCGCCCAGGTGACACTCCTTGAGTCGCCCAGAATCATAGTTCCCGGAAAAATCCCAGGACCCCACAGACCAATTCCAGAACCTTTTATCTTGCTGCTCACCAATATTTAGGTCAAAGTAAATTGTTTAATAAATGCAAAAAAATATTTTGCTTAAGACAAGTCTTTCCTATTTGTGTTTTCTATATTTTATTTTATTTTAATTATATTTTTTAGAAACCATGCTTTTCCTGGTTTATCATGCTTAGCTTAAGCCCGCTTCATCAAAAATAAATAAATAAATAATAATAAAGTAAAAAAATCATTTTGAGGGTTGCTTACACCCTCTTTGAACTGTGTCCCATTCGAGTCACTCTTGACTCGAGTTGTGCTCAACTAAGCACGGGTTGTGTCTGGTTCCACCTTTATTTATTGTATACGGCCTTAGGGGCTGCTTACCCCCACATCTGAATTGTGCTTTTGGTCGGTCAAAAACCCGACTCGAAGCACAATTCACTTGGCACGATTTGTGCCAAGTGCTCACATTTTTTTTCTTACATTGTGTGTTTGCCTGCCTGCTATTGTTTTTTTCACTTGCATGCTTCTTTACACACTCTTTATATAGTTTGGCACTAACTGTCATGAGGGAAACCTAGTATTGAGAGTCAAGGTGGTTGGGATTCACATAACTTTAACTGTGAGCACCCCTACGTAATCCTTAGCCTCAAAGCAATTCCACACATTGTAAGACCTGGTTGATTCCTTTAACAGGACGCCAAGACCTATGTGGGGATTTACTCAGCCTAGCTGCATTTCTGTAGTTAAGAACCCACTCAGACTAAGCCTACCCATAGTTTAGGACAAAAGTTTTTGAGTGTTTACTTTTCTTATTACAGTTAATTAGTTTTAAATCTCAGTTCATACCCTTTAGGTCCAACTTGAACTCTGCTGGGTCTGAGTCCAGGCTCATACCCAACCCACCCCAAGTTCAAACCAGGTTCACCACCAAGTGTGAACCTAGGCTCCCTTTTGATGCGCGCCAAAGCTCACTTAAACCTTAGTCCGGGTCCACACTTGGTCTATATTTGAAACCTTCTGGGTCTAAGTCCTGTCTTGTACCCAGCCTAACCCAGGTCCGAACCAGGTTCACACCTTGGTCCAAATTTAGGCCCATATTTGGTCCGAGCCAAGGCTCGTGCCTAACACAACCTTGATCCGAGCCAAGGCTCGTGCTTAAACAAACCTTGATCCAATCCGACTCAACACCCGGTCTGATATTCAAAGCCCTCTAGGTCTAAGCCTAGGCTTGTACCCAGCTCAGTCTTGGTTCGAACTAGATTCACACCCATACTCAAACCTAGACCCCCTCTCGATCCAAGTCAAGACTCGTACCCATCTAGTTTAGATCCTAGTCTAGGTCTTAGTATAGAGTTGCCTCTAGAGCTAGACTAGGCTTATCCTAGTTCAAGATCTAAACTAAAACCCATCGAATTTAACGATATTCATCCGGTCTAGTCTTAGCCGAGGTCTTAGTTTAGGGTTTCTCCCCTAGAACTAGACTAGGTTCTATCCTAAGCCATCGAGTCTAGATATCACCCTAAGTCTAGATTCAAGTATCGAGTCAAAGAGAGTCAACATGTCGGTTACCCAAGGTGACCATGATGATTATTCTACAACTGACTCCAAACCTAATCTTCTAAAAACTCCAAACCCGGGTCCGTCCATTTTTTGACGCCCAAATCTTCAATTAGAAGCAAAGTCTCAAGGATTAGCTCCTAATCCTAAGATCTATGTGGCCCGAAAATCTAGCTCAGCCTGAAAAACTTTGGATAGTCAAGGGATTCGACCCGGGGTCATCCTGCAAGGGCCCTTAGGCACTCAAAGTAGGAGTCGAGTGAGGGAAGAAGTCCACACAGTGTCAAATGCTCATTCCCATAACTCGAACAAAGATAACCCCGAGGCACGACGGTCTTGAAAGTAAGTCCCACCTAAGTCTAGGGAATCTGACAGGCCTCAAGCCATCATAGCACAACTCATGATAACCTGAATGTCATGCGAAACAGAGGTATCAATTTGAATTGACCCTTAAGTGATGTAGGTGTCCAAGCTGCCTTCAAAGTTTAGTTAACCGGTGCTATACTGTTCATGCCCCAGCACATGTGTCAGTGCCAAAGCAACTTAGTGTTATATGACAATCCATAGGATACTTGAAGAAGCCAGTTCTGCAATCGGTCCCAGTCGTCCATCTGGTCCAATGAACTGTGAAATTTCCTCAACCGGTGTCGATACCTATAGGGCAATATATCCCTCAGGCATAGGTATACCAAACCACCCTGGTGACTGCGTCTCATCAACCTCAGGTCCATACGGGCCAATACATGCCCCAAGCCTTGACTCATCAGTCTCCACTTGGGAACCCGCCCACCAGCAGACATACTATCATGTCGAATGACCAATATGAAGGTACCATGAAAGCAATGCAAGACGTGCTTGTAAGAATGGGCATTCCTGAAGGCCTAAGTTCATGAGACCCTCGGAGGCATGGAGGACCTTCCCTTCAGATTCTTCATCCCAGAATTCCGAAACAAGTTCAACGGGAAGAGCGATCCAGATACCCATGTTAACGCATACCTCCTCTCTGTTTGAGCTTTGCGAGAGAGGCTAAATCAACTGAAGGCCATATTTTCGCAAACATTATCTTGCGAGGCTCTGAACTGGCATCGAGGAATGATGTGTACTCAACCGCACATCAATCCAGATGAACTGTTCAACCTATTTGTCTCTCACTACTGTGGATCAACACCAAGGCCTCTCTCCCTGGGCGAACTCAATGCAACAAAACAAAATCTAGGAGAATCCTTTGAAGAATTCATCAATCGATTCGGTGGGGCGACAATGCAAGTCATTCAATGTCCACTCGCAGACACAACCAAGATCTCCATGGCTTTAGAAAGTGCTGCTCCCGAATATAGGACCTTCTTCAGCCAAGGTCTTATCCCCTACTCTTTCGACTCCACAATTGAGAGGGTTGCGTGCCACGAAAGGGCAGAGGAACACCTCTCAGCATTAGACATGAGAACAAATCCATAACCACTCCCAAAAATAAGATAAATAAGAACAACGATAACAACAAGACGGGGAATACTTCTGGTCAGGTTAATGAAATTGTCATTAATGGGCCAGATCGAGGTTCAGCTGCTCAGCGCAACTGTTAGAACCAAAACAAGAGAGGTTGGCCTAGAGCAAACGCTTAAAATAACATCCCAAGGTGAGATGATAATTTCACTCCTCTCAAAGACCTATTAGAAAAAGTGCTTGAATTACTCTTGTCCAAAGATATGGTTTAACTCCGAGCACCATCCAAGCCATCATTCCAAGTCATGGACAAGAGCAAATGGTGCAAATGGCACCAAAACCATGCGCATGACACCCAAAATTGCGATCATTTGAAACAGGTTATTCAAGGGTTGATTGAAAGGGGGATATCACTATCCCACCAAAAAATGAACCTGTTGAAGAGCCTAATCAAAAGATGTGTATCTTCACAAATCCTCTTCCTGAAAATACGATCACAACGGCCGCAAAGACAGAAGCTCAGGACAACCCGAAAGGGAAAGCTGCCATTCACATGATCGATAGTGGAGATGAAGAAGAAGACCCGGCTGAATTCATATTTCCATGTGATCACCACCTCCAAGAACCCCAAGAGGACCTATTGGGTCTTTTAAAAAGGGACCCTTTACCTCAAAACCTCGACCACCCACCTAAGTGGGACCAATATGATGAGGATGGTATGTTAGAAATTGATGTTGTCTGGATCAATGAGAAGGGATCATCCTCCAATTAGGGGGCCAACTCCCCAAAGATTCCCATTACTCTCGCAAGAGCGGATCCTATCGAACTTTAGGCATGTGAAGTAGATTCCTTGACCCGAAGGGGCCGAGTTTTCAAGCCCATCAGATTGAACCTAAGCAGCCAACGAATACCATGAATCATGAACCCCACAAGGAATCCCAAAGATCCGCAACCACCTATGATCTATCGGCTCACCTCGGTAAGATCCAGACTCAGATCTTCATCTTGGAGCTGCTTAATAACTCATTGGCACAGAAGGCCCAGATTGAGAAAGTCTTTGCCAAGACGCACATCCTGAGCAACACACAACCGGATGAGTTATGTGGAATGATGAACCAGCTGATGGCACCAACGTCGATCATGTTCATCGACGACGACATCCTTACCAGCTTCAGCCACTGTCACGTCCAACCATTGCACATCACCATTTTCATGCAAGGGTATGAGACACAGAGGGTACTTGTTGACAATGAGGCATCCTTGAACATATGCCCCATGAAAACGGTGAAGCAGATAGGCAAGAGCTAGAAGGACTTCAAGCCGTATCAGCTCAATATCATTGTATACAATGGGACCGAAAGACAAATGAAAGGCATATTTTTTCTCACTCTCAAGATTGGCCCTGTCATCCAAGTGATAAAGTTTTATGTCTTAGACATAAAACCCTCATTCAATATGATGTTAGATAGGCCGTGGCTGTGTGAGAATCTCGTGGTGGCCTCTACACTCCATCAGTGCCTTAAATTTCAAACCAAGAACGGTGTTGTTAAGGTTTGTGCTGAACTTTCTCCTCTTCCAAGATCTAGTATAGAAAATGGAAAGCTAGTCGTACGAGTTGAGATCAGAGAAATTCCACTTATTTCTTTCGAGCAAGCTATTTGTGCCACCATACGCCTAGAGGCCAGCGACCTATTCCTCAAATTCTGCAGACTTCCTCATCGATGGAAGATATCATCCAATGTCAACATCGATATGGTTTCGGGTCCCTCGAGGCTTTGCACATTCTCTTTTCCCAAGGCTTCCAACCAGACAAAGGCTTGGGAAGTCAAGGGCCAGCCATAACGGAGGTGATCTCTGAGTCACCCGAAGCCAAAACCAAAAACGGGGATCAAAGAGGACTTGGGTGTTCTCTCACCTTATTTCAAAGCCAGATGAAGCCTTCATGCCGTTCCGGAGTTGTATCTGGAGGCATTCGAAGTCTCGACCCTCTTGATGCCCATCCTTCGCAACGACCAAAGCTGATCCTTAATTCCCCATTGGCGGGGGATTCTCCTTCCACACCTCAGCACACACAAGAACTGGGAATTGAACACCTTTTCGCTTACCTGGACTTGAAAGTATACACAATTAGCTCTTTCATTCGTTTGTTCAAACCTAGGGACAATTGGTCAATCACTCCCCTTTCTCAAGAATAGCTGGAAGCATACCAACGACACCTTCAAGTCCCGGTGCCAAAAAACGAAAAGGCGCCCTGCTCGTCCAGTCCCTAACATATCCCTTGCGAGTCCCATAAGGGACACCTCTTGTGACATTTAAAAAACAGTTGGAAATTCGAAAGATGATAAAAATGATAATAAGGAAATAGAATTTTAAGAAATGACAAACACTCAAGATAGCCCATTAGCAGTGCAAAACACTCAAGATGATGAATCATACAACCTGAATGAAGATCAAGAGAACTAAGAGTCCAAAGAAATCCCTCAACCTGAGGAACTCACTTCCATGTTGAGCAGTTCAAGAAGAGATTTGATGGTGACCCAACGGCTACCATCGAAGAGACGATCGACGTCAACCTAGGAACCGAGAAGGATCCAAGGTTAACCAAGATTGGAACCTCCCTTTCCCCTGAGGAACCGCAAAACATGATTTTCTTTCTCAAGGAATATCGTGATGTCTTCGCCTGGTTATTCAATGATATGCTAGGGTTAGATTCCACATTGGTGCAACATCACCTAATATTCAGTGAAGGGGCAAAGCTAGTAAGGCAAAAACTCCAACATCAAAAGACCCACCTTGAGCTCAAAATCAAAAAATAAATCAATGAATTGCTCAAGGAAAAATTTATTACCCCTGTCGATCACTCAGAATGATTGGCCAACATAGTGGTTGTACCCAAGAAAGACGGGAGGATCTGAGGGTATGTCGACTATAGAGACCTCAACAAGGCACCTTCCAAAGACAATTTCCAGTTACCAAACATAGATGCTTTGGTCGACAACACTGCGGGCCACGAGATGTTGTTATTCATAGATGACTTCTCGAGTTACAAACGGATCCTCATAGAAAAAGAAGACCAAACCAAAACATTGTTCATAACACAATGGGAACCTACTACGATTGTGTCATGCCCTTTGGCCTAAAAAATGTAGGGGCAACTTACCAACGGGTAATGAACAACATCTTCCACTACTTAATGCATACCATCAAGGAAGACTATGTCGATGGCATCCTGATCAAGTCAAAGGCCAGGTCCGATCACCTCACTAACCTGAGAACCATTTTTGAAAGACTTTAGAGACATCAACTCAAACTCAATCCACAAAAATGTGCATTTGGAGTTGAATCCGGCAATTTACTAGGCTTTAAAGTAAGCTAAAGGGGTATTGATATGGACCCATCCAAAATACGAGCCACCACCGAAATGCCTTCTCCCTGTGACATCAAAGAAATTCGTGGGCTTCATGGTCACATACAAACCATAAGGCGTTTCATCTCACGATTGGAAGACAAGTACACACCCTTCAACATGCTCGTTAAGAAAGGTACCCCATTCATATGGGACAATGAATGCCAAGAGGCATTCGACTAAATCAAGGACTACCTAACCAAACCTCACATCCTTAGCCCTCCTAATCCAGACAAACCCCTGTTCCTATTCATATCTATGAAAGACAAGACCATCGGGGCAATGTTAGGACCATACGATGACCATGAAAAAGAACAAGTCGTGTACTACATCAACAAAACCATGGTCGACTATGACACAAGATATACGGACATGGAGAAGCATTGCTTAACGCTTATGTGGGCTATGAAGAAATTAAGACACTATGTCTTATTTCATATAGTCTAGATCATCTCAAAAATACTCAAGTACCAATTAGAGAGACCAATCCTTAACATACATTTGACAAAATGGTGAATGTTATTCAGCGAGTTCGAGATCGAATATGTCACTCAAAAATCGATCAAAGGACATGCCATTGCTGACCATTTAGCTGAACATGCACTACCAGATAACACTCCCATTAACACGGATCGTCCTAATGAGAACCTCTTCACAATTGAGGACTCAATTTGGGAGTTATACTTTGACGGTGCAAAGAACGAATACAGATCAGGTTTAAGGGTTATACTATGCTCACCCAAGAAAATTTTAATGCCAACAACTATCAAACTGAATTTCCCATGTACCAATAATATTACCGAATATGAATCCTTGATAGCTAGACTAGAGAATTCCATAGAACTGAAGATCCAACAAATACGAGTTATTGGTGATTCCTTGCTCGTCATAAACCAAGTTCAAGGGATTTGGATGGTCAAAGAAGAAAAATTGAAACCCTATTAAGAAAAGGTGGAAAAGATGATAAAATATTTTAAGCAGATCACCTTCCAGCATGTAACTAGGAAAAATAATTGGTTCGTCGATACCCTTCCAACCCTTGCTTCGATGGTCGACAGTCATTTAGAAGTCACCACGCTGCCACTTTACATCAGCCACAAGCACGATACTTCCCCACCAAGGATCGAAAAAGAAATAGAGCATGAAAATGAGAACGATGAGGAAGTGTCTTTCGTGACCTCAGATGTACTAGTCAAAGAGAAACCATGGTTCCACGATGTGCTGTCCATGTTAAATGATGGGTCATACCCCGACGAAGCTACCAAAAAGGATAAGGAGGCCCTTCAAAGGTTTTCTATGGGTTTCCTAATAAGAGATGACCTTCTGTTCAAGAAATCCTTTGACAACATCATATTCCGGTGCCTCGACCATTCAGAAATCGACCAAATATTAACAGAATTACACAATGAAGGAGGTAATTATGGGGTAGCTGCCTTAGCCCAAAAAATCAAGCGCCAAGGCTATTATTAGACCACCATGGCTGAGGATTGTTAGAAATTTGTTAAGGGGTGTCCCAAATGTCAGCTCTATGGAGACCTCATTCATGCACTGTCAATACCACTTAACTCAACACTGCTCATATGGCATTGTGCCATGTGGGGTCTTGATATCATCAGAATGATTTCACTAAAAGCCTTGAACTACCACCATTACATACTAACGACTACAAAATACTTCACAAAATGGGTAGAGGCCGCATCATTTGTCAAAATTGAAGGTTAGCATGTTGTCCGTTTTTGAAAGAACAACATTATATTCAGATTTGACGTTCCCGAGTCAATCATTACCGACAGTGGTACCAACTTCAAAAATGAAAGGGTCACTAAGGTGTGAAAAAAGTATGGGATAATGCATAAATTCTCCACAGCCTATTACCCTCTAAGAAATGGACAAGCAAAGGCCACAAACAAAGGACTACTCAGAAATATAGACAGAATAAAGAAGGTGGCAAAGGTTGGCATGAAAAGCTAAATGACGCGACTTAGATGCGGAACAAAAGATCGAAGCACGAGTCACTGCCCTCGATACTCTAATGAAAGACGACTACGAGCAAGGCAAAATCTTGTAGCTTACCATTGTAGAATCGAGACAGCATACCAAAGAAGGTTGTTCGCTGACAATTCAGAGAAGGAGACATGGTACTCAAGAAGATCTTCCACACTCCTGCAAATCCACACCCATAAGGCAAATTCAAGCCTAATTGAGAGGGACCATTCGTGCTATCCCGAGTGCAAACAAGTAATTCCTATAAAATAAAAAATCAAGAGGGGTATGAACTCAACGACCATATTAATGTAATGTATCTCAGAAAATACTACCTGTAACGGGCTTTTAAAAAAGAAAAAAGAAAAAAAAAGCCGCGGTGAAAGCTTGAAAAGGCATCACGGGTTAAAAAAAAAAAAAAACCTTCCAAAACGGAGGCGCTTGTCCAAAACCTCAATTACAAACAGGTACTTGTAAGTTACAATAATAGTGCACATGCAGACCCTGAGGATGGAGACTCCTCCTAATCCCTACAGGTTCCCAATAGAACCAATCTCAAGAAGATATGGAAAAGCAACATGAATTGGAGACCCCAAGAAACTTCGACGAGCCCGGGAAGAACATCGAGACCTCTCCAAGAAGGAAGCCTAACAAGAATTCAAAGAACTCGTGGTTCTGTGAACACCAAATGGGAGCTCTAAAGGCCAAGGAAAACGTCAAGACTCTTAGGCTCTCATGATCTCATAAGGAAATCCTTTTCATCATCTTTAAATAAATAAATAAAGGAGAAAAATAAATAAAATAACCACCAAAGGGGCCACAGGTGGCAAAAACTGTAGGGCCCATCCCTATTTGAAAATGCTTTTCAAATTGACTTTTAAAATCATACATTTTCAAAAATCTTTCCTTGTTAGAAAGGACTTCCTCCATCACGACAAAAGGTTAAACTATTAGTCGATTTGGCCTTGTTTTCGAAGCCAACTTCCTACGCTTGTTATGAAGGCTTGAAACTAGCTAGGCACTCCATGGTTGTATAAGTATAATTGTCAACTACCACATATCGAAGATGGGTGAACCTCGCCAATGACAACATTGGCTAGTTTGGGAGCTTTCTCTCTCTCGACTAGATCCCCCGAGGTAGAAAGAGGCGAAGCCAACACCGTATGAGCGTATGACAGTCCGATAACTGAATTTTGGGATAAAAACCCAACAACTAGGGGGCTGAGTTTGTCAAAATTTAGTATGAAAAGTGTGTGCAAACAAAATGTTCCTATCTACCTTGTTAAATCAATTGTACACATAAAGATTTAACAAATAAAAATAAATAAATAAATAAAACCCATAACTGGGGTAGTGGAAATTTTTTTTTTTTTAAAAAAAAATGGTTGGGTGACACGAGCGGCACTACCTGTGTCGGGCAACACAGACTGTGTCGCCCAGCCAAAGAAGTTTACAAATAATAATAATAATAATAATAACAAATAAATAAAAAAATTGGTAGGTGACACTACCCTTGTAGCCCATCCAAAGTGGTTAAAAATAATAATAATAAAAACAAAACGTTTTTGGTGGGCGATATATATATATATATATATATATATATATAGAAAATCTGAATAAAATAAAGAGGTCTCCAGAGTCCCAGAGAATCAATCAAAACTGAAAATAAAATAAAATTCTGAATGTCTGAAAATATCGATCTTATTCATCCTTTGAAAATGAGTTTATTAAATGCACTCACACAATCAAATCTGGTCTTGAGACCAAAATTTCTGTGGTCTTAACCGACTTGAATAAAACAAATGCTGAAAAATAAAGGTGATCATGACATCAACTTATTCAATTTAACAAATAAAAAATAAATACTACGAATATTCAGTCTTCGATTTGGGATCAAAGTCCATCTCCTTGAGATCCGCTGCGAAGGCCACCCATCTAGCCAATTCAACTTCAGCTTCTTCCAAGATGATGTCAAACGCATCCGCATTGGATTTGACTCTCTTATTTGAAACAGAAGCGTCGTTTTCTCGAGAGTGCACCAGATTCTGAGCAGGGAAAGAAGATTCGTCATGAAGTCCCGGAGCCCTGGGGCATAGTGGAAGAGGGCAGGCACATTCTCGCCAGGAATCAAAGTTGGAAGTGGTTGTAGGCTTTTCTTGCTTGATCAGTCCTTCGCCAGAAGATGATTTTTTCCACTTCCACGTCAACCTTCTTTAATTAGGAGGGTGGAAGAGTGTCGTTGAAGTGGAAAGAGAGAGCGACGATCGATCACCTCTATAGGAGAAGTATAGTGCTGAATATGTCGAGACTAACGAAGCACCCTCAGAGAGAAATAGCCCTCTCTTGCCAAGAGGAGACACGAATACCCCATAGGGGGCAAAAACAGGGGCACATTCTCAAGACCCCTGATCACCCAATCGAATGATGACAACTCATGAAAAATCCAGCGATAATGATTGACGTCACGAGGACGAGTGGTATCACTGACATACGCCAGTCTCGAAGTAGTAGATATAGCTGTCATGGATCGAGGAGGACAGACAACTGTGATGTGTTCATAGGCCCAAATCTATAGAAAACATGAGCCAAAACACCCCCAACAGATCACAACATAAATTCAAAACCCTGGAACCATCTGGGTCAAGATGACTTTGGTGACACTACTAGTGTCGCCCAGACTGTGTGGGTGGCACTATCAATGTCGCCCACTAGTGTTGCCCAAGTCAGACACCCCCGAATCAGTCTGGGTCTTTTCCAATGAATATTTATGATAAAAAATTGAAGCCTAGGAACAAAAACGTGAAAAAAAAAAAAAAACTGAATTTCAGAAGAAAAAACGAAGAAAAAGATTGAGCTAAAAAACACACCTGCAAGATCAGTGGGTAACTTGGTTGTGAAGATCCGGTATATGCCAAAATAATGGTATAACCGGCGCTCTCCTACAAAGCACGGGCTAAAGGGATGAGAGAGCTACGAATTGTCTTCCGACCACTCGGAAAGAGAACCGATCCCAATTGCACAAAGAGAAAGATATTGATTTGCTCGGCAGCTCGGGATCGTTCACGATTAAGGATCAGTGACTCCATGTCAACCCAATAACCATGAGAAGAGCAGGCGGTCCCCAATAGTCGCACACCCAAGAAGGAATGATCGTTTGTCGCCGTGGAGGGTTGATATTGAATACTAGACAAACTCAAACCAAATATCATGGCAACTTCCTCCAAAGTAGGAGTCGTCTCTCCTGTAGGGAGGAAGAAAGTATTGGTTTGAAAGTTGAACCTCTCGACAAGGGCCTCACGGAGGGAAAAATTCACATGGCAAGAAGCCATAGTCAAGATGTGCACCATTGAAATCGAAGCCAGAAGGGCCATGAGCTCCAGCCATTGCCGAGCAGGAGAGAACCAATCCCTAAACCAAGGGCTGATAACAAGATTGTCATTAACTCGTCGAGGAGCATCGCCCATTCCTAGGCCTTGTAAAATATGGAAAGGGAGGCCCTCAAAAAAATGCCTAACCCTAGTGAAACAAAGGAGAGCCTCTTCCTCTCTCCCATTATCGATCTGCACTCATTCCTTTACCCTTAGAAAGGTCTATATTCGTCCTAGGCGCCATGAAGAAGTAAGAAGAAAAATAAGAAAGAAGATGAAAATCTAGTAAGGGGAGGAAAGAAAATGAAGATGGAAAGAAGAAGGGAGAGGATGAAGATTGAAAGGAGAAGGGAAAGAAAGAAGATTTATAGAAATCCCATCCAAAACCTATTTTACAGGTTCCAAATTCGACATCCAGAGGGCTTACGCAACCCCAAGACCTTCCAAAATGATTCAGAGGTCGGTGGCCCGGGCGACACCACTAGTGTTGCCCAAATGTTTTTGGGTAAAAATTCCGCTGCTCAAATTCTAGGGCATTACTGGATTAAAAAATCATATTTCTTCATCAATTGCTTTTATGAAATTAATTGTTTCAAATGATTTTTAAAATAAATTAGTCTCAAGCAGCTTGTCAAATGCTCCTCGGTGGCATAAGCCTAAACTGCAAACCAAATTCAAAAGAAAGCCCCAAAAGTAAAAAACAATTCAAAAACATAAGCATAAGGCAACCCCAAAAAAACCTCCAGAATCAAAGTGATTTGATTTTGAAAGTCAGTGACCTGAGCGACACAAAGTATGTCGCCCAGCTCATTGGGGCAACACAAGGAGTGTCACCCAAAAGATTTTGGACAAAAATGCCTCCGCTCCAATTCCGGAGCCTTCCGAGGACAAAATTTGGTTTTTGTTTTGCATTTTTCTTACGAAAAAGACTGTCTTCACACATTTAATTAATGTTTGAAAATTTCTAATTGCTCCTTGGTGGCATGAGCCTAAACTGCCAACCAAAATCCAATTCAGAAAATGTCAAACTCGTGCGACGTAAAAGAGCTGAGACAGGAAAACGTCAAACTCGTGCGACATAAAAAAGGTGAGACAGGAAAACGTCGAACTCGTGAGACGTAAAAGAGCGAAGACAGGAAAATGTCTAACCCCATATGGCGTAAAAGGTCAGGTGTCTTCAGGAAACGTCTAGCTTCGTATGACGTAAAGTTTAGGTTTATTCAAAAAATTTCTAGCCTCATTTGACATAAAAGGTCAAATGTATTCGTCTAGCCCCGTTTGACTTAAAGGGTCCGGTGAATTTGTCCATCACTGTAAGGCGTTAAACTGGTTAGAGGGTTCTATTGTTGCAGGAGCTAAAATTGCTAACTAATTTTTTTTTTTTTCAGAATATCTTTCTCTTTTCGAAATGATTCACTATATGTTTTGTGTTTTTAAAAACTTTAATTTCTTTGTTAGAATAGGAACCTGTCCAAGTTATGGGTTCTATTCCAAATCTCTCCCTGTTGTCAAAATTTCTAAAATGTCTTTTAAAACGAAGGAGCTTGGACACCCGCATATGATGATTACCGTCTTGCCGCCTCATCTCTCTCTTCAGAATTGGCTAGGCAAACATTTTCCTAAACATGTAAAACGTATAGAAGATATTAGGAAACCCTAAGGGATCAAAGAAAATGCTAAGTTTAAGAACTTGAAATTGTGAAAACCCCTGAAGGTAAATGTCATGGCTAGAAAATCCAACTTGAAATTCAAGCTTGTGTAACTCATAGACATCTCACACTGAAAATCCTAATATGAAAATGCCTTAGGTGGGTGAGCGGGGAGCATAATGTATTAGAGGGATAGTTGGTGTGCCCTCTGACCATGAAACGTCAGGATGAAATTTAAAATGTCTATAATATCATTGTCACTCACCTACCCCTTGAAGGACAGGGAGCGCCAAAGCGTGTCTACTTCTTTGCCACCCAGAAGGATAGGGACTGCCAAAGAGGGGCAACTGTAAACACCCCATTTTAAACCTGGCAAATTCTGTGATATTCCTAAACTCTTAGGACCACACTATCCAAGTAAAACCTTAGACCACAGACCACCATAGTTCATATTGCATGCCCTGTAATCCAGAATCCTGCAAAATGCCTTGTTTTAGGAAACAAATCATTAACAATAGAGAAAAACCTCGTTTTGACCAAAAGTTTTATAGGTAGTTGTTTAAAGAAATTTTTCAACACCTTGGGCCCCCGATGCGGAATAAAAGTAAAAGCCGGTCAATAAAGCCTAAATTACAGTGGAATTCTCGATAGTCTCAAAATTACCCCAGAACAAGTGGAAATGTTCATAAGGACATTAGAAGGCCACTTACCAAGTTTAGTTGCAATCCGACATGTCTAAGGCAATGCAGACAAAGAAACAATTTCAAAAAAATAAATCTCTAATACCCTAAAACGGACCCGTAACTAGAACACTATTTTCGGTGCTTCAAGTTGCTGTGGGACCACTGCCATTGGATCTGGCACGGTCGAAAACCCCTATGGGTCAAGTTTCAGTTTAACCGGGCGCTCTAGGATAAAGCCAATGGTAAAAAACCAAAAAGGGGTAAGCCGCACACTATTCCTGTGCACCCTCCCTGCACCAAATCACCATCAAAGGTGACTGTTTTTGTAGTCTTGGGAAGTAACTTTCAGGAGCCATATCTCACTCGTCTCAAGTCAGTTCATGCTCAAATTTTGTAAGCATGTTCGTCTCGTCAAGACGAGCGTTTTGATATGTGGCACACCCCGTGACAACGCTCGAGCAAGGAGAAAAGCTAAAGAGAAGTTGATGATTCGTGAAGGAAGTTGTAGAAAATTCAGCAGCGACACGTCTCGCTCAAGCTGCCATACACTCGCACTTCGGATTGACACGAGACCAGTTACATCACATGCATAAGGTGCGTGATGGACGGTTGGATTTCACGCACGAAGTCGATAAAGTTGCTGCAAATTCCGGCCGCTAGAATTCAGATTCCGGCGAAAAACCCAAGGCTGCAAAATCTTCGCTCGGGCACGAAATACAGCTGCATTTGTTGTCACGCAATCGTGATGGCATGCATAGTGCAATCAATGAAGAAATCACAAAAAAACATCAAGAAACGAGTGCACTATCGATCAGAAGTTTTATAGATTCGTACGAATTTCAAGTCGCATGATTGTGGGTTAAAAACAAGATCCATGGCTCGAAGTTGGTATCAAATCGATCGCCATGACGAGCCCTACAAGAAATCAATCATCTTTTTATCAAACGTGCATTAGACCAACCCTGGATCATCCATGGAAGATCACGCACGTTCTAGGGCAGCAGTAGGGACTATTTTGGAATTTCATGTATTGTTAGGTAGAGGAAAAACAATCATTTTTCACCCATTTTTATAATTTCTTTTAATTCAAATAACTTTTAATTATCATCCATTAGGATAGTCTTTGGGCATCCACTCATAGTTAGGGTGCAATTCTATAAATACCTGCTGAACCTAATTGTAAAGGATCCCCTCATACTTTCAATTCATCAATACAATTTTAGTTTTTATGTTGAGTTGGAGAGGCATTCCTTGGAGAGCGAGAGAAGAAAGAGAAAAAAAAGTTGGGTACCCTTCGGTGAAAGTAACTTTCTCTCTCCTCTTTTCTCTCTTCTTTCTTCTCTTTTCTCTCTCATCTTTCTCCTCTATTCTCTCTCCTCTTTCTTTATTTCTCTCTCTTCCTCTTCTTTTCTCTGTCTCTCTCATCTCTATCTCAAACATGCATGGCAGTAACCATTACCGTGAATATCTCTTTCTCTCTCTTCTTCGTCTTTCCTCTTTTCTCTCTGCTTTCTTTCTTTTCCTGTTCTCCCTCGTTCTTAATCTTCTCCTTCTTTTTCTCTGTAATTTCCTTTCTTCTCTCTCTTCCCTAAAATATCTTTCTTCCTCTCTATTTATCTTTCTCCCCTGTTATTTCTTTTCTCTCTCCTCTCCAGTCATGCATGGCGATACCCATCCCCGGGCATGACATTCTCATTCTTCTCCTATCCTTAAGAAACATGCATAGTGAGCCGAGCCTAAACCCGAGTGGAGAGTCGAGCCTCTGTCCAAGTTTCCCCTTACCCATGTTGTGCACGGCGATGCTCATCGCCGTGTATGACATTCCTTCCATCATTCTTTGACAAGGACACTGAACCGGGCTCTTCCCCGAATGGAGAGTCAGGTCATGTTTGAGTCCCTTACGACACGAGCGGCGATGCCTAGCGTCACGCGTGTCTTTCCCTTTCTTGTTCTTGTCTCTCTCTCTTGACATGTACGATGGAAACCCATCACCGTCTATGCTCTTTCTCTCTCCTTTCATGGATGGTGGATGCCCATTGCAGTCCATGTTCTCTTTTTTTCTCCCTCCTTCGTCATGGACGACGAAACCCCATCGCCGGCCTTGCTTCCTTCTCTCTTCTCTCTTCTCTCTCCTCTGTCATGGACAGCGGAAGCTCATCATAGTCCATGCTTCCTTCTTCCTTCTCTCTCCTCTGTTATAGATGGCAGAAGCTCATTGCTATCCATGTTTTGTCTCTCTCCTTTCTCTCTCTTCTCTTCTTTTCTTTTCTCTCTCTTCTTTTTCTCCCCCTTCCTTCTGTGTCTCCTTTCTTTTGTCTTCTCCCTTCTCTCCCTTTTCTCTTTTCTCTTCTTTCTCTCCACATTCCTCTCTTCTCTTTGCTTTTCTCTTCTTCTCTTCTCTCCTTTCTCTTCTATCTCTTCTTTTTCTTTTCTTCTCCTTTCCTTCTCTCTCTCTCTCTCTCTGCTTTTCTTATCTCTCCCCTTCCTCTTTCTTTTTCTTTTTCCTCTCTCATTTGACTAAGGGACAAGTCGAGCACTATCATGGTAGTCTCGTCGTCGAGAAGTATTATCGTCGAACCGGTCTAAGTTACCTTGCCCGTCTTATTGCCACATCGAACTCGCTGTTGTGCCAGGCTGGTTGGTGTTGGTGTTCTGCCGTTGAGTAGTATTGCCACCGTGCCGGTCTGCGTTACCATATCCGTCTTGCCAATCATCATGCCACCACGTCAGTTCAATCATCATGCCGATCTAACCATCGTGCAAAGCTAGGCATCTGATCAATTGTCTCTTTTTTGCTTCTTTTATTCTCTCTTCTTCCTTCTCCCAACCCTCATCGCATCATTTCTTCTCTTTTCTCCTTTGAATGTGCACGCCTGTGTGCATTCACTTAAAAGACAAGGTGGGGTCCCATGGCCCACTAGTCTTGTAAAATTAACCATGTGTGTGTGATCGTAGAAACAGGAGAATACAGGCCAAGGGAGGAGATTTCGAACCAGTTGTATGACTGAGGGGCTTTCCGACGTGATGTAAGAGGGTGCCCACGCGAGCCAGTCCGAGTGAGTCACGGACTCAAGTGAGGTGTGTCCCCCCTCACAACAAATTCCTCTCTCATTGGTTGGTAGACCTGCCCTTGTTCTTGAGAAAGGTTCTCGAGAGGGCAATCTCAAGTCTTGGGTTCCCTTTGAAACCCAAGACACGTGTCACCAAATCATCCAGATTCGAGGCGAGATCGAGGCACCTAACCAGTAGTATCAAAAGAGCCCCTAAAACCCTCAAGAAATGGAAATTTATGATTTTGGGTAGATCTGGTCTAGGACACGCTCCTAGTGTTGCCCAGCCTAGACTTGGCGACGCTCTAGGCGTCGCCCAAGGCTGGGCGACGTTCATGATATCTCCTAGTCCCGATAGACCCAAATCCACCGATTTTTTGTAGGCAGCATCCCGACAGCCTTAAGATCTGCCTTGAACTAGAATTTACTCTTTTGAGCATATTTGGTCTGGGCGACACTCCTAGTGTCGCCAAGCCCAAGACTGACCCAAATCCGTGGATTTTTAGCAGGGACCATCTTGACAGCCCCAAAATCATCCTTGAATTAGAATCTGCCAGTTTTGAGTAGATCTGGCCTGGGCAATGCTCCTAGTGTCACCCAGCTCTGACTGCTACAAAATGGCAGTTCTCACATGCCAAGCCTTCCCAAGTCAATTTTGGCCAGGTTCAATGTACCTAGACCATTTTTGCCCAGGCGATGCTCCTGGTGTCTCCCAAGCCTCAGACCACTAAAATGGCAGTCTAGGCTAGGAGATCTGCTGGATATGGCATGTTGCCCATCCCATATGATTTTCGGGCTATAAAAGCATCAGGGAGAATTGGGGAGCTTAGCTATTTTTTTTTAGTTTGTGACACAGGTGGAGAATTAAAGGCTGAGAATTTGAGACCCGTAGAAACCTAGATTCTTGAGAAACCCTAGACTTGAGACTTGACCTAGACCTAGGAAAACCCTAGTTTTAAGCCACCCTTAGATCAAGAAAGCCATTCAACCAAGCCAAGGCTTGGTCAGAACTTGGAGAGAGATAAAGAGGACGCATGACATAAATTCAGCAGGTTCTGATATGGTGTGGCCTCGAAGCCGCGGGAGTCCCTGGGCATCTGGCTTGGTTTGGTACATTTTTTTTATTCTTTCTGCTTTTCTTTTATGTTTTATTCATTTCAATTAGAATTATATTAGTTTAGTTATATTTATTTTGTATTTCGTATTTCAGATCAATGTTGACCCTGCCACTAATCTGAGAGCAAATCTGCATTTGGCCTCAGATCAGAATTCAATTTTCCCCAATATCTCTATCACTTTTTTTAAAATCAATTTGTGGTACGGATTTGAGGGATCTTCCTTTGAAGATCTCTCCGATTTGCATCGTAAACAATATTGTTTGCACATGAAGGTTGCAATGAGTTAGAAATCTATGTTTTCGATAGACATAAATGAAGGAGAGGTGTTTCTGTGGTCAATGGCACCACAAGGTATGCTCACATATGAATATTGTCTAATCAACCTTTGTTTTATATTTAAAATATGAATAACATATGAATTTGGTGTGATCAACCTTTTTTTATCTTGCTATGTGGTAGGGACAATGAAGTTGTGTGGCTTTAGTCCTCTACATCAAATCTTAAGGAAGGCAACAGTGAACATAGTATTATGCCTCGTTTGCGCTACACATGGGAGAACGTGTTAACTAACGTAGGTCAAGAATTTACCAGTATATATGAATTTCGTGATGCACTTTGCAGGTATGCAATGGCGCATCATTTTGAGTATGTTGACATAAAAAATGAGACCTATCAGGTGAAGGCAAAATGCAAGTGGGATACTTGCGAATGGGAGATTTATACCTGTAAAGTTGGGCAATTGATGTTGTTCAAAATTAGGACATGGATGAGAGAACATTTATGTGGCATTGGGGCCTACATTAATGTCCATAAGAGAGCCTCAAAACAATTTATCGCCAACCTTGTGAATAGCAAGTTGGATGACATCGCACAATATAAACCTAGAGAGATGATAAAAGACATAGCAAGAGACTATGGGATAGGCCTTCCATATCATAAGGTATGGTGTTGGAAGGAGATAGCAATGGCAGAATTGCATAGTACCCAGGAAAAGGCTTACAGCCAACTTATAGCATACCTCGATCGCCTATTACAAACAAATTCTGGAAGTCATGCGGCACTGCGAGAGTGGTCAGACAATAAGTTTCGTTTTTATGTCACCTGCTGCTTCAATATATGGTTTTAAAAATGGGAACCGTCCAATTGTCTTCCTTGATGAAACTCATTGGAAAGTTCTTGGTACAATACTTTATCGTACTTTTATAGACGCCGATGATGAGATGTTTCCAATTTCATATTTTATTGCTGATGCATATGATTGTGACATTTGGTTTTGTTTTCTAGAAAACTTGAAGAGTTTTATAGGGATGGATCAGCCAATTTTATTTGTTACTGATAGACACACGGCCTAGTTGACAATGTGTTAGATGTCTTCCAAAGCTCCCATCATGCCTTTTGTGAGCTCGACATGTCAGAAAATCTTAAAAAGGATATTATATCTGCTTTCGTGACTGCCACATGTGCAATTCGGTGGGTGGAGTTCAACTTAAAAATGGCAAACATTGAAAATGTTTCTCAAGAAGCATATACATGGTGTAGACACCCTGTGCCCACTATGAAAGGCCAAAGTACCTCGAGCAAACCACCCCGATCCTTGAAGAGAAAAGCAAGGCAAACCAAGACTCAAGACCACCGAGCTAAGAGCAATTTGGAAGCAAAAAGTTCTGATACCACTCCTAGTGGTGCTAAAGCAGCTCCCAAATCCGACATAAAGGAGACACAGAAGACATGAGATAAGAAGTAGCATGAATGAAGAGAGAAGGGTTGGATGCCATTGTCAATGGCACCGACATCCCTTAGACTTACGTTAAGTCCAGAGATAGTTGGTAGTAACCTGGTCCCGTAGTGCCCAAGACATCGTTAGACCACGCGAAAGCTGTAGCAATAAGCTTAAAACTGAGTGACCTGTGAAGAAGAGTTAAAATGGCCTCAAATTACATAAGAGGGTAGTTTTGGATACCCTAAAGACACCCACAAAGTTGCTACACTTTCTTACAAGTTTTGATATGATCAGGACAAAACTTCTTTTTCAAATCCAATTCTTATCATGCTTAAAATAGACCCTATAACTATAGACCTATTTTCTTGGTCTAAAAACAGTATCAGACCACCGCCAATAGATCTGGAACATCGAAAAGCCCCCAGGTACGAACTTTCGGCTCAATCGGACCCTCTGAGACCATTTTGGGCTTAACCTACCATAAAAATGTGGGTCGCTATTGCAGTGCAACCTCAGTGAACTAGTTTCCATTTATGGAAACTGTGTTTTCTCATTTCGGGATGATTTTCAAATGCTCATAACTGGCCCGTTTGAGTCCATTTAAGCTCAAATTTGAACAAGGGCTAAATCTCAATGACCCGCTTGTTTTGACATATGGCACACATCATGATGTGGCCCCAAACAAGAGAACTTCCAGATAAAAGATGAGCTCGAAACAAGAAAATTCAGATTTTATAAAGAAAAACATTGAATTCTTTGAGAGGCCATAACTCAAGGTCCCTATGTCGGATCATCGCAAGTATGGGTCCGTTGTGACCGTACTTCAAAGAGCTACAATTTGATATAATTTATATTATGCTAGGAGGTCGGATGATATGAATTTTTGAGGTCGAAAATGACATACTTTAGCGGTCGCTGAAATCCCATTTTCTGATGACTTCTTAAATTTAGAATATGCTCAAACAGAGACTAAAATTGACGAAATTTATTATAAAATAGTGATAGTGTCCTCTTCAATTTGTGATCAAAATGAAGGCGTGGAACAACATAGATCGTGCTAGATTGGTAGTCGAAGAATTAGAAAGTTTATGGACATGGCCGGATTTTGGGTTCTTCCTTAAAAAACTGTATCAAGACCATCAAAGGGTATCAAAACGTGAACAATAGTTCAAGCATCGATTCTACAATGATTGATTGCCCAAATTACCACATTAAGTGTCTGAAAAAGCTCTCGAGGCCTAGCAATGCCAAGAGGCCCCTTATGGAGGGATAGTTTTGTCATTTGTTGAAAAGTGCTTAGGGATATTTTGGTCATTTAGCCCAAAATGAGATTAATATTTTAATTCATAAAATATGTATATTTTGACAATTTTGGGTGTTTTTGAGCATTCCACCATTGTTTAGTGGTTCCTCTATATAAGGAAACCCAAGTCATTTGTAATAGGGCTCTTAAACATTTATAGCTCTTGAACTCTCTTAGACTCGTAGTCATTGGCAATCAAGCTCTTGAAATTCTTGCTTGCTCTTTTTCTTTGTTTTCAAGTTCAAGACTCAAGATGAGAGGAGAGAGAAAATTTTCCTAGAGAGAAAATACCCTTAGAACTCCTCACTCCATAGAATCCAAAAATTCCAATGCCTTTAAGATTTTCAACTCCCAATTCCATATACCCTAGGATTCTTATCTTCCATACACCTTGGAACCCCTAGCTCCCAACCCTACATCATACACCCTATACCCTACCTTAGCTTGCCTACACCATACATCATAGTGCATCTTATACCTTAGCCTACCCTACAAAACTTAGTTATCCTACACCCTACCCTATACCATACAATCTAGTTCCTATACACTGCACCTCAACCTAACTTAGCTAGACATTACACTTAAGCCTTGGAACCTAGTTTGGACCCACCAAGATGAAGACCTCTCTTTCTTATGTGCATGTAAAAGGACCGATGAAGGTGCACCCAGGCTCAAGCTTGTTCTATATCCACTCTCTCTCCCTTTCTCTTCATTCTTTCTCTCTCCTCTCTCTCAATCTCTCATATCTCTTTCTCTCTCCCACTCTCTTCTTTCTCTCTTTCTCTCTTATTTCTCTCTTTATCTCTCTTATCTCTTTCTTTCTCTCTCCTCTCTCTCTCTCCTCCTCCTCTCTTTCTCTTTCCCCCTCTTTCGCTCACATCCAAATTCTTAGACCCACACCTAGGGAGGGACTGGCTTCCGTCCTCTTCTCTTTCTCTTATCTCTCTCTCGATCTCCTCTCTCTCCCAAGCATGGGCTCATGCCTTAGGTGGGTCCGTCTCTCTTCCTCTCCATCTGCCACTCCCTCTCATCCTCTCCATCTGCCACTCCCTCTCATTCTCTCCATCCGCCCCTCTTTTATACTCTCCATTCGCCCCTCTCTCATCTTTGCCCTATCTACCTCTCTTTTCACATCTTTACCCTATCCGCCCCTCTCACTTCTACCTTATCCGCTCTATTCGCCCTATCTCTACTCTATCTGCCCTTCTCCTCATCTTATACCCTATCTTCCCCACTCTCCCTATCTCTACTCTATCCGCCCCTCTACTTATCTTATACCCTATCCTCCCCTGTCTCCTCTCTATCTATTTGTCCCTCTCTCTCTCTTTTATTTCTATCTGCCCCTCTCATCTCTCTAACCCCATCCACCCTCAAGTCTCTCACTCCTATCCTCCCCTCTCATCTCTCTAACGCTATATGCCCTCTCAACTCTCTCACCCCTATCTGCCCCTCTCATCTCTGTCATCTCATTTACCACCCTCAACTCACACAAAACCCTATCTGCCCTCATCTCTATTTCACCCCGATCCCCTCTCATCTCTTTCTCATCCCGTTGTGAGCTCGGACCCACGCCTTAGGCGGGTCCATTTCATTCCCTCCCCACTCACTCACCTCCTCTACTATTTCATATCCCCTTAAAAGTCTGGATCTGTACCATAGGCGGGTCCATCATTCCTTGACCCCCATTCATCTCACTTTCTCTCACCTTGAACAATCTCTTTTCTCTTTAAATCATATCTTAATTTCTCATTCACTTTAGTTTATTTTCATTTAATCATTCTTTTATCTCTCTCTCTTTGCTTGTTGATTCTTTCACTTCTTAAGCACTCGACTCTAGGTTGTCCTACGATAGTGCCTTAGGGTTCTAACTCTCAGTTTTCTACTCTAACCATCAGAGCGTACAGTGATGTCGAGTCATAAGAGACGTTGATTCTCTTACAGTCGGTCACTCTAGTTAGGGTCATCCTGAGTTAGCTTTCTTTAGAGTTCTGAGCCTTTCACTACTCTAACCACCAAGTCACATAGTGTTTCGGTTGTGAGAGATTTTCATCTCTCTCTTTCTCTTTTGCTTTCTTCTATTCCTTGTTCACTTTTAGGGGCCTCTTTGGTTTAGTGACATAGTTATAGGCTCAGTCCTGTAACTCCACTTTCCAAATCCTCTGAGTTCCAAGGTTTCGAGCTTGGTGCTTTTTCTTATTTTCGATAATACCTCTTGCGAGAGATTATGGTGGGAAGCTGCCCAATTTTCTTTGAGACATCTATTCACTTATCTTCTGCACTTTCATCATCTTCTTCTTCTCACTGCTAAACTAATTTCTCATTAAGTTCTTATTCTTATTCTCTTCTTTCTCCCCTCTCCTGCTTATTTCTCTAGCCACTCTGCTCCCAAAACTAGAACCATTAACCGATAAAGCACATCAACGAGGAGTACATTCTACTTGGATTTCCTTAACAGTTTTCAGTGAGAGTCGAGGTGAGGTGTTCAGTTTAGAGAGGGGGATGTATCCAAACTGTACTACTGGACAGCCGGAGGGCTTTCATTCATTGATTTAAGAGGGCAATAGCCCAGGCTTATCCCAGGAACTCACAATCGCAGTCATGTTGGTGCTCAAGTCCATCTCTTCATTGCATTAAAATCCTCTCATAGTTGGGCATACCTATCTGCACATGACACATGAGCTGCAAATGCACTTGTGAGGGTCAAGGAAATTGTTCGGGAGGAGGTCGATCGAACTTGGACCCCCGAGAGAGCACAGGCGAGGTAGATCCAGGTCCGACCAATGTTGTGTTGGATGAGTGGCCTTCGAGCCACCCTTGGGGGTGGCTTTTCTGTTGCCCACAGAGGCAACGACAGTCGGCATGCCAATTGCGGAGAGGAGAGGTGTGGCCTTCTGGCTACCCTTAGAGTTTAGACTAGCAGATGAACCTCCAGTGGCTAAATGCACATGATAAGTGCTGGCATTCGTGCCACTGATGTACATGATGACAACGACTTGGCTGTTGGTGTCAAGAGATGGGGACATCTCGTAGAAGAAAGGTGGCAGGTGTGGGTTTAGAAATTGTATTCCAAAAGGATGAACACAAGAATGCAGGGATCATGAAATCCCCAACCCAAAAATATGATTTCGTCAAATCTGAGGCAATTTTTATGTGTGGGTTGTGTGCAAAGTGAGTTTGCAAGCTATTTTGACCAACTTTGAGGTGGCGTTTCCCAGTGGAGTTGCCGGTTGGCCTGCCTTATTTTTCGATGTCTCGTGCCAATGAAACTCTTTCTTAAAACCGTGGTGCTTTCTAGAATATAGACATGAAAAAGAGTGTGTTGTGCCCCCCATTTAGGGTTCAAGTGCATGTGCGCTTGACGATGACCCTAATGCCTTGCTAAGATGAGGGTCAGGACGTACGATTTGTGAAATTTGAATCAGCAAAAGAAAGTGGTGTGAGGTAAGGCTTACCTTACTTGGTGGGGTTGGGACACACCTAGGCATCTTATATCACTTTAGAAAGCCCACCGGCCTTTCGGCTTGGTTTGATTCCGGCTCCCTTGCACTTGCACTTTGCTTTCATGTAGATACTTTTGGATGGCCTAAGGTGACAACCCTTGGTTCGTCTTGGTGAGTTGAGATTGGATTTGAGGGGGTTTCAGAGGGCTTATGGGTTTTAAGGGGTTTAGGAAAGAAATGGGTCCTTAAAATTTGTTAGCCTTCCAACGTCACCTCCACTAGGAGGTAATACCCGCAATGAAAAAAAGTACTAAGCACGAGGCCTACCTACCCTAGAGGCTAGTCAGAGGTGTTTACCCAAGAGGGGAAGATAACTAAGAGCAAACCTCCTTAAGGAGTAGAGGACGAAGTAGAAAAAGAAGAAGAGAAGAAAGAGCGAGCCAACCACTCGATAATCTAAAAGAGTCTTCCTGCGAAGCCTCCCCTAGGAGGCTATGACAGAGACTTGAGAAAGGCGCTAAGGAATAAACGTAACCACCTCGAAGGCTAATCCGAGGTGCTTACCCATGAGGGGAAGTCAACCAAGAGCTAGTGTGAGCAACCATCCGTAGGGAATGGGAGACGAAATGAGAAGAGAAGGGAGGAGTAGAGGAAAAGGCAGAGAGACGAGACGAGAGAGAGAGAGAGAGAGAGAGAGAAAGAGAGAGAGAGAAGAGAGAAAGGGCACCCCTGAGGCTAGTCAGAGGTGTTTAACCATGAGAGAAAGTTAACCAATACCAAGCCTCCATTGGTAGTAGCAGATGAAGCAAGAAGAGAAAAGCGATGTGTAGAGGAGAAGAGAGAGAGAGAGAGGAAGAAAGAGAGAAGTGGACACTAAGAAAAGAGGGAAGAGAGAAGAGAGAAGGGACAAGGAGAGGAAGAGAGAGAAAGAGAAAGAGAGAGACACTGAGAGAGAAAGGATGGGTCGATGACTAGGTCACCAATCTGTGAGGGAAAGA
Source organism: Amborella trichopoda (assembly GCF_054954075.1). Taxonomy (NCBI): domain Eukaryota; kingdom Viridiplantae; phylum Streptophyta; class Magnoliopsida; order Amborellales; family Amborellaceae; genus Amborella; species Amborella trichopoda. The sequence goes on from NC_142346.1 coordinate 11,743,992, forward strand.
GAGAGAAAGAGAGGAGGGGAGAGTGGGTTGGCGGCTTCGTCACTGGTCAGAGAGAGAGAGAGCAAGCTTACGACTTATCTGTTGGATCGAGTGGGGAGAGAGAGAGAGAAAGAATGGATCGACGGGTAGTCCGCTGATTTGTGAGGGGAGAGAGAGATTGAGAGAGAGAGAGAAAGAAAGAGAAAGAGAGATGGGCACCTTGGAAATAGAAGTCGGTGGCTCGAGATGCGATACTAGATTGAAAGCCGACGGTTCTTGAAGGCTCTTGAAAGAGCAGTCTAAGGTCCAAGGTAGAATGTTAGGCTAGGGAATATGATTTGATGGGCCAGGGAGTATGGTCCAAGTGAGCTCGGGAGTATAGCTTGGTAGGTTAGGGAGTATAGTCTAGGTGTAAGGGTGCATGGTTTGGGTGAACAAAGGGGTATGGTTTTATGGGCTAGGGAATATGGTTTCGGAGAACTAAGGAGGATGGTTTGATGGGATAGGGAGTATACTCTATCGGTATTCTCTAAAGGGGTATAAGTTTTCTCTCTCCTCTCTCTTAGTTTAAGCAAGGTAGCTCAAGCTCAATGTTTCAATAAAAATTTAGGAACCAAACAAGGAACCATTACATAATACAAGAGATTTGCTAATATAGAGATGCCCTTTAAACAAGGGTTCACACTAAAAAATTATCGTAATTTCTTAAAAATGTAATTAAAATAAATTAAAATGACTTTCGGATTTTGTGAAAATGATTGTCTCTACCCTTAAAAAATCTTAGATATGACAAATAGGCCCCCAAAAAGGGGGCTCTTGCCTTCCACATTGCTTGGGGGCATCTCCTTTGCGATCCAATGTTGTTTTGGATGTTCAAACATTGTAGAAATATAGATCGTTCGAAGGCAATCATTATGATATATGGTTTTCGATTTGAAACAAAGTTTTGCTTAGGTCTCAAAATTCTTGCCAAACCCACAAGCTTGAATTCCTGCTCCGTAGATCTAGCTCATTTTATCGTATCTTTGGTCTTTATCTTTATCACAAATCGAAGAGCACATCTTTGTGATCATTTTGTACCAAAAATCTCTTGATTTGGACTTCGATTGCTCATCTTACGGTTTATGGAGGTAGCTAGAAAATGGTTTTCCAATGACCAGAGTACTATGCCTTTTTTGGAGCGTTGATACGGTGTATTTTTGGCCTTGATCTTTAGCAAATCTTATCTCAAATCGAAGCCCTTCAAGCCTCATTCATAATGGGTCCATTTTTGGAGTCATCCGTTCTCGGCGCTCCGAGAAACATTAATTAGTGCGAGGGGACATCTTGCTCACAAAATTCTACATTTTGTACTTTTCGGTCCAATTTATCTTTCAAATTTATTCCATCTCAGGCATCGTCTCGAGTTATCCCATATGTCGAAATGCTTGTCTCTTTGAGATGAACGACATACTAAAATTTCAGCTTGATTGGTTTTAAGATGGAGAAGATATGACCTTTACAAGAAACTCCATTTTTGGAAACCATAATTTCCATAAATAGAAACTGGTTCATAGTGACTCCTCATGAATCGTATAAGTCCTACACATTTTAGGAAAGACGAATCTAGAAGGGTCTGATTGCTCTGAATCTTGGGTATTCTAGGGTTTTTAGGCCTTCTAAGTCTGTCTGTGTTGGTCTAATGAGCATCTGAGACTTTGGCAATATAACTCTAGTTATGTAATATTTTACGTTTGTAAGAGGGCAAAGCTGTAATTGCAACTTCATCATGTACTGTTATATCTATGTTTGATCGAGAAGAAACTTGGAGGGCCTCTTTGGAGCATCAAATGCTACCCTCGTATGAGTTTTGGGATCAGGATAACATCATTTCAAATCTCTCCAAAATTAGGCTTATTTGCTCACAGGCTTAAGTTATCCATATGTATTTTTATACCTGCAGTCCAGGGAAGTCTTGAAGATTGTGAAGCATGCATACATGGAGTGATAATCATAAAGAAGAGAGATAAGAACATCGGTAAGGCCACCTAAATAACTGGATGTCACATGCTTTCGAGATTCTCTTGCATGTATAGAGCCCCGAGTAATTTTGTTGGGTGTATTTTTAGTCATGATACAATACTAAATACTCTTTGAGAAATGCATTGGTGAGTCTAAGGGCATGACCATGAGATAAGTATTAAACGAACACTAGATTGATATAGCTTGGTAGACGGTGGATAACTAAGAAAAAGTAATGGATACGATTCTTGAAGATATTTGCAAGTCATGCTCCTAATATGATACACGGAGTATGATATATCTAGGAATCGTAATATGAAAGCCCCAATATGACTTAAGAGTCCTGGTCGCCGGTCAACTCATATATCGTGGCTAGTGACCAATGATAGCAAAGGGTACTAAACCATCTCAATTCGAGATAGACTTTGAGACATATACTCTCGAAGCCATGGTACGCCTCTCCACATAATATCAAAAGAGTTTGGATATGGTACATTACACTTTTCAATCCATTTTCAGTCAAATCTGTGCATCTTGGCTAGCGACCAATCATAAAAAAGTATCAAGCGATCTCAATTCGCGATAGGCTCTGGGACATATACTCCCGAGACCATGATACACCTCTCCACATGTTATCTCAAGAGTTTGAATATGATACGATATATTTTTGAATCTGTCGTTAGTGAAGTATGTGCATTTTGCCTAACAACCAATCTTAAATGACCATCAGACCATCTCAATTCAAGACATGCTTTGAGACATATACTTCCAATGCTATGATATGTGTCTCCACATAATATTAAAAGAGTTTGATGTGGTGCAATACACGTTTTGAATCCGTCATCTACCAAAGAAGTGTTTGGCAAACGGAGTATAAAGAAACCTCGCCATTTGATATCACATTGAAATGTGTCTTTGCAAATATATTCCATGAGGCCTCACATGCCTCCTCTAGTCCAAGAATCATTTAAGTTGGACATTATTAGGCCCACTGGCCCGATTCATCGGCCTTGACACAAAACCCCAAATTTGATATTTTGGAGCTTGGTCCGAAGCTTTTGGGAAATCATATTTGAGACATTATATCACTCTTCCCAAAGTTTCAGGTCTTTTAGAGTTGACTTAAACCATGATTCGTATTCATTGGCAACCAAATTCTTATATGTCGTCTGCCAGACAGATAGTCGATGATTAAAATTGATATTTCTTTCAATCTACAAGGATTTTCCTGATGGGACCTAGACCATTGGATTCTTAATTCAATGCCCTATCATCCATGAAGGTGTAATATCATAACCAAGTTTCAAGTCATTGGTGATTTGCAACATAAATAGGTTCACATTGTCAAGTCGTATCTTCCTCGTATATGATCCATTTGAGTTGGGGTTTGAACCATTATGTTTGCCTTTGAGTCCTCTATTATTTCTCCAAATTTCATGAAGAATGGATTCGTCATCAGAAAGTGGCTGGGGAAATACTCAAACACGTCGAATGATATTTTGTAGACTGATTGACAATGGATAAAAAATAACTAATTTCCTTAATTTTCTCATACAATTTAGCGATGAATCTTGGCACTTGCACATTCAAGTTCAAACATCAAGACTAGATCAAGATCAAGCAAGTACAAAGTTATCATTAAAACCATCTGAAGTATTTTGGAATTCAAACAAATATACAAACATATCTTTTTAAACCACATCGTTATAGATAGAGGAATATGGTCAACAATTTGGATATGCTTCATGAATTTTCATCCTTATCATTTCAGGTTGTCTATTTAAACCCGCTTCTTAGTGAAAGTAGGGGAAAGAATGAACTTGATACGTGCCCCATTTCTATTTTGTGCATGATAGAGAGATAGAGAATGAAATTGATACGCGCCCCATTTCTGTTTTGTGCATGATAGAGAGATAGAGAAACAAGAAGAGTGATTACTCATTACATCATCGCTCAAGAGAGAGGCCTTTGATATTGCCATCTTCCAATCTATGACATAGAAATCATTTAGAGAGAGAGAAAAGCTATTGATCGTTACTTATTTGAGGCCTTAGCGCGAGAAGGAGCTGACCCGTGGATAGTACCCCTGCATATAGTCATGTATATGGGCATCACATGCCCTTGGTATTGATGTTTTTTCCACTTGTCTGTATATGTATCATTTTAGAATTGTGAATGTATAAGTATCAAGACCCGAATCAAGGGTGTTCAATTTTGCATAGCAGGCTAATATAACAGGAATCGTAAGTTCATGTAACTCCTCATGTACACAGTACACAAGTAAAAGAGCCTTATTGTTTTCATGCTATTAAACTAAAGTGTGAATTTGGCCCCGTTTCTGTTAGTCTTCTGGTTATTTCTTTGATACAGAGTAATAATATCTTAAGTATATTTCCCCTAACACATTTTCAGAGCATCCAAGGGATTCGACATCCCCCCAAAAATATATTTAACATAAGACCGTGGTAGGAGTATATTAGGGACTCCAATCTTAACTAAAATTTATTTAAATGTCGATTGTTCGCCTTTTAGTTGGGTAAACTCGGCTGACTCAAGGGTCTTAGCCTCAGTAGCTTAGTGGTCGGAATCTAACTTAACGTGGCATTACTAATGTCCACTGCAAACTGGTCAGGCCCAAGCCCGATTACCGGGCACAACTATACTTTGATAAGCATTTGCTTTCTTTTCAATAAACTTTTTGGGAAACACTTGCGTGAACTAGAATAGTGTCTTCTGTGCATACATTCCAATGGTTGTAGCGAAGAAATATGACAAAAAGAATATGGAAAAAAGCCTAAAATATTTTTTTTAATACAACGAAATTGCAGTAAATACAAGCTATCCATTTTAACCACGGGCAATAGTTTTTTACTGAACTTTTTTGAGATCTCTATTCTCCTCATCATCAATGACTAATATCTAAAAAAATTGATCATGAGTTCTTAAATAGTAAGATTGGGCCCTTCACGAAATGAGTGGCGAATCCACGAAACAATAATTCAATTTTTTTCGATTTCTTTGAGTTTCTTCATGGGGCCAAGATGATATGTAGTCCTAAATTAAATTACAACAAATCCCGCCAACGTTCCAAAAAAAGAGAGGGAGGGCTACTGTAGGAGTCTACCCAATGGTGGTTACTTTTTTTTTGTTATGAACAATTATTTCATGCAAGCTTAACCACATTTCTACGATTTGCAGAGGTATAAAGCATTCATTTTAAAGATAGATGCAAATAGGTGGTCCCTCTAATGGTCCAAATGCTTTCTTAATATAATTATTATTTTTAGTTTTTCAAATTTATTTATTTTTTCATATTCATGATCTCCATATTAAAGATTTTATATTTTTTAAAAATTAAGATAAAATTATATTTTAAAAATATATTTATTACGAATCCCGCATTTCTACAATAAAGGTGGCTAACAGCGTCCTTTCCTTTTCTTTTCTTTTCTTTTTTTTTCCTTTTTTTTTTTTATATGATTCATTACTCCCGAGATTGTGATTTCTTCAAAGCAAAGCTATTGCTTTCCACATTGTGGACGCCAGTACTCACACTCTTTTCAGCCACGACCACACTGTGTTTGCATCACTCTACCTTTTTCTGGCCTTTACTTTTTACACGTCTTTCTCTCTCTCTCTCTCGATCTTAAAATGCATGTGCGTTCTATCCGTATTTTGAATGATCTCTCGCTTTCCTACTTGTGAAGGTCAACTTTTAAGGGTGGGATAGAACAAAAAGCCAAGTAACAGGTGTGAGCAATTGAGCGCTCGGTGCATGGATAATGAGAGCGTGCTGTGCCTCATGACTGCGGCCTTCCATTTTTCTGTACTTTGTTTTTATCTTCGAAGACTTCTCATATCAATCTATATCTATCGTGCTGCGGCTCATAACTGCAGCCCTTTTTCCGTACCTTTAAATCTTAGAAGACTCGTCCCACCAATCTATATCGATCGTGGCCTTAGCCCTTTTCTCCCTTGATAGCAACCCAATTTGTTCACCTTGGTTCCAATGGCTAAGCATTCACCCAATCTGTTTCAAACCAATCTCTCTCTGGTCACAGCTCTCGAGAACTTGGAATTGGTTCTTGGATGGCCGGAGGACTAATTCATTTGATCTTGATTTAAAAAGATCAAGGGTTTTAATCGGTCGGGTTGTTATGCTGTACTTCTCTCTGTGTATTAAATAATTGGAATCAGCTCCTATTCTGATTTACCCAATGCTGATTCAAACTGGTTTATGAACATCAGTTTTAATGGGTCAGATTGCTAAATTCATACCTATATCAGGTCGACCCCACTAAATGAACAAAGTTCCCTAGAACCGGATCAAGAGCCACGGATTTTGGTTCGCCATTTAGATTCAAACCAACAACTTTCTTGAGTGCGCTCCGGGTGTGGAGGCTTCAAAATTGTACGGGATGTATTTATTTCCAATCGACCATCGGAAGCGAAGGCGTTGTAGGATATTCCCATGGAAAAGGATGGGTAGTTTGGGCATTCACGATGATTCCTTTAGGCTAACAATTAGTAATGGTATGGGAAAACGGTGAACAACGACAGTTCCTTGGCTCGTGATCCAAGAGTGCACGCACTACGAGCTTTTTCTTCGTCCCATGATAACAACGACCAAATGACCAAAATGTTCAAATTAAATTTCACAACTTGGAAAAAAAATAAAAATTTAAAACATGGAAAATTAGAAAAAATAATAAATCATTAATTAGGACATGACACATAGTGAAATAGAGTCTAAAGTTCAAGTACCATTGCGCAGGCACCCCAATTCTTCCTAGTAAGTTTATGTTAAGAGAATCGTATTACCTACAATGGCAAAGTAATATGTAAAATCATCTAAGATTGAAACTTTTACGTTCTCAAAAAAATAAAAAACCAATAAAAAAATAAAAGAAAAGAAACACCAAAACAAAAACAAAAGATTGAAGCTTGTTAATGAAAGGCACGTTGGTGGCAAAACCTAGAACAAGCGACGACCCAAGCAAGCCCATCCTGGCCCAGCTAGATAAGGCCGAAGAGGCCCAAGCCTACAACCAATCTTGGCCTTGTCTTGGCCAAAGGGGTGGGAAATGTCGGCCCAATCGCAGCCTAGCCCCACTCAAGCCACATTTTGTGGCCGTGCCCTATGTTTTTAGGAACAGGCTTGTCGTGGCTTAGCCTAGGCCTAGCCCAGCACTCGGGCCTGGCCAAGCCCTAGTTCTTAAGAGTGGGCCGATTAGACCAAGCAGGATCTGGCTGACCCAATACCAATCGTAGCAAAAACAATTTTAGATCCAAAGTCCATCAATAAAATTGAATGATGGGTTATCAAATGGAGCACATATGAATAGAACTGGGGCGAGTCTAATTGAACTCTCCTGACATGCTCCCCTTGTGTAGAGGCTGATTCTCGAGCCCCTGCCATATAATTTGACATTGCTGGAATCAATAACCCTCACACGCCACAATTTGGTGTGCAGATTCAAATAGTCTGCTTGTATTTAAAACTTTTCTAATTATTTGTATTTCAAGGACCAAATGCCACGATGCAACCATTTATAGCACTCACCAAATTTCACACAGGTACTATGTAAGGTCTAGTCTACAGCTGCTGAAGAGAGCATCACTACCTTTCTAGGATACATTTAATCATGATGAGTATGGGTGCACGTTCGATAGGTTGATAGACCCCATCTTTTATATGCAGTTACATGCACCCACCGATTAAGTTCTAATCAAATGGCGGGGAGGAGGCCAACAACAATGTCACGTCATAATTAGTGATGGTCCCATAACTTCTATAGAAAAATCTTTGTATATTGATATGGGAAATGTTTCTATACTTCCTTTACAACATAGAAGATATATGTTTTCCTTACCATCCAGCCGTCTAATTTTGATCAAGAGAGCCACTCACCATTTGATCTTATATATGACGCCTCAAAGTATTTTATTCTTTATTTTTTTATTCAAATTGTATGAATCTAAAATGTGGCAAGTGACATCTTCCCATTGGGGCACATCTATAAAAAATATTAAAAATAATTTTTCGATAAAATATAATGACCAAAATACCCCTTGAAACGTTTAGGGGTATCATGGTCACTTCATTTTATTGAAAATATTTCTTTTATATTTTACGCTAGTGCAATTTTAATAGAGGATTGGACGTACAAACTTTGGTGTCAAAATAGTTTATAGAAAAATAATTAAAAATAAAATAGTGTAAAGATGTGACATTATGATTGGGGCAGTCTTAGCCCTCCATTCAGAATGGAAGATTGGATAAAGGAAAGTATATAAGTTTTATATTGTAGGGTAAGCATAGAAATTTTGCCCTATTGATATATCAAACAATATACAAGACCAATATAAATATACAACTAGTCATGACAGTCTTGGAAAGATAATAATGACACCTATTATACATATTAAAGACACCTAATCTTATCATAATCAAGAGATATATATCAATGACACATAATCAAGAGATACACTTTCTATACAATAATACCCCCTCCCCCCTCTCTCTCAAACTCATGATGCTTTTAAAGAGCAGCTGAAATTTGGACAATAAGTAGCGTAAATGAATACTGGATTGAGCTTTTGTGAGAAGATCTATTAATTGATCATTCGAAGGAACAAAGGGTAGAGTAAGAGTGCCCTGAAAAAAATGATGTCAAACAAAGTGACAATTAATTTCAATATGCTTTGTCCGCTCATGAAACATATATTTAAGAGTATTTTGAATAGCACTTTTGTTGTCACAAAATAGTGGGGTAGGACCAGAGGTGAACAACCGCTATATCGCGAAGAAGCCACCGCAGCCAAACAATTTATGCAGTAGTTAATGCAATAGATCTGTATTCAGCTTCAGCACATGATCCATAAACCACTTTTTGTTTTTTACTTTTCCATGAGATAAGTGAATCGCCCAAGAAATCAAGAAACCCGATAGTCAACTGACAATCAGTAACATTCTCTGCACAATCTGCATCAAAATAAGCGTAGAGTTCAAGAGCAAAAGTGGAGGACATAAGCAAAGCTTGATACCTTGTACCTCGAAAATAGCATAAGATGCGAAATATAGTAGCTTAGTGAATAGAGCGAGGGGCAGACATGAATGCACTCACCACATGAACAACATGACTAATGTTAGGACGACTGATAGTTAAATAATTAAGACCTCCAACAAGCTGTCTGTGCCACATCGGATCAGAAAGCAATACTCCATCTGTGGGGCGAAGCTTTACATTCAACTCTAGTGGAGTATCAATAATTTTGTTGTCTGGGAGAGTAAGCCAAGTTATGAGATCAAATGCATATTTTACTTGAGATAGAATATGCCCGCTAGCTGATGAATCAACTTCAATGCCAAGAAAATAACAAAGTCATCCAAAGTCCTTCATTTCAAAGCACTTGCGTAAGTGCAGTTGAGTATCATGGATACCGGCAGAATCATTGCCACTCAGTAGCATATCATCAACATATAAAATTAATAGCATAAGACCAAGAGTAGAATGTCGAACAAAACTTGCAACTCATGAGGACTTTAAGTGAACCCCAGGTGGATGATAACATAGCAGAACTTCTCAAACCAATCACGAGGTTCTTGTTTGAGACCATATGAGACCCATCGAAGTTTGCAAACCTAATGAGGTTGATGGGGATGACCAGGAGTAGGTTTTGTATAAACTTCTTCATGCAAGTTCCCATGAAGAAATGCATTCTTAACATCCATTTGATACAATGGCCATCCATGAATGTAATCTACGACAATAAGGTTTGTACCGAGGTTTGTCGAGCAACAGGTGCAAAAACATTTTCATAATCAATCCATACTCTTGAGTGAAGCTTTTTGCAACTAAACATGATTTGTACCATTCAATCGTCCCATCTAAATTATTCTTAATTTTGTATTCCCATCAACCAACTATAGATTTGCCATGAGGTAAATAAACAAGATCCCATATATAAGTTTTTTGTAAGGAATTTAATTCATCTGTCATAACTTGCAGCTAGTATGGATGAGGTATAGCCTCTTGTATGCCTTAAGCTCATGAAGTGAAAGAATAGTAATTAGGAAGCAGTGAAACTCATGAAAATGCTGAGGTGTAGAGAGATCTCATTTAGGATAGCCTCTCATGGAGGAGAGGCTACTAATTGCTATCAGGAGGCATAAAATCAAGACATGACATATCAGGCTCAGGGTCAGATGGGACAAAAACACTAGCTTCTCCATTTTGCTTTAAAGTGTCTTGAGGCGTGCACATTGGGTATTATAAAGTCTCTTAAGGAGTTGATGAAGGGGTCAAAAGAATGACTGGGCTCATGAGGGGGATGGAAGAGAATAAAACAATATCCCGGCAAGTCACATGGCATGAAAGATGAAGTTTTCGTGAAATGGGAATATAACACCGAAAGCCTTTTTGTTAAAGACCATAACCCAAAAACACAAAGGATTGATTTATTGGACAACTTATTTTAATCAACTTTGGGTGGGATAACAAAATGAGTTGATAAAAAAACGTGGAGTCTAGAATAATTAGAACTAGTGGAATAAAGTTGTTCAAAAGGAGACAAGCCTTCTATAACAGATGATGAGATACGATTGATGACATAAATAGAGGTATATTCTGCCTCTCCCCAAAAAAATTTAAGTGGAAGAGGAAAGCAACATAGTACGAGTAGTCTCAATGATATGTGATGCTTCCGTTCTGCCACACCATTTTGTTGTGGTATGTCAGGACATGATAGTTGAGCCAATGTTCCATGAGATTTGAGGAGACTTTTAAATGATTTTGACAAATATTCTCCACCAGAATCAGAATGAAATATTTTAATAGTTTTTGAAAATTGGGTTTTCATCATGGTGGAGAATTCATCATAAACATGATATAAGTCAGACTCATAATACAACAAGTATAGCCAAGTGAAACGGGAATAACCATCAACAAAAATCGCATAAAAACTAGCACTCCCCATAGATGGAACAGAAGTTTGACCCCCTAAATTAGAATGTATGAGATCGAAAGGAGAAGAAAAAACAAATTAACTAATGGAAAATGGAAGTGCAGTGCGTTTTGCCAGCTTGCAATTAATACAACCAACCAACAATGTTGGTGGTCTGTACAAAGCCCAACTTGCAGGTTGACAATAAAAACATACCATAAGAAAAGAAACATGATCTGGTATGTTATACCAAATTAAAAAGGAAGACAATGAGGTAGTTGAACCACGGAGTGGAGAATCCCCAAGATGTTATGAAAGATGTAAGTCATCTAAAACAAACGATTTACCAACCTTATGACCTATCCCAATTTGCTTCCCCATCAAGTGACCCTGAACAACACCACCAAAGGAGGAGAAAATAACGTTAAAACCTTGGTCATACAACTGTCCTACCTAAATGAATTTTATTGATAGTTTGGGAACCAGGAAGACATCAAGAAAGGATAATTGAGAGGATGCAACTGTAACAACATGATTTACAAGCATAATGGAACCATAAACAATATAGATTAATGGAGGATTAGTAACAACAATATGAGAATGCAGGTAACTAGAATCAAATAACATGTTGTTAGAGGCACCAGAGTCGATGAACCAATGTTTTGTACCTGAGGTTCCTGATAAAGAAGATGCAACAATAGATGTATTATCCATACCAGAGAGAGCTTGTCAAATCATTTCCTTAACATCTTCTGTAATGAAATGGCTTGGAGAGGAGGGTTTCTAAGATGGAACCAATGTAGCAGTGAGTCTTGGTGCAATGACTTTGTGAACAAAGGGTCTGGACAATTAAATTTCATTTGTCCAAACTGTTTCCAATAATTGTATCAAACTTTAAACATATCATAGCTATTCCTTCCAGTTGCAATTGAAAAGCATGAGGTCTGTGTAGCAGTCATAGTAGGAAGTGTTTAAGCCAAATAAACATATTCTTTATTTAGTAGATAATTTTCATGTATTCGCTTTTGTGCTCTTCTACCATTAGCTCAGAAAGTGCAACATCTAGAGATGGAAAAGGAGTGCAGTAGTGAATAGATACTCAAACAGATTCAAAATCATCTTGTAATGGCATTAAAAATTGTACCAAGCACATCTCTTCTCTATGCATTTAATAAATTTTAGCAATAATAGTCCATATGGATTCCTTTAGGGCGAATGGATCCTAAATAACTGACATCTTGGATTGAAAATCAAAGATAGGTTGTCTTTTCTTTTTCCTCATAGATCGAATATCCATCTCAAATTCATATTCGTTAGAAAAGTTAGTTTGAATATACCGAGAGGAAAGAAAGTCCCATAACTCTTTGACAATTTCAAACTTTACAAGATGCATACTAATTGATGGTATAAAAGAGTTGGCAATCCATGTGACAATTTTATAATTGTTTATCTCCCATTTTTCTAAATTAGATTCAAAATCATCCCCATTTAATATATCATATGCTTTGAGATATAATTTGTCTCTAGTGATATACTTCCATAAAGCTTATCCCTTAAGAAAATTATGCATAAGATATAACCAATGACTATAGTTTGACCCATCTAGTTCGATAGAAATAGTCAAAACTAAATCTGAGGAAGCCATTGGTATTTCATAAAAAGAAGTTACCTAAAGCAAAATAGTCCTCAATGTTACCATTGTCTCAGATGGAGGCCTCCTCAGAGTAATGGCACAATCACAAAGCAATGGCGAATGGGTTTACAAAACACAGAGAGGGAAAATATGGTTGGCCAGCAACTCACAACAACATCAATATATAAATATACACGATCAACTGCTGATCTTGGGAGTGATAAAAAGATACTGAGCAACTGCTCAACGAGATCCCCACTGATGCAGGCAATGAACAATGATTCCAACTGCTAACAATGGGAAACAAGATCTTGGGACTGATATCAACTGTTGATCTTGGGACTGATACCAACAGAAGTCAAACGGAGAAACTGAGGCTCGCTAAAGTAGAAAGTCTTTAAAGAGAATTGTTTGAACTTTTGCATAGATCATGTATACTATTGCTTTCGACCTTCTCGCTCTTCGTCCTCTCTCTTTCTAATGCACTCCAAAGAGCCGCACAGCCAGCTTGCAACAAAGTTAGTGTCGCAAAGAATTGCAACACTATTGGGATAAGTTATGGACTAGTTATCTAGAAGAGAACCTCATGTCGGTTGCTTGACAAATCCAAGCCAACAAAAGGGATAGAGGGTATTGAGATTTTCAGAACGATTCGGAGGCCTTGATGCAGATAGAGAAAAGCAGTAGCTAGGGAAAAGAGGTTACAGCTAGCAAAGATATGAGGATATAAGGTCAAGTCTGAGTCAAGGCAAGGAGGCTATAGTAAGATCAGATATGAGTGGTTAGGTACTTCGATCTTTCCCTCCGGATCTAGATGATCTGGCGGAACATATCTCGGGTTTCTAGTGAACCCGAGATTTGAAATCGCTCTCTCGGAACCTTGATCAAGAGCAAAGACAGGTATACCAACTGATGAGAGATGAATTTAAGGGAGTCGGGACTTACTCGGGCTGGCTCGCGTGGGGGCCCTTGTAGATCACGTCAGAAAGCCTCCTAGCTATTTTAGCTGGATCAAAATCACCTCCCTTGACTTGTAATTTCCTTGTTTTTTTGTACAACACTTCTATGGTTAATTTTCAAGACAAGTGGGTCGAAGAGACCCACCCTTGTCTTAGGGCAATGCATATTCATATGGCTAAAAATGTGAGAGGTTAGGATGATGGAGGGGAAGTTTCGAGCAAAGTTTGAAAAAAAAATAAAACTTGATGAAGGGACAAGACTAGCTTGATAGCCGGACAGTGACCGACTCGGAGTGGTAGCATGACAGGCATGATACTCAGGACCAGTACGTCGGCAAGACTACTCAAAATCGAGGCTGATATGGTGGTGCTAGGCTAGGTCAACCCTCAATCAAGTGAGAAGACGAGAGAATGAAGAGAAGGCACGAGGCGGAAGAGAGATAGGGTCCTGACGACACTAGGCATCGCCACCCACGACTGTGGAATAGCAGTGTCACGGCTCTTGAACGGCGCTAGACACTACTGCTTGCAGCATGAGGAGAATCAAGGAACTACAGACAGCACTACGCATTGCCGTTGGCAACACAAGAAGACAGGGCACCCCTACGCATGTGACGATAGCCTCTCATGAAGCGCACGGTAATAGCCATTTGCGAAGCGCGCGTCAATAGTTCTCATGAGGCACACGGCGGTAGGCGTGGGACGCAAGGGGAGCAAGGATGTGCACTGAATGCCGAAGGAGGTTTGCGAACTGTGATAGGCGCCGCGTACGTGAAGAAAGCTTGCGGCCGGCGATAGACATTGTAGAAACCTCTCTTGGACGGTGATAGGCATCGCCATTTGCGATATGCGCGCAACGTTGGAAGACCCCTGTGGGCGGCAATAAGTTTCACCGTTTGCACTCTTCGTTGAGGCGTTGAGGATGCTTCTGCGAATGGCGATGAGCAGCACTGTCTGCAAGCCTCGCTAGGGAGGAGAGATGGACGAACAGAAGGGGGAGGAGGCTCGCGCATGGCATTGCTATCGTCATGTGCGACCTGTGAGACCACAAGAGAGGCATGCACGACACTGCCACTGTCGTGCATGACCTCTGAGGGGAGCTCAAACGGAGAAGAGGAAGAAGAAGGAGAGGAAGAGAGAGAAGAAGAAAAGAAAAAGAATAGCGAGAAGGTTTACCTTGAGCCTAGGGGTACCAGTCCAAAAGTTTCTCTCACCTTAGTCTCTCTCTCCAAACGTGACCCAACAATGAGAAGAAAGAGAAATGTTATTCAGTAAAAACTCTCTCTTTGTGTATTATGTGTGTGTATATTGCCTTCAACGTACAATGATGGCACGTGGTATATATAGAATTTGCCCCAAACATGGGTGGATGATCAAAAGTAACCCTGATTGCTGAAAATTAAGATTAAATTGAATTAAAAGAAATTAAAAATAAGGCACAAAATAACAGATTTGCCCCTTCCTAACAATTTGTTGAATTTCTGAACAGTCCCTATGTTGCTTTAGAACGTGCATGATTTTTCAAGGATGATCAGGGGTCGTTTTGATGCCTAGTTGATCGAAAGATGATTCTTTTCTTGTAGGGCTCGGCATGGTGATCGTTTTGATACCAACTTCGAGCCATGGATCGTGTTTTTAGTGCACGATCATGTGACTTGAAATTTGAATGGATCTTAAAATTTCAGATCGATATTGTACTCGTTCCTTGATGTTTTTCCGTGATTTCTTCACTGGATCATACTGAGCATTCCATTATGATCCCGGGACAACAAATGTAGCTCCATTGCATGCCCAAATGATGATTTTGCAACTTTGAAATTTTTGCTGGAGTCTTGAATTTCGACGATGGAATTTGCAGTCGCTTCGTCGGCTTCATGTACAAAATCCAACCGTTCATGATGCACAGGGTTCGGGACAGAGATAGCTCGAGACCTTACGTACGCGATGAAATTGGTCTCATGTCGATCAGGTTCACAAGCGGCGTGATTTGGCCGCTCGAGCGAGTCACGACGTTACTTATTTTTCTATACTTTCTTCACGGATCAACAACTTCTCTCTATCTTTTCTTTGCGCTTGGGCATCGACATGGGGCGTGCCATAGATCCAAACGCTCATCTTGATGAGAAAAATACGCTCACAAAATTTGGGCTTGATCCAACCTCGGATAAGGGAGATATAAGCATCAAAGTTCACTAGTCGTGAGTGTCCCTTCAATGGTGTGGAGTTGCAAGGTGGCCGCACGGGAATAGCCTGCGGTCTATAACGTTTTTCTGGAGTATCCGTTCAAGCTGAAATTTGACCTCTGGAGGTTTTCAACTATTTTGGATCCAATGTTGTTGGTCCCACAGCAAACTGAGACACCAAAAATGTAGCTCTAGTTATAGGATCCATTTCAGGGTGCTAGAGGCCGATTTTTCCATACATGTTTCTCAGTCTACATTGCGTTAGACATGTCGGAATGCGATGAAACTTTGCAGGAGTCTTTTGAGAGTCCCCATGAAGAACTTGATCAGTTATGGGGCTACTCTAAGACTGTCAGGATTTCCACTGTTTGCTAGGCTTTTATTAAGCAGGGACCCCAAGATGATGAAGAATATCTTCCAACAGCATGCCCCACCGAATGTTGTAATTTAAGAAAATCTAGAAGTGTAATCATTTGGGATCCTGTCAAAGTCCTCACCCTCGAGGGCCTATCTATGATTCTGAAGCGTGAGGCCTATGTAGGGACCTACTCGGACAGAATCAGACCTATCTGAAGGCCAACTGCTATGAACCTTTGGTCGGCATTGTTCGCTGATACACCAAGTTTGCTTTTCATATTTAGGGTATCTCTGTATGTCCCGTCTAGCGAGGTCCAGTCGGCAGCATCTGAGCTACCCGAAAGTCTGGGCCCTTGTTGGTTTAGGGAATTTTGGCAAGGAATACCCTAGAGTCTCTGGCAACTTGGAGCCTGGATTCGTCAGTTTCTTACCTTCGTGATGGTCTTTAGCGTTTCGGAGGGATTGTTTGTCATCGTCCTCACCCTCAAGGACTCTTATTGTTGTTGATGTTGAAATGTGGGAGATCTTATACGGCTCTCACTCCTCGATGAGCCAATTTGTGTTGTGACTAGATGCTGGAATTTGATGATTTTAGGTATACCTCATTAACCAGGCTTGTGACTTGTTTGGAAATTGAATGTCGGCAGAGGCGGCGGTAGTGCGTCCACCTGTTTTCTCGGTCCAAGCGCCCTTTCACGGGCTTTCACTTAAACATGAGAAGTGGCATCGTAGAGATGGTTTTCACCGACTTCCTTCGTTTTTGGGGCTCTTTTACCCATCATGTCCACCTTTTTCATCCGTTTTTTCTCATGATACCATTTTGTGGTTTTCACCTTGACTGATTTTTTTTTCCACAAAACTCATTTACTCATGGTTTTGTGACCAGGCCCGTCCGTCGTTTTTACTCATGGTGTTCCCTTGTTCAGGTGTACACCATGCCCATCTTTTTTCTGTGAAGGCGTGTTTAGGGTCATGCCTTCAGGACCTGTGCGAAGCCTTTTAACGTCATGCAGCCAGGACATGCACTATAGTTTGGGTCATACAGCTGGACCATAGTGGTGATGAATGGAAATCTGTGGAGGCCATGGGGTGAGTATGGTAATGGTTTCAACTCACTTTGGGAAGATGGCATGAGGTTGCATGTGAAGGATGGATGATGTATGAACAATGGGTAAAAAGTGTTGACCCACTAGCTGACGACGAATATGGATTGTGGAATGGTTCACCTTTTTGTGAGCATGGGTAAGACTCACTGGGGAATGGTGAATGATGGTGATATAAATGGACTCACTAAGGAAGTAATGAAGGTGGTGTGCACACACAACGGGTCGGTTAGGGAAGGCATACATGGAGATGCACGTAGAGGGCGTGTGCGCATATGTGGACTCACTAGGGAGGCAATAAAGGCGGTGCACGTACCCGACGGGTTAGGGAAGGCATGTGTGGAGATGCACGTAAAGGGCATGTGCGCATATGTGGACTCATTGAGGAGGCAATAAAGGTGGTGTGCACACACGAATGGGTCGGTTAGGGAAGACACGTGTGAAGATGCACATAAAAGTAGTGTGCGCATGTATGGGGGTGTATTTAAGGTCATGCCTCCTGGACCAGAGCGAAGCAGTTTAACGTCATGAGACCATGAGGTGCACTATGGTTTAAGGTCATATAGCTTGGACCGTGGTCATGCAGCTTAAAGTCACGCAACCTGGACCGTGCAGGTTAAGGTCGTGCGATTAGACCTTCGCTATAGTTTAAGGTCATATAGTTTGGACCATGGCTTGTGAAGTTTAAAGGTCATGCAACATAGACCAGGGCTGTGCAGTTTAAGGTCATGCAGCACGAACCATGTCAGTGCTGTTTAAGGTCATGCAATGCGGACCATGGCTGTGTAGTTTAAGGTCATGCAGTACGGACCATAGCTGTGCAGTTTAAGGTCATGAAGTGCGAACCATGGTTGTGCAGTTTAAGGTCATGTAGTGCGGACCATGGTTTTGCAGTTTAAGGTCATGCAATGCGGACCATGGATGTGTAGTTTAAGGTCATGCAGTGCAGACCATGGCTGTGCAGTTTAAGGTCATGCAGTGCGGACCAGTAAATGGGTTTCCATGAAGGTAAAGCTGCATGGGGGATAGGTCTGTCGATAGCTACCTGACTCCCAAGGGATAAAAATAGTTAAGGCTCTACACAAGCAGAGAGGTTTAGGTAAAGATGGTGGCACTAAGAGGAGTGACGAGCGGTAGCTAACTTCACTGGGGATTAGGAGGGCCAGTGTGACTCTACAGGGCTAATGAATAGTGGAATGCATGTAACTTTGCTGAGAATGACAGGCCTGAGCACAGCTGAAACCCCATGTAGGGTTGAAAGGATAAGAATGGCCCTAACTCCTTGAGGATAGTGGGTAGCAACAGGATGTGATTCCTATTGGGATGTTGGTGCGAAACATATCCATTGGGGATCAAAAGGGTGGGTATGACCCTTGCATACATCTAACTTCACTGGGGATGTTGATGAAATACCCCCTTAGAGAAGAGGTGACCCATCTCTCGGTTTATGGACCATTTGTCACGCCGTGCGTTACAGTTTTAGGGTCTTGTAGCTCAAACCATGGCTCTGCAGTTTTAAGTCATGCGGTTAGGACGATGCAGTTTAAGGTCGTGCAACTAAACCTTCGCTATAGTTTACGATCATATAGTTTGGACCATGTCTCTAAGCCTTTTAAGTCATGCGGTCAAGATGTGCACTATAGTTGAAGGTCATACAACTAGACCATAGTCGTCCAGTTTTGAGTCATGCGACGAGGACTAAGCAGTTTAAGGTCGTGCAACTAGACCCCCGCTATAGTTTAGGGTCATATAGTTTCGACGTTTAAGGTCATGCAGCATGGACCGATGCGTGGTGAAGGAATGCGACTCCATGGGGAACATAGCCGGCATCGGAGACTGGACTCCCTGAGGGGTGAGACTGTGATGCAGGGAATGAACTTTTTGAAGAGGCAGGACAATGGTCTAGAGGGGAGTGTCGTTGCATGATCGTAGCACTAAGTGTTGGATGGCGTATGAGGCATTAGGCTTAGATGGTGAGTGCACGGCGTTAGGTACTTGTTGAAGAGCGTGGCGTTAAATCCTTGATGAAGGGTGCGACGATGGCCTCTGGGCGAAGGCGTGCGTCGATGGCCCTTGACGAAGGCGTGCAGCAATGGCCCTTGACGAAGGCATGCGGTGATGGTTATTAATGAAGGTGTGCGGCGATGGCCCTCGACGAAGGCGTGCAACGATGGCCCTTGACAAAGGCACACAGAGATGGCTTCTTATGTGGCACATGGCGATAGCCCTTTCGAGTCTTGGGCTTGACCCGCCCTAGCCTGGTCTTATTACCATCTGAAGATGAGGATTGCAGCATCTTTTCAGTTTTGTCAAGGGCAGTTTGCGACACTGCTAAGTATAAAAGGGGGAAAGCCCCATTCTACTGTTTTACAGAAGGGTAAAACAGTTAAAGAGTTTCTAGAGAGAGAGAAAGCTAGAGCTTCTAGCAAGAGATTTTCGGGGAGAACTTCCCGGTCAAAATTTGCAGAGGTCTTCAAGAGCTTTTCTGGCGAGCTTTGAGAGGTTGCGAAGCTTCGTACTGTGATTGCAGACATTTTCGGGGACTGCCGAAGCACTCCGAGGGGGAAACAAGGCTTCTCAGAGCCTTAGCAAGTTTGGTAGAGGTGCTCTACCGGAGTTCGAGTGTTTCTCCGGCAGTCCCATGGCTGAAGGGAGGTTGTAAAGAGTTCAAAGGGCTCTATCGGTCCTCTAGTTGTTAGAGGAGAAGAAGGAGGAGCAGCGGTGGGCTTATCAGAAACTCAATGGAATTTTGGTGAGTTTGTGTCGAACTGTTGAAGTGTGAAAACAGGGAGAAGGGAGACCCGCTGGGTCATAGGGAAGTTTTTCGGGCATTTCGGTGGTTTTCTGCTAACTCTGGTAGCGCGTAGAAGGCAGGAAAGGGCTTCCGGTGAACAGGAGCGAACTCCCGACGAAGAGGGGAAACACCAGTGGGAACCAGAGGGGTCGCAGGCTTGCAACGGTCGGGAGGTGAAGGATTGTGGGAAGATGAACGGTTGCGACGTGCCCTGATTTCAAGGAACATGGTACACGCATGTCCGATGCGTGCGAACAGCTGGAGCGCGAGCATTTCTGATAGTCCAGTGGTCGCAGGATGGCGACACCTTCTTTTGGTTGCGAGATGACAATAGCCCTGCCTTCTGCGCACAGGGATACCATCACAGTGGACAAACGACAAAAGTCTTGCCCTTGATTACGAGACGGCGATAGCTTGCCACAGGCTTAGGAGTGACGAGACCCTGCTGGAGCATCGCTTCGAAGAGGGCCTGCAGAGGATCTTGCTCAATGTTTTCCTGGGCTTGAGTCTGGAGGTCTTCTGGCACCGGTGGGAGAGGGACTTGAGGGTGTTGTTCTGGATTACCCTGAACTTCCTAGCATTGCTGCATCTTCTCTGTCAAGAGCTCGTGGAAGTCAGTGCATTCGCTGACATCATGCCTCGTATCTGGTGGTACGCGTACCAGTGGTTCTCGATTCCTGGAGATAGGAACTTAGGTTGTCTTGTCGGCTTGGGTGTGATGAGTCCTTCTTCGAGCATTATGGGAAAAAATGCATGGAGGATAGCGGGTGTGTCGTCACCCTCATGGATTGTCACTATATGAGAAGCCTCAGTTGCCCCGAACACCTTCTTTAACTCTTCGAGCTTTATCTAACCCTTGTTAATAAGGGCTTCGATAGTGTCATTGAGCTTATAGCAGTCATGAGTAGGATGGCCTACTCTCTTGTGATAGGCGCAGTACCTCTCATTTGTCTCCTGACCAGCCGGCTCGTCAGTGTTGACCTCAAGCAGCTAGATCATGTTCTGTTCTAACAGCAGTCGAAACAGTGCAAGAGTGCACTCCTTGTAGAAGGGGTAAACTTTGTTCTGGTGCTGGATCCAGAAGTCATTTCGCTTAGAATTTTTAAGAGGGGGGACCTCATTGTAGGACTGTTGCTTGCCCTATGCCTGAGGCATATGTGCCTTGGAGAGGTCCAAGGTTTGAGGAGCCACGCTCTTAGTATCAGTCACGGTGACGGCCATGCTGATCACTGCCTTTTGTTTGCCCCGACTGTTGGAGCAAGAATTTGAGTTGGAGGATTGTTGTCGAGAGCTGCCATAGTGTTTAAACAATCCCTCAATACGAACTGCCTTAGAGATGAGATCTGACATGGAGGGTGGATTGGATACCTCGACATGCAAGGTGATCTCAGGTAGCATATTTTGTATGCAGGTTTGGACTGCTTCCTTCTCAATCATGAGAGTGGCATGAAAGGTTGCCAGCTCTCTCCATCGGGCGATGAACTTGTCAACAGGCACACCAGGGTCTTGCATCAGAGTAAGGAGCTCGATGGTTTCCACATTCCTTCGGACTTCGTAGAAGCGTTGGTAAAACAACTGCTCCATTTCTTGCCACTTGTGCATCTAGTTTGGAGGCAGCCGAGCATACCACTGGAAGGCTGGCCCCTCGAGGGTTTCAACAAACTGAAGGAGGGGAAGTCGCCTGTCAATTGCCGTCTCCCTACAAGTTGCTTAGAAGTGAGCGGTATGCTGGTGAGGGGACGTAGTACCGTTGAACAGGGGTAGTTTCCCTTTATGGTAGTTTTGGGGAAACGAGACCTGGTCAATATACGAGGGATATGGCTTTTGGTAGAGTGGCACCACCTGCATGCCTAGGACCTTATTCTTGAGGCTATGGGACACAATAGCATCTATGTCGATTTGCAAGACCCTGCGAGACGTAGAACTATCTTGGGAGGCCGGTTGGGGAGTTTTCCTAGGAACTTTGTCCTCACCAGTCTGGGAATCAGTCTCATGGTGAGAAGAAGGGGACCTGGAGGCTTCTAAGCATTCCATCTTCTCGAGGATGGATTGCACCATTACCTCGAACCTGCTCATCCTTTCTTCTTGGGCATCATCCGGGTCATTGATCACCATGTCACTGACCGTTTCTTCTAAAAGCCATGGACTGCCGAGCTTGGCGAGTCAAACGTGGCAAGTCAGTCTGTAGGGGCTCGGCTTGCCCCGACTAGACTCGATCCTTATATGCCGATCTTGTGAGGAACAGTTCTCGACGGTCTTGGTACCATGGTTTCTTGGTAGTAACGACCCAAAAATACTCTTGGACTCCCTCAGGTTCTGGATTTTGGTGAGAAAAAAAGGGATTACGAGGCAAGAGGTCATCAGGTGTGGTGACCTCAACTGCCTTGGAGGCTTCTTTGGTCAGGATTTGAAGACCACTCTTCTGCTTAATCCCCACCTTCTTTGAACATGCAAGGGTTGTGTCTATGAGTTGGAGCAAGGGGTGTGGTCCGAGGATAGCAGGAAACCTGGGTTTCTGCCTTGGAGGCTGGAGGCCTCTGTTTGACATCAAGTCACTGCCCCGAATCCCTTTGTGAGGCCCAGGTGCACGGATGACTTGAGGTTGGCTAAAGATGGTACTCTTAGAGAAGACCTTTGAGTAGAGGTGCTTGCCTAGCGTCAGAAGAGTGACAGAGGAAGAAGCTAGTTCATGACTCCGACTGAGTTGGGATCGAGGAGGAACCTACAAGGGTGGTGCGTGTGCACCTTTAGGGTTAATCGTCCAAGTGACTTGGGGGTTGACCCGGACTTTGTCAATTAGTTCGACCTTGGGAGGTCAAGACCCACGACCTTGTGTCTGTGAGGGATGAGGCGGAAGCTCATATCTCTCAGAGTAGAACTGTGTGTGCTGGGAGAGAGGATGGAGTGGTCAATCCTCCTATGCTCAAGCTCGCTTGGAGCTAACGCTGTCCCGAGCTGTGGAAAGCAAATGCGTGGCACTTCAAGGGTTCAGCCCGAGCCCTGGATGCAACCTCAAGGCGACGTGAAGGTTGCCCCGACGTACACCTCGAGTGGATAGACCACTAGCCGATAGGTATGTGCTAGAGGTAGAGGCCGTAGGGTCTCTGCCTCGGTATATCGAGCCTCTAGGTGCAGGGGTTCGAAGTGGTGAAGGAGTATGGGGGGTTGCCTTACAGTGAACCTCAAGAGCGACGGCAACCTGCTTGCCTTCAGCGAAAGTGGTGGGAGCAGCCTTCCGACGTGCCTCAGCAATATGACCGGTAAGAGACTTACCGGTAACAGGGTACGTGCTGTGTGCGGTAGCAGATGTGCTACCAATGCAAGGGGCCTTGGTGCAGGGTCCACTAGGGTGAGGAAGTGAAGAGTCAGGGACCTTTAAGTCCCCTCTAGCACCAGCCCAGGAAAGAACCTGGGAGCTGGACTGTGAGTGGCGACTCAGCAAGAGAGCAGGGAATGAAGCTTGAGCAGTTTGCTTCCCTGAGACAGTCGTGAGTGCGGAGATAAGGAAGTCTCCAACTCGGATGAACGGGTTGAACAACCCAAATGCCACAGAAATTAATGCAGAAAGTAAAAGAGGATACTAGTCAAACAAGAGTGAACCGACTAAGGGGCAGTAAGTCCCCAGTAGAGTCGTCAAGCTGGTTAGGTGCCTTGATCTCGCCCTCCAGATCTAGATGATCTAAAGACACGTATCTTGAGTTTTTAGTGAACCCGGGATTTGAGATCGCTCTCTCGGAACCTTGCTTAAGAGCAAGGGCTGGTACACTAACCGATCAGAGAGGAATTTAAGGTGGGTTCGGGACTTACTCGGGCTGGTTCGTGTGGACGCCCTCTTAGATCACGTCGAAAAGCCCCCCAGCTATTTTAGCTGGTTCGGAATCGCCTCCCTTGAGCTGTAATCTCTTTGTATTTTTTCACAACACTTCTATGGTTAAGTTTCAAGACAAGTAGGTTGAAGAGACCCACCCTTGTCTTGACTCAATGCACAATCATGTGGCTAAGAATGTGAGAGGTTAGGATGATGGAGGGGAAGTTTCGAGCAAAGGTCAAAAAGAGAAGAAAACTTGATAAAGGGACAAGACTAGCTTGATAGCCGGACAATGACTGACTCGGAGTGGTAGCAAGACGGGCATGGTACTCAAGACCAGCACGACAGCAAGACTACTCAAAACCGAGGTTGATATGATGGTGCTAGGCTTAGTCAATCCTCAATCAAGTGAGAAGAGAAGGGAATGAAAAGAAGGCACAAGATGGCAGAGAGATAGGGTCTTGATCGCACTAGGCGTCGCCATCCACGACCGTGGAATAGCAGTGTCATGAACCTTGGACGACGCTATAAACTACTGCTAGCAACATGAGGGGAAGAAGGGAACTACAGACGGCTCTAGGCATTGCCGTTGGCAACACAATAAGACAGCGCACCCCTGCGCGGGCGGCGATAGCCTCTTGTGAAGCTCACGACAATAGCCATTTGAGAAGCGCGCAACGATAGTTCTCATGAGGCGCATGATGGTAGGCTTGGGATGCAGGGGGAATGGTGATGAGCTCTGAATGTATGAAGGAGGCTCGTTGATGACGATAGGCACCGCGGACACGAAGAAAGCTCCAGGGCAGCAATAGACATTGTCGAGACCTCTCACTGGCGGCGATAGGCATCGCCATCTGCAATAGACACGCGATGGGAGAAGACCCCTATGGGCGGAAATAATTTTTGCCGTCTGTGCTATTCGCTGAGGCGTCGAGGACGCACTTGCCGATGGCGATGAGCAGCGCCATCTGCAAGCCTCGCTGGGGGGGAGAGATGGACGAACAGAAGAGGGAGGAGGCTCGTGCATGGCGCTGCTATCGCCATTCGTGACCTATGAGACCATAGGAGAGGCATGCACGACACTGTCACTGCCATGCATGACCTCTGAGGGGAGCTCAGATGGAGAAGAGGAAGAAGATGGAGAGAAAGAGAGAGAAGAAGAAAATAAAAAGAAGAGAGAGAAGGTTTACCTTGAGCTTAGGGTTACCGGTCCAAAAGTTTCTCTCAACTTACTCTCTCTCCAAACGTGACCCAAAAATGAGAAGAAAGAGAAACTTTATGAAGGAAAAACTCTCTCTTTGTGTATTCTGTGTGTGTGTGTATTGCCTTCAGCGCACAATGATGGTACGTCGTATAGATATAATTGCCCCAAACATAGGTGGATGATAAAAAATGGCCCTAATTGCTTAAACTTAAGATTAAATTGAATTAAAAGAAATTAAAAAATAGGGTGAAAAATGACAGATTTGCTCCTTCCTAATAATTTATGGAATTTCAGAATAGTTCTTGTGTTGCTCTAGAACGTGCATGATTTTTCATGAATGATCTGGGGTCATCCTGATGCCTGGTTGATCGAAAGATGATTTTTTTCTTATAGGGCTCGACATAGCAATCGTTTTGATACCAACTTCGAGCTATGGCTCGTGTTTTTAGCACAGGATCATGTGACTTGAAATTTGAATGAATCTTGAAACTTCGGATCGCAGTGTCCTCGTTCCTTGATGTTTTTCGGTGATTTCTTCATTGTATCACATTGAGCCTACTGTTACCATCACGGGGCAACAAACGCAACTCGATTCTGTGTCCGAACGAAGATTTTGCAACTTTTGAATTTTGGTCTGAATCTGAAATTTAGGCCATGGAATTTGCAGTCTCTTCATCGGCTTCGTGTGCAGAATCCGACCGTTCATCATGCACGGAGTTCGAGTCAGAGATAGCCCGAGACCTTATTTACCGTTGGAATTGGTCTTGCGTCGATCGGCACGCTAGCAGCGTGATTTGGCTGCTCAAGCAAGGCACGATGCTGTTGATTTTCTTGCACTTTCTTCACGGATCAACAACTTCGCTCGGACGTCGTAATGGGGTGTGCCATGTATCAAAACGCTCATCTTGATGAGTATTGAAAGTCACTGATCGTGATTGTCCCTTCAATAGTGTGCAGTTGCAGGGTGGCCGCACGAGAATATCATTCGGTTTCTCCTGTTTCACGCTTTTGCTTATAACTTCTTCCTGGAGTGTCCGTTCAAGCTGAAATTTGACCCCTAGTGGTTAGACGTACCGAATCTAATGGTGGTGGTCCCACAACAAATTGAGACACCAAAAATGTAGCCCTAGTTATAAGGTCCATTTCAGGGTGCTAAAGGCCGATTTTGCCGAACCTGTTTCTCAATTGCCTTATACATGTCGGAATACGACGAAACTTTGCAAGAGTCTTTTGAGAAGTCTCATGAAGATCTTGACCAGTTCTGAGGCTATTCTGATACTGTCGGGATTTCCACTGTTGCTAGGCTTTTATTAAGCGAAGTACCCATGATGATGAAAAATATCTTCCAACAATAAGGTTGAGGAGAAGGGCAACAACTAATGGTCGCGGAGCAAGGTTAAGTGGTTGATTGAGTCTATGGCTCTGATACAGTAATATAGTCACATAATTTATGTAGAGAACTCTCTGTATATTGATATATTAAAGAATATATAAGACCAGTATAAAATATACAACCAGTCATGACAGCTATGGAAAGATAACAATGACAACTATCATACAGATCAAGAGCACCTAATATGATCATAATCAGGAGGTACATATCATTGACACCTAATCGAGAGATACACTTCTATAAGATAACAATTAGAACTTGAAAAATAATTGACCCTAACAAAATTTTGATCAGCCCCCCTCAAAGCCATCTGATGGTAACCAGATGATTGGTGTCTAGAGACACATATAAAAACTGTCAAATACATAGAAATGTTTCCCAACAAATCGACATTTTCTTTGCCTTGCTTACACCTCATACCTCATACCTCCATGACCACATGAGCTACATCTCGCTTCACGTACGATCTAATAATTGGCATCCTTTTCTACAAATCTTACTCGAATGTGTATCTACTACACCATCCACAAGTGCTCCAATGGGAATGAAAATTTCTATTTGGCCTTTTCAATTTACTTCTCAAGTCTCATGAGCACTCTTTTTTAAGAAGGCCTGTAAATGGGGTCGACGACTGCCTTCCAGGGCCTACGGCTGATTTGAACCTAGTCAGATCCATGCCAAAGTATAGCATATGAGGTCAGGTCAGGTCGACTCCAACTTGGCCCAATGCTCTGAATATAATTTCAAGGACAAGACAATGGTCTACAATGATTGGCCAACAGTATAACCTTGTAATGTCCACTTCCTTAGTGACCACTAGTACTTGTTCACTCAACTACCAAAAGAACCATTCTAAATGAAAACATAGACATAACCAATATATTTGAAGAAGGTGAGGTTTATGTAAGGTGGCAACCTTATTTGTCGTGTTAAAATGCAGTGTTTTATAATGTCTATTTTTTTTTAGTCGATGTGGATTTGACACGTTTTTTAAGACAATATTAAACTTTAAAATAACAAATTTATATAACCATTTTCCACATAACAAGGCACACCCTCTATCCTTTAATGAGTCTCCTACTATGAGCTTAACATTTTAATAAAGTCTCGAGAAATTTGTCAAACTAAAGATGAATAATAAAAGAAGAAAATCATCCCTAAGTTCTTCCAACACATTCATTCTCCTCTACACATTATTTACTTGCTATCAATCTTATTAAATCTTTATGTTCTTCTTTTGTGAGTTACCATGGGAAATTGAGTTTGAGAACATCAAGGGTGTATTTCCTTGGTGCATAAGAGGAGGATTCAACATCTGCCTTAAATCAACCATAAAGTAGTCGGTGATATTCTCTTCCTAACCAATTAGAACACAAACTTTTTGGTAGGAAGTAGAAAAATTATATGCATGGAGAAGGACCACTTGTTGAGGTCACTGGTAGTAGAAAATATGGAATGGACACTAGAGAGGCTCGTTTGAGTCATGCTGCTTCAATGAATTGATCAGGAATTCAACTACGCATTGAAAAGAGGGACACCTTCCAGTCTTAGAACCAATCACACATAGTGAGTTAACAGCAAAGTCATGTCGCCATGTTTATATTTTTTTAATGTTAACCACAAGATTCATTAACAAAAAAACATCAAGGATATAAAAGAAGCAAAATAATCAAGTGAAGGATGTAACCACTAACAATGAATGGTGTAAACCACCCTACGCAAGAGATTCTGCTTAAGAGTTAGTCTCTCTAATGCATTGAAGGAGCTCAAATCTAATGCAATGAAGGAGCTCAAAAGGGCAATTAGAAAAAATAGCAAAATATATTCAATCTACTCGAATTGAATAATATTATAGCTGTGAGGGTGCATACAAATATCTTGGTCGACATGAAGTCAAAGCCTTATCATTGGCATTGATTTTCGGGAGGATTCGAACAACGGATCAATTAAGAACAAGGGGCAAAGTTACAACTAACATTTGCATCTTAAACAAACATGAAGAAGAAATGACCAACCGCTTGCTATTAGACTCCAATTTTTCCTCAAGACTTTGGAGCCACACAATAGAGCATTGTATTTATAATGGCCAATGAGTCGACCATTAGAACCTTGTTTCATCAATGGCATTCCCCAACCTTCCCAGTAAGGGGAAAAAAAAAAACGCCTTACAAATATATATATATTTTTTAATAGTCCGAATAACTCGGGCAGTTAGGGTTGACCTGCGCGTTTTTTGCGAACATTGGACTTGTCCAAATAATGCTTTTTAGGTAAAAAGTCCCAGGACCACAAATTCCTAACTATTCTCAGGTCCACCATATTCTTCTAGTCAAATTCTAAAAGAAATTTTGTAAGCCAATCTAAAAAGTAATCAGTTCAATTCCCCATAAATTTAGAAGATTAAACATCTCGACCATTCCCCCTCAATGGCCCAAATTGAACATTGATATCAATGCTAAGTGGAGCTGAGGTCCCATTGGACATAGAGGCATCATCTCAATTCATAACTTTAATAATATGTTTTCATGGTGTGCTAGAATATTTGTGTCAAATGAACCCGAAACACGATTCCTACTGCAAGTTTTTCGCATAATGCAAAACAACACTTTTGAAATCATTGTAGAAGCTTGTCATTAGATGCTATGAAAGGAAACTTAAGATCCCTTTGTTATTATTTTTGGCTTTGTAAAATATGTTGTTGTATTTCAAAATAACATAGTTTTAATGCGGTTTTCTTAAGTTTTAAATTTTTTTGAGAGAGAAAGGAGTGGGTTTTTGTTGGGATCGATTGGTGAAAAATCAACCAGGGTTTATAACATTCACAGCTATTGTACATTTATATCAATATAAAAAACCAATGGAAACTACACAATATCAAAGAAAAAATATGAAATGAAAAATTCTGTAACATTCAATCCACAGAGCACAAAGATTTAACGTGGTTTAGTCACAAATCGTGACCTACATCGGGAGAATGGGGCAAGACTTTACTTACTGATTTTGGAAGATTACAATGTGAAATTGAGCTCAAAATATCTATTTCTGACAACCCTTTCTCACTCTAAATAGAGCCCAAACTCAAAGAACAAATAACACCCAAAAATGAGTTTTCTTTAACACTTTCTCTCACTAAAACAAGGAACACAGTAAACCCACAATGGATTTCAAACATTTTGCTAACTTTCTCTCTTTAAAATAGAACATACTAAGCTCCCAAGAGAAAACCTATTTGCAACCCAATGTCTCTATTTTTTTCTCTCACTTTCTCTCTCTAAACAAAAGGGTTTTAATCTCTTTAGAGTAAAGTTCCTACAACACCACAACCATTGGATTAGATGTAAAATAAAAGAGAAAAGAGTTAAATAAAACTCTCACATGCATGATTTCTTTTCACACATGTAACAATCTCCCACTTGAAGACATATCACAAAGTTTCTGAAATAATCACCAATACACCACTCTCCATCCACCTGAAGTTACGTCTCATCCAACCTCGAAAGTCTTCTACACATCCTACTCTTCTCAGTTGAGACAACCTTTGTCGACATATCAGCAAGGTTCTTATCAGTATGAAGCTTGTCCACCTGTAAATCTCTACGCTTGAGGGTCAACCGAATAAAATGATATCTAACATCTATATGCTTTGTCTTGGAGTGATAAGTTGCATCCTTAGCCAAATGAATAGCACTCTGGTTATCACAATGCACAACATATTTATCTTGTTTCACTCCAAACTGGCCAAGTAACCTTCTCAACCAAATCATTTCCTTCGCTGCCTCAGTCAATGCGACATACTCAGTTTCAATTGATGACAAGGCAACAATATCCTGCAACCTTGACATCCAGCTGACTGCACCACCACCAACATTGAAATGCATCCAGTAATAGACCTTCTAAAATCACGGCATCTTGTATAATCTGCATCTACATAACCAACAACTTCCAATATTGAATTTTCGAAACACAAGCATGCATTTCGTGTTCCTTTCAAATACCAAAGAATCCACTTAACTGCTTGCCAATGTTCCCAACTTGGATTAGACATAAATCTAGAAACAACTCCCACTGCATGGGCAATGTCAGTTCCAGTACAAACTATTGTATACATCAAACTACCCACTATAGAAGTATATGAAACATTCTTCAACTTACTTCTATATACCTCATTCATTGGAGAGTCCCTTTTAGACAACTTGAAATGTGCAGCTAATGGTGTAGAAACAGGTTTACAGTCCCTTTGTGTGTGCTTGTGAGGGCGTGTGGA
The DNA here is from genome assembly GCF_054954075.1 of Amborella trichopoda. Lineage (NCBI taxonomy): Eukaryota > Viridiplantae > Streptophyta > Magnoliopsida > Amborellales > Amborellaceae > Amborella > Amborella trichopoda. The sequence continues at coordinate 11,774,616 of NC_142346.1, forward strand.
TCTTCTCAACTCTAGTTCAAGTGTAACTGGTAGTCCTTCTTCATCTTGAATTAATTCAGTGTCATTCTCATAACTAGCATCACCTACATCAAACGGTCTTGAGCTTGAGCTTGACTCTCTTGCACTTGCTGAGTTGAAACAATGAGATTTGGTTATTGTATATCCACAACAAGCCTTTTTTATTTTGTCTCTTCTTGCTTCTTTTCAGTAAACATTACTTTCTCATTAAGGAAAATATCTCGACTTCTAATAGTCTTCTTTGCAATAGGATCACAAATCCTATAACCGTTATCACCGCGACCATACCAAAGAAAAACACATCTTCTTGACTTAGCATCCGGCTTGGCTCTACTGTCACTAAGCACTTGAAAATAAGCTTCATGCCCAAATGTTCTCAAGTGTTTATATAGAACATGTTTACCTCTCCATAGAATTTCAGGTATTTCACCATTCAAGGGTGCACTAGGAGATCTATTGATCAAATATACAACTGTATTAACAGCTTTTGCCCAAAATTGCTTACCAAGACCAGCTTGTGATAACATGCTTCTTACTCTTTCTATGATGGTCCTATTCATCCTCTCAATGACACCATTTTGTTGTGGCGTCCCAGGAATAGTCCTTACTCTGCGAATGTCATTCTCTTTACAAAAAGTATCAAAAGTATTCGAACAATATTCACCACCATTACCAGTTTGCAAGCATTTTATAAATCTCTCTATTTCTGTTTCAACATTGGTATTGAAAACCTTGAAAACTTCAAAAACTTGATCTTTAGATGCCAATGGATACAACCAACACTTTCTACAATAATCATCTAAAAAAGTGACAAAATAAAAAGCTCTACCAAGAGATTTAACATTAACAGGGCCACAAACATCAGAATAAATCAATTCTAATGCTTTACCTTTTTTATGAGATTCATTTCTTTTAACACTAACTCTACGTTGCTTACTCATGACACAATGATAAAATCAAGAAATAAATGCTTAGAAATAGGAATAAGATTTTGAGTTTGCAATACCTTCATATCATGCTCACTGAGATGACCTAAACGACTTTGCCAAATCTGCATATCCTCATACTTACTAGCTGCAGTAATGATCTTCTCTGTAGCATTATTCTTTTGGGTTATGCCATGAAGAGTGTAGAGAGTCCCATCTTTTTAGTCTTTCAATATTGTCATATAACCTCTTGAAATTTCCATGACCCACTTTCAAAGTCACTACGAAACTAGAGTCATCTAACTGCTCGGTTAAAATGAGATTTTTCTTCTACTCAAGAACATGACTAACATTTCTCAATGTGTGCTACTTTTCATCTGATTGCTTGATAACAACATTTCCAATGCCCAATATTTTGCAAGCTCGATCATCACTAAGATAAACTGTATAGGATGAAAAATATGACATTTCTGGGCAAACATGAAATGAAGCACCAGAGTCTAAAACCCAAGTATCTGCAATAGATAATGTTGCGCATGCAACACTAAAAGTGACCCCATCTTCACCATCTGAAATTGTACTTGCTTCAGCATGGCTATCATTGCCCTTGACCTTTTGCTTATTCTTTAAAGCATAACAATCTTTCCTTGTGTGCCCAGGTTTCTTGCAATACCAGCAAGTAACCTTCCTGCCCTGTGACTTGGACATGCCTTTGCTATGAGATTTGCCCCTATTAAAGCCATAGGGTTGATATCTATATTGTGTTCTTCCTGTATCTGCTGTTGTCAATGCTTGATTTGATTCGACAAGTATTTGTGTGGATGCATTTCTAATCTCTTCATTTAACAATGAAGCTATAACATCTTTTAAATTAAACTTGCTACCCATTGTATTAGTCACAGTGGTAACCAAGGTATCCCAATTAGTCGGCAAAGAACTCAACAAAAGCAAACATAACACTTCTTCATCCAAATTCACTTTCAAAGACCTCAATTGTACAGAATTGAATTAAATTCACTCACATGCGACCTAATTGTAGCACCTTCTTTCATTTTCAAAAGAAATAGTTTTTTCATCACATGTATTTTATATGCACCAGAGGGTTGCTCAAAAGATTGTTCTAAAGATTGCCAAAGATCTGCAAATGTTTTACATTGACAAACATCAAATAAAATTGATGGTGAAATATATGGTCTAATCGCTGCCAAACATTTTCGATTAAGAAGATCTCATTCCCAATCTTCCATTCCAACAAGCGTACCTGCTTACCTCAAAGTGGATGATCTAATTCTTTTCCGACAAGATAATCTTCTATCATCATTTTCCATATTGGCCAATTACTTTCATTTAACTTTTCAAATGTCGTTACCCTTTCTATTTTCAAGGAAAAATACAACAAATAACCACAACAGCAAAAAACCTCTTTCTTCACAGACACAATGAAGAATAAATCCTAGGCTCTGATACCAGTTGTTGGGATCCATTAGTGAAAAATCAACAAGGGTTTATAACATTCATAGCTATTGTGCATTCATATCAATATAAACAACCAACAGAAACTACACAATATCAAAGCAAAAACATGGAATAAAAAATCTACCAACATTCAATCCACATAGCACAAAGATTTAATGTGGTTTGGTCATAAATCATGACTCACATCCATGGGAGAATGGCGTAAGACTTTACTTACTGATTTGGGAATATTACGATGTAAAATCGAGCTCAAAATATCTATTTCCAGCAGCCTTTTCTCACTCTAAATAGAGCCTAAACTCAAAGCACAAAGAACACCCAAAAATAGGTTTTTTTAATACTTTCTCTCACTAAAACAAGGCACACAGCAAACCCACAATGGATTTCAAGTCATTTGCTCACTTTCTCTCTCTAAAACAAAGCGTATTAAGCTCTCAAGAGAAAACTTAATTACAACCCAATGTCTCTATCTTTTTCTCTTACTTTCTCTCTCTAAAAAAAAGTTTAATCCCTTAAAGGAGTAAAGTTCTTACAACACCACAACCATTGGATTTGATGCAATCCAACGACCCAAAATAAAAGAGAAAAAAATTAAATAAAAGTCCCACATGTGTGATTTGTTTTCACACATGTAACAGTTTTAGTCCCTCCTTGAAGATGAGAGTGTGGATTGAATGGTATTTAAGTATGAGCATTCTCATACTTTATGTTCTTAGAACAAAAGTGAAAGATGTGTGGTTAATGATGGGTTCTCTTTCCCATTTTGTGAACCACATATGTACATGTCATTTCTTCTATAGAGCCTTGGATCTCACCTCCCTCTCTCTACTTGTTGTTTCTTACTTTTTCTCATTAAGAATGCAACACTCTAGTGGTATACCGTGGGCTTCTTGCTCAGGTGGATTGACCTATGAATCGACAAAAAGTGGCCTTATCGTTTCATGTATCCTAAGGAAGTATTACCCTTTATATGACACCTTTTATGTTATTGAAGGAGAATAGATATCGTCTTCAAAAAACGCTATGCGTGCCCAAAAACAACGAGGTATTTTATTGTCAAAAAAAGGAAACATTGAGGTATTTATTCTATTCTTTGCCCCATGCTCACCCAATCTTTTTCCAACAATTCAAGATGATATATATGGGTGAAAAGAAGGATACTATATGCCTCCTTTGAAAATCATGAACCACAATTTTATTAGACTCGAGCGCTGTAATGAAATGAACTTCAAGAGATGGCAACAAAGCACTCTCTTTTCATTAATTAGTCTCAAAGTGGCTTATATAGTCATTGAATCTACTTCGGAATTGCTGCCACCTACTAAAAATTCCATGAAAGACCAAAATGAATATTACAAAGGATTGATAGAATCTCAATGCATCAGTTGCCACAACAAGAGAGTTATAAAAACTCCTTGAAACCAAATATCTCACAGAATAGTCCAGTAATATAAGGTTTCTCCTTTACAATTTTTCAGACTTTAAACTTATTTAAAACAAGCCAATTCTTTCTCTAGTATATGAATTGCAAAATGAACTTAAAAATTGTGGTAATCAATTAGTTTCATCTTTCCATGTTGGCACTATAATTAATAAGCTACCCCCATCTCAGAAAGAGTATCAAACGAAAATAAAGCATAAGAATGTTAACCTTGCTTTGATTCAACTTTAGAGGTATCTTTGAATTAAACAAAAGAGCAGACTTTGAGGAAAGAAAGATGAAAATATAGAATTTCAAACCATGGGAAACCTTGTTGAGCAAAAGAAAATGCTCAAAACAACAAGAAGTATTTCTTTCCTATGGTCAAGACTGATAATTCTAAGAGAAAAGTTTAAGTTTTACGTACCCCACATTTTTGGCACCCATTTCTCATGAGACCCTAGGAATCATAATATATTTGACGTATCGAGTTCCTATCTTTCCTATCCTCCATCCCCCTAAACCCCTTTGACCATGTATTTTTAACCCAAAGAAATAGTGAAATGACACCCTTTTAACAATTAATTAACCTCTCTGTCACTCTCTCAAAACACCGCCTCTCTCTCTCAAATACCCAAAACACGCCTCTCTCTCAAGTCAAAACATTGCCGCTCTCTCAAATAGCTTTCTACATCATTTCTCTCTCCTCTCTCTCTCTCTCTCTCTCTCTCTCTCTCAAGAGGGAGAGCTCACCTTCGCAATTGTAGACCACAAAAACATGACCATTTGGGTCAGTGGCCATAAGAGCAACGAGTATTAGAAAGTGGGTGACGGCCTGGGAGAGGCTTTCTTAGAATCTAGCCAAGAAGTCACCAGATTCTGACACTTTTGACGTGGAAAAGAGCATGCCCTTTTGGATATAATGGAGAGAGAGCATGGGTAGGTCAGAGACAGCGAGCTTGATTCTCCTGAAACTTGTGGGCTCAGAAAACTATGGTCCTTGAGAATGTAAAAATAGAGGGGTGGGGTCTCCATTGCTAAAAAATTGGTCAGAATTTTGAGCCATGAAATTTTTAGCGCCAGATTCCGGCAAGGGGAATAAAGGTCGATTGGTGAAACAATACAGGAGTTGGTTTTAGTGGAAAAAGCTATGGGTTATGAACCAGAGAAGCTTGAAATTTTCATAAAATCAAGTTGGGTGATCAGATGGTCTGAGAAGGGAGATGAGAGCTCTAGAGAGAGAGAGAAACCAGTAATGGGGTGCCCCAAAAATAGAAAAAAGTGGTGGTTTATAGTGAAATATAGAGAAACTAGATAGAGAGAGAGAGAATGTAATGGGACGACCAAAAACAAGCAATAATTTAGGGTTGGAAAGAGAAATACAGAGAATCAGAGAGAGAGAGAGAGAGACTTCTAATGGGGTGAGAGGAAAATAGAAAACATAATGGTTTGGATGAAATACAGATATAAATATGGAGAATCTAGAGAGAAACTCGTAATGGGTGACTAAAAAATAGCAAAAGTACTGATTTATGATGGAGAACCAGTGGCCAAAATGAGGGAAGTTGGATCGATCCTAGTAGTGGGGTGGCTGGAAAATTGAATAAAAGTGATGAATTTGCTAAAATATAGCCAAAAACACGAAGAAGCAACCAAATTCTAGCAATGGGGTGGCCAGAAAATGGCAAAAATATGCGACTTGGGTAAATAAACGGCACTAAATTTAGTAAATTCCTACGAAAGAGATGGGTTCTTGTGATGAATAGGGAGAGAGAGAGAGAGACGGAGAGGTTAATAGATTGTTAGGAGGGTATCATTTCACTATTTCTTTGGATAAAAAATACATGGTCAAAGGGGTCCAGGGGGTTGGAGGATAGAAAAGATAGAGACCCTTGCCGTCAAAAAGCTTCATATTCCTTGGGTCTCCTGAGAAATGGCTGCCAAAAATAAGGGGTACGAAGCAATTTTCCCTAATGCTAATGATCAAAGTCTAAGGCCAACAAAAATAAACGAAAATTTTCATTATATATGGAAAATTGGGACATTAATCAAGAGAATGTTGACACCAAAAAGGGCCTAAATGGCCTAGAAACCAAGCGAATATGACCACAGATAGACATTTTGTGGTAGTGATCACAAAAGTAAATACGAATGATAAAAGATCATAGATGTGGGTCTATACAGGCTATACGATAATAATGATATGTTGAGGACTTTGGTCAAGTGGGTGATGAAAATTCATTTCAACTTGAAACTAAGACTATGGCCAAATTCTTGGAAAAGGTATAATGGAACTATAGTTTAGTTTGGGCAGGGTTCTGACGTTGGAAAATATTTACTATGTACCAAATATAAAAAGAAAACTTGAGTGGGACTCTGTCCCTGAACAAAATTTGTCTCAAAATGGTTATTGAGGTCTAACAAACTCATTTTGACTAAAAATGACGTGTTTGTTGATAAAGGTTACTCCTACAATGCGATGTTTAAACTAGGTTTTTTTTTTGGGTAATTCAGTATGTTTAAACTTTTTTTGTTAATGTAATGTATAAGTCTCCTACTTATATTATGTCTTCTTGCAATGTGTGGCATGGTAAATTATGGCATGTTGACTTTGGTTCTATTAAATATTCAGTTATGCTAGGATTGATTTCTAATCGTGATTAATTTGTAATTAAACATGTTAAGTTTGTGCAGGAGTTAAAATAACTAGAGAACCATTCGTATCAGTAGAAAAAAGATGAAGAATACTTAAGATTTATACATAGTAATATGTGCAATATTTTATTATATTTATTGATGATTTTCCTAGATATGCTTATGTTTATTTGCTTAGAAATAAAATAAGGCTTTTGAAAAATTTAAAGTTTTCAAAGCAGAAGTGAAAAATCAACTTAGTAAGAAAATATTAAGAAGTGATAGGCGTGGAGAGTACGTACAAAATGATCTTAATGAATTTTATGAAGATAATGGTATTATTCATCAAGTTATTGTTCTATATATCCCTCAACAAAATGGGCAAGTAGAAAGAAAAAAATAAAACTTTGATAGAAATGGTGAATGCTATATTAATTTGTACTTCTTTGCTATTAAATTTATGGGGTGAAGCATGATTGTCATCATGCTCTATATTGAACAAAATTGAATATAAAAAGAATAATCGAACCCCTTATGAACCTTGGTTTGATAAAAAGTCGCTTTTAAATTTTCTTGAGGCACAAGGTTGCCTTGCATATGTTTGACTTCTAGATCTTAAAAGAAATCAATTATGTCCTAAACCCACCAAATGTGTGGTTGTAACATATTCACGAAATAATAGATCATATAGATTGTTTTATCTAAATTCTAAATTCTAAAACAATAACGAAATATAGAGATGTTGAATTTTTTGAAAATATCAATTGTAATATCGGATTAGATAAAACAAGTACTCTACCAATTGAAAATGATCATGAGGTTGATCAAACTATTGATGAAGAACCTAGAGAAAATAGCAGTGATGATGAGAAAATAGAACCCAGAAGAAGTAAAAGAATTAGAAGTGACCCATATTATAACTTTTCACCAAAGTTTTATATCTATCTAGTTACAGCCAATCATAATAATTCCATAACAATAGTCTCAAATATAGAGGAAGATCCTACATCATTAAGTAAAGCCTTAGCATCACGAGATGCAACTTTTTGAGGGAAGTTATCAATAGTGAAATGGAATCCATAACTACAAATAAAACTTGGAAATTTGTAGATCTTTTGCTTGTTAAAACCCGTAGGTTGTAAATGCATGTTTAAAAGAAAAAATATTGATGACGGTTCTATTAATAAATACAAGGTAAGATTAGTAGCCAAAATTTGAACAAGAAGAGGCCATTGATTATTTTGACACATGCACTTGTGGAATGAATTGCTACTATACAATTGTTTTTAGAAATAGCCTATATTAACCATCTAGTCATATATTAAATAGATGAAAAACTGATTTCTTGAATAATGACTTAGATGAAGAAATCTATATGGAACAACTCGAACAATTTGTTATGCTAGGTTACGAGAACAAAGTATGTAAATTAGTTAAATCTCTTTATGGACTTAAACAAGCACCAAAACAACGGCACAATAAACTCTTCAATGCGTGTATATAGTAAACAAAGAAATTCTTTATGTGCCATAATGTTATATGTAGACAACCTGCATATGTTTTGTACTAATCTGAAAATTTTGGAGGAAACTAAGAAAGTCCTCATATAGAACTTTGAGGTGAAGAATTCAGGAGAGGCTGATGTAATATTTAGTATCAAAATAATGAAAAAAAGAAAATGAGTTAATATTGACTCAATCTCACTACATAGAGAAAATACTCCATAAGCTTCAAGGTACTGATAGTAATGCATTTTCTACCTAATATTTCCTCTTATAAATTTAAAGAAAAATTAAGGAAGATGTGTATCTCAAATAGAATATACTTGAATGTATGCAATGAGGATCATGAGGCCTGACATTGCTTATGCAGTGGGTAAAGTTAGTAAATATTTAAGTTACCTTGGTATAAAGTATTAGGTTTCTATCTCTCAAGGATTAAGATATTTGAAAGGAACTATCAATTATAGAACAGATTATGTGAGCTATTTACAAGTGTTAGAAGGATATGGTGATGTCAATTAGAACAAGGAAATCCAAGATTCACAATCAACATCCTGATGTATTTTTGTATTAGTGTGAAGTGCAATATTGTGGGGTTCAAATAAATTAAAGTGTATCTCACATTCTACTATGGAGTCTGAATTACTGCTTTAGACTCTGCTGGTAAAGAGCTAGGATGACTAAATTACTTATTCGATGACATACCCCTATGGCCAGTACTATTAACTAGGGTCACAATATATTGTGATAATCATGCTACTATTGTGAGAATATGTAATGAAGTATATGAAAAATTGTACATGTTGTGCGAAGGCATTGTTGGGTGAATATGGCCATTAAAGGCCTTATGAGTGCTTGTAAAATGAAATGATTTAGTGAAACATGAACTCAGCGGGAGTGTGGTCCCTTGTAAACCATACTAAGTAAACGACGTTTGTTAATACCAGACTGAGCTTGACAAGCTACGCCAGTCAGTTAGGAAAAACATATGTTACCTAGGCATAGAAAACTATCTGATCAGGGTTCTAATAAGTCATCCCTTGATGAGGTAGGAGTATATCTGGATGAGTGAGCCGAGGGACTTGGTGACCCTTGTGTGTGATGGTGGCCTTTAAAGACAGGGGCCCACCACATGGCATGCATAATGATAGCTGTTTCGGAAAAGCGGGCCACATTTTAAGGTGAAGCTTATGCATGTGCGAGAGATACCCTTGTGCTCTATAGGAGCTGTAGTCGCATCAGGTTCAAGCAATCTTGGTACGTCTCTAGGGGAGAACCTGAAATCTACAAACTAGGACCCCTTGGTTTATTGGCCAGACTTTGGTTACCTACTAATGAGCCCCTGCATGGACCGTGGGTCATGGGAAACACTGGGTCGGTTTGATAAAGCTAGTGTGGACTGTAGTCCACAGTTGAAGGTGGAGTGCCTCAATGTTATTTATTTAATTCCTAAACCATATGGATCATTTTTCCATCTAATTAATTTAATTATGTTTGTTTTAATGATATATGATTTTTAGAATTACTATTTGATTTTTTCTAGATCTCTATTTTATTTATCAAATTTAGATTTATAAAGACGGCGATATTGATTTTAGATTGATTTAAATAATCAAATTTGATTTTATGGATTTCTAAAAATCATATTATTAATTTTAATAATTTTAATATTGCATGAGAGGCCCAATATGTGAATGGGCTCACCATTGGATGTGGGTGGGGCCCATGAAATCCCACCTAGGGTGGCACACCCTACTTAATGAAACTTTCCTTGTGTTAGTTCATGGGCTTGAAGAGAAAACTTTGAAGTGTTTTATAAGGATTTTGCCTGGAGAAAGCTTTCAAAGGATATTTTGGAAAGCATGAGAAGACTTGTATATAATTTTGGTAAGCACTATAGTATGAATGGAATTATTTTGTTTGATTTCTATTAATGGGAAAATGGTTTAAGAATAGGGGATAAAGGTTCTAGCACCTTCATTAATGTTGATGACCCATCTATGGAATAGATGGCTCAAATCTCTCACCCCACAAGTCACCCAAAGTCAATAGTTCTCATGTTCAATCTCACAAGAAGACGCAAGCCAAGGAAAACCTAAGAAACCCTAATCTTGTTCAAGCACTATAAAAAGGGGATTGACCCCTACCCAAATCTCTACACGTTATCTATAACACCTAATTCCCATCTCTCTCTCATATCCCACAAAAGGGGTACGCCCCACTTAGAATCTCTCTCTCTCTCTCTCTCTCTCTCTCTCTCTCTCTCAAGAGACCCAAAGGGGTACACCCTACTATCTCATCTTTGATATCTCTCACATGGTGGTTCTCTCATCTCTCTTATAAACTCTCATCTCTCATTGGGTTTTAGACTGTAGGGTTGTGGTAGAAAGGAAAATTATTTCTCTCAAACTAGGTGGCTAAGGGGATTCACATAAGGGTTTGAGATTTGTGATAAAGGAGTTCATAAGTCCATTAGAGGGTTTAGCCTAAACTTGCCTTCCCGGTTGAGATTGAAGGTTGATCGTTGATCTCGTACCATCGGATGAAGGTGACTTGGTGTAATAAGCCCGGTTAAGGTAATATCCAGTATTCTTTTTTTGTTTCTTGTCATATTTAACTATATTGTCTTTATATTCCCAAGCATAAGAATTGTGGATATTTTCTTTGTTTAAAGAAAATTGGTTTAATGACATCAAGGTTTTTAAAATCTTGGATTTATTAGTTTTATTTTCTTTGAAGCAAGACTTATTGTAATAAGACTAATTGTAAGTGATCTTTCCAAAAAGAAAAGAAAACGGGTGAAAAGAAGAAAAGTAAAAAAAATAATATATCCCCCGGCAATATCGTATTACTCTTTCTTTCAAGTATAACTCTATTAAAATGATGAAGTGATTATTATATAATATATAAGATCAAAGAAAAATTTGACTAATCTTTTAAAAGGTCTTCCAAGGGATGACATTAGTAAGGTGTCAAAAAGTGTGGGCTAAATTCCATAAAGTAATAATCGATAATGGAAACTCAATGTAGTCTTTTGTAACCTAAAAACTTTAGGTTCAATGTGGTAATAGCAAACCGTACGAATGATTAGTTTTGTCACTAGGTATCCAAATATTATAAGAACCGATTCTAAAGAAATCTATATGATGGATTACTCTAGTGATGACCTGTATGTTAGTCAGTTGAGTTATAAGTATTAATGTTGTCTGTGGACTGTTTATAAATAATACTATTTTATGTACAGAGCACTCTTGATGGATACTCCTATATAACTGTGGAAGTAAGGCTGTTTCTTATGAGATGGGCCTTATCTCGAGGGCACTTATGAAATTTGGATATAAGTACAAGGCTCAAAACTTTGATGGCAGCAAAAAGACACTAGAGCTAGATATTATTTGTGAGTTATACTACCAATCTATTAGATAAGCAACTTGATTTCAAACTATATGCTACCATGATACTTGATAGACTTTGTCGTATATACTCTAAGTGAATGTTCAAATTGAAAGATTCCTTCATGGTAAGAAAATAATATATGTTTTCATTTGTTTTCCATGACACTTTGAAAAAGTGGAGGAAATATTAGTTTTAGCTTTATAATCTACTTTGGTGTATTTCAAAATGATATAGTGTTTTGTGTTATTCTCCTAAGTTTTAAATTTTGATGAGAGATAAAAGAATAAGTTTTAGTCCCACATTGAAGAGAAATATCTAGACTGAGTGGTATTTAAGTGTGAGTGTTCTTATGCTTTATGTCTTTAGAACAAAAGTGAGAGTGATGATGCATGTACGGAACATGCAAAGTGTGCAACATGCTTGCGGATGTGCGTGTGCGATGGTACTTGATGGTACACTTTGCACTTCACACGATGGCATCAGCACATAAGGCAGCCCTTGCCTGAGCAAGTGTGTTGGTGGCTCGAGGCTCGATCTATGTTTACAAGTCATAACTTGCGCTCGCACATGTGCATGGAGACAAGCGAGAATTACACATGTGGGACATCCAACGGTAACTAGTCATTCAAGACATAGGGTGCAATTGGCATACAGATGCATCCATAACAGTAGAGGTAAGGTACACCTTCAAATTTTACCATGGTATATAATTTTGATGTAAAATGTTATTAAGATTATTTAAAAATCTATTTTTATATCTATTTATAAAATCTTAAATTTAAAAAATGGTTAAAATCAAGTAGGTCTATAAACATATAAAAATCTTGAAAATGGATGGTGTAGATAATATGTTGTAAAATGCACTATTTATGAGATTTAAAATCTTTTTATTTTTCATGGTCATACATCTCGATGTCGAGATGATCAATCAAAGGGTTTTTCAACATTAAAACTACCTTTTCGGATTGATTTTTGAGGTGCAATTGTAGCAATAGAGGTAAGGTTGCAACCTTATATAACTTTTTTCCCAAGACATGTGCACATCTAACTATTCACTTTCGTTGGGAGTAAAGGGCGGTGCATGTTACAACTTGCATGTGATGTAATAGTATGAAACTATTCACTTGAACTATGAATTCGCAGCCACACAGTTCTATACAATAGGTTCTTTTTTCATTTTTTGAACCACTTATGTGTACACCATTTCTTCCACAAAGCCTTCGATCTCGTCCCTCTTTCTCTATTCGCACTTTCTCTCACAAAAAATACAACACTCTAGTGCCCTACAGTGGGCTTTAGCTCAGGTGAATAGAGCTTTGAAGCAACAAAAAGATACCTTCTCTTTTCCTATGCCCTGAGGACAAATTGACCTTCTTATGCACACCTTTTACAATATTAAGAGGAAAAAATATCATCTTGAAATGGCACTATGCGTATCGAAAACAATAAGGAATTTGTTTCAAAGTTTGCCCTTTTTCACCCAATTTTTTCCAGCATCCTTGACAGGTTGTTTTTAGACGAGATTTAGGAGATAACGCAAGGCTACATATCACCTTCAGAGATTAGAGGGAATAAAAAATTGATAGGTGGTTAGCTAGAGTAGATAGTCCGTCTAATGACTTATTATTTCTTTCTTATTAATGGAGTCTTGTACATAACCTCAATTTTAAATAGCATCACGACCTCATCACTTGTACATCTATTTTAAAATATAGTGAAATGAATACCTATTTACAATGCATATCGGGATGATCTCATGATGAAGATCGACCAGATCTGAACCATAAACTGATTTGTTTTTTTAAGAGTAATAGAGAGTGGGGACAATCAAATTCTAATCTAAGGCCATATCTACTCATAAATCAGTAGATCTGCTCTCAGATCAGTGACAAAACTAGCATTGATCCAAAATACGAAATACTACATAAAATGCAATAAAATTGATTTAATTCTAATAAAAAATAAAAAAATAAAAAGAAGTGCAAGAAAAAGTAAAATATACCAGACATGACCAGTTGGCCCAGGACCCCAGAGGCTTCGAAGCCTCTCCTGTATCAGTACCAACTGAGTCTATGTTGTATGTCCTATTTGTTTCTCTTCTGGTTTTGACCAGGCCTTGGCTTGGTTGGATGGCTGTTTTAACCTAAGAGCTGCAGGTTTCTTGGCATAAAGCTAAGGTTTCCCTAGATCTAAGGCTTTCTTAGGGTCTTTTTTTGTATCTTTAAGTCTCAGGTTTTTCTTGGCATACAAGCTATTAAGGTCTGACACTAAAAGAGGCATGTTAATATTTTTTTATAGACTCAACAGGGGTGTAGAATGGATAATTACTAAAAACGACAAAATTTGTCAGGATATTGAATCATAGGATGGGGACCATAGATTACGGTGTTTTATGGTTCAGGGATCTTATGGAATAGTATGGTCCTAAGGGTTATCTAAGTTTTTAAAAAACCATTGAATTTGCCAATTTTCAAAATGGGATGTCTACAATAAAATAAAAAATTAAAGAAAAAAAAAAAGAAACAGAAACCAAATGCCCATGAAAATCAACTAATTATTATTAATTCATTAAGTTAGTCCTTTGGTTCAACTGGATCAATGAGGTCCTTTGTTGTTAATTCATTAAGTTAGTCCTTTGGTTCAACTGGATCAATGAGGTCATGGATTCGAACCTCCTTGATCTTGTAAAGGAATCTATGCAAACTAAACCAGCTGCATTTAGGATTTAAGAAGCTTACTTTGTGTATGATTTTAAATTTCCATTACACAACTTGTAACATGCTATTGAAAGGGACGTCTTGAACATTATTACATCAAAAAACTGAGCATTAGGCATTGGCTGATTGTGATCAAGGATGTGATATTAATTAATTCATAAACTATGGAAATTAAAAGATGTATGTAGGTCATCACCTTGGACTTAACTTCACCATGGATATTTTTTTTATTTCTTCTTGGGGCTACATCAGTGAGAATTTGTGTTACAACCGTCTTATGGGGGTTTTGGCTGCATCACATGAAAGTAGTAGAGACAAGAAATCAGGGGCTCCAGCCCTCATTGTAGTGGTTGTTGAAAGTGTCGCAGCTTGCTTTGTTAGGCAATATGCTACCATGTTGGACTCTCATTACCCATGAGACATTACCCAATTGAGGCTGGTGTCGGAAAGCATACCAGTTAATGGCAATGGTATGCAATCTCTATGGGGGCTTGTATTGACCATGGAACGTCTCGATGAGGATCTAGAAATCACTCTCAACGTACAAGGGTGAGCAGTGCAACTAAATGGCCATTTCCATTCTTGATACCAAGGCTCTCAATTCAGCAACCTTGTTAAATGTAGTTTCGAGAGGCTTTGTAATGAGGCTATCTCTGAGGATACCCCCAGTACCCACACCTCCAGCGTTCTACAAGGAAGCCATCATCAATGTTAAGTTTGAAATTTTTGGAGGATGAGGGGACCACAAAACCCACTCAATAGGTGCAGGCCTCTGCACATTCCATGGAATCCAAAGATTGTAACCAATGGTACTTTATGAAGGGTGGAAACACCAACATTTGGCAATGGTGAGCTCTTTCACATAAAGAGCAATGCGATTGAATAAATCCTGCCTGGAGGATTTAAAATACATTTGTTCCGTTCCTTCCATAAGAACCAAATTGTAGTGGTGAAAAGAGCATTTCATATGTTCTTCAGGCCTATGGATTTGAAATGCTATTTTAACCACATGTTATACATAAAAGGGGCGAAATGCTTTGGTGTAATTAGCTTAACATCATGACATGCAGGAGATCTGAACATAGTCTGCGAAAAAGCATATTGGAATAATAAGTAGGCCCTACTTTCCTTTGCCTGGAGGCGGACGGGACATCTGCAGAACGAAGAAGTCCCCATGGATTCTAAAAAGGACATAGTAAATCTCCTTGGATTGTAAAAGGGACATAGTGAGAAAGTGATGGTGGAGAGAGAGTCAGGAAAACCATTTGACCCTTGGGTGACAGGCGAGGACCAAAGAGGTCTAAAAGACATGTATTTTTTCTAATCTACTTATCTTTTGGTAATCCTTTTGTTTTAAAAAAGATATCCAATTATACTCTTTGAAACTTAAATTAGTTCCTGTCAAATAAATGAACATCTGCACAAAGATGTGCGCAATTATGAATATCATTGGGGATTAATGCACTAATTGTGGTGGTAAGGATATCAAGATAGCAAACAATTGGAACCTACCAAAAAAGGATACCAAACAATTGGGTCCCAATGATCACAAATGTCTGTCTACATACTTTAGTACGTCACTTCACTAAAACTATTAGCACCCGTCTTAAATATAAGAAATTTAATCATGGATGACTTATATTGCCTCCAATTACAAATACGATGGTTGGTCTTCTACTCAAAAGTATTGAATTTGCAAGTTGATATTGCAACCCAATCAAACAGCATTATATAAGCAAAGAAATGATTCCCAGGGTTAGGGTTTTTAGATTTTAAAATTAAAGGACACATAACGTTGGCAAGAACGTCAGCCCATCATTGCCTTGGCTCTTCTCCAAAATTGGAATGAACATCTATGGATAAAAGCAATGATAACATATTTGTCCAAAAAGACATTAGTGTACAATTAAATAAAAAACTTGGTAAGTACTAACACTTCAATATCTCAATGATATTCATAATTGCTTGGTGGCGAGACTTTTAAGGTTGGTTCATGAGGAATTTCTCTCTAACGGCACGTTTGGTTTGCATGAAAGTATTTCTAAGGAAATAATTTCACGTAAAAAAATTCTTTCATTTAGTTAGGAATGAGAATATTTTTACACCAATTAACTATTAAATGGTGCGAAAAGATGTACTAGGAACACTAAATGTGAAAATATTCCCATACATAACTACATGAAAGAATCTTTTCACGTGAAGCTATTTTTCAAGAAATATTCTTACGCAAACCAAACATGGAACATAGATATTTTTTAACAATTAGCTTAATACCTTGCAAAGTACAATGTCTATTTCCTAGAAAAAACAGCTATAACAGTGAATATTTTCACTTTCCTTCGGCCGGTTTCCCCTTAAACAAACATGAAAAAGCCGCCTGGTCATTGATAATTTCTCTCACACAAAAAAACAATGAGCGCTAAATTTGAAGGATAGCAAAAATTAAAGGTATATGCAATATTTGCATGTGTCATGTTATTTTCCTTTTTTGTTTTTTGCTATTTACAAAACCAAATTAAATCCTATAGAAATGTAGTAAACTTTGAAGGGAAATATCCATATATCAAGATGGAGCGCGAGCTAATTTCCTTTTGGAAAAATATAGAAAGTGACCGTTTGCTTTTGGTACAAGAAGGTTACAATCATTCTTGTCCATCAAATTTCAAACCAGATGTCGTAATGTATTATTGATTGAGTTCAAAATCCAAAAAAAAAAATCTCACATTTCATGACACAACTCAAGCTTTCCAATTTGAAATCTACCAGTTAGAGGTATTTGTGACCTCTTGTAACAAAGATAAATGATCTCATAGTATACAATATATTTTTTTAAAAAAAAATATCAAGTATTTTGGGAAAATATGCTTCGGTTACTGTTTTTTTATCTTGCATATTCTGAAAGAAGGGGAAAAATAATGGACTCATTCAAATTTTAATAATTAATAACAAGAAATAGGAAAATTTTATATAAGGTTGCAACTTTAAATTGTAGAATTAAGGTGCATCTTAAAAATCCATTGAAAAAGGCTATTTTAATGTTGAAAAACCATCTAATTGATCATCTGGACAATGAGATATATAAATATGAAAAAAACAAGATTTCAAGTTCTAAAAATAATATATCTTACCGAACATTATTTGGATTGTCCATTTTAAAGATTTTTATATGTTTATAGATGTATTTGATTTGAATTAATTTTTAAGTTTAGAATTTTATAATTCGAGATGAAATAGATTCTAAGAATTTTTGTCACCAATGAATATTAATAAGATTTGAGGAAAGAATAAAATTATAAGAAAAGATAGGACCCCCACATTCGCCGGAGGAAAAGACAAAGAGAAGCCACCGGCCATACATTGCAAGGCCAGGTCGGATTCAAGAGCTGAAGAGCGAGAGGACAAATTTCTCAAAAAAAATAAAAATAAATAAATAAACTTGAAATTCAGGTGACGTATCGACCTGATATACGGCAATCATTAACGATATGATACGTCATCAAGTGGTCCTAATGATGTCATCACATCGGGATCAGTTCCCGTTTCTAAATTTTTCCAGCACGTGATATTCGTTACACGTGTCAGTTTGTCAGTTTGTGAGTGGCTATTAATGTCTTCAACGGTCCAGATTCCTTGGTCTAGTCGATTAGTGAAGATTGAAGGTGGGGCTTCTGGTTGCGGAGAATCTGGACCGTCCAATCACGACAATGACCCTTCTTTGAGTTTAAATCACCGTGTTTGACAGGTCATTCTGCACCGTATTAAGTATTAATACAATAGAGCCATGTGAAATCCAATTTACAAGCTTAAATTCAGTTTAAATTCAAAGTCATGGTGACGATTCTTTGGAAATGAAAGTGGTTTCTCATTAAACATAAAATAGATGGGTCATGGATTGAAATCTGTGCATGTTAGAGAAAAAAAAAAAAAAAAAGAGGAATGGCGTTGCTTCTATGAAGGGAGAGAGTCATAAAGCGTGGAGAATTGGTGTTGAAGCTAGGGGTAGCAAAGGACTCGGACCCCACCTGGACTTGCCGGGTCTATCCGGTATGGGTCCGGGTATAGGTTTAACATTTGGACTCGACGGGTCGGGTCTGGGTTCAGAATTTAAATTTGAACACTATTTATGTCTAAATCCGAATCCGTTTGAACATGATCATAAACTATTGGAGATAAAATACTTAAAATCTAATGACAGATAATTGTGATCTAGTAAATAAATAAATAAAATCATAATGAGGGTGGCAATAAACCCGACGTGACCCAAGACTCAATGGGTACATGTATGGTCCAACTTTTGGACCCGAGAGAGACGGTGCACCTGAGAGAGGTGAAGAAATGGTGGTACAGTGGAGAGAGAGGAGAGAGAGAGAGGAGTACTGGAAGCGTGTAGAAAACAAAAGGGCTGGATGCAATGCGAACAGGTCCAACTGTGAATAGTGACTCTTCCTTTGTAGAACTAACCCTATCCTGAGGATAGACACCTACAATTCGCTGTGCAATCCCTCCAAAGGAAAGTACCTTTTTCCTATTTCTCTTTTTTTTTTTTTTTTTTTTTTTTTTTTTTTTTTTTTTTTTTTTTTTTTTTTTTTTTTTTTAACGATAACATAAAATTTCCATTAACAAAGGTGAAAAAAAAGACAATGTGTATAAACAAAAAAAATAAGATCACGGAAAAAAAATGACTAACAAAAAGAGTGGGGCAGACAAAAGAGTGGGGCATTACATTGGCCGCCTTGTGCGTTCTATCTCTTCTCTCTCTATGAGCATGTGGCTTCTTTATCTTTCTCTCTCTAGAACACGCACATATATAAACACGTAACATGATTAGGGGTCCTCACAATATTGCAAAAAAGAAAATAACAAGGACAGTGAATCCCTTGACATGTAATGGGTACATTTGTAATATCTATAAATTGGTAGTTCAGTCATTTTCCAGCAGTACCGATCGTCCACCAACACGATACATGCGCATGCATGAGTAGAATGAATGCATGGCCATACATTTCATATTTTAGGGTTTTGAGATGAGTTGGTTCATGAATGATGCTTGCAATATAATGTCCCTGTCTATAATATATAGCCCTTTTGTCTCTTTGTATTTATGTACTTGATAGGAACCACGCACCCACACCCAATTTTGGGACCAGGACTCGCCATGCTATGGATCATGTGTGACCACTTTTTTCACCATTGTAGAGAGAGAGGGGGGGGGGGGGAATTTCCTTGAGAGAGAGAAAGAGACCATTTCTTTCTCTTTTGTGTTTCCCTTTTCTAGGGTCAGTTTCATCCAATTCTTTTATGGGTGCGGTTTGTATAGAGTCGACGCTTTAAACAATCAAATTAAAGTCCACCTTCAAATAGTATCGATAATATTGGACATCTTTGTGATAGCCTTAAATATGGTTCTAAACACCTTCAAATAGAGCCCACCTTCAATATGGTTTCAATATTAAAAATCTTTGTGATAGTCTTAAAATATATTTTCATCTTCAATTACAAAATTTAAAGCTTTAAAATAGTATAGATCAAGTAGATCTATGAAAACTTAAAAATCTTGAAACTTGACGGTCCAAAATGCAATATTTTCGAAACTTGAAATCCATTTTTTTCTCATGTCCATTCATCGTGATGTCGAGATGATCAATTTGAGAATATTTGGGCATCAAAACAATTTCTTCTAGTGAGAACTAATTTGATTGTTTAGAGTATGGGCTCCATATAAACATTTCTTTAAACAATCAAATTTGAGCCGACCTTCAAATAGTGTCGAGAAATATGATTTCAATATTGAAAATCTGTGATACCATAAAATATTTTTTCATCTTTAATTATAAAATTTATAACCGAGACGCGCACAAAAAGAGAAACTCAAAATACAAAAGAGTTTAATTAATAATTGAGAAAAAATATGAGAATTACCGGAAGAAAAAGCATAATAAGAACGAGCGTATGAGATAAAGAGTTAGAGAGAGAGAGTGTGTGAGACTGAGAATGTGTAGGCGTGTTAATTGGCGTGAGTTGTAGTAAAGATGGTCCACGCCGCTCTGCCTAGAGCCAACTGTGAGCGGCGTTTTGAAATTTATGAGGTAGTGGTGGGGAAAGCAAATTGTGCAGTTGCTTTTGTTGTTAGTGCGTAGGCGCTTTAGAGAGAGAAAGAAAACGATGATGAGAGAGAGGAGAGCATATTTGGATCCGATGGGCCCCACCATCAACCTGGAGAGAAAGGCACGCATGCACCTACAAATAATTCATAATAGATACAAAGCATGGGTTATGTATGCATGTATCTGATATCGCTAGTGTTTTCTTGTCAAGGGTTGTATAAAATATGTTCAAATGTAACATTTTTCGATGCTCAATAAAACGGATAGGGGCCGATATCCCCACTGATTCAGCTAAAACAAAAATTAATCCGATAAAGGCAGAAGGCAACGTGGTCGCACAGAGAGTAGAGAGAGAGAGAGGTTGCAATACTTTTGTGTGATTGCTCAAGTACAGTGCAAGTCGCCCATACCCAATATTGTATTGGACCAAGTTGTGTTGTGTGCATGCTAGAGAGAGCACATGCTAGAGAGGGAAAGAGACAGATGCATGCCTTAATATTGGCATTTCTTGCCTCTATAGGGTCTATTGGCTTTTCCTTCGTTCACTTCTCTCTTTACAACCCTCTCCCTTATAAGTTTGATCATTAATCGATGGTATAAAATTAAGATTAAATTATATTTAAAGAATATATTAATTGCCAAGCTTGCATTTCTACACTATGCAGGCTGGCCGCATAAAAACGGCATCCCTCTGGTTATTCCTTGCTTTTAGATCTCTCTCTAGATTTTTTTATTTTTTATTTACTTAATAAAGCCTTTCTCTAGGGTCTTTTTACATGTTGTAATCCATCCCTAGGGTTTCCTTGATACTTCCCTCTTCCCATGGTTTTCTTTTGGATTAAATATCTCTATCTCTCTATAGCAAATTACTTTCATATGGGGTTTTCCTTGATCTGCTACCCTCTCAGTGTAGAGTTACGGCCATTAGCGCACTCTCTCTCTAGGGCTACCTTTGTATGGTACAACCTTTCCATACTCTCTCTCTCTCTCTAAAAATATTCTTGTTACGGAGGGAGCAAATTTACTTGTTTTTAATGTGAATGGGATCAAAGCTGTGCATGTGTACTTTAAGCAGTCATATTTTGAGGCCCACATCGCCGTTCTTTGTGATTCCCAACAAAATACTTGCTGTTACCTTGGTGATGAAGATAACGATAAGGCTCCCCTCATATGTTTTATACATCACATTAAATATCGACCCTTTTATATCTACGGAAAAATGAAAATGATGTGTCGTCTCGTGAGAGAGCCAGAGTTCCAAGCAATTGAAAAAAAAAGAAAGAGGCAGAGGTTGGCAGAAATAACTTTTCCAATAACAAGAATTGAGATAAGTAGACCATTAATCGCTGTTAGAAAGAGGTCACAATCACTTCTGACAGTTGCATACGAAAGTGAGCGGTTTCGGGTTTACTATCGAATTTGATAATTTTTTATTTTAAAAGTTTGAGTCTTATTAGGGACACACTTATAACCTCTTTATTTGAAATTTGATAGATAAGAGTGAATATAATTTTTTTGTACTAAAAATAAATAATCTTTTCATATACTTTTTCTTTTTAAGTTGTAAAAATTAGGTGATGCTAATTTAATTTACTTATCAATTGCTTGAATCCTTAAATCTTGGAATTTTTCTTCATAATGTAGTTATTTTTTAGGACTTGAAAATCTATTTTTTTTCTTTCATATCGGTGAATCGTGATATTGAGATTATCAATGAAGGTATTTCGACAATAACACAACATTTTCAAATGAATTTTTGAGGTACACCTTACTGCATAATGTTATACAAACTTCAATAAAACAACATTTTCAAATGTTGTAAAAACTGTTTCTCACGTAATAATGTATTATTACATATTTCTCTACTGCTACTGTTTGGCCCTCTCTCTATATATAAATATAAACAGCAAAGACGCGTGATTGAGGCGCACCCATGCGTACTCCATAACGAAAGTACTTGCCAGTACTTACCCTGCATAACATTAGCACGAGTTTCACATCTCCCAAAAACAAGATCCAAATTCACCACGAATTATATGTCTTTAGAATTAGTTGAGAAGCATGCTCCCTCGGATTCAAAATTTATACTCACCAAATCCAGCAAATATCTTAATTTCGACCCCCACATAGAGGAAAATGGCCTGCCCTATCCAAATAAGTAAAGCCTCCTCTCATAACTCAATTGGAAATTGCAATTCAAGCATTAGAAAACCTTAACATCAATCATTTTATCTTAAACATCATGGTGTGCAAAAAAAAAAAACAAATTTCAAACTCTAAAAGTAATTTGTATTATAAGAAATTATTTAGACCTTCTATTTTGGCCTAAAAATAAATGTTCATAGATCTGCAAGATCTGTACCAGTTTTTTAGTTTCGAATTTCATTGGCGGTTTTAAAAATTGATTTTACAGCCATCATGGAGATTTTGGAGATTTTTGTTGCCGAATGTGCTTTTCCAACAAGTATTTGAGGTGAAGCTTTATTATATTTTCATAAAGCCTAGGCCTTATCGAAATCTCATCCCCAAATAAATTGTAGATACAGTTCACTCATTCACAATGGTCACAAACTCGGCCAGTCCAACCGAAACTGGCAAGTCAAACTAGAACCGGACACTAGCCAATCCAATTTTGGTGGTTCGGCCAGGTATTTAAAAAAATTTTAAAAGAATATATAAAATCTAAAAAAATAAGGTATTTATCTGCAATGTGTTTTTTAGTATTTTTTTTCATTTTGGCAAAGATTGAGAAGGTTTTTTGGCCTTGAATACTAATTTTTACATTTTCCCGTATTTTTTAGAGAATTTCAAAAATACTCCTAGGCACTAATCAATTTTTAAAATCCATTTCTTTCATTGCTTTTCAACTTCATGGGGATGTGCTTAATTTAATCATGCTTTAAATATACTTTACATATTTTTCGAATTTTTTATATTTATTGTATTTTTTAAACGCTTTTTGAACTGGTTGGGACCTACATAGTTAGGTCGGTTGAACAAGCAGATTTGCCAGTTTCTCGAACCCAACCCTTGGCTGGTTTCTGAGGCCAGTTTAATTTTTTGAACATTGCTTATGCAAGCTATAACCTAAAGTTAGCAATGTTGATGACACTTGTAGCCAATATTTTAAAATAGGATTGTGTATTATGATGCTATATATGTTTGGTACAAGGAGGTCAAAATCATTTTTAGCCATTGGATGTGAAATCCAGTAGATAAAAGTATGCAACCACATCTAAAAATTTTTGGACTTTGTGCCTAAACAATGACATATCCTCAATGGCCTGATTTCAATTCTAATGCTTAATGATGATTGTGTCATCCTTGTATCAAAAGTAAATGTGCAGTTGGCATACGGATGCATCCGTAGTTGTAGAGGAAGGTGCACCTTGAAATTTTATCATGGTATATAATTTTGATGTAAAATTTTCTTAAGATTATCTCAATATCTATTTTTATATCTAATTATAAAATTTCAAATTTCAAAAATAGTTAAAATCAAGTAGATCTATAAACATATGAAAATAGACGGTGTAGATAATATGCTGTAAAATTCACTATTTCTGAGACTTAAATTTTTTTTTATTTTTCATGGTCATATATCTCGATGTCGAGATGATCAATCAAAAGGTTTTTCAAGCAACCTTATATAAACTTTTTCCCAAAAGTAAATGGTCTCATTGTGTATATTTCTCTTAAAAATGAGAATTGAAGTTTAGCTCGGTTACTTGAAAATTCTAGTTGGATCAGTGGATCCGAGTTGAATTTTCCTATTGAAGCTGATCACCGGATCCTAGTCGAATTGTCCCATTTCAAAGAAAAAAAAATCTATACAAATATCTGTAATAAAATTTTTAATAATTCACCGGATCCTAGTCGAATTGTCCCACTTCAAAGAAAAAAAATCTATACAAAAATAAGTAATAAAATTTTTAATAATTCAAGAATTTGCTAAAATAAATTGAAATCTGATATCGATGGAATTTTCAATCAAATATTAATTTTGGAACCGTTTTTAAATAATAAAAAATCTCATTTAAATCATATTCAAACTTTGATTTTCTACTATTTAATTAATTTTTGAATAATTGAAATCAGTTTCAAAAATTGAATTTGATTTCCTTTTAGAAATTTATATTGTGAAATGGTCCACTTGAAAGTATTTGTTTTGTGGATAAAAATATTTTTCGCAAAATCGTCCGATCTAACCGCTAACAGCCCGGTTAGATCGGAAGGTTTTGGGAGGTTTGGTTGATCATCCAGTATTTTAAAAAAAAAAAAATCAAAAAAATATATATAAATTCTAAAAAATAAGGAATTTGATTTGTAATGCATTTTTAAATATTATTTACAATATGGTAAAGATTAAAAATTATTTTGATCATTAACAGTCACTTTTATATTTTCCCATTTTTTTTAGAAAATTTTTAAAATGGCCCTTGAAAAATATAGTTAAAATCCAGTTTTTCATTAATTTTCAACTTCATTTGAATGTGTTTTTTTTTAATAATTCTTTATATGCTTTTTATACTTTTGTAGAATTTTTTTTTTGTATTTTTTTATTTTACACTTTTTTGACCACTCGGGACATGTTCGGTTAGAGCAGTTAAATCGACCGGTTTGCCGGTTAAGCTGGTTAAACGGCTTCCAGGCCCATATATAGTTAACCATTCCGGTTTGATTTTGGGAACACTCGATAAAAACTATGATCCGAGCTCAACATGAAAAAAAACTTAAATTTCAAACTTTTCATTTCGTAATATTTGGCTGTCCAGTCAAAAAATTAATGAATATATCAACAACGGCGTTATGCACATGATCAAGTACGAGGCAGAAAGTCAAAATATAAGGTTGGGTGAAAAAGAACAAAGAGTGTGACCAAGGGGTGCAATTCCATCATAAGTATAGGAAAGGTAAGAGATACAATCACCATCCGATAGAAATCCTACCATATGTAGGGTCAAGATTGGATTTAAAAAATAGAACAATTAGATTAGGTTTATTGGTTATACCTCTTAGGCTTCTGGATATATGTAACATTGTATGGGAAGTTTCATGTGTGGTATGGGAGTCCTAAATTTATATATATATGGAATGGGAGAGAAATTAGCATCTGTAAAAAGAGATAAAAAATTGAGTTATTGTAAGCCTTTTGGTGGGCAAATCTAGAGAGAGTGAGATCCCATTTTAAGGCTAGTTATGCTTGCATGATGCTTTTGATCAGGGGAAGAGAAATTTACCGAGCCTCATGGTGAAGTCTCTGACTCCATTTTCACCGAAAGGTAGGAGCTTAAATCCCCATTAACATACCAATTTTTACTTACCAAAAAAAAAAAAAAAAGAAGAGAAATCTGCTATACCTGTGAATGTAACTCCTTCAGGAGAACCACATAAGCCATTTTGTGTTCTTTTAGTGTGTTTGCCTTCATACTTTATGTTTCATGCTCAAAATACGCGTTGTACTCACTAATTTCTTGCTAGCTATTTCTTGAATTCTAACAAGTGGTATTACAATATATTGTTTAGTACAAGACTTGAGTTTGTGCATTTTGTTAAAGAAAATTACATGGAAAAATATGATAGCGAGCACAATCTTTTACAATAATAACGACAAAAGGATTTACTTGACAAAAATGAAGAAATAAGAAAGTTATCTAGTGGTTGTTGGCATGATGAGCATAATTTTGCTATCAATTTGGAAATTGTTAGAAAAGGTGATAGTAAAGTCACCACCCACTAAAATACTATCATAACTATAGTTAAGATTGGGTAATGAAAATAGAAGTCCAACTAGATTAAGATTCTAAGTTATATTTCTTAGGTTTTGAGATAATCTGATGTGGGGTTAATATTCTATATGTAGGGAATGAGAAAAAATATATGTGTCCAATTTGGGGTTACCATAGGGAAGATGTGGCTTCTACTAAAGAGAGATGCGTAGTCCTCGGCCATAAAGAGGCAAAGCCTCCACATAGAGAGAAAGTGTGTTTCCTGGATAGAGAAATATTGTGATGGTTCCTATTTAAAGTAGTGAGAGATACATTTTTTGTAGAGAAGTGATTATAATGGAGATTTTAGGTAGTATCCCTATTTTAGTGAGAAAAAACCTATGTTGCTCTCTGGGTTCTCTCTTGGGACACTAGTTTAAGTATGGAATAGAGAAGACAAATCAGCAGGAGAAGTCGTTTTGGAAAGCAGGTCTAAAAGAATTGCTCATGTTGGTTTTTGTTAGGGATGAAGATGTAACTCTATGGCCTGCTATTGATATAATGGATTTTACATTACCACGACCATGGATGTAACTTCTTTATGGTGAACGACGTAAACATTTTCTCCATGTGTTTTCTAGTTTATTTCTTGTGCTTGGTTTATAGTGATACTCTCATCAATTTTGTTTGTAGCAAATTAAGTATATAATATTAAGTATATAATCATGGCACGATATAACTTTTGCGGTTCATGTTTCTACATCTAAGAGGGTTCTCACATCCCAACAATTAAGACCCTGGTGGAACTCCCTAGCAACCCCTTAGCGGATCTGATAGGGTCTTCAAGCACTAAAATCATTGAACCAGTCAAAACTGTTGCCTAGTGCAGCCGGCCAGTTTTTTCCGTTTTTTAGCTTTTTCTTGTCTATTTTTTGAACAATTTAACCTAGTTCTTGCTTCACCTTTAGAAGCGTTGTTTTTGTATTATTTATTTATTTATTGTACTTCTGTTTTCACTTTCCACCTCACCCACAGCCATATTTGTAGTCCCTAGGTTTGAGCCAAAAAATTCGGACTCTTTCTGAAAATTATTCACATTTTTTGAGGGAAAAAACTGTGGCATTATGTTATGTGGCTAGCTGCATTTCACTATTTTGTAGCCAAAAACCATGATCAATGAATTCGTAAATCGAAATCATAGTTTCCTTTTGCTTTTGGGGAATTGTAAAATGTTTTTCCCACCTTAAATCATATTTAAGAAGTCCTTGAATTTTGTACACTTATTCAACAAGCTAGCAATCCGCCTCAAATAAATTTCTACTGGACCAATCCCAATAACACTAGATTCTGTAAATCAAATGCGGAAATTGTCCGATTTTCTAAAAATTGGATAATCATAATTTCAGGCAAAAATCGGTCCGATACCACTTGGCCAATTCGGTCGGATTCCAAGCGATTCTAGTTAGCCCTAGGCGATACAAACCGACGATTTTGAGAACCTGATCTAGACTCAAAATTATATTATCCATTGGAAACAAAATGTACCTGACGACAACCTAAAATGAAAATTTCCAATTCTGAAATGGAAAAAGAAAAAAAAACAAAAAAAAAGACACTGCCCATAACAAAAACAGGAGGGCATTAATAAATCCCCAAAAATAGTACATGAGGCTATTAAAACAATGTTATCTTTAACATTGTCTGCACCCTAGTTCGGTATATAATAAATTAATACAGCCCCCCATTTTTTTTGTGTTTTTTTTTCTCTTTGTATAATTCATAAGCACTGCAGTACTGAATTTTTTTATTCTCCATCTATGATTCAAGAACAGTGCAATAATACATGCCTCATTAAGGGTTTGAAACTATAGTTATTTTTTATGTTTTGCTTGTTCATGAAGTTCATATATCAGTATTTTATTATTGAATCGTCTAGCTCTCTCTTGGTCTCATGTAAGCCACGTGCCTTATATAGTCTCTATGCAGTGGAACTTGGTGAGGCCACGTCTTACCATTCAAACAAAAGGACACGTCCATGTAGAAATGAGTCCCTCTTAAAAATCTACTTTTGAGATGGATTTTTAGACTTAAATATTTTTAGGCATATAATCTCTAATATGGAGGTCATGAATATAGAAAAATAAAAAAATTTCAAATATTTAAAATAATAGTTTTATAAAAAAAACATTTGGATAGTTAGTTTCAACTATTTTTAAATAGACTGCCCAATATCATCCATCTTTAAAATGAATACTTTGTATCTCGGGGGATGTAAATGTAGCAATGCGTCCCCTTACTCATAAAATGATTTTCCCAAACAAAAAGGTGTTTAAATTTAGGACAAACAAAAATAAAGGTATAGAAGTTGTTGGGTGATCAAGGGGAGATTTCTGCCCTTTTTCTAGAGAACCTAGTCTCAAATGAACTGGAAGAACTCCGACAAACATTAAAAGAAAAATTCCCACAATGTTGTTTCATTCACTAGCATTAGATTCCAATGCCATGTTAGGAAGGATTTGACAAAAAAATATCATTCATTGAACATTAAACTTTTTTAAGAAACAAAGTAAAAACCGTTTAGGTTGTTATTAATTCCTCAACCTAATAAGTATATATAGAATTTGGATAAGGTTTCCATAATGCCTATGCTTTATGAAAATAAAATAAATGCCTCACCTCAAATCTTCATCAAGAAAGCACTTTCAGAAATGGAAATCTAAATGATGGTACTAAAACCAAATGTCAAAACCGATAATGAAATTGGAAACTAAAAAAATGATACGTGCGGATCTATGAACACTTATTTTTAAGGTGATATAGACATCTAGATAATTTGTTACAATAACATTATCTTTAGAGCTTGAAATCCTATTTTTTCAAAACTACTATAATGCTCAAAGCCAAGATGATAGATGTAAATGTTTTATAAATCTTGAATTGCAATTTTCTTTATGAGATGAGGTTTTACTCATTTTGATCACACCATGGTTCATATATTTTTATTCTTTAAAATATAGGGTGATATAAGTAGAATGTTGAAAACATGAGGACATAAATAAAAGAACTTTTTAAATTTGCTAGAATTTTAAGTTTGGTATAAAAAAGAATGGCATTAGAGGCATCATTATTTCAGCTTTCAAGCGCACCCATCATTTCCTAAAATTCACTAGGACCCCCTATATTTTAGCCTAGCGGAAGGGGTCAGAAAGTGGCTTTAGTGTTTATGCCTGTTTGTCACACTGATAGAGAGAGAGATAACCATAATTATGTCTACTGATAAGGAAACCCTCAGTAGGTTGTTAATTGCAGTGTTGAAAGTGGTCGCTTAAAAAGTGAAGGTCCCTGCCATTACTGAGATGATAAAAAAGAAGGTCGTTGGGCAACGGATTAATTGTCAAACGCCAACCCCATGAATTGCTCTGCACGGCATCTTCCTCATGTGGGCGCCAGTGCCCACCTAGAGAGAGAAAGAGAGAGAGGACCTGATGTGTGTGTTCTTCTATAATTTCATGCTTTCACATTGAAGAGAGAATGTGGGTTTAAGAATTCATTGAAGAAAGGTACAAATAAGCCCTTAGAGAGAGGATATTTTGGAGAGTTTCCTTAGAGAGAGGATATTTTGGAGAGTTTAAACATCTGATGTGTATGTCATGGAACTATTTTTTTGAGAGATAAACCTGCGTTCTTATGTGTCTATATATCTAGAGAGAGATACCGTTATGAGGTGCACTTTTGATTAGCGTCAAATTATTTTTCATAAAATATTTTTATATGAAAAAATTCTTTCATTCGGTTATGTGTGGAAATATTTTTATATAAATAAATTACCAATTAATGTGAAAAGACTTGTTAAGATGAATTGACATGAAATAATTCCCACACTAAACCAAATTTTTTCATGTATAAATATTTTTTAAAAAATAATTTCAGACAAACCAAACTTAAAGATAGATAGAAGATAATGATTATTAACTGGAGAGTGACAAATTCATGCGTATGGAATTTTTGTCTGTTTGCAGAGAGAGAATATGTGGTTTATAAGAGCATACTAAGAGAGAGAGAGAGGGACAGGGATTACATCAGAACTAACTAGAAAACATCTATATGAGACCAGTATATTTTCCAAAGAAGTGAGTGGGGCTTGCATTGTGGGGACTTTCTCTCTCCTAAAAAGAGGAGAGGAGAGAGAATGGGAAATGGGTTTTTGTACACATTTGGAAATCAAGCCAAATATCTCTTGGTTAGACCAACAAGATGATGATTGGGAGCGAGGGAGGTCAGAATCCAACCCCAACCAAACCAAGAGAGATGCCTGGCCCTTAATCACTCCATGGATATCTTATCCCTTTAATTGGCCTCCTCATTTTTAATGAAAGGAAAAAGATCTTCTCTGTTCACCCTGACCAGCTGGTTTGAACTTAGTTAGAAATTGCCAAAACCCAATAATGGGCCACTAGGTTATGACATTGACAAGCTCACGTGAGCCCCAGCCAAATAGGGGAGGCCCATATAATTCATTGGGTCCATGCCCTGAGCAAAACCCATTTCTCTATTTGTGGGGTGGGGGAATTCAGCGCTCTTTTATCTCACTAACCATTCAACACCAGGCACTTGCCCAGTTTTAGAGAGAGAAAGCAAATTGGGGGAGCCCCCAATAAGGGATATAGATAGAGAGAGGGTCATTTGGCAGGGGAGAAGGAAGAAAGGAAAGGGAGAAAGCGTTCTTTTTCCATGGTAGCATCCTTCCCCACCTCATTGCTTCCTTATTGCAGTGGAATATTCATCTCTCTCTCACAAGCCATCGATTCATTCCCCTCTTCTTGCCTGCAAACCTTAAATCCTCTTGTACTTCAAAAATAACGTTTCCTCAACCGATTGCTATGTGGGTTCTACATCATACCACTTGCACAGGTACCCTCATCGGTATTTGTTAATTTTCTCTCTCATGATTCCCCCTTTTTTTTTTTTCTACACCAAAGATAGCATCTCTTTAAATGCCCTCAAGCAGGTAAGCAATGGAGCTTAGTAAGAGGAATTGGAGGCTGACAAGCACAAAACAAAAGGAGGAATTCGTCAAAGAAGAAGAATTTGCAGAATAAGAAAGAGAGGAGAGAGATTCAGAGGAAGAGAGGGAAACCCAGCTTCAAAGAATGGAGGAAGAGAGAGAACACATGTTTGACAAGCCGCTGACTCCAAGCGATGTCGGAAAGCTTAACCGACTTGTTATTCCGAAGCAACACGCGGAGAAATACTTCCCTTTAGACCAAACATCGAATGAGAAAGGCCTTCTGCTAGGCTTTGAAGACAATTCCGGCAAGCCATGGAGGTTTAGGTATTCTTATTGGAATAGTAGCCAAAGCTATGTCTTAACAAAGGGGTGGAGCCGTTTTGTGAAGGAGAAGCAACTTTGTGCAGGAGACATCGTCTCGTTTTCTCGCCATTCAGGCAAGCTCTTCATTGCTTTCAAGCATAGAGCTAATCTTTCACCCCAAATTCCGTTATGGCATAGAAATCTCAACAATATTCACGCTACTAGTAGTATTAATGGTGCTGATAGTATTGATAATGGTGGTGTTGGCTATAATTATAATGGTGTTTTGTGGTGTTCTAGACCAAATGGGTCGTTGTACTATGTTAGGGTTCCAAGTCATGGTGGTGAGATGAGCTCAGGGAATGGAGTTAAGAGGGTGAGGCTTTTTGGGGTGGATTTAGAGTGCCCTGAAGTTGAAGAAACTGATAGTGTTGGTGTTACAGGAGCTTGGCCTGCACCACAGCTGTTTAGCAATGTTGGGTTGGTTCCTAGAGCGCCATTAGAGAGAGAAAGGGAGCAAACCATTTCATTTGATCTAGAGCAGATGCCTGGTTCTCAATGGGGTTGAGAAGGAAAAAAAGTCACAAAGAATTGGATGTCATGATCGATCTCTCTCTCTCTCTCTCTCTCTCTCTAGGTCTCCATGGGGCTGAGAGGAAAGAGAGCACCTTGAATGCAACAGTTTTAGGAGCTCTCTCCCTCTCAACCTCTCTCTCTCTCACTCTCTCTCTCTGCATCTTCAAAATAATTTTTTCCTTTTTTTTTCTGGATGGAGAAGGAAAGTTGGGAGAGGAGAGGTGGATTGCCCCACACTGTCTCTTTTAATTAGGGGATGACACTTTCTTGGTGCTTGGAATGATTGCTCATGATTTTCACATAATGCAACAATACATTGGGAGCTCATCTTTTTGGCCTGTTGATGTTTCATGTCAATGCCTGGTCTCTTCCTTGTGATTATTATGAGTTATTGCAATTGTGAGCTTCTCAATGTTCATAGCAAAGAGCTATTTAGCAGAGAATGGTAACTTAAAAGTTAAAACCTTAATGATGTGCTCTTAATTTTTGTTTTCATTACCATGTCACTGCCTTCAAATTTTTATTTTTCCTCGACATATGCAACTTCTTTTACGAAAAGAGGTATTGTTATGAAAAGCAACTACCATTTACTCTGGTTTCCTTTCCAAGAATATTCGTTCTTTAACTCCCTTTAACAATGGCAGTTGTGTCCATTCAATAACCCATGTTGTATCCCTAACTCCGTGGTTGATGTGTCAAAGGGACCCATGTCCTTAATAAAATAATTTGCTTGAGAAGATTCCAAAGATATTGAACTAGAATGTGCACGTCAGAGATATATTTTTTCTTTCTTTTTTTCTTTTCCCCCTTTCATATGTTTAGTTTGTTTCACTTCTGGTTCAAAAAAAATAAAAAAAGTTTAGTTTGTGTCACATACTGTGATGGCTGATCATAGGGGATTCCATAATTTCAGCACATCTGGATCGTCATTCCTCGTGGGTGGACGAGATCAAGGACTAGGATTAAGGCCCATATCGGAGCATATGGGTGATCACCAATAAATCTTGACTGTCCATTCGGAATTACAGTGGCTAGATATGCTTTCTTACCCCAATTATACTCTAAAGCCGTGTGCCAAGTAAAATCTTTCATATTATTTTTAGTTACATGTTATAAGTCCTTTCTCCCAGTATTCCCATCGTTCTATTTGGTTCTTTTTGGAAAGCATAATGGAAAATGCTGCAAAAAAATTTCAAACTCCTTATTTTACTCTATCCATCCACAACCATGTGGTCACATAGATGCCCATCCATGGATGCCTATTATTTCCTCATCAAAAAAAGGAAAGCACAGGCCTTCATGATTTAGACTATTGCATGACAACAAACATGAATACAAAGCAAGCCATACTCTTTTGGATGAGGACAATAAGAAATCCAACCCTGTCCAAGTTGCAAACAGAGGTGAAGACAGTGGCACTCAATGCAAAAAAATAAACAGGTTTTGCTTTAAAGAGTTTCTATTTTTTAGTGGAGGGACCTTGCTTCGGTTTCCACATGCCAATTGTGCTCCCAAGGGGAGGAGCTCTCTGACCATAGCACTGTGCAATGCCAGTATTCGAGACAGGTCTGGAGATCTATTCTTAGTAGATTTGGGAAGCGCTTCTCCCTTGAGCAGTCCACAGTGACACTGATAGCCAAGTGGATTAAATTTAGATTTCGATCTGCAGATATGGTTTTTGTTTGGAACTGTATGTTTTTCTTACCAATTGGAAGCTTTAGATGGAGTGGAATTCTTGGATCCATGATGGAGAACACCTAGGGAGCTACTGCTATGTTGTATTTTCCATTTGGTTAGATCCTTGGCAAAGTAAAAAATTGGGCATTAAATTCCTCATAATTTAATATAGCTTCCAGTATTAACCTGCAATGGAGTTTGGTATCTCCCCCTATTCGAATTCATGTGGCCTGGTTGCCTCTTACTTTAGACTTTTTGAAGCTCAACATTGATGGGCCTTCCTCGAAATACCCAGGTAACGCTGGTTGTGGGGATATCATCAGAAATGATACAGGCGGTTTCATTGTAGCATTTGCAGCTCCATTAGGTAACAATTCTAATAACATAGCTGAATTTCTTGCACTTGAGAAGGGGATTTCCCTAGCAAGACTTGAACAGTGTACCTCTTGTCATAAAAAGTGATTCCACGCTTCTTGTTGGTGCTATGAATCACTGTTGCAAACCTCCTTGAAGTGAGTTCTAGGTCGGTCGGGAGAGTTGGTATAAAATGGTTGCTCCACTAGTATTTGCCAAGGGTTAGAGAGACAACTCTGTGTCTAAAAATTTATTATGTAACTCTCATCACTATAGTGAATTTCAGTTTTCCCAGCACATGGTTGTATCCTTTTTGCGATGAATCATGTCAATCTTTATGTTTTTTATGATGTATGTGTTTTATTCTTTATTTCTCATATTATGGTTTATACTTTGCAAAAAATAAATTCAAAACATTGAAGTACACAATCCTAGTGTGATCAAACTTTTAGAGTGTATAAGAGGGTTCGTAAATACTGACAAGTTCTAAGGCTTGTATTTCAGTATAACGCTTGGGTTTGTCCATTCAATAAAAAAAAAGGTTATATGGAAAAATACGTGGATGTTTCTTTGAGGTGGAGAAATATGATGGTATACACAATCTTCATGAACAAGAATGACACAATTTTATTTGGTAAAAGGAAAGAAACAATAAAGCTATTCAATGGTGCTAGTATGGCAAGCAAGGTGGAGATTGTTAAATATGGCGATCTCCGAAAGCACAACCATAAAGATATCCCATGTTATATGGGATTGATATTCATATTAATAAGTTTCTTAATGGATTAAGAAATCCATTAGATTTCTCTGTTTTGTATGGATTTCTAATACATAATAATGAACGGAAATAAAATTGGTCTGCCTTATTTGCAATCACCATATAAAAACTATGGCTTCCTCTTACAAATCGAGATGATGATTTTTTATAGAGAAGCTGTTCCCATAGAGATTTTGGATGGTATCCCCTTTTAGCGAGAGAAAGTGTCAAGTGGTCTCAAGGTTATCTTCTTAGAAAGTAGTTTAGTTGTGTAGTGGATATAGGAGATAGTTTGGTGATTTCATTTGGGGAGAAGTGGTCTACAAATGTTTTAGTTTGTCATGTCTGTGGATGTCGCCCATCTGGATGAACTATATATATTCTTGTGGTGTGTTTGTTTTTATATTTTATTGCTCATCCTTGTATCATGGCCTATTTTTCCTAGTCAGTTGAGCACACAAATCTAGTGGGAGTTCCTATTTTTGCATATAAGAGGGACCTTGAATTTGATTTATTTTTATCAAACCAGAAAATTAGGCTTAACAATGATTTATTGATGCATAGTGGACAATAAGTATCCTCTTCCGAAAATTTCTTCAAAAATTCCATCAAAAAGAATTAGTTCTCTATGGGGCCACTGCTGCTAGCCATTCATGACCGTGTATGGAATCAAGTCGAAGTTACAAGACTTGAAAAAATTCTCAAAGCACAACTACAAATACAATTCAATTACATGACGTATGACAAGTTTTGCTTTTAATTACAACAATATTAATTACATACGCACACTGTTAAATCCAAGGATTGCAACTCTATTTAGGTCCCTTTACAAAAGTCCAACCAAACTGTGTAACGTGATTGTTCATACACCCATTGAAATTCAAGTGCCATAAAATTCAGCACTATACAAAATATATTCGAAATACTTTGAAAGATGAATGTTTAAATTCTTATATACTGTGAAAGTTGAATGTTTGTATGTATTGGGGATTTTCCCTCTGCCTTTTATTTGAGCTGTGTGATTAGATGCTGGTATATGAGTCATTTCTACGCAGATCAGATTTTGAGTTGATTGTTGCCCATTTTTACCATTTATGTTTGGTTAGTGGTTTCCAGTTCACTAATTTGCAGATCTTGTGCGGATTATGCTATGGGTTGAGGCACATTGCATATATCCATCTATACAAGTTATGTTTATTAGAAGACTGCAGTACTCACGTTCCTCTTTTCTATAAGATATTTCTAGAAGGGAGAGTGGAATGGCAATAGTGTGGAATATTTGTCATGCCTTAGTTAACCTTCTTAAATTTAATTCTTGGGGTACTTTTTAGGGAAAATTGCAAACCCCTCCCCCCAAATGGACTTTTTATGCATTTTACCCCCAACCCAACTTTTCCTAGTAACTTCCCATAAAAAATCATGTTTCCTAGCAAATACCCTTATACAAAAAGTTATTTTTTTTTTTTATGAAAATACCCTTCCCTCATGTAACAAATCATTTTCAGATCTCAATAAAATGAAACACCGGACCACACTTGTACAACGCCTCATGTAACAAATAATTTTCGGATCTCAATAAAAGGAAACGCCGGACCTCACTTATACAATGCCGGACTGCTCACTGCTACTTCAAAATGCCGGACTGCCCCTTCAAAATGCCGGACCGCAACTTCAAAACGTCGGACCGCCCATTCCAGTAAAAAATAATCACCGGACCGCCACCATGAAACGCCAGACCACCACCATGAAACGCGGGACCTCTTGTTCAACATGCCAGACCGCCCTCTCAAATGAAAATAATTTGTTAAGTGAGGAAGGGTATTTTCATCCAAAAATAATGAACTTTTGTATGGGGGTATTTGTTAGGAAAAGTTAAGTGAGGTAAAGTGCGTAAAAAGTCCATTTTGGAGGGGTTTTTGCAAATTTTCCCTACGTTTAAGATGGTTCGTCTTAATTGTTGGCCAAGCTCTTGTTTTCCTCTTGGTTGGCATAAAATGGTGCCAAAATTTTAATTATTTACTTAAACTCAGTGTCAAATTGACTATCCTAGTTTAGTTTGGAGTTTGGACAAATCAATCTGAGATGATTAACTATGTCTGATGTTTGAACGCATGGCCAAGTTGCCTTCGATTTGTGGAACACAAAGATTATTGGGCATGTCAAGATAAATTTTATCTCTTTATTGAGAAAATATGATGTTTTCTATTTTTGACTCTGCTTATAAAGACAAATGATTATTATCAAAGGGCAAGTTCATGGATTGATCTTATCCACTAATGTTTGTATAACTATGTGTAATGGATTCATGTTATCCCTTACCTTCTCAATACATAGTCCCAATTAATTATTTTTTGATAGAATCATTGAATGTTGACCCCAAAACAGATTTGCTTAAATTTTGTTTGATAGAATGTTGGATCAAATATAGGCAATATGTATTTAGCTACATTCATAAGAGTATTTCTATGGATTACGGGTGTGTTCTCCGTTTATGTATGGACTTCTAAGAAGCAAATTCTCAGGAACAATCTGACAAAACAGGAAAGAATTTTATATGGACTCCAAATCAAGACAACTATTTCATTGATCTCAGGAACAATCTAACAAGACAAAAAAGAATTTTATATGGACTCCAAATCAAGACAGCTATTTCATTGATCTCACAGACGAGGAGATCAAGGCAAAGTGAAAGGTGGGAGGTACTTTCACCACAATAGCTTAGAGAAAACACGGTAAGGGCGATGAAAGCCAAATATAAGAAAGAATGTAAAAAAGAAAAATTAGGAAATAAAGTAAGAACCTTAAAGGCTGCCTACAACCATGTGAAATAATTGCTTGCCAAATCGGGCTTCGGGTGGAACGATGTCAAAAAGATGGTGACAGCCGATGAAGCTGTTTGGGACCCTTTCATTATCATGAGTCCCACACTTATTTATCAATAAATGGATATGTTTCTACATGTCAACCTATTTTAGACCTTATGTGACAAATGTCAATACATTTAATGTGCAGAGCAACCCTTGGGCATCAAAATATAGAAGAGATTCCATTCTTAGATTTGACAATCTAAAGCTATGTTTAGGTAACCTGACTATAGATTGTTTGGTTTCTATGGCAATTAAAAGCCTTATGAGAGCTTGTAATCAATATTTTGATATAATGGAACTTAAACTCAATGGGAGTATGGTCCTATTGGACCAAAATAGGAAAATACTATTTGCCGATATTCAGTCTTGGTTTTACATGCTAGGCTAGTCGAGTTGGAAAACCCTTAATTACCTAGGCTAAGTGCACAACCGATGAAGGTTAGCAGGGTCATTCGTTGATGATGTCGGAGTTGCCTAGGGTAGAGAGCCAAAGGACTGTGTGACCTTTGTGTATGATGGTAAGCTTGTAGAGACAAGATCCAAAGGATAATATTTGAACCATCATACTGCATGCACACATGCTTGCTGTATTAGAAAAATGAAATGCAAATGAGGGTGATGTACATACATGTGCTAGAGACTACCTTTACACACCATAGAGCTATGGTTGTTTTAGGTCTATATGATCTTGGACGTGTCTTTAGGGAAGAACTTGTAATCCATAGACTGGGATTGTATCTCCTCACCTAGTGGTTGGCTTTTGTGCCCCAATCATGAACCTATGCGATAGTCTGTGGGTCATGGCAACCGCTGAGTTAGTTTGAGAAATTGAGTGTGCATTATAGTCCACAGTAGTAGATGGAGTGCTTCAATAATTTTATAATTCCTTAACCTAGTCGGATTTGATTCCTGTCAAACTTACTTGGAATTAATTATTTTGATGTTAAATGATATTTACATTGATTAATATTTGGAAGTCTCTGGATATTTTATTTTCGCCAAATAAATTTATAAATAGAGTGATATTGATTTTTTTAGTACATTCAGGGAGAATTTTTTTTTATTTTTTATTTTATAAAAATCATAATTAAAATTTTATAATTTATTATTTGCATGGGACCCATAGGGGGGTCCACCATGACACCCCATGGGATGTGTGTGGGGCCCACATGGGAGCCCCATGAGAGGCACGCCCCACATATTGGGTATACTTTCCTATTTTCAAGCCTTGCAAATCAAGGCATTCAATTAAATATTACATTTTGGAAAGTTTTAGGATTGAAGAAGGTTTGAATATTCAAACACAGTAGGTATAAGAGATTTATACAAGAGATAAGAAAGTATGATATTATTTTTCATATTTTGTTATTTAATGGGATTAGGTTTAAGAAGCTGAAGGATAAGGTTCTAGCACATTCATTTGAATCATGATAGATGATTTAAGGATTGGACGGCTCAAATCTCTTACTCCACAAGTCTTCTATGATCAATGGTCTAGATCTAATCTCCATAAAGATGACTAACCCTAAGAAATCCAAACTCTTGGAAAAGTTTATAAATAGAGGCCTAATCTCTACATATCTTTGGCTCGCCCTAGATTTTTCCTTGCTCCCCCTCTCACGCAGAGGGGAGGAAAGAAAGACCCTCTTCTTAAAAACTGCTTCCGAGCCCTCCCTTTCATGTTCTAGAGAGAGGAAGAGAATAGAGCTCGCGTTTGTGTGTTTTGCGCCCCCCTCATTCGGGTTCACACGCGTGTGTGCGTGAGGATGACTCTTGTGCCCGTTAGGATAAGGGTCAGACGATGAGGTATGTGTGTTCGGTTTGAACCAACAAAAGAAAGGGTGCGAGGTAAGGCTTACCTTGCCTGGTAGGGATCGGGAGGCATCAGGGCTTGATGCCCTTTTAGATCAGTGAAAAAGCCCCTTCGGCCTGGATTTGGCTCCCTGGCAAACATAACACAACGTAGGTACCCACTTGATGGAACAACTTGGAATGCCGTCCCCTTTTGCTCGCTCTTTCTAGTGTGGTCTTTGGGAGGATTTTTAAGGGGGTTTAGTAAATAATAATATAAAAGAAGAGATATAAGATAGAGTAGAGAAGGAGAGTAGGGAGAGATAGGAAAAACAGAGAAGAAAGTAGAATTATTCATAAATTGGGCAGCCTTCCAGCGTAACCTCCCTAAGGAAGTTTTTACAGGAAGACAAATAAGGTATTGAGCTCAAGGTCTCAATACCCCAGAGGATTCACGAGAAACTATACCGGCTAAGTAAATCTATCCGGGATGAATCTCAGAAGAGCCCCCTAGATATCAATAAAGAGGGAGATAAACGGGGGAGGAAGGTAGAGAGAAGAAGAAAAGAAAAGAAGATGAAGGGAGAATAAACATCTCACATCCTAGACCGGTGTCGTACGCTCCTCGAAGTGGTGGCTAACAGCCAGGACGATCTTAGGAGAGAGAGAGAAAGTGAAGGAGGGGATGTAAAGAAGTAGAGAAGAAGAGGGAGGAATCCTTTCACGTCCTAGACCGGTGTCGCACGCTCCTTGAAGTGGGGACTAATGGCTTGGACGATCTTAGGAAGGAAAGGGGGAGTGAGAAAGGGGGTGTAAAGAAGTAGAGAAGAAGAGACGAAGAAGAGAGGAGAAACCTCTCGCACCCTAGACCGGTGTCGCATGCTCCTCGAAGTGGAGACTAATAGCTCAGACGATCTTAAGAGAGGGAGGGGAGGTGCAGGAGGAGATGCAAGGAAATAGAGAAGAAGAATAGAAGAGAAGATGAGAGTGTAAGTTAGTGAAGAGTGGGTGAGTGTGTGAGTAAGAGAGTGTGTGAGTCGTGTGGATGAGAGAAGAGGGGTGAAAAGAGAGAGTGCGAAGACAACAGGGAAGCAGTTATCCTACTCCCCTTTGGGGTAAAAGAGAGATGATAGAGTGAAAGAGTGGGCAAGAAAGCAATGTGACAGCAGCTAGCCTGCTGTCCCCACCTGAGATGTGAGAGAGATGAGAGAGAGAAGGATGGGAGAGGGGTGAAAAGGCAGTCAGGCAGCAGCTACCTTGCTGTCCCGATTTTAAGTATGAAAGAGGTGGGAGAGGCAAGAGTGAGAGAGAAGCGAAAGAGAGATGGAAGGTAGTGGGGGAGCGGCTAGGCCGCACCCCTTTGAATTATGAGAGGGATGAGAGAGAAGGGGGATGAAAGATGAGAGAAAGAAGGGTGAAAGGCAGTGGCGCAGCGGCTAGGCCACTCCCTTTTGAAGTATGAGAGGGATGAGAGAGAAATGGGGTGAAATAAGAGAGAAAGAGGGGTGAAAGGTAGTTTGGCAGCAGCTATGCTGCTCCCCTTTAGGACGTGAAAGAGATTAGAGAGAAGGCGGGGGTAGGAGGGGAGTGAAACAGGAGAGAAAGAGGGGTGAAAGGTAGTGGGGTAGCGGCTAGGCCTCTCCCCTTTGGGACGTGAGAGGGAGGGGAGAGAGAAGAGTAGAAAAGGGGGTGAGAAGGCAATGGGGCAGCAGCTATCCTACTGTTTAAACATGAAATGTGAGAGTACGAGAAGAGGAGAGAAAGGCAAGAGAAGGATGAAGAAAGAAGAGAGAAAGAAAAAGAAAGAAGAGAGAGAAAAGAAGAGAAAAAGAAGAGAGAGAGAGGGATCGGTTACTTAAATGGACAAGGTTTTGGTTGTTTATGTGGTTTATTTTGAGTTGATTATATGTGTTCTAGTCAGTATAAAGAAGAAAATTAAAAACTGTATATACTGTGCTAGATCACCTTGTCCAACTTTCAGGCCATTACAGTCGCACTAGTCAAGATATTCCTATTGATAAAAACACATCATGCGAGACGATGCTTAAAATGAAGTGATGAGTGACACAAGTGGCTTATCTGGTAATATAAATGTTCATTTGTTGGTGTATTTTTAGTCATCGCATGAAACTTACACTTTGATGCGCCAATGAGCATGAGAGCGTGACCATGAGATAGATATTGAACGGACGTCAGATTGATACCCTAGCAGACAAAGGATAAATTATGCAAACCCAATGGGTATTGATTGTTGAATATATATATATATATATATATATATATATATATATATATATATATATATATATATATAGGAAGATACTACAAAACACCTAGAGGCGAAAATAAACAATGATTTTGCCTACCCTCATCACTGTCCAGTTCATCGCACGGTCACGATTGTCCGGTAGTGTTTCATTTTTTATTTTTTTCAACAAATT
The DNA here is from genome assembly GCF_054954075.1 of Amborella trichopoda. NCBI lineage: Eukaryota > Viridiplantae > Streptophyta > Magnoliopsida > Amborellales > Amborellaceae > Amborella > Amborella trichopoda. Next base: position 11,816,291 of record NC_142346.1, read on the forward strand.
GGAATAGCCTGAAATTCAGAGCGTATGTTTATCAAATATAACCGAATCTACGAAAAATATCAAAAAAATATTTTACATGAAAAAGTTTGACCGCAATACCCCAAAATGTTTTGGGGATATTTTTATCAATTTATTTTTCACGAATTATTTTTTTATATTTTTATTAGATGTGCTTCACTAAGATGTACATATGTTCCAAATTTCAAATCATTATGATTTGTAGAAAAAAATGAAAAATGAAATACTATCGGACAATCGTGACCGTACAATGAACTTTGGATGGTGATGAGGGTAGGAAAAATCACTGTTCATTTTTTCCTATAGGCGTTGGGAAGAATTTTCTATATATATATATATATATATATATATATATATATATATATATATATATATTATGGGTTGGTCTAGAGTTAACAACCCGTCAAAATACAAAGGTTCAAGTTAAAAGGGTTTGTGATGGGTGCATTTTTCAAAACAATCATTATTTTTTCATTAAAAAATTATTTAAATAGGTAACTTTACTATTAAGCAAGGGCAAATTTAAAATTTTTACAAAAATACAATGGCATTTTGGAAGTAAGTGTTATGAAACTTTATTAGTAGAGTGTCATTGTCCTTTAGTTAAAATATCAATTTTACCCCTTATGGAGATGACAAAAATACCCTTTGTCTTGTAGTAATATTTATAAATTTCCCCCACAAAAGTAACTTTTTTTAAAAAATAGACAACAAAATTAATAAATCCACCCTTCACAACTCTCTCTATCTTGAACCTTTGAAATTTGAAGGGTTGTGAAGTTTAAAATATCCCATATATATATATATATATATATATATATATATATAACACAAGAATTGAAGAAGAAAACATAGAAAGTGAATATGATAACCTGGTAACCGAATATAATATTCCTTTACCACCTGAGGTCAAAGATACTGTTCCTATCTGTCACCCATATTAGGATGCATATGTTGCATGAGGTATGAAGCAGCTATTTCAGTTGGATTTTGAAACTGATAATCATTTTCTACAACCAACAAAGGAATATATGCTGTTTCTAAATATAAAGTTTTAACACTAGAAGTTTGAGTGCTTATTGGTGTTTGAAGAGGAGATAACTCAATATCTTGTATTTACCTTCTTATTAGAGTATTTGATGTTGATGGTGATGCCAATGATTTCCCCGAGCTAAGAATTATTTCCATCGATTGCCTTTGTTGACACCTTCTGCCTTCCTTGCAAAACTTTTCGTGTAAAAAATTCAGGCAAATAATTGGCGTTACCATTAATATGTTCAATAGTGAATTCAAAGGTAGAAAGACTACCTTGCCATCTTGTAAAAAATTGCTTTGCAATGAGATTTTTACATCTTTCTGATGGATGTCCTTGGCTGCTTTAAGGCCAGTGTCAAAAACCAGAATGTACTATCCTAGACCTACTCTACTAAATCTACAGATAGAAGAAGATCTAATCTCTACCTCAGTCTCCTATTTAGGAAAATCCATAGTAAATTGGAGCATAGATGGTATGGCTGTAAACCAAATTTTAGATCTCATGAAACATATGACCATGTATGCCACTGCATGCAAGGCAAGTGGAAATCAAGATCATGAGATAGCTAAAGCCATAATATGTGAATTCACAGGATGGTTAAGAGGCTGGTGGGATTTTCACATGGATGAGGAATCAAAAATTCAAATATTAAATACCTCAAAACAATGGATAGCCAAAAGTTAAAATGGCGAAGAAAATATAGTACAAGAAGGAGATGCAGTCAATACATTGATATATACCATCACCCTCCATTTGTAGGAAGCACTGCTTTGCTGACAGTAAGATCTGAAGATTTGCTATCAAATCTAAGATGTGCAACACTCACTCATTACAAATAGTACAAAGATGTATTTTTCTCAAGAATACTATCAAGAGAAGATAGTAAGTCAGACCATTGGAAAGAAAAATTTATAGCTGGTATATCACACTTTTTTACAGAAAAGGTAAAAATCAATGCTTAAAAATAAGCATGGTAGAATTATTTCTTATTCTCTTTATACATTAGGTGAATTATCAGCTGAAATCTGTGCTAAAGGACTAGCTTTATGTATAGACTTGAAACTTTGAAGATAATTAGAAAAATAGAGAATAACAGGGAGAAAGGAGTTAGGAGATTTCTGCGAGCAATTTGGATTTAATACCCTACGGCCATCAAAGCATTTTCATAAAGAGAAACATGAAAAAATTAGAAAGAAAAAATTTAAACATTCTTCAAAGACAAAAGAAATATTTTCCAAAAAATTCTTACTAGATAAACCATCTTTAAAAAATAAGGGAAAAAGAAAAATCCCTGTCTGATATAAATGTGGTAAAATAGGGCATTACAAAAATAAATGTAGAGCTAAAAAGAAAAATTAACTCTCTGAAAATAGATGATAATATTAAAAAATAATTGTTTGAAATACTCCAAATAAAGGATGAAACCTCTGACTCCTCAGATTCAAAAGATGAAATGTTGATCGGAGAAATAAATGATGAGGATATTATTATCAGCAGTTCTTATTCAGACTCTGATAATGATAATAACCAAAAAAAATAAAATTGCCAATGTAATTTTTACAAGGCAATAATAGATATGAATGGGTTAAGTATCAATACTCTCACAAAAGAAGAAGATCTGATTATAGATCTCATCAACAAAATATCAGATCCAGAGGCTAAAAGAGAAGTTTTAGTTAAATACATCAATATGTCAAAAATCCCATCAGGAAAACCCAAGTCTTCTCTTGTCCCAACAAAAGAAGATTATAGTTTCCAGGACATCCTTAAAAAGGTTCAAAATAAAACACAGGTAGAAAAAGAACCTTCAATGTCTGAGCTAAAATATGAAATCAATGAGGTTAGAAATGAGTTGATAGCTCTGAAAGCAAGGGTTCAAATCCTAGAATTAACTCAGAACCCTATTAACGAAGAAATTGAAGAAGAAAGTGAATTTGACAACCTGGTAATTGAATATAATATTCCTTTACCACCTGAGGTCGAAGATACCCTTCATAGGCCTGAAACCTCCAAAGCTGGTGTGAACATGATAGAAAAGGTCTAGGATTGTAAATATGTAAACCTGGCGGACAAAATAATAACACAAAAGTGGTTTACCAATATCAAAATTGTGGTTCAAAAGGAATATACTTTCCAAACTACTGCCCTAATAGATTCAGGAGCAGATCTAAATTGCATTAATGAAGGATTAATACCAACTAAATATTTCAGCAAGACTACCCAAATTCTGAATACTGCAGATGGCAGCAAAATGCTTATTAATTATAAACTGTCAGATACTGCAATGTGCAATAATGGTGCTCGTTTCAATTTTCCCTTCATAATGGTAAAAGGTTTAAGTCAACCTGTTATTTTAGGGACTCCTTTCTTGAACATGCTCTATCCAATTAAGATTGCTGACACGATAGAAGAGTGGATTGAAGGGCATAAGGTTAAATTTACCTTTATTGAAAAATCAAGAGTCCATGAAATCAATATCATTAACGGTAAGATTTCTTCTAAAGAAAAATTTCTTTATTATCTAAAAGAAGAAATAAAATACAAAAATGTGGAAGAAAAATTATCTCTTCCTGAAATTCAAAATAAAATTAAATCTCTGAAAAAGATATGGAGAAAAATATTTGTACAAATATCCCAAATGCTTTTTGGAACAGAAAGCAACATATAGTTGAACTCCCCTATGAACCAGATTTTCGAGAAGGAAAAATTCCCACTAAAGCAAGACTTATTCAAATAAACAATAGGTTGCTCGAAATCTGTAAAAAAGAAATAAAAGAATTATTGGATAAAAGGCTTATCAGGAAAAGCTCATCACTCTGGAGCTGTTCGGCCTTTTATGTAGAAAAGGCCTCCGAAATTTAAAGAGGGGCTTCGAGATTGGTTATAAATTATAAACCACTATATAAAGTTTTTAGATGGATCAGATATCCGATTCTAAACAAAAGAGATCTCTTGGATAGAGTGGTAAATGCTTATATATTTTCAAAATTTGATCTAAAATTAGGCTACTGGTAAATCCAGATTGCCGAAAAGGATAAATATAAAATTGCTTTTAATGTTCCATTTTGACAATTTAAATGGAACGTTATGCCTTTCGGATTAAAAAATACACCATCCGAATTTCAAAATATCATGAATGAAATTTTTAATTCCTATACCAAATTCATGATTGTTTATATTGATGATGTACTTATTTTCTCAGAATCAATTGATCAACAATTGAAACAATTAAGTATATTTATAAAAGCAATAAAAAATGCTGGCATAGTAGTTTTCGCAAGGAAAATAAATCTATGTCAGACAAAAATAAGGGTTTTAGGACACATTATTTTCCAGGGAAGGATCATTCCTATTGATAGAGCAAATAGAATTAGCATCTAAATTCCCAGATGTGATCTCAGAAAAAATTGAATCACATAGATTTCTTGGTTGTTTAAATTATATTTCGGACTTCTGCAAAGATTTGGCTTTAGAAATTGCTGACTAAGAAAGCTCTAGAGCGCAATAGAAGATAATGAGGAAAAAATATCCACCTCTACTCGAAGTGACGAACAAGAAGATTACAGTCCAATGAGCAGTGACGATTGCGCCGGAATTGAATTTTCTTCAAATTAAAAAAAATTCAGGGGGGACCAGAACAACTCCAACCTATCAAGGACACGTGTCCCAATCACTATAGCCACTACCGACAACCACTGTAGTCACTAGCCGACAAAGTCACTGTAGCCACTAGTCGACAGCCACTGTAGCCACTAGCCGACAGCTATTGTAGCCACTAGCTGACGGAATCTTTCAACTGTAGAAGATAAGGTGTCGGTACGGATTTCAAACGTTTTCAAATCCGTTTTATTTTGAAGGCTATAAAAGGGAAGGGCTCCCCTCATTCAAGGTATCCGGAGCTTTCCAGAGTTTGAAGTGCTTTGCTCTCTTCTTTACAGTTCTCTCTATCTGCTCTCTTCTCTACAGTTCTCTCTCTCTGCTCTCTTCTCTACAGTTCTCTCTCTCTGTTCTCTTCTCTACAGGTCTCTCTCTCTGCTCTCTTCTCTACAGTCCTCTCTCTCTGCTCTCTTCTCTACAGTCCTCTCTCTGTTGAATACGTAAGTAATGTTCCTAGCCATTTGGCTTCGTTTCTTCTGTAAAAGTGTAAAAGTCTAAAACTAGTATGTGTAATTGCTTTTGGAAGGAAGTTCCTGACTACATCCCTGAGCAGCTCAAATTACTTACCAGCTTCTGTATCTGTGAAATGTGAGTTTGCTTGGATTATTAATTTTGATTTGTGTTTTCATATATGCTCTTTATATGGTTTATGATTATATGTTCTGTTGTTATTCGATACGTTTTCGCTTTATGGTATCAGAGCCAAGTTACATTACAGTGGTCTAACTGTATCCTTAGTAGAAAACTAAACTATTAAATAAGATTCTAAAAATCTGCAGTAGTAGTTTAAAGTCGTTGTGACCCAAAGATCATTAGAGCCAAGAAGAACTAGAAAAGTGTAGGGACTGTTTCCAGTTGACTGAAACGACAATGGCAAATTTCATTAGAACCTTATCTAATAGGTACGCTATTACTAGTAATACACTACGTGTTAATAATAGGGAAGAAGTAATAATAGATAATATAGAAAAACAAATCCAAAATTGGAATATACCTAAGGTACCTATAACAGATGTTTATAGTAAAAGAACGTTTGATTTCAAAAGTAGTATTTCCATCAAAACCATTGAACAAAGTATTTCTGTTATCGAAACTTAGAACAAATTCCAATTACTTTCTCCAAGAATGATTGAAGATCACAAAAGGAAAGATTACAAATACTAGCATATTTGTTTGGTTCAAATAGCTGTCAAATCATTGACAATAACAGGATTAAATAATTCTGTTATACTTTGTTTGCGTGACAATAGACACAAAAGATTCACTGATTCCTTGTTAGGCATAGTTGAATCCAGTCTCTGTAATGGCCCCATTTATTTTAACTCTTTTCCAAATTTCTCGGTGGCCTTAACAGATCCAAATCTATTAAAAGTCCTTACCCGAAACCTTAAAACTCAAGGTTTTGATGGACTCAGGTTCTCAGAACTTGGCATTTGTCTACAAAATATGCTACAAAATAATCAATACTTTGTGTCCAAATGCTAGGCAAATGGATCTAAAAGGAAAACCATATTTTTTCAAACAAACATGGAAAAATCAAGTTTAGTTTTACCAAAGTCTGTGGCATGGTCTCAGGTAAAATTACCAGAGCGTTGGTCTTTACAATCTGAATCCCAGATTAAAAATCCTGAAAATAAAGACCCTGAACAAATCATAGAACACTCTGATGGAGAAATAGAGATAAGTTTTCCATCCTCTAGAAGAGCTACATTAGGAATTGGTGAATCAAGCGTTAGGGATCCTCCTAGAAGCTCAACCTCTTCTGTACCACAATCTGAATATGAAAGAATACCCACTCATAGAAGAACTATTATTGAAAGACTTCATAGGACCCCAAATCAACTTTAACAACCAGTCTATAGAGTAGACACTTCAGGATCTTCTGAAGTAGAAGAACAAGAACCAACACCCTTAGATCTTGACTTTGATGTATGTGTTATTCAAAAGGAAGCATTCAAGATTGATAAGGAATGGATTAGAAAAGATTTCTACTTTGAAGAAAATAGACTGATAAGAGAATGGTTCTTCAAAGAATTTAAAGAACCCCTTAGAGATGCCATCCATCTAAAATTTAATCATTTCATGATAAAGCACAAGGCAACTGTCAATTTTTTTAAATCATTAAAATATATAGCAAAAGATTATGGAATAAAAATTCCAAAACTTGAAATAAATATGGTTGAAAAATCTTTCTAGACCTTACAAACCACCAAAAGAGAAACAATTGAATCCATTCATCCCCCTGAGACTAGCTTGCAACTTAAAGGTGAAAAGTTCGGAGAGAAAATTGAAATTAAAGCCTCACCTTTCAAAATAGGACCTAAAGAAAATGACCATATTATGGCCAAGCTTGAAGGAATACCTCATATTATTGAACAAAATAATTATATAAATATTTTCCTCCAAACAATAGGCAAGCAAACTCCAAGAATAAAAAATGTAGTAAACAAGTTAAAACAAAGACCTGGAACAAGAAGTTCTGATAAGCAAAAGGAAGCTGTCCTATTCAAACTTCCTCCAACTATTGAGGCACGAAAATTTAGCCTGCAAGGAATAAAGAAAAAAGAGAAAAATAGTGAACTAATAGATGAATTGGTTAAAAGGTTAAAGAAGCTAAACATCAACGGAAAGGGTCAGCCTTTCAAAAACAAGGAAGAGATGGTCAAGTCCTGCAAAAGGCACCTGACCAAGAAATTACTGAAATGGAAAAGGTTGTTAAAACTGAAAGCCTAGATATTAATAAAATTGATTATGGGAGAAAAGTAAGGCCAGTGTCCAAAACCAGAATACACTATCCTAGACCTACCCTAGTAGATCTACATATAGAAGAAGATCTAATCTCTACCTCAGTCTCTTATTCAGGAAAATCCATAAAAAATTGGAACATAGATGGCATGGCTATAAACCAAATTTTAGATCTTACGAAACATATGACCATATATGCCACTGCATACAAGGCAAGTGGAAATCAAGATCATGAGATAGCTAAAGCCATAATATGTGGATTCACAGGATGATTAAGAGGCTGGTGGGATTTTCAAATGGACGAGGAATCAAAAAATCAAATATTAAATGCCTCAAAATAATGGATAGTCAAAAGTTAAAATGGCGAAGGAAATATGTACAAGAAGGAGATTCAGTCAGTACATTGATATATACCATCATCCTCCATTTGTAGGAAGCACTGCTTTGTTGGCAGCAAGATCAGAAGATTTGTTATCAAATCTAAGATGTGCAACACTCTCTCATTACAATTGATACAAAGATGTATTTTTCTAAAGACTACTATCAAGAGAAGATAATAAGTCAGACCATTGGAAAGAAAATTTATAGCTGGTCTATCACATCTTTTCACAGAAATGGTAAAAACAATTCTTAAAAATAAGCATGGTAGAATTATTCCTTATTCTCTGTATACACTAGGTGAATTGTCAGCTGAAATTTGTGCTGAAGGACTAGCTTTATGTTCAGACTTGAAACTTCGAAGACAATTAGAAAAATAGAGAATAACAGGGAGAAAGGAGTTAGGAGATTTCTGCGAGCAATTTGGATTTAATACCCTACGACCATCAAAGCATTTTCATAAAGAGAAACATGTAAAATTTAGAAAGAGAGAATCTAAACATTCTTCAAAGACAAAAGAAAATTTTTCTAAAAACGTTTTACAAGATAAACCATCTTTCAAAAATAAGGGAAAAAGGAAAATCCCTGTCTGTTATAATTGTGGTAAAATAGGTCACTACTAAAATAAATGTAGAGTTAAAAGAAAAATTAACTCTCTGGAAATAGATGATAATATTATAAAACAATTGTTTGAAAAACTCCAAATAAAGGATGAAACCTCTGACTCCTCAGATTCAGAAGATGAAATGTTGATCGGAGAAATAAATGATGAGGATATTATTGTCAGCAGTTCTGATTAAGACTCTAAAATTGGATAATAATCCAAAACAAGAAAATTGCCAATGTGATTTTTACAAGACAATAATGGACATGAATGGGTTAAGTATCAAAGCTCTCACAAAAGAAGAAGATCTGATTATAGATCTCATTGACAAAATATCAGATCCTGAGGCAAAAAGAGAAGCCTTAGTTAAATACATCAATATGTCAAAAATCCCATCAGGAAAACCCAAGTCTTCTCTTGTCCCAACAAAAGAAGATTATAGTTTCCAGAACATCCTTAAAAGGGTTCAAAATATAACACAGGTAGAAAAAGAACCTTCAATTTCTGAGCTAAAATATGAAATCAATGAGGTTAGAAATGAGTTGATAGCTCTGAAAGCAACGGTTCAAATCTTAGAATTAACCTAGAACCCAATTAACGAAGAAATCGAAGAAGAAAACATAGAAAGTGAATTTGACAACCTGGTAACTGAATATAATATTCCTTTATCATCTGAGGCCGAAGATACCCTTTTTAGACCTGAAACCTCCAAAGCTGGTATGAACATGATAGAAAAGGTTCTGTATTGTAAATATATAAACCGGGTGGACAAAATAATAACACAAAAATGGTTTACCAATATTAAAATTGTGGTTCAAAAGGAATATACTTTCCAAACTACTGCCCTAATAGATTCAAGAGCAGATCTAAATTGCATTAATGAAGCATTAGTACCAACTAAATACTTTAGCAGGACTACCCAAATTCTGAATACTGCAGATGACAACAAAATGTTTATTAATTATAAACTGTCCGATATTGCAATGTGCAATAATGATGCTTGTTTCAATTTTCTGTTCATAGTGGTAAATTGTTTAAGTCAACCTGTTATTCTAGAGACTCCTTTCTTGAATATGCTCTATCCAATTAATATTGATGATATTGGGATAGAAGCGAGGATTGAAGGGCTTAAGGTTAAATTTATCTTTATTGAAAAACCCAAAGTCCATGAAATCAATAACATTAACGATAAGATTTCTTATAAAGAAAAATTTCTATATTATCTAAAATAAGAAATAAAATACAAAAATGTGGAAGAAAAATTATCTCTTCCTGAGATTCAAAATAAAATTAAATCTCTGAAAAAAGATATCGGGAAAAATATATATGCAGATATCCCAAATGCTTTTTGGGACAGAAAGCAACATATATTTGAACTCCCATGTGAACCAGATTTTCTAGAAGGAAAATTTTCACTAAAGCAAGACCTATTCAAATGAACAATAGGTTCCTCGAAATCTTTATAAAAGAAATAAAAGAATTATTGGATAAAAGGCTTATCAGGAAAAGCTCATCACTCTGGAGCTGTTCGGCCTTTTATGTGGAAAAGGCCTCCAAAATTGAAAGAGGGGCTCCAAGATTGGTTATAAATTATAAACCACTTAATAAAGTTTTGAGATAGATCGGATATCTGATGCCAAGCAAATGAGATTTCTTGGATAGACTGGTAAATGCATGTATATTTTCAAAATTTGATCTAAAATCATGCTACTGACAAATCTTGATTACCGAAAAGGATAAATATAAAACTGCTTTTAATGTTCCATTTGGACAAATTGAATGGAACGTTATGCCTTTCAGATTAAAAAATGCACCATCTGAATTTCAAAATATCATGAATGAAATTTTAATCTCTATTCCAAATTCATAATTGTTTATATTGATGATATATTTGTTTTCCCAAAATCAATTGATCAACATTGGAAACACTTAAGTACATTTATAAAAGTAATAAAAAATGCTAGCTTAATAGTTTTTGCAAGGAAAATAAATCTATGCCTGACAATAATAAGGTTTTTAGGACACAATATTTTCTAAGGAAAGATCATTCCTATTGATAGAGCAATAGAATTCGCATATAAATTCCCAGATGTAATCACAGAAAAAACTGAATTACATAGATTTCTTGGTTGTTTAAATTATATTTCGGACTTCTATAAAGATTTGGCTTTAGATGCAAAACCTTTATTCTAGAGGTTGAAAAATAATCCTCCAGAATGGACCAAAGAACATACCATGGCAATCAAAAAAATCAAAACAAAAGGTAAAGAATTGCCATGCTCTGCTTTATCAAGTCCTAAAACGTTTAAAATAGTAGAAACATACGCCTTAGAACAAGGACTTGGTGTTGTTCTTAAAGAATAAATAAATAATCAAGAACAATTGGTCTGGTTTACCTCTAAAGCTTGGAACCCAACTCAATAAAATTATTCAACAGTGAAAAAGGAGGTACTCGCTATTGTCCATGTTGTCACAAAATTTCAAAGTGACTTACTTAATCAATCATTCCTTATAAGAACCAACTGTAAAGCAGCTAAGGATATCCTTAAGAAAGATGTAAAAAATCTCCTTGCAAAGCAAATTTTTGCAAGATGGCAAGAGAAGGCAGAAGGAGTCAACAAAGGCAATCGATGGAAATAATCCCTAGCCCAGGGAAATCCCTTGCATCACCATGATCACCAAATACTCTAATAAGAAGGCAAATACAAGATATTGATTTATCTTCCCTTCAAACACCAATAAGCACTCAAACTTCTAGTGCTAAAACCTTATATTTAGAAATAACGTATATTCTTTTGCTGGTTGTAAAAAATGATCAGTTTAAAAATCTAACTGAAATAGCTGCCTTATACCTCAGGCAACATATGCGTCCTAATATGGGTGACAGATTTAGAGAATGGTACGAAAGTATCCTTATGGAAACATAATCAGTTTTCATAGTCCACCATTATAGAAATAATGATAATGAAATAACATATTCTAAATTTCAAATAAAAAAGGCTATTTCCTACAAAGAATGGGGACTAGATCCTTTAAAACCAAGGATCATCAATACAAAATGATTTAAAATTAAATCATATCATTATTTTGAATACATAAAGGCTTGGGATGAAGTCTTTTCATACCAAAATATAAAAAATTCCCATAGCTGGTATATTCAGTTCAAAATAACTGAGCCAAATGAGTTCCTAAATTGGTTTAAAAGTTGGTTCTCTATATAGAGATCAACAAACAAAATTCTACCAAAAGAACTACAAATTTCATAGAGAAAATTTTCTGAGTATAATAGACAAAGTCTTAAAAGTGAGTAACATATATATTTTATGACCTTATATCAGGTCCCATGGATTTTAACATGGGATTATCAAGTCTCAGTAGATGATATGGATAGGTGGGATTATATCCCCGAATTAAGAAAACAAATCCATATCAAATGGTGGGACAACTATAAAAATGAATCCCTAAATCCAGACAAAATAAAAATGAAACTTATACCTTCAGTTTCACCCCAAAAGCAGAAAATGAAAATATCAGAATATGTTGCAATATTACAATAATAAAAGCCCAACCTATTTAAAGAAGAGCTTAAAAGAAAGCTCTGGAGCGCAATAGAAGACAATGAGGAAAAAATGTCCACCTCTACTCGAAGTGACGAACAAGAAGATTACAGTCCAATGAACGGTGACGATTGTGTCGGAATTGAATTTTCTTCAAATTAAAGAAAATTCAGGGTAGTAGAAAACTGAACTATTAAATAAGATTTTAACAATCTACAGTAGTAGTTTAAAGTCGCTGTGACCCAAAGATCACTAAGGCCAGGAAGAGCCAGAAAAGTTTAGGAACTGTTTCCAATTGACTCAAACTAAATGGCAAATTTGATTAGAACCTTATCTAATAGGTCAACTACTACTAGTAATACACCATGTGTTAATAATAGGGAAGAAGTAATAATAGATAATATAGAAAAGCAAATCCAAAATTGGAATATACCGAAGGTACCTATAACAGATGTTTATAGTAAAGGAACGTTTGATTTCAAAAGTAGTTTTTCCATCAAAACCATCGAACAAATTATTTTTGTTATGGAAACTCATGACAAATTCCAATTATTTTCCCCAAGAATAATTGAAGATCACAAAAAAAAAGATTACAAATACTATACTTGCTTATTGGTTTGGTTCAAATAGCTGTCAAACCATTAACAAGGACATGATTAAATAATTCTGTTTTGCTTTGTTTGAGAGACAGCAGACACAAAAGGTTCATTGATTCCTTGTTAGGAATAGTTGAATCCAGTCTCTATAATGACACCATTTATTTTAACTATTTTCCAAATTTTTCGGTGGCCTTAATATATCCAAATCTATTAAACGTCCCTACCCTAAACCTTAAACCTCAATGTTTTGATATGGAACCAGGTTCTCAGAACTTGGCATTTTGTTCACAGAATATGCTATAAAGTAATGAATACTTTGTGTCCAAATGCTAGGCAAATGGATCTAAAAGGTAAAACCATATTTTTCCAAACAAACATGGAAAAATCAAATTTAGTTATACCAAAGTCTGTGGCATGGTCTCATGTAAAATTACCAGAGCGTTGGTCTTTACAATCTGAATCCCAGATTAAAAATCCTGAAAATAAAGACCCTGAACAAATCATAGAATACTCTGATGGAGAAATAGAGATAAGTTTTCCATCCTCCAGAAGAGCTACATTAGGAATTGGTGAATCAAGCATTAGGGATCCTCCTAGAAGCTCAACCTCTTCTGTACCATAATCTGAATATGAAAGAATACCCACTCATAGAAGAACTATTATTGAAAGACTTAATAGGACCCCAAATCAACTTTAACAACCAGTCTATAGAGTAGACACTCCAGGATCTTCTGAAGTAGAAGAACAAGAACCAACACCCTTAGATCTTGACTTTGATGTATGTGTTATTCAAAAGGAAGAATTCAAGATTGATAAGGAATGGATTAGAAAAGATTTCTACTCTGAAGAAAATAGACTGATAAGACGATGGTTCTTCAAAGAATTTAAAGAACCCCTTAGATATGCCTTCCATCTAAAATTTAATCGTTTCATGATAAAGCACAAGGCAACTGTCAAATTTTTTAAATGGTTGAAATATATAGCAAAAGATAATGGAATAAAAATTAAATTTAAGGTAAATATGGTTGAAAAATATTTTCAGACCTTTCAATCCACCAAAGGAGAAACAATTGAATCCATTCATCCCCCTGAGACTGGCTTGAAACTTAAAGGTGAAAAGTTCGGAGAGAAAATTGAAATTAAAGCCTCAACATTCAAAATAGGACTTAAAGAAACGACCATAATATGGCCAAGCTTGAAGGAATACCTCATATTATTGAACTGAATAATTATACAAATATTTTCCTCCAAACAATAGGCAAGCAAACTGCAACAATAGAAAAAACAGTAAACAAGTTAAAACCAACTCTTGAATCCAGAAGTTGTGATAAGAAAAAGGAAGCTGTCCTATTCAAACCTCCTCCAATTATTGAGGCAGAAAAATTTATCCTGAAAGGAATAAAGAAAAAAGAGGAAAATAGTGAATTAATAGATGAATTGGTTAAAAGGTTAAAGAAGTTAAACATCAATGAAAAGGGTCAGCCTTCCAAAAACAAGGAAGGAGATGTTCAAGTCCTGCAGAAGGCACCGGACCAAGAAATTGCTGAAATGGAAAAGGTTTTTAAAACTGAAAGCCTAGATATTAATAGAATTGATTATGGGAGAAAAGTAAGGCCAGTGTCTCAAACCAGAATGTACTATCCTAGACCTACCCTAGTAGATCTACAGATAGAAGAAGATCTAATCTCTACCTCAGTCTCTTATTCAGGAAAATCCATTATAAATTGGAACATAAATGACATGGCGGAAAACCAAATTTTAGATCTATGAAACACATGACCATGTATGCCACTGCCTGCAAGGCAAGTCGAAATCAAGATCATGAGATTGCTAAAGCCATAATATATGGATTCATAGGATGGTTAAGAGGCTGGGGGGATTTTCACATGGATAATGAATAAAAAAATCAAATATTAAATGCCTCAAAACAATGGATAGTCAAAAGTGAAAATGGCAAAGATAATATAGTACAAGAAGGAGATGCAATCAATACATTTATATATACCATCACCCTCCATTTTGTAGGAAGCACTGCTTTGTTGGCAGCAAGATCAGAAGATTTATTATCAAATCTAAGTTGTCCAACACTCTTTCATTACAAATGGTATAAAGATGTATTTTTCTCAATACTACTATCAAGAGAAGATAGTAATTCAGACTATTAGAAAGAAAAATTTATGTCTGCTACACCTTTTCGCATAAAAGGTAAAAACAAGGCTTAAAAATAAGCATGGTGGAATTATACCTTATTCTTTGTATGCATTAGGTGAATTATCAACTGAAATCTGTGTTGAATGACTAGCTTTATGTACAGACTTGAAACTTCGAAGACAATTAGAAAACAGAGGATAACAAGGAGAAAGGAGTTAGGAGATTTCTGCGACCAATTTCGATTAATAGCCTGCCACCGTCAAAGAATTTTCATAAGGAGAAACATGAAAAATTTAGAAACAGAAAATTTAAACATTCTTCAAAGACAAAAGAAAAATTTTCCAAAAAATTATTACTAGAAAAACCATCTTTAAAAAATAAGGGAAAAAGGAGAATCCCTGTCTATTATAATTATGGTAGAATAGGCCATTACAAAAATAAATTTAGAGTAAAAAGAAAAATTAACTCTTTGGAAATAGATGATAATATTAAAAAACAATTATCTGAAATACTCTAAATAAAGGATGAAACCTCTGACACCTCAGATTCAAAAGATGAAATGTTGATCGGAGAAATAAATGATGAGGATATTATTGTCAGCAGTTCTGATTCAGACTCTTATAATGATAATAACCCAAAAGAAGAAAATTGCCAATGTGATTTTTACAAAGCAATAATGGACATGAATGGGTTAAGTATCAATACTCTCACAAAAGAAGAAGATCTGATTATAGATCTCATCGAAAAAATATCAGATCCTGAGGCTAAAAGAGAAGCCTTAGTTAAATACATCAATATGTCAAAAATCCCATCAGGAAAACCCAAGTCTTCTCTTGTCCCAACAAAAGAAGATTATAGTTTCCAAAACATCCTTAAAAGGGTTCAAAATATAACACAGGTAGAAAAAGAACCTTCAATGTCCGAGCTAAAATATGAAATCAATGAGGTTCGAAATGAGTTGATAGCTTTGAAAGCAAGGGTTCAAATCCTAGAATTAACTCAGAACCCTATTAACGAAGAAATTGAAGAAGAAAGTGAATTTGACAACCTGGTAACTGAATATAATATTCCTTTACCACCTGAGGTCGAAGATACCCTTCCTAGACCTGAAACCTCCAAAGCTGGTATGAACATGATAGAAAAGGTCCAGGATTGTAAATATTTAAACCTGGTGGACAAAATAATAACACAAAAATGGTTTACCAATATCAAAATTGTGATTCAAAAGGAATATACTTTCCAAACTACTGCCCCAATAGATTCAGGAGCAGATCTAAATTGCATTAGTGAAGGATAATACCAACTAAGTACTTCAGCAAGACTACCCAAATTCTGAATACTGCAGATGGCAGTAAAATGCTTATTAATTATAAACTGTCAGATACTGCAGTGTGTAATAATGATGCTTGTTTCAATTTTCCCTTCATAATGGTAAAAGGTTTAAGTTAACCTGTTATTCTAGGGACTCCTTTCTTGAACATGCTCTATCCAATTAAGATTGATGATACTGAGATAGAAGTGAGGATTGAAGGGCATAAGGTTAAATTTATCTTTATTGAAAAACCCAGAGTCCATGAAATCAATAACATTAAAGATACGATTTCTTCTAAAGAAAAGTTTCTTTATTATCTAAAAGAAGAAATAAAATACAAAAATGTGGAAGAAAAATTATCCCTTCCAGAAATTCAAAATAAAATTAAATCTCTAAAAAAAGATATGGAGGAAAATATATGTGCAGATATCTCAAGAGTATGGAACCTTAATTACGCCCTGATGAGGGTTACCTCTAAGTCAGGATCGATTGTTATGTTTGTGATTGTTGTCGTATATTGTTTGCACTCTTCTTTCCCCAATACGAATTAAAGAGGAGTTAGACAACCAAAACCTGTAGGTATTAGAAATGGCTATAGACTACGGAAACCCACATAAGAATAGGCCTTATTTTGAGGAGCAATAGTAATGGCATCATCTTGGACCCATAAGATGTATAGGAACCTCTTATGACGTCCCAAGATCATCCCTCTAGTTTCGTCATGATCCGATAAAAAAACATGGAAACATGTGAAGAATCAATTTTGAGTATAGCCCTCTAACGTGCACAAGTTGCACCATAGCTAAAACTCGATGTTATTGATCTCTGATGGTCGTTAGACCACCACAGATGGTTTCAGAAGGTCGAGACCAGCATAAATGCCAATTTTTTAGCTCAAACACACCTTTCTAGGTCTTACTTTCCCAAAATAGCACTGAATTTACTATTCACTTACATTCAGCCAATACCAATTACTAACTATAGTAAAAATCAGATGCACCAGCCCCAAAATGCAACAGTCTTGCGAGGCTTATATCTCTTTGATCCTAAAGTGGATCGCATATGTCGTTCTCCTCGTCGAGAGGATGTTTTGACATATGGCAAGC
Source organism: Amborella trichopoda (assembly GCF_054954075.1). Taxonomy (NCBI): domain Eukaryota; kingdom Viridiplantae; phylum Streptophyta; class Magnoliopsida; order Amborellales; family Amborellaceae; genus Amborella; species Amborella trichopoda. Next base: position 11,833,454 of record NC_142346.1, read on the forward strand.
AAGGAGCCGATTCCCATGTCGAGAGAAATCCTAGATAGAAGGATGCCTAGAAAGTGCATTATGTAGAGTTTTGCGTGAAAGACATCTCCTCGCTCTGATGGACGTTGCTCAAAGCCTTGAGATCGGATGACCTTAAAAATGGAACCATTGCAATCATGACTCGAAGGACTTCGATTTGAGGTAATATTTGCTCATAGTGAAGGTGGGGAAGACACCGAACCAAGGCTCTAAAGAAGGCTTAATTTTTCGGTCGCTGAAAAACCATTTTCGGGTGACTTCCAAAATTCATAAAGTGATCAATCAAAGTCCAAATCAAGTGATTTTTGTTGCAAAATGATTGCAATGATTTCCTTTTCGATTGACAACTAAAAAGAAACTAAATACATGAAGAATCAAACTACATCTAATGTTCAAGAATTCAAATTTGTGTGTTTCATAGGAATGTTGAAACCATAAGCAAACTCCATGTCAACATACAAATCATATATCAAAACGCTCCTCTCGGGATGATCTACATTTTCACAACAATAGATTGCTTGAAACGTCGTAGAATCGCAAGGAAAAAACCCTCAAGCCATGTGGATGTGAAGAGGTCCCTTTTTGGGGAAATATTTGTCTTTTTCACATTTTCTTAAGGATAGATTAGGTCATTTTTAAAAAAAATCCAAAAATCACTTTTAATTCATTTAAATTCTGTTTTCTAGCAATTCAGTTAGCTTTTGAGTGTACACCCTTGTTTAAAGGGTGCTTCTATATAAGCAAATCACTTGTAATTTGTAAAGGGTTGAGCATTTGTTAATCAATTTGAGCCAAAATTGACTTGAAAGCTTTGCTTAACCTAAGAGAGAAGAGTGAGAAAAAATTTTCTCTTGAGAGAAATACCACTACACCATACACCCAACTCCACAAAGTCATACACCCTACTCACTTAGACCATACATCCTACTTTACAAAATCATACACCTTGCTCCCTTGGAACTGTTGGGTGTACTTTTATAACAAACAAGACCAAGAACATTAATCGGATTGTTAATGACTCATACTTTTGCTGTTGGAAAAGTATGAACCTTTAGTCCCAATGAAAGACTAAGAATAAAACCACTTGGAGATATGTGGTGAACCTACGGAGAATGAGTATGCTTCTCATCATTCAAGTGTCTTGTTTGACTCTGATCGGAGCATAACTTACTCTATGGATTTTGAGAATAGGCCAAGGATCGTTTCAACGACAGTCTAAAGTTGCTCGGAGATGGCTAAACCCATATCAGTTTTAACAGCAGTCTAAAGCTGTCTAGAGATGGCTTAAGTCATCTCAGTTTCAAAAGCAGTCTAAAGTTGCCCAGTGATGGCTTAACCCATCTCAATTTCAATAGTAGTCTAAAGCTGCCAAGAGATCGCTTAATCCGTCTCAGTTTCAAACGGTCGTCTAAAGCTGCTCAGAGATGGCTTAACCCATCTCAGTTTCAATGGCAGTCTAAAGCTGCCCAGAGATGGTTTAACCCATCTCAGTTTCAACGGCTGTCTAAAGCGGCCTAGAGATGGCTTAACCCATCTCATTCAACGACAGTCTTGAACTGCCCAACGATGGCTTAACCATCGTCAGTATCATTATCTAGTAGTTAAAAGCCTTAAAAGCTTTACAGATTTTATACGGTCAACTGATTTTCGCAAGAAGGGAATTGTTTCTTCGGGAACAAGGGACTCTCTCGTTTAATCAACACCATTGAACTCTAGGCTCCTTGCTTTATCACCGTTAAAAGGTTGGCATGGATTAAGTTGGAACAACGGAAGTGGCTACAGCCCACTAACATCAACATTGACGATAACGACGAATCTATGATTCTGCTCCTGCAAAATCATGGGGTTCAAAGGTTCGAGAAGCGCCATTGATTGCATCTGTGAACATAACCTAGCAGATAAATCAACAACGTGAGAAGATAAACATAAGAGATAAACCAAAGATAGACATAAGAAGGTAAATCGCGTTATGAAGATAAAAATCACGCCTTGCAAGATTTATGATTCAATTGAGTAGATACACTCAAGATGAAGATGGAGGGTGAAGATCCAAAGATAATAAGTGTGTGGTTTTCCCTCCAATAGCCATAATTTAGCACTATAAAAGGAGCTACTCCTCTCAATTGAGAGGAGGCCGCACTGTTGAGAGACATAACTCAATAGAGAGATAGAGAGCTCTTCAGAGGTTGTGCCTTGGCAAGAATCAAGAGTAGAGAAAAGACTAGTATTCAAGATGCAAAGAGAGAGATAATCATCTTCTAATATTCATTTGAGATCTGTTCCCTTTTGAAAACCAGACTTGAAGGATAACAAGTCCTTGTTTACAGGTATTAGGAATCCTCGTGATGCTAACTTGCCTAGATCACCATATGCAGCCCAGATGCTGGCGATCAAATGGCTTCATGATGCCGATGTGCTCGATTCACGTGATACTCATCGACCAGCGACTAGAAGTTCTCACAAAGATAAGTCACCCAGGTCATTTCGTACTGTTCATACACAGATCACTACAGTGGAATGCGATTTGAGGCAAGGCGATTACAAGCCTCCTCGTGTTCCCAAGCCCGAGTCCAAAAGGTACAAACAAGCCCAAAAGGCGCATGATAAGATAGTTCTCAAGAATGTGCATGGCGTTCTTACTCAGTACATCTCAGACAAAGCAAGGAAGGTCGTTCGAACAGATCATCATCATATACAACCACAAGGCTGTAGATAGCGATCGATCTGGAAGGAGATCTCACACAAACTAGGAGAGGATTTGCTCAAAAGTTATCCATTTAACATGATTGGGGCAACCACCCAAAATCCCGAAGAAAATGAAAAAACCCTGAGGGGCAAGATCGCTGGGTTTTGATGATGTCTCATCCTTCTCGTCTAATGAGGAAGTCCCACCTGCTAGGCCTCTTGCAAAGAAGGCAAGGCGTTACTTAGCCATTGAAATCCCACACATCATGTGCAGTGTCTCCAAGGCGCGAAAGGATCCCCTTGCACCTCTATTGTCTTTCCCTTTCAAATTCCCCGAATTCTCCTCACCAGTCTTGGACAATGAGTCCACTAGACCATTTGAACAAGACCCTATTGTAAGCATGTTGATGATGGGAGCTGGGAACGACCTGCTTGAAACTGAAGAAATGGAGCTCCTTAGGGCAATGTTGGCCTAGAAAGAAGCAGAGCTCCGAATGCAAACAATTGTACTGGAGGCATTAAGCACTTGAGGCATTAAGAGCTATTAGAGAGGTTCCTAATCCCAGTAGTCCTTCAAGACAATAGTCCTCGAATCCATCCATGGAGAACCAATCAGCCCCCACATATGCGCCGCTTCAATCTCCAGCTAACACTACCTTAATGAAGGAGTCAGTGCAAAACTTGGTGATGGAGAAACTACAATCACTCCATATTCCTGGGGTAGAAACCCTTGACACTTATCAAAAGCCATGTCCCTCGTATGTTAATTCAGTGCCATAACCCATAGGGTACCAGTGCCCCAAATTCATAAAGTTTGATGGGCAAGGCTCTCCTCATCAACACTTGGCCCACTTCGTAGTTGTGTGTGTGGACTCAGCCAGTAACATAAACCTCTTAATGCGATAATTTGTACAGTCACTATTAGGACTAGCTTTCGCCTAGTGCTCACGACTACCTCTTGAGACCATATTTGCATGGAAGCAAATGCAAGAATCATTGGTCCAGTTGGCTGAGCTCCTCAATGTGAAGCAGAGGGATCATGAACCTATGCAAAACTATATCACTTGGTGGAAAAATATCAGCATAGGGTAGGCAACCTTGCTCCCTGAGAACCAAGAGGTGCTCATGTGTATTAGAAACAAGAGATCCGACATTGCAGTACACTTGTATGCTTCTAAATCCTAGAACTTCAACGACTTGGTAACTAATATAGTTAACCTAGAAAGTCTTATGGAGGGTTTTTTCCTAGGCTCGAAGTCAGTAATCATTAGGAGGGATGCAGACAGAGGTAAACCAAAAGCTTCTCAATTCGAAACATCCATGACTACTTCTGTGGTCTCCCAAACTAGGAGAGGAAAAAATTGTCCACCGCTCAGAAGTTATGACACTCCACAATCAATGGAATGAGGACGAGAAAGAGGAGGAAAAGGTGGATATTGTAGACGCATCAATAGGGAGTACTCCTTCGACAAAGACTAGGTTCCCAAGATCTTCGAAAAGCTCATAGCAGCTAGGACCATTATGTCTACCGCACCAAGATACCCGTGTAGGTCGGTCAAACAGATCGAAACAACTATTGCCCGTACGATCGGATGGGAGGACATGTGATAAAATACAGTTATCCCTTGAAGGATATCATCGAAGGCCTGATCAAAGACAAAAATCTCAAGTGTACTGAGCAAGAAACACCAGAGGCCGAGACTGTGATGGCCAACATGGTTTCTTTCATCATGGGCAACCCCAGACCCCAACGGGTAGCTGAGAACCTCCTATATCAGGCACCCTATTTGATAAAGCCATGGTACCATCCATATATGAAAATATCCTCATTATGGGACATCCCCTTATGAAAAAGGTGGAAAAAATAAAAAAGAAAGCCTCCCTTAAAAGCAGCCCCTTACTACCAATACCATTGTGCTTGTACCCACGAGTTCGAAGATTGTTGGTCAATGAAGGATCTGAGATAAGAATACATAAATGAGGGGACTATAGTCATCGACCTTGTCCCTCTTAAACATCAAACCTACCAGGTCTTCGTGTTGGAGAAGGTCGAAGTTTGAAGTCACCCCGAGTTATTCAAGCTATGCTTGGAATGCTCTGGGACTATCAACTCCTCAGTTGATACAAAAGAAGTATCAGAGCACGACTGGACTGCTTATGTAAGCTGTAGTCAAAAGAAGCGCATGCAAGCTGAAGCTCTAAGAAGAGCCGAGTTGAAGGAGCTCTAGATGGTGTTATCCTAAGCAAGCATAGCTGCGGAGGCTCCTCCCACACCTCAAAATGTTACGAACCGGGGTAGGAAGACAAAGAAAGGAAGAAACAGAGGTCCTCATTCAACAGTACGGCCTCATTCTACTCTGATGATGAACGGTCTTCATGAGCCAAAGGTACCAGACGAAGTCCCTACGAGAACTAGTGCCAATGTGACTTGGGTAGTCGATGCTGAATCAAGCCCCAAACCATGCAGCTGGAGTTGAGATCTGCCAAGAAAAATACGAAGATTAGACTGCCTAAAATCGCTCCCCTAAGAAGGTTATGCCTTTGGCAGAGGTGCGGGCCAAAGCATCTAATGTTGTTGGACATTCAAAACAACCCGCAGATGGAAAGACTGATCATTAAAATGTGGCCTCTCATTTAAGTAGAATCCCAACCGTCATAAGTGTATATGATGCCTTGTTACTTTCAAAAGAACTTCGGGCTGCTTTGATACAAGCCCTCTCATCTCCCGAAGAATTTCAGGCCAACATGGACCAGGTTGAACTTGATTCAGTAGTTCTTCCTGATGCTATGCCACTCACCTTTTTTGATACATATCTACAACTAGGGACGAAGCCCATAATCACCCTTTGATGGTGGAGGGGATCTTACACAACGTACACATCAATCAAATAATGATTGATGGAGGATTAGCTGTAACTCTACTCCCCTTAAGAACGTTCTTCAACTAGGCTACTCGACAGACTACCAGAAGCATTACATTGATACTCAAGGCTCACAAGCTTGAGGCCTATGTGATATTTCAAGCCATCGCAACCGAGGCATCCTACAATGTATTGTTAGGGCGCCCATGGTTACATGACAATGGTGTCATCCCCTCGACTCTGCATCAATGCTTCAAATATTTCCATGAAGGGAAGCAACATACAATCTTCACCAAGGTAGAGTCCCATTATGCAGATGCCAAATTCTATAATCTTAAGAATCCTTACGCCCTCTCTATTGAGAAATCAGAGAGCGAGAGTGATTCTGATGAAGACTATAAGATTGGGCAAGCATTGATCAAAGCCTTCGAAGGCTTAGATGTTGAAGTAGGAGCCAAGCCGCTCACTACCATCATTCCGGTGAGTGTCAATCCAAAGACGAAATACCAAATCAAAGACGGTGTAATCAATTCTCTCTTAAAGACGAAATACAAAGAAGGATGGCAGGAGGAGTATGAGCCTCGCCCCTTGAAATATAGAGCTTTAAAGCCACAATGGTCCCTCTATAGCCCTCAGGCTCACATAATCACGAGAAGTATGAATTATGACCCATCTACAGATCAAGGCCTAACTGGTGAAAAAGGGATAATATCTCCTTTCCAAGAAATCAAGGATGTATCCTAAAAGAAGTTCAATACTCAGGGGCTCGGATATACCTTGAATTTTAGTGCTGACTCAACGAACATCCACAAAAGGAAATGGACAGTCCAATGTATCATAGCATCTTTAAGCAGCCATGATGACCGGAGTTTAGGTTCAGAAGATGAGATGGAACCTGCCCAAGCCGACTGGAGGATGGAGGACAGGCCATAGTCGACGAGCTGATAGAAGTCAAGTTGGGTGAAGAAGGAGATCATAGACCCACCTTTCTGAGTTCATCTTTGGAACCAAAAGAAAGAGAGCAATATGTTGATTTCCTCTGTCTTAACCGATACATATTTGCATGGAATTACCATGAGATACCTGGGTTGGACCCCTTCATGGCAACCCACAAGCTTGCTTTTGATCCTCACATCAAACCAGTGAAGCAACCTCATAGGAACTCTCATCTGGATATAGCACCTCAAATTGAGACAAAGGTTAATAAATTAGTTAAAACCAGGTTCACTAGGGAAGTCCTATACCCTAAGTGGCTTGCTAATATTGTACCAGTCAAAAAGAAGAATGGGCAGATAAGGTTATGCATTGATTTTCACAACCTCAACTCAGCTTGCCCTAAAGATGACTTTTCTTTGCCTCTCACCATGAGCATGTGAAACCTTCTCATATTTGGATGGATATTCCAACTACAATCAAATCACGATGGCCCTTAAAGATGAAGAGTTAACATCCTTCATAACCACGAAAATGATATATTATTATAAGGTGATTCCCTTTGGATTGAAGAACGCTAGCGCCACCGATCAGCACGTCATGACAATTATATTTGAAGACATACTCTATGATGTTGTGGAATGTTATGTCGATGACCTTGTGGTCAAATCAAAGAATCGGTGTGCTCACCTTACATATATGGAATTCGTGTTTAAAAGGTTGAGGAGACACCAACTGTGAAATCAGGGAAATTTCTAGGCTTCATTGTAAGGCACAGGGAAATCAAGATAGACCCAATCAAAATACGTGCCATTCAAGAAATACCTCCACCAAGGAACCTGAGGTAGTTGAAATCTCTCCAAGGTCATTTGGTGTACATCCAAAGGTTCATTTCTAACCTTTCAGGTCGATGCAAGCCATTTTCCAGGCTCATGAAGAAAGACATCCCCTTTGATTGGGGATGAGTCCTATCAAAATGCATTCCAGGACATCAAGGACTATTTACTGAACCTGCTAGTTCTCACAACTCCTGTACTTGACAAACTGCTCATTTTATATGTGATGGCTTTGGAAGGATCATTGGGTGCCCTTCTAGCTTAGCACAATGAAGAAAGGAAAGAAGTAGTATTGTACTATTTGAGCCGCACAATGATGCCGGCCGAGCATAATTACTTCCCCATTGAGAAAATTTTCTTGGCACTAGTGTTCACAGCCCAAAAGCTATGACATTATTTTCTCTCTCACCCGATGTAGTTGATTTCTCGAGCTGATCCAATTAAATATCCCAAGACAAAACCGGTTCTTTCTGGTTGACTAGCTAAGTGGACTTTACTCCTTATGGAGTTTGACATCACCTGTGTCTCTCAAAAAGCTATCAAAGGGCAAGCATTGGCTGACTTCTTAGCCGCTCATCCCTTGCCTGATGAGGAAGTCATGAGTATAAATAAACAAGCCTCATGGCAAATGTTCTTTGATGGTGCTTCTCAAGAAAAATCCACCGAATTTGACGTAATATTCATCACGCCAGATAAAGGACTCTTTCCTTATGCCTTCTCATTGAATGGGAAGTGTTCAAATAATGAGGCAGAATACCAGGTCATTATTGGTCTAGATATGGCACTAAAAGTAGACCCAGGTTCCCTCGACATCTTTGGTGAGTCCCAGTTAATCATCCGATAGCTAAAGGGGATATACGAGGTCCGCAAGGATGAGCTCAAGCCATATTATAATGCTGCAAGGTATCACCTAGGGAAGATATATGAGGCTACTCTTAACCAAATTCCCCGAGGATCAAATGTTCAAGCTGATGCATTAGCTAAGCTGGGAATCGCAATGATTATCAAGCTCGTGGTACCACTTCAGATCCCTGTACAAGAATGGCGATCCATTCCTATGATGGAAATGACAGATGCTAAAGACAGAAAACATGTGGATGAAATTTCATCCATACCCTCAAGGAGCTATGAGGAAGCTGATCGAGGAGTCTGCCCTTGATGATATCGTTGCAGTGGCAGAGGAACTTTGACTAGATTGGCGTTAACCTTTCCTAGAGTACTTGGTTCATGGCCAACTCCCTAAGGTTAGAAAAGACAGGCTGGCCCTTAAAAGGTGAGCCATGAGATTCACCCTCCTCAATGATCAGTTATATAGAAGGTCATATGATGGAATGTTGCTAAGGTGCCTTACATATGAGGAAGGACAAGCAACGTTAAAGGAAGTGCATGATGGAATATGCAACATGCACCAGTCCAAACGCAAGTTACACCACCAATTGCATTGGATGGGGTATTTCTGGCCCACTACGGGGAAAGATGCAATTAAATATGAAAAAAATGTTATGCGTGTCAAATACATGCTGATTACATTCACCAAGCATCAGATCCATTGCATCCCACTCTTATGGCTTGGCCTTTTTCTCAGTGGGAAATGGATATTGTGCGACCCATTACCCTAGTATTAGTAAATGGCCATTTATATATATTGGCAGCGACTGAATACTTCTCTAAGTGGGCCGAAGCCATCTCACTATGAAGATTTACTAGCAAGATAGTATCTGATTTTGTTCGTCACCATATTGTGTATCGGTTCGCGGTACTACATAGGAGTATATTCGACAATGGTTCTCCATTTAATTATCCCATTTTGCCAATTGACCAGTCAGTTTAATATCGACTGGAGGTATTCGTCTATGTACAACCCAAGGGCAAATAGACAAGCCAAAGCCTTCAACAAAAGCCTTTGCAAGGTCTCGAAAAAGACTGTAAAGAAGGGTTAGCGTGATTGGCACAAAATACTCCCCAAGGCTCTTCAGGCCTATCGGATAATGAAAAAGAACACTACTTTAGCAACCCCATATTCGTTGGTCTATGGAGCAGAAGCGGTGCTGCAATTGGAAGTTCAGATACCCTCTTTCACGGTGGCAGTCCATTATGAACTAATTAATGATGAACGAGTCAAACTCTGACACAACGAGTAGAATGCACTCGATGAGAAGAGGTTAGTAGCTCAGCAAAAGCTATAATTTTATCAAGCAAGAATGAGCTGAGCTTTTGACAATAAGATGAGGATACAGTCTTCCAAACCAGGTGATTTATATCTAGATGTGAGACATCCTATTGGCGCACCTTAGTCTAAGTTTCTACCTAAATGAGATGGACCGTATGTCGTTAAGAAAGAATATTCAGCCGGAGTATACCTCCTCTGTACCGAGACAGGAGAAGATGCCATGCCTCCAATGAATGGAAGGTATTTGAAGAAAGACTATATGGTCGGGACCTGATTTTTTCCTTCGTGATACGGTCGCATCGGACCCGACTTTGCGATGATCCGATGTACAGATCTCAAGTTATCACTTTACAAAATTCGAGATGTCTTTCTTTGAAATCTCTAATTTCTATGGTTTCAGGCTCATGACACGTGTCATATGTCAAAATGATCGGGTCATCGAGACCTAGCTTGTGTCCGAATTTGAGCTTATTCTAATTCCAAACGAGTGGCCTATGGGTGCTTGAAGATCATCCCAATATGTGAAAACACAGCCTCCATGATTAGAAACTGGTTTGGTGAGGCCGCATCGTGGTAGTGTAAAACCTACCTGTTTGTGGTGATTTTGGCCCAAAATGTTCTTGGGAGGTCCGATTGAGCCCAAATTTGGTCCTTAGGAGTTTTTTGATATTATGGATGCAATGGAAGTGGTCTAATATTGTTTTAAGGGACTTATTATAGGGCTATAGTTATAAGGTCTCTTTTCGGCATGAAAGGAATTGGTCTTTGAGAACCAAATTTTTCCCTGATCGAGTCAAAACTTATTTGAATGTGACAAAAATTTGTGAGTTTCCTTCGCTTATCCCTAACTACTATTTTCATATCTTTTAAAGTCGTTCTAGTACGTTTCCAAGTTTGCCCAGTTTTAGGTTTATTTTGCAGTATTCCCTAGGTCTAACGGTGTCTTGGGTACCAGCAAGACCAGGTCATTACTGGATCTCTTCTTATTTGTGTCAGGGATGTAAGTACATAAAAAATGATGTATAAAAACTTGCCCCGACAAATGCTGCACTTCGAGAGAAGCGAGAAGTGCACCATTCAGAACAAGATTTTGTTGTCGAAGTTCATCTCTCGAATCCTCACTAAGAGGTGTTTTATTGTCTCTCAAAAGAAATTTGTTTCTTCTCGACCACTAGCGTTAGCACAATCCTTGAGGAGGAGATCGCGCTAAGCTTCATTCTGAAGGGGTAACCGAAGTGGACTCTAGCGATCGGGGGCCTTGCTTAAGGGCTTCTTTCCTAATGCTACTGGGATCCTTTTTTTTAGGAGAGCACGCTGATAGGGTGCCTCATGAAGGGCTTACCATTCTATGTCAACAATTCCTCCTAATGGCTCAGCTAATGGGTTCCCTTGGGGGGCTTTGCCCCAATCTAGCTAGTGGGGGATTTTAGCTCCGAGTGAGTGCCTTGCTTAAGGGCGTTACCCCACATCAAGGGCGTTACCCCACATCAATGGCTTTATTTATAACAACTGAGGGCCTATGGTGTATTTGACCCTCAGGGTTGTGGAAATTTTGTTTTGGCTTTGGGGCCTGGTTAGTGGGTTCCCTTGGTGGGCTTTGCTCCAATCTAGCTGGTGGTGTTCGTTGGCTCTGAGGCTTAACTAGTGGGTTACCTTGGTGAGATTTGTCCCAATCTAGTTAGGGGTATTTTTCAGATCTGGGGCCTGACTAGTGGGTTCCCTTGACGAGCTTTGCCCCAATCTAGTTGGTGGTGTTCTTCAGCTCTGGGGCATGGCTAGTGGGTTCCCTTGGTGGGTTTTTCCCCAATCTAGCTGGTTGTGTTCTTCGGCTCTAGGGCCTGGCTAGTGGGTTCCTTTGGTAGGCTTTGTCCCAATCTAACTGGTGGTGTTCTTTAGCTTTGGGGCCTGATTAGTGGGTTCCCTTGGTAGGATTTTCCCCAATCTAGTTGGTGGTGTTCTTCGGCTCTGGGGCCCGACTAGTGGGTTGCCTTGGCGGGCTTTGCCCCAATCTAGTTGGTGGTGAAGGGCTGGTCTGAATTTTACTCAGCGCATAAACTGACTGAGGTGGTCTATTTGGTCAAGCGCTGCATCAACCTTTGCATTTAATCTAAGCACCCTTTCGGGTTTTCAGTTGAACTAGGTAGGAGTGGTGCCACAAGAATGGTTTTCGCTAACTCCTTTTTGTTGAGGCACTTTTACTCGTGACTTCGAGGTCACGTCCACCTTTTGATTTCCATTTTTGCTCTTGACGTTGTTGTATGTTATTTTTGACGTACCTATATCCCTGACACAAATAGGAAGAGAGCTAGTGCCAACCTAGTTCTGCTGGTGCCCAAGACACCATCAGACGAAGAGAACACTGCAGAATAAGCCTAACACTAGGCAACCTTGGAAAAAGTATCATCACACCATAAAGATACCTTACAACTACAACCCTGAGCTATGGGCTTCAAACAGTACCAACCATTACCATTGCATCAAGAACATCGAAAAACCCCTGAGGACCAAATTTGGGCTCAATCAGACCTCCCAGGAACATTCTGGGCCCAAATTACCTCGAACAGGTAATGTCATACACTTTTGCGGTAGGGCCTTACCAAAACCAGCCCCCAATCATGAAGGTTGTAATCATCACTTCTTGGGATGACCTGCAAACACCCACATGTCGGCGCAAGCTCAAATTCGAACACAAGATAGGTCTCAACGACTCGGTCTTTTTAACATGTAGCACACGTCGTGACATGAACCAGAATCAAAGTTTTTCCAGAGAGAATATGAGGCCAAAATCATGGAAATCAAATATTTTTGAAGAAATGACATCTTGAACTTCGTGAAGTAATAAAATTGAGATATGTACATTGGATTATCGTAAAGACAGGTCCAATAAGACCGTATCACGAAGGGTTACAAATTGGTATTACTGATGCATTCAATCTAAGGTTGGATAAATTGCGAATTCCAAGGATAAAAAAAGCAAGATTGCTCGATCGGCAGAATCCCTTTTTCGATTGATCTCCCAAAAGCATAAAGTACTTCAAGTAGGGACCAAAACAGATAAAAATTGGTGCAATACAACTGTGGAAGTCTCATCTTTAATTTGCAATCAAAATAAAGACTCAAAACACCATAGATTGTGTTGCAACGATGGCCAAAAGTTCAGATCTAGCCTGATTTCTACCGCTAAGGAAAAACTCCACCTCAAGACAATCAAAAGCCATCAAACACTTCGTAATCAAACAATCATCAAGACTACGATGATAGATCATCTCAAACACCATCACAAGCATCTGAAAAAGCTTCCAAGATCTAGCAATGGCGAAAGGCCCCTTAGAGAGGGATGATTTCATCATTAGCACGAATGGTTTAAAGAAATTTTGTCTTTATTCCTAAATTCTGGATTTTATTATAATTTCTTTCCATTTGCTTTTAAGCTTAGTTTTGAGCATCCACCCCTATTCGGTGGGGCTTTCATATAAACAAGCTTAGGTCAATTGTAACAGGGCCGGATCATTCATTAATGAAATAGAGGAATTTTGCTCATTTCTACTTCTCTTTTGCTCCAAACTCTTGGATTTAGCGTCAAAGAGAGAGAAAGCTTTTCAGAGAGAGAAACTACCCCTAGCCCTTGCTAACTGCATGGCTCCATTCCCTCTCTCCCTCTTCTTTCTTTCTTTTCTCTCTTCACTTGTTACTTGCCTCTCATAGTAACCCGTGCCAGCGGAGAACGCACGGCCTCGTCTCTTTCCCCTCGCATCTCTAGCGTAGATGATGCAAACCTGTGATACCGTATAACAATCAGCTATCCAACAAATGCTTGGTCCAATACCTGTTAGATTCAACCTAAGGATTCCAACCCTTTGATCATCGCTCTAACTTCATCTCCGTACAGTCGAGTTGAGTTGTGAGAGATGCATACACTCTCTCCCTTAGTCACTCTGGAGGAGTCCTCCTGAGCTGATAAGTCAAGAGAGTTCTAATCCTTCGATTGCTCTGATCACCCAAGCATATAACGTTTGTGAGGAGAGGGAAATCCTTATCACCTTTCTCTGCCATCCCTTCTTTTTGTCAGTCAGCCCTCGTTCGAGCGAGCCACTATAGAGGAGTATAGCCGAGTCCATATTGCAGTTTCCAACGCGAGAGAACAAAGCAACGAGTAGAAAATTCCTAAGGAGAGTTCATGTCTAATCCATGCTAGAAGATAGCCGGAGGGCTTCCTAATTGTTCTAAGAGGGAAAAACTGCCCGGGTGTGTCTCAAACCCCAAAACGACAAGGTAAGCCCCTAAACGCACCCCTGTCGTAAAATCTCTTTGTTGGTTCCTATCTGCACATAGGAGAGCACTTGTGAAATGTGCATAGACCCTCCGCAGTTGTTTGCGATCGGATTTTTCCCGCTGTTCGTGCAAAGAAAAATTGGGTCCGACCAACTGACGACTCCACTAGGGACCCACCACCCTAATGTTGGTTCGGTCCGTTCTCAGGCAAACATCTCTCTTCTTTCTTTCTCTAAAATTGCAATGGAGTCTTACTACTCCTCTTTTGTCCAAGTTGAGGACTTCATCATCCCCATATTTACCACCTCGCCCATGGAGAGCAGAATGACCAATCTTGCTTCTCCGTTGTCCTCCTTTGGTGGCCTGGCTGACCCTCCCATCCTAGTTCAGGCTAGAAAGATTAGGGGAAAAGGTGATTGAACTCCTTATCCCTCCTTCTCGGACATCAAAGGGAAATCCATTGTTGTCACTTGCATGAGTGGCTCTATAGCTACCCTCTCTCATAAGCACCCTGTTACCGGCGGGTATCTCGCCGGTCGTAGGCTTAAAAGTTGTCCTCACACCACTCCTTCTCTTCACTAGGTGGGTCCTGATAGGGCCACCGTCTCAGCGGGTAACCGAAAGGTAACCCCACCCGCACTTCACAATGGCATCGCTGCACACACATCACTCTGATGACTCCTGCGCCAGTCCACACGGCCCCAAGGCCGCTGCGTGCACATTTACACACATCACGGCTGATAGTCTAACCATCACTGTGACAAGACAGGAAAGGAAAAACCATACCCATGTCTCCTCACCTGCTTTGGGTTTCTTGAGGCCCGAACTCATCACAGGTGGTTTTTAGGCCACTAATGCACCGCATAATAGTCTCGCAGTTTGGGGCAGCCCAAGGGCTGAATCCAAGCAAGCACACGAGTTTTGAGGCAATCGAAAGTCTTCAAAAACAATGTACATGCATGTTGAAGGCCCTAAGGCCACTCTAACTAAACAGGCAAGTATTTCAAATATTTGTCCTTCCACTTCACAAGGGGTTAGGTCACAACCCACCCTGAACACTGCTATGGGCAATGCACACACTTATAGGACCGGTGACTCTACTAGCGGAAAGAGGCAAAAAGCATAAAAAACACCCCTCACTACCACGAAGCTGCTTAGCACGTGGTACTCGAAGAAATTCCCTTCGAGCACCATCCTGTCTACTCCCTCTCTATACAAACAAAATTGCCCTCAAGGCAGGGCTAAGGGCAGGATATTCTCAAAGACGACCAGTCAGCGCCCCCCTTCTCCAAGCAAGCCTATTCCTCCAAAATCGACTACGAGTTCCCTTCTTCCTGGATGTCATACGTTGCAGGAGCTGATGAATTTTGCACTCATCTCCCTACGGTAAGCAAGTTGGGAAGGAAATTGGGATCGATTCCGATTCTGGGAAAAGATCTACTAGAGCTTGAGAATTAAGTAGACGAGAGAGATGAGGCTGCCGCTTTGAAAGCTAAAAGCAGAGTCTTTAGCCTCAGAAGACTTACTAGAACAAAACTGGGTCTACCCGTTCAAGCCATGGAAGAACCAGAAATGAGCGACATCGTTCACTGTTACATCATCGAAGTACAGGAAAAGGAACTCACTCCATCCGATCCACGGCCCCAAGGCCATCACGAGCAAGCATATGAGATATGGCCCCAAGGAAGACTTGAGCCCATTCAGTTTGGACAATGGCCCCAAGGCCTTCAGGTGCCTAGATCGACAGTGATTCATCCCCAAGGCCGCCTAGAGCCAGTGCTTACGTGCGCTACAAGGCAATCTCAAGCTCAATTCGGGCAAGCTCAACCCTTATTGCACAAGTTTCCACATAGAGGCATGAAGAGGACCAGAATCACCCCTGCCGCAAAATTATCCAAAAAGGGCAAATGAGTCGAGGTAATGGTAGTAAGCCATGAAGGGGACGACCTTGAAAATCCAATGGCTCATTTCGAGGATGTATTGAACAACATTCTGAACTGGCTCAAGGGACTTGAAGATGCTCGACCCGCAGTGTCTTCTCATCAAGAAGAAAACATCCCTCCTGAGCCCCAACTTAGAGATGAAGAGAGACCTCAGCCTCCTCCTACGGCCCGATCCCCAAGGCATCTAAACCCTCCTGCCTCCTTCGGCAACCAGCCCAATCTAGCCTCTCAAGCTATGTCATCGATGTTTACTCAAGAAGACGTTCAGAGGATGATCAACAATAACATCCAAGATTTACAAACATCGAAGGCACAAGAGAGTGTCCAATACAAGAAGCCTTACCCGCCTTTTATTGATCAAATCCACTTCCACATTGAATATCAAAAGGAACATGAAGCGGAACTGGATGTTCAAGCATTAGAACTCCTCACAATGTCTCAAGAGATGGATGAGTCAGTGGGCGAGTACATCTAGATATGGAGGGACCTTACCATGTGTCAAAGCAATCCCATGACTGAGATTGATGTTTTATAAACATGTATAAGGAACTCCTTACATGTCAAAGCGTCTAATCCTACCACTTTTTCTTGCATGATCACAAAGGCAGCCAAAATTGAAAGCTTACTAAGGCATCATGGAGGAAATTGAACTCAGACCAAGGGGGGGTGGTCAAACTCGTAATTCCGTTAATACAAAAAACTAACCCTCGGTCTAGCCAGCAATGGAATCCAGATAGATAGACAGTCACTACCACACCCCTCCATCCTGAATCCCCAGCTAATGTTAGTCCTCTCCAAACATTAGACACCTCTCGAGGTTTTGGGAGGTCCAACAATGGCAACCTCAACCACAGAATTACAATAGGGTGCCTCCACCACAGAGCTACTATCAGACCGAACAATTCATTCGAAGGCTAAACCAACCATACATCATGAGTGCCAACTCTCTTGAAAATGCTGATTGAGCAGGCATGTTGAACCTTCCAGACATTAAACATCCAAAACATGTAGAACTCACCAATCATGCCAACTGCTCAAGTTATCAACGAATGTTAGGCCACCCCGTGCAAGATTGCCACCAGCTCAAAGACCACATCAAAGCCTTAATTCAAAAGGGAAAAATCAACTTAGAGAGCCTCAAGAAGACTTTCGAAACTCCGGAAGCCTCACATATGGTCACAGTCCAAGAAGAGCCAACAGATGGTGCCCTTATACCAAACTATCTTCTCACATGTTCCCCATCCTCTTCGACGTGATGGTACAACCCAAAATGATCGTGCCTATATACTTAAGAAACAAAAACGGCCGGCAAAAAAAGATCAAGACTTGTGGTGCAGATATCATCTGCCGAAAGGACATGACTTGTGTCATTATTTCGGATTCTGATATGTTTTAAAGAGGTATATACGAAATGGTAAGATAGTCATGACCAACGCATCATCTCCGCCCTTACAGGAAAATCACAAAGTCAAAGCCCTGCAACTAGAGAAATTTGAGCAAGCTCAGAACCCCGCCCCTAGTGTTGCAGAAGCACCTAATCTTCGTGACTCTGCGTGAACGCCAATGCCCTGGGAGGTATATTCATGTTGTGGTAAGATGAAAAGCCTCAAAAGGGAAGCTATTCGCTTAGCAAATGCAATACTCAAGCATCGAGCTCAAGAGACCCATCTGCCCAAAAGAAGAGAAGAAAACAAAAAGGTTGTGTGAGCACAGCCCTACAAGTTGAAACTCCCTCAATACCCAACTAAAATGGCCCTTATTCCCCCTCTTCCTACTCTATGCGACTTCATCCCAAGGCAAGTTATTTTTGCAGAGGGTGGTCAATACATTCCACGACACATCTCATACAGGGGAGGATACAAAAGAGGCCCCCATCATGGGCTGATAAAGGTATTATTCCTAAACAAAGGTCCATGCTACACGATCGCTAAACTGTTAATGCATGTCCTGGTTGTATGACACTAAAACTACACCACCCATGGTCACAGAGGTGTGACTTTAAAATTGCCTCCTCTAAAAAATATATTTAAAAAAAAAACAGAGAAACAAGGAGAGAAGAAAAGAATCATTCCATACATATTACAAAAAAAAAATGGAATGGGCCTCGAAAGGAATGAAAACACACGCAAAACCTAGAAACCACTAAAAATGGTCAAGAGCATCGCACATCTTCATTTTCAGCTCTCGCGCATGCCCCAGTGCAACCTGCTTTTTCTCCTCAAGGTAGGAAATGCTCTTGGTGACTTCCTCGACTAAATCAAAGATCACCCTCGCCTCAAAGCTTAGCTGCTCCAGTCTTTGAGGCCTCATGAGTATCGCCTCCCGATGATGACTCTGATGGGTTTTCAAATCTATCGCGCGGACTGGTAAGGCTACAATCTCATCCTCTATGGCCAGAATCTGGCGAAAGAAACCCACCTCTTCCTCCGCGAGGTGAGCTTGGCAAGAAGCGAGTCGCTCCTTCTTATACTCGTGGCGGTTAACGAGCGCCTGCTGCTTAGCCAATCTCTCTCATAAAGAAGCTAGGCATGTATCATGAGACATCTACACCTCAATCTCACACCGAAGAGCCTCAACTCCCCAATCCGCAGCAACCCATTTAGCTCTTCAAAGGTCCCTTCATCATAATACATAGTCTTTGAGCTAGCTGCGCAAGCCTCAACAACTTCTATCTCACCCTGGAGGTCAGAAAGAGCACACTCCCTAATCCCTTAAAGACCTGATCGAAGCATGCAGCTCACAGCAAGCGCATTAAAACTCGACATTGATGGAGGCGGGTTCGAAGAACCAATTGTAGCAAGCGGGGGGGCACCAAGAGCTGAATCCCTAACCATGAGTGTTAAAGATTCAAGAAAGATGGTGAAAGGCTCAAATGAAGACTCTTCAGCCTGTATCCCTGAAGCAGGCACCTCCGAACCCAATGGTGCCATTGGCACCGAAGAAGGAACCTCTGAGCAAGATTATGCTCTTAGCTCCACTTTTAAAATAGCCAGAGCAGTGGCCGCTGGAATTGCCACGCTAGCACTCGGGACCTCATCCATGCTGTCGACACCAACCGAAGTCGACATTGCGGGAGGCGAAGTTGAGACTATACAAGCCTCCACTTTCACGCGCTTAACAGGAGGAGCTGGCAGTGATGCACAGGGGCCGATTGGGGACCCTCTTTTTTGAATGGGTGCTTTTCTTCAAAACCACAGGGGCCGATTGGGGACCCTTTGATCCTTTTCTCCTTCTCCCTCTTGTCTCTTTTCCCCCACTCCCAGTGGAACACACCTTAGCCCTACACTCGCAGGAGTCCTTTGGGCTAGGTTAGAGCCTGACCCACTACCTATCGAGGTGTCCAGGCTCCAGATCGATCTTCCTTCACGGATCGAGACCACATCTCCCTTACCCCATCCAAGTTTTCAATCGAGATCATCAAACAAGGACTTTGTCTCTCCCTCTAGAGACAAATATTCCAGGCCAGCCCCATGAGGAAAGGGCAAGTCTCCCTTGTCATCCTCATGTCGAGCTCGCTCCATGCCTCACGATTTGCACCAGGGGCCTCATGATCCTGCAGTGCCCCCTTTTTGTCATACTTCTTCCTGAGGAGGACGATAAAGCAACACCCTTGATCTAGGTCATGCTGACGGGCAAAGCAATGAGGAAATTAGCCCTCCAGCTTTCTATCTCCCATGCCTCTGTATGGGATAATAGAACCCCTCATGCTTACGAGATACATGGCCTCCTTTGTCTCCGTGGTTACCCGATTGAGGACCCCATCGAAAAAATCAATGTACACATTGTCAATAGGGCCACCTACCGGAAACGCGCTCCCACTGGTAAAGAAAGGGAGATCAATCAGAAGCTCACAGGCCCTCTCCGGCTCCCTAAAAATATCCTTTGTCCCAACAATTTTTAGCATGTGGGGATAGGCGGCATCCGCGAGACTCTCATTAGTCTCATACGTTCCAAGGAAGTATGTCGAACGCCACCCAAAGACATAGTGGATTAAGAAGCTTGTTGTGAATCGCCCAAGAAGGCCCTTGCCTGCTAGGACCTGGCTCGTGATATCCTTCGAGGGTGCCTTGCTGCGAGCAATAAAGCCCATCCCAAGGTAGATGTCGCACAAAACAGGCTCTGCCAATGCAAAAGTCTCCCCCTAGGCCATCATGCAAGCGCATAGAAGCATCCTGGTTGGATAATGAAGCCCCTCATCTCTGGCAGAGCAAACTTGCACAAGAAGAGGGCCAATTAAGCGGCCAGGTACACACGGTCCCTCTCTCTTCACCTTGGATGGGTAACTGTTCTCTTTGAGACCTTAATTGCCTCTGCTCTCAGCGCCTCGTCCGTCCACAAGGCACTTGAACTAGCGTCTTCACCATCTTGGCATTCACCATGGAGATAGTCTCTCCATCTTCAAAATGCACCCCTCCGGACTTGAGTTTGGTCTCCGAGTGTAAGAGCTGGTAAATCTCAAACAACTCACAGAGACCAGAAGGGATTGGTTTTTCGTTGATGAGTTCATCCTCAAAAATAGTCCCATTACTGGGTACAAATTCTTCGTACATCTACCCCGGCATCGGAAAACTGCCCACAAAATATAAGTTCAAAAGGATGATTCCTGCCTCACCTCCATCTAAGAGCTAGATATTGGTCATATAACACCATGCTTGTAATAGAGATTTGATGGTATTGACGCAGCGGTCATAATAACTAGTCGAGCACTGGCACGCTGCGGCTAGCCTGAATTCTCTCAGAGTGCTAGCATGAGCAATAAGGACATCAAATGTCCAAGTGCTGTACCCTGACATACATTGGTGTTCTCCCTCAAAGAAAAGAGCACCAAGGGCCCAATAAAGGCTCATCTTGGCCAGCATCCTCTTCGCCAGCATCAGCAATCCTCACAGGAACAAAACTTCCAGTGAAGAGCATGATAAAGTGGCACACCATCTCTTTGAACGAGAAGTTCCTAGCAAGTATCTTCCTACATACTGAGCTGGGCAGCTTCTCCAACATAGGTGATGCTCGGGGGCCTCTTTATCTCTTGAGAAGGTGCGACGGCCTTAAGAGAAGTCCCTCTAACGTGAGAAATGCCAGTATAAGAATCAATTCCTAATTCCCATTCACGGGGCAAACGGTTCACGTCTAGGATGTTCATTGCAAAAAAAAGGAAGAAGAATTACCTCCGAAAGGAAGCAAAACAGAGAAATAAAAAAAAAAAAAAGGAGAGGGAGGCAAAGATCAAAAGAGAAAAAGAGACCCTACCTTGAGGAGGAGCCAAACTGGTACCAGCCATGGTTGTTAATAAAACAGTCGAGGGTAAAACGAGGTTCTACTCAAGAACGGCGGTGAAAAGAGGTGCAGACAACAAAAAATTAGGGTTTTTACTTCGGATGAAAATCTTTGGTAAAAATGAAAACTACCCTTGTGCGCCCCTTTTATAACTGAAGAAAGATAGTGTATCGAGCAAACCAACGAAGTGATACGTGGCCCAGTCATGAAGAATGGCTAACAACATGCGAAGCGAACGTCACAAGATTCAGGGGCACGAAAGCACAACCAACATACGAAATGAAACATCACACGAGCGAAATGTTGTGTGATTCAGAGGTATAAAAGTACTAACAACATGCAAAGCGAATCGTCACACTAGCGAAAGATCACGCTCTGTCCCAAGGAAGTAGCAACAAGCAAAAAACGTAGCAACAAATCTCCTTCTCGACATAACAACAGATCACCCAAGCGTTGAGCATCCAAGCTGACGAAATCTTTCGCCTGAAGATGATGGGCAAGCGAAGACCATCGCAATCTATCATCATGTTGGATGTACGAGATTGGTTCGAGGACCTGTAAAATCTTACACACAGCCTCGGACCTTACTCTCGAGATCTCGAGCAAACAGTAGGGATCTAAAGGCACAAGCCCACTATCCAGCGCAAGTCCAATAACACTTTCGTAGGATCGAACATCTTCACCCAAGTGAGCAGCACTCAGACGCACACCAAGATCTGAGACCGAAAGCCAGCTTCGGCAAAAGGCATGGTCTCTGAAATGAAGGCTTCAAGAAAGGAGAGATCTTTTCTCCCCCTCTACAAAGAAAGGAACAAGAAATAAAAAAATCTTGTCAAACAGAAGGAATTTTCCTCACGCTCTCTCGACCTAAGACCCTTTTTTTATAAATTCCACAAGCCCGTCATAAAAGCTCTTCACTTCCAAAGTAGCGCTTCATCTGACCACATAGACACGTGTCACTACGATAGCACCTCAATCAACTGCTAGTCAAGTTCTCTATTGCCTCGCATCCCAGGCGTCATTTTCGAAGGATCACTGATCAAATCTTCTGTCGTCTCGCCTCCCAGGTATCACTTTCAATGGATTATAAGAAAATGTTCTGCCTTCTAGGTGATGTTTCCTAAAAGCAAATGGGCTCGTTATCAAAATGGCCCAAAACCATGGAAATCAAATTTTTTTGAAGAAAGGACATCTCGAACTTCAAGAAGCAATAAACTCAAGATCTGTACATTGGATCATTGTAAAGACAGGTCTGATGAGACCGTTTCACGAAGATCTACAAACTGGTATAACCATTGCATTCAATCTTAAGTCGGATAAATCACAAATTCCAAGGATGAAGAAAACAAGATCGCTTGATCACCGGAATCCCTTTTTTTGACGATCTCTGGAAATCAAAAAGCACTTCAAGCAAGGAAAAAAATAGAGAAAGTATCCTCTTTAATTTGCAATTAAAATAAAGACTCGAAACACCATAGATTGTGTTGCAGCAACGGCTAAAAGTTCACGATCTAGCTAGATTTCTATCGCTTAAGAAAAAGTCCAACTCAGGATGATCAAAAGACATCAAACTCTTCAAAATAAAAAAAGCATCAAGACTACGATGATCGATCATCTCAAACACCGTCACAATCATCCGAAAAGCTTCCAAGATCTGGCAATGGTGTAAGGCTCTTCAAGGAGGGATTGTTTCGTCATTAGCATGAAAGGTTTATGGGGTATTTTGGTCTTTATTCCTAGATTCGGGATTTTATTGTAATTTCTTTTAATTGTTTTTAATCTTAGTTTTGAGCATCCACCCCTATTCAGTGGGTCTTTTATATAAACAATCGTAGGTCAATTATAAAAGGGCCGAATCATTCATTAATGAAATAGAGGCATTAAGCTTGTTTCTACTTATCTTTTAGTCCTAACTCTTGGATCTAGTACCAAAGAGAGAGAAAAATTTTTAGAGAGAGAAACTACCCTTAGCCCTTGCTTATCGCATGGCTCCATTTACTTTCTCCCTCTTCTTTCTTCCTTCTCTCTCTTCACTTGTTACTTGCCTCGCACAGTAACCCACAACAGCAGAGAGCGCACGGCCTCGTCTCTTTCCCCTCTCATCTCTTGTGTAGACATAGCAAACCTACGGTACCGATAGCACTATGCTATCTAACTAATACCTTTTAGAGTCAACTTAAGGATTCTAAACCTCAGATCATCACTCTAACTTCCTCTTTGTACAGCCGAGTTGAGTTGTGAGAGATGCATACACTCTCTTCCTCAATCACTTGAGAGGTGTCTTCCTGAATCGATAAGAGACTTCTAATCCTTCAATTGCTCTAATCACCGGAGCATATTACATTCGCGCAGAGAGGGGAATCCTTATCACCTTTCTCTCACATCTCTTCTTTTCATCAGCTAGCCCTCGTTCGAGTGAGCCTCCATAGAGGAGCACAGCTGAGTCCATATTGCAGTTTCTAAAGCGAGAGAACGAAGCAACGATTTGAAATAGCCTGAGGAGAGTTCATGTCTAAACCGTGCTGGCAGATAGCCGGAGAGCTTCGTAATTGTTCTAAGAGGGCAAAACTACCTAAGTTTGTCCTGAACCCCAAAACAATGATGTAAGCGCCTAAGGCACTTCTATCGTAAAATCTCTTTCTTTGTTGGTTCCTATCCACACGTAGGAGAGCATGCTTGCAACACGTGTGGACACTACATGGTTGTTTGAGAGAGAATTTTTCTTGTCTTCCGTGCAAAGAAAAATCAGGTCCGACTAGGCGTCCTTTTGGGATTTCGCCATTCCCGATTTTCTTATTTTCATGACACTTTTACTCATGACTTCATGGTCAAGCCCGCCTGTCATTTTTAATCACGGCGCCCTTGCGGGATTTCACCATGCCCATTTTCTTTTCGTTTTTTGGTTTTTGGCAGTTTTTTACCCATAGCTTTCTGGCTATGTCCACCTGAAGCTTCTGCTTTTACTCATGATGATTATCTTCATGTCTGGCTTCTTGTTTCTTATTTTTTAAGGGACTCCCTTTTGGAGGAATCCTGCATGGATAGGGCTCACTAGGACAATGGATATCGTGGGTGAGTTGTCAGAGCATACAGGTGTGACATAGCCGCGTGTTTGTACAACGAAGCACACCAGGGTCGCATCATGCGTGAGCGCGTGGAGTGTAGAGCAACTCTCTTCTTTTGAGTAAGCGAAGTGTTGCCAGTGAGGCAGGCCGTTTCAGTGATGGACCCAGGTGTATGGAAAATGTTGTCAAGAAAGTAAAACTTCTATGTGACAAGCCCGCAGATAAGCGAGACATTGCTAGGAAGGTCTCTGGGATAGGCCCGCGAATAGGGGAACGTCATCAGGGAGGCAAAACATCTCTCTGACAGGCCTGAAGATAGGGAAGACATCACCAGGAAGGTGGAAATTCTCTGCGATAGGCCCATTGATAGGGGAAACATTGCCAAGAAGGTGAAACAACAGGAGATTTGACTCGAAGTCAAACAAGACGTCGTCAGGGAGGCGAAGTGATAAGAGATCATCTTAGGGTCAAACGAGGAGTTGTTAGGAAGGTGAAGTGATGGGAGATTGACCTGTGGTTAGACGGAGCATCTCCAGGGAGGTGACACGTTTTCGTGTCCAGTCCATGGATGAAGTGGCTTATGAAAACAGGGTTTAGAGGGAGAGTGGGGCATTTTCTACCTTGGAATGCCTTATTTCCTTGGCCTTCTTCCTTTTATAGAGAGAGAAAGAGATTTTTCCCTCTTAAAGCATTCCTCTATGTTGCCATGGCCTTAGCTAGCACCGATGTTAGACTTTTGAAAAGTTCTCACGATTATCCTGTGATTAACGGTGAGCTCATGCCTCCGGATCTACAAGTTTTGCTTGATATTCTAAAAACTAAGTTTGAGGTTATGCACAAGATTTTGGAGGTCATCAGGCCCGAACCCAATCTTGTCCAGGAGAAAATGATGACGGGTCAAGGTGATCGTTGCTGGCTTATAATCCCTTTCATGGTGGTTGGTCGAATGAATGATTTGGTCAACTTCAATGTTCAATGCTTGGGAAAACTACCAACATGTCTCGCAGATGATCATTTGCTCGGATCTTTGCTCGTTGCTACTCCCTTAACCACCATCTGGTTCTTTGCCTTCACTCGATGGTGAGAAGAAGAAAGGGGTCCTTTTCATTCTTTTCAAGTTCCTTTTTAAGAGAATGTTATTGCCCCTTTGAAGAGACCGCCGCTTTAGAAGGCGGCGGTGAATTTAGAGGTTGTATCTCTAGATGGGAGACTCATTTCATAAGGGATCTATCTTTTTGTAACTACTGATAGGTTTAACAATGGCTTTGCAATCCTTTTTGTTCATGAAATGAATCCCCTTTTAATTTGAATCCTCTTTCTTGCTCTATGGCTTGTGTCTCTTCTTTTCATGGTTTGCTCGCCTTTCTTTCCTCCTGTGTTTTGTTCTTATCCTTCTTAATGCTGGAGACATGGGCTTAGAGACTTGTTTTGCCTCGGGGGCATGCCGACTGTCTAGCTTAAATGGTTCAAATGCCCTTTTGGGATTTCATCTGAACCCCTGTGGGGTGTGGGCCTTTTTCAATTTTTTTGTTTTTTTTTGGGCATTGTCTGTTGAGGGTCCCGTGTGTGCAGATAGCGCAAGAAACATAGCTCACTTGCCTACCAAGTATAGTGGTGCATGAGTGTGTGTTGAGCCCTTGAGTAGGCCAGAGGATCGTGTGGGTCAAGAGGGAGGTATTGCGTACCTGAAATGAGTGGTGTTTTGCGGAAGATGTGTGCACCATTAGGAGAAAAGAGTTGTGTGCACAAAGCGATAGAATAGCATGGTCTTTGCGTTGAAGTGACAGAACATAGTGTTGTTTGCTTTTCTTGGGACGAAACTGCACGATGCTTGGTTTGCGTGCTATTCATGTTTCCTTGTGACAAAGCCACACGATGTTCCATTTTCTTGAGTGAAACATCATTCCCTCGTCATTATAAAAAGGTTAGTAGAGGTACCTTTTCCTCATTTTTACCCTAAGTTTTTACCCAAGCTAAAAATCCCTAATTGTTTTTCCTCTTGTGTCCCTTTTCACCACCGTCCACAAGCAGAATCTCTCACCATCAAGGGTTATTGATAGCGATGGCCAATACCAGCTGCGCCCCTCCTCAAGGTATGGTCCTTTCTCTTCGATTTGGTCTTACTTTTCTTTTTGCTGCGTTGTCTTCCATTAATTTTTTTTTTTTAATCCTTCTACTGAGTTCCAAATGTTTGGTTGACTGTGTCATTGCTTCTTTTGGAGCCATTCTCGTTGTCTGTTGAGCTCTGTGAGCATGAGTCACTTCACACAAAGCCCTTCAATGCCTCTTATTATGGCCGTGCATGTTCACATTGATAGTACTTGGGCGTAGTCATGCCTGTATTCGTGTGCTGTGGGCTTTTTCAGCCAAGTATTGGCTTGGTTCGACTATATTGGTGGTTAGCAAGTCTTGTTTCTAGCCAAGAATGCCTGCAAGAGGCATCTTGTGTAATCTTGAGCCTTTGGCAAGCCCTGGCGTGTACGCATTAAGTCAGGCTTAGTCTTTGCGTGTGTTCCACTCTGTCGCGTGCTTGTCCTTGCATGTGTGTATCGAGTCATGCGGGTTTGCCCATGGTTATGCCTCCCTTTTGTGTGGACGTGCGTCTGCTCTCGTATATGCCTTGATGAGGCATTGCTTGAACTCATGTTTGAGAGTCGTGCACATGCATATGGCAGATGCACTGACTACATGTGCACGCTTCTGTTTGTGTGCATTCCCCGATGGGGCATCACTTGAACTTGGTTTTTAGAGTTACGTGCGTGCGCATAGCAAGGGCACTGTTTGTGTGTGCCCTCCTCCTAAGTGTTGCTTGAGCTCTTGTGCCTTTATGCCTGTATGGGGGTACAAGCTGCAAACCCATCTGTTGCTCACTTTTTCTTTTGTTCTTTGCAGTGAAAATCCTTGATGTAAACCAGCTACCTTGTGAAGGGGAACTGGGAACCAATTCTTATACAAGTGCTTCTTTTGTTAAAGGGACCTCAAGTGTCATCAAGCCCACCCAAGAGATAAAGTGGCCTTTGAGCATCACCTATGTTGGAGAAGATGCTCGGCTCTATAAGTATGAGGGTGCTAGCGGGGAGCCTCTTATTCAAAGGGATGGCGTGCCCCTTTACCATGCTCTCCATAGCGACTTTGATACTAACGATGACTTGCCTAAGCTAGGGAAGAGAATGTTGACATTTTGAGGTCATTTTTCATCACTTGTATCCCAAGTGCGAATAAGGATGGAGCAATTCATGACCTAGGTCCACAGGTACCAAAATGCATGTGGACTACGGAAGCCCTATGTCAATAAGGCCTTATTTAGAAGTGAAATTTTTGACAGTCTCAGAATTTCTTAAAGTTCGAGATCATGCTTAAGAGTTTCCTAAGAATACATGCCAAGTTTCGTCATAATCTGATGGGTTTAAGGCAGTGCAAACGATAAAACAATTTCGAGAAATTCTACCTTTATAATGCTGAAAATGGACTCTAAACTACAATACCATTATCATAGCGTCAAATGGTTTACAGACCATTTCCATTAGATTCAAAATATTCGAAAATCTTCGAGTACCAATTTTCGACATATTCTAACGTTTTTGGAGCAAGTTATTACCACATTACCCAAAATGGGTAGGTCGTACACAATTACGGTGCACCATCGGTGAACTAATAGAAACCGTGCATCACAATTTCAAGGGAAACTTTTCATGGTCATATCTCCTTCATCCCTAGACGGATCGAGCCCAAATTTTGAGAGAATGTTCGTCTTATCGACCCGGTCGATTTGATATGTGGAACGCATGATAACACGGCCCGAGCCAAGAGTAAATGAAGAGATAAATTTGTAAAAAAACTTCCAAAAGTAGCAGAAAATTTCCAACAACATGTCTCTTCGATCAAGAGGCCATATCATGACGCTCGGGCGTCCGATCGACCTTAAACTAGACCCATTATGAGCACAAGGTCAAAGGCTTCATCTGAGCCAAACCTCGCACGTGATGGACGGTCAGATTCGATGCACAATGAGTCTGAAGTTGCTGCAATTCCGGAGACCGGAATCCAAACTCCGGCCAAAGTTTCCCAATTTGGAAAACCGTCGTCCGGGCACCGCATTGAGCCATTATTTTTGTAAAACGATCGTGGCAACATGATCGACAAGCTACAACGAAGAAATTGATGAAAAATTGATAAATGGGTTGAATCTTTAATCTAACATTGTACATTTTCTCATGTTTTTACCACGTCATGATCATGGCTCGAGAGTCCAATCCGTGGTTCAAAAAGGGTATCAAAACGATTATATTTTTGAGCTGATCAAGAAAAGAATAATCTTTTGATCGGATGAAGATCAGAAAGACCCCGAACAGATCCCAAAAGATCATGAAGATTGCATGGCCATTGTAAGGACCTGTTTGAAATTTTGTGGATTTTGATGCAGAGGCAAAATCATCATTTTGCCCCTATTTTCTTAAATTTCTTTAATTTCTTTAAATGTTAATTTCCATCAATTAGGTTAAGTTTTAGGCATCCACCTATGTTTGGGCCCCACTTCTATCTAAAGAACATACCATTTACATGTAAAGGACTCCTCTTTAGATTCCTAGTGGAGTTGCCAAGCTAGTGATGCCTCAATCTTGCCCTCGAGTTT
Organism: Amborella trichopoda; assembly: GCF_054954075.1. Taxonomy (NCBI): domain Eukaryota; kingdom Viridiplantae; phylum Streptophyta; class Magnoliopsida; order Amborellales; family Amborellaceae; genus Amborella; species Amborella trichopoda. The sequence goes on from NC_142346.1 coordinate 11,862,144, forward strand.
GGGTGACCAGATGATGTGGCTTCGGGTTCGATATGGATATAAGACCTAGGACCTGAGACCGCTCTCTCGTGATCCATAAAACTAAGACACGAGCAAGAATATCAACTGGTGAGAGAGGAATTAAGGTGTGAGGTGGGATTTATCTCACCTGGGTCCGTGACGCACTCAGGCTAACTCGCATGGTCACCCTCTTTGATCACGCAAAAATGCCCCTTGAGTTTATGACTGGTTTAAAATCTTATCCTTTGACCTATTTCTTCTTTTCCTACACTCACACACACACATTAGAATATAAGACAAGTGGGTCGAAAGACCCCACTTTGTCATAGGGTGGGCACACACGTGCGTGTGTACTCAAAAGAAAGTGGAAAAATATTATGATGGAGTTCATGCCGATTTGACAGCCGTACAGCGTCTCCTTGACAAAGGACTATCAATACATATTTTACAGTAAAGGGGGGAGAGAATAAGAGGGTTAGATAAAGAAAGTACATTAGAAGGAAGCGAAAGAAAGAAAAGAAGGTAGAGAGAGAAAGAAAGAAAAGAAGGTAGAGAGAGAAAGAAATACAGACGATGGCTTGCTGCCATTTGTGAAGAAGGAAGAGAGAGAAAGAACACAGACGGCGGCTGGTTGCCATCTGTGTTCTTTCTCTCTCTCTTCACAGATGGCAGCAAACCTCCATCTGTGTTCTTTCTCTCTCTCCCCTCTTCACAAACAACAGCAAGCCGTCGTTTGTGTTCTTTCTCTCTCTTCCCTCTTTATAGACAGCAACAAGTCACTGTCTGTGCTCTTTCTCTCTTCTTTCTCTCTCTTCTTTATCTAGCCCTCTTATTCTCTCCCCCCTTTACTGTAAAATATGTATTGATAGTCCCTTGTCAAGGAGACGTCGTAAAGCTGTCAATCGGCATGAACTCCATCATAATATTTTTCCACTTTCTTTTGAGTACACGTGCATGTGTGTGCTCACCCTATGACAACGTGGGGTCTTTCGACCCACTTGTCGTGTATTCTAATGCGTGTGTGTGACTGTAAGAAAGGAAGAAATAGGTCAAAGGAGCAGATTTCGAACCGGTCATAAACCCGGGGGGCATTCCAATGTGATCTAAGGCGTCCACGGGATTTAGCCCGAGCGTGTCACCAACCTAGGTGAGGTAAGTCTCACCTCAAACCTTAATTCCTCTCTCACTGGTTGGTATTCCTGCTCGTGTCTTACTTACATGGTTCACGAGAGAGCGATCTTAGGTCCCGGGTCCATATTGAGCCCGGAGCTATGTCATCAGGTCACCCCGACCTGAGGGTGAGATCGAGGCATCTAACCATTAACAAGGACGAACTTTCACCGGGCCGCTGGTGCACTTCATTTGAGGGAGAGCACCAATACATGCTTGGGTATAGTACTTGGACACTCGATGTCCGAAACTCTCACGTCGAAACTCTAAAGGATTGTGGGCTAGCCGCGGCATGCTAGTGATCAGTTGTTTATTACGACCGCTGCTCCAACACCATAAAAGCTCTATTTGAGACATGGTGTTATAAGACCCATAGCTGGCATTTTGCTGGAGATGAGGTAGGAATTACTCTTCTAGACCTGTACGTCATAGGTGGCTTGCCCATGCTGGGGGAGATGTACGAAGAGTTCGTACCTAGCAACGGGGTTATTTTTGGGGACCAACCCATTAATGACAATCCAGCCCCTCTTGGTCTCTATGATTTGTTTGAGATTTACCAGGTTTTGCACTCAGAGACTAAACTCAAGTCTGGAGGGATGCATTTTGAGGCATGGAGGGACTATTTTCACGGGGACCGTCAAGATGGCGAGGATGCTAGTTCGAGCGCCCTGTAGGTGAATGAGACTTTGAGAGATGAGGTAATCAAGGCCTCAAAGAGACCAGTTACTTCCGTCAAAAGAGGGGAGAAGAGCCATGGGTATGTGGCTTCCTGCTTGGTCCTTTTCTTGTGTAAATTTGCTCTGCTGCGGCCAAGGGGCTACATCATTCGGCCGGGTTGCTTCTATGTGGCTTGCATGAAGCCTCTCAAGGGAAGGATTTTGCACTTGTTCAATCTGTTCTATGCAGCATCCACCATGGGCTGGGGACTATTACGCGCGGCAAAGCTCCCTTGAAGGACAATAGGAGTGAAGTCCTAGCTGGCGAAGGCTTTACTGGGTATTTCACGATGAGCTTCTCATTCCACTACATCTTTGGATGGCTCTCAGCATACTTCCCTTAGAGGAACACCATCCCATGTACCATTAGGATGTATGAGATAAACGAGAGTCTTGCGAGAACCACCTACCCTCACATGTTGAAAATTTTCGGGATGAAAGCTATGTTTAGGGGGCCGAGAGAGGCCCGTAAGCTTTTGACGTAGGAGACTTGTCTTCACCTCACGAGGTTGAGCAAGTTTATAATCCCTCATTATGGTTGTGTGGGTCATGCAACAGAGATTTATTGGCGGTGGTGGGACATCTCCAACCGCTTGTATTGGCACTCCAACCACCCATGGAAGGCTATCAAAAGTGTCAAACATGACGATAGGGCAGGGAAGCGTTTTGCTCCTCCTTCTTTCTCTAAAGTTTTTGAGTTAAGTCACTATCCAATCAATTGGCGAGAGCTTGTCGAGCCTCATTTATTACATGGAATATTTGTCTTTTGAGGGCGAGACAAAATCTTTGTTCAATCTCCGTTCCATCTTCGGGTGGACCAAGGGAGGTACGGTCCCAGGTCATGAAGAAAGGCCTATCCAGGACCTAAATGCCTCGATAGGAAGTGGGCCACATTCTACCGACACCTACCAAGTTTTGACGCAGCAAGCAAGCTCCAGTTACTAAAGAGGTCAGGAGTGAACCTCCGAAAGGGGGAAGAAAGAGAAAGGGGACAGGAGGTTCCGATAACTTCCGTGCGGCTCCGACAAGATGTGCTCGTGCGAGTGGGAGAGGTCTATCAATCCCGAGTGCATTTCCATCACCTCCACCTCCACCTGTTAAACGTGCGAGGGGGAAGGCATCTGCAACTTCGACTTCGCCTCCTGTAATGTCATCCTCGGCTATGAGAGTAGAGACAGAGACTACCGCGGCTCGACCTGAAGTGTCAGGCCCGGCCAACTTTGGTTAAAGTAGTGAGCCAGCAAGGGAAGTTGTGATAGTGGAAGCAGCGACGTCTCCCATAATATCATCTCCGGCTCCAAGAGCAGAGCTAGAGACTGTCGTGGCTCAGCTTGAGGCGCCAAGCCTCACCTCATTTCATTTGGTTCATGAGCCAGTGAGGACTCCTTCTTCAGTAGTGGAGGAAACAATGCCTCTTGCTCCAAGCCCTATTAGATCCCCTGCTCATCCATCCCTGAGCCTAGGAGACTTCCCTTGCATTTTTGCTAAAGAGGGGGATGTTGAGGTTGCGAATGAGGCCTCGAGTGCGGAAATGGCAGCCCTAGAAGCACCTACCTCGACTGTCTCGAAAGTGGAGCGGGAAGTGGAACTTCGCTTGGAAGTCCCTTCTTAGGGGTCAGTGGTGGCACTAGCTTCAGAGTTGCCAACCCCAAAGGTGAATGCTGAAGAACCCTCGTTTGATACTCTTGCTGCCCCAAGTGAATCTTGGGCTATTATTGTTAAGGATCCTATCCTTGAAGTTCCTCCTCTTGATACAGTCAATTCCTCAGTTCCTCCTCAATCAACCCTGAATGTTAAGGAACTCGTAGTGAGGCATATGCTATGTTCAGGCCTCCAGTGGATAAAGTAGTGTGCCCTTCCCAACCTCAAGCTAGAGGTGGAAGCTGTCAAAGCTTGTGCAACTAGTTTAAAGGTTGTATATGATGAGGAAACCTTTGACTATCTCGAAGAGCTGTTGCAAAATATTGATGATTGGGGAGCTGAAGCTCTTCAATGCGAGATTAAAGTGAAGGCGTCTTATGAGGAACGCTCGGCTTCTTTAGAGGGGAATTTAACTGGCCAGCAAGCTCTTATGAAAAGTCATGAGAAGATGAAGGCTTTGCTTACTTCTCGTTAAGCTCATCTCGCAGAGGAAGACACGGGTCTCTCTAGCAAGATCCGGACCATGAAGACAAAATAGCCGTGTTCCAAGTTCTCGTGACCCAATTAAGACCTGACGGAGTCAACGACAGGCAGAGATACACCGAAAATCTCAGCAATCGCAGCAGCTGAGTTCTGAGATGGCGGTGGTCAGTGACTTGTCCAATGAAGTTGCTCAAGCCATTTCTAGTCTTAAAGAGCGGAAGTAGGTGGCACTGGGCACACGAAGGAGCTAAAGGGTAAGTTTCACAAGGATCTCAAATGTTTTTGGGGGTTCATGAGCTACTCATTGTTTCGTTTTCTCTTCTATCCCATTCGTGGATTTTGAGATCCGTTCAATTTTTTGTAACTTTTCGAACATGTATGGAATGACTCTTTGTAACGACCCAGACTTTCCTGGCTAGAGAAAGTATGCACGGTGGTGAGAGAGAAGAAGAGAAAGTGTGCACGGCAGTGAAAAGAGAAGAAGAAGAGAAAGTGCCCACGGCGGTGAGAGAGAAGAAGAAGAGAAAGTGTGCATAGCGATGAAGAGAGAAGAAGAAGAGAAAGTGCGCACGGTGGTGAAGAGAGAGAGAAGAAGAGAAAGTGTGCACTGTAGTGAAGAGAGAAGAAGAAGAGAAAGTGCGCACGACGGTGAGAGAGAAGAAGAAGAGAAAGTACACACGGCGATGAAGAGAGAAGAAGAAGAGAAAGTGCGCATGGCGATGAAGAGAGAAGAAGAAGATAAAATGCTCATGGCGATGAGAGAGAAGAAGAGAAAGTGTCCACGATGGTGAAGAGAGAAGAAGAAGAGAAACTGTCCACGATGGTGAAGTGAGAAGAAGAGAAAGTGTGCACGGTAGTGAGAGAGAGAAAGAAGAGAAAGTGCACACAGCGGTGAAGAGAGAGAAAAAGAGAAAGTGCATGTGGCAGTGAACACACATGGTAGTGGGCGAGTACGGTAGTAAGGAAGTAGAAGCGAGAGAGACGTGCATGACAGTGAGAGAAGGAAAAAAGAGTGCCGCCGTGCGCGACACCACCAAGCCTGTGCATGACCCATGGCTGCCACCTGCTTGCTGCATGCTGCCACCTACCACTTGTCAAGCTACATGACAGTAAGGTTGCCACTTGGCAAGCCCAGGATGCCACCTCCCATGTGAGAGAGTACAAAATCCCCTTCTCTCCCTTTTGCTCATGTTTTGAACCCATCTTTCTCTCTTGGAACACCAAACTCCAGTGCCCTTTGATCCTTGTGGGAAGACTTGGAGTGAGGGTGAAGTGACTGTGTGAAGAGTTGTGAGAACACCATTGTACACATAAGGTAAGTGGATAAAAAACCTTGAATTTTTTTAGTTGTGGGAGTATGAAAACTAAGCATGAACTTGTATGAATTTTGGGGGAACAATGGTTGCATGTATATCTTGTAATGCCTTTCTTTCCAGAAATTAAGCCTTCTTTGTATGATAAGATGAGCACCAAAATTGCTATTGTTAATCATAAAAATATGTCAATTGGTATTCATGTGAGTCTATTTCAAGATGAAGAAGGTTTTGCATTAATATCTAACCTAAGTTGGGAGTAATTGATTGTTACTTGAGAGATGTCATGCTTATACTCTGAAATTCCAGGGACATTTTATATTTTTGTGGCACAATGTTGACCACAAAATGACATCCAAATGACATCAAATTAACTCCATTGGATAGATGCATGTGTCTACTATGACTTTCATGTTTAATTATTGCTCAAATTCTTTATGTATGAAGAGTTATGCTTCAAAAAGTGTAACTAGGTCACTGTAGACAGATTTAGTAACATTGGAGAACTGATGTCTCTATTGTCACGAATTTTGAATGACAAAATGGTGTCCGTTTTCTCTTAAAAAATTTCCATTTGAAATATTTATGAGTATTCTTAAAATAACATGTGGAATACATTTCTAAATTCTTCCTATATTGAAAGCTATACTTTTATTTGCGGAGATATGTCACTGTGGGCAGATTTAGTAAAATCTAGAACCATTACCTTAGTTGTCATGAACTTTTGGATGATCAAATTGAGTCCAAATATTCTCAAAATGCCCCTTTTGAAATATACATGTTTTTACTCGAACTTTGGTTTTGGATACACTTCAAAAATCCTTATGGATTGAGAGTTATTATTGTGCTAAGTAGGACGTGTAAATGTCCCAATTGCACAGTAGATTTCAGATGAAATGCTTCTTTTCTAATGACGTTCTGAAGGAAGAAACGGGGTCCAAATGCCTTAAAACCACCCCCATTTGAAAGATACACATGTTTAGTGAAAAATTGGTTTTGGATTCATTTCCAAATTCTGAATGGATCGAGCATTATGACCCGATTTAGGACTGGATGCCACTGTTTGAAATTGTAGAAAAATATGATACTGTGATACTGACAATATGACCAAAACTGCTACGCAAAGGGTCCTCTATTGGTAGTGAATACTCTGATTCTGTTATATTAAGACTGTTATATGTGCCATGACCGCTACGCAATGAGTCCTCCATTAGTAGTTGGATTTGTGATTCTTTTATACTGAAAACTGATATCTACGATATGAGCACTACACAATGGGTCCCCCCATTAATAGTTGGGTATACTGTATCTCGACTCTTATGATAGGAGTGGAGTCGAGAAGTGACTGTGAATAACAAGAAGGGTCGTACCCCCCAAATTACCATGGGCACTATGCATTTGGCCCTCTAATGGTAGTGTAAAACCCTCCTGCCTGAAGGTGTAAGTAGAGGGTCATATCTTTTAAGGCCACAGCCTATCGAAAACCTCAAAGCGCTTAGGGATTGTGTGTGTGAGTAAGGATATTATGAAATGGGGCTTCCATTTGTCAGTGTCCTCCCCCCTGAATGAGGGTAGAAGTTCCAAGTTCAGAATTGACTTGGCCTGATTGATGTGACTTCTACTTCGGGGAGTAGGCAACTTTAGACTTTTCTTATTACTGTGATAAGAGGTGAAATAAATGTTAGCTCATACATAAGTACTGCCTTGATATCTAAATCATACTCCATTGCACACTACTGATGAATTGTGATACAAGACTTTTCTGTGACTTGCATGAATTGTGAGGATATGTAGACCACGTTATCTTATAAGTGTGCATGTAGGTGGGAATGCATGGGCGTTGATCTACTTACTAGGCTCTTAGCTAATTCCTCTTATTTTCTTTCCTGTGTAGAGTGATATCCTCTTATTTTTTAGAGTGGTCATCTAGACAATTGTGGCAGGTGGATGAAGCTCGAAACTAATCAAGGAACTTTTGATAGTAGGTGTCACATGGCGGTGCAACAATGTGATTTTTGGTGAAATATTGAAATTTTGTTGTCAAGCTGGTAGTGCCTTAGATAGAGTTATAAAGAACCTTTGAGAATTATATATTTATATCATGGTTTTAATTTGTGCAATTTTATGTTGCTTGATGAATGAGTTTTTGTTTTCTTTCACTGTTTGCTTTGATTTCGTATTTCTAAACGCGTTGAGCCACTCCCACCTAAGTGACATTTGCGACCTCTGGTCGCGATCCCGCACTCTGTCGCCCTCTGGCTAGTACGGTAGGGGTCAGGTGGCAGGTTCGTGATCGTTATAGTATCAGAGCAACCAGGATAGAATTCTTGGCCTAGAGAGTCTTAGGAGTGTCTCTAAAATGTCTTGAACAGGTTAGTAACTGGGTGCTCCTATTTTAGGTCAAGATGTTGAGGACTCATGCTAATAATGCGACCTCCAGCAATGAGAATACCTACGCCCTCGGTGAATTCTTCAGGACCTTGGGGACCATGACTCAAACGATGAAAGACAATAGGCCGCCTCTGACTACCCCTGCATTAGAACTGTTTGATAGTGGGTTAATAAAAAGATTTAGGAGGCTAGCACCTCTGACGTTCTTGGGGCACGGGGGAGTGGAGAAAGCGGAACGATGTAGGAGACAAGTGGAGAAGATTTTTGATATGTTGCACTGTAATGATGAGCAGAAGGTTAGGCTAGGAACCTTCATTTTAGAAGGAGATGTTGAGCACTAAGCAATCATGGGAAGGGTCGGGGACAGAAGTGACTTGGGAGAACTTTCTAGAAGCATTCAATGAAAAGTACTTCCCTGACTCTGTACGGGAAAGAAAGGAAGTGGAGTTCCTTGAGCTGCAACAAGGAAACTTGTTAATGGAGCAATATGCAACCAAGTTTGTTGAGCTATCAAGGTATGTGCCACACATCATCAATATGGAGGCGTGAAAAGCGAATAAATTTCATAGAGGCCTCAGGCCCGATATAAGGGGGAGAGTGTTATCAGTAAACTTCAAAACCTTCTCCCCTTGGGTAGATTTGGCTATGAAAATTGAGAGGGATGGAGAAGGGTCCCAGTTAAGAAAGGAGGGAAGAATGGGGCCAGCCCAGTTTGGGAACCGTGGGAGGAAGACCCGACCACCTCCCAGGAGAAGTTTCAGGGCAAGAGATAACCAAAGGAATAAGAAGATTCAGAAAACCTTACCAGGTGACATAAGGGAGAACCAGCGCTCGATGTGCCCATATTGTGGGAAGGACAATCACTCTGCGGTTGAGCGTCGAAGAAGGGCAGGAGCATGTTTCAAATGTGGCAAGCCTGGCCACCTAATCAAAGACTGTCCAGTGAAGGGACCAGAAAACCGATCGAAAACTCCAAGTCGGGTATTTGCTCTCTCAGAACAAGAAGCCAAGGCGTCGGCCTCTGTTATCCGAGGTACGCTCTCTGTTTGTGGCATGAAAGTTAAAATTATGATTGACCCTAGATCTTCTAACTCTTTTGTTGCACCTCGCTTTGCATGCCACATGAATGCTAAACTTGCACTTCTTGACTAAACACTGGTAGTATGCACACATATGGGGGAATCTATAGAAACTGATATTGTTTATAAACATTGTGGAGTCTTTCTTGAAGGATGTGTCTTACCTATAGACTTGATATTATTAGACATTCGAGATTTTGATGTTATTTTGGGCATGAACTAGTTGTCTAGATATTATGCTACAGTAAATTGCTATGATAAAATTGTAACATTTAGACACACAAATCAGCCTGAGTTGATCTGTGTATGCATTAAGGATGGATCCCCTCTACACCTTCTTTCGGCCCTTCGAGCTTCTTGCCTGTTGGCCAAAATTTGTGTTGGGTATTTGGCCTATGTAGTAGAGAATCGGGATGTCCAATCCAAGTTAGAAGAGATACCAGTGGTGAGGGAATATCCCAAAGGTTTTCCTGAGGAGTTGACCTCTTTGCCTACAGTCAAGGAGGTAGAATTTGAGATAAATGTGGTTCCAGACACCGTTCCTATCTCTAAAGCCCCTAATAAGATGGCCCCAGCCGAATTAAAGGAGCTGAAAGAACAACTGCAGGAATTGTTCGAAAAGGGGTTTATTCAACCAATGTGTCACCTTAGGGTGCACTGGTCCTATTTGTGAAAAAGAAAGATGGGTATTTAAGGCTTTGTATAGACTATAGACAACTGAACCAGATCACTATGAAGAATAAGTATCCCTTGCCCATAATTGATGAGCTTTTTGACCAGCTTCAAGGGACCTAAATATTTTCTAAGATTGATCTTCGGTCAGGCTATCATCAACTGCGGGTCAAGGAAGAAGATGTCCCTAAGACCGCATTCAGGACCCGATATGGCCACTATGAGTTCTTGGTGATACCGTTCGGGTTGACTAATGCCTCGACTGTCTTTATACGACTTGATGAATAAAGTTTTTAAACCCTTCCTGGATAATTTTGTGGTGGTATTTATAGATGATATTTTGGTGTATTCAAAGAACTTGGAAGAGCATGAACAGTATCTAAGAATAGTCCTCCAGACTCTAAAGTCAGAAAAATTGTATGCTAAGTTTGGAAAGAGTGAGTTTTGGCTTCCTAGTGTGGCTTTTCTTGGGCACGTTGTATCTAAGGACGGGGTCACAATTGACTTATGTAAATTGAAGTCGTACTTAAGTGGAGAAGACCGACAAATGTGACAAAGGTCCATAGTTTTCTAGGACTGACAGGATATTATAGGTGCTTCATAGAAGGATTCTCAAAGATAGCGCTCCCCAAGACTCGTCTAACTCAGAAGGAAGTGAAGTTTGTATGGTCAGATAATTGTGAGATAAGTTTTCAAGAACTGTAAAAGAGACAGACTACGGCCCTGATATTGGCCTTACCTGAAGGGAATGAGGATTTTGTGGTTTATACTAACGCCTCTCATAAAGGACTTGGATGTGTGCTGATGCAGCGAGGGAAAGTTATAGCGTATGCCTCCAGACAGTTAAAGTCGTACGAGCAAAATTACCCAACTCATGAAGATTGTAATGCTTACCTTGAAAATCTGGCGACATTATCTTTATAGGGCTCAATTTAAGATATTTACAGATCATAAGAGCCTCAAGTATTTATTTTTTTAGAAAGAGTTAAACATGAGGTAAAGAAGATGGATGGATCTACTAAATGCTTATGACTGTACCATCAATTACTAACCAGGCAAGACCAATGTAGTAGCAGATGCTTTAAGCAGGAATCTTGTGGTATCAGTGGCACACCTATTGGTTTGTGAGATGAAACTTTTAGAAGATGCAGTTGAGTGGCACCCAATCCTGCCCCTTAGTGATGGGGTAGGAATGACCGCTTGTATGAGGATAGAGCGACGACTCTTTCAACGGATCCGAATGGCACAAAAGGAATGGAAATTCTAGAAGAAATAAAGCTGGGAAGAAAGGATGATTTCTCTGAGCGATGATCTGTTAAGATTTAAGGATCGAGTATGTGTTTTGAATGATGAAAGTATGAAGCGGGCTATTTTGGAGGAAGCACACCACTCCCGTTAGACTGTACACCCAATGAGTACTAAAATGTATCAAGACCTGAAGTAAAATTTCTGGTGGAATAACATGGAAAAGGAAGTGGCACAATTTGTCTCTAAGTGCTTGACGTGCCAATAAGTAAAGGTTGAGCATCAAAACCCGATAGATTGTTACAACCCTTACCCTTGCAAGAATGGAAGTGGGAACACATTACTAGGGATTTTTTCTCTGGCTTAACTAGAACAGGTGTTGGGCATGATAGTATTTGGGTCATTGCGGACTGGCTAACTAAAGATGCTCACTTCTTGTCGGTCTGCACAACTTATACTTTGAACAAATTGGCTCAGTTATACATTAAAGAAATTGTGAGGTTACATGGAATACCTATCAGCATTGTGTCCGACAGGAACACTAGATTTACTTCACAATTTTGGAATGCTCTGCATGCAGCTTTGGGGACAATACTCACTTTTAGCACTGCTTTCCACCCCCAGGCTGATGGGCAGTCAGAAAGGACTATTCAGATGTTCGAACATATGTTAAGGGCTTGTGTTACTGATTTTAAAGGAAGCTAGGATGATCATCTGCCTCTAATAGAATTTGCTTAAAACAACAGCTTCCAAGCTAGTAATCAAATGGCACCTTTTGAAGCCTTGTATGGGAGGAAGTGCAGATCACCTATCTGTTGGGATGAGGTCGGTGAAAGGAGACTGTTAGCGTCAGAAATTGTTTAAGTCACCTCAGAAAAGATTGCTTTGATTCAGAAAAGGCTCAAAACTGCCTAGAGTCGACAAAAGAGTTGCGTTGATAATCGAATGAGAGACCTCGAGTTTGAGGCGGGTCATCGAGTTTTCTTGAAAATATCGCCAACTAAGGATATTATGAGATTCGGCAAGAAAGGAAAGTTGAGCCCACGATTCATTGGATCTTTTAAAATTTTGGTAAGAGTTGAGAATATGGCTTATCGATTTTCCCTACCACCTGAGTTGACGAATATTCATGACATCTTTCATATATCACTGTAAAGGAAATATCTACCGGACTCGTTTTATGTTTTAAAGTATGAGCCAAGTTCGATCAGATAATATTGACTTATATCAAACGACCAATTGAAATATTGGATAGAAGAGTTCAAGTGTTATACAATAAAGAAATTCCTCTGGTCTGTGTGTTATGGCAGTATTACTCAAAGGAAGAATCGACATGAGAATGAGAAGATGAAATCCGGGGTAAGTACCCCCAGTTGTTTGACTAACAAAGACACAATTTTGAGGACAAAATCCTATTTGAAGGGGGGATGATGTAACGACCCAGACTTTCTCGGCCAGAGAAAGTGCGCACGACGGTGAGAGAAAAGAAGACAAGGGGCGCATGGCGGTGAAGAGAGAAGAAGAACAGAAAGTGCACACAGTGGTGAGAGAGAAGAAGAAGATAAAGTGTGCATGGCAATGAAGAGAGAAGAAGAAGAGAAAGTACACACGGCGGTGATGAGAGAGAGAAAAAGAGAAAGTGCACAAGATAATGAAGAGAGAAGAAGAAGAGAAAGTGCGCACGACAGTCAGAGAGAAGAAGAAGAAAAAGTGTGCACGGTGATGAAGAGAGAGAAGAAGAGAAAGTACACACGGCGGTGAAGAGAGGAGAAGAAGAGAAAGTGCGTACAACGGTGAGAGAGAAGAAGAAAAAGTACGCATGGCGGTAAGAAGAGAAGAAGAGAAAGTGCGCACAGCTGTGAGAGAGTAGAAAAGAGAAAGTACGCACAGGGTGGTAAAGAGAGAGAGAAGAGAAAGTGCTTGCAACAATGAACACACTCGGCAGTGGGCGCTTGGTAGTTAGATTTGTGATTCTGCTATATTGAAAACTGATATCTATGATATGACCACTATGCAATGGGTCCCCCCAGTGGTAGTTGGGTATACTGTACCTCAACTCCGATGATATGAGTGGAGTCGATGAGTGATTGTGAATAACAAGGAGGGTCGTGCCCCCCAAATTGTCATGGGCACTATACATTTGGCCCTCCAATGGTAGGGTAACACCCTCTCACGTAAATGTGTAAGGAGAGGGTCGTGGCCACAGCCTATCAAAAACCCCTAAGCGCGCTGGGGATTGTGTGTGTGAGTGAGGACATTATGAAATGGGGCCTCCATTTGTCATTGTCCTCCCTCCAGAATGAGGGTAGAAGTTCCAAGTTTAGGATTGGCTTGGCCTGATCGATGTGACTTCTACTTTGGGAGTAGGCAACTCTAGACTTTGCTTGTTACTGTGATAAGAGATGAAATAATTGTTAGCTCATACATATGTATTGTCTTGATATCTGAATCATACTCTGTTTCACACTGCTAATGAATTGTGATACATGACTTTACTCTGCGACTCGCATGAATTGTGATGATTTGCAAACCACATTATCTTATAAGTGTGCATATAGGTAGGAATGCATGGGCACTGATCTACTTAATGGGCTCTTAGCTCATTCCTCTTATTTTCTTCCCTGTGTATAGTGATAACCTCCGATTCTTGAGAGTGGGTACTTGGACGATTGTGGCAGGTGGCTGAAGCTTGAAACTGATCAAAGAACTTTTGATAGTAGGTCTCAGGTGGTGATGCCACAATGTGATTTTTTGTGAAATATTGAAATTTTGTTGTCAGGCCAGTAGTGCCTTGGACAGAGTTGTAAAGAACCTTTGAGGATTTTATATGCATATAATGGTTTTAATTTGTGCAGTTTTATGTTGCTTGATGAATGTATTTTTATTTTCTTTCACGATTTGCTTTGATTTCACATTTCCAAACTCGTTGAGCCACTCCCACCTGAGTGACGTTCGTGAACTCTAATCATGATCCTGAACTCTATTGCCCTCTAGCTAGTTCGGTAGGGGTCAGGGGCCGGGGTCGTGACACTCTTCTTCTTTGCTTCTTATGTCTTCTTTGCTAGACGGTTCGCTTCCCTTTGTTTATGCTTCTTGCCTATGGTTTATCCCCTCAAGAAGGGATTCGGGGATGAGATGAAGGTGTGCTGGAAGTAACCTTCCATGCCTGACTTGAACGTCCGTCAGGGTTTTCATCTAAGTCTTCAGCCATGCGATGTTTCTGGTTTTCACAGGAACACTGTATCTTCTTTTTTTTGTGAGGCATGTTTTAGGTCGTGTCTTCGAGACCATGTGGGGTGTAGTTTAGTGTCGTACATCCCGGACATGTTTGTTTAATTTAAAGTTGTATAACCTGGTCTATTGTGCGAAGCAGTTTAACGTTGCGCTGTTAGGACATGTACTAACAGTTTTGGAGGTCGTGTAGCTTGGATCGTAACTCAGGAATAATACCTTTTCAAATATATTCCTATTGATTAGGGGCATGGCTTCTTTTCAAGCTTCGGTTTTAGAAGCCGATTGAATTTCTCTTTAGGAGTGGGGTAAGACGCCCCCTTTTTTGCAGCAAAGGCTATAACATCTCCAACACTTAGGAATCCGGCCTTTTGGGCAATCATCTTCCTTATCTGCTTACTATGTCATTTTACTGGTATTTAGAGCTTGAGCTCCTTATTAAGAGACTCGAAATCTTGAAACTCTATGGTGAATTCTGAGAGAGACTTTAAGGGGTTGAAGGGATAGAAGAAGGGATATAGCTTTTAAGGTCATCATTTAAATTGGACCGAATCAGGCTTTTAACGTCTTCACCCCTGTTGGACGGCTGTAGGGGATCTTTAAGGTCTTCACCTTTATCAGATTATTGTGGGGGGGGTTTTGTGTCCTCACCTGTATAGGACGTATCCTAGATCATTTTCACAGTCATGTGTTGACCGCCCTCAGCAAAAAGAACTTACCTTGGGATGAAGTTGTACATAGTAGGAAGAGGGGGGAAGAGTAGAGCTTTGATCGAGTGTGGAGGGAGTTTGTACTCGTGGCATTGTGCACGTGAGGCCTTTTTATTTTCCTCTCTTTTCTCGAGCAGCTGGGGATCTTGAGCTCGGGGTGCGGATACTGCATTTGCTTGGCGAACAGCCTCCCTCTTGAGGATTTTCATCTTGCCACGATCATGATATACTTACCATGGTCTAGGATGTTCCTGCAGGATTATGAAGAGCAGGTGCTTACAAAGCACTAGGGGTGGGGTTTTGAGCCTGCTCGAACTTCTCTTGTTGTGGGGCTTTGACTTCATGAGTTTCATTTAGAGGCGAAGATGATGTGTTACTTATGATTATCTCACCATTTCGTATATACCTCTCCAAAACATATCCGAATTCAAAACAGTGACATAAGTAGTACCCCTTCAGTTGATGATATTGGCACCACATGTTTTGATCTTTTCCAACAACTTGCTTTAGCTTCTTGGGTGCACAATGCACGATCATCCTGTGCTGCTACATTATGTCAAAGAGGACATGGAACAAGTGATGACACAGTTCAGTCATAGAGGCACTGTCAGTCAGCTCTTCTTGGACTGTGACCATATGTGAAGCTTCCAGAGTTTCGAAAGCCTTCATAGAAGCGCTTGTAAAACAACTGCTCCATCTCTTCCTAAGAATGAACTAAGTTTGAGGGCAAGCGTATGTAACACTTAAAGCCAGGTCCAAGGAAATTTTTCACAAACTGTCGAAGAAGTAGCCTAGAGTCCAAGACTATTTCCTGGCATGCTGACATGAAATGAGCCACGTGCTGCTGAGGCGATCCCGTCCCATTGAAGACTAGCAACCTTCATTTTTGATATCTAATGGGAAAGGGTATTTCATCAATAAAGGGCGGGTAAGGCTTTTTGTAATGGAAACTTTCTTATGACTTTGAAGCTTGCAAGCCCTAGACACTTTTATTGATCATTCTTTGGATGTCTTCTTGCGTGGACACCGATGGCACCGCTTGAGAGGCTACATTGGGTTGGTCATCAAAAAAGACAGGAGGATTTAGAGGTCTTGGATTTCTTGCTATAAGAGGAGGTTGAGCTCTCTCTTCCTCTTCACGTTGGGCTTCAAGAGGGGAATTTGCCTCTTGATGGGACAGCACCACGAGTCGAGCATCTTTGAGTCCCTTGAACTTGTCCATGATGTTGTTTAACATGTTCCCGAAAAGGGCCATTGGATTGTCAAGTCCATTCTCGTCATGACTTATTAACATTACCTCGACTTGCTCACTCGGGTCAGGTAATTTGGCAGTGGGGGTGATTATGGTTCTCTTCACACCTCGATTCGGCAATCCGAGCAATAGGGGCTGAGCTTGACCAAATTGAGCTTGAGATTGTCTCGCAACCCGA
Source organism: Amborella trichopoda (assembly GCF_054954075.1). Taxonomy (NCBI): domain Eukaryota; kingdom Viridiplantae; phylum Streptophyta; class Magnoliopsida; order Amborellales; family Amborellaceae; genus Amborella; species Amborella trichopoda. The sequence goes on from NC_142346.1 coordinate 11,878,225, forward strand.
GTGAGTAGTGCCTTTGAAAGGCCTTGGGGCCGGATTACTGCCGAGTCTGACGCTTGAAGACCTTGGGGCCATCGTTCAATTTGAATGGGCTCAAGACGGCCTTGGGGCCATAGCTCTTCTACCTGCTCGTGACGACCTTGGGGCCACGGACCGGATGAAGTGAGTCCATCTTCCTATGCCTCAACAACATAGTAATGAACAGTGCCACCTATCTCAGACTCTCTCATGACTTGCAATGGGTAGAACCAATTTTGTTTTAGAACGTCTTCTGAGATTGAAGACTACTTTTTGCTTTCAAGGTGGCATTTTAAGCCCTTTGTCTGTTTAACTCACAAGTATCAGTACATCTTCTCCCAGTATCGAAGCCAACTTCGACTTCCTTCTCGACTGGATCATCCTACGGAGATGAAGGAAATTTGATTAGCTCCTGTAACGTATGACATCTTGGGAGAAGAGAGCTCATCGTTGGCTTTGGAAGGTTTGTCTGAAGAAGGGGCTGTTGACTGGTCGTCTTTAAGGGTATCCTCTTGCCCCGAGCCCTACCCCAAAGGTTAGCTCGTGTGTAAAATGAAGGAGTAGATAGGATGGTGCTCGAAGGGAACTTCTTCGAGTATCACATAGCAAGAGGCTTCGGGGTAGTGAGGGACGTGTTCGACGCTCCTTTCCTTTTTCCACTGATAGCATCACCGGACCTGTAGGTGTGGGTGGTTTGTGACCCAACCCCTGGTGAAGCAAAAGGCTGAGTATTTGAAATACTCACCTTTTTTGTTGGAGTAGCCTTAAGGCTTTCAACATACATGTGTGTTTTCTTGGAAGGCTTCTGATTACTTCGAAAGTTGTGTGCTCGTTTGGTTTTAGACTTTGGGCTGCCTCAAGCTGCGAGATCAACATTTGATGCATTGGTGTCTCGAAGACCACTTGTGGTGAGTCCGGGTCCCAAGAGACCCGAAGCAGGTGAGGAGACTGGGGTAAGTTGTTCCATTTCTTGTTTCATTATGGTGATAGTCAAACCATCGACCGTGACATGCGTGAATGTGTGTGGGGCAGCTTTGGGCCTACCCAAACTAGTGTAGGAATCGTCAGAGTGCAGTGTGTGCAGTGACACACTAATGCTAGCAACGCCTTTGTGGAACGAGGGTGGGGTTACTTTTCGGTTACCCACTGAGACAGTAGTCTCATCAAGAATCACTGAGCGAAGAAGAGAAGTGGCGTCAGGATCACTTTTAGGCTTGCGATTGGTAGGATGACTGTCAGTAACAGGGTGCATATGAGAGGAGGTTGTTTCAGAGGCACCCAAGCAGCTGACATCGATGGATTTCCCTTTGATGCCGGAGGAGGGGGGATAAGGGTTTGAGCACCTTTTCCCCAAGTTTTCCTAGCCTGAACTAGGATGATAGGGCCAACTAAGCCGCTTGAGGAGGACAAGGGAGAAGCAAGATTAACTGTTTGGCTCTCCATAGTTGAGGTCACAAATATGGGGATGATGAAGTCCCCAACTTGGACAAAAGAGGAGTAATGGAACCCCATTGTAGTTTTAGAAAGAGAAAGAAGCGAGATGTTTGCCTGAGAACAGTCCAATCCAACTATAGGGTGGCGTGTCCCCAGTGGAGTCTCCAGTTGGTCGGGGCTTGATTTTTTCCTCACACGAATGGGAAGAGAAAATCATCTCTCAAACAACTGCAGAGGGTCTTCCCGAGCTGCACATATGTTGGTGTGCATACACGTACTCTCCTTTGTGCTGATAGGAACCAACAATGAGAAAGATTTTACTATGGGGGTGCATTTAGGCGCCTACCTCATTGTTAGGGGGCTCAGGAACACAACTGGGCAGTTCGCCTTCTTAGAACAGTTACGAAACCCTCTAGTGGTCAGCCAACATGATTTGGACACGAACTCTCCTCAATCTTTAACATGTCGTCCTATTCTCTTATGCTGAAAACTGCAATGTGAATTTGACGCTATTCATCTATAATGTTTCACTAAAAAGGGAGCTGGTTGGCAAAAGAAAGAACGAGGGGAGAAATAGCAATCAGAGCAATTAAAGAGTTAGAAACCTTTAGACTATCGACTTAAGAAGACTCTACTGAGTGAGTGAGGGAGAGTACATATGTATTTCTCATGGCTCAAATCGATTGTACAAAGAGGAAGCTAGAGTGATGATCTGACGATTGGAACTCTTGAGATGACTCTGAATGGTATTGAATTGAGCATATGACGGATAGTGTGATGCTATATGGAACCACAGGTTTGCTGCGTTTGCGCTCGAAGCACAAAGGGTGAGATCGCAAAGAGAGATGGGACCCTGGGATTCGTGACTTTGAGACCTACAGCGTGACGAGAATGAGAGAAAGAAGGGGGAAGAGACGGGACTGTGCGTTTGTCACAACTCTAGGTTACTGCGCAAAGCCAGCAATGAGTAGAGAGACAGAGGAAGAAAGAGAAGAGAGAGTGGGCTTGAGGCATGGCCTAGCCTAAGAGAGGGAGAGAGAGAACGAGGTCGCGTGATCAGGATGGACCACGGGTAGTTTCTCTCTATGAAATTTTTCTCTCTCCTCATCGCTGGATCCAAAGGTTAGAAGCAAAAGATAAGTGGACACAAGCTTAATGTCTCGATTTCGTTAATGAATGATCCAACCCTTTTACAATTAACCTAAGCTTTTTTATATAGATGACCCACCAAACAGGGGTGGATGCTCAAAACTGTCAAATTATAATTAAAAGAAATTATAATAAAATCCCAAATTTAATGCCCCTTAAATCTTTTATGATATTGAAAAAACCATCCCTTTTTTAGAGGCCTTTCATCATTTCCAGATCTTGGGAGCTTCTTTTTTGAATGCTTGTGGGGTTCAAACGAACCATCCTCATAGTCTTGATGCTTGCTTGATTCTGAAGAGTTTGACGTCTTTTGATCATCTTGAGACGGACGTTTCCCGAAGGGTAAAAATCCAGCTAAGTTGTGAACTTTGGTTGTCTATGCAATGTGATTCATGGTGCTCCGAGTCTTTTATTTTGATTGTAAATTAAAGAGGAGACTGACACAATTGCTTTGCACCAAATTTTGTCCAATTTGCTTCTTGCTTGAAGTATTTCTAAATTTGAGAGGTCGCCAGAAAAAGGGATTTCGGTGATAGGGAAATATTGCCTTCTTCAACCTTAGAAATTGCGCTATTTGACTCTAGATTGAGTGCAAAATTTGTACCAGCTTGTAGCCCTTCGTGATACGGTCGCATTGAACCTGACTTTGCGATGATCCAATGTACGGATCTCAAGATATCGCTTCACAAAGTTCAAGATTTATTTCATTCAAAACTTTGATTTCTATCGTTTCGGAATCATCTTTTCTTTAGAAAAGCTTCAGTTCTGGGTCACGTCATGACACGTGCCATATGTCAAAATGATCAAGTCGTCGAGACCTAGCATCTGTTTGAATTTGAGCTTGTTCCAATTCCAAAAAAGTGACTTGTGGGTGCTTTCATATCATCACGAGATGTGAAAACACAGCCTCCATGATTGGAAATTGGTTTGGTGAGACCGCATTATGATAGTGTAAAGCCCACTCGTTTGTGGTGATTTGGGCCCAAAATGTTCCTAGAAGGTTCGATTGAGCCCAAATTTGGTCCTTGGAGGTTTTCGATGTTTTAGATGTAATAGAAGTGGTCTGGCATTGTTTTGATTGTTTTGAAGCCCTTAGAATAGGGATATAGTTATAAGGTCTCTTTTCGGCATGATAGGAACTGGTCTTTGAGAACCGAATTTCGCCCTGATCGCGTCAAAACTTATATGAATGTAACGAAACTTTGTGAGTTCCCTTTGGGTATCCCAAACTACCCTTTTCTTGTCTTTCAAATCTGTTCTAGTACTTTTTCCAAGGTTGTCCAGTTTTAGGCTTATTTTGCAGTGTTCCTTTGGTCTGGTGGTATCTTGGGTACTAGTACGACCAGGTGGTTATTGGATATCTTCTTATTTGTACCAAAGATGTAAGTACATGTAAAATCACGTGTAAAACTATCCTTGAAAGATCAAAGGATATTCTATGATGTACGACTTTAAACTACCTATCATATAGTCCAAGCTGCAAGGCTTTAAACTATCTAACACACACTTGGTCTCTTTTAAAGTCTAGGACTCGATGTTATATAAAAAAATCCACCACATAATCCATACTCATGATTATAAATAGAGCCAAGTTAAGGTCTGAGATGCATGACCCTAAAAGACCCATCGATAGGTCCACGACGTATGACCTAAAACATCGTCAGATTGTCCTTCCTATATGACTCTAACTACAGTACTCCTTTGGTTCTTAGGATTCTATGTATTGGCTAACCATACCCTTTTTATAAAATGGTCAGGAAGGCTTTTCATATAGTCTTCTCGAAAGACATTAAACTATGGTGTTTGTTTATTTTCTCTAGAGGTTTTTGGAACCACGAAGTATCAGACCACTCATACCCCTCCACAAAAAAGGAGACATAAATATTGGGGGTTCCTAATCAAATCCTATGCTTGAAGTATGCAAGAATTCATGCTAATGGATGAGATGCAGTAAAAATTCCTTTGAAGACTCAAAAGCATCAAATGTATTTGCTGAATTGAGAAGTTAAAGAGAAAAGAAGGAAAACATTCTGAGAGGAAAGCACAATTCCTTTACAAACAAGCACAAAGTTCAGAAAGAAAAAGAATTGAAGATGATTCATAAGCTCTTGAAGCAATGCAGGAGTTTCTCTAGCCTTCAAGTCCTCTCTTTCACACGCTGCTTGGTTGTCTTCATGTTTGCCCTCATCTATGCAAGACCCTCTTCAGCAATAGAGCATGCAGATGTTATCGTATCCGACTGACGAAGCTGATCGATAACCTCAGGGTAGGAGATGCCCACTCTTTTGGCAAGATGGCATGAATGGGCCACGACCGTCTTGAGTTCCCTCTTTTGTGCCACTAACAGGGTCTCGGTTTTATCAATGAATTTCATAATTAAGGTCTTGCAAGCTTCCTGTCGATCAAATTGGTCCCAGAGATTCTCCGCCAAGCTCTGAACGACCTCCAAGCCCTGCCTTGTTTTTATAACTCCTTCTTGGAGCCTAGCATAGGCTTCTTCCCCTTCGCTTATCAAGACAGAGAATGTATGAGCATGTTTCTCTTGGTCAAAAGCTATGACTTGGGCGTCTTGAGTGACCTAGTCAACTAGCAGACATAGCTTCTCTTCATCAGCTCCCATTGACATGACTCATGATATCATCTCAAAGATTGTTGAGGAAATCTCTTGAAGGTCAAATAGAAAGATATTCCCAATCTCCCTGAAGAGTGTTCTCACTACACCGGAACTCATCTCCCTCAGAAATTTACTGATTGAAATTTGAGCACTAACTCTACCAGGCTCTCGGGATCCTCACCAAGCGCAACCAAGTCCTCTAGGGGATCATGCTCCGGAATAGTGCTTGATAATTTGGAAACCTTGCTCTCGGCTCCTCAATATCTAGTACTCGACAGGTGAGTTTCAGAGTTCACAGCTTCAACGCTTGCCATAGTGGCAGTAGCATCATCCTTTGGAGCTCCTCGTAGCACAGGGATATCAAGAGTGGTTGAGTGGTCTGAATCGTACCTTCGTTCGTGGTCTGGGTGAAGACTGAACCTAAAATCAAAATGAAAGGTAAGGAATAGAAACTGGACTAGTTAGGTCCTCAAAGAACAAAAGAGGAGTTCGAATACCTAGAATTTTTTTCCTATCAAACTTGACTAATGGAGCTGGGAGTCCCGACTCAAGTGGATCACCATAGGAGAACTCGCCTCTGTCCAATATATCATAGACCATGGCAAGCCCTGCGTTTATGTAAGCTTTAATGAGTAATGATGTAGCTGACAAGCCCACTTTCAATGCAGCAAGTACAGTGGATGAGTCAACCCGCCAGAGGATCCTGCTCCTTGGCTCGAGCTTTCCTTTTTGCCTTCTCAGTTCATCCACAGCGAGTTCTGCATCCGAAGCAAAACTCTATGTCCTGCTTTGATCAGATAAGGGCTCTTACTTGACCTTGGGGAAGGTTCAAGTCCCTTCAAGGCATCAATAAGCCCCTCATCTTGATCCACTAAAGTCTCCATTCTCTCATCAATAACTAGAGGATTTTCTTCAGGCACCTCTGAGTTTAAAGTCAGAGAGTCTGAAGAAGAGAAGGAGTCTATTTCAATAACCTCTTGCTTTGCAGACTTCCTAACCGTCACCTTCTGACGAAGCCCCAACTTCAAAGGAGCCACGAAGCTCTGCGTGATTCTGCTGAGAATGGCCAAGGGCAAAGCAATCGATAGTAGAGGAGTTAAAGATGTTTCCTTGGTTTCTCCTTGGAGGTCTGAACTCTTTGCCTTCTTGGAGGATTTCTTCAAAGGGGAAGAGTCGTCTAGCTTCCTCTTCCCTTGAGAGTTGGATCAGAAGATTCCAGTGCCTCCCATAGAATTATGTTGGATATAAAGGCCTTCTTTACCGAAGGAACAATATCACGAGTCGTGCTCGACCCCTGATCTTTTAACTTCTGGCTCGAATCACGAACCCCACTGGTTTCCTTCACATTGGTAGGAGAGGGAGAATGTCCCTTCCCTAGTTTTCTTGCCACCAAGCTTCCCTGAATAGAAGGAGGGATAGGTCCCTCTTCCTTTCTCTCTCTCCTGGCTCAGATGGAGGTTCGCTTGATGAAGCAGCTGGACCTTTACGCGACCTGTCGCTCTTGAGTTCAACTATTAACACAAGAGCCTGGTGAGGCCCACCAGATCCCTTATCTTCTCGAAATCTGGAACCTGATGAGAAAGCCCCAAGGTCTTCGACTTAGGAGCCACAAAATCATCAAGGTAATGATTACCCCTTCTGGGACATCCTCACCTTGGGGCTAGTCAACACTTATCACGTTCTAGCCTTCGATGAAGCACAACTTGAGCGCCCGACTTAACGAAACTTTCTCAAATCATGTTTTGAAATGTCATTGAGAGGATCCATGGTTTTCATCTTCTCGAAAGTCAGGCATACCGTCAATAGGACCCTGAAAGAAGCCCCACTAATGTTCTTGATACCAGGCACATTAGCTGTGAATCATGGAAACTTTTCGACGGTTGAGGGGAATGATGAACCGACAAGATTGGCCTAGCAATGTGCATGAGTCCCACACCGACTTCACATGCAGATTTGACCAGGACCCATGCCTGGTGAAGTCATAGAGAATGGGACAACCTTGGTCCATCCATTGCTGTCTTGTGAAGTGATGAGGCTTGTAGGGCTCGATCAACCTACGGTTGCCCACCCTCAAAGGAAGTAAACACCCTCGAATGTTCGTGAGAGACATGATCTCTCAATCAGTACTTGTGGTCCTCTTATTATCCCGAGTGCATACTTGTTTTGAATTGAAGGCAGTTATCCATCTAGAACAGTCACCTTGCTTGGACGAATGAATGGGAGACCACCCTGCAGCCCATCAGGCGGAGCAAGAAAAGGAAGGTGTCGACATTGGAGGACAAAGAATATTTATAGGCGTCAGGAAAGTAGGCACCAATCCACCCATAAACACAATGGATGGGGAAAGGAGTTCGAGCATCTCCCAGAACCTTCTCAGGATCTGTTGCAATGGTTAGCCCACTGTAGCTACAACACAGCACGGGCTAAGTTAAGGCATATCTATGGCCTTCGGCCATACTGCAAGCGACATGTAAACACTTTGGCCTGACAACATGGCCTCTAATGTCTGAGAGAGCAAAGTGGCACAAGAACAAAGCGATATAGGATGCTAAATAGGTTGGTAGGTCCTAGACCTCAGAATGACGAGGCATCGTCGCAGTTAAAGGGGGAGGAATTTCAAAACCATTGTAGAGGGGATTCTTTGGTTCCCCTTTAGCTTTCTCCATGTTGAAGAAATGGTTGTTTCAAATATTAAAAGGTATGTCTTTACTCCCACTTGTAGCAGCCAGTTTCATGTATTCTCTTAATACGCTTCTCATACAACTGGGCCTTTGAAGGTCATGGTACAAACCATCCCCGAAGATGAAATCATTTTCTAAGGTGAATTCCTCCTAACGCTCTCCCAAGAGGGAAAGGCCAACAATGAAGTACAATTCTAAGAGAGACATGCTGCTCTCACCATAACCAAGAAATTTGGTATTTGTTTCAACACACCAGGTCTCCAAGAAGGCTCACATGACATTTAAACAACAGTCATACGAGAAGGCTGAGCATGCGCAAGCACCAAGAAGCTCTGCTCTTTCAAGAATAGAGGGAAATTGTTCGCATACTTCCCAGGTCCAGGAGTAGTAACCCCAAGTGAATTCTCTCTCTTTATTGCATCTGAAGTCAGCTTTTGATTAGGAAGCATTATAGTCACGGATTTTAGGCCCTACGATTGATAAGATCTTGGGCTCGACAGTATATGCATGAGCAAAATGAAGAAGGAGATCTCGTTGAGGGAGGGGATGGTAAAAGTTGGGTGTAAATTCCCCTCATTCAACCTGGTTCACCATGAAGTTGATGTCCCCAGGCCATGAGAGTTGTATTACTTGCCATCAAATCGGCACACAAGAGAGTTCCGTGATACCAAGATGCCGGTGAACCTTTTCTTCCAATTTTCATCTTCCTTCAAGAAAGGAATGGAATGCATGATTCCTGTAGTAAAAGAAAAAAAAAAGGAAAGAGGCCATATAAATTAAACATTAAGAATATGACTCTATAAGTCTCTAAACCTATGAATGATGCCTTTTCCAAACCTATGCCCGTCCCACTCATCCCAATCAGGATTCGCGATTTCCAAACCTATGCCCGATGCCTTCATGGCTCCGGACGAGGTCTGAACCTTTGAACTCAAAAGAAAACCGATGTTCCTATCATACCAACGAGAAAAGGCAACCAAAAACATCACAAGCATAGATCTAAGGCTTGATGCGATTGGAACCAGTTGGCCCTAGTGCCAGAGTCTATCAAATGGACTCAATGAAAGTCTTTGACTCCCAAACCAACACATTAGGAAAATTTCAGCTTGACTCTGAAAGAACATCAAAAGGGAGTTGAACTGAGTCTGATGAAATCTCTCTAAGAAGTATTGAAAACCAAGGGTATCCCTCGAGACCAGAAGATTGAAGGTCGAATCATTCTTTGAGGAGCATCCAACCCAAATAAAAAAGTGATCCAGAAGATACTAAATCCTCTTTCTGGTATAAGCATGTGCTTGAGAAAAAGGATTACAGACAGGACAAGGTAAACAAAAATAGGGATGAAAAGAAAGAAAGACCTACCCTGAGTGATTTGAAGATCTAAGGGTTGAAGCCGTAAAAACTTCCCAGAAAATCAAAGAACAAGCCTCAGAGCTCTTTGAGGGGCAAAGAAAAGTCCTTCTTAAAGAAGATGCAGAAGAATCACCTTGAGGAAGGTCCTTCTCTTTGAAGGAAGTGTAGAAGGTTTCTCTAATGGAGAAGATCTGCTAGGAAGTAAAGAGGAAATATGCTAAAAGCAGTTGCTTAAGGCAGAAGATTTCCAAAGCAGAGGATGGAGATGAAATGATGCGAAGGGATGACCTTGTAAATATCGAAATGACGCTCAGCCTCCTCATCTTGAAACCGAAGAGTCCTAATGGTGGGATAATGATGGCTTATGAAAATTTTACCAAAATATCCCTCTTGGAATGCAAAAAGCCGTTTTGTCTTATTATCGTATTTCTCAATTGCCCATGGCTTTGTTTCAAAAGAAAGGGTAAGTATTTCGATTTTTGGAATCGAGGTTATCTTGCATGAAATAGGTAAGAAAGTAGGAAGGTAAAACGACATACGGAATGATATGCATATCCGGAAATGCAGAGATGATGTAGATGCAAAATTATGTAGTGCAAGGTATAACTTTAAACCAGAAGCTTCATTGATAACAAAAAAGGGGGGGTACTTAGCCCTTAACAGCAACAAAAAAAGAGGAGAAAAAGTAAGAAGAGGAAGGAGAAGCTTCGCCTGCTTGCACCTAGGGACATTACTCCCCAAGGCGGATTTCCCTGCTGATAGTCAGCTTCCTCCTTACAGAGGATAGGAGGTCCTTCACTCTCTCGACATCTCCTCGATAGAAGTCGGACATGTTTGGATGATGATCTACATCTCGGTGGAGACTGACCACTAAGGTAGCCAACGGATTTATAGAGCCCCGTGAAGAAGTTGAGGGGTCTTTTCCTTGAAACTGATCATGGCTGCATCGGGAAGTGACAGATGAGATGGTTATACATTCTGACGTTAATTAAGATGGTCGCGAAAAGGTGTGCATGTGTCGCCTTAATGAAGAAGGTTTAAGTTGTACGATGATTAGAAGTCCACCTAAGATTGGCCAATGTTACACCCCTTTTCGAGGTTTTCCTCTCTCATGTGTGAAGCGTCCGGGGGAGATCTTGTTAAATGTACTTTTATCATAAAAAATACAAGAAATATTGATCGGTTTGTTAATGTCGCATAATTTTACCTTTGGAAAAGTATGGACAGTTAGTCTCAATGAAAAGCTAAGAATAAAACCACTTGGAGATATGAGGTGAACCTACGGAGGATGAGTATCGTTCTCATCATTCAAGTGTGTCTTGTTTGATTATGGTCGAAGCATGGCTTAGTCTAAGAATTTCAAGAATAGGCAAAGGATAGTCTCGATAACGATTTAAAGCTAATGGTTTAACCCATATCAGTTTCAACAGCAGTCTAAAGCTGCCCAAATATGGCTTAACCCATCTCAGTTTCAATACCATTCTAAAGCTGCCCAGAGATGGCTTAACCCATCTCAGTTTCAACACCAGTCTAAAGCTGCCTAGATATGGCTTAACCTATCTCAGTTTCAATTGTAGTTTAAAGCTGCCCAGAGATGGCTTAACCCATCTCAGTTTCAAACTATTGTCTAAAACTGCTCACAGATAGCTTAATCTGTCTTAGTTTTAACAGTTGTTTAAAGCTCCCAAAAATAGCCTAACCCATCTCAGTTTCAACGGCAGTCTAAAGCTGCTCAGAGATGGCTTAGCCCATATCATTCAACAATAATCTTGAACTACCCAACAATGGCTTAACCCATCGTCAATATCATTGTACGGCAGTTAAAATCCTTAAAACTTTACGAATTGTACGATCGATTGATTTCTGCAAGAAGGGAATTGTTTCATCGAGAACAAAGAATTCACTCATTTTATCAGTATCGTTGAAAGCTAGGCCCCTTGCTTTCAACAGAAGTGGATTGAGTTGAAACAACAGAAGTGGTTGTAGCCCACTAACATCAACATTGACAATAACGATGAATCTCTGATTTTGCTCTTACAAAATAATGGGGTTCAAAGGTTCTAGAAGTGCCATTGAAAAGATAAACATAAGAGGTAAACCGAAGATAAACACAAGGTAAACCACGTTATGAAGATAAAGATCGCACCCTGCAAGATTTATGATTAAATTGAGTAGATAAGTTCAAGATGAATATAGAGGGTGAAGCTCCAAAGATAATAAGTACGTCGTTATCCCTCAAATAACCATAATTTAGCACTATAAATGAGGTACTCATCTCGATTGAGGGGAGGTCGCAGTTTTTAGAGACAGCTCAATAGAGAGATAGAGAGTTGTTCAGAGGTTGTGCCTCGGCAAGAATTAAGAGTAAAGAAGAGAGTAGTATTCAAGACATGCGGGGAGAGAGATAATTATCTTTTACAATTCATTTGAGACTCGTTCCCTTTTGAAGACCAAACCCGAAGGATAACAAGTCCCTACTTACAGGTATACGGGTCGATATGCCCTCAACGTTATCTTTTCCCTTTCACATGTCTATATATTCTTCTTTAGAAACGAATGTATAAGTTTCCAAAGTCAAAATCAAAGGTGTTTGTCTTATTTTAGTTCTTCAAGTCGATGTAAATGTAACAAAGGATTAAACCTCTGGAATTGCTCACTACCCAGTATAAATAATAAGTATGTGTTGCTGATAGGAAGTGCACAGATGAATTTGGCCCCAAACATGTTGTTCTTTGGCTTTTCATCTGGACTCTAATGTTTGTTTAGACATTCTGGATTTATTTTTAACACATCCACATTTCGGAGCAACCAGGAACATACACCCTGCTCCACAAAATCATACACCCTACCTCCCTACTCATACCCTAACCTACATCTCTCTCAAGGTGTCGAACTCAAGCTGTTGGGTTCATCAACCTAAGTGTCGGTCTCAAGTCAGTGTTCTCTCCCACCTAGGTGCCTTCTCTCTCTCTATCTCTCTCTCTCTCTCTCTCTCTCTCTCACTCTCTCTCTCTCTCTCCACCGACTGTTATGCCGCCGGTCTCCCCTCTCCCTCTCCCTCTCTCTCTTTATTCTCTTCTTCTCTCTCCCTCTCTCTTTCTCTCTTCTCTCTCTCTTTCTCTCCCCACTAGAGATTGAACCACCAGTCTCCTTCCCTCTCCATACATCAACGGCTATGTCATTGATTTCTCTTGCTCCTTCTCTTCTCTCATCAGCGACTAAATTGACGATCTCTCCATCTTTCTCTCTCTCTCTTCCCTCCTCTCTTCCTCTCTTCTCTTTCTCCTCTTTTCTGTCTCTTTTCTCTCTTTCTTTTCTTCCTCTACATCTCTCTTCCCCTCTCTCTATTTTCTCTCTTGTTTTCTCTTCTCTCTTCCACTCTCTTTCTCTTTTTCTTCTCTTTTTCTTCTCTTCTTCTTCATTCTCTTCCTCTTTCATTGCCACTCCTTAAGGAGGCTTTCGCATAGGTTAAGTTTGGACTTAGTTTCCGATGCCGATTACACCTCTGTCTGGCTTCCGAAGTCTTAGTTCTAGTGCCTAGGACCTTCCTTAACTTGTCAGTATCGCCACCTATGGCAGTTGAAGCCAGAAGGCTAGATAAATTTATCAAGTGGTCCCCCCCCCCCCCCACCCCCTCCTTTCTCCTCCATCTCTTCTCCCCCTCTTCTTATATTCTTCCTCTTTATTGTTCTCTTCTCATCAGCACTCCTTAAGGAGGCTTGCGCATTGGTTAAGATTGGGCTTATCTCCCAACGTGGAACACACCTCTGCCTGGCTTCCGAAGTACCTAGGCCTAGTGCTTAGGACCTATCTTATATTGTTGTTATTGCTTCTTAGGGGAGGTGATGCTGAATGGCTAGTCAAGATAATTAAGTGGTTCCCTCCCTCCTTTCGTCTACTTTCTCTCTCCTCTTTCTCCTTTGTCCTCTCTTTCTTCTTTTCTTTGCCCACTCCTCCCTTCTTAGCCACCCCACTCTTTGACCTACCCACCACTCTTTCAGGATGCTTGCGCATTGGTTAAGCTTGGGCTTAGCTTCCAACATGGATCACAGATCTGCCTGGCCTCTAGGGCACCAAGGCCTAGAGTATAAGACCTTTCTTAAGTCGTCAGCATCGCCTTCAACAGGAGGTGACGTCAAAAGGTTTGGCAAAGTTTATTGAGTGGTTTCCTCAAGCCTAGAGCGTCAAACCCTAAGCCTAAACCTTCAGGCCTCAAGCTTGAACCCTCAAATCCCAAGCCTAAACCTTCAAGACTCAAACTTAAACCCTCAAACCCTAAGACTAAACCTTCAAGCCTCAAGCTTACACCCTCAATCCCAAATGTAAACCCTCTCAAGCCTCTCGAGACAAACCATGTCTAGAACTGGACCATTCAAGTACACGTGCAAGGACAGATGAGGACGTGAAGAAGCATGCACCAAATGAAGCCAAAAGGCCAAGGGGCTTTCTGCGGGCACCTCAAGAGTGTCGAGATTTAACAGGGCGAGTACGCTCAAGCATGTCCAACCCCACCACTATAAGGTAAGCCTTACCTCACAAAACTTCTTTTCTTGGTTCAAACCGCACACACTGCACCTCCAACCCCTATCCTAGCAGGCATTGGGGTCACCCTCGTGTGCCCACGTGCACGTAACCTAGGTGGTGTGGCACACATACACTCCTTTCTCACCTTAGTTTTTCTCGAGCCCGAGGAGGGGAGGGACCGAAAGTGGTTTCTAATGAGATGGTGAGGTCCTTCACTCGGAGGCTCTCCAGAATAGGGCCGACCAACTGGTGACTCCACTGGGGACATGCCACCCAAGGTTGGACCTACTTGTTTTCTAACGCCCCTTACCATTAATATGCATGATAACATGGTTTTGGAGTTTCCATATTCCTACATCCGGGTTGGGGCTTTCATGATCCCCACATCTGGAATTTCTCCTCGTGAGCCGGGTTTAACCCATGCCACCCACTTTCCTCTTATGAGATGATCAAACCATTCGCATCAGGCTCGGGCTAAGTTAGGGTTGAGAAGGGACCCTCGAGCCCCTCACTCCCCATCTCTTAGCAATTTCAACAGCCTAAACGTTGGTTCCACATGTATTGGTAATCCGAAGGCCATCACTTACTATGTGCACCATGATACCAGTGGTTTACCCACTGGTCTATGCCTTAAGGGTGACCTGAAGGGCACCCCTCAACACTCTCTCATTGCTATAGAAATCCTACCTACCAATGCCTCTGTGGATGGCTGGAAAGTCACCCCTCTCACTCTCCACACTCGTACCAGCGGGCCACTTGCCGGCATGCCTCTCACACATCATATCAGCAGATATACCACCAGTCCTTCACACTTGGGTGGCGAAAGGTCAACCCCCCACACCTTCACATACCATGCCGGCAGCCTAGCCGATGGTCTCCCCACCACCACTCACACTGGTGGCCTAGCCGCTAGTCTCCCACAAAAGATTGGCCCCAAGGCCACCCTACATGAACACCTTCTTGGACTGGCGCTCTTATTGTTGGTCCCACACTTTGAGGCAGCCTAATATCCACCCTGGCTCACTCTCACTCACCGGGCTTCCTAGGTCCTGGACCCATGCACAAGAGTTGCTTGAAGGCCACTCAATTTACACAACATCTCACTAGTGGCTTGCCTACCATCCATACACTTTGGGTCGACCCCAAGGCTACCCTCACCTCACAAATGCACGTCATGCACACACACACGTGCCTAAGATATCCCCTAATTCCAAGGGGAAAAGCCGGTGTCACAAGCTAGACTGCCACCATCACACCTCCATTCACTCAACCTCCACCCCTACATCGAGGTTAAGAGTGTCTTACCCTGGGTCCACCTCAGTGCGCCCTCTTGTCCTGTCTTTCCATGAGGCTCCCACCGCGAGAATGACAAGGATGGGGAATGGGATGCCACATTAGGATGTTGGAATGGCTCGTGATGGCTATGACACTATCGGATTTTTGCCAGCCCAAAAACAAGGAAAGGCGAAAAGAGGTATGCAGACGCCCGATCTCCCAAGCATTAAGACTTGAAATTGGACATCCATGTGCATACGGTAGGGTCTCCCAAACCACCCATTTCCACATCATACTCGAAGACCTTTCCTTCGAGTACCCTTTTGTCGTCATCTTCAATCGCCAGCCACTGAAGAAGAACTCGGGGTAAAGTATCCATGCAAAGGCAGATCGAACAGCCTCCCTATCCCCCATGAAATCACGAGCCTGCTAAAATGGTCATGTGACCTCTTCCCCAGGGCTGTCATACTCAGCCTGAACTCATGACCTTCACCCTAACCTTCTTAAGAAGAGTCAACCGCCTCGAGTCTCGCTCTCAGATTCAATTCTGGGAATGCATTTACTGGAATTTGAGGATCAAGCACAAGAATGGTGTGTGAATCCCATAAAGAGATAAACAGCGTCGGTATTTGTCGAGCTAGTAAACTTGTTCAAGAAAAACATGTTCTATCCATTATAAGTGATAATAGACCCACAAACAAAGGAAAAAGACCTAATGCTTGACCATTGAGGTTCAAGAAGATGGGTCAAGAAGGTAAGTGATATGATCCCAAGACCTTCGAGTACCAAGCCAGCTCGAACTACAGTCCCAAGATCATCTAGCACCAAACCAGTTTATACCACAGTCCCAAGCCCATCGAGAACTGATGCTCACCCAAACACTAAGGAGGGCCCAAGTTCAGTCGGGGCAGCCTCAACCCCTCTTGTCTAGACTCTCGGATCGACCTTCGAAAATGTTATAAGACCCTTGTTACACTTAGGGCTCCATCGCTCGAAGAGACGGCAAACGTCATGACGGTTAGTCAAGCTGATGACGAATCTGAGGACCATGTGGCCTGCATCACTGAAACCCTTAACCAGATCATGAAAAGGCTCAAGGAAGTCGAGAATACAAGACCACCCATAACAGCTTCTCATCATGGTGGTAACTTGCCTATTGTACCACCTTCCTTGGAGGAGAACTAAAGACCACATCCCTCCCAATAGCACAAATACCTTCCCCTCATGATTCCCTAGCCATACTCGTCCGTTCGGCTGTCTCGCCAGCAGTCATGTAAAAGGACATCGAATCCATGATTGAATGAAGCAATCGAAACATACAAATTCCAGGAGTACAAGGGATGGCATCATACAAAAACTTGTGCCCGAACTTCATCGATGAGCTCTTGTTTCCACTGTCATATAAAAAAGGAAGGTTATCCGCCTTCAACGATACTAGCTCACCCCAACAACATGTTGTGCATTTCGTATCCAATAGTCGGCATCAGATAGATGACCACTACTTCTCCAATCTGTTGAAACCTTAAATGGGCCTACCTTCAAGTGGTATGCTCTCCTACCTCCTAACTCCATCACTCATGGGACGAAATGGAACATTTGTTCTATAAGAAATTTTACGAGGTCAAGGGAGCAGTTCAAGCCATCGAGCATCTTACTATGACCTGAGGACCAAATGAGTCCATTGAAAAATTCTACCCACGTTGGTGGGACCTCGTAGTAAACCAAAAGAATCCTATGCCCGAGGCGGACACAGTTCAAGCATGTGTTCGAAACATGAGGAAAGATATCTCACTCCATGTCGAGGCATCAAACCCCCTTACGTTCTCCGACATGATCTCTAAAGCGATGCGAATCAAAACCTTGCTAAAGCCCACGGAGGAACTCAGACCTCGACTCCAAATGGGGGAGCAAATCAAAACTTTAGTAACAATCAACCCAGTCCACATACCAATCAGCTAAAAGATGCAATTACTGTGACACCTCTACAGGTATACCAAAGTTAAGAACTCAAGGTGAGCCTTAGCAAATGCAACAGCAGCCTCAATCTTACAATCGAGAAACTCCACGCTCAAGCCTCTATCACTATGAGTTCAAGAAATGACTTGACAATCAATATAGTTTTAATAGGGTTTGGACCCTGATGATTCTACAAATGCATAAGATCAAGGTATGATTGTCCTCCCTAAATCGTGGAGGCCTGATGAGGTGTGCATCACAAACCATGAGAGATATTGTATCTACCACCGAATGTTAGGTCATGTAGTAGAAGACCTCATCCACTTTAAGTATCACATCGAGGATCTAATCCAAAAGGGACAAATTCATTTAATAGGCCTCAAGAAGGCAACCGAGGCCTCTCATATGGTCACAGTTGAAGAGAAGTAGCTTCAAGGTGTGCATCCGAGCGAGGTGTCACCTAACCTCTTCCCTGTGCTATTTTTTATGCTCACTCAGCAATGTATGATCCACTCTTTCCCACCAAAAGAGCTGAGGCATGTAGCTTAAGGGTGTGAGAATCTTTGGTGCTCATATCATAAGCTAAGGGGACATGATATAACTCAATGTTGGGCCTTCATATCCATCTTGGAAAAACTAATGACACGTGGTCATTTGGTCACAACAAATCCAAAATCATCACATGGGGATCCCATCTAAAGGCCTGACCCAGTACCATGTGAGTATATCAAAGAATCCCACTCATATTTGAGGATGTCTTGGAATCCTTCACCCTGGAGGAACCTTCTGTGTCGTCCAAACCCTGGCAGGTCTACCATGAGCGTGGCAAGACCAAAGCTCTCAAAAGAGAGATAATTCGACAAGAAGACATGGCATCTATGCTATACCATTGATGTAAACCCGTCCCTGCCAGCAAAAAGGGAAACGGTAAGCTTGCCTCAAGAGCCCTTCAATGAAAGAGAAGAATATGTCAACCTCATGTTGAAGCAGTATTCCCCTCACTAATCCATCTGTTGTCAGCTCACTATGACTTCATCGATCAACATGTCCTCTTATCATCTGGTGACCAGTTCAAGTGTGTGGAAGCAAGTCCAAAGCCCACTCATGATATGGCCACCATTTATGTCATTCATGAAGAGTTCGATGTGTGTGAAGACTCTAAAAGAACCCCGCAACAGTTCAATATGGGTGAGTACTCTAAAAGCACCTCTCAATAGTCCAACACGTGATATGACCTTAAAATCACCCCTAACTCGTCCAACAAGGGTTATGATGTTAAAAGATCCTTGATCATGTCTAATGAGAGTGAATACATTAAAAGCCTCTTCGAGTCCAACATGAGTGATGACCCCAAATGCTACTCAACTTGGTCCAATTTGAGTGATGACCCTAAAAGATCTCCCCCTCCTTCTATCCTGGCTTCGTCAAACCCTTCTCCCCTCATAGCACCTATGTCGGAACTTGCCCTTGAGTTCCCCGACTTTGAGGCCCTTGATGAAGAGCTTAACCATTACATTACCAATCGATGCCATCGAAAGCAATTGAGAGAAATGATGACCCGAAGAGCTGGTTTCTTAAGCGTTGGTGATGCCATTGCATCCAAAAAGAAGCCTCCTCACTCCATCAATCCTTCAAATATTGCTTAGATAGAAGGCAGCACAAGGTTTATGCTAGCCAAAGACATTGAGGGACACTGACCCCTCACAGTCCCAAGTACTACTTCACAAATCCAGTGCGACCCCAAGAGCAAATGATGACTTTGGAAGCTACACCAAGTCACACCATGAGGGGGGGTTGATAAAACTTCTCATGATGATTTCAAGGATGTGGCAAGACTGCTCACTTATATTTTTAAGATAAAGGAGAGATGTGGTAAGACATATCCCTTGACCCAGATTGATGCAAGCCTACCTTACTCTCCCTCGGAGATAATGTCGCAATATCATGAGGGACAAACCATCATCGTTTGCTTCCCCCACTTTCAAGAGCCACCTGCCACAGTGGCCTAACTGGAATAGCCAGTAGAAGGTGTTACTGACCTTTCCCTTATGATCAGTTATGCTCTTGAAAACCAAAAAGTCTTGTACATTCCAATTCCCTTGTTGGAAGAAGATGCTGCCCACCGTGCTGCTATGACCTATTACGATGACCAAGAGGTTTTGCACATCCCAGTCCCTCTGAGGGAGGAAGATGCTACTTACCTTACCCCCCAAGGTCAGTTATACTTATAACTAAAAGGTCTAGCACATCCCAATCCCTCTGTTGGAGGAGGATGCTACACGTCGTGCTACTGCAGCTAACGATGTTGACCAAAGGGTCTTGCACATCCCAACCCCTCTAATGGTTTATGACCAAAATATATTTATGACCACCAAAAGTTTTTTCACATTCTAATCCCTCTAGTGGAGGAGGGTGCTACTTGACATGCTGCTGCTACAGTCAACCTTCCACCTCCCGCCGAAGTCTTCACCGACATCGTTGCACCTTAGCCTGAAATAGAAAGCCTTCATCACTGAGTTGATGAAGTAGATCTAACAGCTCATTGACCAAATAAGAATTGATGTACAGATTCATCCCTGAATCCTAGAAAATTGATGTGCCTGAGTCCTCCCAAGGTTCAGCGTGTGCAAACTCAATGGTCCTTCCAAAATGGGATTTCTATAGTTCCCAAGCTCATCAAATCATGAGAAAGATGGACTAAGAACCCGCAACTAATCAAGTAATGAAAGATGGCGAGGGCATGGTTGCGCTCATTGCAATCAATGAGTCTACTGCAATACTAAGTAACGGTAAGCAAGGCCTTGGTTACATCTTGGCCACTTCCCTGCCTCCACAGCCGTGTATGGCCAGTCAACCAACCCATGATACTATATCTCATGATCCACCACCTTCTCCCCCTGAACCCCCGATTCTTGAAGAAATCATCCCCCAAGTCTCTCAAGAGATGAAAGCTCCACATGGTTCCCTAGACCCTAGACTCTCGAGGCAAAAGGAGATGAAGAAGAGCCATCAAGCATTTGCCAAAAGTTCAAGGTGTTGGAGGTGACCAATGAGCCATCTGATACCCTACCCTCTGATGAGGAGGAGGTAATAGAAACCCCTGAAGTGTTGTTTGGGGGTAATTTGTCACAAATAAAGGTCACCAGACTCAAGAAGTGATGATAACTACCATAATATTGTAGGGACTATTAGAAATTTCTATAGTGGATAACAAGACAGCCTAGTAATAAAAATTAAGATGGAAATCCCCTAAATATGATGAAATAATGCTCTCTGCCAAAAATGAGAAAGATCCCGGTCGAATCATGCTTGAAACAGTGATCGGACAGTCCAAGAGGAGGCACAATCAAACTCTAATCAAACTAGACCAAAATGGAAATCTGACCAACGAATATTTAATCCAAGATACCCCAAAACTACTCTCAAAAACTCAGACCAATCCGAGACTTTATGACCAAGATATGGTTCGACGAAGCTCAACCGTCCATCTCACAACATCGATCTATGGCCAGTTTACAAAGATTTGTCAAATATAAAAACTTCAATGACCTAATAACTTTATGGGAGGTAGGTATCATTATAACAAGTCTATGGACTAAATTTGAGCCCAATTCGACATCGGATGAAGGAGAAATGCCCTCTCGAACTTTGTGAACCGTATGAAGGGTCCACCTAAATCGGTCCACATTTACAAGAGAACCCAAAATATAAATTTTTAATGAACTTCAAAATTTTATGAGATAATTATCAGAAAAGCTCTTGATAAAAGTTTCAGGGTATTTAGAAGTAGCTTTTTCAGCACCATATTTATTGCACCGTAAGGGATCGTACAAAAAAGAGGAAAGGACCAATATGTGTTTGTGATGCATCATCTTCATTAGAATACAGCAAGCGACATAATTTTTTGCAAGAAATTGGGGGCCATATCGCCCAATTCCTATAGCCCAATGAGCTCATATTTCAGTATGTTGTCCCTTGCAATATAAATTTTTTTTTATATATATGGATCGACTGATTTCTCTACTCAAATCAAAGTAGAATCGAGCCAAAATGTTGGGGGTTTAAACAAGTGGTGTGTAACAGTCCCCATGACCTCCGCTCGCTCTTGGAGCCATATCTCACAATCTGTGCAAAGCTTCAAGCCAAAAGTTTGCTGAGAGCTTCCTAACTCAGAGACAAATGCATCCATATATGGAAATCCACGATCAAAGTCCAATTAGGGGGGCAAATCCTAGTGAGAAGTTGCCTAATTTTATGGGACTGCGGTTCCCAAAAATGTAAAGAAATAAAAGCATCATATCTCTCTAATCAGGCATCATCTTGGGCAGAAAGTTTTGGCAAACATCGGTCACGGCATCATTTATAAGAATCTACAGGTTGATTAACAAATAGCCACTAAATTTGAGTGTAATGATGAGGTATAGAATTGGGTATGTAATTTTTACTCGAATAGAAAACTAAAACTCAAAATTAGCAAAGCTTGACAAATCGATGACAGGTTTTGCTCAAATTTATCGTAAATTGATCGTGGTTGATTTCTCTACAATATTATGGAAGAAATTTGAAGCGAAATGGTGGAAAAGGGGTCTGATTTGATGAGTTTTGGTAGTGGATGAAGAATGAAGCATCTTCAAAGGCAAACCATAAAAAATTTCAAAGTTTAGATGTCCTTTTTTATAATATTCATCCCTAGTCCAAAATTATTTTTAATAATCCACCTCCATTTGAGCCATCCTTTTGATTTTCCAACAATCAACTTTTAGTAATCCACCCACATTTTTCCGTATCTATAAAACCTCTCTTAGTCTCATTTTTTAAGGTGAGAAACCCTAACCCTAGAGAGAGAAGATTTTAGCTTCCCAAATTGCCCCTGCCTCCATCCTATAATCCTCAAACTACCCATCAACTTTATCAGAATACCCAAATTACCCTTCCTAAAATCCAAAATACCCTTATGATAGAAAATTCCCAAAAATTCCCATAAACCCTAAGAATTCAAACTACCCAAAATACCCTTAGAAAATCCCAACTCCCAGAACCAAAAACTTCTAAAACCAAAAAAAGCTCGAACTACCCACTTTTGAAGCGAAAAGTTTGGGAGCTCGTTGTCAGGAATTAGGAGGGCACGTGAGCCTCTCATGAGCAGTCAGTTTCTTCAGTCGTTTGAGGTTCTGCCTCATTCTGAACTGATAGTACGACCTAGTCTCCGTGAGAGGGCTTCCCCAGTTTCAAACGCCGGTAGTCTAAGAGGGTCCAGGTTCTGCTGGATCTAGGAGTGAATGTCCCCCTTTGTATTCGCTTTTCTTCATGTGCCTCTGGTCTACATGCCCACAATCCTAACTGAACAGTCTCTCAAGAGATGAAAGCTCCCCATGGTTCCCAAGAACTCGAGACTCTCAAGGCAAAGGGAGATGAAGAAGAGCCATCAAGCATTGGCCAAAGGATTGAGATGCTAGAGGTGACCAATGAGCCATCCGATCCCCTACCCTCTGATGAGGAGGAGCTAGGAGAAGCCCCCGAAGTGTTGGGGGATGGTGAACAAGCCACGATCGATGATATGGAGGAGATAAAAATGGGTGATGAAACTGACCAAAGGCTGATCTTCATTTCAGCCATTATGGCACCTAAAGAAAAAGAAGAGTATGCCACCTTCCTTCGAACCAATCGGGATGTCTTTGCATGGCATTATCATGAGATGCCCAGTCTCAATCCCCAAGTTGCAGTGTATAGACTTGGGATATACCCCTCTTTTAGGCCCATGAATCAAAAATCAAGGAGGTTTCGAACTGATCTTGAAATACAGATTGATGCGGAGGTGAACAAACTCAAAACGACAGGTTTCATCAAGGAAGTACCCAAGATGACTGGCCAATGTCATCCTAGTCAAAAAGAAGAATGGACAAAATTGGAAATGCCTAGACTTTCATGATTTGAATGCGACTTGCCCAAAAGACGACTTTCGACTTTTCTTCTCCAAAATGCTCATTGATTCAATGGCCGATTGCCCAGCCTTCTCTTTCATGGATGCTTATTTGGGTATAACTACATAAGGATGGCTCCTGAAGATGAAGCTATGGCTTTCTAGACTCCCAAAGCGGTTTTCTGCTACATGGTGACATCATTCAATCTCAAAAATGTGGAAGCCACCTATCAAAGATCCATGACCATCATCTTTGAAAACATGCTGCACGAAGAAGTTGAATGCTATGTAGATGACCTAGTGGTCAAATCTGGCGAAAGGAGCACCCACATACAACAAATCAATTGGGTCTTTCACTAGCTTTGTCTTCATTAGCTTAAAATGAATCGACTAAAGTGCGCCTTTGGCGTGCGATCCGGGAAGTTTTTGGGATTCAGTGTCAAATATTGCGGCTTAGAAATCGAACTGATCAAGATCAAAGTGATTCAAGAGACGTCATCACCGAGAAATCTTCGAGAACTCAGGTCTCTCCAACCCAAGCTAGCCTATATCTGAAGATTCGTCTCCAATCTCTCAGGTTGATGCAAACCCTTTACCCACCTGTTAAAGAATGTTGTGCTCTTTGAATGGGACAAAGAATATCAAGCAGCTTTTGACAGCATTAAAGCCTACTGTCTAAACCACCTATGTTATCTGCCCCTATTCTTGAGAAGCCTCTCATTCTCTATATGACGACTCTTGATGAGTCGCTTGGTGCTTTACTCGCACAAAACAATGAAGAGGTCTCAAGGGGGTGTATGATGTTAGGAAAGACAGTCTCAAAATTTACAACAATACTGCCAAATCTCTCATGGAAAAACTCAAAGAGGTCTCCCTCAAGCACGTCTTATGAAGGCTCAATTCACAAGCCGACGTGTTCGTTAAACATTGTGCGGCTATCCAAATACCAATGAAAGATCCCACACCAATACGAATAGACAAATAGAGACACATCGACCTTGTAGATGGACATGACTGTTATGATGAGCCGCATTTGTTCCCAGAATTCCCATTGTACCGATTCGGGGCATTGCTCGCTGCCCAAGATGTTGTTAAAGCTTCAAGCAATTCTCAAGATCCTTGCATAACTAAGATAAATAATGAAGAGCTGTAATCTCAAGCCCCATTATGTGCTGAAGATAAGCAAGTAGAAGATTGGCGGGCACCCATACTTGACTACTTCACGCACAGTTGTCTAGCGCAACAACATTCGCTAGCCACCAAATATGTGTCTTGACGACCTCCTATACCGATGCTCCTTCGATGATCTGCTCCTCAGATGCATTGATAAAAAGGGGGCAAGTCAGGTGCTTGAAGAGATTCATTCAAGAATTTGTGGATTACACCAATCCAGTCCCAAGGTCTACGATCAGATTCAGAGATTAGGCTACTATTTTCCTACCATGATCGTTGATTCCCAAGCCTATGCCAAGAGATTCCAAGTTTGCAAAATTCATGTAAGCTTCATCTACCACGCTCTTGAACCTCTTCATCCTACAATAGCATCATGACCACTTTCACAATGGGGTGTGGACATAGTGAGACCCATAGACCCACCTTCTGCTTCTGGTCATATATTTATTCTTGTTGCCACAGAGTACTTCTCCAAGTGGACCGAAGCTATCCCTCTTAAGCAAGTCCCCAGAGTTAATGTGGCTAACTTTGTTCGCCATCACATCATTTACCGATTCGTTGAACTTAATCGAATCACTTCAGATAATGGGCCATAGTTTCACCTCCATCATATAGATTATCTAGCCAAGCAATTTGGCTTCGAATGGAAGTAATCGATCATGTATTACCCTTGAGCCAACCGCCTAGCTAAAGCTTTTAACAGGTTCCTCTAGGCCGTCTTGCAAAAGTCTGTTTCTAAGACAAAGAGAAATTGGCATGATAAACTATCGGAAGTCTTATGGGCTTACCAGACCACCATATGCGGTCCAACTGAATCGACTACATTCTCGTTGGTCTATAGGACTGAAGCGGTCCTGCCACTAAATATCCAACTGCCCCTCGCTTCGTGTAGTTGTTCAATATGGAATGACTGACAAAGAGAAAAGGGCGCTTTGTTACCACGAGTTGGGTGCCCTCAATGAGAAGAGGCTCAGAGCTCAGCAAAGCCTTGAATTGTATCGAGGTTACATTGCGACAAGCTTTTGACAAGGCAGTTCAAGTTCACTCATTTACCTATGGAGAACTAGTCCTGGTGATCACACGGCCTATCATGACCAATGGTTTACATTGTCGCATAATGTTACTGGTGCTCTTGTATTTAATCCATTTACTGAGAAGAAGCCTTAGTGATTTTATTGAGACAAAGCTCCCCCCAAACAATTGAGAGAAGAGAGTGGCACCATACTTCACCCTATTTCTTGCACCGTTGGTTAGAAGATAGGCCCTTGATAGCGTTATTTTCTGCTCTGTGTGTGGAGATCATCATAACAGAGAGAGACGTTGTTGATTACTTGACTCACTTGAGCCGTAGTTTGAGAAGGAGCATATCCATGGATAATATCCCTACATATAATTAGGTATATGGGCCCCCATATGCCCCTATGTACTGATATCTTCCACTTCTCTATATATCTTCCTTTTAAATTTGTGTATATAAGCTTTAAGACCTGAATCAAAGGTGCTCGTCTCCATATAGAGAGTTGACATGAACTGTAATGGGAATTGAAAGTTTCTGGAACTCGTCATGATCCCTAGTATATATGTAAAACCCTTTTGTTTCCATGAAATGAAAGTTAAGTGCAAAATAGTTATGTTAGTTCTCTAGTTTATTTATTTGTATATGGAGTCATAATATCATAATAATATTTTGTAACACATTTTTGGGCAACCAGCGCTTCGGTGGGTAGACTCAATAAAATAATTTAGGATTTCTAGATTAACAAAGTAGAGCACCAGACTGTCCAATTTAATTTTTATAGGATCCTAATTTCCCTCAAACTATTTTATCTAGGTAAAAAAAAAATTTTATTTTATGAGAAAATACTAAGTAATATTTTTCTAATTATTGGAGATTTTTTTATAATTTTTATTTGAGAAAATTAGTGTTTCTAAATTTATTAGACAATGTTTCATTTAAGGACACCCAATTGTATGGCGTATGTGGTGGCCAATGTGTACCACGTGGCCATTACATGGATGCGACATCACCACATGCCAGTGACATATGGATGATGTGGGCGTGCCACATAGTGGGGTGTGCCATAATGGGGTGTTTGTTTGAACCCCTTATTTGTGTTTTTGTGAGTTGAGTATTAGTAGCATGTGAGTGTATGGGCGTATGTGTGAATTGCAATAAGTATGTGACATTTTTATTATTTTGAGAATTCTATTCTAATGAGAATTTGAAGCTACAAGGTGTTTCATATGTGTTAATCTCTCATCAGTCGCATGTATGATCATATGACACAAGTGTGTAAAATATCACACCAAGTGTGTGAAGTGTGGTACATGTGGAAAATGACATTTAAAAAAGAAAACCTATATTTCAAATTTCAAACTATAGATTGAGAATTCCTCCCTAAGGGGCATGCCCCACTCCTTTTTGTTTTCTCTCGTGTCATTTAAACACCATGATTACTTTTGTAAAACGTCAAATGAATTTTAAAATTTAAAAATTAGTATCTGGATTAAGTAGGTGAGCTGGCTAAATTATAACCCTTCATTATAATAGCTATAGCTAGGATCATGGGCACACTCACACCATTGATATGTCACATCAATGACACAACAAATCTACGTTAAATGCTACTCACATTCTCTCTCCTAAAATCATATAAAGTCTCTTCAACCCTAGTTCTCTATTGTGAGATCACTCCACTCAAAATCCAAGAGGTTTCCACATGTTGAGGTAAGGGAGAGAAAGAGAAAGGGAGATTGAAAAAAGTGGTACGCCCCCATACAGTAAAGGAAAATTGTTGAGGTAAGGGAGAGAAAGAGAAAGGGAGATTGAAAAAAGTGGTACGCCCCCATACAGTAAAGGAAAATTGTTTCATGTGGGTCGCACCGCATTTCTACATATGCAGTGAAGAAAAGGTAAAACATGCATTTCTATATATGCAGTGAAGGAAAGGTAAAACTTTCATCTTAAAGAGGGATGCAAATAGGTGCTCAATTTAAAAACAATGGAAACCAACAGTACAAATATTTTTTACTAAAATTATTACTATTAGTTTTTAAAATTTATTTGTTTTTTATATTCATAATTTCCATATTAGATATTATATGTCTTTAAAAATTAAGTCTTAAAATCCATCTCAAAAATAGATTTATTAAGAAGCTTGCATTTCAACATATAAAGGCTTGACCGCATAGAAACCACGTCCTATAGTGAACTATCCTAAACCCATGGAATTCCCTTTGACTTGAAATCTTCAAATCCATTCTAAGCTTGAATGCCTAAGAATTTACATCTAGGGAACTTGAACGAGGATTTTTCTTGTCTAAAGTTTCCTAAGTTTTCGGAGGTAGAGGTTTAATGGCTGGGTCCTAGATATAAGGCTTCCAAGGTTTGGTCTAGAGTTGATGCTTTAAGATCTGGAGATCAGGGTATTCATAACCAGCCTATTTGGCGGATTGGTCTACTAAAATAAGTTATTTGCATTATTTTAAGAATATTCCTAGGTTGGACTATGGTTAGATATGGACTATCATTCAATGTATCCTATGATTCACTCAGATAGTATGCTCCATGGCTTTGGAACTCTGAAGTAAATACAAATTCAGAGGGGGTATTTACCCTTTGTATTACCAATGAAGCTGAACTCATGGCAGTGGGGCAAGGTATCACTTGTATTCAACAAAAAAT
Source organism: Amborella trichopoda (assembly GCF_054954075.1). NCBI lineage: Eukaryota > Viridiplantae > Streptophyta > Magnoliopsida > Amborellales > Amborellaceae > Amborella > Amborella trichopoda. The sequence goes on from NC_142346.1 coordinate 11,906,004, forward strand.
TGTAATTGAAGAAAGCTTGAGGTTCAAAGAGAGAGGTTAAATGTAACTAACATGAGTGTAGCTTGTAAGTCCAATTATGTACGTTCAACTTGTTGTACATTAATGAAACCCTGGCCTTCCAAAAGAAAAGCACTCATGAGAAAACAATTTATGTACAGTGTAGGAAAGGTAACATACAAGCTAACACTCTTGCAATTCAGTGCTCAGTCTTAATAGGCTTTAATCCACTGTATGATTCCATTAGGATTATGTATGTGAATTCCAGATCACATGGAAATAAAGTTCAAGTTTAACATAGAAATAGAGAGAACATGATTCTCAAGTATAAAGGGGATGAATAAAGTGTCAAAAATAAAAACTGTCAAAAGCAATGTATTGAGGGTCTCCTTTGGTTTACATGGTATCACATAAAAAACTAAAGGAAAAAGTTTATATAGAGCCGAGGCTCTAAACAATCAAACTAGAGCCCACCACAAAAATTTCACTAGAAGAGGTTGTTCTGATACCCTAATATTCTCAAATTGATCATCTCGACATCAAGATACATGGACATGAGAAAAAAAATGAATTTCACGCTTTGAAAATAGTGTATCTTATAACACATATTTTTGGACCGTCAATTTTCAAGATTTTCAAGTTTTTATAGATCTATTCGTTCTACACTACTTTTAAAGTTTTAAATTTGATAATTAAAGATGAAAATATATTTTAAGGCTATCACAAAAATTTTCAATATTGAAATCATATTTTTCGACACTATTTTAAGGTGGGCTCTAATTTGATTATTTAGAGCCTCGGCTCCATACAATCCGCACCCAAAACTAAAAGCCTCAAGGCTGAAATCCCCTAATTGTACAACGACATGTTGACTTTACGTACTTACGTTAAGAACCTAAGGTACGGTGATTCGATGTATTGACTTCACCCGAAAGAGATTTTTAGCGTTGGCCCAGCAGGTCGCGTCCGGGTCCAGCCGGATCTGATTGGACCCCACCTAAAAATTAAAACATCTATATCTTTAAATATAATTAAATATTTTTATAAATTAAGACCCAAAAATATAATGTGAGACTAAAATCAGGACTCGAATAGTGTTCAGGTCTAAGATTTGGACCCAGATCCAACCTGCTGGTTTTTTAACCCATTGCACCTAAGGGTGTAAACCGGTTTGCTGGCCCAGCCGTCTTTGATGGCACGATCTGACGTGGGCTATGTTAGGGCATCTTTATAAGGCGGGTGGAGTCAAGGCCTCGATTAAAGGCCTGTTAATTTAACAGATGGGCCCAGTCCCTAGTGGTCGGACCTTGTTTTATGCGAGTTTTCACTAATAAAGTATGAATGGACAGGGCCAGCCCGATGGACCTCAAAGGCGATGCCGAGGATGCGCTGGGTTCCAAGCTCGAAAGGGCGGGTGGAACCTGACCTACACGCAGCCCGCTCACACCCGTAAACCTTGCAAACCTTAGATCCCAATGCTTCTCCAGCGGACCATCGAGCGGCAGTCATCTTCAATGGACCATCGAGAGTACAGAACATTTTTTGATATAGAGCATCTTTTTATGGTTCAAAACATTTTTTAGGTAAATTTGATCTTAAAGCTACTATCATTTTCAAATCATAGATTTTGAAAATCTAAAAATTTCAATTTTCCGCCCACCCTGACAATCCCTTGAGCCCTTTTGGTTGAAGTGAATGATCCGAATCGTAGCTAATATGGCTGATAATAGGCCAGATGGGCTGGCGAAAAACTAGGGCCTAGGTCACAAAATGTTGTCAGAGGACCTGACCACGGTCAGGCCACCATGGCCTAAGGACAGGGCGGATCCGAGCCTAGGACAAGGCCGGCCTAACCGTTCTTTTCTTATATATTTTTTCATTTTTTTAACTTTGATTGGATTTGACCTAAGCCCACCCTACCCTGACAAGGCCTAAGTAGGGCCTCTTAGCCCTTGTCTAGGATGGGCAAAGGTTGACCCTATAGCCAAGGCCTAATCCAGCCCAAGACCAACTTATTGCCACCCCTACGGCTAAAAATATTTTGAGGCACAAAACACATTTCAAGGTGGTCTTGACTAGAATCTTTTGCCATAATTGATTAAAGCATAGGGAAAGGTTTCTATACTTCTCTTACGGCATAGAAGATCTATGCTTCCCTTACCATCCTGCAATCCAATTTTGATCAAAAGAGCCACTCATCATTTGGTCTTCGATCCGACATCTCAAAGCATTTTATTTTTAATTTTTTTTATACAAATTGTATGAATATGAAATTTGGGACATGTCATCTTCTCATTGGGGAACACCTATAAAAAATATTTAAAATATTTTTTTGATAAAATATAATCACCAAAATACCCCTTGAATCTTTCAAAGGTATTTTGATCATTTTATTTTATTGAAAATATTTTTTTAATATTTTTCGCTAGTGCGAGTTTTATAAAAGATTAGACGTACAAAATTTGGTCTCAAAATAATTTATAGAACAAAATAGTATTAAGATATGATATTGTGATTGGGACAATCTTAACCCTTTATTCATAATAGACGGTTGGATAGCTTGCCCTAAAGCGTATTGGATCATCTCCAACTTTGAAACAAGGCTAATTAGTACTTAATTATTAAGTTCGAATACTATGTGGGGAATACCTGTAAAGTAACTCAAACTAGCCACTATTCAGCTTAGTTGGATTGTCCAACTAAATTGGAAAGTAGGTGGCTATTGCTCATGGCTACTGTTCATGTGCCATAACGCCGCTTATGAACTTTTTCCTAATTAATATTTTTGCAGCCGCTTGGTTCGAGTTTTGTAACCGAGCAGATCAAGTCCAAGACGTCTCATAACTCTTGCAAACTGTCCCATCACTCTTGCAAACTGTTAGACCAAAAACCTGGTTGATAAGATCCTTTGAACTTCGGTACACATCGGTGATTCTTCAAACAAAAATATAGGGACCTCCATTCCTGTCCCCAGTTTTTCTTCTTGGTATTACCTTAAACGCTTCACCTATACAAATATACCTCGCTGATTGTTAATCAAAGGGTTAAAACTAACCACTAATTTGTGATACTAAGACCCCCACCTTTCCCTTTACAACAATACAAATTATATGTCCCACCGCCCCCAACCTTTCTCCTACCACTACCAATTGCCGGAATTCCCCACCCATCCCCACATTTCTACACTTTAGAGTCACCCTGATTGGACGACTCCCTCTCTACATCCATCAGTTCGACCGCCCCTGCCTCTCGAGCCCGCACCTCCGCATGGTCATAACTAGCATGAACACTATACAAAACATAGAACATCAATGCCACCCCAGAGAAGACCCCGAACCTCAAATACGAGGCCCCATCGAGCGAAGCAAGCAAGAAGATGTTCAAAAACACAGAGACGGCAGGAATATAGGGCATGAGAGGCACCGCCCATAGGACAGGCCTTGGTGCCTGAGGGACAAGGTTGTGGAAAAGGATGAGGAGGGCAACAATTGTGACAGGACAGGCAGTAAGTGCAAGCAATCGGCAGATTACAGCTATGGGATTAGAGAGTGGAGGACTCTGGTGCCACAGAAGTGCGAAGAGGAGGGAGAGAATGGAGAGAGCAGCTAAGAAGGATAGGGTAGGTACGACCGAGCCCTTCTCATGTGCGTTGTAGCGGCGGTAAAGCACGGCATTGGCCACCATGTAGAACACAAAGAGGGTTCCAATGGAGATCAGGTTCACGAGCACACTGAGGTCGGTGAACATTGCAATTGCCGCCGTGCAGAGTCCTAGGGCACAGATAAATTAAGAACCGTCAAATACTGTTTAAAAAAAAATAACGTCAAATCAATGTTCAAACAATCAACTCGAATAAGGTAAAAGAGCCTTTTTAATGGGAATCTTAAAAAGGTCAATGATATCTTAATGTGATCGGAGAACAAGTATATGCTTGTACAACAAAAGTGTATGGTGTTTCCCAGGGATTGGAATTGGCCGAGACAGGCATTGTATGTTAAGCGACTCAGCTCGAGTGGGCAAGACTGAGTAACCCCAAGGTCTGTGTACACCTCGATGTACATAAAAAAAAAAAATCTAAAAAAAATCTGCAAAAATTGAAAAAAATTTCAATGCATGTGATTTTTTTGCCAAAATCCCTTTTCTTAGTAAATGAACCAGCATGTAAATTAGTTTCTTTTAAAACATTTTTTATGTACTTTTTTAAGCGTATTTTAACTTTGTAATATTATTTTTTGGTTTTATTTTACTTTTACTAGCTTTCTTTTATTTTTTCAAATTTTCTTTTTTTCTTATGTTATTTAGGGTATCTTGGCCCCGTATAGGGCTCGACTGAGTCCTGCAAACTTGGCTAACTAACATGCCTCGGCCAAAGGCTGAGTCCCTTAGCCGAGGCAGGTCTCGTAACATTGTACCAATGTCTAAAAAACAGATGGGGTGGCCAAAATAGGTTGAACTGGATCAGAAAACATGCAACAAATAATAATAATAATAATAATAATTTATAAAAAAAACTCAATTAGAATCGGACAATTCCAAGTCATCCGAGGACTAGATTGCCCACCCACCCATGACGGGTCAAATAAGAGAGTTTAAATTTGAGCCATTGTTTCTCAAGAGCCATGGTACATGCTCTATGCACATTCTCCCAATAGAACTATGCTTTCTGAACTGTAAATGGGGTTGGCATGCTCTTGACATGAGCATGGCGTTAAGATTAGAGAGTAGCGTATATTCCATGACAAATATAGAGAATAATTAAAAAAAGAGGGAGAGTTGTCAATGCTCACGCGCTAAAAGGGAATAAAGTGAACAGATTGGACATAAGTAGTTAGGCAAATGTGACGATCACAATGTTTCTCAATTTATGGAGTGTGAGGAGGGAAAGGAGTATTAATGTTCACGTGAAACTGGAGAATAAAACTGGCCCACAAAAGTAATTAATCGCGAGGGTCAAGTTGTTTTTGGATTTTTTTTGTTTTTTTTTTAAAGATTGGGATTCGTGATAAGATAACATGTGATAAAATTTTACACTGATTACCAACCTAATACAAAACACCTCATGTATCTAAGACAATTAGCGTTTGTACAGATGACCAAAATGGGGTAAATTGAGGTACTTAAAAACTCACATGTGAGGACCACAAGTATGGGAGATAAAAGAGATAGAAAAGAAGGGGAGGGATATAAGTGATAAAGGTCTGGATTTCCTCCATTGCTACTATATATAGTAAATGTGTGCGGATGGTAAGACAATAAATGACATAGGACTAGATGAAAAAAGAAAAAGATCTAAAAGTAGAAAACCAGGCGGAACTTGGTCAAGAAAACAAGGAAAAAACCTTATTTCACCAGCAATCCATATTAACTTCATTAGATTCCACGAATGTGCGTGTGTGAGAGAGATAGAGCAGCTTTGGGTTAGGGCTAGAGAAAGACCAAAGACTAATTTTAGGGCTGGCAGCGGGCCAAGCCAGCCCAAGCCTGGCCTAACCCTGACGGCCAAAGAGAGCAAGGCCGAGCTAGATAAAAATTAAATCAATGATAAAGAAAATAAAAAAGAGGGCCAGAATGGGCCGAACTGGTCTGAACTAGTCGTAGCCCTGGCCCGATACAACCCTCATGGCCTAATGGCCCGGCACTGGCCTGGCTCTCAAGCCACATTTTGTAGCCCAAGCCTTAGTTTATTAAGGTGAAAGTCATTATGTCCATTGCCACCCCTAACTAATTCGATAGAAGGAGAGAATTTACCTAGAAAAATGGATGCATTCACCGGTGTGGAGGTCCGAGGGTGGACCTTTGCAAAGCAGGTTGGGACAACAGCCGAGCGGCCTATGACACACATGTATCTCGCTTGGCCCAGCATGGCCACCATAAGAGAAGTCAATATGCCAAGGCTTGCTCCTCCACCAATCACATTCGATACCCATCCCCAACCCACCACTCTCTTAAAAGCACTTGAAAACGGGGAGTCTAGGTCAATCTGCAAAAGTTTGAAACTAAACCCAAATAAAAATCTATGAAAAAATTCTATGAAAAATAGAACACCAAACAAACAAAAGATACTCCAAACAAGCAAAAGATATATTCTTAAGATAAGCTTTTTTTCTTAGTTGTATGGAGGACACATGGCGAATCCTTTTGTAAAAGCATAGGGTTCATATAAACGAAGGATCATGCCCCATGTTCTGCCCTAGTATCCACATTTTATGCGTGTTGAGATTTCAAGCAACCAAACAAAATCAATTAAATATCTTAATCCAAACCATAATGTTTGAGGGCAGGTTTCTATGCTTCTTTTACAACATAAAAGATATATACTTCTCCCTAGCCAACCGTCTATTCTGAATGAACAGTTGAGATGGTCTCAATCGCAATGTCACATCTCTACACTATTTTAATGTTATTTTTGAAAAAATTATTATTTTAACACCAAATTTTGGGTATTCACACCTCTATTAAACTCGCACTTGTAAAAAAAAAATATTCCTAATAAAATAAAATCACTAAAATACCCCTGAAAGATTCAAGGGGTATTTTGGTCATTATATTTTATCAAAATTTCTTTTTAATATTTTTTTAGATACGCCCAATTGAGGAGATGGCACGTACGAAAATTTATACTCTAAGGCGTTAGATCTAGATCAAACCGTCAGTGGCTCACCTGATCTAAATTCGAGGGGGAAAGTACATATGTTTTATGTTGTAAGGGAAGTATACAAATATTTTCCTTAAAAATACAACAATAAGGGAAGTATACAAATATTTCCCTTAAAAATACAACAACCAGTCTTCATTACATGAGCCCCCCTCTATTTTGTGAAATATGTGGATTGTTGCCTTTCTTAAGCAACACCTTCTAATGTAGATGTCGTTTATTTGTTAGGGCACCAAGTAACCCAATATTTGAAGCGTCTAGAGGAAAGATATCATCCCAAAACTTTTGTCAAAAATGATAGCAAATACCTTCCAAAAATACCAATATTGTTGGCCTTTTGGGGGGTTTGTACGAGGAAACGTTTGCCAATCGGGGTTGAGGTCAAGGTCATGGTGGTAGCTCCACCTAAGCCTTCTTAATCTTATTCATGCATTCAAAAGCTACTAACTATTTATAAAAAGCCGGTAAGGTTCCTGTATTCTCCACTTATCTATACAAAAAAATAATAAAAACACATGTGATAAAGTTTCCTCTTTTATAAGAAAATCACTAACTATTTCTAAAAGAGTGTGGTTTTCATAAGGTTGCAACCTTAAACAATCCAATTAAGGCACACCTTCAAATTTTATCATAACATATAATTTTGATGTAAAATATTCTTAAGATTATCTCAGAATCTATTTTGATATCTAATTATAAAATTTTAAACTTCAAAAATGATTAAAATCAAGTAGATCTATAAACATTTGGAAATATTGAAAATGGATAATCTAAATAATATGTTGTAAGATGCATTATTTCTGAAACTCAAAATCTTTTTATTTTTCATAGTCATACATCTCAATGTCGTGATGATCAATCAGAGGATTTTTCAACATTAAAACAACCTTTTACGATGGATTTTTGAGATGCATCCGTAGTTCTAAATGTTAAGGTTGCAACCTAATATAAAAAAATGAAGGTAGAGGGACATGTATTACCCACTAATCTACCCCGAAAATAAATAATAATACATGTAATAGAGTTTTCCTCTTTTATAACAAATATATCCGCAAAGTTTCGTTTGGTTAATGAAAATACCACATTAAAAGGCATAAGAGGAGAAAAAGAAGAATAAGACAAGAATATCTTAACTAGTTTTAAGATTGCAAAAAATACCCTTACTCTTAGCACGCACAGTTTAGAAACGACGGAAACGGAACGGTTTTGAACGAAAGAGACCGATGAGTGAATGTTACGGCATACAAATAACGCCAAAAATGACCAAGATATTCTTATTGCTTAAAAGGACGGAAATCGTGAGAAGTTCAAATACATAACGGGAAAAATTAATGGAACTTCGAAGGGTGTGGTTTCTATAAGGTTGCAACTTTAAACAATCCAATTAAGGCGCATTTTCAAAATTTATCAAATATAATTTTGGTATAAATTTTTTTTAGATTATCTGATAATCTATTTTTATATCTAATTATAAAATTTTAGAATCCAAAAATGGTTAAAATCAAATAGATTTATAAATATATGAAAATCTTGAAATAGACGGTCTACATGATGTGTTGCAAGATGCACTATTTCTAAGAGTCAAAACTCTTTCTTTGATATTCATACATCTCAATGTCGAGATGATCAATTAGAAGATTTTTCAACATTAAAACAACATTTTCTGATGATTTTTGAGGTGCATATGTAATTCTACATTTTAAGGTTGCAACCTCATATAACCTTTAATGTTATATATTGAGACTTTTTATAAGTTTTATTTTTTTTTGGTAAGTCAATGTGCTTGTAAGAATGACCCCGACCTCCTTCAAGAGACTTTTTAAAAGTGACATAATAGGAGGGGGAAACTAAGAATTTTTTTCATAATATTGGAAAAAGCTACTGAAACAGTAAACAAGTAAATTTCATAATTTTATTTTTGTATTATTTTGGTCATTTTGTTACATAGTGGTCACAATTATATTTAATCATTAGATGTGAAATAAAACATATTGAAATGTGCCACAATATTTTCAAAAATTTATTTTGGGCTTTGTCTAGTCCCGACCACCTGAATTTTTTTAATAATAATTATGATCTCCTTACATCAAATCTTATAATATATGACTTGTACTTGTAAGCGCCCCATAGCTTTTATAAACCCCAACAAGGAAAAATTGCGACCCCCTTAAAATGACTTGTAGTAGTAAGTACCCTTCATAGACCCGAACTTAAAAGCAAAAAATTGTACAAGACATTAACCTTATATTGTAGAAGTAAAAGCGCACCTCAAAAATCCACTAAAAAAAGTTGTTCTTAATGCTTAAGAACCCTTAGATTGATTATTTCATCTCAAAGATATACAAATTTGAAAAAAAAAATATTTGTTCTCAAGTCTTAAAACTAATGCATCTTCAATCTTTTTAAGTATTTAGAGATATGTTCGATCTGTACCATTTAAAACTTTAAATTTTATAATTAAAGAGGAAGATAGATTATAAACATTTATAAGGGAGTTTTACTTTGATTTCTTAATATTGTCGCCCTATTCAAACCACACCCATTTTCAAACGTGAAACACCAACCATTGTATCACATTTTTGCCTAATCTAAACACCATTGTATCACCTTTTCCCCTGAGAACATTGTAATTTTCGCTTGAATTTTCTACCTTTTCATCTATTTTTCCTCTGTTTCTGTATTTTCCGGCAACCTAATCTCCAGGAATTCAACATTAAAGAGCAGGAATGGAACCTTCGAGCTCAGTTTCTTCAGCCCAAATGGTGGTTCGCCCTGGTACTTGGGTATCTTGTACGCCATGATCCCTATCCAAATCTACGTTTGGGTAGCCAACAGAGAAAACCCCATTAAAGATTTGACTTCTTGAAATGAATTTTACAGTGAAATGAATTTTACTGTGAGCCATAACTTGGTAAGCTGGGTAAGCCCCAAAGTGCTAGATGTGAAAATGAAGTATATATTCTATATCTCGTTAATATAGAAGGTGTAAATTGTAATCAGTAAATATGTTAAGGATAGTAATATAAAATGGGTAAATTGTAATCAATAAATATGGGAATGATAGTAAATAAGGGAAAGTGAATATAAAAGATATAAATTGTAATCAATAAATATGGGAAGGGTAGTAAATATGGGACCGTTAATATAGAAGGCATAAATTGTAATAAGTAAATATGGGAAAGGTAAGACCCAAATATGGAAAGGTTAATATAGAAAGTGTAAATTGTAATCCGTAAATATAAAAAAGGTAGTAAATATATATGGTAAGGATAGTAAATATGGGAAAGGTAAGAGATCCTTCCCATCTTTACTAATTACAAATTATACATTCTGTATCAACCGGATATCTAATGTATACAATCTACACTTTCTGTATTAACCGAATATATAATATATACTTTCCTTTCTTACCGAAAAGATCCACTAATCCTATTTTGTAATTGACCCTTCTAGAGCCGTATGTCTCAAAAGAAAACAAAGATATCAGTCGTTCCACAAATGGAAAAGAGATAAAAGGAAGCAAGAGAAAGAAACATTAGAGGAGAGAGACATATGGAAGAAACATTAGAGGAGAGAAACATATGGAGAGGGACAGAAAAACATATATACGGAGCGGAAGACAATAAATTGAATTGAGAAACATAGAGAGAGGGAAAGGCTAGAGAAGCAATTCTAGAGAGAGAGGGAGAGAGTCCATAAATTGAACAGGGAGAGAGAGAACCTTATTAGCCATTTAACAAGAAGGATTACAGAGAGAGAGAGTGCGTCCATGAATTAAATGGATAATGAAAAGAGAGTAGGTTGCAAACATTTAAGACCTTGGTTAGAGAGAGATCACACGAATTGCATGAAAACAGAGAGTAAAAACCATCCATCGAAGAGAGAAAAAAAGAGATATTATTTAATAGAGTGATTTACGTATGGATTTTAAAATTTTAGGTAAAATACAAAATGCTCTACTTATATGTGACAATTACGAAAAATATCGGACTATATGTATTTTTTTTTCCTTTTTTTCCAAAATTGCCTCTCGATCTACCTGAATTTTGATTTTTTTTAAAAAAGATTTAGTTTTTTTTTAAGTAGGGTCATGCCTTAAAGTTCGACGCACTGCCATAAAAAAACTAAAAATAAAAATAAAATTCAGGTTGATCGAGAGACGATTTTGAAAAAACATAAGAAAAAGACCGGTTGATCAACCTTCTTTGTAATTTTCCACATTTTATATTTTAGCTAAAATTTTAGGATCCACATCAAATATAGTTAAAAATAATCCAAAAACAAAAAAATATTGGTACTTAAGATTTTATTGAGGGTATGACCCTCAACCGTCAATAGATCATAATAACTAGGATTCGTATAGCCAACCAAAATGGTCCAAAAAAAGCTTTGATGAGATCATAATAACATATTAAGATTCGTACAAATGGTCCATAAAAAGCTTTGATGGTGATGGTGAGGATTCAATTCCATTTAGTGTCATCCATTTAACATGCTATGTTAAATATAGAGAGAGGAAAGAGAAATTTTACCGCATCATAGGGGACCAGCTTGGCCATAGCAGCAGCCATTAAAGTGTAGAGCACTGTAACAAGAACAACCGAACCAGACACACCGATTGGTATATCTTTAGCAGGGTCCTTCACCTCCTCTGCCATTGTAGAGACTGCATCATAACCTATGTAGCTGAAGTAAATAATGGCAGCTCCATTAAAGACTCCTGTTGCACCATAAGGGAAGAAACCCCCTTCTTTTGATGGATTTTGGGTGTGTGTAAAATTCTCAGACTCGCCTTTGCAAAACCCCAAAATTATGATAAACACTATAAATACTATGTGCACGCCTGTTATCGCCATGTTCAGAATCGAACTCTCTTTAGTACTGTAGAGAGGAGAATCATAATCAGTTTCACGGTTGTTTCAAATAGTAATTAGAAAGGAAGGTAATGGGTTCAAACCTGTAACAAATACAAAAGGTGAGGGCTAAGATAATGGCGACCGCTACAAAGTCAAGGGAGTTGTAATTTTCCGGAAAACTGTCGATTTTTATTCTCCATTTTTCAGTAGCAACAATGCCAAACGCTGAACCCAAATAAGAGGTTAAACTCCTTGCAACGGCGGCATTAGAGAACACATATTCCATTACTAAATTTGTACCAGTCATATAAGCAGCGAATTCCCCTGTTTGAGAGAGAGAGAGAGAGAGAAGTGATTTCAATATTGATAAATTCAAATTTGCAATGGGAAAAGGGAACAACTGATATTTAATTTCAGTGTCGATAAATTCAAATTTGCAATGTCAAAAGGAAACGACTGAAAACTCACCAACATTTGAAAGATAAAAAATCAAATCAAGAAACAAAAACAACGAACCAATATCCCAAAGGAACAATCTTCTGAAACAAATTTAATTTCCCTAAAAAAGAGAAAACTAGAGAAAAACTGTGAAAAATAAAAGAAAAAAGGATATAGAAAACATTATCCAAATAGTCGTACAAGATCAGGAACAGTCTTTTGACTCAAATCTAGAAGGAAAAAGGAATGAGACAAAAATGATGAACAGTTACAAGAAAACAATCAAAAAAGAAAAAAAAACAATTGGAATATTTTTCAATAAACTGAAAATCGATAAGACTGATACTCTGTCAATTGTCGTAGGGAAAAAGACTTAAAACCTGATTGCGAGAAAAAAAAAAAAAAACTACAGAGACAGTAACAGTAAAGAAAAGACGCCAAAAAGGCAGAAACCCAATCATAAGTTCATAACAGTGCTACGGACTAAAAGGAACCCCACCATTTAGATAATTTAACTACCTTACAACAGGCACAAATAGATAGATACCCTCCCTCTCTCTCTCTCTCTCTCTCTCGCTCTCTCTCTCTCTCTCTTGTAATCATTTTCCCTCTTTCTCTCAGTAAACTGAAAGCCATGACTCCTACAAATCTTGAGCACAAATAAAATGAAGAGAAGAAAGAGCAAAGATGAAGAGAGAAGATTACCGAAAGTGATCCTAAGATAGCTGAAAGCACCACCAGCAACAGGCATATCGACAGCGAACTCAGTATAACAAAGAGCAGAGAGAAGAGCGCATAGACCAGCAATGGCGTAGGACACCACTATTCCTGGTCCTGCATACAGCTTCATGGCGCTGCCTGTGGTCACAAAAACACCAGCACCCACCATACCACCTAGTCCTAAACCGACGAGGTCGAACCATCGAAGCCTCTTGGCCATTAATGAACCAGAGCGCACTTTAACCAGGCTTAGTTCTTCACTGGCTGAAGAGACAGACCACATTCGTTTATTTAACCTTTGGGGTGTTTCAGAAAGAGCTTTTATGTAAGAGTTGAGGCTAGAGAAAGAGCCATGGCTCGCCATCTCTCTCTCTGTATAGTTGCAGAGGAGTCGCACTCTGCAACCACAGGAAAGCTCTGGTAGCTCAAATAGATCAAAAACCCGATTGGGCTGATGGGGTTTGAGGATTTGTTGTTGGGTTTAGTAAAGGAGTTGTAATTTGGAGTCGGAGATAACAGACAGAGAGAAGTGGTTTATGCAAGTGAGGGTGATATAGAAGATGGTGAGAGATTGGTGTTCTCTGTTCTTGAAATGCAATTGCAAGGAGTCTTTTTAATGGCGACCTCTGCAACTAAGGGGGGAAAAGAGTGAATGAAAGAAAGAGTGATGGGTTTCTGCAACAATGGCAGATTGTGCATATAAAAAGACAGAGGCTTCGAATAATTAGTGATGGGTATCTATAAAGGTCGAGAGAGACTGCAGAGAAATGCACAAGTTGGTCTGTGAGAGAGAGAGATTACTCAGGGGCTTTTGATGACAAGGTGGCTTTAATGGCGTATTTTTCAGATGAGAGCGCGAAAGGGAGGAAGGACTTAGTGAGAATTGTAGAATATGTTTTGGGCTTTTACGGTAAAACATATTTAGAGGAAGAAGATAACGGCTGACTGGAAAGAGAGACAACGGACCCTGACAAATGCTAACTAATAATCGTAGAGTGGCAGGAAAACCGCCACTAGGCTTAGAAGGCCCTATAAATTTGGCAGCCGGTTGCCGTCTGCCTTTAAGGAAAAAGATGACGACAAACATGACCAAAACACCCTTTTGTTTTTTGGGAAAGATGACCAAACCACGCCGGGCCTCTTTCGTAATTATCCCAAACGCCTCTCTCATGTTTTTTTTATGGAAAAAGTTTATATAAGGATGCAACGGTATAATGTAGAACTAGGGATGCACCTCAAAAATCCATCAAAGGTAGTTTTAATGTAGAAAAACCCTTTGATTGATTATCTCGACATCGAGATGTATGACCATGAAAAATGAAAAAAATTTTAAATTTTAAAAATAATGTATTTTACAACATATTATCGACACTGTCTATTTTCAAGATTTTTATATGTTTATAGATCTATTTAATTTTAACTATTTTTTAAATTTAACTTTTTATAATTAGATATAAAAATAGATTTTGAGATAATGCTAAAAACATTTTACATCAAAATTATACACCAAGATAAAATTTGAAGGCGCACTTTATCTCTACACCTAGGGATACATCTGTCTGCAACTGCATCTCTTTTTTATTAGTATTTATTTCACAAAAGGGTCAGCGGACAATTTGAAGGCATTTTGAAAGCCCAATAGGCTAATTTTGGGGAGTTTTTAATTTCTTATTTCCCAAAATAGGTTTTTGGGCTAAGTCCGATTAATTTGTTGTCACTATCTCCATAAATGCAACTTAGTGAATAATTTGTTTGAGAGAAAATTAAGTGTATGCAATTTAGAGAAGGACGCGGCTAGCATGCAAATAAGCTTGCGCATTAATGCGGGTTTGGCAGTAAATATATTTTTTAAATAAATAAATAATATATATATATATAATTTGATCTTAATTTTTAGAAAATATGTAATCTTTAATGTAAAAAATATATATATAAATTTTGAAAACTAAAAATAGTAATTATATTAAAAAAACATTTGAACTGTAGATAGACCACCTATTTGCATCCATCTTTAAGATGGATGCTTTATACCTCTTAACTGCATATTATACAAATATGGTCCTGCATGTATGAAACAATTGTTCTTAAAAAAAAAAAGAAGTCATTTTAGTGGACAATTTGAAGCGCTTTTGAAATTCAATTAAACTAATTTTGGGGTTTTCAAATTTCTAATATCCCAAAATAGGTTTCTTGGCTTAAATTTTCTAGAAACATTTTCTATCTAAAATTGAGAACTTGAGATAAATACCTATAATTTGTTGTCACCATCTCCATAACTACAATTAGTCAATTGATTTTTTGATAGAAAATTTAAATTTGTAGTGTATGAAATTTAGAGAAAGATGTGATTCGCATATTGACAAGCTTGCATAGGTAGAAATGCAGGCTTGGTAATAAATATATTTTTTAAATATAATTTGATCTTAATTTAAAGAATTTATAATCTTTAATATAAAGAAAAAATATATAAATTTTAAAAATTAAAAATAATAAATATATTAAAAAAACATTTGAACCATTAATTATAATTATTTTTAAATAGACCACCTATTTGCATCCATCATTAATATAGATACTTTATACCTCATGACTGCAGTACAAATGCGATCCAGCCCCATGAACTGTTTCGAACAAAACTGTTTCTAACAAAAGGTCATTTTAGTGGGACAATTTGAAGCCCTTTGGAAGTCCAATAGGCTAATTTTGGGGGGTTTCTAATTTCTAATTTCCCAAAATAGGTTTTTGGGCTTAAAATTTGTTGAAGCCTTCTCTATCTAAAATAGAGAACTTGAGATACGTACGAATTTTTTTTAAAAAAAATTAAGATAAGTACGAATAATTTGTTCTCCCTATCTCCATAAATGAAATTAGTCAATGGATTTTTGTGAGAGAAATTTTAAATTTGTGGTGTACTCATTTTAGAGAGAGAGAGATAGAGTGGATTTTTTAGAGAGAATTAAAGTTTGTATGAATATTGGCAAAATGTCATCCAATTTAATAAAATAATAATAATTTAAGAAATTTAGAATATTGGCAAGAAAAAGGAAACACGTGGTATGCATGAATTGCATGAAAAGATTATTAGATTAACATAACAGCTTAATCACGCGTGAATGGATGAAAAAAAAAACCAACTGAAGATAGAAAGAGTGTAAAATGGCAAAAGCAAAAGTAAAGAGCACCATGAAATGGAAAACATCAAGAAAATGAAAGCTAAAACATTATTAAATGAAAATAAAGTGTTAAAAGACAAAACTTACTGTGTCTCCAATTCATAACGCATGAAAAACCAGTAAAAAGAAGGCTAAGTGCACAAAGGACAACATTGTGCTGCCTCGGCTAATACCTCACATAAAACAAAACGGAGAGAACCAACTTTCACGATTCTATTTTCTTTGGATTTGAAATAAAGGAGACGGTCAATGTATTCCCATGGGAATATATTGTCCATTTACTCCTTCATAAAAACCTCTATAATTGACCTTAGGACCCAAACAACCTCTTTCAAGCTATTAGATATAAACTAATATCGATAAAAAACTTTTCCTAATTGTACTTTCTACGCACTTAAAATAAATAATGTCTCATGATTGAAAAGACACCGAGATTTAAGTATTATGAAACCCAACATTCAAATTTATTAATTTGAAAATAATCATCCAGTAAGTGGTTCCTAAGATTTCATGGTAAAAAGGAACCTCCTAAGTAGGTATTTTGATTGCGGGAATAGATGTACAATACACTCCTGCGGAGCATATCCACGCACTCCAAATATAATCTTTATCTTTTAATGGTGACACATGAGAACAAAGTAAATAATTTTTGGGATAAGTTTATATAGAACCGAGGTTTTAAACAATCAAATTAGAGCCTATCTCAAAAAATTTAATTAGAAGAGATTGTTTTGATGCTCAAATTGATCATCTCGATATCAAGATGCATAGGTATGAGATAAAAAAATAGATTTCAAGTTTTGAAAAAAGACATTTTGTAACACATTTTTGGACCGTCAATTTTCAAGATTTTCAAGTTTTGATATATCTATCTATCGACACTATTTTGTAAGCCTTAAACTTTATAAATAAAGATAAAAATATAATTTAAAGCTATGACAAAGATTTTCAGTATCAAAACCATAATTTTTAATACTATTTGAAAGTAGGTTCTAATTTGATTGTTTAGAGCCTAAACCCTATACAAACCGTACCCTTAATTTTTTACATTTAAATTTTTATGCATTCAAAAGTGTAAATGTGACAGCTGGGATCCAAATTTACGCAAGTACAGAGAGATTCTACCGAATCTACTCTCCACTCCCAAAATACCCCAAGGGCTCTCCGGTCATTAGGTGAAAAGCTTTGGGTAAACGAGTTACCCCTATTATCAACGAACCGGTGTTACCCTCGTAATTACCTCCAATACAACGAGGTTATTGAATCATTTTCCCTTCAATCTCTGAATCGCCGGTTACAGTTGGCCACGTGTACGTCTTGATGACGTGTCCCCTTCGCACACGTATTTCACCAGACATCGACACGTGTCGCACCCGACTGATAAACCTTTAGGATAAGCACGTAGACGGACATGGAGCCGCAATTTCTGTTGGCGTGTCTCCCGCCAGACCTTTGGATTCCGGTACAGACCCTTCATTTGCTTAAAGTAATTTAAATTTAAATTGCAAGAACAAGGACCCCTTTCTATTCGAAAGGAAAAGTTTTTATAAGGTTGCAACTTTAAAATATATAACTAGGGATGCACCTCAAAAATCCATCCAAAAGATTTTAATATTGAAAAAATATTTTAATTAATCATCTTGACGTCGAGATATATGATTATGAAAACAAAAAGATTTTGAGTCCCAAGAAATAATGCATCTTACAACACATTATCTAGACCGTCCATTTTCGAGATTTTCATATGTTTATTGATCTACTTGATTTTAAAATTTTATAATTAAATATAAGAATAGATTTTAAGATAATCTTAAGAATATTTTCACATCAAAATTATATGCTATGATAAAATTTAGAGGTTCGCCTTAAATAGATTGTTTAAGGTTGCAACCTTATGGAAACCACACCCTTATAGGCTCTAAACATTCAAATTAGAGTCTACTTTCAAATAGTAATGAGGAAATATGGTTTCAATGTAGGAAATCTTTTTGATAGCCTTAAAATATATTTTCAACTTTATTTATAAAGTTTAAAGCTTCAAAAATGATGTAGATTAAGAGAACTATGAAAACTTGAAAATCTTGAAATTTTACGGTCCAAAAGTGCGTTACAAAATACACTATTTTCAAAACTTGAAATCTATTTTTTTATCATGTCCATGCATCTTGATATCGAGATGATGAATTTGAGGATACTTGGGCATCAAAACAATATCTTCTAGTGAAATTTTTGAAGTAGGCTCGAATTTAATTGTTTAGAGCCTCGATTCTATATAAACTTTCCCATAATTAAGTTGCGGTTTATACCATGACAATGTAGCTTAGGGTTTTAACACATGTTGCATTAGGTTTCCAAATCCAAGTAAACCTAATTATACAGGGCCTCTAGGGCACGTGCAAACGAGACAAAATAGTTTAGTCAATGTATCGAGGAAAAGTATATAAAAAAATCATTTAACTTTCGTTTTGTTCATGGAGCTCATAGGGCTCATAATTTATTTTTGTCCTTGAATTTCAAAATGTGCAGCAATAAGAGTGTCTTTGTGCATGTTGATCGCGACTTCAACTCAAATGCAGATCGCTATGCAAAACTTGTGAGTTCCACTTAAGGAATGTGCAGCAATAAGAGTGTTTTGTGCAAGTTGATCGCGACTTCAACTCAAATGCAGATCGCTATGCAAAACTTGTGAGTTCCACTTAAGGAAGTCTCTCACCTTTTTTTATTGGTTTGTTTTGGCTTCTTTCTTCTTTTGTTTCAACTTGTGTAATCTTTCTCACCGCATAATTCCTATTTTAAAAAAAACTTATTTTTACTATTTTTTGGATTATTAATACAGACAAAGCCACACACCATCCAAATCGTCAATCCAGCAACCGGATACAGATTTGTGGGTGAATGATCCATGCCACTAATGTGGGTTTTAAAATATTAATCTAGTCATAACACAATTGGAATCTAATATTTCAAGATCTATTGTACTTTCATGTAGTTTTGGGGTTTTATCTCTTATCGAAATATATGTTTTTGTTTTTTCTTAAAAAAATATATTTACTTTTGGCACAAGATAGTCATAACTCATCTTAATTATTGGATGTTAAATTCGATAGTTGCATTTATTCCAATGACCAAGCTCAAACTTCAAAGTAAATTTTCTCGAACTTTATGACATACTAGAGCTATCAGCCTGTGGAGGTTTGCAAAGTGTTATAATTGTCTTGAATTCTTAAATCACTAATTTCAAGGGATTGGTTTTCTTTTAATTTGGGTATCTTATTTTTAGATAGTTCATAATATATAAGAAGATTATCCTTTGGGTTAATCCTAGTTGGATTAGGACTGATATGAGAGTGCACATAGTTGATTTTGATAAAGTCAAGATTCTTTAAAGTTAGAAAAAGTAGGGAGTATCACCTCTTTGAGGTTTATTTTTTTATATAATAGGTTATTTAGATAGAGAAAGATCGAGAAAAATATAGGGAAACTTTTGAGGTTTTGTAGAGAGAGAAAAGTGTAGAGAAAGAGGCATTGTAGGAGATTAGGTTTCTTTTTTAGTTCTCTCAGGTATAAGTCTCATGTAATTTTTTTTCTCTTTGATTTAGTGGAAAACATTGATCTTTTTTTCCTGTAGATGTAGTCACATCTATGACGAACCACATAAATCCCGATGTTCGTTTCTATTATTTATTTCCTGTTTTATTTTTTTTAATTGTTGCTTTTTTTTTGTCGCTTCTTTTTTTTCGTACTTTATTTGTCAAAAATCAATATATTGGGTTTAGAGTTTTCACGCACAACAAGTGGTATCAAAGCTTGGTTTGGGGTTGTCAGTATATCGGTAAAGGTTTCGAATGCAAAGTTTAAAATGGAGAAATTTGATAGCAAAAATAATTTTGGAATTTGGCAAATCAATGTTCGAGATTTACTAGTGCAACAAGTCCTACATAAAGCTCTGAAAGGAACGTCAAATAGATCGGAATCCATGTCTGATGAGGATTGGGAAGACTTAGATCTGAGGGCTACAAACACTATTTGAATGTGCTTATCGAGTGAAGTGCTATTTAATATCGTCAATGAGGATTCAACATCAAGTCTTTGGTTGAAGCTTGAGAGTTTATATATGACAAAGTCTCTCACAAATCGATTATTTTTAAAGCAAAAATTGTACACCATACAGATGAATGAAAGTACAGATATCCATGAACACCTGAATTATTTTAATAAAGTTATTTGTGAATTATTAAATGTTGGTGTTAAAATGGGTGATGATGATAAGGCTATAATTTTATTGTCCTCCTCGCTCATTTATATGAGCATCTAGTCACAACGTTGTTTATGAAAATGATAGCATAGAGATGGAGGATGTGACTTCGACTCTTCTCTCTAATGATTTGAGGAAGAGAAGCATATAGCTTAGCCACATGCAGATGGTTTATTGGCTAAAGGGAGATCTGACGAGAGAAGTGAAAAGAGACAGGAAAGTCAGGGCAGATCCAAATCCAAATCTAAATCAGGAAAAGGTATTCATTGTAATTACGACAAGAAAAATATGCACATTAAGACAAATTGTTGAAAACTCAAAGAAAAAGAAAGACGAACATTTGAACCAGCCAATATAGTTGATAGAAACTCGATAAGTAGAATAGATAATGTATTGTCAATCTCAACAAATTGTGAAAACTTTAAATATGGGCCCTCATTGGGATTGGTTCACCACATACTAGAACATCGATGATGGATCAGTTTTGATGGGGAATCATGCAGCTTGCAAAACCATTGGTTTTGGGACAATTACTATCAAGATATATGATGGAGTTATGAGAACCCTGACTGATGTTAGACATGTTCTAGATCTGAAAAAGAATCTTATCTCTTTGGGTTCCCTTAGACTATAATGGTTGCAAATATGTTGGAGAAAGTGGAGTTTTAAAAGTTCTTATGGGTGCTCTAGTTATGATGAAAGGCAAGAAGATCAGACCGAATTTATATATGTTGCTTGAGAATACTATACAAATAGAGAAACAATTTTTGTATCTAATGATTGTGATTTTGACTTGACTCAGTTGTGGCATATGCATTTAGGCCACATAGGTGAGAGAGCTTTGGCAGAACTTAACAAATACTAATTGATCAATGGTGTGAAGAAGTGCAAGTTGGACTTCTGTGAGCATTGTGTCTATGGTAAGCAGTGTAGGGTGTAGTTTCGCACGTCAGAACATACCACAAAAGACATTTTTTATTATATTCATTCAGATGTATGGGGCCTTGCATCAGTTGTCTCAAAAGGTGGATCTCTATACTTTGTTTCCTTCATAGATGATTTCTTAAAGAAGGTGTGGATTTACACACTAAAGAAAAAGACCGATGTATTTAACACATTCAAGTATTAGAAAGCTATGGTCGAAAGACAGACTGAAAAGAAAGTCAAGTACTTGAGGACTGATAATGGTGGAGAGTACACTTCAGTGGAGCTTATAATTTTTGCAAGAACGAAAGAATTGCTCATCACTTCACCACTTCGAATACGCGGCAACATAATGGAGTTGTTGAATGTATAAACATGACACTTCTAACGAAGGTCCGCAACATGTTGAGTAATGTTGGTTTGTCAATAGGACTTTTGGGCAGAGGCCGTCACTATGGCGTGTTACCTCGTAAATAGGTCACATCTACAACAATAGACTACAAAACACTACAAGAAGTATGGTCCGATAAACCTATTGCTTATTCTCATTTAAAACATATTTTCCTTAGTTATGTGGATGGGCTTAAGGGCTATAAAATGTGGTTATTGTCAGTTGTGATATTATGCTTAATGAGTCTGCCACTCAGAAAGATGAAGAAAAAGAAAATCGCAGCAATAATGATGCAGTTGAGGTGGAGTTGATAATTCCAGAAAATACTTCAAAATATGTGTTAGAAATTCCCTATGAAAGAATGGAGGAAGATGTTGCCCATGAAGAAGTCTTTGAGCCAACTCCACTTGAGGAAGAGCCACAGCTTGGAAAGGGTAAGAGAATTAAAAAGCGAGTTGTGTGGTACGGTTTTGAGGACATAGTAGCTCATACATTGGTTATCACAGGCCAAGAGCCATCTACTTTTAAGGAAGATATA
This sequence comes from Amborella trichopoda, assembly GCF_054954075.1. Classification (NCBI taxonomy): domain Eukaryota; kingdom Viridiplantae; phylum Streptophyta; class Magnoliopsida; order Amborellales; family Amborellaceae; genus Amborella; species Amborella trichopoda. The sequence continues at coordinate 11,927,951 of NC_142346.1, forward strand.
CAAGATAGTAATAGTAGCAGGTGAAGTGATGCCATTGATGAAGAAATTGAATCTCTTCAGAAGAATCATACTTGGGATCTCGTGAACTTATCTAAAGGCAAGAGAGTCATTGGATGTAAGTGAGTTTATAAGAAGAAAGATGTGTCACTTAAGTGAGTTTATAAGAAGAAAGATGTGTCACCTACGATTGGTGGTGATTAATATAAAGAACGTTTGGTTGCAAAAGGATATGTACATAAAGAAGGTGTTGATTATAATGAGATTTTTTCTTCAGTTGTGAAATACACTTCTATTTAGGTATTACTGGCCATGGTTGCATTGTTTGATTTGGAGTTAGAGCAGTTTGATGTCAAGACTGCATTCCTTCATGGAGAGTTAAAAGAACTGATTTATATGATCCAGCTACAAGGGTTTGTTATTAAAGGTAAGGAGGACCATGTTTACAAGCTGAAGAAGTCATTATACGACCTAAAGCAGTCTCCTAGGCAGTAGTATAAGCGCTTTGATACATTCATGATTGGACACGGCTATGTCAGAAGTAAGTATGACAATTGTGTTTATTTTAATAGATTTATTGATGGTTCGTTCATCTATTTATTGCTCTATGCGGATTATATGCTTATTGATGCAAACAATTCTTCAGAAATTAGTAAATTGAAGACTCAGGTTGCTAGAAAATTTGAGATGAAAGATTTAGGTTTACGAAGAAAATTTTGGGTATGGAGATTTGTAGAGATCGAAAGTTGGGTTAATTGCGTCTATCTTAAAAAGAGTATATTGAGAAGGTCCTCGCTAGATTCGGGATAAAAAATTTAAAGCTCGTGGGTACTCCTCTTGCTGCGCATTTCAGATTATCAACAACATTATTTCCAAGTTCCGATGCTGAAAGAAAATACATAGCTCATGTTCCTTATGCGAGTACAGTTGGAAGCCTCATGCATGCAATAGTTTGCATTAGTTCAGATGTTTCTCAAGCCGTTACTGTTGTTAGCAATTATGTGGCTAATCTAGAAAAGGAGCATTGACATGCGGTAAAATAAATTATGCATTACCTAAGGGGGGTACGTCAGACATGGGTTTGGTGTTTGACAGAGATAACAAGTTTGGTGACAAGATTATTGGTTATGTTGATTCTGACTTTGCAAGTGATATGGACTGTAGGAGATCTACTACAGGTTATGTATTTATATTTGCAGGAGCTCCAATCAGTTGGAGGTTGATGCTACAAACTGTGGTTGCCTTGTCTACGATAGAAGCATAATACATTACAGTTACTGAGGCAGTGAAAGAAGCAATATGGCTTAGAGGGCTCGTAAGTGATTTGGACATGTGATAAGATGAGACTATTAATTATTGCGATAGTCAAAGTGCAATAATTTGGCAAAAAATTAGGTATATAATGCAATGGCGAAACATATTAATGTTAGGTACCATTTTATCCTTGAGATAATAGCCAAATGAGATATCTTGTTACCAAATATTGATACTAAGAAGACTACTGCAAAAATGTTGACAAAGTCGGGTTCATTACAAAAGTTCAAGTAATGCTTAGATTTGACTAATGTGTTGCCAAAGTAAGCACCTATGGGGGTGCGTGTAGAGAAGACAGTCGATAAGAGTCTCTTTTGGAATTTAAGTCAAGGTAGAGATTTGTTGATAATTGTCTTGAATTCTTAATTTTAATGGATTGGTTTCCTTTTAATTTGGGCCTCCTATTTTTAGATAGTTCCTATTATAAAGGATGATTATCCTTTGAGTTAGTCTTAGTTGGATTATGATAGGCATAAAAATCCACCTAGTTGATTTGAATAAATTCAATATTCCATAAAGTTGGGAAAATTAGGGACTCTCATGTAACACTTCTTTGGGGTTTGCTTTTTTTATATAATAGGTTATTTAGAGAGAGAAAGATCCAAAAAAAATAGAGGACTTTTAGGGGTTTTGTAAAGAGAGAAAAGTGTAGAGAAAAAGGCCTTGTGGTAGATTGAGTTCCTTCTCTAATTCTCTTAGGTATGATTCTCTTGTAATTATTCTCTTTTTGATTTAGTGAAAAATATCGATCGTCTTTATCCGCAGATGTAGTCACATATATGATGAACTATGTAAATCTTGGTGTTTTTTTTTTCTATTATTTAATTCATATTTTTTTTTCTTGCTTGTTGCATGTTTTTGTCGATTCTTTTTTTTCGTACTTTATTTGCCAAAAATCAACCCATTGAGTTTAGAGTTTCTGCATATAACACAAAATCCATTATTGGCCATGCAAAAAGCTATTAATACATTTTTTATATAACATGACAGAAGTCACTCGATTTTGTTTAATAATCACCTAATAGTCTTGCAAATTGGCTAATAGTGCTAATTAATGTATAAATTGACCTATTTATAAATTAAGTCGGTTGATTAGTGCACTATAAGGAGTCGTTTGGATCCATGAAAATAGATTACTTGGAAAATCTATTTCTATTGAAATATAATTCTAGAAAAGTATTTCCTAGAAAATAGGTTTCAATTGTTTGGATTCTACGTGGATGCATAACATATTCATGTGTTTTTTTGGTTAATTTTTTTTATTATATTATTCATTATAATGTGTTTTTTTATTAAATTTGAGATAGTTTATCTCTCTAAATATTTGAGATAATTTCTCTCAAAAAAAATTTCAAGTAGTTTCTCTCTCTAAAATTTTGATATAGTTTCTCTCTCTAAAATTTGATATAGTTTATCTCTTTAAAATTCTAAGATATTTTCTCTCCCTAAAACTTAAAATTTGAGATAGTTTCTCTATAAAATTTTTAAGATAATTTTTCTCGCTAAAAATATTTAAGTACTTTCTCTCTATAAAACTTAAAATTTGAAATAGTTTATCTTTAAAAATTGTAAGTACTTTCTCTTTCTAAAATTTGATATAGTTTGTTTCTCTAACATTTTAAGATACTTTTATTTGTAAAACTTAAAATATGACATAGTTTATCTCTCTAAAATTTTTGAGATAAGTTCTTTCTCTCTCTAAAACTAAAAATTTGAGATTTCTTTTCTATAAAATTTTTGAGACAGTTTCTTTGTCTAAAATGTTTTTAGATGTTTCTCTCTCTAAAATTTGATAGACTTTCTTTGTCTAGAATTTTAAGATATTTTTTCTCTAAAGCTTAGTTTGAAATAGCTTCTCTATAAAAACTGAGATATTTTCTCTCTAAAAAATTTCGATAGTTTTTTTCTCTAAAATTAGAAATGATTTCTCTTTCTAAAATTTAACGATACTTTCTCTCTCTAATACGTAAAATTTTGAAATAGGTTTTCTCTCTAATTCGTGGAGGTGTTTTTGTGGAATAAATTATATTTTATAAAATAGAGTCTATAATAAAGAAATCTAGTTGGAAATCAATTTCGGAAGATAAAAGATAACAATACAAATTTCTTCTTTTTTGGCTTGTAACGGGGAAAACAATTACAGACGAAAATACATGTAAGTGACAAAATTTTAATCCAAACCCAAAAAATGTGCCATTTCCACTAAAATTCATTTCTGAAAATGTATTTCGAATTATACAAACGGCCACTCACGGCCAGTGCGTGAGTCCAAGAGCCAGTGCCAGAGTCCAAGTTAATGGGATGACTTTTCCAACGCTGGTATAGACATTCAAAAAGATTTTTGTAACTTTACGTGGCCTTAACCTGAGTTGTCGACTGCTCATTTTATCAAAAAGAAATAATAAATAATAAATAGTTACAGAGATGGTCTGATTCTCTCCATTCCATATGTCATACGCCGGCAGATGCTTGCTGTAAAGCTCCCACTTTAATGGATTGTATCACCTTAAATTTGAAAAGAAAAAATATTCAACGGATGAGTAAATAAAATAAAAGTCGACAGAGAAATAGTAAAAAAAAACCTGTCAAACCTCTACCTCCACATAATTAATAGCTCCGCAGTCTAGGTCGGTTATGTACCCGGTTTTCAGCCAATCATAGCTTCTCATTGTGAATGAAAAACCCATCTCTCTCCAACACATGAGCTTGTCAATGTGATACATCGCTCTCTTTATAATAGTATATTTGAATTGTGTGAAAAATATTTTCACTTAAAATTTTCTCATACAGTTAAATGGGAGAATATTTTCATATTAATTAGTCTTAATGTATCTTTTCACACCAATTAAAAACTAATTGATGTAAAAATATTACCATAAGATAATGAGTGCGGTTTGTATAAGGGTGCAACCTTAAATGATCTAATTAAAGCATACCTCAATTTTATCATAACATGTAATTTTAATATAAAAATATTAGGATTATCAGAAAATCTATTTTCATAACTAATTATAAAATTTTAAACTCCAAAAATGGTTAAAATCAAGTAGATCTATAAATATATGAAAATCTTGAAAATGGACGGTTTAGATAATGTATTGCAAGATGCACTATTTTTGGGACTTAAAATCTTTTTTCTTTATATTCATATATCTTGATGTCGCGATGATCAATTAGAGGGTTTCTCATCATTAAAACAACTTTTTCCGATAAATTTTTGAGGTGCATCTGTAATTCTACATTTAAGGTTGCAACCTTATATAAACTTTTTCCTAAAAAACATTTTCACTTACCAAACATACCAAGTCTAAAGAGCTTTGTTAAGAATTAAGATAGAAATTTAGCCCAGTGAATATTCTAGATCGTTAATATCTAATAGTTATGAATGATTGTGACTTTTTTATAATAATTGTATATAATTTTATAATATACAATTCTTATTCACAGAAAAAAAAATATTTCTTTAAATCACAGAGCGTAAGTTCTTACTGGTACGTATGGTTCGCGTGAAAATGTTTTCTAAAAACCATTTTGACATGCAAAAATTCTCTCATTTGGTCAAGTGTGGGAATATTTTTACATCAATTAGTTGCCAATTGGTATGAAAAGATGCACTAAACCAAATGATATGAAAATATTTCCACACTTAACCGCATGAGAGAGTTTTTTCATGTGAAAATATTTTTATGCAAACCAAATGTGCTAAAGAATAAAAATACGGAGGAATGATGAAAATGCTAGTCAAAATATCTTCACATCAAAAAATTAATTAGAGCTCAATTTGGTCTTTAGAACCTTACTCTAATATTGGAGCATATAAACAACTATACATATTTACTATGGAGGAAATATGGAGCCCATGATGTTTGAGTAATTTGACAAAAGAAAAATGAGTTTGTTGAAAATGTAATAAGAATTTAATATGTTGAGTAGGTGAAACGGCAAAAGAAATTTCAGGCGCATTTATCTGCTACTCAATTTCTTCTATATATTATGAGAGGCAAGGGTGGATAAGGTAGCTGACATTCCATAAGTGGACACTGGCAAAAACAATATGGGCCATGGGGATGTCTTTTTATCCATCTAAGCAGCCTCTCTGACTGACCGCAGGGATTTAAGTCTCTCTCTCTAGACCGCCTTGTGCTAGTTGTTTTCTCTCTCTAACCCTCTAGAATGTGCTCACAAGAGGATCATCATTATAGAGAGCACTGCGCATATCACAAACCTCGAACTTACAAACCAATTGAATGCTGCCAAAGTGGACTGAGAAAGGAAAAAGGCCCTCATTGCCTTCAAAGTTTCAATCCAATCAGTGGCATTTTATGTTTCCTTTGAACTTGGTTCGAGGAGAGAGGAGTAAATCGTGAATTTGATGTGCAAACAATTAAAAAAGAAAAAAAATGAGAAATATTTTTGTTATAGGGTATTTTTCGACACTTGTATCTCTGGTGTAAATAAGGAAGAAGGTAGTTGCGACCTAGGCCGCAGGTACCAAACCATCGAGAGACTACGGAAGCACTGATAAAATAAAGCCTGATCTGAAATGAATTTTAAAGGACGATGGATTGGTGTCAAAAAGCATGTGGGGATAGCTCTTGACTCTCTAAGAACACTTGTCGAGTTTCGTCACGATCCGACGAAGTTAAGGTGAATAAAACGTAAAACCAATTTCAAATTCGGTCTCTAACATGCTGAAAAAGCACCTTATAACTACAGCCTTATCAGCGGGGCCTTAAATAAGCACTAGACCACTTCCGTTCGATTTAGAAGGTCTGAAAGTCCACAGATATCAAATTTCAGCTCATTCAGACAATTATGGACCATTATGCGGCAAACTTACCCAAAAAGGGTAGGTTACACACTATTCTGCTGCACCCTCGGTCAATAAATGGAAACTGTCTTATGATTCGGGATCACATTCAAAGGCCATAACATCTCCATCATCTTAAGTTAGATCGAGCCCAAATTTTAAGAGGTTCTTTATCATGTCGACGCGCACGTTTTGATATATGGCATGGGCCGTGACACGGCCCGAGACATAAGAAATCCTAGAGAGAAATTGCTCAAGAAAACTCATGTGTTGCATATTTTTACAAGGAGATACCCTCAATCAAACGATCATATCACGAAGCCCTGACTTTGGATTGACTTAAAAACAGGTCCGTTACGACCGTGACATCGAGGGCTTCAATCTAAAGTAAACGTCCTATGTGATAAATGATATAAAAAGCTGTATTTTGAGGCCGCAATAAGGGGTATTTTTCGACGACTGGAATCCATATTCCAGCAACTTCTCCAATTCGGAAAGTAGTGATCCAGCCACCAAATCGAGCCATTCTTGTCACAAAACGATCATGACGGCTTCCCCATCATTTAATGGTAGAAAGATCAAACCAAAATGAAAAAAATGGACAATATAAGATCTAAGAATGCAAGTTTCCCATCTTTTGTCGGATTTTATCAAGAGCTTTTAGAAAGATTCAAGAATCAAGTAATATGCCAAAACAATCGCCTCACCGAGACCATCACTTTTACGGTATTATTTTCACTGGAAGGACACGAATCATCACTATAACCCATGGCCACTTTTTGTGGACCATCTCGCCATTTTCAAGATTGTGGACCATTTTGCCCCAAAAACATGATTTAATTTTAAAAAATGAAAAATATAATTTCTAGCAATTGGGGTTAGTTTTGAGCATCCACCCATGTTTCAAGGGGATGCTAAATAATCATTTGTAACCATAAGTTCAAAAGCTAATGAGACCATAAGTTCATAAGCCCAAAAATTAGTGCAATAGTTGGGTTTTTCTCTTGGTTTGCAATATTTTTGTCGCTAACCCCTTTCCTCCAAAGAGAGGAGAGAGAAAATTTTCCCCACAAGCCGCCTAGAACTTCTCAACCCCCAGCAAGAACTCTTCACTTCCCACTTAAAACTCACCACTCCTATCTTAGCCTCCGGTCCTATTCAAGGGCAACAATAGATAATCCCTCACCCTTTCTCTCTCCTCTTTTTCTTTCTTTCTCTCTTTCTCTCTCTTCATTTTCCCTCTCTACTTTTTCGCCCTCTCTATTTCTCTCTCTCTCTCTTGCCCTCTTTCTCCCCCTCTTTCCTTTCTCCTTTCTCTCTCTTTCCCTCTCTCTGCTTTTCCCCCTTTTTAACTCTCTCTCCCCTCTCTCTGCTTTTCCCCCTTTTTAACTCTCTCTCCCCTCTCTCTGCTTTTCCCCCTTTTTAACTCTCTCTCCCCTCTCGCTCTCTCTCCTTCAACCCAGCTAGCCGCTGGCCCACTTCCCTCTTTTCTTTCTCCTTCTCTCTCTCTTTCTCTTTCTCTCCATGACCGATCGGGCCTGTGGCTAAGCCGCTAGCCCACCTCTCTTTCTTCTTCTCCCTCTCCTTTTCTCTCTCTTCGCCCAACTGAGCCAATGTTTAAGCCGCCAGCTTGCTTGTCTTTTTTCTTCTTCTCTCTCTCTCTCTCTCTCTCTCTCTTTCTCTCTCTCAGAACTGAGCTAGCTGCTAAGCCGTCTGCCCCTCCCTTTCTTCTCTCTCTCTCTATCTCATAGCTCATAAGCCACTGGTCCCTCTCTTCTCTCTCTTTCTCCCTCTCTCTCACCTCGTGGCTCGGACCAGTGGCTTAGCCGTCAGCCTCTCTCTTCTCTCTCTTTCTCCCCCTCTCTCTCTCTCTCCCCTTAATGGGCCACCGGTCCCCTCTCTTTCCCTCTTTCTTCCTCTCTCTCTCTCACGGCTCGAACTAGCGGCTTAGCCGTCGATCCCGTCCCTCCACTGTCTTTCTCTCTCTCTCTCTCGTCCTCTCTTGCTCGCTCTCTCTCCCTCAATATCTCTCTCTCTTTCTTTCTTGGTCTCTCTCTTTCTCGCCCTCTCTCTCTCCCTCTGGGTCTCTCTCTTTCTCTCCCTTTCTCTCTCTCTATCTCTTTTTCGAGCTCTCTCTCCCACAGTTTCTCTCTCTTTCTTACCCTCTCTCTCTATCTCTTTCTTTCTCTTTCCTCCTCACCTTATCTCTCTTTCTCTCTTCTAGTCTCTCTCTTTCTCCCTCGCTTTCAATCCCTCTCTTTTTTGCCCTCTCTCTCTACCTCTTTGTCTCTCTCTTTCTATCTCTTTCTCTCTCTCTCTCTCTCTCTCGATCTCTCTCTTTCTTGCTCTCTCCCCCTTAGTTTCTCTCTCTTTCTCGCTCTCTCTCTCCCTCGATCTCTCTCTCCCTTGACCTCTCTCTCTTTCTCGACCTCTCTCTCTTGGTTTCTTTATTTCTCTCTCCTTCTCACCCTCTCTCTTTCCCTCTCTCGATCTCTCTCTTTCCCATTCTTTCTTGTCCCTCTCTTCCCCTCTTTTGTGCCCTCTCACTCTATCTCTTTCTTTCTCTCTCTTCGTCGTCCTCTCCGTTTTCCCCTCTCTCGGTCTCCCTCTTTCCCTCTCTTTTTCAATCTCTCTTTTACCCTCTCTTTTTCGCCTTCTCTCTTGGTCTCTCCCTTCCACTCCTTCTTGCCCTGTCTTTCCCCCTTCCTCTCTTTCTTGTTCTCTCTCTCCCTCTCCTTCTCACCCTCTCTCCCCTTCCTTCTCTCTCTTCCTCGCTCTCTCGCCTTCTTGCTCTCTCTCTCTCTCAATTTCTCCTCTTCTCTCAGTTTCTCCTCTTCTCTCTTTCTTTCTCTCTCTCTTCTCCTCCCTCCTTGATCTCTCTCTCCTCGCTTTCCCTCTCTCTCTTTATCCCGATCTTTCTCTCACTCTTTCTCTCTTTTGATTTATACCTCCCTGTCATGATTTCCACTTTCTCAAATTTCTCTCTCTCTCTCTCTCATTACCTTGATGATCTCCTACTTTATCTCTTTCTTTCATTGACATTTCCCATCCCTTTTTCTTCCATCATTACATCTCTCTTTTATTTGCATATATCATCATCATCACCCTCTTTACCCATCACATGAAATATTTTATTCACTATTATTATTATGAGGTTGTTAGACAAGATGGAGCCGAAAGGCTGCCAAATTAACAAATAGTCTCCTATCACACCCTCCCCTTTTCTATTATTCTTCCATTAAAGAACCTATCTAATGACAAGTTAGGGTCTTCTGACCCACTCGTCTAACCATCTTATGCGTGTGTGTTCATAAGGTGCAAAGTGCGAGCAAGGGAGCTAGAGCTAAACTAGCCTTAAACCAGGGGGCTTTTCAGCGTGATCTATAAGGGCACCAGGAAATGCCCGAGTGTATCACAAACCCACCGTGAGGTAGGTCCCACCTCACACCCTATTATTGTTTCTCATTAGTTGGTATTTGCCTGCACGTACCTCACACATTGCGGTTTCCAAAAGAGCGATCTCAGGCTGGAGCCTACATCTGGGTCCCCTCCACGATCTTCTGAACGAACGAGATCAAGGCCCAATCAGATTGGCGAGTCCATTGGGGACATCGCTACCCCATCGTCAGTCTAGTTTGCTTGCCAAGCATTCTACTCTTCACACACACACATGCCTTCAGGATTATTTAATCCCTATGTCCGGGTTCGGGACTTCGTCATCCCCACACTCATGAGTTTGTCCCCTAAGGATGATGTTTTGAGAACCTCGCTCCCTGCTTTTCTCTTGAGCGTCAACCAAGCTTTGTGCTCCCGGGTCCTCACTCGACTCGAGGTGAGAAGGGACTCACAAGTCCCTTACTCTCCATCTATCGGTGTCACTTGCATTGGTGGTACCTCTCACCGCACTCACCCGGTTTCCGATAAGTCATTTGCCAGTCTTGATGCTCTAGGCAGCCGAAAGGCTGCCTCTCTCTCTTATGCAATTGGCAAAGTACCTGTCATTACCTCTACAGGTCACTATACAGCTACCCCCTGTTCTCAATCACTCTGAACCGTCAATCTTCTTGGCAGTTCTACACAAAGAGGAGGCTTCAAGGCCACTTCCTCTCACCCACTTGCTAAGACTTGCGGTTCACCCATTGGGTCCACATATTGGGGTAGCCCTAAGGACTACCCTAGTAAACCACCACAAGCTGGGTCTTTTGAGACCTAGCCCCACACACAAAGGCAACTTAGAGGTTGCCCCACCGAACATGATGCATCCCTGTCACTTCGCTCAAGGTGGCGTAAAAGCCATGCCACTGCGAGCACACGGCCTACGACCTCCTCATCGACCCCATTCACACATGCCTGCATACCCCGTGAGAGGTGGTCACGAGGCCACTTCATCACGCACACCGGCGCACGGGGCAGGCATTCCTAGAGCCGTACCTTCTGTTTGAGCCCGAGTCGACCCCCAAGTCACCAGAGAGCCCTCTTAAAGCTGTGCACATGCACCTGACCCCCGGACTACCCCGAGCTCCAAGGGTAAAGGCCACTGGTGTGTGCCCCTCTCCCCCGCTCACCCCACTTGTTTGGCAAAAACCACTGACTACATGGTATTCCTAGACGTTCCCGTCAAGTACTCTTCTCTAGTCCCCTCAACAACCCCGTATGGCCATTTGCTCTAGAAGACGAGCTCGGGGTAGAGCTTTGATGGTTAGGAAAGTTCAACACCTCTTGCCTCTCCCAATCAAACCAGGGCCACCCAATGAAGCTCTAGAATCGGCTCTCTCAGGTCCTCACTCTCTGCTCGGACTAATGGAGGAGGATTTGGCCTGCTTGAGAAGATCCAACAGCCTGCAATCCTGCCTCCAATTCCAGTTTTGGGAGAAGGTGTATTGGAATCTAAGGATCAAGCACAAGAAGAGCATGCAGATTGCTCAAAAGAAGAAGCCCGAGGCACTGACAATACGTGAACCCATCGATCTCTTAAGAGAGAATCCCTTTTACCCATTGCAGGCAATAATAGAATCCATAGCAAGGAGGGTGGAGCAATGCACGATCATCGAAGTTGTGGGAGATGACCAGAGTTATCAGAATCCACAGTCTCAAGACTGTCATGAACCGATGACAACCCGGTCTACCAATAGAGCCCAAGCTCAGCCAAGGCACGCACAACCCCTTATGACTGGCCTGTAACAATCCTAAAATTTCAAAAAAAAAAAAAAAAAAAAAGGAGAAAATATGCTTTTAAATAGGTGATGTTCTGTTTGAGTATGATGGTCCTTGGGGACCATCACTATTTTCAAAAGGTTTTGCCTTTGCCTTTGCCTTTACTTTTTCTTTTGCCTGCTTTTGCCTCCTGCTGCTTGCAGCTGGCCACGTCCTTTAGCGGACGTGGTTTTCGTATGTTAAAAGCAGACGCTTAACGCGACACCTCAGGTATGAGGTAGAGCGTAATAAAATATTATAATAATACGTTCTAAGAATTTAAATAGGGGAGGTGAGCACTCCTACCCTAGAAAATTTTGAGATCTCTCTCTCGAACCGAATTTTTTTATCGGAAGCTCCCTCTCAAATAATTGTGGGTAAGTGACATCGTCTTTCTGAAAAATAGTCTATTTTTAATAAATAGTGATATTTCCGTCTAGGATCTTTATTTTATCAGTTTTGTGTGTAAGTGACCTCATTGTCTCAAAAAATAATCCATTCTTTTTAAAAATAAAATGAAATAATTATTTCTGCTTATTATCATGAATTTTAGGCGCGATAAATTTTATGCGCATGTGACCTCATTATCTTGAAAAATAATCTTTTTAGTAAAATTGTGATATTTTATCTATGTTAGAAATTTTGAATGCTGTAAATTAGAAAAATAAATTTATTTATTTTTCTTGTCTATTGTTAGAAATAAATGTGATATTTCTGCTTTTAGTAAAAATGTGATATTTCTTTCTACTGTTTTGAATATTTAGACAATGTAAAATTCATGTGCAAATGACTGCCTTATTATTTAAAAAAATTGACATTTTTGCAATTGATTATAGTATTGTTGTGAAATGTTTATTTGTGGATTGCTATCCCATAAATTGTGATAATTTCGTATTCTTGAATTTTTATAAGAGTTTTTCTATACATATTAAATTGGCAATTATGCTAGAATGCCTTTACAAACTGCTACCTTTCTAAATTTGAGCCCAAAATATTTGATTGGTTATTTTTGAAATGTTATATAGAGTGATTGTTATTAATGGTTTAAGTGAAATTCATATTAATGATTTTAGTGATATGTTGAGTACATTATATTGCTGCTTTCGAATGTTTAAAGAGATTTAGAAATAATTTAAGTATGCAAGTGGACTCATCCGGTTCGCCGGTGAGGTATAAGTGGACCTATCTGAGACGCCGGTAGGGATTAAGTGGACTCATCCGGTACGCCGATGAGGTATAAGTGGACCTGCAGGGATTAAGTGGACCTATCTGGGACGCCGATAGGGATTAAGTGGACCCATCAGGACGCTGATGGGGTATATAGGTGACCTACTTAGGACGCCAGTAGGGTATTTTGTGAAATCCTTTGAATTATGTACTGCCGTTAAAAGTGTTATAAGCATTTCAATTACTCGGATTATACTTAATTATGCAATTATTGAAAGTGAAACTGTTGATGCATTTCTATTAATAGATCTCATTTTGGAAAATATTGATATCTTTCAATCATGATTATTTTTAGGATTATGATGATCACTTACTGAGTAGCCAAACTCATCAAACTATGGTAAACATTTTTTCATTATAACTACGGATTCATTTTGAGTGCTAGTCAAGATCAACCTTGGAAGATACTGTTGTTGTGCTAGCTTTCTTTATTTACTATGTAAGACCTCGCCACTGTAAATTTGTCCTATCAATAGATGTATATATGTTTTGTCTGTCACATCTCAGGAATAACAGTACTATAAATTCTTGGGGTGTGACATGGCCTCTCGGATATAGTCACCCGATGGTACAAAGCCCCTGCTATGTTTGAAACCTCCTTCCCCCAGGAGAGGGCTGAGGTCATGGCTATCAATCAAACTAATGAAGAGACTCAAGACCGCATAACCCAACTTGAAGGGATGGTTCATCAGATGATGGAAAGGATTAATCAGGTGGAAAATGCCAGACCTCATGCGAACTCATCCCACCATGGGCCTAATTAACCACAGCTGCCGCACTTCGCAAATGAGGTAGATAGGCAACCACCTCCTCCCCCGACGTATGGTCATTCTCCCCTAATGACATCCCAGACTCTCCCTCACCCGATTATGCAAGTAGATATTGACACCACGGTTAACCACAACTTGTGAAGTAGATAAATCCCTAGGTTACGAGAGACAACCCTCTATCGTAAACCCTACCTCGCATTCATTGACTTGTTGCCATTTTCGGCTAATTACCCAAAGGGGAGACTCCCCATTTTCATTGGCATGGGTTCGCCTCATCAACATATTACACACTTTGTATCCGCATGCCAAGAGACGGCTTCAAATGGCAGACTCCTCCTCCGTCAATTTGTATAAATGCTCGACGGACCAACATTCAAGTGGTATGCCTGTCTCCCACCAAACTCTGTTCAAACTTGGGAGGAGATGGAGCACTTATTCTGTAAGCACTTCTACGAAGTCAAGAGGGAAATACAGGCCATAGAACTTCTCACTATGACTCAGGGCCCAGACGAACTTGTTGATCAGTTCTTCGCCAAATGGAAGGACTTGACCATGTACTAAAGCAACCCCAAGCCTGAAATCAATGTAGTGCAGACTTGTGTCCTCAACATGCGACCTGAGTTCTTGCTGCATGCTGAAGCATCGAACCCTACTACCATTTCGGACTTGATTTTTAAGGCAGTATGTATAGAAATTTTGTTCAAGAACCACGACGAGGTCTCGTTGCAACCCTCGAGTGGAGGAGTTAACCGAAACTCTAGCAACAGTCGCTCCAACCCTCAGGGTAGTCAACAAAAGGATGTAATCAGCGTAGCCATTACCATTTCGATTGCTTAACAGTGGGTTCTGACACTCCTTTGGATGTTGTTGGAGCAAGGAATGATTGTTCTACCCGAGGCGAAGAGGCCAGATGAAGCCAAGCTTGTGTCCAACAAAAGGTACAACGCATACCATCGAATGTTGGGGCATGCAGTCCAAGATTTCTTTACTCCCAAGGACCATTTTGAGGCATTGATTTAGAAGGGAAAAATATAGTTTGATAGCCTCAAGAAAGCCTTTGGGACCACTGAGGCCTTCCACATGGTGACAGTCAAAAGGAAGAACAAGTCCGAAGGCTGTATTCTGATGAATTGCCATCTGATCTTCTCCCCACGATATTCGCCATGATGGTCCAAGAAGGGGTGATTTCCCCTCATCAGCTGCGACAACCAAGGCACATAGTTCAAGGGACTGAGGATCTTTGGTGCCCATAGCATCAGATAGTGAGTGGGCCATGACATATCTCAGTGTTCTAGCTTTTAAGCTCTAATAGAAGAGAAGATGAAAAGGGGGCGAATTGCTGTGAACGTTGTTTGAGGGAATTTTTTAACACTTGATCCTCAGTCCGAATAAAGAGAGAGCAATTTGCAACCTAGGTTCGCAGGTACCAAATTGCTTGTGGACTACAATTGTCGTAGGTAAATAAGCCCTGATTCAAAGTGAAATTTTCAACAGTCTCAGAATGGCTCAAAAATATTAAAAACATGGCTATGGGTCTTCTAAGAACACCTGTCAAGTTTCGTCGTGATCTGACGACATTAAGGTAGATCAGATGCAGAATTTTTTTCGAAAATCGGCATCTTGCATGCTTAAAATGGACCTTATAACTATAGCCCTATCACCAGAGTGTCAAATGATCATGGAACTATCGCCATTGGAACTGGAACATTTGAATACCCTCAAAAATCAAGTTTCAGCTCGATCGGACGTTTCTGAACCAAGTTATGGCTAAATTATCCAAAATGAGTAGGTCACACACTATTTTCTACACCCTCAGTGAACCAATTTCCATTAATAAAAACTGAGTTTTTCAACTTCGAGATGAATTTTGGATATTCGTATCTTCCTCTTCCTAGGTCAGAATGAGCCCAAATTTTGAAAGCATGTTCATCTCGTTGGCTCGATCGATTTGATATATGGCACGCCCCATGGTGTGGCCCAAGTCGAGAGAAAACCTAGAGAGAAGATCACGATTTGAAGTGAAGCTGTAGAATTTCCATCAAGCGCGCTCCTTGATCGAGTGACCACATCATGACGCTCGCATGTCGGAGCAACTTGAAACCAGACCCATTATGACCATAGCTTCAAGGGCTTCACCTGGGTTGAACCTCACGCATGATGGACGGTTAGATTCGTGACACGATAAGGATTAAGTTTCTACACTTTCTGACCATCGAAAAGCAAATTCTGGTCAAAATACTTAATTTTGAAAATGGTCACTCATGCACTAAATCGAGCCACGTCCGTTGCCAAATGTTCATGACATGCTCGTCAATATACAACGAAGAAATCAAAGAAAAACAGTAGGAAACAGGTGTAATCTTGAATCAAAGATCACATGTTTCTTATGTGTTTCCTATGCTATGATCGCAGCCAAAAACCTCGATCCATGGCTCCAGATGCATACCAAAACGACAGTTTCCTAGAGTTGATCAAGAAAGCAATATTTTTTGGCCAAACAGAGGTTGAAAAGACCTCGAACGTGCCACATAAGATCACAAGAGTTGCATGGCCATGACAAGGACTAAATCAAAATATCAGGAGTTGTGAGCAAGGGGCAAAATCATCATTTTGCCCCTATTTTCTTATTTTTAGTTAATTCATTTAAATGTTATTTTTTTATAATTAGGTCAACTATTGGGCATCCACCCATGTTTGGATAACTCCCTTATATATACACATGATGTAAACATGAAAAATAGACCCTTTTGATTAACTAAGAAATTTTGGCTTTTGTTAGATCTTTGGGTCACGCTTACCCCTTCTTGGAGAGAGAAAGAGAGGAGAGAGAAAACTTTGGCTGGTACTCTTGACCCATTAACATAATATTCTCTCTCCTCTCCTCTTCTCTTCTCTCTTTCTCTTTCTTCTCTCTTCTCTCTTTCTCTCTTCTTTCTCCCTCTTTCTCTCTTCTTTCTTTGCTATCTTTCTCTCTTCTTTCTTTTCTGTCTGCCTCTTTCTTACCTTCTCTCTCTTGATTGGGATGGCAAGCTGAGCCCTTTCCTAAGTGGTGGGCTTGGCTGCTACCCCTGTCTTTCTGCTTTCTCTCTCTTGATTGAGATGGCAAGCTTAACCCTTTCCTGAGTGGTGGGCTCGATTGTTTCCCCTATCTTTATGTCTTCTCTCCCCCTTGACTAGGATGGCAGGCTGAGCCCTTTCCCGAGTGGCGGGCTCAACAGCCGCTCTGTCTTTCTCTCTTCTTTTCTTTCTTCATCTTTGGGACGACAATCTTACCTGCCATCCCAAATTTTCTCTCTTTTTTTCCCTCATCTCACTGGGACGGCAGGGTCTGCTGCCGTCCCAAACTTCCTTTTCCTTTCTCTCTTCTTCTCTCACCTCTCTTAGATGGTAGGGTCTGGTGTCGTCCCAAACTCTCTCTCCTCTTTCTCTCTCTTCTCTCGTTCTCTCTCCTCTCTTCTTCTTCTTTCCTTTTTTCTCTATTCATCTTTCCTTTTATAACTCTTCTTCTTTCCTTTTCTCTCCTCTCACTCTCCTTTCTCTCTTCTTCTTTCCTTTTTCTCTCTCCTTCTTTCTTTCTCATGCCTTCTTTTTTCTTTTCTCTCTCTTTACTAGGATGGCAAGTTGAGCCCTTTCTTGAGTGGTGGGCTCAGCTGCCGCCCCTGTCTCTCTCTTCTTTTCTTTTCTTTTCTTTCTTCTTCTCTCTCATCTCTAAGATGACAGTCTTACCCACCGTCTCAAACTTTCTCTCTTTTTTCCCCTCATCTCACTAAGATGAATGTTGCCGTCCCAAACTCTTTCTCTCCTCTCACCTCTATGGGACAGCAGGGTCTGTTGCCTCCCAAACTCTTTCTCTTCCCTCACCTCTCTGAGATGGTAGGGTCTGTTGCCGTCCCGAACTCTTTCCCCTTCTCTCACTCCCCTGAGATGGCAGGGTCTACCCGCTATCCCTAACCTCTCTTATTCTTCTCTCTTTTCTCCCTCTTCCCCTTGAGACGGCATGGTCCA
This sequence comes from Amborella trichopoda, assembly GCF_054954075.1. Lineage (NCBI taxonomy): Eukaryota > Viridiplantae > Streptophyta > Magnoliopsida > Amborellales > Amborellaceae > Amborella > Amborella trichopoda. The sequence goes on from NC_142346.1 coordinate 11,945,267, forward strand.
CCTGCCATTCCTAACATTTCCCTCTCCTCTCTTTCTTCATTCTTCTCTATCTTCTTTTCTCTTTCATCCTCTTTCTCTTCTCTCTTCTCTTCTTCTCTCTTCCTTCTCTCTTTTCTTTCTTCTCTCTCTTCTCCCTCTCTGAAGGACTAGGTGAAAACTGAACTAACCTTCATCTCTCTTTTCTCTCTCTACCTTCTTCTCTCTCTCTCTCTTTGAAGAGCTAAGTGAAAACCAAACTAGCTTTTATCCCTTTTTCTCTCTCTCATTCTTTCTATCTTCTTCTCTTCTCTGAGGAGCTAAATGAAAACCAAACTAGCCTTCATCTCTCTTTTCTCTCTGTACTTTCTTCTCTCTCCCTCTCTGAAAGACTAGGTGAAAACCAAACTAGCATTCATCTTTCTTCTTCTCTCTCTCTCTGAATTGTTAGGTGAAAACCAAACTAGCCTTCGTCCCTCTGTCTCTCTCTCATTCTTTCTCTTTTCTTCTCTTCTTTGAAGAGTTAGGTGAAAACCAAACTAGCATTGGTCTCTCCTTTCTCTCTCTACTTTCTTCTCTCTCTCTCTTTGAAGGACTAGGTGAAAACCAAACTAGCCTTCATCTCTCCTCTTTCTCTCTCTCATTCTTTCTCTTTTTTTCTGTTCTCTGAAGAGCTAGGTGAAAACCAAACTAGCCTTCGTTTATATTTTCTCTCCCTACTTTTCCTCTCTCTTTCTGAAGAACTAGGTGAAAGCCAAACTAATATTTGTTTCTCTTTTCTCTCTCTATTCTCTTCTCTTTCGATCGCTTATTTATTTTCTTCCCTCTCTCATTCTCTCGATCTCACCCCCTTTCCCTCATTATCTATTAAGGAACGTTGTCGTAAGTCTCTTGTTAAGAAGACGTCAAAAGGCTGTCCAATTGACACAGACTCAATGGCACCATTCCCTTATTTTCCCTTTGAATGTACACACTTGTGTGCATTCACCCAAAGATAAAGTGGGGTCTTCTTATCCACTTGTCTGTACCGTTAATGTGTGTGTGTGGATGCAAGAAGGAAGAAACAGGTCAAGGGAGGCAATTTCAAACCGGCCTCAGGCCGGGGGGCCACTCCTCGTGATCTAAGAGGATGCCTATGAGAGCAGCCGGAGTGTTTCACGAATCCACATGAGGTAAGTCCCGCCTCACGACCAAATTCCTCTCTCACCTGTTGGTATTCTTGCCCACATCCTCTTTACGTTGTTTTCAAGAACTCGGAGCCACGCCACCAGGTCATCCCGACCCAAAGGATGAGATTGAGGCACCTAACCAACTTGAGACTCCACTGGGGATATGTTACTCCATTGTCGGATCGTTCTTTCTTGGCCTTCCTTTCTTTTATTCCTGCTTTCTAACACACACACATGTCATCGGGGTACTTCAACCCCTTTATTCGAGTCAAGGATTTTCTAATCCTTACAGTCGTGAGTCTTCCTCGGGAACAGGTTCCACGAATCTCATTCCTGACCTTCCTTCTGAGTGTTGACCCGGTGTCACACTTTCAGTTCCTCACCTAGATTCGTGTGAGGAGGGACTTAAAAGTCCCTCACTCCCCATCTCATAGCATTAATGGACCCTCCACTAATGCACCTTGCATTGGTGGCGCAGTAGACAACACACATCGCATGCACCATGTTACCGACAAGTCACTTGTCGGTCCCACTGCTCGGGACAGCCGAAAGGCCATCCTTTCCTTTCCTGCAACTGGCAGTCCATCTGCCATTTCTCCTGCGAGTCACCGTAAGGCCACCCCCACTCTCTATCACATCGAGCCCTTGTAATAAGAGGCTCGACACACCGAGGATGAGGCCCTAAGGCCACCACCTCCCACACGCTCACCAAAGCTCGTGGTCCATCCATTTGAGCCACACCTTGGGGCAACCCTCAGGCTACCTCTAACCATTGTCAGGGTTTGGGTCTTCTTAGACCTGACCTTGTACACCTTTTTCATATGCATCGCACTGCTCGGGGCAGCCATGTTGCTGCGCTTACCAGATCCCACGAGAGATGACCCCCTCGTCGTCCCTCTTTGCACATATCCGCGCACTTCATGAGAGGTGGTCAAAAGGCCATTCCCTCACACACACATGCTCACAGTACTCGACCTCCTAAGGTTAGACCTGCTACTCAAGCCCGGATCCACCCCCAAGTCACTCGGATCCTTCTTTGAGGGGTTCACACATGCCACCCCCACAGACTGTCCCAAGCTCACGACCGAATGGTCATTGGCGGCCATCTCCTTCCCCGTTCATCCCTTCTCCTCCGGTTGAACCACTCAAGACCTTGTACTCGAAGGTCTTCCCTAAGAGTACCCTCTTGCAGTCCCCTCTTCAGACTTGTCTTGCCTTTAGAGCTCACAAAAGAGCTCGGGGCAAGACTTCCTCTAGTGATGAGGTCCCCCATCCCTCATCTCTCCCTAAGCCAAGACAAAGCCCAAACTGAATGATGTTCCTAGCCCACATCCCTTGCCTCACCTCATGGAGATTGCCCTGATATGCTTGAAGAAGGCTGACCGTTCACAAATACAGTCCTGGTCTTGGTTCTGGAGGGAACTATACCAGAACCTGAGAGCCAAGCATGATAAAGGCGTGAAAATCATGTTTAGGGAAGGACCCAGCACATTCTGGGCAAGTAACTTTGTGGACCCCCTGGCCGAGAACCCCTTCTACTCACTACAGGCAGCAGTAGAGCCTGAGATTGGAAAGCCAAAATCTTGCATGGTTGTTAGTGTTGTAGGAGGCGACCCAACCTTGCAACCTCTGCGGTCCCAACACCGTCATGAACCAGTCCTAACCCCATCTACATACAAGGCTCGAGCTCAGTCAGGGCATGTCGAACCCCTACTGACCGACCTTCCACATCAAGTTTGACGGTCACACAAGATCCTGACCGTGCAAGAGACAGACCTCCCTGAGGAGAGAGTCAGCGTGATGGTCGTCGCGCATCCTAACGATGAGAAGGAAGACCGTCTGACTCGGCTTGAGAGTATAGTAGCCCAAGCAATGGAGAAGCTCGAATTGATGGAAAGTGCCCGGCCCCTTGAGAATTCATCTCACCATGGGGCCAATTCTCCATAGCTCCCCCATCCGGCTGGGGAAGCACCAAGGCAGCTGCCTCCTCCAAGCTCTCATGGCCACTCTTCTCCTCATCGAGTCTCATAGGCTGACATCAATGCCATGGTCAGCCATCGCTTGTGGGGCAGATAGATCCCGAGCATGCAAGATACAACCCTGTACCGGAAGCCTTATCCCTCCTACATTGACCAGCTCCCATTTACTCCCAATTACCAGAAGGGGAGACTCTCTGTCTTTAACGGCTTGGGTTCCCCCATCAGCATATCGCTCATTTTATTTCGGCATGTCAAGAGGCAGTTGCTGATGGGAGACTCGTCCTCCGTCAGTTTGTTGAAACTCTCGACGGGTCGATGTTCAAGTGGTATGACTGGCTTCCCCAGAACTCAGTGCAAACCTGGGAAGAGATGGAGCGCTTGTTCTATAAGTGCTTCTATGAAGTCAAAAGAGAAGTGCAAGCCATTGAGCTTCTCACAATGACCCAGGGCCCAGATTAGCCGGTTGATCAATTCATTGTAAGATGGAGGGACCTGGCTATGCTTCAGACCATCCCTATGTCTGAGATTGATGCTGTTCAGACATGTGTACACAACATGCAGCCGGAGATCTCTCTGCATGTCGAGACTTCAAACTCTACTTCTATATCAAATATGATCTCTAAAGAAGACTTTCTATGCAGGGATCAATTTGAGATCATATTTAGAGAGGGAAATCTCTCGGGGAAATCAACAGAGTATATCCCTAACCCTTCTACCCCTTCTTCTTCTTCTTCTTCTAACACATCTTTTGTAGGTCTAACTTTTGAATGCTCAGACTTTGAGGCCCTTGACAAATAAATAAAAAGCTACAATATTAACATGCGGCATCGAAAACAGTTGAAAAAGACGGTGGTCCAAGCCGCTGGGTTCCTGACTGTCACCGATGCTTTGGCATCTAGAGCCAACAAGAAGTCTCCTCCCATTACCAAGGAGCTTATCAAGCAACACAGGGACTTTAAACCCAAGAAATCCGAGTGGCCTCTTAAGCTTGAGGTCAAGCGTCGGCTGAAAGAGTTGAGAGGGCAGAACTTCCACTCTCATGCATGTCATATGGTGCAGATCTCCGAAACAATGATCAATACTGACCAAATTGGTCTAAGGTCAGGGAGGAGGTTACAGCCGCTCATGCAGAAACCAAGACTCTTGAAGTATCCTAGTTCGCCACTCATCCCATACCCAAATACCCCAACCAATCCATCACCACTCCTTAAATACTTAGGACCACCATTAGTTCCATACACCAAACCAACTCCAAACTCGCAACCTACCATCTCACTAAAGCCCGTGGCAGATCCAGGAGTACTTTGGAATGGTGATCCTAACGCTAGGAAGCACGTGGCTGTCTCTATGATCAGCGAATCACATAACTCTCCCGTTACACTCTCTGAGCCATGCTCTCCCCAATTGACCCAAGTCCTTTAGAATCCGCTCTCTCAACCTTATGCATTCCCTCTTCTCGAAACTGACCCCTCCTCGAGCAAGCAAGCAGTTGAAGTAGCCACCATGCTCTACGCCGTTAAAGCCCATTTTGAGGTGAAGATGTCAAAAGCATGGGTACCTACAAACTCAGAGGTCGATGTATTCGAGGTCGATGACTGCAGATGAATGCGAAGTTCAGGAAGCTCCTGAAGTTGGAGAAGAAGGCAGATACGCAACAACCGATGATTTGGAGTAGATAAACTTAGGAGATGAGACCGACTTAAGGTCGACTTTCATTTCGACCAACATGTCGCCTGATGAAAAAGAAAACTACATCGCCTTCCTGTAAGAAAATGGAGATGTCTTCTCCTGACACTATCATGAGATGCCCAGTCTCGATCTCCAAGTCGTGGTACATATGCTCGATATTGACCCATCCTTCAAGCCTGTAAAGCGGAAATCGAGAAGGTCTGGCTGGATCATGAAATGTAGATCGATACTGAAGTGAGTAGACTTAGGGAAGCAGGATTTATCCGAGTGGTCAAGTACCTGAAATGGCTCGCCATTGTCATACCGGTTAAGAAGAAGAACAGACAAATCAATGTCTGCAATGATTTTCGTGATCTGAATGCTGCCTGCCCAAAGGATGACTTCCCATTACCATTAACGAAAATGCTTATTGATTCCACAACCCATTGTCAAATCTTCTCCTTCATGGACTGGTATTCAGGATACAATCAAATAAGGATGGCACCGGAGGATGAGGAGGCCACAGCTCTCCTGACTCCAAAAGGGGTTTTCTGATATACCATGATGTGGTTGGGATTGAGGAATGCAGGTGCTACCTATCAACAAGCCATGACTACCATCTTTAAAGATATGCTGCATAAGGAGGTGCAATGTTATGTAGATGACTGAAATCAGAAGAAAAGGATGTACATATGCATGACCTGGAGCTAGTGTTCGAGAGACTCCACCTGCACCAGCTCAAAATGAACCCCTTGAAATGCACCTTCAGCGCGTGTTCGGGAAAATTTATAGGTTCATTATCAGGTATCAAGGATTGGAGATTGAGCCTGTCAAAATTAAGGCAATCCAAGAAATGGCACCACTTACAACCCTTTGGGAACTCCGGTCTCTTCAGGGAAAGCTTGCTTATATTCGAAGGTTCATCTCTAATCTCTCAGGTCGTTGTAAACCCTTACATACCTGTTAAAGAAAGATTGGCCTTTCATATGGGATGAGGCATGTCAGGCAGCCTTGAATGATATTAAAGAGTATCTGTTAAGCCCACCGGTACCCTCCACGTCAGTGCTAGGGAAGCTCCTCATTTTGTATGTGACCACCCTTGATGAGTCACTTGGTGCGTTCCTGGCACAAAACAATGAAGAAGGGAAAGAAACCGCTCTATATTATCTCAATTGTAGAATGCAGCGAGCTGATGATAACTGCCCACCTATCGAGAAGATGTGCCTGGCTTTGATCTTTGCGGTCTAGAAGCTCTGCCATTATTTGCTTGGTCATGAAGTCCAGCGCATCTCAAAAGCTGATCCTGTCAAGTTCCTCATGACACGTCCTTGCATATCAGGGCACTTGGCAAAATAGTCACTATTACTGATGAAATTCAACATCATGTATGTATCACATAAAGCAATCAAAGACCATGCTTTGGCTAATTTCCGAGCATCACATCCCCTATTGGCAAAATCTCCCTTGTCTAGTGATCTCCCTGATGAGGAGGCGTTTTGCGTCGAGCTAGCTTATGATTAGAAGACGTATTTTGACGGGGCCTTTCAGTCTGAATGAGGAGGTGGTGCCGACGTCGTGTTTTTGACCCCTCAAGATGGCATCATCCCCTTGTCTTTCTCTCTCACAAAGACAGGCTTGCACAATGAGGCTGAATATCAGGTGCTCATAATAGGACTCAAAATTGCCATAGACCTGGACTTGACATGACTAGCTATTTTCGACGATTCTGAGTTGGTGATACGACAACTCAAAGGGATATATGAAGTGTGAAAAGATAGCCTCAAGAACTATCATGACACTGCTAAGCCCTTGATGGTGCGCCTCGATGTCCTTTCCTTAGAGCACATCCCCAGAAGGCTGAATTCCTTGGCTTATGCCCTTGCCAAGTCTCCTAGAAGGAGCCCACACCTATATGGGTAGCAGAGTGGAGGCACATCGAGCAGGTTGAAGAGACAGACAGGGACGATGAAAGGATTCTTTTCCCAGAATGGCTTCCTTACCCATTAGAGGCACTCCTCGCTGCTAAGGATGCCCTCGAAGCTGCAAGAGGGGCAAAGCAGTCCAAGGACATAAGTTCGAAAAACAAGAGGTGGATGTATTTGATCCGATATGCGTCGAGATTGAGCAGGTTGAGGATTGGAGGGAATCCATAATCAACTTTATTAAACACGGTCGACTACCGGATGATTGCATTTAGCTCACCACTATACGAAAAATGTCCACCAAGTACACTCTTCTTGAAGGTGATGCTCTTCCGACAGTCCTTCGATGGAAACATTCTCAGATGTGTCGACCCAAAGGGGGCAGGGCACATACTAAAAGAGGTGCATGCCGAGATTTGCAGACTTCACTAGTCGAGCCCCAAGCTCTATAAGCAGAAACGTAGGTTGGGGTATGACTAGCCATCAATGGTCGTAGACTCGTTGGCATACGCTAAGAGATGCCAAATGTGCCAAATACACTTGTAGACACCCCATTTTGAATCTGACAAATTCTATGGTTTTCTAAACCCTTAGGACTACATTATCCTAGTAGACCCAATTTAATTATCCCAAAACCACCCAAATCCTATCCCAATTTGAAGTATAGCCAAGATATTTCCAACGGTCTAAGAATCATCGGAATCGGATCTACGGATAAAAAGATATGACAAATGACAATTTAGTCCCTTTGAGACCCAACGGTCGGGCCGCAGGGTGGGCTGTGATGGGCCCGACAGGCTCAGATGCGAGCTGATGATGCAATAAACACATCCAATGATGAAGTAAACACATTTTCTTTAATTAGATAAGGCTAAAAATTCAAGATAAATCTAAAAAATTCCAAAAAACTCTCAACTTTTTTAAGAAAAATCACCAAATGAATCTTATAAATACCCCCTTTCCCTAACCCAAAAGGGAGAGAAAAAGAGACCATAAAAACCTTATAAATTCCCAAAATTAGGAAAATTACCCAAAAATACCAAAAATACGAAAAACTCTTAGAAAATTTCTAAAATTTAGGAAAAATCCCCAAAAAATCCTAAAAAATTAAAAAAAATCTCAGAATTCATATTCAACCTTTGGAGATCACAAAACCCTTAGAAAAATAAGGAAATTCTACTCCAGACCCCTAGAGTAGATAGAAACCGTAGCCTCTTGAAGTCCTAACCCCTAAGAGTGAGAAAACCTCGACCTATGTCACAAAAATCCTAGATCAAAACTAGAATTAGGGCACAACAATCCTATATCTAACGCTTTACACCAGAGATCTGCTGGTCAACATCCGAATCAGAGAGGCAAAGGAGACCAAGTCTGATACGTGCAAGCCCTCGAAGGCCCGAAAATCCCGAGCCATCCGACCCGATTTGGCATTATTTCTTCTTCTCTCTTTCTTCTTCTTTTTACTATTTTTTTCTTTTATTATTTTGGATTTGTTAACTTGTCCTAAAAATTATATTTTAATGCTCTGGATCATGCTGGCTCTGTCAAAGACCTGAGAGTAGATCTGCTCGTTTTCGGGCAAATCTGGCCTCAGATTTGAATTCAATCTGTCCCACTTTCTATACCTCTTTATTTACACCATTTTAATTAGTTTAAGGTGTTAAAATTCCAGAGATCTTCATCGTAAACAGTTTGGCACGAACCGTGGGGCTATTTCGAGCTTGATCCAAGTGTCAAAATATGATTTTTATTCTTTTTTTTTTTTTTTTTTTTTCCTTTTTTCAATCACAAATGGTCTCAAAAGTCAGTTGTGACCAGAATCTAGGGTTTTGGTTCTCCGAAACCCTGGTTTTTCTGAGCGACACTTCTAGTGTCTCCCAAATTCAAAGGTCTCGGAAACCTCTGTAACTTTGTGGATCTGTTTTAGGGACGCTTTTGTGACTAAAAAAAAAACTTCAGATCAAAATAAGAATTTTAAAAATACAAAAAAAATATTTTTTAATTCAATCTATGCTTTTCTATTTTACTTAATTTTAATTTATTTCATCATAAATATTTTTATTTCTTGAATTTTCCAAGTTTAAAGTAGTCTTATGTCATCAATATTAACAAGATAAAAATATAAAAAAAATAAAAACAAAATTAAGTTTTTGAGCAACACAAGCCGTGTCCCCCACCCTGCAAGGGTGACGCCACCCATGTCGCCCAGCTACAATTGTCTTAGAAAACTTATGGGACCCGAAATTACCATTTTATGGAATTTTGGCTCCCTTTACCAATTTTTGACTTAAAATAAAAATTTTTAAAATATAAAAAAATATTTTGCTTCAGATAGATTTGTTCTGTTTTCCTTTTGATTTTATTTTAGTTTGTTAATTTTGACTCAAATCATATTTTCCCTTCTTTCACCATGCTTAGTTTAACTATTAAAATTTAACATAAAATAAAAATAAAATACATTAGGGTTGCTTACCCCTCCAAACCTAGACCCACTCTTGGTCAGAGCCGAGACTCGTGCACCATCTAGTCTAAATCTTAATCTAGGTTCTAGCATAGGTCTAAGCTTAAAAGTTGCCTCTAGAGCTAGACTAGGTTTACCCTAGGTTTGGGTCTTAACCAACATCCATTAAGTCTAGTAAGTCTAGGTTCCAATCTAGTCTTAGCATAGGTCTTAGCTAACGTTTTTGCCCCTAGTGTTTGGCTATGTTTGCGCTAAAGTCGTCGAGTTTAGATCTTACCCAAGTCTAGATTTTAGAACCCAGCCAAAAGCAATCACCATGTCAGTCACTCAAGGCGACCATGATGACTGCTCCACGGCCGACACTAAGCCTAACCTGCCCAAACCTAGGGACCAGTATGCTGCAATCCCTTAGAGTTATCTACATACCTCAGGATAATCCATTATCCAACGCCCAAATCTTCAATTAGAGGCATAGTCCCAAGCATCCACTCATAATCCTGAGATATGTGTGATCCGAAAAGCCGGCTCCGCTCAAAAAACCTTGAATAGTCAGAGAGTCCGACCAGACATCGTCCTACAGGGGACTTTAGGCAACAAAGTAGAAGTCGAGTGAGGGAAGAAATCATGCAACATTTAAAGCCAATTCCCGTAACTTGAACCAAGATACCTCTGAGGTGTAGTGATCTCAAAACCAAGACCCACCTAGATCTAGGGAATTTAAGCCAACCTCGAGCCATGATAGTGCAGCTCATGATGTCTTGAGCACTGTGCGAAGCAGAGGTGTCGACGCAAACCGACCCTTAGGTGAGAAACATTCAAGACGCCCTCAAAAGTTTAGTTGACCTAGGTTACACTGTTCATGCCCCAGCTTATGGGTCTATCCCAAATCAAGTTAGTGGTATAGGTCAACCCTTAGCACAACCGAGTCAACCAATTCTTCAATTGGTCCCTCTGGTTCATCCTATCCAACAAACTGTGCAATTTCCGCAACCAGTGGCCACACCTATGGGTCAGTACGTCCCTCATGCACCAATGTATCAAACCGCCCCGGTGACTGTGGCTCATCAATCTCAGGCCCATGCAGGCCAACATATACCTCAAGTTTTAACTTATCAGTCTATGCTTGGGAACCCACCGACCGGCGAACCTACTGTCATGCCAAATACTCAACAAAAAGGCACCTTAAAAGCAATGCAAGATATGCTGGTAAGAATGGGTATGCATGAAATTCTACTAGCCTATGTTCATGAGACCCTTGGAGCATGGAAGACCTTTCCCTAGGATTTGTGATCCCATAATTTAGAAACAAGTTCAATGGGAAGAGCGATCCAGATACTCGTCAACGTGTACCTCCTCTCTGTTCGAGCTTTGCGATACATGCCTAACCAACTGAAGGCCATCTTTTCACAAACATTGACCGGTGAGTCCTTAATCTGGCATCGGAGAACAATGTTTGCTTGACAACACATCACTCCAGACGAAATGTTCAACCTATTCGTCTCTCACTACCACGGGTCGACATCAAGACCTCTCTCCCTGAGCGAACTGACTGCAACAAAACAAAACTTAGGAGAATCCTTCGAGGATTTCATTGGTCGATTCTACGAGGCGACAATGCGGGTTATAGAATGTCCACTTACTGACCAAGCTAAGATCTCAATAGTCATAGAGAATACGGCTCTTGAGTACAAGACCTTCTTCAGCCAAGGTCTTATGGACTTCATGATCGAGCGGGTGGCGTGACATGAAAGGGTCAGAGGGACACCCCTCAGCACCAAGCCCGACAACAAGCCGATGACATCCCCTCAAAATAAGAACAAAAACAAGGGGAATGCTTAAGGTCAGGTTAATGATATCGTTGTTAACGGATCGATCCAAGGTTCTGCTGCTCAATGCAACAATCAAAATCAAAATTGAAGGGGTCCGTCAAAAGACAATGCTCAAAATAATAACCAAAGACGAAAAAATAATTTCACCCCTCTCCAAGACCCATTAGAAAACGTGTTGGAATTACTCTTGATTAAGAATATGGTTTAAATGACATCAAAACCATGCTCATGATACTCAAAATTGCATATATTTGAAACGGGTGATTCAAGGATTAATCAATAGGGGGAGATCACTGTCACACCTAGAAATCAACCTATCGAAGAGCCTATTCAAAAGATAGGTATCTTTGCAAATCCTCTCCTTAAAAATATGGTCACATTGATCAAAATGCTGGGAGCTCAAGACTACTTGAAAGAGAACGTTGTCATTCACATGATTGAGCGTGAAGACGAGAAAGATGATTTCAGTCAGTTCATATTGGCTTGTGATCATCACTTTCAAGAACCCGAAGAAGATCTTTTAAGCCTCCTAAGAGGAAGCCCTTCATCTCTGAACCACGATAACCTTCCCAAATGGGACCTATATGACGAAGATGACACACTAGAGATTAATATGGTCCGGACCAATGAAAAGGCGTCATCTTCCAAACAAGGGTCCAACATCCCAAAGTCTCCCATTACTCTTGCTAGGGCTGACCCTATCGAGCTTTAGGCTGGCGAGGTAGACTCCTTAACCCAAAGAGGCCGAGTGTACAAACCCATTCAATTGATGGTCGATACTCTCGATGAAGGAATGGGAAATACCTCAAAAACCAAACAACTAGCGAGGGTCTTAGATCATGAGCCAAATAAGGAAATTCAAGGATCTGCAACTACCTACTATCTATCAGCTCATCTCGAGAAGATCTAGGCTCAAATCTTCACCTTGGAGCTACTCGCCAATTCACCAACATATAGAGCCCAGATCGAGAAGGTCCTTACTAATATACATATCCCCGTGCAACACATAGCCGGATGAGTTGTGCGGAATGATCAACCAACTGATGGCACCAACACCAATCGTGTTCACAAACGATGACATCCCAGGCAACTTCAACTGATTTCACATCCAACCTCTGCACATCACCATCTTCATGCAAGGATATGAGATACGAAGAGTGCTTGTTGATAATGGGGCAACCTTAAACATATGCCCTATGAAAACAGTGAAGCAAATAGGTAAAAACCTGGATGACTTCGAGCCATGTCAACTAACCATCGCTGCATACGACGGAACCAAAAGAAAAGCTGAAGGAATACTGCCTCTCACACTCATGATTGGCCCTACCATCCAAGTGATAAAGTTTTATGTCTTGGACATAAAACCTTCTTTCAACATGCCGTTAGGAAGGCCGTGGCTGCGTGAAAACCTCGTGGTCGCCTCTACACTCCATCAATGCCTCAAATTTCTAACTAAAAATGGCGTCGCAAAGGTATGTGTTCAACCCTCTGCTTTTCTCAATCCTAGTATACGTAACGGGAAGCTAGCTATAGGAGTCGAGCTCGGAGAAATCCCGCTCGCTTCCTTCGAGCAAGCCGATTGTGCCACCTTACGCTTACAGGTCGATGACCCGGTTCCTCAAATTTTGCAAACTTATGCATCGATGGATGACATTATTCAATGTCAACATCGATACAGTTTCGGGTCCCTCGAAGCTTGGCACATGCTCTTCTCCCAAGGCTTCCAACCAGGCCAAGGCTTGGGTAGTCAAGGGCAAGGCGTAACATAGGCAATTTCTGAATCATTCGAAGCCAAAACTGAAAATGGAGATCGGAGAGGTCTCTGGTGTTCTCTCACCTTATTGCAAAGCCGGATGAAGCCTTCAAGCTATCCGGGCTTTGTATATGGAGGCATTCAAAACCTCAATCCTCTCGATGCCCGTCCCTCAAAACAGCCTAAGGTGATCCTTGAATCCCCAATGGGGAATAACTCTTCTTCCACATCTCAGTACACACAAGAATTGAGAATTGAAAACCTTTATGCTGACCTAGATTTGAAGGTATGCACTATCGGCTCTAACACAGCCAAGCGTGCTCATCCACCGATTCAAACCCAGGAACGAAATTAGTTGATCACTCCCTTATCTCGAGAATCGCTGGAAGCATACCAGTGGCACCTTCAAGTCCCGATGCCAAAAAATGGATAGGCGTATGGTGGCCATCTAACCACCCTGCACGTCCATTCCTCAACATTTCTCTTGTGAGGCCCACAAGGGACACCTCTTGTGTTATTTCAAAAACCGTTGAAAAATCAAAATATGATAAAACTGATAATAATGAAAAAGATTTTTAAAAAACTGGCGAACACTAAAGATAGCCCGATAACGGTGCACAACACCCAAGATGATGAATTGGATGACCAAGATTAAGATCAAGAGAGTAAAGAGTTTGAAGAAATCCCTCAACTTCAGGAACTCACTTCCCATGTTGAGCAATTTAAGAAGAGGTTCGATGGTGACCCAACGACTATTATCGAATAGACAATCGACATAAACCAAAGAACTAAGAAGGGCCCAAAGTTAACCAAGATTAGAACCTCCATATCTCTTGAGGAGTGGGAAAATAGGATTTTCTTTCTCAAGGAATATCACGATGTCTTCTCCTGGTCATACGATGATATGCCAGGGCTAGATCCCACATTAGTGCAACAGCACCGGTCAAGCCTGTAAGGCAAAAACTCTGACGTCAGAAGACCCACCTTGAGCTCAAAATTAAAGAAGAAATTGACAAGCTGCTCAAAGAGAAGGTCATTACCCCCATCGATTACTCAGAATGGTTGGCCAACATAGTGGTCATACTCAAGAAAGACGGGAGGATCCGAGTGTGTGTTGACTACAGAGACCTCAACAAGGCATGCCCAATGGATAATTTTCCATTACCAAACATAGATGCCTTGGTCAACAACACTGCGAGGAATGAGATGTTGTTATTGATGGACGGCTTCTCAAGTTGCAACTAGATCTTCATGGCTGAAGAAGACTAGACCAAGACTTCATTCATAGCGCAATAAGGAACTTACTGTTACAAAGTTATGCCCTTTGACCTAAAAAATGCAGGGGCAACTTATCAACAGGCAATGACTAGCATCTTCCACGACTTAATGCACACCATCATGGAAGACTATGTTGACGACATTTTGCTCAAGTCGAAGATTAGGCTTGATCATCTCACCAACCTGAGAACCATTTTCGAAAAGCTCTAGAAACATCAACTCAAACTCAATCCGCAAAATGTGTCTTTGGGGTTGAATCCAACAAATTACTAGGCTTTATAGTAAGCCAAAGAGGCATTGAGGTCGACCCGTCAAAAATATGAGCCATCACTGAAATGCCCTCTCCCTAGAACATCAAAGAAATTCGTGGGCTGCAAGGTCGTATACAAGCCATAAGGTGTTTCATCTCACAACTAACAGATAAGTGCGCACCGTTTAATAGACTACTCAAGAAAGATACCCCATTCATATGGGATAATGAGTGCCAAGAAGCGTTTGATCAAATCAAGGAGTACCGCACCAAATCTCCCATCCTTAGTCCTCCTAGTCCAGACAAACCCCTGTTCCTATTCATGTTAGTGAGAGACAAGACCATGGGGGCAATGTTAGGACAATACGATGACTATTGAAAGAAGAAACGATATACTACATTAGCAAGACTATGGTGGACTATGAGACAAGATACACGGATGTAGAGAAGAATGGCTTGATGCTTGTGTTGGCGACGCAAAAGTTAAGACATTATGTCTTATCTCATTCAGCCAAGCTCATCTAAAAATAGATCCACTCAAGTACCTATTGGAGAGACCAGTCCTGAATGGACATTTGGCGAAGTGGAGAATGCTATTGAGAGAGTTCGAGATCGAATATATTACTCAAAAATTGATCAAAGGACAAGTCATTGCTGACCACTTAGCTGAACACGTACTGCCAAATAACACTCCCATCAACACAGATCTCCTTGATGAGAACCTCTTCACAATTGGGAAATCTATTTGAGAGTTGTACTTCGATTGTGCAAGGAATGAATATGGATTAGGTTCATACTATGCTCACCCGAGAACATTTTAATGCCAACATCCGTCAGATTGAATTTCCCATGTACCAATAACATTGCTGAATATGAAGCCTTGATCGTCGAGCTTGAGAACTTCATGGGAATGAAAATTTAACAAATACGAGTGATTAGTGACTCTTTACTCGTCATAAGCCAAGTTCAAGGGATTTGGAAGGTGAAAGAAGAAAAGCTCAAGCCTTATCAAGAAAAGGTGGAAAAGATGATCCCATAGTTTAAGAAAGTAACCTTTTAGCATGTAACTAGGGAAAATAATCAATTCGCCAACGCCCTTGCGACCCTTGCTTCACTGGTTGATATTCTTACAGCAAACACTATGTTGCCATTCTATATCAGGAAATAAACATGATCCTTCCCCACCAAGGATTAAAGAAGAAATAAGAACGATGGGGAAGTGTCTCTCATGGCTAGAGATGCACTAGTTAGGGTAAAACCATGGTTCCACGATGTTTTATCCTTGCTGAAAGATGAGTTATACTCTAAAGGAGCCACCAAAAGGATAAAGAAGCCCTTGGAAGGTTTTCTATGGGATTCTTAGTAAGAGGTGATCTCCTGTTCAAAAAGTCCTTCCATGACATCATTCTATCGTATCTTGATCAGCTAGAAATCGACCAAGTACTAACAGAGTTACACAATGAAGGAAATCATTCTGGCGTAGCGGCTTAGCTCAAAAAATCAGGCGCCAAGGGTATTACCGAACCACCATGGCTGAAGATTGTTGGAAGTTCATAAAGACGTGTCCCAAATGTCAGTTTTATGGAGACCTCATCCATGCACCGTCTGTACCACACAACTCAACGCTGCATGTATGGCCCTTTGCCATGTGAGATCTTGATATCATCAGCATGTTCTCATCAAAAGCCTCAAACGACCAGCGTTTTATATTAACGGCTACAGAGTACTTCACCAAATGAGTAGAGGATGCATCATTTGTCAAAATTGAAGGACAACATGTTACCCATTTCATAAAAAACAATATTGTATTCAGGTTCGGTGTTCCTGAGTTAATCATTACTGACAATGGATCCAATCTCAAAAATGAAAAGGTCTATAAGATGTGTAAAATATTGGGGATAATGAAGAAATTATCCACACCTTACTATCCTCAAGGAAATGGACAAGCAGAGGCTACAAACAAAGACTTCTCAGAGCTATAGACAGAATAATAGAAGGTGGTAAAGATTGACACGAAAAGCTAAATGATGCGCTATAGGCTTACCAGACAACTGAGAAGACTCCTACTGGCATGACCTCGTACTCATTGGTGTATGGTATGGAAGTAGTGTTACCCATTGAAGTTGAGATACCATCTCCCTGAGTGCTTATTCATAAAGATTCAAATGAGGAACAAAAGATCGAAGCGTGAATCGCTGCCCTAGTTAATTTGGATGAAAGACGACTACGAGCAACTCAAAATATTGTTGCTTACCAGTGTAAAATCGATAGGGCATACCAAAGTAAAGTTGTTCCTCGACAGTTCAGGGAAGGAGACATGGTACTCAAGAAAATCTTCCACACTCTTGCAAATCCACACCCTTTAGGCAAGTTCAAACCTAATTGGGATGGGCCATTCGTGGTCACCCGAGTGCACACAGACAATTCTTACAAGATCAAGAATCAGGAGGGGTGCGAGCTCAACGAGCCCATCAATGCGATGTATATCAGAAAATACTACCCGTAACGGGCTCAAAAGAGTGGCGAAAACCTGGAAAGCCATCACAAAAATAAAAAAATAAAAAAAAAATTGGATGTTTTGAAAACCTGAAAGGGCATCACGGGTAAAAAAAAAAAAAGGAAATCTCCAAGAATGAGCTTCTGATTCAAACACTTAAGTATAAACAAGTACTTGCAAGTTCCAACAATAAGACACAAGCAAATCTTGAGGATGAAGACTCCTCCTAAACCCTGCAGGTTCCCCAAAAAAACCAACTTAGAAAGATGCAGGAGCGTGATATGAATGGAAAACCGAAGTGACTTCGGCGAATCCTGGAAGAACATCGAGACCTCTCCAAGATGGAAGCTCAGCGAGAATCTAGAGAACTCTTCATGGACCTGCGAAGCACAAGATGAAAGCTCCAAAGGTAAAAAGATAACTTCGAGACTTTTGAGTTCTCACGATCCCATAAGGAAATCCTTTCATCATCTTTGAGTAAATATAATAAAGAAAATGACCACCAAAAGGGCCACAAGTAGCAAAACTGTAAGGCCCGTCTCTTTATAAAGCGCTTTTTCCAATCTAATTGTTAAAACCCTCAATTTTCAAAACCTTTTTAGCAATGACTTCCTTTATCACTACAAGAGTTTAAACTGTTACTCGATCTAGCCTCGTTCTCGAAGCCAACTTCATACGCCTGTTATAAAGGCTTGAAACTAACTAGGCACTCCATGGTTGTATGAGTATAACTACTAACTACCACATATCGGAGATGGGTGAACCTCGCCAATGATGATATTGGCTAGTCTGGGAGTATTTTTTCTCTCGACTGGATCCCTGAGGCGAAATGAAGCAAGCTCATCCCGGTGTGTGCGTATGATGTCCCAAAGTCCAATTTGAAAAACGTCAAACTCTTGTGACGTAAAAGGGCCGAGACAAGATAAACATTAACCCCGCGTGACGCTAAAGAGTCGAGGCAGGATAAACGTCAAACTCATGTAATTTTAAAGAACCAAGATAGGATAAACGTCAAACTCTTGCATTGTAAAAGAGTTGAGATAGGATAAGCGTCAATCTCGTGTGACGTTAAAGAGTTGAGACATGATAAATATCAACCTCGTGAGGCATAAAAGAGCTGAGACAGGAAAAGAAAAAAAAAAGTCAAACTTGTGCAATGTTAAAAAGCTTAGACAGGAAAAACGTGAAACTCATGCGATGTTTAAAAGCAGGGATAGGAAAAACGTCAAACTCGTGCGACATAAAAGAGTCGAGACAGGGACCGTTCAGCCTTGTATGATGTGAAAGGTTGGGTGTATCCAGGACACAACCACCATGTTCAATGGAAAAACGTCAAACTCGTGCGACATAAAAGAGCTGAGACGGGGACCGTCCAGTCCTGTATGACGTGAAAGGTCGAGTGTATCCAGGGCACAACCAACCTGTTCAATGGAAAAACGTCAAACTCGTGCCTGCCTTGGCTTTTTTTCGATGTATTCCGTCTATCCCTGTAGTAACGTAGATGTATGGTCCATCGCTGCATGACGCTAAACTGCTTAAAGGGCTCTATGGTTGCAAGAGTTAAAACTGTTAACCAACCTTGTTTTTCAAAATATCTTTCTCTTTTCAAAATTTTCACTATATGTCTTGTGTTTTTCAAAAACTTTAATTTATTTGTTAAAATCATAACCTGTCCTTGCTCCTGGTTCTATTTCAAATCTCCTCCTACTTTCAAAAATTCTAAAAAAGTCTTAAAAAAACGAAGGAGCTTGAACACCCGCATATGATGGTTACCGCGTCGCCATGATTGTTGTGTTGATGCCTCGTCTCTCACTTCAGATTAGGCCAGACAATTCTCTTCCTATAAAAATCCTTTTCTTATAGACAGCCTTAGGAAACCCTAAGGAGATCAAAGAAAATGTCAAGGTTAAAAATTCAAACTACAAAAACCCCTGAAGTTAAGTGGCATGGCTAAAAAATCCAACTTGAGTTTCAAGCTTGTGTAACTCACCGACATCTCACGCCGAAAACCTTAGAAGGAAAAATTCCTTAGGTGGATGAGCTCGGTTAGCGCAAACACTTGGAGAGATAGTTGGTGTGTCGCTTGACCACGTGACCTCAGGAAGAAATTTAAAATGTATGGTTTATCTTTGACTTTCACCTGCCCCTCAAAGGATATGGAACACCAAAGTGTCTATTTCTTTGTCACTCACCTGTTCCTTGAAGGACAAGGAGTGTCAAAGAGGGGTAACTGTAGACACCCTATTTTGAATCTGGTAAATTTTATGATTTTCTAAACCCTTAGGACCACGTTATCCCAGTAGATTCAATTTAATTACCCCAAAACTACTCAAATATTATCCCAATTTGAAGTAGAGCCCAAGAGCTTTCCAGCGGTCTAAGAATCGCCTGAATCGGACCTAAGGATAAAACAATATAACAAATGACAATTTAGTTGCTGTGAAGCCCAACTGTCGGGCCGCTAACCAAGCTATAATGGACCCAACAGGCCCAAATGGGGGCTGATGACACACTCAATGCATCTGATGATGCAGTAAACACGTTTTCTTTAATTAAATTAGGCTAAAACTTCAAGATAAATCCAAAATATTCCAAAAAACTCCAAAAAATTTAGAAAAAATCACCAATTGAATCTTATAAATACCCCTCTCCCTAACTCAAAAGGGAGATTAAAAGAGACAAAAAAAACCATTGAAATTCTCGAAATTAGGAAAAGTACCCAAAATATCAAAAATAGGAAAAACCCTTAGAAAATTCCTAAAAATTTAGGAAAAATCCCCAAAAATCTCAAAAAATTAAAGAAAATCTCAGAATTCATATTCAACCTCTGGAGATCACAAAACCGTTAGAAAACAAAAGAAATTCTCCTCAAGACCCCGAAAAAGACAGACATCTTTAGAAAAATCTCTAGATTGAAAACCCTAGAGAAGATAAAAACCCTAGCCTCCGGAAGTCCTAACCCCAAAGACTGAGAAAGCCTAGACTAACGCACAAAAACCCTAGATGAAAACTAGAATTAGGGCACAACAGCCTTAGATCTAACCCTTTACGCTAGTACTGGTGAACATCTGAATCAGAGAGGCAAAGGGGATCGGTTTTAATACGGACGAGCCCTCGAAGACTCGGGAATCCTAGGCCATCTAACCTAGTTTGGTATTATTTCTTCCTCTCTCTTTCTTCTTCTTTTTACTGCTTTTCTTCTTTTATTTATTTTTGATCTATTAACTTGTCTTAAAAATCGTATTTTAATGTTCTGAATCATGTTGGCTCTCCCACAGATTGAGAGTAGATCTGCTCGTTTTTTGGCAAATGTGGCATTAGATCTGAATTCGATATGTCCCACTTTCTCTAGCACTTTATTTACGTATTTTTAATTAGTTTAAGGTGTTAAAATTTAAGAGATCTTCATCGGATGATCGGTTAGAGTTTCATCGTAAACAACACTTGAACCTCATTCACCAGCCACCAGAGCCTTTGCATCCTACTGTGATGTCATGGCCCTTCTCACATTGGGGCATGGACAATGTTGGATGGGCCACACCTTCATCTTAGCTGCTACTTCTCCAAATGGGCTGAACCAATTTCCCTCATACATGTCCCCGGGGCATCGGTAGCCAACTTCGTACGACAGCACATTATTTATCGATTCGGTGTGCCCGACCGGATCACATCAGATAATGGCCCCCAATTCAGAAGCCAGTATATCAACCGCTTGGTTAACCAGTTTGGTTTTGAGTGGAAGTACTCTACCATGTACAACCCTCGGGCAAATGGTCTGGTCGCGACCTTCAACAAGTCCCTCTGTATTGTTCTATAGAAATTGGTGTCAAAGACGAAGAAAAACTGGCATGAAAAGCTTCCCAAGGCTTTGTGGGCTTATCGCACCACCACCCGAAGTGCCATTGACTCCACCCCTTATTCTCTGGTCTGTGGGAGTGAAGCGGTGCTACCCCTCGAGATCCAACTCCCTTTGCTTCGTGTCGCCATACATCATGGTATGACCGAGGATAAACAGATTAAACTTCGTTATCAAGAGTTGGATACACTAGACGAGAGGAGGTTTAAGGCCCGGCAGAATCTTGAACTCCATTGGGGCAGGATAAAACGAGCTTTTGAAAAGTCAGTCAAAGTCTGTTCCTTCACTCGCGACGACCTGATCTTGGTAGCAGAAAGACCGATTGTCAAGCATGGGCTACGCAAGGGAAAGTTTAAGCCAAAGTGGGAAGGCCCTTTCGTAATCAAGAAGGCTTCTCCAAATGGAGCTTATATATTGGCCCATCCTGATGGGGAGGATACAATGTCCCCCATCAATGGACGTTACCTGAAAAGGAATTACCCATTATTTCTAAGGTCTCGGAGGCACGACCTTAAATTTGCTCTAAGGTCTTAGTGTACGACCTTAAAACACACTATCACTGCGGTCTCGGAGGCACGACCTTAAACACGCCCTCATGGTCTTGATGTACGACCTTAAAACACACTATTTCGGCGGTCCAGTTATACGACCCTAAACTGTAAAACACGTTCTGGCCGCATGACATTAAACTGCTTCCCACAACAGTCTGTATTGTAAGACCCTAAATTGCAGCCACGCACGACTCTTCACTCATTCTGCCTCTCTTGTCTGCCTTCTCCAGACAGCCGCTCGCGCAACTTCTTGCGCATGAGGGCCGAAGCCGCCGTGTGTGTTCGACATATGTCTCAGCTTCCATGTGCGCGAGTGCACAACTGTGAGCATATGTTTCTGCCCTTGGTTTTCATGCACACCTTCCCACCCACGCTGCTGAGTGCAAACCTTCTTTGCTTCCACCCGGCTTCAATCCCTTTACGAACCCCTCACGGCACTTCATCCCCAATAAAGCCGTAGTGAGCCCACCGTCTTCCTCGGTGAAGTGTCACTCATACCGCTGGGTTTGTTGTCCCTCATCACAGTTTCATCCCCATGGTGACACACTCATGCCTCCCATCACATGTGTCGACCCATCTTAATTACCAGGAAGGCACACTTATTCCCTAATCCCCAGTGAGTTCGCTTGCACCTACCATCCCTCATTAGGTCACCTTCATCATCTGAACCCACTGCCTATAAACCGTCTCGAACATTGCATCCCTAGTGAGTCAGGCCATCATTCGCAGACTCATTCCCCATGGCATCTTATTCACTTCACATTCTCTAGTGAGTCCACCTACACTCACCACCTCTCATTGGGCCACCTTCATCACCTGAACCTAAGGTCCAGTTACACGATCTTAAACTGTAACACACGTTCTGACCATAGGATGTTAAACTGCTTCGCACAACGGTCCAAGTTATACGACCTTAAATTATAACACTCGTCCTGACCGCGTGACGTTAAACTGCTTCGCACAAAGGTCCAGTTATATGATCGTAAACTGTAGCACACGTATTAGGTGCCTTGATATTGCTCTCCGGATCTAGGTGATCTAGAGGCATGTATCTCGGGTTTTAAGGGAACCTGGGACTTGAGATTTCTCTCTCGAGAACCTTGCTCAAGAACAAGGGTAGGTAGACCAACCGATGAGAGAGGAATTTAAGGTGGGTTTGAGACTTCGGGCTGGCTCGCGTGGGTGCCCTCTTAGATCATAAAGAAAGCCCCCCAGTTTTAAAACTGGTTCAGAATCACCTCCCTTGGCCTGTATTCTCCTGTTTCTACAATCACACACATATGGCAAATGTTACAAGATAAGTGGGTCATGGGACCCCACCTTGCCTTTAAGCGAATGTACACAGGTGTGCACATTCAAAAAAGAGGAAGAGAAAAACATGAGAGGATTAAGATTGGGATGAGAAGAATATGATCAGATGGTGAGACCGACAAGTGACTAAACTAGTAAGTAATTGACCTGGCATGGCAGTAAAAAAGGCTCAGTAACCCAGACCGGCTCTACATAATTACTACTCGACGACAGTACCAATATCAACTAGCTAGGAACAATGGCTAGTCTGTCATGACAGTAAATTGGGCACAATAAATTTGACAGGCACAATGGCATTATGGCTAAACGACTGGACTATCATGGAAGGCTAATCTCGACCCTTCTTAATCAAACGAAAGAGTAAGAGAAAGAAAGAGAAAGAAAGAGAAAGAAAGAGAAAGAAAGAAAAAGAAAGAGAGAGAGAGAAAGAAGAGAAGAAGAAGAGAGAGAAGGGAAGGAAAGGAGAAGGAGGACCTAGACAAAAATGAGAGAAAGAGAGAGAAAACTTTGACGATGATGGCATCTGTTGTCTGTGAAATAAAGAGAGAGGAGAGAGAAAGCACATAGAACGCAATAGGCTTGTGCTGGCTATGTTAGAAGGGAGAGAGATAGAGGACACAGGTGGCAATAGGCTTGTGTCGGCTGCATCAGAAGAAAGAGGAGAGGGAAAGAAAACATGCGGAGAAAGGTTTTCGTCGTCTGTGATGGAGGAAAAAGGATGAAAACACAGGCAACGCTAGGCTTGCACCAGCTATAAAAAAAGAGAGGAAAGAGAAGGAAACCAGGTAGCGATAGGTCAGCGTCATCTGATACAGAAGAGAAGAGAAATAGAGAGCACAGGCCGTGATAGGCTCACACTGTCTGTGACAAAAGAGAGAAGAGAGAGAGTACTGGTGACGATAGGGTTGCACCGTCTGTGGCAAAATAGGGATTGAGAAAGAAGAGAGTGCGTCTCTGGCAGAAGAGAGAGGAAGAAAGAAAGAGAGAGAATTTTGACAGGGGCCCGGCCCGTCACTCTGTTGAAGGCCCGGCTCACTTTTTATGTCTCAGGAGCAAGAAGGCATAACAATTGATGATAGGTTCAACTTGCATGAATGGAGAAAGAGAAACAAGGAAAGAGAGACATGATAGACCAGGAGGAAGAGAGAGAATTAAAGACTTTATTGAATCTATGAATATGAACCCAGGGTTTTCTTACAATTTGGCTTTGCATGTTTACATAGAATTGGGCCCAAACATGGAAAAATACTTAGAATTGAAGATAATTAAAATTTTATTTAATTAAAAGAAATTCTAAAAATGGGTACAAAAGGACTGTTTTACCCCTGCCTAACAATGTGTGGAATTCCAGAATAGTCTTTGTTGCTACCCGAGAACTTGCCTGATCTTCCATGATTGATCCGGGGTTGCTCTGATGCCTGTTTGATCGAAAGATGATTGTTTTATTGTAGGGCTCGGCATGGCGATCGATTTGGTACTAACTTCGAGCCATGAATCATGTTTTTAAGCTATGATCAGACGACTTGAATTTTGGATGAATCTTGAAAACTTTGGATCGATAATGCACTCGTTCCTTGATGTTTTTTCACGATTTCTTCAGTGTAGTTGACTAAGCATACTGTCATGATCAAGTTGCAACAAACACAACTCGATTTCGTGTCCGGACGAAGATTTCGTCGTCTTGGGTTCTTGGCCGTAATCTTGAAATCCAGCAGCCAGAATTTATAGTAGCTTTGACGCCTCTGTGTGTGAAATCCAACCATTATGGCCTCGGACTTACGTAAATAATATAATTGGTTTCACGTCGATCGGGTACACGAGCGTCGTAATTTGGCTGCCCGAATGAGGCGTGTTGTTGTAGATTTTTCTGCAATTTTCTTCATGGATTAGCAAGTTCTCTCTAGTTTTTATCCCTGCTCAAGCATCATCATGGGGCATACCACCTATCGAAATTCTCTTCTCGATGAGACAAACATGCTTTCAAAATTTAAGTGCGATCTGACTTGGAACGAGTGAGGTATAGGCTCTGAAAGTCACTGCCTGTGATTGTGAAAACAACCACTTTTAATGGTGTTTGGGTGCAAGGTGGCCACATGAGAATAGTGTGTGACCTACCCTTTTTCGGTATTTTACCTAGAACTTTGTCTTGGAGTGCCCGACTAAGCCGAAACTTGACCCATAGGGGTTTTCGACCATGCCAGATGCCATAGTAGTTTCCGCAGCTATTTGACACACCGAAAATATAGCTCTAGTTACGGGGTCCATTTCAAGGTGCTAGAGGCCGATTTTTTTAAAATTGTTTCTTTGTGTTCACTGCCTTAGATATGTATGAATACGATGAAACTTGGTTGTTGGCCTTTTGGAGTGCTTATGAAGATCTTGACCAGTTTTGGGGCCATTACGAGACTATTGAAATTTCTACTGTATGTTGAGGATTTATTGACTTGCTTCCTCTGTATTCCACATCAGGGACCAAGGTGTTGAAAAATATGTTCAAATACATACGTCTTGAGCGCATGATGTTAAACTGCTTTGCATAATAGTCCAAGTTATACTACCTTAACCTGTAGATCACGTCCTAGCCGCATGACGTTAAACTGCATCGCACAACGTTCGATGTTTTATGACCTTAAACTGTAGCGCATGTTCTGGCCACATGACGTTAAACTGCTTTGAACAACAGTCCAAGTTATACGACTTTAAATTGTAGCATACGTTCTAGTCACATGACGTTAAACTTCTTCGCACAACGGTCTAAGTTATACAACCTTAAACTGTAGCACACATCCTGACCGTATGACATTAAACTGCTTTGTACAAGGGTTTAGTTATATTACCATAAACTATAACACACGTACTGGCCGCAACGTTAAATTGCTTTGCACAAAGGTCTAGTTATATGACCATAAACTATAGAACACATCCTAGTCGCATGACGTTAAACTGCTTTCCTGCTACGGTCCAAGTTATATGACCCTAAACTGTAGCACACGTCCTGTCCGCATGACGCTAAACTTCTTCACATAATGGTCAATGCTATATGACCTTAAATCATAGCCCAGGTCCCGATGGCATGACCTTAAACACACCCCCACAAAAAAATGGGCATGGTGAAAGCCTGAAAGGGCACCATGAGTAAAAATGACAGACGGGCATTGTCACGAAACCATGAGTAAAAGCGTTCCATAATAAAAATCTGGTGCAGTGGAAAACCGAAAGGGCACAGTGAGAAAAAGTGGAAAAATGGTGGACATGAGCGTGAGGTCATGGGTAAAAGAGCCTAATAAAAAGGAGGTTGGTGAAAACCGTCTTTACGGCGCCGCTTCCCCCTGTCCAAGTGAAAACTTGAAAGGGCACTCCGACCAATATATAGGTTGATGCAGCGCTCTTGTCCATAAGCGACTTCAGCCCGCACTCCAAGAAAAACTCTCGATACCAAAATACCCTGCTATCAGTACCTAAAAAGAAGAGCTTCAAGAAAACTCCAATGGCGGTGGTCTTACAGCCGTTTGATGTTCTGAAAGTAGGGTTCCAGTTATAGGAGTCCGTTTCAGGGTGTTAGGGACATTCTGAGACTGTCAAAATTTCTACTCTTTGTCAGGCGTTTATTGACCGGCTTCTCTATTTTATTCCGCATCGGGGACCCATGGTGCTAAAAAATGTCTTCAAACAACATACCCCACCGAATTTTGTGCTTCGAGAGAAGCGAGACGGAAAACATTCCGAAAATTCCTTTGGCTTTATTTCTTTTTTCTCTATAGCCACAAGACTACGTGGATGCCGAGAAGAAATCAACACAATGCTGTAATTAGGATGCTCAGACGTTTGGATGCAATGTACAGATCCATCCGTGGAGGCTTTAGGGGGAGAAAAGACTTTGAGGGATCTTGTAAAAGTCCTCACCCTCAAGGGACTATTTGTGATTTTGGCCGCTGAGGATTTTGTGTGGACCTCGTTGGTCAGAATCAGGTCTATCTGGCAGCCAAGTGCTATGAGCCTTTGGTCGGTGTTATTTGCTACTACACCAGGTTTGCTTTTGACAATCAGGGTACTTCAGTGGGCCCCATCTTGCCAGTAGGGGGCTTTTTGTTGGCCTATCCCGAAGGTCTTGGCCTATCAGCTAGGGGGGTTCTTGTGAGGCATCACCCTAAAGTCTTTGGCAGGTTCGCCCAAACTTTGTCTGTTTCTTGCCTTCGTGGGGGTCTTTAGCATTTTGAGTGATTTATTGTTCATCGCTCGCACCATAAAGGACCCTTTTTGATTTTGGGGTTAAAGTTTGGGAGATCTTGTGAGGCTCTCACTCCTGGGTGAGCCATTTTGTGTTGTGATTAGATGCTGGGGGCTAAGGATTTTGTGTGAACCTTGCTAGCCAAAATTACACCGTTTTGGCAGTTGGGTTGTTAGCTGAGGTTGTGATGCTACATCAACCTACTTTAATGGTCCAAGAGCCCTTTGCGGGTTTTCACCTTGACTGAGGAAGTGGTGCCGTGAAGACGGTTTTCACCAACCTCCTTTATTTTTGGGCTCTTTTACCCATGGCCTTGAGGCCATGTCCACCATTTTCATCCGTTTTTTCTCATGGTGCCCTTTTGGGGTTTTCACCGTGCCCGAGTTTTTGTTTTCATGGAACTCTTTTACTTATGATTTTGTTACCATTCCCGTATATCATTTTTACTAATGGCGTTCCCTTGTCCAAGTATACATCATGCCTGTTAATTTTTTTTTTTTTTGTGAAGGCGTGTTTGGGGTCATGCCTTCGGGAGCTATGCGAAGCCTTTTAACGTCATACAGCTAGGACATGCACTCTAGTTTAAGGTCATACAGCTGGACCATAGTGGAGATCGATGGCAGTCTATAGAGGCTATGGGGTGACTTTGGGGAGATGGCATAAGGCTACCTGTGAAAGATGGAAGATGTATGAATGGAAGATAAAAAGTGGTGACCCACTAGCTTATGATGAGTATGTATGGTGGGATGGTTTGCCATTTTGTGAGCATGGGTGAGACTCACTGGGGAATGATGAATAGTAATGATGAAGTGAATGGATTCACTGGGGAAATGATGAAGTTGGTACGTGCACCATCATTCACACAGTAAGTGCCCTATCACATAACATAATAGCATCGCAGCTGCCTGTACCTTCATTCACACAGTAGGTACCCATTCACATATAGCATAACCATCATGATACCATCATTCACACAGTAGGTATCCATTCATATATAACATAAGCATCATGATACCATCCTTCACATAGTAGATTTCCATTCACATATAGCATAAGCATCATGATACCATCATTCACACAGTAGGTATGCATTCACATATAGCATAAGCATCACGATACCTTAATTCACACAGTAGGTATCCATTCACATATAACATAAGCATCATGATACCATCATTCACACAGTAGGTATTGATTCACATATAGCATAAGCATCATGATGTCATCATTCACACAGTAGGTATCCATTCACATATAGCATAAGCATCATGATACCATCATTCACACAGTAGGTATCCATTCACATATAGCATAAGCATCATGATACCATCATTCACATAGTAGGTATCTATTCACATATAGCATAAGCATTATTAAAATCATGAAATTCATAGTGCATCAGGGCGTTCATCATAATCATACTTCCATGTCATAGCAAAGCATAACTTCATTATCATGCATGCGTACGTGCGCTTGCAATTGGGGTCCTAAGTTTTGGACCATGAAGATGGTTCCAAAATCAATTTCATACCAAACACACCTATCCCTCACTTGGGGATGGTTTAAAGACAACAGGATTCCGTTTGACCACTCAAAGGTTCAAGGAAATGATTGTTAACTAACTGTCCCCTACTGTGTATACTAGACAGCAACGTACCCTGTTTCAAATCATTATAACATTCAAACTGTAAGGAAACTTGTGATGGGTATGAAAACAAATTTAAGCCAAGACGTATATCTTCTAAAAAACCAAATTTAAAAGCATTTGGATTCCATTTGGTGGTTCAAAAATTCGTGACAAATAAGGTGATAGTTCTTATTTTCATCAATATTGCCCACAGTGACATACCTTCATAAAGCAAGGTATAACTTTCAATCTAGGAAGCTTTTCAAAATAGTTTCCACATACAAATTTTAGCCCATTCAAAGATATTTCAAATGGATGTGGTTTGGCTGAAAATGTACTTTGTTCAACTAGCTAAATCAGTGGCAACAGAATGAAAAATCCAGGAAAATAGTCAATAATGATATACCTTCCCATTTTGAAACATAACTTCATTTATGTAAAAAATTTCAGCAATGGGTAAAAACAAACATTTTACTAAACTCGTATATATTTCCAATAGGGGTGGTTTAGATCAGTCGGACCCCATTTGGCTATTCAAAAGCCTCTTACAAGAGCATGCAACCTTTTGGAATTTCACAGTGGCATAAAACATGTCTCAAGCATACATTCCATGATCTTCATTTCATGGTGAGTCACATGATAACAACCATTCTCTCACAATGTGAACATACACATAATCATGCATAGCATGCATTTCTTACATAATCTAAGAATCATGCATTCATTCTTGACATTCACCATTATCATAGAACAAGTGCCCCAATTTCTATTCTCATTTTATTTGCATAAATTCCATGCATCCTTATGACTATCATGCCATGGTGATGGATCCACTTCCTAAACAACAATGGTGTCTTCTTTACTCCTCTCTTCACAGCTCTCATCCACCCAACAGTGGCTGCCCACCAACAATCACTTCTTCCCACCTTGTGTCTTAGAGAGAGAGAGTAAGAATGACTAGCATGGGTGAGGAAGGGGGCTTAAGTACTCTTGGGTTGAGGTGGCTGGCCAAGTGTCACCAAAAGACTGTAAAATCTGGACGTGTGGCACTCAATCAGCATGCATACTCATGCATATTAGAGACCTAGCCGATGGTGCACACAAATCCACTCGACGCTGGCCTCTTCACCAGGTGCTGACACTTCACCCGGTGCTGGCTTTTCCAACTGGCACTGGCTTCTTCACATAAAAATCCACTTGGTGCTATCTTCCAACCGGTGCTGGCCTCTTCTCCAACTCACCCGATGCTGGTCTCTTCCAACTGGTGCTGGCCTCTTCTCCAACTCACCCGGCACTGGTCTCTTCCCCAACCGGCACTAGCTTCTCCAAACAAATCCACCCGGCACTGGCTCTTCCAACTGATGCTAGCACTTCCAACCGCCGTTGACCTCTTCTCGAACTCACCCAGCACTGACACTTCCAACCGTCGCTGGCCTCTTCTCCAACTCACCCGGCGCTGGCACTTCCAACTGGCGTTGGCCTCTCCACACAAATCCACCCGGCACTGGCTACAACCTCAGTCTCCCTATCCTGCCACGCCTTCTAACTGGCCGGGAAAAGTTTGGGTCGTCACATGCAGCCAGGACGCACACTATGGTTTAAGGTCATATAGCTTGGATTGTGGTTATGCATTTAAAGTCATGCAATTAGGACCATGCAGTTTAAGGTCGTGCAACTAGACCTCCTCTACAGTTTAGGGTTATGCATCTAGACCATTAGGTCGGTTCCCATGTAGGAGAAGCTCCATGGGGAATAGGTCTATGGATAGCAATTCGACACCCTTAGGGATAATGATGGTTAAAAACAGCAGAAGTTTTAGATGGAGAAGCAGACTTCACTGGGAATAAGGGGACAAGTATGGCTCCCTAAGGTGAAAGATGGAACTCCTTGGCTCGTGGGAAAGTAACCCAACTCCTGGGGATAGGATGGCTTGGTGTGCGACTGACAGAAGGGGTAAGCATGACTTCATGGGGATAATGAGCAATAGTATGCATGTAACTCCACTGAGAATGACAGGTCGGAGCACAGGTGCAACCCCACTGGGGATTGAAGTATTAAGAATGACCCTAACTACATCTGCGATAATGGGCCGCTATACAGATGTGACTCCTACTGGGGGATGAGGGAGGTGCATCCATTTCACATATTAAAGTCTTGCGCATGGACTATTTGTCGCGCCGTTTTAACGTCTTGCTACAAGGATGTACGCTACAATTTTAAGGTCTTGTCGCTTGGACCATGGAAATGTAGTTTAAAGTTATGCAGCTAGGACCATGAGTTTAAGGTCGTGCAACTAGACCTCTGCTATAGTTTAAGGTCATATTGTTTGGACCATGGTAATAAGCCTTTTAACGTCATGCGGTCAGGACGTGCACTATAGGTTAAGGTGATACAGCTGGACCGTGGTTATACAGTTTAAAGTCATGCAACAAGAACTGTGCAGTTTAAGGTCGTGCAACTATACCTCCACTAGTGTTTAAGGTCATAGAGTTTGGACCTTACAGTTTAGGGTCATGCACCTAGACCATTTAGGTGGGTAGGAAATGTGACTCCATGGGGAACCGGGCCGTAATTGGAGACTAGACTGCTTGGGGATGCAAAGTGGTGGCTTGCTTGTGGGGATGAAAAGTCATGTTCGGGGGAAAGTGGGAAAAATCTACAGTCGGCAGTTTTGTAGCTTGCGCACGACACTATGTTTTAGATGACACTCAACGTTAGGCCTAGATGACGAGCGCACGACGTTAGGCCTTGGTGCAGTGCACAGAGATTGTTCTTGGTGCAGCGCGCGGCGATATCCTCTTGTGAAGCACTTGGTGATAGCCTCTATGTGAAGCGCACAACGATAGCCTCTGTGTGAAGCATGCGACGATAGCTTCGGGTGAAGCGCACGACGATAGCCTCTTGGGAAGCGCAAGGCGTTAGCCTCTGTGTGAAGCGCACGATGATAGCCTCTCATGGACACACGGCATTCAAGCATAGCAATGGTCACAGATAGCAACAGGTTCATGAGGCACAGGTGGCAGCAACCGCCCCACCCCGGCCTGGAATGATCGCCATCTGGAGGCAAGCCTTGGGCACTTTGTGGCACTACTGAATATAAAAGGGGGAAAAACCCCATTTTACTATTTTACCAAAAGGTAGAACAATGAAGAAAATTTTTAGAGAGAGAGAGCTAGAGCCTTCATCAAGAGACCTTCAGCAAGCGTTTCCCGACCAAAACTCGCAGTATACAGGCCTTCAGGAGCTCTTCAGCAAACTTTAGAGGGTCGTGGCTCTTCGCAGAGCGCATGCAAACTTCTTTAGGGAGTGTTGAGACATTTTGAGCAAGGGAACATTAAGCTTCTCAAGGCTTCACAGTGACTCTGGTGAAACTGCGAGATTCGCAGTGGTACTCTGTCAAAATTCCAGTGATTTTCTAGTAGTTCTGTGATTGTCGACAAGCTGCAGAAGGGTAAGGGGATTCTGACGGTCTTTTAGTTTTCGTAAGAGAAGAAGGAGAAGCAGCAGTGGCTTTGTTGGAAACTCTGCAATTTCTCCGATAGATAGAGGAGTGCGAGGAAAGGAGAAGGGAAACCTGCAGGGTCACATGGGAGCTTTTTCAGGAATATCGGTGGCTTTCCGTTAGCTTCAGTCACTGTTGAAAGAGAGGGAAAGATGGGGAATGGTTGCCTGGCGAGTAGGAGTGAGTTCTCGGTGAGGAGAGGAAACACCGATGAGAACCCGAGGCATCGTGAGGCTGTAACGGTCCGGGAGGTGAAGGGCCGTGGGATGGCGTATGGTCACCCTACCCACACGTGGTGACATGCCACGCCACGAGTGTCAGGCGGCGTGCCCAGATTTCAAGGGACGTGGTGTGCTGCACGTGTGACGCTGGCCAACAGCTGGAATGCAATTGTTAGACACTGACGACGTTACCGCATAGCACGTGTGACACGTGCCAACAGCTAGTGCGATGCTTCCGATTGATCTTTTGTGCGGTGCTTCCGATTTACTTCGACAAATGGTGATAGCCCCCTGGTCGTGAGACATCGATAGCCCCTTAGTCGTGAGATGACGATAGCCTTGCCTTCTGCACACGGCAATACTATCTCAACGGACAGACGATGACAGTCTTCATAAAAGCGACCGGCGTTACACCTTAAGTGACCAGCCGACGATACACCTTTGCAAACGCAACCGGCACTACGCCTTAGCATCTTTGTGAAAGCCTTACGCAGCCGGCGATGGTCCTGCTTGCCCCTTAGTAACTTGCAAGCGGTAGTGAAACCTTTGTTCTAGCTTCATGGCCCAACCTTCAGGCTCCATTCCTGATGTGAAGAACCTCCCACGAGTAGGGGAGCTTAGCATTAATGAATTCACTGGTGAAAGCTTGTTGAGGGGTGAGCCAATCTAGCTCACCGAGGCTTTGTGTTAACCTCGGTGGCCTTTGAGCGCCACCTTTGCTAGTGACCCCGTTCGCTTTGAGGTTAGAGAAGATAGTGACAAGAATGTAGGAATAAAAGAAGGGGTAGGCCTCCTCCACTACTTGCATAGAAATATAGCCTCAGGCGGGGATTTACCAACCCTCGGCAAAAGAATGGTGAAGACCCCGGGCCTGAAGTGGTCCTCTTCTGGCCTGCGAGTGCGAGGGGAGCACTAGTACCTGGAAGGGTACTCTTCTTGGACTGTAAGGGTGTTAAGTCGATACAAGGACACTCTGAAGCGCGCTTCCCTACTGGCTGCCATTCAGTGCTCGGCGGGATACTATGACCGTTGTTTGAACACGGTCAAGGTGCTATTGGAAACCTGAAGCCATGTCAGCAATACATGGCTGTTTGGGCATGGGGAAGCAGGGATGTCTGCTAGACTTATACTTCATCGGTGGGCTCCTGCTCATTGGTTCTATGCATGACGAGTTTGTGCCCCCGAACTCGGTCATTTTTGGAGGTGAATGGGTCGGGAAAGAAGAACTGCCAGCTGGACTGTGAGAGTTATTCGGGTTTTACCAGCTGCTCTACTCCGAGACCAAGAAGGGACGCATCTCCTTTTCTCAATGGGTGGCATTATTTTATGGATACTGTGATGATGAGGCTGGTTCAAGCCTGAGAAGGAAGGGGAAGGCACCCATGTAGGGAGCCCCTCCAATATTTGAGCTGCATAGAGGGAACGACAACAACTTTCTGATGGCATACCTGGTGCTCTTATTGTGCAAGTTTGCTCTCCCCGGTGGAGCGGACATGACTAATCCAGGCACTTTCTATGTAGCCTATGACATGGCGCAGGGGTGAGAGTATGCACTCGCACAGCTGGTTTTGTGTAGCATCTACTACAGCTTGGGGGCCGTATCCAGGGGAAATATCTACCAGGGCGATGAAGTCGAGAATGACTTAGTGGATGGTGAAGCCTTCCCAGGGGATTTAAAGATGCCTTTCCCCATCCACTATGTGTTCGGCTGGCTTGGGGCTTATTTCTCCAACACCTACCTCAGAAATAGGGTGTTGGATGAAACAATGTGCCCATTTCTCTTGAGGATCACTGCGTAGAAAGCAATCTTCCATGCTCCTGGTCACGCCCGTAGCTTGTTCTACAATGACCATCTTCATATGAGTAGGCCAGCCTTCCCAGTTGGGAACTTCACAGATCGTGCTTTTGCCGATGAGCTGGGTAAGATCCTAAATGGTGCTCCTACCACCCACAAGGAGCTGATGTATATGCTCAGTGTGAGAGGAGGGGTGCTACCAGCATTCATAGTGCAAAGTTTGAGGGGTATTTCCCTCATCAATTTCCCCAACAGCATGGGCAGGATCAAGGGTTTCCATTTTCAGTGTTCTTTGAAAAGCAGCATAGCAAAGCCAACTGCAAGAATAAAGACTAGCTGGGGACCCATCGTGAGACCTGGCTCTCGAGGCACATTAGCACAGCTTGGGCCACGTGCTTGGAGTTTACAGAGGTTAACAAGTATGTGCTGCCATATTTTGGCAGAAGAGTGCTAACAACCGAAGCCCACGAACTCTAGTGGCGGATCATCAGTAAAGGGTATTGAGAAGCCGACCACCCTTGGAAAGGGGATACCACCTGCTGGAGCGAGGATACGCGGCATAAGAAAGTGACGATGACTCCTCCATAAGGGGAAATATTCTCCCTAGGCTTCCCTTGGAATTAGCGCATCGTTGGGTGGCCTTGTCAGATTGCCATAGACAAGTCTCTTCCACGGTTTCTCAATATGGAGAAGAAGATAGAGATATTTTTTTACAACCTCTCTGCTATCTTCAAATGGAAAGAGGGCCGCAAGGTTCCAGGGTATGAAGGGCGCCCAGTCCAAGATCTGAGTTGATAGGGAGAGTTCCTCACAACAAGCTTACTGTCGGTTCTTCTCAAGGGGGTACTTCTAAGGCTACTGCACTCTCTCAAACAAAGGGGAAGAAGAGGAACCTGGCTTCCCTGACCATTCTTCGTGCACCTACTCGTCGGGCTCCGAAGCGTAAAGGGTCAAGCGACGCGTGGTTCGGGAGTCGGAAGATGGCTCTTCGCTGGCTGCTTCTTTGAAGTCATACATGTGTCCTGCTATTTCTACATTGCTTTCTAATCTTAAGGATTCTTCTTCCTCCTCTCGCTCTTCAGAGACTCAGGCTGATGCCTTAGATCCTACTGCACTGATTGAAATTGCTTTCGACCAGGAAGTAATGTCCATAGCTGAACGGGAGGGCCCAGTCCCGATGGAGATAAATGGGGCTGATAAAGCCAACCTTGATGTGGCAGTTGAGGTCAAGAGGGCCTCTAAAGCTCAGGAGATTTCTATGCCTATCGAGGAAAGGGAAGCCCCAGTAGATCTTGTGATCATAGAAGAGGTTGGCGCCCCAGTGACTGAAGAGAGGTCACTCAAGCAGTAGGAAGTTGCTGCCCCAGGTGATGTAGCTATAGGGGATGCAGTGGCAAGACATCCTCAGGGTCAGACTTTGAGGGCCAAGAGGTAGTGCCTCTAGCTGTAAAGGAGGCAGGCGAGCCCTATGGGAGAGCTTATAGCTGAAATAGCTTCCGTGGAGGGCAAGGGCGAAGAAGAAGAGGGGGAAGGTGTCAAGTCTGCCGAGGCAGAGATGGCGGTTCAAGAAGAGAGGGAGCTGGGAGAAGACACTGCCGCAGGAGAGGAGACTACCATGGTACAGATGAGATGGGAGCTTCAGGCAGGGAGGTCACCCTTCCCCTGGCTGAGGCTGCAGATCCTACAAGGGGCGAAGCTGTATCACTTAGGTTTGAGCCAGAAGAGGCCATGGGGGAAGATTTGAGCAGGAGTGTTGTTGCTGAGGTTGCCCCTAAATCTGGGGAGCTTGAGGAATGGCTGCAGTTGGGGATTCTCCTGCTATAGTTATACCTGCTGCACTGCCTAGACCCATCCTTAGTGGAATGCCTGGCATTATCATGGAGATGCTTCGAGTAGGGTTTCAAAAGTTGAAGGAGCTATCCTTGGCCGAGCTTGGGGACGCGCTCGTGCAACTGAAGCAGCTTGCCTTGGGAGGCACACTCGAGGCCATGCCTTACTTTGACAGCATTGTGAATGAGTTGGAGGGATGGAGGGTAAAAGCTCTGTATGAAGAAGAGACTGCAGCGTGGTTAGGGGGCTCCCTCATAGAGTCCATGGAAGCCTCACTGAGGTGCAGCCACGAACTGGTGGAGGCTCAGCTACAAGAGAGAGAGGTCGTTATCCTCATAGGTCCACCCTTGCTAAGAAGGCCGTAGCATGCAATATCAGGGTGATGACCTGAAGGCAAAAATATCCAAGTGGGTGCGGGAACTTGAAAAGCTGAAGAGGAAGACGGAGGTCTGAGAAACTTAGGATAAGGAGCTAGACCAAAAATTTCTTGGCCTCGAATACTCCTTAAGCGAAAAATTGTCCTTGGTGGAGCATGAGGTTGGGTTGGTGGCCGAACTAAGGGGAGACCTCCAGCAGGAGACTGCATCGGTCGGAGAGTGCAGGAGAAAGGTCAATGAGATCATTGACCGCTTTTGATAGTGCCTTCTTTCACTTATTCTTTTCATTTCTTCCATTGTAAAGAAAAGAACACTTGTAATGCCCTCTGGATTTATGAATGAAATAGTTCTTTTCTTTTTCTGTGTGAGGCATGTCTTTACTCTTTCTACTCTTTTTTCATTGCTTCTGCCCTTTCACCGTGTGAGACGAAAACAGATAGCCCACTCCTTGCTTCGTCTTTTGACAGCTTGCCGTGGTTTCATTGATCTCGAATGGGGGAGCATTTGCTTCCTCACCCCTTAGCGTTTGATTGGACAGGGGCTCATAATTCGTGGTTCTCATAATTTGGTGAGAACGTTCGCTGTAAATACTCCAATCCGAGGAAGCTTTGGCTTTGCTTCGGGGTTCATTGCTTTTGAGTTGGTCATAGGTCTTAGTCTTAGGGACAAAATCCTTCAAGTGCTTTGAAACGACACGCATAACCTTCAACAGGTTTCGGAGGCTACAAACCTCACTTCTCAGCTCTGCCATGGGGTCTTGTTCTTGAGAGTCGGAGGGTTGACTCTTGTCCACCTGTACTTCTTCGAGAGCCTCTAAGGAGTATAAGACCTTCTTTTGGCTGCTGGTGATCTCCTTGTTCAAGGAGGATGGGATTGGGAGTACCTTCCTTGGTGGTTGGTATGTCAGTTTTTTCTTCAAGAAGAGAAATGGGGACATGCATGACCTTTTGTTGGTCTGGCGTATACGTGATCCTCGGTGCTGGAAGGTCTAATTCTAGAGCTTCTTCAGTCTCATGAGTTACTTCTAGCTTGTCATTATGTTTTGACGAATTAAAAGTAGAGGTAAAGGGGGAAGCTTCATCTTCGGGAGAAGACACCATGACCATGGAGAGGTGGCAAGGTATACCTGGGTAGATAGGAGTTAAGGGGAGGATTTTGCCTTGTCTTTCCTCCTCTTTGAATAAGTCTATAATCATTCGCCCAACTTCTTCAACATCCTCATGAGACGAGGGTCCTGTCTCTCTTACGGGCTTCCAATCATCATCTTTTGACCTTTCTGGTGCTGGAAGGTCTGTGAAATAGTACTTAGAGTCAACATAGTGAGTCTCGGCTACCAGGAACTGTCTCTTAACAGCATAGACCATGTGATGTCTCCCATCTCGACTGTACTTGAAGCATTGGTGGAGCGTGGAAGGGACCACCCCCTGATCATGAAGCCAAGGGCGGCCGAGCAAGACATTGTAAGATGTATTGATGTCGATTATATGAAACCGAGCGTAATCGTTCAGGTCACTGATCTTGAGACGAAGACGAATTGTCCTAGCCAGCTTTTCTCCTGATTGGTTGAACCCTTGCACGGTGATGTGGATAGGAGTGAGGTTGTCAGATCCTAATCCCAGTTGGGTGAGGATCCTTCTTGGGATCAGGTTGACTACTGATCCTCCATCCAGCATAATCTGATTGATAGGGCAGGCATGTAATTCACCATTTACGAAGAGGGGGAGATTGTGAAATTTGCCTCCCAACTATAGGCCATCTTTAGAAAAGGTGATTGCCATGCACCCACCCAGTATGGCTGGGTCCACCTCAATAGGCTCCCCTTCAGTCTCATACACTTTTGGGTTAGAAAGGGCTTGAACCAGGGCCATACCGTAGTCTCTGGACAGCATAAGGGCGTCATAGATACTTAGAAGGGCTGAAAGATTTTTCAAATGCCTAATTACGTCATATTTCACCTTATCCTCATTAGCCTTCT
The DNA here is from genome assembly GCF_054954075.1 of Amborella trichopoda. Lineage (NCBI taxonomy): Eukaryota > Viridiplantae > Streptophyta > Magnoliopsida > Amborellales > Amborellaceae > Amborella > Amborella trichopoda. Next base: position 11,983,322 of record NC_142346.1, read on the forward strand.
GTATTCTTGATGCAGTCACTGGTTTGGGTGGCAGGGTAGTTTTAGGAGCAGATTTTGGTTGAGTTTCGGTTTGTGATACTGATTAACTTTGTTGTTCGGGCGGTGCGATCTGGGCTGATTGGGAAGTAATAAGGATTTGTATTAGGGATGTGGAAGTTTGAGGTTGAGGCTTACGTAAAAGTGAAGGATCAGGAAACTTGAGGACTTTGAGCTTCTAAAGTGTGGGTTGTAGCTTCTTCCCTGATCTTAGGTTCATTTGCCCCGTGCTGCATGGTACTTTCAAAATCTGCATCATAGGGGAGTCCTCCTTGGAATAGGAACTTGAAGATGGCTCGGAATTGGCTTGGGTTGCTAGGGCATCGGCGACTAACAAGAAGCTAGCCTCCTAGGCCAGCATCTTTCTTAGGCGCTTCCGCTGCGATCTGCTGATGTTGGTGCCTTCGAGCTCTCTGTTTAGAGTGTCGAAGTCTGGGTAGTGCCGAACTGCACCTATGAAAGAAATAGAAGAGGAAGGAAGAGAAGAAGAAGAAGTAGAGTTAGAATGTCCTGGGCTGCTTTTTTTGTCGTCACCAGAATTGGATGTGTGCATAGGGTATTATAGGTCTTGCCCCAGCTTTGACTGTTGGGGGGTGCTTTTAGCGTCGTCACCCGTATTGGACGAAGGGATAAGGTGAGCTGTGCCTGGGATGAACCTGTAAGGTCGGCAGTGGAGTAAGAGGCCTGAGAAATGCTTCCTCTACTGGTGGCTGAGGAATATGGTACCTTCGACGAGCTGACCTAGGCGCTTGTCCTTTTCTAGATCCCTTGAGCGGTGTTTCGTCTGTCCTATCGAGCTGATGAGTAGCCTTGTCTAACAACCTTAATTTTATAAAACGAAAAAAAAAAAAAAAGCTCTTTATAGTATGATGGTCCATATAGGCATTATGGTCCAGAGGGACCATCACTACTCTTATGTCCTTTTACCCTTCACCTTTTTCTTTCGATTGCCACGTCCTTTGGTAGACGTGGGTTTTAAACATTACACATTTAATGTTAGTACTACATGTATGAGGTGGAGTTTAATAAAGTAATATAATAATAAGTTTTAAGGAGTTAAATAGAAAGAGGGTAAGGACTCTCGCCCTACAGAACTTCCTTTCTTGCTCTCCCTCTTACAAACGCAGTGAACTCCTTTTCTCTCTAGCCGAATTTTATAAAAAGTTCACTCACAAATATTATAGGTAAGTGACTTCATTGTCTTGAAGAATAATCCGTTTTTTTTTTATAAAGTGAGATGATTATTCTGTCTATTATCATGAATTTTAGAAACGGTAAATTTTTTGCATAAGTGACTTCATTGTCTTAAAGAATAATCTGCTTTTTTTTATAAAGTGAAATAATTATTCTGTCTATTATTATGAATTTTAGACACGGTAAGTTTTATGCGCAAGGGAGTTCATTTTCCTGAAAAAATAATCTTTTTAGTAAAATTATGATATTTTATCTATTATTAAGACTTTTAAATGCTATAAATTCTTAGAAATAAATTTATTTTTCCTGTCTGTTGTTCAAAATTTTTGATACTATAAATTATTAGAAATAAATGTGATATTTTCGCTTTTAGTAAACTTGTGAGATTTCCTCCTACTGTTTTGAATATTTAGACATTGTAAAATTCCTATGCAAATGACAGCCGCATTGTTTGAAATACTGATATTCTGCACTTGATTGTAGTATTGCCTATGAAATGGTTATTTACGAATAGGTAACTCCATAAATTGTGATAATTTCGTATTTAATTTTGGATTCTCATAAAAGTTCGTCTATTAATAGTAGACGGTTATCATGTTAGATTTCAAGAATGTCCTTCAGAACTGTTACCTTTTAGAAATTATTGCACAAAATGTTTAAATGGCTACTTAGAGATATTTCAATGGAAGTGATTGTTATTAAATTGCTTCAATTGAATCCATGCTAATGTTTTCAATGATACTTTGCATATATGATATTATTACTTTCTGATGTTTAAAGAGTTTCAGAGATAATTTGAGTACAAGTGGACTTGCAGGGATCGTTAGGACCTATTCGATTATACCGGTAGGGACTATTTGGACTCATCCGGGATACCGGTGAGGTATGATCGGACCTGCAAGGATTGTTAGGACCTATCCGGTTATGTCGGTATGGACTATTTGGACTCATCCGGGACGCCGGTGAGGTATGTTTGGACCTGCAGGGATTGTTTAAACCTATCCGATATGGGCCATTTGGACTCATCCGATACGTCGGTGATGTATGTTTGGACCTGCAAGGATTGTTTAGACCCAACAGGACGCTGGTGGGGTATATAGGTGACCTACTTAGGACGCCAGTAGGGTATTTTATGAAATCCTTTGAATTATGCATCTCTGTTAAAATGTTTATATGCATTTCCTTCATTTGGATTATGTTTAACTGTGGATTTGTGAAAAGTGAGATCGTTATTCATAAATGCTTTTGCTCACAATTCTTCCTCAGGTGGTTTTTAATATACATTCTTCAAAAAATGTTTATATCTTCCAACCATGATTATTTTTAGGACCATAATAATCACTTACTGAGTAGCCAAACTCACCAAACTATGGTTAATATTTTTTCAGGGTAATTGCAGTCTCATAGTTAAATGCACATCAGGACCAGCTTGTGAAGAAGATGCAATCATGTCATAACTAAATTCTCCTTTGTAACTTTTGTTTAACTTCACCATTGTAAATTATTGTTCTATCAACAGATTTATACCTAGCCTTCATGTTAATATTAGTTGTGAGCAAACTTTGTACAAATTTTAATTAATAGAAAAATTTGTTTTGTTACAAGATATATTCATAGGAATTTGAATTTTGTTAGTATAAGAATAGTATGTCGCACCTCGGGAATGTTCGAAATCTTGGGGTGTGACAATTATGGTATCAGAGCTGAGAACGAGAAGACGAAATCAGAGAAAAATATCCCTATCTTTTTCAGCAATCAGGTACAAAATTTAGAGGACTAAATTTCTTTAAGGGAGGGACAATGTAACAACTTTAATTTTTTTTTTTAAAAAAAAAAAAAAGCTCCTTATAGTATGATGGTCCATATAGGCATTATGGCCCTTAGGGACCATCACTCCTCCTATGCTCTTTTACCCTTCACCTATTTCTTTCATTTTCCATGTCCTTTGGTTGTATGATGGTCCATATACGCATTATGGTCCTTAAAGACCATCACTACTCTTATGCCTGTTTACCCTTCACCTTTTTCTTTCAATTGCCACGTCCTTTGGTGGACGTGGGTTTTAAACATCACACATTTAATGTTAATACTACACGTATGAGGTGGAGTTTAAATAGAAAGAGGGTAAGGACTCTCGCCCTACAGAACTTCCTTTCTCGCTATCCCTCTTTCAAACGCAGTGAACTCCTTTTCTCTCTAGCAGAATTTTATCGAAAGTTCACTCTCAAATATTATAGGTAAGTGACTTCATTGCCTTGAAGAATAATCCGCTTTTTTTTTTATAAAGTGAAATGATTATTCTGTCTATTATAATGAATTTGAGACACGGTAAATTTTATGCGTAAGTGACTTCATTATCTTGAAGAATAATCCTTTTTTTTTTTATAAAGTGAAATGATTATTCTGTCTATTATCATGAATTTTAGACATGGTAAATTTTATGCATAAGGGACTTGATTTTCTTCAAAAATAATCTTTTTAGTAAAATTATGATATTTAATCTATTATTAGGAATTTTAAATGCTCTAAATTCTTAGAAATAAATTTATTTTTCTGTCTATTGTTCAGAATTTTTGATACTATAAATTACTAGAACTAAATGTGATATTTCCACTTTTAGTAAAATTGTGAGATTTTCTCCTATTGTTTTGAATATTTAGACATTGTAAAATTCATATACAAATGACAGACGCATTAATTGAAAAACTGATATTTCTGCACTTGATTGTAGTATTGCCTATGAAATGATTATCTACGAATTGGCAACTCCATAAATTGTGATAATTCCGTATTTAATTTTGGATTCTCATAAAAGTTCGTCTATTAATACTAGACGGTTATCATGTTAGATTTCAAGAATGTCCTTCATAACTGTTACCTTTTAGAAATTATTGCACAAAATGTTTAAATGGCTACTTAGAGATATTTCAATGGAAGTGATTGTTATTAAATTGCTTCAAGTGAATCCATGCTAATGTTTTCAATGATACTTTGCATATACGATATTATTACTTTCTGATGTTTAAAGAGTTTCAGAGATAATTTGAGTATAAGTGGACTTGCAGGGATCGTTATGACCTATTCGATTATGCCGGTAGGGACTATTTGGACTCATCCGGGATGCCGGTGAGGTATGATCGGAGTTGCAAGGATTGTTAAGACTTTTCCGGTTACGTCGGTAGGGACTATTTGGACTCATTCGGGACGTTGGTGAGGTACGTTTGGACCTGCAGGAACTGTTTGGACTTATCCGGTAGGGGCTATTTGGACTCATCCGATACCTGTGAGGTATATTTGGACCTACAGGGATTGTTTGGACCAATCAGGACGCTGGTGGGGTATATAGGTAACCTACTTGGGACGCCAATAGGGTATTTTATGAAATCCTTTGAATTATGCATCTTTGTTAAAATGTTTATATGCATTTCCTTCATTTGGGTTATGTTTAACTGTGGATTTGTGAAAAGTGAGATCGTTATTCATAAATGCTTTTGCTCGCAATTCTTCCTCAGGTGGTTTTTAATATACATTCTAAGGAAAATGTTTATAACTTCAAACCATGTTTATCTTTTGGACCATGATAATCACTTACTGAGTAGCCAAACTCACCAAACTATGGTAAATATTTTTCAGGGTAATTGCAGTCTCATAGTTAAATGCACATCAGGACCAGCTTGTGAAGAAGATGCAGTCATGTCATAACTAAATTCTCCTTTGTAACTTTTGTTTAACTTCACCATCATAAATTATTGTTCTATCAACAGATTTATATCTAGCCTTCGTGTTAATATTAGTTGTGAGCAAACTCCCTGGTGGAGCAGGGACCTGAGGTTGTCCTTCTGGGTTACCATGAACTTCGTGGTGCTGTTGCATCTTCTTTGGCAAGAGCCCGTGGAAGCCAGTGCGTTCGCCCAGGTCATGGCCCTGTATCAGATGATATGGACACTAGAGGTTTTCAGTTCCTGAAGGCAGGAACTTGAGCTACCTTGTCGGCTTCGGTGTGATTAGACCTTCCTCGAGCATTATTGAGAATAATGCACTGAGGACAGCAGATGCCTCGTCATCCTCTTGAATTGTCACTATGTGGGTTTCCTCAGTTGCCCCGAATGCATTCTTTAACTCTTCGAGCTTTATCTGGCCCTTGTTAATAAAGGCTTCGATAATGTCTTTGAGCATATAACATTCTTGAGTGGGCTGACCTACTCTCCTGTGATAGGCGCAGTACCTCTCGTGTGTCTCTTGTCCAGCTTGCTCTGGAATGTGGACCTCCAACAGCTGGATCATGTTTTGCTCTAATAGTAATCAAAGCAGTGCAGGAGCCCACTCCTTCTCGAAGGGGTACACCTTATTCTGGTGCTGAATCCAGTAATCACTTCGATATATGTTTTTAGAGGGCAGGACCTTGTTATAGCACTGCTGCTGCTTGCCTCCAGCCTAAGGTGCCTGTGCCTTGGAGAGGTCCAAAGTTTGAGGGGTGGATATCTTAGCGTTAGTCACGGTGATAGCCGCACTAATCACCTCTTTTTGTTGGTTGCCTTGATTGTTGGAGTGAGAATGGCCATTGCCCCAGTTGTTTCCCGAGCTAGAGGGCTCCTGGTGAGATCCACTATGGTGCTTGGACAGACCCTCTATACGAATTGGTTTAGAGATGAGCTCTGACATGGAAGGAGGCCTCAACATGTCGGGTGATCTCGGGCAACATATTTCGTATGCAGGTCTGAATTGCATCTCTTCTAGTCATGGGAGTGGCATCATAGGTTTCCAACTCTATCCATTGGGCGATGAATTTATCGACCGAATCACTAGGGTCTTGAGTCAGAGTGAGGAGCTCGATGGTTTTAACGTTTCTCTGAACTTCGTAGAAGCACTAGTAAAACAACTGCTCAATTTCTTGCCATGTGTGCACCAAGCTTCGAGGTAGCCGAGCATACCACTGGAAGGTTGGCCCTTCGAGAGTCTCGACGAACTAACGGAGGAGGAGTTGCCCGTCAGTTGCCGTTTCTCGATAAGCAGCTTGGAAGGGAGAGGTATGCTGGTGCTGGGATGTAGTACCATTGAACAGGGGGAGCTTCCCCTTTCGATAGTTTGGGGGAAACGACATCTGGTCGATGTACGAGGGGTATGGCTTTTAGTAGAGCGGCTCCTCTTGCATGCCCGAGACTTTATTCTTGAGACTGTGGGTCACCTTGGCATCTATATCAGCTTATGAAACCGTGTGGAGAACGGAGCTGTCTTGGGAGGCTAATGGTTAGGTGCCTCAATATCGCCCTCCAGATCTAGGTGATCTGGCAGCATACGTCTTGGGTTTCAGGGGAACCCAGGACTTGAGATTGCTCTCTCAGAAACCTTGCTAAAAAACAAGGGCAGGTAGACCAACCGATGAGAGAGGAATTTAAGGTGGGTTCGGGACTTACTCGGGCTGGCTCGCATGAGCACCCTCTTAGATCATGAAGAAATCTCCCGAGTTGTAAAACTGGTTCAGAATCACCTCCCTTGGCATGTATTCTCCTACTTTCACAATCACACACATATGGCAAATGTTATAAGACAAGTGGGTCAAGGGACCCCACCTTTCCTTTGGGCTAATGTAGATAGGCGTGCACATTCAAAAAGAGGAAGAATGAGATGATGAAGAATGGGGTGAGAAGAATTTGATCGAGTGGTCAGACCGACACATGGACTTGACTAGTAGGTAATCGACCTGTTGTGGTAGTAAAATAGGCTTGATAGCTAAGACCGGCTCAACAGAGTTACTACTAGACGACTATACCAATACCAACTTGTAGACACCCTATTTTAAATCTGGCAAATTCTATTGTTTTCTTAACCCTTAGGACCACATTATCCTTGTATATCCAATTTAATTACTTAAAAACTACCCAAATCTTATCCTAATTTGAAGTAGAGCCCAAGAGCTTTCCAACGGTCTAAGAATCACCTGAATCGGACCTACTGATAAAAACATATAATAAATAACAATTTAGTCCCTATGAGACCCAATTGTCGAGCTACGGGCCAGCCTGTAACAGGCCTAGACGTGGGCTGATGATGCAGTCAATGCATCTGATGATGCAGTAAACACGTTTTTTTAATTAGATAAGGCTAAAACTTCAAGATAAATCCAAAAAATACTGAAAAAACTCCAAAACATTTAAGAAAAATCACCAATTGAATCTTATAAATACCCCCTCTCTTTAACCCAAACATAGATAAAAAAATGACAAAAATAACTTTAGAAATTTCCAAACATAAGAAAATTACCCAAAAATAGGAAAAACACTTATAAAATTTCTAAAACTTTAGGAAAAATCTAAAAAAATTAAAGAAAATCTCAGAATTCATATTCAACCTCTGGAGATCACAAAACCCTTAAAAAACTAAAGAAATTCTCCTCCAGATCCCGAGAAAGACTGACAGCTTTAGAAAAATCTCTAGATTGAAAACCCTAAAGAAGATAGAAACCCTAGCCTCCCGAAGTCCTAACCCCCAAGATTGAATAGACCTAGACCTAGACCTAGGGCACAAAAACCCTATATCAAAATTAGAATTAGGGCACAACAACCCTAGATCTAATCCTTTGCACCAGATATCTGCTGGTCAACATCCGAATCAGAGAGGCAAAGACGACCGGTTCTGATACGGGCGAGCCCTCGAAGGCTCAAAAATCCTAGGCCATTCGGCCCAGTTTGGTAATATTTCTTCCTCTCTCTTTCTTCTTATTTTTACGGTTTTTCTTCTTTATTTTATTTTTGATTTGTTAACTTGTCATAAAAATCGTATTTTAATGCTCTGGATCATGCTGGCTCTGCCACAAATCTGAGAGTAGATCTGCTCGTTTCTCGAAAAATCTGGCCTCAGATCTAAATTTGATTTGTCTCACTTTCTCTACCACTTTACTTACATCTTTTTAATTAGTTTAAGTTGTTAAAATTCGAGAGATCTTCATCAGAAGATCTGTTAGATTTTCATCGTAAACAGTTTGGTGCCCACTGTGGGACTATTTTGAGCTTGATCCAAGCTTCAAAATATGATTTTTATTCACTGTTTTGCACTGTTTTCAATCACAAAATGTGTCCCAAAAGTCAGCTGTGACCAGAATCCTGAAACCCTGCTTTTTCTGGGCGACACTCCCAGTGTCGCCCAAATTCAAAGGTCTCAGAAACCTCTGGAACTTTGTGTATCTATTCTAGGGACTCTTTTGTGATTGCACAAAAAAATTAAGATCAAAATAAAATTTTTAAAAATACAAAAACAATATTTTTTAGTTCAATCTTAGCTTTTCTATTTTAATTTATTTTAATTTATTTTAATTTATTTTAATTTATTTCATCATAAATATTTTTTTTTCCTGCTTCTTCCAAGTTTAAAGTAGTCTTATTTCATCAAGATTAATAAGATAAAAATATATAAAAACAAAAAAACAAAATAAGTTTTTGGGTGACACCAGCCGTGTCACCCACCTTGCAAGGGCGACAACACTAGTGCCGCCTGGGTGACACCAAACTTCAAGTATCCCAGAAAAATTCTGGGACCCCACAGGACCATTCCAGGGATTTTTGGCTCACTGTTGACCAATTTTTGACCAAAAAAAAATTAAAAAAATATTGTTCTTAAGATAGATATGTATGTTTCTGCCTTTTTGATTTTATTTTAGTTTGTTAATTTTCACTGAAATCATATTTTCCCTGCTTTCACCATGCTTATTTTAACTGTGTTTCATCAAAACTAAAAAGATAATAATTAAAAAAAAAATTACAAGGGTTGCTTACCCCTCCAAACCTAGACCCACTCTTGGTCTGAGCCGAGACTCGTGCACCATCTAGTCTAAATCTTAGTCTAGGTTCTAGCATAGGTCTAAGCTTAAGAGTTTCCTCTAGAGCTAGACTAAGCTTACCCTATTTCAGGGTCTTAATCAAAATCCATTGAGTCTAGTAAGTCTAGGTTCCAATCTAGTCTTAGCCTGGGTCTTAACTAAGGTTTTTGCCCCTAGTGTCAGGCTAGGTTTGCTCTAAGTCATCGTGTTTACATCTTACCTAAGTCTAGATTTTAGAACCAAGCCAAAAGAAATCACCATGTCAATCCCTTATGGTGACCATGATGACTGCTCCACGGCCGACTTGAAGCCTAACCTGCTCAAACTTTGGGACCAGTATGCTGCAATCCCTTGGAGTTATCGACAGACCTCAGGACAATCCATTATCCAATGCCCAAGTCTTCAATTAGAGGCTGAGTCCCAAGAATCAACTCCTAATCTTGAGATCTGTATGGCCCGAAAAACCAGCTCCGCCCGAAAAACCTTGAATAGTCAGGGAGTCCGACCAGGCATCGTCCTACAAGGGATTTTAGGCAACCAAAGTAGAAGTCGAGTGAGAGAAGAAATTCATGCAACATCTAAAGCCAATTCCCGTAACTCAAACCAAGATAACTCTGAGGTGCAACGATCTCAAAACCAAGACCCACCTAAGTCTAGGGGATCTAACCCAACCTCGAGCCTCCATAGTATAGCTCATGATGTCCTGAACACTGTACGAAGCAGAAGTGTCGACTCAAAGCGACCCTTAGGGGAGATAGGCGTCCAAGATGCCCTCAAAAGTCTTGTTGACTTAGGTTACACTGTTCATGCCCCAACTTAGGGGTCGATCCCATATCAAGTTAGTGGTATAGATACCACAGTCGAGTCAGCAGATTCTTCAATCGGTCCCTTTGGTTCATCCGGTCCAACAAACCGTGCAATTTCTGCAACCGATGGTGACACCTATGGGTCAGTATGCCCCTCTGGCACCAATGTATCAGACTGCCCCAGAGACTGCGGCTCATCAATATTAGGCCCATGCAGGCAGAGTCCCAAGAATCAACTCCTAATCTTGAGATCTGTATGGCCCGAAAAAACAGCTACGCCCGAAAAACCTTGAATAGTCAGGGAGTCCGACCAGGCATCGTCCTACAAGGGATTTTAGGCAACCAAAGTAGAAGTCGAGTGAGAGAAGAAATTCATGCAACATCTAAAGCCAATTCCCGTAACTCAAACCAAGATAACTCTGAGGTGCAACGATCTCAAAACCAAGACCCACCTAAGTTTAGGGGATCTAACCCAACCTCGAGCCTCCATAGTATAGCTCATGATGTCCTGAACACTGTACGAAGCAGAAGTGTCGACTCAAAGCGACCCTTAGGGGAGATAGGCGTCCAAGATGCCCTCAAAAGTCTTGTTGACTTAGGTTACACTGTTCATGCCCCAACTTACGGGTCGATCCCATATCAAGTTAGTGGTATAGATACCACAGTCGAGTCAGCAGATTCTTCAATCGGTCCCTTTGGTTCATCCGGTCCAACAAACCGTGCAATTTCTGCAACCGATGGTGACATCTATGGGTCAGTATGCCCCTCTGGCACCAATGTATCAGACTGCCCCAGAGACTGCGGCTCATCAATCTTAGGCCCATGCAGGCCAACATATACCCCAAGTTTCAATTTATCAGTCTACGTTTGGTAACCCACCGACCGGTGGGCCTACTGCCATGCCAAATACTCAACAAGGAGGCACCTTAAAAGCAATGCAAAATATGTTTGTAAGAATGGGTATGCATGAAATTCTACACACGAAGGCCTATGTTCATGAGACCCTTGGAGGCATGGAAGACCTTCCCTTGGGATTTTTCGTCCCATAATTTAGAAACAAGTTCAATGGGAAGCGCGATCCAGATACTCACGTTAACGCATACCTCCTCTCCATTCGAGCTTTGCAAGACAGACCTAACCATCTGAAGGTCATCTTTTCACAAACATTAACCGGTGAGGCCTTGAACTGGCATCGAAGAACAATGTCTGCTTGACCACACATCACTCCAGACGAAATGTTCAACCTATCCTCTCTCACTACTGCCAGTTGACACCAAGACCTCTCTCCCAAGGCTAACTCAGTGCAACAAAACAAAACCCAGGAGAATCCTATGAGGGTTTCATCGGTCGATTCCACGAGGCGGCAATGCGGGTCATAAAATGTCCACTTACTGAACCAGTCAAGATCTCCATAGTCTTAGAGAATGCTGCTCTCGAGTACATGACCTTCTTTAGCTAAGGTCTTATCCCCCACTCTTTTGACTCCATGATCGAACAGGTGGTGCGACATTAAAGGGCCAGAGGGACACCCATCAGCACCAAGCTGATAACAGCTCCCTAACATAAGAATAAAAACAAGGGGGATGCTTTCTGTTAAGTTAATGAGATCGTCGTTAATGGATCGACCCAAGGTTCAGCTGCTCAACGCGACAATCAAAATCAAAACCAAAGGAGTCAGCCTAGAGCCAACGCTCAAAATAATAACCAAAGGTGAGAGGATAATTTCACCCCTCTCAAAGACCCATGAGAAAAAGTGTTGGAGTTACTCTTGGCTAAGAATATGATTTATCTCCCACCACCATCTAAATCACCTTTTTAAGTCACGGATAAGAGCAAGTGGTGCAAATGGTATCAAAGCCATGCTCATGATACTCAAAACTGCATATATTTGAAACGGGTGATTCAAGGGTTAATCAATAGGGGGGGCATCACTGTCGCACGTAGAAATCAACCTGTCGAAGAGCCTAATCAAAAGATAAGTATCTTCACAAATCCTCTCCTTAAAAATATTGTCACAACGACCAAAAAGCCGAGAGCTTAAGACAACTCAAAAGATAATGTTGTCATTCACATGATTGAGTGTGGAGACGAAGAAGAGGATCCTAGTCAGTTCATATTGAGTTGTGATCATCACTTTCAAGAACCCGAAGAAGATCTTTTGAGCCTCTTAAGAGGAAGCCCTTCATATCCAAACCTCAATAACCTTCCCAAATAGGACTGATAAGATGAAGATGACACACTAGTGATTGATATGGTCAATGAAAATTCGTCATCTTCCCAACAAGGGTTCAACACCCCAAAGTCTCTCATTACTCTTGCTAGGGCTGGCGAGGTCGACTCCTTAACCCGAAGAGGCCGAGTGTTCAAACCCATTCAATTAATGGCTGATACTCTCGATGAAAGAATGAGAAAGACCTTAAAAACCAAACAACTAGTCAAGGCTTTGCAACCACCTACGATCTACCAGCTCATCTCGGGAAGATCCAAGCTCAAATCTCCATCTTGGAGCTACTTACCAATTGACCAGCACATAGAGCCCACATCGAGAAGATCCTTGCCAAGATACACATCCTGACCAATACACAGTCGGATGAGTTGTGCGGAATGATCAACCAGTTCTTGACACCAACACCAATCGTGTTCACAGACGATGACATCTCAGCCAGCTTCAACCAATTTCACGTCCAACCTCTGCACATCACCGTCTTCATGCAAGGATATGAGATACGAGCACTTGTTGATAATGGGGCATCCTTAAACATATGCCTTATGAAAATAGTGAAGCAGATAAGCAAAAGCCTAGATGAATTCGAGCCTTGCCAACTAACTATCGCTGCATATTATGGAACCAAAAGACAAGTTGAAAGCATACTGCCTCTCATACTCAAGATCGGCCCTACTGTCCAAGTGATAAAATTTTATGTCTTGGACATAAAACCTTCTTTCAACATGCTGTTAGGAAGACCATGGCTGCATAAAAACCTCGTGGTTGTCTCTACACTCCCTCAATGCCTAAAATTTCCAACTGAAAATGGCGTCGCAAAGGTATGTACTGAACCCCCTGCATTTCTCAATCCTAGTATACATAATGAGAAGCTAGCTGTAGGAGTCGAGCTCGTAGAAATCCTGCTCGCTTCCTTCGAGCAAGCCGATTGTGCCACCTTACGCCTAGAGGCCGGTGACCCTATTCCTCAAATTTTACAAACTTCTGCATTGATGGATGAAATTATCCAATGTCAACATTGATATGGTTTCGGGTCCCTCGAAGCTAGGCACATGCTCTTCTCCCAAGGCTTGGGAAATCAAGTTCAAGGTGTAACGAAGGCAATTTCTGAATCATTTGAAGCCAAAACTGAAAACGAAGATCGAAGAGGTCTCGGGTGTTCTCTCACCTTATTGCAAAGCCGGGTGAAGCCTTCAAGCTATCCGGGCATTGTATTTGGAGGCATTTAAAACCTCAACCCTCTCGATGCTCGTCCTTCAAAACCGTTTAAGGTGATCCTTGAATCTTCAACGGGGAATAACTCTTCTTCCACATCTCAGCACACACAAGAACTGAGAATTGAGGACCTTTTTGTTGACTGGGATTTGAAGGTATGCACAATCGGCTCTAACACTGCCAAGTGTGCACATCCACCGATTCAAACCCAGGAGCGGAATCGGTCAATCACTCCCCTATCTAGAGAATCGCTAGAAGCATACCAATGACACCTTCAAGTCTCGATGCCAAAAAATAGGTAGGCGCAGGGTGGCCATCTAACCACCCTACGCATCTAGTCCCCAAATTTCTCTCGTGAGTCCCATAAGGGACACCTCTTGTGTTATTTAAAAAACAAAATCAAAACATGACAAAACTGATAATAATGAAAAAGAATTTTAAAAAATGGCGAACACTCAAGATAGCCCGATAATGGTGCACAATACCTAAGATGAAGAATTGGATGACCAAGACGAAGATCAAGAGAGCCAAGTGTCTGAAGAAATCCCTCAACCTGGGGAACTCACTTCCCATGTTGAGCAATTCAAGAAGAGGTTCAATGGTGACCTAATGGCTATCATCGAAGAGACGATCGACATAAACCTAGATTGGAACCTCCATATCTCTTGAGGAGCGGGAAACTTTCTCAAGGAATATCATGATGTCTTCATCTGGTCATACGATTATTTGTCAGGGTTAGAAACCACATTGGTGCAACATCACCTAATATTCAATGAAGGGGCCAAGCCTGTAAGGAAGAAACTTTGACATCAGAAGACCCACCTTGAGCTCAAAATTAAAGAAGAAATCAACAAGCTGCTCAAAGCAAAGTTCATTACCCTTGTCGATTACTCATAATGGTTGGCCAACATAGTGGTCGTACCCAAGAAAGACGGGAGGATCCGAGTGTGTGTTGATTACAGAGACCTCAATAAGGCATGCCCAAAGGACAATTTTCCATTACCAAAAATAGATGCCTTGGTCGACAACACTACGGAGCATGAGATGTTGTCATTCATAGACGGCTTCTCAGGTTACAACCAGATCTTCATAGCAGAAGAAGACCAGACCAAGACTTGGTTCATAACGTATTGAGGAACTTACTGCTACAAAGTCACGCCCTTCGGCCTCAAAAATGCAGGGGCAACTTATCAACAGGTAATGACTAGCATCTTCCATGAATTAATGCACACCATCATGGAAGACTATGTCGACGATATTCTGGTCAATCGAAGACTAGGCCTAATCATCTCACGAACCTGAGAACCATTTTTGAAAGGCTCCGGAAACATCAACTCAAACTCAATCCGCAAAAATGTGCCTTTGGGGTTGAATTTGACAAATCACTAGGCTTTATAGTAAGCCAAAGAGGCAATGAGATGGACCCATCCAAATAGGAGCCATCACTGAAATGCCCTCTCCCCGAAACATCAGAGAAATTCGTGGGCTGCAAGGTCGCATACAAGTCATAAGGCGTTTCATCTCACAACTAGTAGACAAGTGCGCTCCGTTTAATAAACTACTCAAGAAAGATACCCCATTCATTGCGTTCGACACGATCTTCTGGAAGCCTGCCATGTTTTAGGAAACTAGTGATGGGCTCGCTCCAATCTTCTACCTGCTTGACTTCCGTGCATATTGGGTCGAAGAACTCCGGTTCGTGGTTTCGAACTTTAGCTTCTTAACCTGTTCCATTTCTTATTCAGTCCTAATTACTTTTTTAGCTGATAGAAGCGCTCCGAATGGATAATGACGACATTCGAGGAAGATATTTCTCTCATCATCTGTGTCTTCCTCGATTCTTAGTTCAACGTACCTCCACTCTGCCACCCAGACAAGCATGGGTCTTGATGAGGATAATTGAATTGTAGCCTCGAGTTTTGCAAGTGCGTCAGCCTACGAGTTTAGCCTCCTAGGGATGTGACTCAAGGATACATCCTCAAACTGGGCCATATAGGATTTGGCAGTATCGTAATAAGGCTTGAGAGTGTTTTTTTCTCACGTCATAGATCCCTTTGAGCTGTCGAATAACCAACTCAGAGTCGCCATAGATCTTGTGCTGCTCCAAGTCTAGGTCGAATGCTATCTCTAACCCAATTATAAGGGCCTGATATTCTGCCTTGTTATGAGAACCGGCCTCGACGAGAGAGAAAGAAAATGGCAATACTCCTCCTTTTGGGGTTTGGAATACCACTCCAGCACCTCCATGGTCTGATTGGAAGGCTTCATCGAAGTACAATTCCCATGCATGAGGAAGCTCTGTACAGAATACTTCTTCATCAGGGAGATCACTTGATAAAGGAGATTCCACGGTACAGGGTGTTTTGCGAGAAAATTGACTAGGGCTTGGCCCTTGATGGCCTTTTGTTGGACATACGTGATGTCGAATTCAATCAGCAATAATGCCCACTTAGTAAGGCGTCCTGATAAGCATGGACGTGTCATGAGAAATTTCACAAGATTTGCTTTTGATATGAGTTTCACTTCATGACCAAGCAAGTAGTGACGGAGCTTTTGTACTGCAAAGATTAGGGCCAAGCACAACTTCTCTATAGGGGGATAATTCTTCTTGGCTCCTTGCATCTTGTGGCTGATATAATACAGTGTCGTTTCTTCTTTTCCTTAGTTATTATTTTGTGCCAACAATGCCCCAAGTGACTCGTCCAGAGCGGTCATGTATAGTATGAGAGGTTTCCCCAACACTAGTGTAGAGAACACTGGAGGGTTGTAAATATTACTTGATGTCATCAAGGGCTACCTGACATGCTTCATCCGAGATGAATGGAGTATCCTTATTTAACAGGTGTTTAAAGGGTTTACAGCGACCTGGGAGATTTGAGATGAACTTGCGGATATAAGCCAGCTGCCCTTGAAGAGAGCGTAGCTCTCACAATGTGGTTGGTGACAGCATTTCTTGGATTTCCTTGATCTTGACTGGCTCAACTTCAAGTCCTTGATGTCTAAGAACAAACCCCAAGAACTCTCTCGAACGCACGCCAAAAGCGCATTTCAGTGGGTTCATTTTAAGTTGATGAAAGCGTAGTGTTCGAATACCTTTTCAAGGTCTCTCATGTGAGCATCCTTCTCTTCAGATTTTACCACCAAGTCATCTACGTAACACTCCACCTCTTTGTGCATCATATCTCAGAAGATGGTCGTAATTGCTTTATGATATATGGCGTCAGCATTCTTCAATCCAAAAGGCATCATTGTGTAGCAGAAGACCCCTTTTGGAGTTAAGAATGCAGTGGCTTTCTCATCTTCGGGAGCCATCTGTATCTAATTATATCCAGAGTACCCATCCATGAAGGATAGTGAGCCATATAATCGATGAGAATTTCGATGAATGGCAGTGGAGAGTCATCCTTAGGAAAAGCAGTATTCAAGTCACGAAAGTCAATGCAAACCCTAATCTGACCATTCTTCTTGACTAGAACAACATTTCCTAGCCATTTCGAGTACTTGACTTCACGAATGAAGCCTGCTTGTCTAAGTTTGGTCACCTCGGCATCTATTTGCATTTCAAGGTCTGGCCTAAACCTTCTTGATTTTTATTTAACAGGTTTGACAGTTGGATCAATGCCAAGATGATGAATGGTAACTTGAGGGTCTAAACCAAGCATCTCATGATAATGTTAGGCAAAGAGATCTCAGTTTGCTTGCAAGAAAGTAGTGACATCTCTTTTCTCTTCTGGAGACATATTCGCTGCAATAAAAGTAGGCCTGGGGTCAGTTTCGTCTCAAAGATTTATTTTCTCGAGCTCATCATTTGGGGCTTGACTGCCTTCTTCCCATTCTTTTGAGGCCTCTTGGAACTCCTCCTCGTTGCTTTCAGAGGTCTTTTCATCAACCTGAAGTGTAGAGACCCATGATCCGAACATCTCTGCCTCTGACATAGCTCCAGGGTAGGTCATGACTTCTACTCCTTTCTCGAACCAAGGAATAGAAGGGTCAACCTAAAACATCGAAAGTCTATAAGGCTGTAGGAGCTTGTCTTGAAAGTTAAAGGAGATTTGAGATTCGACGATTGTGGTAAAAGAAGTGTCACATGGACTTTGCACGGGTGTCTGCAGCGTTTGCCCCGCGCTGGCTGGTACTGCATAGACTTGGATGTCAAGCCTCTTGAGAATAGAAGCTCTGCCCTCTTGATTCTCTTAGTCTCTGTTCGAAATCGGGCTCAGGGGGCCACTAGGGCTTCTTTGGCTTTGACTTTTTGTGCTTCCTTGAAGAAGGTGGCTCTGCTTTGGCTTTAGTTGTCAGAACATCAGCAACTGTTAAGAATCCAGCTGCCTGGGCTAACGTCTTTCTCAGCCGCCTCTGTTCCATCCTACTTATGTTGATCCCTTCGAATTCTCGATCAAGGGCCTTGAAGTCGGGACATTGCAAGGTTGTACTCGTAGGAGACATAGAAGAGGAAGGAGGAGAAGCAAAAGAAGAAGGACGAGAAAGGTTAGAAAGTGGGGGACTTTTAAGGTCGTTCCCCTCATTAGATTGATCTGGGCAGCTTTTTACATCATCACCAGAATTGGACGTGTGCAGGGGGTCTTCTAGGTCTTTCCCTTGCTTAGACCATTGGGGAGTGCTTTTAACATCGTCACCCTCATTGGACGTGATCTTAGGAGAATATGACTCGGGGATGTCCTCTTGATGGGATTAGGAAGGAGGATCATGCTAGGGATGAAATTCAATAAGGTTGGTAGTGGGAAAAGGGGCCTGAGAAATTCCTGCTCAACTGGAGGTCGAGCCATCTTGTTTCTATGGCGAACAATCCTTCGTGCCCTTCTCCTTCCGATTTTCTGAGGTGGTGCTTGATTTATCTCGCTCGGCTTGTGAACAGCCGTAGCTTGGTGAACTGCTTCTCTCCTTAAAGACTTGAGTCTGCTTCGCCCATGGTGGACTATCCATGGCTGGGAAGCCGAGGGTTCAGAAGGTTCTAAATCATTATTTTGCGAGTCTTGTGTTGGGAGGTCCTCTTACACCAATGGAGAAGTGACTTGGGGAGCACTTATTGGGATGTCATAAGACTCCAGACATTCCCGTATTTTCTTTGCGAGTATATTATGGAAACTGTTGCATTCCCACAGGTAGTGGCGCCATAGCTAGTGGTATGGACACCAACGGTCTTTAGTTTTCCAGGAAAGGCGTCGGGGCTGTCTAGCCGGTTTCGGTGTGATAAGACCTTCTTGAAGCATGATGGAAAAGAAGGCTCGAAGGATATAAAGCGCACCGTCTTTTTCATCGACGGTCACTATGTGAGAGGCATATGATGCCCCAAATGCCTTCTTGAGTTCCTTAAGCTTTATCAGACCCTTCTGAATCAGGGCCTCGTTGATATCCTTTCGCATGAAGAAATCATCTATGGGGTGATTGATCCTTCTATGGTAAGCACAGTAATTCACTTGAGCATCGAGCTCAGCTTGCTCAGGGAACTTGGTCTCTGAAAGCTGAATCATGTTCTATTCCAACAATAATCAAAATAGCACAGAGAGCCATTCCTTCTCAAAGGGAGACCTTATTCCTATGCCCGGTTCAATAATCTTCCCGGTTAAGGTTTGCAGGTGGGGAACTCAGTTGTTTGACTGTTGTTGCTTGCCTGCCTAGGGTGTTGTCTTTGTTGTGCTGACGCCCTTGGAGAGGTCCAAAGTTTGGGAGGGAGCCTTCTTTGGATCAGTGACCATGACAGCCGCACTGATCAATCCTTTTTGTTGATTACCCTCGGGGGTTAATCCGAGAGCTACCATTGCCCCGGTTGTTTCCCGAGCTTGCAGGCGTTTATCATGACCCATCATGCTGACATGATAGGCTATCTATGTGGACTAATTTAGAGATCAGCTCTGATTGGAGGCCTCAACATGTAGAGAAATTTCAGGTTGCATGTTCTGCACACTAGTTTGAACTACTTCCTTCTCAGGCAAGGGATTGGGATGGCAATCAGCTAAATTTATTAATCTTGATATGAACTGGTCCACATGCTCATCAGGGTCTTGGGTCAGAGTGAGAAGTTCAATGGTTTGAACCTCTCTCTCGACCTCCTAGAAGCGTTAGTGGAAGAGTTTCTCCATTTCCTCCCAAGTATGCAAAGAGTTTGGGGGAAGTTGAGCATCCCACTAAAAGGCTGGGCCATCAAGGGTTTCAACAAACTGATGGAGAAAGAGTCTCCCATCAATTGTTGTTTCTCGGCACGCTGCTTGGAAGTGGGCGATATGCTGGTTTCAGGGCGTGGTTTCATTGAATAGGGAAACTTCCCTTTCTTATAATATGTGAGACAGGGTGAGGGATAGAATTGTTCTGTGAGGTAGAGGGAAGGGGCTGCCATAAAGGTGCACCATCTGAGAAGTGGGAATTGACCTCATGGTTAGCTGCTTGTCGTGCGGCATTTATACGATCAATCTTCTCCATCATTGCGCGCACCATATCTTCGAACTTGTTCATGCGATTTTCATATGAGTCAAGTTTGTTTATAACCATTACGCTGACTATTTCTCTAGGGAGGTCAGCCTTAGTTGCAGTTGAGGGCTTGCGAACTTGATGAGTCGCATGCCCCGACTGGACTCGATTCTTATATGCCGATAGCGTGAGGACTGATTCTCGACGGTCTTGGGACCGTGGCTGTTGAGTGGTTGGGTCATCTTTTACGACACTAACCACCGTGCAGGGAGCATGTACTTCTTATTTAGACTTCGACATCTGAAGAGGGTAGAAGGGATTCAGGCGAAGAGAGTCATCAGAGCTGGTTGCCCTGGCCGTCTTGGTTACTTGGTCAGAATTCGCAGACCTCTATCACATTTAGCTTTGAGGTTTTGAAGGACCTCGTGCCAAAACTGTGATTGGGACTGCGGCTGATCAGCCCTTCTTACACGAGAGAAAGCTAACTCCATCAGGTGTGGTAAAGGATGAGGAACAGGGACTGGAGTCGTCCTAGGCCAGGGAGGATGAAGGACTTGATCTTCCATCAAATCTTTGCCCTGAGCTCTCTTATGAGCTCTAGAGACACGACCGAAATGACAAGGCTAGTTCAGGATGGTACTCTTGGGGAAGGTCTTAGAGTACCAAGGCTGGAGGTGCTTGCTTGAAGAATGAGGAGCAGGCAACAACTGTGTTGACTCACGAGGACACCTGAGTCCAGGGCGAGGGGATGTCTGTGGCAAAGACGCATGTACGCCCCATGAAGAAGGGTCACGGATGACCTGGGGGGTTAGCGTGGGCTCTAGCAAGTGGTCTGGCCTTAGGAGGCCATGAACTGCCAGCAAGTGTTTGTAAGAGAACAGGTGGAGGCCTACCCCTTACAAGGTGTGTCAGTGTGTGCTGGGTAGGAGGGCGAGAAGGTCGCCTCTTGTGTACTTGGGTTGGTGCAATGATGGCGTTGCCCCGAGCAGTGGGATGCATATGAACAACGTGTACAGAACCCAGCTGATCTTGGATACTGACTTGAGGAAGCATAAGGGTTGCCTCGAGGTGTGGCTCAAGTGGATGACCTACGAGCCTTATGGTGTGTACAAGAGGTGGAGGCCGCAGGGTCTCCATCTCGATGTGTTGAGCCTCTAGGGAGAGAGACTCGTGGTGGTGCAATAATGTGGGGGGTAGCCTTGTGGCGACCCACAAAAGCAATGGCAACTTGTTTACCTTTCGTAGCAAAGGACTGGGAAGCTTTCCAATGTACCTCGGCAATACGACCTACAAATGACTTGTCAATGGCAAGGTGCGTGCTATGTGCGGCAACAGAAGTGCTGTCAATGCAAGGGGTCTTCGCGGATGTTCCATCAGAGCTAGGAGATGGGGAGTTAGGGACCTTTAAATCCCTCCTCACACTAATCCAAGTTAAGCCTTGGGAGCTAAACATGGGGTCGTTGCTCAAAAGGAGGAATGGGAACGAAGTTCGAGGAACTTGTTCCCTGGGGACACTCATGAATGTAGGGAAAATAAATCCTCAATCCAAATGAATTGGTTACAGAACCCAGAAGCCATAAGTGTAAATACATAAAATAAAAGGAGAAACTTAGCCAAACAAGCACGATCGGTGATCTGGCGACATGCATCTTGAGTTTCAGGAAAACAAGAGACTTGAGATTGCTCTCTCGAGAACCTTACTAAAAAACAAGGGCAGGAGGACCAACCGATGAGAGAGGAATTTAAGGTGGGTTCGGGACTTACTCGGGCTGGCTCGTGCGGGCGCCCTCTTAGACCACGAAGAAAGCCCCCAAGTGTAAAACTGGTTTGGAATCGCCTCCCTTGGCCTGTATTCTCCAAATTCTGCAGTCATACACACATGGCAAATGTTATAAGACAATTGGGTCAAGGGACCCCACCTTACCTTTGGGTAAATGTACACAGGCATGCACATTCCAAAAGAGGAAGAATGAGATGATGAAGATTGGGGTGAGAAGAATTTGATGGAGTGGTAAGACCAACACAGTGATGTGATTAGTAGGTAATCGACCTGTCGTGGTAGTAAAATGGGCTTCGGTAGCTCAGACCGGCTAAACAAAGTTAATACTAGATGACTATACCACTACCGACTAGCTAGACACAATGGCTTGTCTGTCATGGCAGTAAAGCCGGCACAGTAACTATGACCGGCACAACAACATTACAGCTAAATGAGAGGACTACCATTTAAGGCTAGTCTCAATCCTTCTTGATCAAACGAGAGAGTAAAAGAAAGAAAGAAAAAGAACAGAGAGGAAAAAGAGAGAAAGAAGAAGAGAAGAATATAAAAGAGAAGAAGAAACAGAGTAGGAGAGAAAACCATGAAATGAGAAGAGGAGAGAAAATGAAAGGAAAGGAAAAGGAGAGAGAAAACTAAGATGGCGATGGCTTTTGACAGCTGTGAAAGAAGAGAAGAAGATAGAAACACAGGCGGCGATAGGCTTGCACCGGTTGTGATAGAAGAGAAGAAAGAAAGAAAACCCAGGCGGCACTCGGCTTGCGCCGGCTGTGACAGCAGAGAAAAAAGAGACAGAACCTAAGCAACGCTAGGCTTGCATCGACTATGACAATAGTAAAGAAAGAGAGAGAACCCAAGCGGCGCGAGGCTTGTGCCAGCTGGGACATAAGAGAAGAAAGAGAAAGAACCCAGGCGGTGCTAGGCTTGCACCAGCTGAGACAAAAAAGAAGATAGAGAGAAAACGAAGGCAGCGCTAGGCTTGCGTTTGCTAGGACATAAGAGAAGAAAGAAAGAAAGAAACCCAGGCAGTGCTAGGCTTGCGCTGGCTGTGACAGAAGAAATGAGAAAACTTAAGCGGCGTTGAGGCTTCGCCGTCTGAGACAGAAGAAATGAGAAAACTCAAGAGACACTGAGGCTTCACCATCTGAGACAGAAGAAATGAGAGAGTGAAAGCACAGACAACGATGGAATTGTGCCATCTGGGATAAGAGAGAGAGAAGGGAAAGAGAGGTCAGGCAGCGCTAGGCTTGCACCATTGTGACATAAGAGAATAAAGAGAAAGAGAACTCAAGCGGGGCTAGGCTTGTGCCACTCGGGCTAAGGCCTGGCTCATTGTTCATATCTCAAGGGCAGGAAGGCATCACACCAGGCGATAGGTCCGCCACACGTGAATGGAGAAAGAGAAGCAGGTAAATAGAGACATGATAGACTAGAGGAGGAAGAGAGAGATAAAGATGAAAAGAGGAGAGAGAAAGAAAGAGATGAGGAAAAAGGAGAGGGAAAGAGAGATAGAGATAAAAGAGGAGAGAGAGATAAAGATGAGAAAAAAAGAGAGAGATAGAGATGAGAAAAGAAGAGAGAGAAAGAGGTGAGGAGAGAGAAAGAGGTAAGGAGGGAAAAAAGAGGAGAGAGATAGAGATGAGAAAAGAAAAGGGAGAAAGAGAGATAGAGATGAGAAAAGAGGAGAGAGAAAGAGGAGAGGAGAGAGAGGTAGAGATTAAAAAGAGGAGAGATAAAGAGAGATAGAGATGAAAAAAAGATAGAAAAAGAGGGAAGGAGAGAGAAAATTACCTCATCGAGCTGGCCCTTTTCGTCTCTCTCCTCTCTCTCTCTTCAAGACACACGCACAGACTCAAGCAAGAATTCAAGTCTTTATTGAATGTTGAAGAATTGTGTCTCTCCTTTTTTTTACAATTTGGCCTTGCATGTTTATATAGAATTGGGCCCAAACATGGGTGGACGCCCAAAAATTACCTAAAATTGGAGATAATTATAATTTAATTGAATTAAAATAAATTCTAAAAATGGGGGAAAAATGATTGTTTTGCTCCTGCCTAACAATGTGTAGAATTTAGAAAAGTCCCTATTGCTGCCCGAGAACTTTCATGATCTTCCATGACTGATCCGGGGTTGCTCTGATGCCCATTTGATCGAAATATGATTATTTTCTTGTAGAGCTCGGCATGGCGATCAGTTTGAGACCAACTTCGAGTCGTGAATCATGTTTTTAAGACATGATCATGAGACTTGAATTTTGGATGAATCTTGAAAAATTTGAATTGATATTACACTCATTCCTTGACGTTTTTCCATGATTTCTTTGATGTAGTGCACTGAGCATGCCGTCACGATCACGTTGTAACAAACATAACTCAATTTCGTGTCCAGATAAAGATTTCGTCATCTTGAGTTTTTTGTCAGAATCTTGCAATCCAGTGGCCGAAATTTATAGCCGCTTTGACACCTCCATGTGTGATATCCAACCGTTCATCGTGCGTGGGGTTCAGACTAAAGATTTCCTTGGAGCTTATGCATAAAATGCGATTGGTTTGACATCGATCGGGTACGCAAGTGTTGTGATTTGGCCGCTTGAACGAGGGGTGCTGCTGATGATGTTTCTGCAATTTTCTTCACAGCTTAGCAACTTCTCTCTAGGTTTTCTCCCTGATCAAGCATCGTCACGGGGCGTACCACCTATCAAAACGCTCGCCTCAATGAGAAGAACATGATCACAAAATTTGAGTGTGATCCTACTTAGAATGAGTGAGATATAGGCCCTGAAATTCATTTCTTGTGACTGTAAAAATATCCACCTTTAATGGTGTTTTAGTGTAGGGTGGCCCCACGGGAATAGTGTGTGGTCTACGCCTTTTTTATATTCTACCCATAACTTTGTCTTGGAGTGCCTGATTAAGCCAAAACTTAACCCATATGGGTTTTTTACCATGTCGAAGCCAATGGAGGTGGTCCTACAGTTGTTTGACGCACTAAAAATATAATTCTAGTTACAGGGTCCATTTCAAGTTGCTAAAGGTCGATTTTTCCAAAATTGTTTCTTTGTATTCACTGCCTTAAATATGTCTGATTGCGATGAAACTTGGCAGCTAGCCTTTTGAAGTTCTACGAAGATTTTGATCAGTTCTGGGGCCATTTTGAGGCTGCCAAAATTTTCACTGTATGTTGACGCTTTATTAACCTGCTTCCTCTTTATTCCATATCAGGGACCACGGTGCAGAAAAAGGTGTTCAAACAATCGGTGGGGGAGTTTGCCCTGGAGCTATGTCCTCTTCAATATGGGAGTTGGCTTCATGGTAAGGAGAAGAAGCAGGGGGCTTGGAGGCCTCCAAGCGATCCATCTTTTCGAGAATGGACTGCATCATTACTTCGAACCTATTCATCTGCTCTTCTAGGACGTCTTCTGGGTCGTTGATCACCATGACACTAACCAGTTCTTCTAGAATGCCAGAGCGAGGGGAAGTAGTGGACTGCCTAGGTTGGCGAGTCGTATGCAGCAAGTTGGTTTGTAGGGCTCAGCATGCCCCAACTGGACTCTAGCCTTGTACACCGACTGTGTGAGGACCATTTCTTGACAGTCTTGGGATCATGACTTCTTGACATATCGGTCTTTTGTTCTGACGGTGACCATCGAGCAATCTTGGACTTCTCTCTCAAGTTATGGAATCTGAAGAGGGAAGTAGGGATTGTGAGGCAGGAGGTCATCAAAAGTGATAGCCTTTACTGCCTTGAGGGCCTCTTTGGTCATGAGCTACATGCCCCTCTTCTGTTTAATCTTGAGGCTGCAGTAGCTTCAGTTCAGAATTGAGCCTGTGATTTGGACTGTCTCGTCTTTCTTGACCATGCGAGGGCTATGTCTATCAGCTAGAGTAGAGAATGAGGTCTCAAGATAGAGAGCAATCTGGATTACCGCCTTAGACACAGAAGGCTTCTATCTGCCGTCAGGCCTTTGCACCGAATTTCCTTGTGAGGTTTGAGTGCATGGCTAACCTGGGGTGGCTGGCTCAAGATGGTACTCTTAGGGAAAACCTTTGAGCACCAGGTCTCGAGGTGGTTGCCTGGAGAAGAAGAGCGACAAAAGAAGGAACTGGTTCACAGCTCTGCTTGAGTTGGGATGGGGAAGGAACCTATAAAGCTGCTGCATGTGTACATTTGGAGTTAGCCATCCAGGTGACTTAAGGGTTAGCCCGGGCTCGATCTGCTGGTTAGATCTTAGGAAGTCGAGACCTACGAGCTCGTGTCTGTGAGGGATAGAGTGGGAGCTCATCTCTCACATTGTGAAGTTGTGTGTGTTGAGAGGGAGGACGAAGTGGTCGACCCTCGTGTTCTCGAGCTAGCGCAGCAATAGCATTGCCCTGAGCTGTAGGATGCAGATGCATGGTGCGTGCCAAGTTCTACTCAGGAAGGCCTAGCCTTGGATACAACCTCAAGACAGCATGAAAGTTTCCCCGAGGTGTGGCTTGAGTGGTCAGACCACGAACCTTCAGGTGTGTGCGAGAGGTGGAGGCCGCAGGATCTTCGCCTCGGTGTGTCGAGCCTCGGGGCATAGGAGTTCAGGGTGGTTAATGAGTATGGGGAGTGGCCTTGCGACAATTCTCAAGAGCGATGGCAACCTGCTTGCCTTTGACAAAAGCGGATAGGGCAGCCCTTCGGCGTACCTCAACAATATGACCGGCAAGGGACTTGCCAGTAGCAAGGTGCGTGCAGTGTGTGGTGGCATGTGTGTCAACAATGCGAAGGGCCATAGTGGAGGGTCCACCAAGGCTAAGAAGTGGGGAGTTAGGGACCTTCAAGTCCCTTCTCACACCAACCCAAGCAAGAACTTGGGAGCCGGATTGTGAGTCCTATTTCAAGAGGAGTGTAGGGAACGAGGCTTAAGAAGCTCGCTTCCTTAGGACGGTCAAGAGTGCGGGGATGAGAAAATCGCTAACTCAGATGAACGGGTTGAATAACCTAAATGTCATGAAATATAGTGCAGAAAGTAAAAGGTGATGTTAATCAAGCAAGAGCGACCCGACGAAGGGTTAATAAGTCCCCAGTGGAGTTGCGCAGGCTAGTTAAGTGCCTCGATCTCGCCTCCCTGGATCTAGGTGATCGGGTGACATGTGTCTCTGGTTTGGAAGACCCGGGACCCGAGACCACTCTCTCGGGAACCTTATTCACAGAGCAAGGGCAGGTGCCCAACTGGTGAGAGAGGAATTTTGAATGTGAGGTGGGGACCAACCTCATCTGGGTCCGTAACTTACTCAGGCTAACTCGCATGGGTGCCCTCTTAGATCACGACAAAAAGCCCCCCAGCTGCTTCAACTGGTTCGGAATTGTCTTCCTTGACTTGCAATCTCCTTGTTTTCTGCACAACACAATCATGGTTAACTTTCAACACAAGTGGGCCGAAGGACCCACCCTTGTCTTAGGGCAATGCACATTCATGAGAAGTTACGGTGATGAAGAAGAAAGTTTGAATAAACATAGAAAAGAGAAGAGGACTTGATAAGGGGACGAGGCTAGCATGATAGCTGGGCACGATAACTCAGACTGGCACGAAGACAAATACTCGTCGAAACCCTTCGTCGATAGGCACCAAGCGCGCAAAAAAAACCTACAGACGGATATCAGCATTACCTCTTGCGGCTATAGGCATCGTCGTCTACGATAGGCATGCAACAAAGTGAGACCCCTGCAGGCGGCAATATGCATCGCCGTCTTGCGCTTACACAGGACACCAAGGATATGCCTGCGGATGGCGATGAGCAACGCCGTCTGCGAACCTCGCTAAGAGATAGAGATGAATGAAGAGAGGGAGAAAGAAGCTTGCACATGCTGCTGCCATCGCCATGCACGACCTGTGAAACCACAAGAGGGGGGGAAAGAAAGAAAGAGGCATGCAAGGCACTGCCACTGCCGCGCATAGCCTCTGAGAAAAACTCAGATGAAGAAGAAGAAAGCGAAGAGGAGAGAGAAGAAGAGAGGGAAGAATAGAAGAGAGAGAAAAATATTTACCTTAGCCCAGTGGTACCGACCTAAAATTTTCTCTCTCCTTCTTGTCTCTCTCGAAACTTGACCCAATGATAAGAAGAGATGGAAATTTTATTAAGCAAAATTTCAGTTCTTGTACAATGATAGTACGTGATATATATAGAGTTTTACCCAAACATGGGTGGATTGATCAAAATTAAACCTAATTATAGAAAAATTAAGATTTAATTGAATTAAATAAAATAAGAAAATAGGGTGAAAAATAACTAATTTGCCCCGTCCTATCAATTGGGAAAATTTTAGAACAGTCCCTGCTGTTGCCCTAGAACGTGCGTGATCTTTCATGGGTGATCCGGGGTTGCCCTGCTACATGTTTATCCAAAAGATTATTGTTTTCCTATAGGGCTCGACATGACGATCGATTTAATGCCAACTTCGAGCCATAGATCGTGTTTTTAAGCCACAATCATGTGACTTCAAATTTGAATGAATCTTGCAAACTTCGAATCGATAATCTACTCATTCCTTGATGTTTTTCTGTGATTTTTTTGCTAAATCACATGGAGCATGCCGTCACGATAGCGGGGCAAGAAACGCAACTCGATTTCATGTCCGGATGAGGATTTTGCAACTTTGGAGTTTTGACTGAAATCTGGAATTCCAGTGCTAGAATTTACAATCACTTCGTCAGCTTCATGTACAAAATCTGATCGTTCATCATGCACGGGGTTTGGACCAGTGATAACCATGGACCTTACGGACGCGATGCAGGTGGTTTCACATCGATCAATTTTGCGAGCGTCGTGATTTAGCTGCTCAAACAAGGCATGACACTGCTGATTTTCCTGCAACTTTCTTCACGGATCAGCAACTTCTCTCTAGCTTTTCTTTGTGCTCGAGCGTCATCGTAGGGCATGCCACATATCAAAACGCTCGTCTTGACAAGACGAACACGTTCACAAAAACCATAATCCAACCTTGAACGAGTGAGATATGAGTATCACAACTCACTATTCGTGACTGCCCCTTTAATGGTGATTACTTGCAGGGTGGCCACACAGGAATAGTGTGCGGCTCTTCCTATTTTGATCTTTTATCCATAACTTCTTCCTGGAGTGTCTATTTAAGTTGAAATTTGACCCTTGAGGGTTTTCAACCATGCCGAGTCCAATGGCGATCATCCCACAGCCGTTTGATACTCCAAAATTAGGGTTCCAGTTATAGGCGCTAGAGGTTGATTATGCCAAAATTGTTCCTCAGTCAGCACTAACTTAGATATGTCGGAATGTGAAAAAACTTGGAAGGAGATGTCTTGAAGTCCTTATGAAGATCTTAACCTATTCTAGGGTCATTCTGTGACTGTCAAAATTTTCACTGTTTGTCAGGCATTTATTGACCGGCTTCTCTATTTTATTCTAAATCGGGGACCCATGGTGATGAAAAATGTCTTCAAACAGGGCATAGCCGGCATTAGGCTTTCAAAATGCACCTGGCATTAGAATTCGGCAAGCACAGCCGGCGTTAAGTCACCCGATGTTAGTCTTCAGCAAGCACAGTTGGCGTTGGGTTACCCAAAGTTGGTCCTCAACAAGCGCAGTCGGCATTCGGCCTTATCTGATGCAAGTGGCTTTAAGCTACTATGGCTCTAGTCGGTGCCTTCCATGCAGAGTGACAACCTTGTGTCTTAGTAATTTCCAAACGGCAGTGAGTGTTTAAAGTCAATCTGATGGTCGGGCTTTCAAATAGAATTCCTAATGTGAAGAACCTTCCGAAGGGAGGAGAATTTGGCACCAGTGAATTTACTGGTGAGAGTCTGATCCGGAGCGAACCTATTTGGTTGACGGCCTCGACAAACAAACCGGAGTAGCAGCTCAGTGTTACTTTTATTACCGATCCAGTTCGATTTGAAGTCCGGGAGGATAATGACAGAAATGTCAATGTTGAAGAAGGGATGGCTCTTCTTCATTGCATGCACCAGAACGTAGCTTCTAATGCAAACTTTTCCACTCTAGGAAAGAGGATGGTGAAGACTAAGGGGCTGACATGGTCTTCTACTGATCTCAGAGCACTGGGGGAGCACTAGTACTTGAAGGGGTATTCTTCCTGGACCATCCAGGTGCTGGGATCACACAGGAGCATTCTTGAGTGTGCTTCTTTACTAACAGCAGTTCAGTGTTCTGCCAGCTATTATGATTGGTGCTCTAACGCCGTTAAGGTACTGCTAAAGACCTGGTGTTATGTTAGCAACACATGGCTCCTTGAGCATGGGGAGGCAGGGATCTCCTTACTGAGTCTTTACTTCATTGGCGGCCTTCCGCTAATTGGAGCAATGTATGACGAGTTCATGCCTCAGAACTCAGCCATTTTTTGCAGTGCTTGCCTAGGAGAAGAAGAACCACCTGGTAGTCTCCAGAAAATCTTTGAGATTTACCAGTTGCTTTATTCTAAGGCTAGCAGCAGTCAGGTAACGTTCACTGAATGGGTGAAATTCTTTTGTGAGGATTACCCCGAGGAGGGTAGTCGAGGTACTCCAAGAAGGAAGGGGAAGGTAGTTGTAAAGGGAATACCTCTCATCTATCAACATGAGACCAGTGATGTCTCCGTCTTCTTGGCATCTTACCTAGCCTTTTTTTTATGCAAATTTGTGCTCCCTAGCGGGGGGCAGATGACATTCGTCCTGGCACATTCTATGTTGCTTGCGACATGGTGAGGGGACACCAATACGCTCTTGCACAACCTGTCTTATGCAACATCTCTCATGGGCTGGGAGCCATTCGAGAGGGAAAGCCTATAAAGGCAAAGAGGGGAGCATTGGCCTTGTTGGTGGCGAAGCCTTACCTGGGAATTTTAAGACACCATTCCCCATCCATTACGTATACGGGTGGCTAGGAGCTTATTTCCCTGTCATTTATGCCAAGAGTCTATGCACAGGGGAGAAGATATGGACCTTCTTGATGAGGATTGCTGAACAGAAGGCAACCTTTCACAACCCGAGGGAGGCTCGTAACTTGTTTGGGAATGAGTCATCCAACATGCATCTGGTCGCCTTTCAGGTTGGCGACCTTACTGACTGCGCCTTCATTGATGAACTGGGCAAGGAGCTGGATGGTGCTCCCTCAACCATCAAAGAGCTCATGTTTATTTTAAGCATCAGAAGCTGAGTTTTGGCCCATGCAATGCCAGACTCGACGGGTACTTCCCCCCTCGATTTGCTCATCAGCATGGGCTTGACTAAGGTTGTCCGTTTTTTGTATTTTTTGAAAAACGCCATGGTAAAGTAAACACTGGTAGCAAAGAAGAGTTGGGAACCCTCCGTGAATCATGGTTACTAGAGCATATCCGTACTTCATGGTCCACATGTTAAAAAATGACTAAGGACAACAAGTACGTGGTATCACATTTTGGCATAAGGACCCGAACGACTCAGGCCCATGCAAACTGGTGGAGGATTACCAACCGAGGGTACTAGGAGACTGATCACCCCTAGAAGAGGTAGAACTGCAATTCGTGTCGAGATACGAGGCAAAAGAGGA
The DNA here is from genome assembly GCF_054954075.1 of Amborella trichopoda. Classification (NCBI taxonomy): domain Eukaryota; kingdom Viridiplantae; phylum Streptophyta; class Magnoliopsida; order Amborellales; family Amborellaceae; genus Amborella; species Amborella trichopoda. The sequence goes on from NC_142346.1 coordinate 12,014,337, forward strand.
TACTCAAGACCCCTCATCTAGAAGAGATTTTGGCCTTGGACTACCCTTGTAATTGGGAGGCTCTTAGGGTACCTCGCGAGATAGCAGCGGATGAAACCTCACTTCAATTTCTTGCTATGAAGAAAAGGATTGGGAGCCTTTTTGATAAACTCAACTCTATCTTTGAATGGAGGGAGGGGCGAAAGGTCCCGGGTCGTGAAGGGCACCCTATCAAAAACCTGAAACTGATAGGGAGTGGCCCTCATAGTTCTCTTGCTACAAGCTCTTCTCGCAAGAAGATTTCTGAGACAACTGCTCCTCCACCAGGGGTAGGAAAGAAGAGGAAGCGTGCTGCCCCTACTATCACTCGTGCTCCACCTCAAGCTGCCCGATCTACTTGAAAGAGCAGCAGTGTCATCCTGGAATCGGCTTATGGCTCTTCATCTTCTATTTCTTCTGAGTTCTCTGCTGCTCCTTTTGAGTCACCCTCTGCTCTTTTCAAGTTAGGTTTTGCCACTCCTAAGTTATTTTTGTCCTCTTCAAAGACTGAGATAGATAACTCTAACCCTGCTAGGCCCAGTGTCATTGCTTCTGATAGAGAGGGAACACCTGGGCTTCGGGTGGTGTCCGAAGTTCCTAGAATGACTACTAAGTCAGATCGAGCTCCAATGGAGATCGACGGGGCTGGGAACGAAGGTGCTAGAGTTGCTGCTCCAAGGGAGGAACTTGAAATTATCAGGGCCACTGAAACTCAAGAGATTGTTTCCCCGACCGAAGCAGATGCTACGCTTGAGTGAAGGAAGCTGCTTCCCTAGAGGGCGTAGGTCAGGAAGACGAGGGAGTTGAGGCTTTTATCTGGCTGTAAAAGATGAAGGCCAGGTAAAAGAGGTCATAGCTGAAGTGGTGGTCATAGAAGATGAAGACCAAAGGGAGAAAATGAGTTCTAGGCCTGCCGAGGCTAAGGCGGCAGTTCCCGAAGGTGAAGGTTAAAGTGGGGGAATTGACCTTGTTGAGGCTGTTTTAGAGACTGATGGGGCAGAGAGAAGAAGTTGGCCCTGAAGGGACCAAGCGTGCTAACGGTGAGGCTGCAAGGCCAGGTGAGGAGGCTAATACCATAGGGGCCGAGCAGCTTGAGATTGGGGCCCCCTCTGAACCTGAGAATGATGAGGCCTTAGGCTTCAACATTGCTCGATAGGAGCAAGTGACCCACATGGCTGCCATCCCTTCGAGTCATGCCGTGGAGACTGATGTTCCTTCTATCGCAGCGGCCCAAGCAGCATTGCTCATGCCTAGTTTCAGTGGGATGTCCAGCATAATCATGGATATGCTTCATCTGGGCATGCAGAGATTGAAGGTCTGTCTCTTACAGAACTTGACAATGCAATCTAGAAGCTAAGGCAGATCGCCCTTTTAGGGGGTGTGCCCGAGGTCCTCCCATATTTCGTCGGTGCTATAAATGAGCTGGAAGGGTGGAGAATAAAGGCCTTGCAAGAGGAAACGACCACGTAATGGCTAGAGAGTTCGCAATTGCCCCCTTTGAAGTCCTCACTCATACGCCATCGTGAACTGGTAGAAGCTCAATTGAAGGAAAAGGACGTTGCGGTCTCTCAGAGATACGATCTTGCTGAGGAAGCCATCTCCCATCACAACAAGGTGCTGACCCTGAAAGCAGAAATATTAAAGCTGACGCGAGAGCTTGATAAGTTGGAGGAGGAGACTACAGCTTGGGAAGCAAAGGATAAGGTTCTTGCCAATAATATTTTGACGCTCAAGTACTCCTTGGAGGAAGGGATTGCCTTGATGGAGCATGAGGCTGGGATGGTGGCAAAGCTGAAGGGACGCATCCATCAGGCTAGGGCATCAGCCGCAACATATAGGGGGAAGATCAATGAAGTGATTGATCGATTTTGACAGTGTCATCTTATTTTCTTTTCCTTTTCCCTTTTTTTTTTATTCTAACACTTGTAATATCCCCTTGCTTCATGAATAAAATTTTTTTTTTTGCTTCATTGTGATGCGTGACTTTTTCGTTTTTCATTCACTTCTCTACACTCTTATCTCTTTCTCTTGTTCATTGTTTCTAGGTCATGGAGGAATACCTACACCTTGCTTTGTTTTATGACAAGTCGTTGTAGCCTCAATGACCTTGAATGGGGGAGCAGTTGCTTCTTCTCCTCTCAATGGTTGATTGAACATGAGCTCATAATTCATCGTTCTCATAATGTGTTGAGCCTGTTCATTGTAAATGGTCCAATCAGGAGGGGCTTTGGCTTCTGTTCAAGGTGTATTCACTCCAAGCCTATCGTAGCTCTTGGTCTCAGGCACGAATTCTTTTAGTACGCATAACCCCCAATTGATTTTGGAGACTGCGAACCTTGCTTCTTAACTCTGCTAGGATTTCTTACTCTTGAGGGCAAGAGGGTTGTCTCTTCCTTAACTGCTCTTTCCAATAGAACCAGGGTAACACAAAACCTTTCGGGGTGGCTGATGCGTTAGTTATGCTTCTAAGAGTGCAATAGGGACATGCAAGACTTTTTGATAGTTCGATGTGTAGGTGACCCTTGGAATCAGGAAATCTAACCCCATGACTTCCTCAATCTCAAGGGTGACTTTTGGTTCTTCTTCTTACATAAGTAGTTCAGAATTGGAAGCAGAGGGGGCAGTATACTGGGATGGTTGATGGCATACGAGAATGAATAGGAGTTAGAGGGAAAGTTTTGCCTTATCTTTCTTCCTTTTTAAACATGCTTATGAGAGTTCTCCCAATGTCTTCAACATCTTCATGAGGAGAAGGTTCCACCTTTGCAAACTTGTGATCACCTTCTCTTGACTTTGGGGTGACAATCTATGAAGTAATACTTGGCATCAGCAAAGTAAGTTTTGGCGACATGAAACGGTCTTATATTAGCATAGACTATATACTGTCTCCCATCTCGACTATATTTGAAGCACTGATACAATATGGATGGAACCACCTCGTGATTATGGAGCCACGGGTGGCCGAGAAGGATGTTATAAGATGTGTCGGTGTCAATCACATGAAATTGGGCGTAATGGTTTAATTCACCGATCCTAAGACAAAGGCAGACTATGCTAGCCAGCTTCTCTCCTAATTGGTTGAACCCCTGGACTGTGATGTGAGTCGGAGTGAGATCCTCAGACCCTAATCCCAAACAAGTGAGAATTCTCCTTGGGATAGGTTGACTGCTGACCCTCCATCCAACATAATTCGATTGATGGGGCATGCATGTAACTCACCAGTCACAAAGAGAGGGCAATTGTGAAATTTTTCTCCCAATTGCAAATCATCTTCGAAGAAGGTGATCGCCATGCATCCACTTAAGATCACTGGATCCACCTCAATAGGTTCCACCTCTGTCTCGTTTACCTCTGGATTGGAAAGAGCCTGAACAAGAGCCATACGGTACTCCCTTAAGAGCATGAGGGTGTCATAGATGCTAATACGGGCTGAAAGCTTCCTTAGGTGCCCTATCACATCATATTTCACCTTTTCATTGTCAGCCTTTTTTGTTTCTGGTCCTGCCACGGGTTTTGGTGGTATAATGAGTTCAGGAGCAGGTTCAGGTGGAAGAGGTTTATTTTGGGCTTCTGGCTGGCTTGATTGCACAGCCGGCTTGGTTGGGGTGGTCTGAGTGGAAATTTGCGGTTGAGGCTTAAGAGGTGGTTGGATATATGGGACCAGCGGCATCCTAGGGAATTAGAGGATGGGTGGATTGTCCAAGGTATTTTGGCGAGGGAGAAGTGGCTGACTAGAAAACTTCAAAATGCCTAGATTCTGAGATAGAGGTTGTAGTGTTTTCCCCAATCTCTGGCTCATTTGCCCCGTGCTGGGTGATGCTTCTAAGATTTTCACCATGTGGCAAGCTTCTTGAGAATAGAAGCTCTGCCCCCTTGATTCTCTTAGTCTCTGCTCAAAGCCAGGCTCCTGAGGCCACTGGGGTTTCCTTGACTTTGACTTCTTGTGCTTCTCAATAGAAGAGGATGGCTCTAACTTAGCTGGAGCTGCCAAGGCATCAGCAACTGTTAAGAATCCAGTCGTCTGGGCTAATGTCTTTTTCAGGCACCTCCGGTGCGTCTTTCTTATATTGGTTCCTTTGAGCTCTCTATCAAGAGCCTCGAAGTCTGGACATTTCAATGTTGTACCTGCAGGAGACATGGAAGAGGAAGGATATGAAGAGGAAGGAGGAGAAGGGTCAGTAAGTGAGGGACTTTTAATGTCGTTACCCTCATTGGACCGATCTGAGCAGCTTTTTGCGTCATCACCAGAATTAGATGTGTGCATGGGGCTCTTTTAGGTCTTTCCCTTGCTTAGACCTGTTTATGGCGCAGAATCGAGTGATTTAATGATGTAGATCACCCTGCTCTGACACTTCAAACTGATAAAAATGAAAAGGAACATATATGGTAGAAAAAGTGGGACAAATCAAATTCAAATCTGAGGCAAGATCTGCCCAGAAACGAGTAGATCTACTCTCAGATCTGTGGCAGAACCAGCATGATCCAAGACACGAAAATACTATTTTAAAGCAAATAATCAGATCAAATGAAAGAAGAATAAAAAAAAGAAAGGAATGATACCGAGCCGGGAAGGATGGCCCGAGACTCCCGAGCCTTCTGGGGCTCGCCCGTATCAGAAACGGTCCTCTTTTGTCTCTCTGAGTCGGATGTTCATCAGCAAGTATCTGATTGAAGAAGGGTGGTTGTGCACTAGGTCTAAGTGTTCCCAGACTTAGGTTTTCTCTCAGGAGGCTTGGGTTCTTGAAGCAGTTTCTAGGGTTTTCTCTTCTCTTGTATAACTCTCTCTAGTTTTTACTCTCTGATCTCAATCTGTTCTCTCCTCTCGGGTTTCGGTCTCTCAGATTTTTATCTCTATCTTCTCTCTCCTAGGGTTTCATCTCTCTCTCTCTCCTATGACCACGAAAAGAGGGTTTATAGGGGTCCAAATCCGTTGGGGAGGATATACTCACATAACCAACACATACTTATCCAAAAAATGGGTTTACTAGGTTAAGTGTGATTCTAAAGGTTCAGGAAACCATGAAATTTGCCAGATTTAAAATGGGGTATCTACAGTTGCCCCTCTTTGGCACTCCTTGTCCTTCAAGGGGCAAGTGAGCATCAAAGATTTATTTCTGAGGTCACATGGTCAGAGGGCACACCAACTATCCCTCCAAGTCATTGCGCTCATCGAGCTCACCCACCTAGGGAATTTTTCCTTCTAGGGTTTTCGGCGTGAGATGTCGATGAGTTACACAAGCTTGAAACTCGAGTTGGATTTTCTTGTCATGCCACTTAACTTCAGGGGTTTTGCAGTTCAAAAATTTTTAACCCTGGCATCTGCTTTAATCTCCTTAGGGTTTCCTAAGGTTGTCTATAGGAAAGGCTTTCTATACGAAGAGACTTGTCTAGCTGAATCTGAAGTGAGAGACGAGGCGGCAACGCGACAATCGCGACAAACACGGTACTCATCATGTACTGGTGTCTAAGCTCCTTCATTTTAAAAGAAGTTTTAGAAATTTTGAAGATTGGGGGAGATTTGAAATAGAACCTAGAACAAAGACAGGTTACAATTTTAAGAAAGAAATTAAAGTTTTTGAAAGCACAAGACATATAGTAAAAATTTTGAAAAGGGGAAGATATTTCGAAAAACAAGGTTGGTTAGCAGTTTAAACTCCTGCAACCATAGAGCCCTCTAAGCAATTTAACGTCATGCAGCGATGGATGTTGTAGTCAGCAGTTGACTGCTACTGCTACTTCTATTACTATTACTATTACTATTACTATTACTATTACTATTACTACTACTAGTAGTAGTAGTACTACTACTACTATTACTATTACTATTACTATTACTATTACTATTACTATTACTATTACTATTACTATTACTATTACTATTACTATTACTATTACTATTACTATTACTATTACTATTACTATTACTATTACTACTATTATTACTATTATTACTATTATTTTTTTTTATTTTTTTTCTTGCTGCCTTGTTTGGGGGGTGGTTTTCTTTTAATGTAGGTCTTACAGTTTAACCGCTTGTGACCCCTTTGGTGGACCCTATGTGAGTGTATCGGGTCCTTGCTTGAATCTTCGGGACGAGGAATCATCAAGTATTTCTTAATCTTCCAACATGGGCCCCAAACTGTTTATAGCGCAGAATCGAGCGATCTAACGATATAGATCTCTCAGATCTAACACTTCCAACTAACAAAACATAAATGAAAAAGCAATGGTAGAGAAAGTGGGAACAATCAAATTCAGATCTGAGATCGGATCTGCCCATAAATGAGCATATCTGCTCTCAAATCTGTGGCGGAGCCAGCGTGATCCAAAGCATTTCAAAACAAAATTTTCAATCAGAATGAATCAAAGCCAGATCAAAATAAAATAAATACAATAAAAGAAAATAGGAAATGAAGGAGAAGAAAATACCGTACCAGGCTGGATGGCCCGAGCATCCCGAGCCTTCGAGGGCTTGCCCGTATCAGAACCGGTTCCTTTTGCCCTTGTGGTCCAGATGTTGATCAGCAAGTCTCTAGTAGTAATAGAGTGGTTGTGCCCTAGAAATGGTTTAGATCTAGGGTTGTTGTGCCCTAGGTCTAGGTTTACTCAGGCTTAAGATGGGGGTTAGTGTTTTCTCAGGGAAGGTCTCTCTACTCTCCTAGGGTTTCTCTTTCAGTCTAAAGTTTCTAAAGTCTCGTCCCTCTGCAACCCTTTCGTTTTTCATCCTTTTATGGTCACCCAAAGTGAGTTAATCTGAATGAGGGATTTGTTGGGGCAGAGTTATCCTATAACCAACAAATCCCTTAGTCAAACCAATCTTTAATTTTTTTGAATTTGGATTTGGGTAACGCGGATAGCACCACGCAGCCAAACCACCCAAAATATGACCATAAAAACATGAAAAATGATAAAAAGGTGTTTACAAAAAAATGGGTTTGGGTGGCACGAGTCATGTCACCCACGGCTAGGCAGCACGAGTCGTGTCGCCCACGGCTGGGCGGCACGACTCGTGTCGCCAACGGTTGGGCGGCACAAGTCATGTCGCCTAGGCGGCACGCCCCGTGTTGCACAAACAAAAAATGCTCCAAATTAAAAAAAAAAAATTTCAAGTGTGTTTCCTAGCCTCTTGTGAAGCTACCAGAAAACATTTGGGTCGAAAAAAACTTTTACTATTTTTAATGATCTTTTGGTAAAATAGGGCATTTGCAGGATGACTTGGGCGACACGCCTTGTGTTGCCTAGGTGGCACGCCCCGTGTCGCCCAAACCAAAACTTGTCCAAATTGATTTTTTTTCAATTTGGGTGTCTTCTTCAGCCTCTTGTGAAGCTCTCAAAAAAAATTTGGGTCAAAACAGATTTTTTTACTATTTTTAATGATTTTTTCGTAAAACAACACGTTTATTAGATTTCGGGTCAATACAAGCATTTGCTGGGTTCTGGGCTGGCAGAATCGTTCCAGCTCACAGGGTAAGTTGTGTGACCTATGGATTTGGGTTTACTAGGCCAATTTTATCCTAAGGGCCTAAGAAAACTATATAACTTACCAGATTTAAAGTGGGTGTCTACAGTTGCCCCTCTTTGGCACTCCCTGTCCTTCGAGGGACAGGAGAGTGGCAAAGAAGTCAACACGTTGTCGTTCCCTGTCCTTCGAGAGCGGGCAAACACGCACTCCCTGTCCTTCGAGTGACAAGTGAGTAGCAACAATAGACTCTCTGACCATCCATGTCCTTTGAGGGGTAGGAGAATGTTAAAGATGAATGTCATCCCGACGTCACGTGGGAAGATGGCACACCAACTATCCCTCCAAGTCATTGCACTCCCATGCTCACCCACCTAGGGCATTTTCATCCTAGGGTTTTTGGCGTGAGGTGTTGACGAGTTATGCAAGCGTGAAACTCGAGGTGGATTTTACAGCCATGCCATTTGACCTCAGAATTTATTCAGTTTGAAAATTTTAACCCTGGCAATTTCTGTGATTTCCTTAGTGGTTTCCTAGGGCTGTCTATTGGGAAAGACTTTCTATAGGATGAGACTTGTCTGTTCAATTCTGAATAAAGAGGTGAGGCAGCAACGCGGTAATCGCAGCAACATGGTGTTCATCATATATGGGTGTCCAAGCTCCTTTGTTTTTTGGAAGTCTTTTTAGAAATTTTTGAATGTAGGAAGGGATTTGAAGCAGAACCCGGAGCAGGGACAGGCTACGATTTTAACAAAGAAATTAAGGTTTTTGAAAACACAAGACATATATTAAAAATTTTGAAACGAGAAAGATATTTCGAAAAGTAATGTTGGTTAGCAATTTCAACTCCTACAACTATAGAGCCATCTAAGCAGTTTAGCATCATGCAGCGATGGACACTACACCCAACCTTTTACGTCTACGGAGATAGATAGTACCAGTCTTGGCTCTTTTACGTCACACGCGTTTGACGTTGAATTGGATTACCTGACCTTTTACGTCATATGGGGCTAGACATTACCGATCTCGGCTCTTTTAAGTCGCATGAGTTTGACGTTGAACTGGATGACCCAACCTTTTACGTCATACGGAGCTAGATGTATTAGCTCGACTTTTTAACATTGCACGAGTCTGACGTGTTAGCTTGTTTTTTTAACGTAGCACGATTTTGACGTGTTAGCTCGGGTTTTTAAGGTCGCACGAGTTTGACGATCTGAATCCTGGTTGGCAGTTTAGACTCATGTCACCGAGGAGCAAAAGATTTTGAAGCCGGTTGGAAGTTGAGGCTCATGCCACTGAGGAGCATATGGAATTTTGGAATCGGTTGGCAGTTTAAGCTCATGCCACCAAGGAGCATAAGATTTTGAAATCAGTTGGCAGTTGAGGCTCACACCACCAAAGAGCATATGGAATTTTTCGATTTTTTTTTTATTTGAAAAGATTGGTTTAATTGAAAAATAAGGTTTTTGGCAAACATATTTAGGTGATGAGAGCGGCATCGCCCTCACAGGCTGAGCGACACCAAGAGCGTTGCTAATTTCAAAAAAAAAAACAATTACATTTTTTTTATTTTTTTTATTTTTATTATGTTTTGGCTGCGCAACACTAGGTGTGTTGCCCATAAAAAAAATTTCTATTATTATTTTTTTATTTTTTTTATTATTAAGTGTTGCTACCCCTGTTGTGAGGTCTTTCTCAACTTTGCCCCTGTTGTGGGGAGTTTGAAAAAAAAAAAATTATTGCCCTTGTTGGGGGGTCTTTGCTAAGCTTCCCCTTGTAAGTGTGCAACTTTATTCATCAAAGCATAGTAGAACACTTTCTTTGCACATACTTTTCAAACTAAATATTTACAAACTTAGTCCCCTTAGTTGTAGGAATTTTGTCTTAAATTTTTGACTATTGGGTCGTTGTATGCACACACAAGGATGAGCTTGCCCCATTTTTCCTCAGGGGATCCAGTCGAGAGAAGAAACCTCCCAGACTAGCCCATTTCATCATTGGTGAGGTTTACCCATCTCCTATATGTGGTAGATGGTAGTTACACTCATACAACCATGGAGTGCCTGACTAGTTTCAAGCATTCATAACAGGCATAGGAAGTTGGCTTGGAGAGCGAGGCGGTTACGGGTAGTATTTTCTGAGATACATTGTAGTAATAGGGTCGTTGAGTTCGTACCCTTCCCGATTTTTTATCTTATTAGAATTTCTTGCATACACCAGGGTAACCACGAATTAGGTTTGAACTTACCTAAAGAGTGTGAATTGCAAGGGTGTGGATTTGCAAGTGTGTGGAAGATTTTCTTGAGTACCATGTCCCCTTCTTTGAACTGTCGAGGAACAACTTTCATTTGGTACGCCCTCTCGATTCTACGCTGGTAAGCAACGATATTTTGTGCTGCTCGTAGTCTTTTTTCATCCAAAGCAACAAGGGCAGTGATTCGTGCTTCGATCTTTTGTTCTTCATCTACATTTTTGTGAAGAAGGACTCAGAGAGATGGTATCTCAACCTCGATAGGTAGCACTACTTCCGTACCATACACCAATGAGTATGGGGTCATGCCAGTAGGAGTCTTCTAAGCCCATAGGGCGTCATTTAGTTTTTCATGCCAATCTTTCCTGCTTTTTATTATTTTGTCTATGATTCTGAGAAGTCCTTTATTTGTGGCTTCTACTTGTCCATTTCCTTTAGGGTAGTAAGGTGTGAAGAATTTTGTGTTATCCCAAACCTTTTGCACACCTTGGCGACCTTTTCATTTTTGAGATTGGATCCATTGTCGGTGATGATTGACTCAAGAACATCGAATCGAAATACGATATTGTTCTTTATGAAACGAGCAACATGTTGGCCTTCCATTTTAACAAATGATGCGGTGAAGTATTATGTAGCCGTTAATATAAAACGACGGCCGTTTGAGGCTTTTGGTGATATCATTTTGATGATATCGAGACCCCACATAACGAAGGGCCATACGGGCGGTGTTGATTTGAGTGATACGAATGGTGCATGGATGAGGTCTCCATAGAGTTGACATTTGGGACACCTCTTAACGAACTTCCAGCAGTCTTCAGCCATCGTGGTTCAGTAATAGCCTTGGCGCCTGATTTTTTGAGCTAAGGCAGCTACCCCAGAATGACCTCCTTCATTGTACAACTCTGTCAGTACTTGGTCAATTTCTGGTTGATCGAGGCACCATAAAATGATGCCATCAAAGGACTTTTTGAATAGGAGATCGCCTCTCACTAAGAATCCCATAGAAAAGCTTCGAAGGGCTTCTTTATCCTTTTTGGTGGCTCCTTTGGGGTATAACCCATCTTTTAGCAGGGACAAAACATCGTGGAACCATGGTTTTGCTGTAACTAGCACATCTGAAGCCATGAGAGATACTTCCCCATTGTTCTTCTTTTCTTGCTCTATTTCTTTTTCGATTCTTGGTGGCTCACGTTTGGTCTAATGTAGAATGGTAATGTGGTGATTTCTAGAGGTATATCAACCATCGAAGCAAGGGTTGCAAGGGTGTCGATGAACCGATTATTTTCCCTAGTCACGTGTTGGAAGGTGATACGGAATCATCTTTTCCATATAGGGTTTGAGCTTTTCTTCTTTCACCTTCCAAATCATTTGAACTTGGTTTATGAAGAGTAAGGAGTCACCAATCACTAGTATTTACTGGATTTTCATTCCCATGGCATTCTCAAGCCTGGTTATCAAGGCTTCGTATTTAGCAATGTTATTGGTACATGGGAAATTCAATCTAATGGCAGCTGGAATTAAAATATTTTCGGGTGAGCATAGTATGACTCTTATACCTTACCCGTATTCGTTCTTTGCACCGTCAAAGTATAGCTCCCAAATCGAGTCCTCAATTGTGAAGAGGTTCTCATCAGGGAGATTTGTGTTAACGGGAATATTGTCTGACAGTGCGTGTTCAGCTAAGTGGTCAGCAATGGCTTGTCCTTTGACCCATTTTTTGGTGACATACTAGATCTCGAACTTGCTCAATAGCATTCTCCACTTCCCCAAATGTCCGTTGAGGACTGGCCTCTCCAATAGGTACTTGAGTGGGTCAATTTTTTATATGAGCTTGACAGAATGAGGTAAAACACAATGTCTTAGTTTCTGCATGGCCCACACAAGTGTTAAGTAGTGTTTCTCCACATCCGTGTATCTTGTCTCATAATCGACCATAGTTTTGCTGATATAGTATATCATTTGATCTTTTCCATAGCCGTTATATTGTCCTAACATTGCCCCAATGGTCTGGTCTTTCACTGACATATATAGGAACAGGGGTTTATCTGGACTAAGAGGACTAAGGATGGGAGGTTTGGTGAGGTACTCATTGATTTGATCGAATGCTTCTCGGCATTCATTGTCCCATATGAATGGGGTGTCCTTCTTAAGGAGTCTATTGAATATTGCGCACTTATCCGCCAGTTGTGAAATGAAGTGCCTTATGGCTTGTATGCAACCTTGAAGCCCACATATTTCTCTGATGTTCTGGGGAGGAGGCATTTCAGTGATGGCTCATATTTTGGATGGGTCCACTTCAATACCTCTTTGGCGTATTATAAAGCCTAATAATTTGCCGGATTCAACTCCAAAGGCATATTTTTGTGGATTGAGTTTGAGTTGATGTTTCTGGAGTCTTTCGAAAATGGTTCTCAGGTTGGTGAGATGATCAGACTTTGACCAAAATTTCTTCAACATAGTCTTCCATAATGGTATGCATTAGATCATGGAAGATACTAGTCATTGCCCGTTGATAAGTTGCTCCTATGTTTTTTAGACCGAAGGGCATGACTTTGTAACAGTAGGTTCCCCGTTGCATTATGAATGACGTTTTGGTTTGGTCTTCTTCTGCTATGAGGATTTGGTTATAGCCCAAGAAGCCGTCCATGAATGACAACATCTCGTGCCCCATAGTGTTGTCGACCAAGGCATCTATATTTGGTAACAGGAAGTCGTCCTTTGAACATGCCTTGTTGAGGTCTTGGTAGATTACACACACTCCGATCTTCCCATCTTTCCACTATGTTGGCCAACCATTCTGAGTAATCGACAGGGGTAATAAACTTCACCTTGAGCAGCTTGTCAATCTCTTCCTTAATTTTGAGCTTAAGGTGGGTCTTTTGATGTCGAAGTTTCTGCCTTACAGGCTTTGCCCCTTTGTTGAATATTAGGTGATGTTGCACTAATGTGGGATCTAATTCTGACATATTATCGTATGACCAGGCGAAGACATTGTGATATTCCTTGAGAAAGGAATAACATTTTCTTGCTCCTCAGAAGATAAGGAGGGTTCAATCTTGGTTAACCTTGGGTCCTTCTCAGTTCTTAGGTTTACGTCAATCGTCTCTTCGATGATAGCGGTTGGTCACCATCGAACCTCTTCTTGAACTGCTCAACATGGGAAGTGAGCTCCTCATGTTGAGGAATTTCTTCAGACTCTTGATTCTCTTGGTCTTCATCTTGATCGTCTAATTCATCGTCTCAGGTATTATTCACCGTTATTGGGCTATCTTAAGTGAGTGTCGTTTTTTAAAATTCTTTTTCATTATTATCAACTTAATCATGTTTTGAATTTTCACCGGTTTTTAAAATGTCGCAAGAGGTGTCCCTTATGGGACTCGAGAGAGAAATGTTCGGGACTGGACGCGCAAGGTGGTTAGATGGCCACTGCGCCTATCTATTTTTTTTGCACCGGGATATGAAGGTGCTGCTGGTATGCATCCAACGATTCACGAGATAAAGGAATGATGGACAAATTCCGTCCCTAGGTTAGTGTTGGTGGATGAGCACCCTTGGCTGTGTTAGAGCCAACTGTGCACAACTCATCCAAATCCAGGTCAGCAAATAGGTCTTCAATTCCTAGTCCTTGTGTGTGCTGAGATGTGGAAGAGGGACTATCCCCTATTGGGGATTCGAGGATCACTTTCATCCATTTTGAAGGACGGGCATCGAGAGGATCGAGGCTTTGAATGCCGCCTGATATAAAGCATGGAGGGCTTGAAGGCTTTATCCGGCTTTGAAATAGGGTGAGAGTACACCCGAGCCCTCTTCAATCCCCTTTTTCAATTTTGGCTTCAAGTGATGCAAAAATCGCTTCCTTTACGCCTTGCTCTTAACTTCCCAAACCATAATCAGGTTGGAAGCCTTTGGAGAAGAGCATGTGTCAGGCTTCAAGGGACCTAAAGCCGTATCGATGTTAGCAATGGATGATCTCCTCCATCGATGCAGAAGTTTGCAAAATTTGTGGAACGAAGTCGCCGGCCTCTTGGCGTAAGGTGGCACAATCGGCTTGCTCGAAAGAAGCGAGTGGGATTTCTCCAAGCTCGACCCCTATGGCTAGCTTCCCGTTATGTATGCTAGAATTGGAATAGGAAGGGAGTTCAGCACATACCTTCGCAACACCATTTTTCATCGGAAACTTGAGGCATTGATGGAGTGTTGAGGCGACCACGAGGTTCTCATGTAGTCATGGTCTGTCTAGCAGCATGTTGAATGAAGGTTTTAGGTCTAAGACATGAAACTTTATCACCTTGATAGTAGGACCGATCTTGAGTGTGAGAGGCAATATGCCTTCAACTTGCCTCTTGGTCCTGTCGTATGCGGCGCTAGTTAGTTGGCGCGGCTCGAAGTCATCTTGGCTTTTGCCCATCTGCTTCACCGTTTTCATAGGGCATATATTCAGGGATGCCCCATTATCAACCAACACTCTCCTTATCTCATATCCTTTCATGAAAATAGTGATATGAAGAGGCTGGACGTGAAAGCGATTGACATTAGCCGGGATGTCATCGTCCATGAATATGATTAGTGTTGGTGTCATTAGTTGGTTGATCATACAGCACAACTCATCTGGTTGTGTGTTACTCGGGATGTGGGTCTTAGCAAGAACCTTTTCAATTTGCGCTCTATGTGCTGACGAATTCACAAGCAATTCCAAGATGGAGATTGAAGCATGGATCCTCTCAAGATGAGTCAGTAGATCATAGGTGGTTGCGGATCCTTCAGTTCTTTTATTAGGTTCATGATCCACAACCCCTGCTGGTGGTTTGGCTGTTGAAGTGGCTCCCATTCTTTCCTCAAGAGTGTCCACTATCAATTGGATGGGTTTGAACACTCGACCTCTTCGGATTAAGGAATAAACTTCGCCAGCCTGGAGCTCGATAGGGTCAGCCCTAGTGAGAGTAATGGGAGACCACAGGGTGTTGGCCCCTTGTTTAGAAGATGATCCCTTTTCATCAGCTTTGACCATGTCAATCTCGAGGGCATCATCTTTGTCGTACTGGTCTCACTTAGGAGGATCATCAGAGTTCGGGGACGAAGAGTTTCCTCTAAGAAGACTCAAAAGATCTTCTTCAACTTCTTGGAGATGATGATCACAAGTAAATATAAATTGACTGGGATCATCTTCTTCGTCTCCATTTTCAATCATGTGAATGATAACATCCTCCTTTGAGTTAGACGGAGCTCTTGTTTCTTTGGTCGTTGTGGCCGTATTTTTTGAGAGAGGGTTTGTGAAGATACCCATCTTTTGATTAGGTTCTTCAACAGGTTGACTTCTAAGTTCGACAGTGATGTTGCCCCTATTAATCAACCCTTGAATCACCCGCTTTAAGTAGAAACAGTTTTGGGTATCATAGGCATGCTTTCTATGCCACTTGCACCATCTGTTCTTATCCTTAACCTCTAATGGTGGTTCAAATGGTGGCAGGAGTTTTTCTTCAAGAGTAACTCTAGCACTTCTTCTAAAGGGTCTTTGAGAGGAGTGAAGTTATCCTCTCTTCTTCCATTGTTAATTTGAGTGTTAGCTCTAGGCTGACCCCTTCGATTTTGATTCCTATTATTGTGCTGGGTGGCTGAACCCTAAGTCGGTCCATTAACGACAATTTTGTTAACCTGAACGAAAGCTTTCCCCTTGCCATTTCTCTTATTTTTATTCTGGGGAGTCGTGATGGATTTTTTATCTGGCCTAGTACTGAGGGGTGTTCCTCGATCCCTTTCATGTCGTGCCACCCTCTATCGTGGAGTCGAACGAGTGGGGGATAGGTCCCGAGATGAAGAAAATCATGTATTCAAGAGCTGCATTTTCTAGAACCATGGAGATTTTAGCTGGGTCCGTGAGTGGACATTCGATGACTCGCATCACCGCCTCGTGGAACCGACTGCTACAATCCTTGAAGGATTCTCCTGGGTTTTGTTTGGTTGCACTGAGCTCACCCAATAAAAGAGATCTTGGGGTCGACCCATGGTAATGAGAGATGAACTGGTTGAACATTTCATCTGGAGTTATATGTGGTTGAGCGGTAATTATTCTTCGATGCCAGTTTAAAGTCTCATCGGTCAAAGTTTGTGAAAACAGGGCCTTCAACTGGTTAGGCCTATCTCACAAGGCTCCGATGGAGAGGAGGCACGCATTGACATTAACATCTGATCATTCTTCCCATTGAATTTGTTTTTAACTCTGGGATGATAAACCCAGGGGGAAGATCTTCCATGCCTCCAAGTGTGTCATGAGCATAGGCCTTTGGACGTAGGATTTCATGCATACCCATCCTTACAAGCATATCTTGTATCCCATTTAAGCTGCCTTCTTGTTGGGTATTCGGCATGAGAGTAGACCCACCGGTCGGTGGGTTAGCATAGACTGATGAGTCGAGACTTGGGGTAGATCTTGGGCCTGTGATGGATGAGCCACAGTTACTAGGGATGTTTGACACATTTGTCCTTGAGGGGCGTACTGACCCATAGGCATCACCACCGGTTGCAGAAACTGCACGATTGGTTGGACCGGCTAACATAAGGGATCGATTGAACAATCGGCTGACTCAGTTGTGCTATGGGTTGACTTATGCTATTAGGTTGGTTTTGGACCGACCCATGAACTGGGGGGCATGAACTGTGTAACCTAATTCAACTAGACTATTGAGGGCAGCCTGAATGCATATCTCGCCTAAGGGTTGGTCTAGATTGATGCCTCTGCTGTGTACAATGTTCAAGACATCATGGGCTGTACTTTGGTGGCTCGAGGTTGGATTGGATCTCCTAAACCTAGGTGGGACTTGATTCTGAGATCGCTGCATCTCGGGGTGATTATCTTGGTTCGAGTTGTGGAAATTGGCGTTGGATGCCGCATGAACTTCTTCCCTCGCACAGCTCCTGCTTTGGATGCCTAAGGTCAGACGCTCCTACTGTGGCTACATAAGGTTCCTTGTAGGACAATGCCCGGTCGGACCCCTTGACTGTTCAATGTTTTTCAGGCAGAGCCAACTTTTCGGACCATACAAAGCTCAAGGTTAGGAGTGGATCCCTGGGACTCTGCTTCTAATTGAAGACCTAAACGATGGATAATGGATTGACTAGAGTTCTGGTCGTAATCCAAAGGGATTGCAACATACTGGTCCCTAAGTTTGCGAAGGTTTGGTTTAGAGTCAGTTGTGGAGCGGTCATCATAATCGCCTTGGTAACCAACATGACTTTCTTTGGTCGGGTTCTAAAGTCTAGGCTTAGGTAAGATCTAAACTCGATGACCTATGGCAGACTCAGCCTGACTCTAGGGGTGAAACCCTAACTAAGACCAAGGCTAAGACTAGCTCAGAATCTAGACTTGCTAGACTCAATGGGTTCTAGTTCAGACCCTAAACTAGGGTAAGCCTAATCTAGCTCTAGAGGTCTAAGCTTAGACCTCTGCTAGAACCTAAACTAAGATCTAGACTAGATGGGTGCGAGCCTTGGCTCAAACCAATAGTGGGTCTAGGTTCGGTCCTGCGTGTGAGCCTGGTTCGGACCTGGATTGAGCTGGGTGCAAGCCTTAGCTTGGACCTAGAGGGTTGTGAATCTCAGAACAGGTGTAGACCCAGACTGGATCAAAGTTGGTATAAGTGCGATCTCTGGCTCGGACCCAAAAGGGGGCCTAGGTTCGAATCTGGGTGTGGACCTAGTTCAGACTTGGGCTAGGCTGGTTATAAGCCTGAACTTAGACCCAGAGAGTTTTAATGATCAGACCATGTATGGATTTGGATTGGATCAAAGAGAGCTAGGAACGAGCTTTTGGCTCTGACTAAGATGGGACCTAGGTTTGGACTTGGGTGTGAACCTGGTTCGGACCTGGGCTAGGCTGGGTAAAAGCCTGAACTTGGACCCAGAGTTCAGCTTGAACCAAAGGTGGGTCCGAGTTGAGGTCTAAGATTAACCAATTAGAAATAAGCAAGCAAGCACACGAAACGGTTTGACCTAGTAAAGTATTATAGGTAGGCTTGAGTTGAGAGTGGGTTCCTAACTACTGAAATGCGGCTAGGCTGATATAGGTCCCTGCATAGGTCGTGGCCTCCTGTTATAGGATTTTTCCAAGTCCTACTATACGCAGAGTTGCTTTGAGGCAAAGGATTACGGAGGGGCACTCACATTTAAAATTACACGAATCCCAACCACCTCGACTCTCAAAGCTAGGCTCCCCTCACGCTGTTAATGCAAATTTTGGGGGTTTTCGAAAAATTTGTTTTCTGGTTTTCTGGGATTCCTAGTCGGTGTGTGCTAGAGTGTGTAAAGAAGCATGAAAATGAAAAAAAAAGTCAAGCACACAATGCACGCAAAACAAGCAAGGCAATAAGTAAGCGCTTGGCACTAATCGTGCCTAGTGATGCTGCTTCAAGGCGAAACTCGCTCGAAGCACAGTATAGCTTGAGGGGTAAGCAACCCCTAAGAAGGTAAAGTCAAAAAAAATGAGACCAGGCACAGTCCGTGCTAAGTCGAGCGCGGCCCAGGTCGAGGGTGACTCAAACGGGGCACAGTTCAAGAGGGTACAAGCGGCCCTCGATGTATATTTATCTTCTTCTTTTTTTTTATTTTTTTATATTTTTTAAACTATGATGAAATATAGTTTAGACTAAGCATGGTGAAAGCAGTGGAAAATAGTTTTATCCAAAAATAATAAACTAAAATAAAAAAAGAAAAAGTCAGGAGCAAGACAGACTTATCTAAAGAATAATATTTTTTTATATTTTTAAAAAATTATTTTAAGCCAAAAATTAGTGAAAAATCACAAAAAGAGCTCTAGAACAGGCCTATGGGGTTTCAGAAATTATTTGGGACCTCTGTGATAGGGCGGCACGGGTCGTGTCGCACTAGTAGGTTGGGCGGTACAGGTCGTGTTGCCCAAAAAACAAACATTTATTGTTTTTTTTTATTTTTTTCTTGTTGATCTTGATGAAATAGGGCTAATAAAACTTGAAAAAGCATAAAAATCAGATTTTTTGATGAAATAAAATTAAAACAAAGTGAAACAAATGAACAGCAGATAGAACAGACCTGTATCAAGAAAAATATGTTTTTGGTATTTTTAAAAATTTTATTTTACTCCAAACGTTTTTGAGCAGTCACAAGAAAGTACCAGGACGAATCCTAAAAAATTTCAAAAAATTATGAATTTGGCAACAGGAGGAACCAAAGAGCGTGTCGCCCTGGACTTCGACGACACACCCAGTGTCACCTGGGCGGCACGCCTAGTGTCGCCCAAATAAATTTTTTTACTATTATTATTTTGTTATTTTTTCCTTATATATCTTGATAAAATAAGCTTACTGTAAACTTTGAGAAATAGTAAATAAAATTTATTTTGATGAAAATAAATTAAAATAAAGCGACAGCAAATCTAAGAGAAAAATATGTTTTTATATTTTTAAATATTTTATGACCTGAAACTTTGGTAACAGTCACAAAATGGTATCTAGAACATGCCTGAAAAGTTTCAAAATATTCTGATATTTTCAAAATTTTGATGCTCGGATCACGCTCGATTTGCCCCATGATGGGCGCCAAACTATTTATAGCACATAATCGAGAAATCTAATTATGTAGATCACCCTAATCTGACACTTCAAACTAATAAAAATGAAAATTAAAATATATGGTAGAGAAAGTGGGACAAATCAAATTCAGATATGAGGCCAAATCTGCCTAGAAACGAGCAGATCTACTGTCTTATCTATGGCAGAGCCAGCATGATCCAAGACACAAAAATACGATTTTAAAAAAAAAAAAAAATTAGATAAAAATGAAATTCAAACAATAAAATAAGAATAAAAAAAATAAAGCAATGATACCAAACTGGGCCCGATGGCCCGGGACTCCCGAGCCATCTAGGACTTGCCCGTATCAGAACCGGTCCTCTTTTGTCTCTCTGAGTTGGATGTTCACCAGCAAGTCTATGGATGAAGAAAGGTGGTTGCTCCCTTAGGGTAGATCTAGGGTGGTTGTTCCCTAGGTCTAGGTTTTCTCTCAAGAGGCTTGGGTTCCTGAAGCAGTTTCTAGGGTTTTCTCTTCTCTCGTGTAACTCTCTCTCTAGTTTTTTCTCTCTCATCTCTATATGTTCTCTCCCCTTAGGTTTCGGTCTCTTAAATTTTTTATCTCTATCTTCTCTCTCCTAGGGTTTCATCTCTCCCTCTCTCCTAATGACCATGAAAAGAGGGTTTATACGGGTCAAAATCTACTGGGGAGGATATACTCACATAACCGACAGTACTTATCAAACAAAATGGGTTTGCTAGGTTAAGTGTGAACCTAAGGGTTCAGGAAACCATGAAATTTGCCATATTTAAAATGGGGTGTCTACAAGACCGTTGGGGAGTGCTTTTAATGCCATCACCCTCATTGGACGTTCCCCGAGTAAGAGATGGTTCAAGGGTATCCTCTTGATGAGACGAAGGAATAAGGTTGGTGGTGACCGGAATGAAGTCTTTTAAAGTTGGCAAGGGAGAAAGAGGCCTGAGAAATTCTGGCTCGGCCGATGGCTGAGGAACTTTATTCTTCTTGCGAGCGGCCCTTGGTGCTCCTCTTCTTCTAGTCGACTTTCGAGGTGCTTAGTCTATCTTGCTAGGTTTGTGAATAGCTCTAGCTTGACAAATCGCTTCTCACTTCAAAGACTTGAACCTACTCCACCCATGATGGACTTTCCATGGTTGGGAAGTCGAGGGTTCAGCAGGATTAGATGCTTCATCATGGGAGTCTTGTACTAGGACACTCTCCTGAGTGGAAGCATCGACTTATAGGCATTCAGCATAAGCAATATGACCTGCCTGGACTTTTTTCGCAACCACAACTTCAAACCCATAACATTTGTTTAGCTCATGGCCCCAAATCTGATGGTATGGACACCAGTGATTCTCGGTCCCTTGAGCGAGGAGCTTGGGCTGCCTTACCGGCTTAAGAGTGACGAGTCCTTGCTGAAGCATCGCCTTAAACAGGTCTAGAAGAGGGTCTGAATTATCATATCCCGGGTCTTGGGTAAGGGGGTCCTCGTGTACCAATGGAGGAGAGACTTGGGGATCCCTGTCTAAAATGTCACCAACTTCATGGCCTCTCCGCATTTTCTTTGCTAATAGCTTTTGCAAGTTAGAGCATTCGCTCAAGTCATGCCCCCATAACTACATATGGACACCAGAGACTCTCGGCTCTTTGATCCCAGTGCTTGGGTTGTCTTGTTGGTTTTGCGTGATGAGGCCTTCTAGAAGCATCATGGCAAACAAGGCACGAATGATGTTGAGTGCCTCATCTTCATCCTGAACTGTCGTTGCGTGGGACGCTTCTGCTGCCCCGAATGCTTTCTTGAGTTCTTCGAGCTTGATCTGACCCTTTTGAATCAGAGCCTCAATGAGATCTTTAAGTGTGTACCATTCTTCTATGGAGTGGTTTACCATTTGATGATAAGCACAATATCTTGCATGCATATCGAGACCAGCTTGATCGGGAAACTTGATCTCGAACAGCTCAATCATGTTTTTCTCTAGCAATAGTCAGAGTAGTGCACGAACCCATTCCTTTTCAAAAGGATAAACCTTATTCTGATGTCTGGTCCAGTAGTCATCTCGATTAAGGTTTGCAGGTGGGGGTACCTGGTTATACAACAGCTACTGCTTGCCTGTTTGAGGTGTTGTATTTGTTGTACTTACCCCTTTGGAGAGGTCCAAAGTCTGAGAGGCAGTCTTCTTTAGATCACTGACGATAACAGCAGCACTGATTACCCATTTTTGTTGGTTGCTCTTGGCATTGGTCTAAGAACTATCATTGCCCTAGTTGTTTCCCAAGTTTGAAGACTGTTGTTGTGACCAACCATGGTGGCATGACATACTCTCTATGTGAACTGACTTAGAGATCAGCTCTAACATGGAGGTCAGATTGGAGGCCTCAACATGTAGAGCAATCTCAGGACGCTGATTTCGCACGCATGTCTGAACCGCTTCCTTCTCAGGCATGGGATTGGGATGGCGAGCGGCCAAATCTCTCCACCTTGCTATGAATTGATCGATAAGTTCATCGGGTTCTTGGATCAAGGTGAGGAGCTTGATGGTTTGGACCTCGCTTTCGACCTCATAGAAGTGCTGGTGGAGCAGTTTCTCCATTTCCTCCAAGTATACACTGAATTTGGGGGAAGCCAAGCATACCACTGAAAGTCCGGGCTATCCAAAGTTTCAACGAACTGTCAGAGGAGGAGCCTCTCATCAGCTGCCGCTTGGAAGTGGGTGATATGCTGGTGTGGGGATGTTGTACTATTGAACTAGGGAAACTTTCCTTTCTTAAAGTCTGAGGGAAACAGCACCTAATCAATGTAAGAAGGGTACGGCTTCTAGTAGAGTGTTGCACCGTGGATTCTCGGGATCAGTCTGCTCTTTAGGCTGTGAGTCACCATAGCATCGATGTCTGCCTGTGAGAGAAGGTAAGTGACAGAATTTTCCTGTGAGGCAGGAAGAGGGGACTGCCTTGGAGCTATATCATCTGAATGATGGGAATTGACCTCATGGTTAGCCAAGTGTCGCGCAGCCTCTATGCGATCAATCTTTTCCACCATGGCTTGCACCATCTGTTCAAACCTTTCCATGCGAGCTTCCTGAGGGTCTCCAAGTTCGTTTACAACCATGAAGCTCATTGTTTCTCCAGGGAGGTCAGCTTTAGGTGTAGTTGAGGGCTTTCGAGCTTGATGGGTTGTATGTGGCAGATCGGTCAGTAAGGGCTCAGCTTCCCCGACTGGACTCGACTCGTGTATGCGAAGCAGGTAAGGATCAGTTCTTGACAGTCTTAGGACCGTGGCTGCTGGGTAACTAGGTCGTCTTCTATGACGCTGAACATGGTGCAGGATTCTCGCACCTCTTCTTTAATCTCTGTAATTTGAAGAGGGTAGAAGAGATTTTGAGGGAGGAGACCCTTGGAGCTGGGTGCCCCGACTTTTCTGGTCTGCTCCTTAATCAAAATCTGCAGTCCTTTGTCTTGCTTGAGCTCTAGACTGCGATAGACCTCTCTCCAGAATTGAGACTAGGGGCAAGGTTGACCTACCTTCTTAGAGCATGAGAGGGTCGTGTCCATAAGATGGGGCAGCAAATGTGGACCGTGGATCATGGACAGGGGCCAATTTGGGCTGCTTCCTTGGAAGTTGTAGAACTTTGTCAATCATCAGGCCTTTGCCCCAAACTCCTTTGTGGGCTCCAGAGCCATAGTGAACCTGACGAGGTTGGTTGAGGATGGTACTCATAGGGAAGACATTCGAGTACCAGGTCTTGAGATATCTACCAGGTGGAGAAAGGGCAGAAGAAGAGGGGATCGGCTCCTGAAAGGCGCTTGGTCGGGAGCAAGCAGGCATGTGCACGCTGCTTGAAGTAGCATTCCGGGTGATTTAGGGGTCAGCCCGAGCTCGAACAGGCGTTCTGTCCTTAGGAGGCCGAGAACTATGAGCACATGTCTATATGGGAACAGGTGGAAGCCTGCCCCTTACAGGATGTGCAAGTGTGTGTTGAGTGGGAAGACGAAGGGGTCGTTTCCTATGTTCTTGGGTTGGCGCAGCAACGGCATTGCCCCGAGCAGTGGGATGCATATGCATGCGCACAAGTTTCGGTCCAAGGACGCCTTATCCTGGACGCTTACTCGAGGTAGCGCAAGGCCTGCCCTGAGGTGTGACTCCAATGGATGACCCACGAGCCTTAGTGTGTGTGCATGATGTGGACGCCCCAAGGTCTTCTCCTCAATGAGTTGAGTCTCTAATCATAAAGACTCGAGGTGGTGCAGGAATGTTGGGGGTGGCCTTGCGGCAACCAACAAAAGAATCGGCAACTTCCTTGCCTTTTATAGAAAGGTACTGGGCAGCCTTCCAGCCTACCTCGGCAATACAACCAACAAATGACTTGCCAGTGATAGGGTGCATGTTGTGAGTGGCAACAAATGTGCTGCCAATGTAGGGTGCCTTGGTGGAAGTTCCACTAGGGCAAGGAGATGGGGAGTCAGTAACATTTAAGTCCCTTCTCATGCCAATCCAGGTTAAAACCTAGGAGCTAGACACTGGGTCTTTGCTCCACAGAAAAGTCAATAACAAAGTTCGAGGAACTTGTTCCCGGGGGAAGCTCGCGAATGCAGGGATGAGAAAATCCCCGATCCGGAGAACCCAAAAGTCATGTAGTGTGTGAAAACAGAAAAAATAAGGAGAAATGAGTCAAATAAGTGTGATCCAATGAAAAGGTAGTAAGTCCCCAGTGGAGTCGCCAAGCTGGTTAGGTGCTTCGATCTTGCCCTCCAGATCTAGATGATTTAGTGACACGTGTCTCAAGTTTCAGGGGAACCCGAGACTTTGAGATTGCTCTCTCGAGAACCTTGCTCGAGAACAAGGCAGGTATATCAACTGATGAGAGAGAAATTTAAGGTGAGTTCGAGACTTACTCGGGCTAACTCATGTGGGTGCCCTCTTAGATCACGAAGAAAGCCCCCCAATTCTACAACTGGTTCCAAATCGCCTCCCATGGCATGTATTCTCCTGTTTCTACAATCGCACACACATAGTTAATTTTACAAGACAAGTGGGCCAAAGGACCCCACCTTGTCTTTGGGTGAATGTACACAAGCGTGCACATTCAAAAGAGAAAAGAGATGAGATGATGAGATGAGAGAGGAAGAGAAAAGAAAAGAAAAGAAAGAGACATTTGACCAGGTGAATAGCCTAGCATAGTTGCGAAATTGGCATGATGATTGACCTGACATGGTAGCAAGACAGGCACGGTAATGTGGATCGGCATAGCGGCAGTACTACTCGAAGATAGAACAAAAACACCAACCAGCCTAGCACAACGGCTAGTTCGACATGGCAGCAAGACGAGCATGGTAACTTAGACCGGCACAGTGGCAATAATGCTCGACAACGAGACTACCGTGACAGTGCTAGACTCGTCCCTTAGTCAATTAGAGAGGAAGAACAAGAAGAAAGAGAAAGAAGAGCGATAAGAAAAGTAGAGAGATAAAGAGAGAAGGAGAAAGCCAGGAGAAGAGGAGGAAAGAGTAAAAGAAGAAGAGAAAAGTAGAGCAGAGAAGAGAAGGGAAAAAGAAGAGAAGAGAGAGAAAGAAGAAAGAGAAAGAAGAAAGAGAAAGAAGAGAGAGATAAAAGAGAGACAGAAGCATGGACGGTGATGGGGTTCAGCCATCTATGACAAAAGAGAGAGAGAGAGAAGAGGGGAACATGGACGGCGATGGGCTTCTGCCATCCATGACAAAGGAAAGAGGAGAAGGAAAGAACATGTACGGCGATGGACTTTCGCCTTCCATGACAAAGAGAGAGACAGGAACGAAAAAGAGAGAATCACACATTCAGTGTTAGGCATCACCGCCCGTGTCGTAAGAAACTTAGACACGACCCGGCCCGGCCCGCCACTCGGGAAAGGGCCCGTTTCAGTGTCCTCGTCAAAGAATGAAGAAAAGAATGTTATGTGGTGCGATGAGCAACGCCGTGCACAACTTGAGAAAGGGGAAATTTGGACAGAGGCCCAGCCCGCCACTCGAGTTAAGGCTCGGCTCGCTGTGCATATTTCCACAAGATAAAGGGAGCATGAGAATGTCATGCCCGGCTATGAGCAACGTCGTGCATGAGCAAAGAGCGGAGAAAAAGGAAATAATAGAGTGAGCGCAAGAAAGATAGGGAGGAAGAAAGAAGTTTTTAGGAAAGTGAAAGAAGCAGTGTTTGAAAACTCGCCGAGTCGAGCCGGACTCGCCCTATTCGACTGGAGAATAGCCTACTACCGAGCCGGTTCCACGAAAAAACCGGGAATCGCCCGTGTCCAGAGAGAACTGGACGATTCCGAATAGTGAATCACGAGTCTCACAGAAAAAACCGGTATTTTTTTGAGTTTACACGTGGCAGCCTCACATGAGTGACACGTGGCCACCGCACGAGAGTGACACGTGGCCACACGTGGTAACTCATCTCACGTTTGCCTCCCTCACGTTTCTACAGGCACAACAGAAAGTCTAATACACATGACTTTATAGAGAACCAAGCAACACTCATCCTTCGATGTGGGATAATTCCCACAAAAAGTCATTAAAGCAATATCATTGAATATATATTATTATGGAAGCTAGAAGAATCACATGTGGCGACGTGGCCATGTTGGTTGACAACACCGAATTTTGGGTGTATGTCTTGAGTTCGAACTCCACAGCGAACACCAAAAAATATTTTGAGTTCAAACCCCATAGCACACAACCAAAAAATACAAAAAAAAAATTTGTCAAAAAAATAAATAAAGGCAGAAAATATTGTTGTAAAAAAATATAAAAAATAAAAAATAAAAGGCTTTTCACTATAAAGATAAAAACGATAATTCAACATTTTTTTATTTTTCTTGCAAAAAAAATACGATTTGTTGTCAAAAAAATAAACAAAGGCAAAAAATACTGTTGTAAAAAAATAAAAAAAATATAAAATAAAAGGCTTTTCAAGATAAAGATAAAAAAGATAATACAACATTTTTTTTTTTTTCTTGTAAAAAAAATACAAGGTAATATAACAAGTATTTCTTGCAAAAAAAATAAAACAAAAGGCATAAAAAAATAAAATGTACTTTGGCAGCATCATTTTTTTATTTTTTTTGTAAGAAAAAATAAAAAGTAATACAACAAGCAAAAAAAAATGTAGTACAACATCTTCTTCTTTTGTCAAAAAAAACAAACAAAGATAATCAACAAGTATCATATTTTTCTTGTAAAAATAAATAAAAGATAAACACAATAAGTATTTCTTGTAAAAAAAATAAAAGGTATTTCTTCATACAACCTAAGAATAAATGGTCTAATTATATTTTTTATTTTTATAACAAGATGGTCTTTAACATAAATTTAGTATTATTAATTTAAAGATAATATTCATACAATGAGGCCATTTGAAATCTCTCTCTTTCTACTAACTATCTCTTCCACTAATTTATTCTAAAAACCTAAAAAATTAAAGAAAATTGGTATGCATTCTAATAATTTCTACATTGATAACCAAATCTTTTATTTTATTTATTAATTTTTATATTAGAAATCATGTAGTGTACTATTTTTCCTACAGTTGTCAATAATACATTTTAAATTAGATGATATTATAAAATATTTTGGATTTGTTATTATTTATATAATAAAATAATTATAAAATATGGTTGGTATATAATATTATAGTTAGTTAGGTTGTAATAATTTGGGTTTTTTTAACGGATTAGGGTTTTCCGCCAATTCGAGATTTTAGTGGCCAATTTTTCATCGATTTAGTCAACTCTTTATTGTAGTCCATATATGATTATATAATTAATCCATGATAATTCTATGATTTCTTTTGTGTGATGTAAATTTAATGGTCAATATAAGTTCATACAGGGAAAGAGTATCTCAATATTCACAAATTGATAAAAAAATGAACGTTAATAATGTAGTACCCTCATTTCTTATTGGATTCCTAAAAAACAACATTTATAATGAATTTTAATAATTTTTTCGGATTTTGTTTTAAGCTTTAATGCAACTGATTCAGCCGATTCCCGATCCGGATCATCGATTCGTCGATCCGGATCGGTTTTTAAGGTGCCCGATCCCAGTCACCGATCCGCTTTTTAAACCATTGGAAAGAAGAAAGGAAAGTAGAGAGAGAAGAAAGGAAAGAAGAGAGGTCAATGGAAAGTGAGGAAAGAAATTGGGAAAGAGCCAAAGGAGAAAGAAGAAAAGAGATAGAAAGAGATTAGGAAAGAGAGAAGAAGAATAAGGAAAGAGAAGAGAAAGAAACATGCACAGCGCTGCCACCACCGTGTGTGTCAGAGAGAGAAGAAAACATAAAGAGATTTGTGCATGGTGTTGTCATCACCATGCATGTTCAGACAGAGAGAGACAGAGAAAAAGATAGAGCACAGAAAAGTAATATAGAGCACATAGAGAGACAAAGAGAAGGATAGAGCAGAGAGAAGAAAGTAGAGGAAGAGGTTCATGCATGACTTTGCCATCATCATGCATGTTCAGACAGAGAGAGACTGAAAGAAGGGTAGAGCAGAGAGAAGAAAGAAGAAAGGATAAGAAAAGAGAAAGAGATAGAGACGAGAGAAGGAGAGAAAAAGAGAGAGATGAGAGGAGGAGAGAGAGAGATAGATGAAAGGAGGAGAGAGAAAGAGAGAGATGAGAGGGGGAGAGAAAGAGAGAGACGAGAGGATAGGAGGAGAGAGAAAATTACCTTATCGA
Source organism: Amborella trichopoda (assembly GCF_054954075.1). Lineage (NCBI taxonomy): Eukaryota > Viridiplantae > Streptophyta > Magnoliopsida > Amborellales > Amborellaceae > Amborella > Amborella trichopoda. The sequence goes on from NC_142346.1 coordinate 12,042,326, forward strand.
AGGGTACCAGCCCTTTTCTTCTCTCACCTCTCTCTCTCTCTCTCCAAGACGTACCCACGAACTCAAAGTGAAAAACATGAACTTTATTGATCAATTAAAAATATGGGGGCAGCTAGGGAAGAACCCTTTACAATTAGGTTTAACATGTATTTATAGAATTGGACGAAAATATGGGTGGTTGCCCAAAAACTATCTCAATTGATGACAATTACAATTTAATTGAATTAAAATAAATTCTAAAAATGGGTGCAAAATGATTGTTTTGCCCTTGCCTAACAATTCATGAAATTCCAAAACAGTCACTGCTGCTGCTGCCTGAGAACGTGTGTGATCTTATATGGATGATCCGAGGTTGCTCTAGTGCCTGTTTGATGAAAAGATGATTATTTTCTTTTAGGGATCAGCATGGCGATTGATATGATATCAACTTCGAGCCGTGGATCATGTTTTTAAGCCACGATCATGTGATTTGAAATTTACATGAATATTTGGAAACTTCTGATCAATAGTGCACTCGTTTCTTAATGTTTTTCCATGAGTTCTTCGCACCATGCATGTTCAGACAGAGAGAGACAGAGAAAAAGATAGAGCACAGAAAAGTAATATAGAGCACATAGAGAGACAAAGAGAAGGATAGAGCAGAGAGAAGAAAGTAGAGGAAGAGGTTCATGCATGACTTTGCCATCATCATGCATGTTCAGACAGAGAGAGACTGAAAGAAGGGTAGAGCAGAGAGAAGAAAGAAGAAAGGATAAGAAAAGAGAAAGAGATAGAGACGAGAGAAGGAGAGAAAAAGAGAGAGATGAGAGGAGGAGAGAGAGAGATAGATGAAAGGAGGAGAGAGAAAGAGAGAGATGAGAGGGGGAGAGAAAGAGAGAGACGAGAGGATAGGAGGAGAGAGAAAATTACCTTATCGAAGGGTACCAGCCCTTTTCTTCTCTCACCTCTCTCTCTCTCTCTCCAAGACGTACCCACGAACTCAAAGTGAAAAACATGAACTTTATTGATCAATTAAAAATATGGGGGCAGCTAGGGAAGAACCCTTTACAATTAGGTTTAACATGTATTTATAGAATTGGACGAAAATATGGGTGGTTGCCCAAAAACTATCTCAATTGATGACAATTACAATTTAATTGAATTAAAATAAATTCTAAAAATGGGTGCAAAATGATTGTTTTGCCCTTGCCTAACAATTCATGAAATTCCAAAACAGTCACTGCTGCTGCTGCCTGAGAACGTGTGTGATCTTATATGGATGATCCGAGGTTGCTCTAGTGCCTGTTTGATGAAAGATGATTATTTTCTTTTAGGGATCAGCATGGCGATTGATATGATATCAACTTCGAGCCGTGGATCATGTTTTTAAGCCACGATCATGTGATTTGAAATTTACATGAATATTTGGAAACTTCTGATCAATAGTGCACTCGTTTCTTAATGTTTTTCCATGAGTTCTTCGCACCATGCATGTTCAGACAGAGAGAGACAGAGAAAAAGATAGAGCACAGAAAAGTAATATAGAGCACATAGAGAGACAAAGAGAAGGATAGAGCAGAGAGAAGAAAGTAGAGGAAGAGGTTCATGCATGACTTTGCCATCATCATGCATGTTCAGACAGAGAGAGACTGAAAGAAGGGTAGAGCAGAGAGAAGAAAGAAGAAAGGATAAGAAAAGAGAAAGAGATAGAGACGAGAGAAGGAGAGAAAAAGAGAGAGATGAGAGGAGGAGAGAGAGAGATAGATGAAAGGAGGAGAGAGAAAGAGAGAGATGAGAGGGGGAGAGAAAGAGAGAGACGAGAGGATAGGAGGAGAGAGAAAATTACCTTATCGAAGGGTACCAGCCCTTTTCTTCTCTCACCTCTCTCTCTCTCTCTCCAAGACGTACCCACGAACTCAAAGTGAAAAACATGAACTTTATTGATCAATTAAAAATATGGGGGCAGCTAGGGAAGAACCCTTTACAATTAGGTTTAACATGTATTTATAGAATTGGACGAAAATATGGGTGGTTGCCCAAAAACTATCTCAATTGATGACAATTACAATTTAATTGAATTAAAATAAATTCTAAAAATGGGTGCAAAATGATTGTTTTGCCCTTGCCTAACAATTCATGAAATTCCAAAACAGTCACTGCTGCTGCTGCCTGAGAACGTGTGTGATCTTATATGGATGATCCGAGGTTGCTCTAGTCCCTGTTTGATGAAAAGATGATTATTTTCTTTTAGGGATCAGCATGGCGATTGATATGATATCAACTTCGAGCCGTGGATCATGTTTTTAAGCCACGATCATGTGATTTGAAATTTACATGAATATTTGGAAACTTCTGATCAATAGTGCACTCGTTTCTTAATGTTTTTCCATGAGTTCTTCGCTAAATCACACTAAGCATGTCGCCACGATCGCGTGGCAACAAACGCAGCTTGATTTTCATGCCCGAATGAAGATTTCGTATCGTTTGGGTTTTGACCAGAATCTGAATTCTGACAGTTGAAATTTATAGTCACTTTGATGCATTCGTGTGTGAAATCTGACCTTCATCATGTACGGGGTTCGAACCATTAGTAGCCCTGAACCTTACGCCTACGATGGAATTGGTCTTGTGTCGATCCGATGTACGAGCACTACTATTTGGCCCTCGAGCGAGGCGTGTCACTATTGATTTTCCTGCAAGTTTCTTCACGAATCAGCAACTTCTCTCTAGCTTTTCTCCCCAGCGGGTGTCGTCACGGGGCATGCCACATATCAAGACGCTCTTCCTGACGAGACAAACACACTCACAAAATTTGAGAGCGATCCGACTCGAGACGGGAGAGATATAGCTCCCGAAAGTCACTGCCCGAGACTGTAAAAAAAATCACCTTTAATAGTGATTTGGTGCAAGGAGGGCGCACAGGAATAGTGTGTGGCCTACCCCTTTTCGGTATTTTACCCATACCTTTGCCTTGGAGTGCCCGATTAAGCCGAAACTTGAGCCCTGGGGGTTTTCGACTATGTCGGATGCAATGGCGATGGTCCCACAGCTATTTCATGTACCAAAAATATAGTTCTAGTTACAGGGACCGTTTCAAGGTGCTAGAGACTGATTTTTTCGAAATTGTTTCTTTGTCTGTACTGCTTTAAACATGTCGGATTGCGACGAAACTTAGCAGATGGTCTTTTAAAGGCCTTATGAATATTTCTACTCGTTTTAGGGTAATTCTGATACTGTTGATAATTCAACTATAATTCAAGCGTTATTGACCGGCTTCCTCTTTATTCCACATCAGGGACCAAGGTGCTGAAAAATGTCTTCAAACATCAAGGTCCACCCCCCACCTCCCCAACAATATGAGATCTACCATATAGTCAGCACGATGTTCTCTTTTGACATGTTACGCTCGCCCTATGAGCCTTCTCCCCCACCTTATGAACCTCCCCTTTCTCAAACTGAGCCTCCCAAGTGACTTGAGCTCCACAAGACTCTTTCCCTTCATCTTCTAAACTTCCTCCCTCTGAGCCGTATTCTTGTCAACCCATCCAAACTCCCCAAAATTCACCCTTCCTGCCTTCTAACTCCTCTCTCCTTGTAACCAACCCTTCCCAGGTTGTGCAAGAAACTGAGGCAGCTTCTATGCTTCACGTCATTGAAACCCTAATAGAGGTAGAGATGGGAAGGAAATTGATGACTCCTAACCAAAAAGTAGAGGCATTCGAAGTGGAAGAAGAATCCTCTGGCTTTCTAACTCCTGATGATGCCAAAGTTGAAGAAGCCCCTGAAATGTTGGAAGATGGCGGACAAGCCACAACCAATGATCTAGAAGCGATAAATCTAGGTGATAAGACTAACCCAAGGCCGACCTTCATTTCAGCCATCATGTCACCAAAGGAAAAAGAGGAGTATGCCATCTTCCTGTGAGCAAATAGAGACATCGTCGCTTGGCATTATCATGAGATGTCTAGTCTTGACCCTCAGGTCGCAGTTCATCGACTTGGTATTGACTCATCCTTCAAACCCGTGAAGCAGAAAACAAGGAGGTTTCAATCTGACCTTGAAATTTAGATTGATGCTGAGGTAAGTAGGCTCAAGGGAGCAGGTTTCATTCGAGAGGTCAAATATCCAAAGTGGTTGGCCAATGTCATACCAGCTAAGAAGAAGAATGGGCAAATCAGGGTCTGCATCGACTTTCGAGACTTGAATGCTGCATGTCCGAAAGATGACTTTCCACTTCCTTTCACTGAGATACTCACTGATTCCACAACTCATTGTCAGACTTTTTCCTTCATGAACGAGTATTCGAGATACAATTAGATAAGGATGGCACCTGAAGATGAAGAGGCTACTGCTTTCTTGACCCCAAAAGGGGTTTTCCGTTACACAATGATGTCATTCGGGTTAAAGAACATGGGTGTCATGTACGAGCGAGCCATGACTACCGTCTTTGATGACATGTTGCATAAGGAGGTAGAATGTTATGTTGACAATCTGGTGGTGAAATCAGGAGAGAGGGGTATCCATATTCGAGATCTTGAAAAGGCATTTGAGCGGCTCTGTCTTCACAAGCTCAAGATGAATTCCCTGAAGTGTGCCTATGGTGTGCGATCGGGGAAGTTCTTGGGGTTCATTGTCAAGTATCGAGAGTTGGAGATCGAGCCCATCAAGATCAAGGCAATTCAGGAGATGCCGCCACTGAAGATTCTCCAAGGGCTTTGGTCTCTTCAAGGCAAGCTTGCCTACATCCGGAGATTCATTGTCAATCTCTTCGGATGTTGTAAACACTTTACACACCTGTTGAGAAAAGATGTACCCTTCGAGTGGGATGAGGCACGTTAATTAGCTCTGAAGGACATCAAGACTTATTTGTTGAACCCCTTAGTGCTCTCTACTCCTATGCTTGGGAAGCCTCTCATTTTATACGTGACCGTTGTAGATAAGTCGCTTGGCGCACTCCTTGCACAACATAACGAAGAAGGGAAGGAGACGGCTTTATATTACCTCAGTCGCAAGATGCAAGGGGCTGAGAAGAATTACTCCTTGATTGAGAAGATGTGTCTGGCCTTGATCTTCATAGTTGAAAAGCTTCACCATTATTTTCTTACCCACGAAGTCCAACTCATTTCATGAACTGACCTAATCAAGTTCCTCATGTCATGCCCTTGCTTTTCAGGACATCTGACAAAGTGGTCATTGCTATTGATAGAATTTGACATCACCTATGTGCCGTAGAAGGCCATCAAAAGCCAAGCCCTAGCTGACGCTTTAGCTGCACACCCCTTGCCGTCAGATTCCCTCCTATCAAGTAACCTTCACGATGAAGAGGTGTTCTATATAGAGGGACCATATGACTGGAAGATCTACTTCGATGGGGCCTTCCAGTCAGAACGAAGTGGTGTCGGTGTGGTGTTTTCAACCCCGCAAGATGGCATTATCCCCTTATCCTTCTCCCTCCCAAAGATTGGTTCACATAATGAGGCGGAATACCAAGCACTCATAATAGGTCTTGAGATTGCCATTGACCTGAACCTGTGAAGATTAGCCATTTTTTTGGGATTCCAAGTTTGTGATACTACAACTTAGAGGGATATATGATGTGATGAAAGATAGTCTCAAGCCATATCATGACACGGCTAAAAACTTGATGGTGCGACTCAATGGTTTCTCTCTGGGGCATGTGCGCCATAGATTGAACTCACAGGCTGATGCGCTTGCCAAGCTCAGTGCGACCATGCAGGTCCCATCGAGAGAGCCTACACCTATATGGGTGGTTGAATAGAGACATATTGAGCTGATTGAAGACTTTGACGCAGATGACAAGAGGGTCCTCTTTCCGGAGTGCCCACCTTACCCGTTCGGGGCACTGCTGGCTATCAGGAATGTCATTAAAGCTGAGAAAGATGTCAAGAAGCCTCAGCCCTTGAGCCCAATAGACCAGAGGTAGAATTTCTTGACCCATTGTGTGGGAAGGTTGAATAGTTTGAAGATTAAAGGGAGCCCATAATCAATTTTGTCAAGCATGGTCGGCTTCTAGACGATCGTATTGAGTGCAACAATATACAAAAGATGTCCACAAAGTACACTTTACTCGAAGGTGACGTTCTCTTTCGATGCTCTTTTGATGGAGTCCTCCTTAGATGTATTGACATAAGAGAGTCAGAGCAGGTGCTTAAGGAGGTGCACAATGGGATTTGTGGACTCCACGAATCCGACCTTAAGCTCTACGAGCGGATCCGAAGGTTGGGATATTATTGGCTGTCAATGGCCGCGGATTCCTTAGCTTATGCCAAGAGATGCCAAGTGTGTCAAACGCATGCAAACTTCATCCATCAAGCTACAAAACCTCTTCACCCCACAATTGCAACGTGGCCCTTCTCACATTGGGGTATGGACATTGTAGGACCCATTGATCCGCCTTCTGCTATGGGAAACATCTTTATCCTGGCTGCCACTAACCACTTCTTTAAATGGGCTAAGGCGATCCCTCTCATAGACATGACGAAAACCTGAAAGGGGATCATGGGTAAGAGAGTCAAAAAAAAAAAAAAAGAGAGAACATGGTGTGCACCCCAAAAGCCACCATGGCCAAAATATTTCAAAAACAAAAAGAGAAAAAGATGGACGTAGTGAAAACCTGCAAGGGAACTATGGGCAAAAGTATCAAAATAAAGGGAGTGTGGTGAAAACCCTTCAGACCACTCACTCTCAAATGATGAACGTGCTAATCTTATCCTATGGGTCATCATTGGTAAAAATGCCATGGTTTTACATCCTTACGGTATGATGTTAAACTACGCGACATATAGTCCATTTGCACGACTATAAACTACTTCTCATTTGTACATATCCCCATGGGTTTGCCACATGGCACCTCACCCCTTAGAGTCCCTATCTTGTCGCCTCTTCATAACACCCCATATGGAGGAATACAGTCACTCTAACATCCCCCATGGAGAAGCACCATCTCAAACACAAGCTCAAAATGCTCTCCCCAAATGAGTCATACCACAATCCCGACTGTGTGCCCTTAAAGCATGTAACTGCCTCTTCGTGAAAAGAAGCAATCTCCCCAAGTGAGGCGTACAAGAGTCCCGACTATGTGTCCTTAAAGCATGCAACTGCCTCTTTGTGTGAAGTAGCAATATCCCCAGTGTAGGCGTACCACAGTCCCGACTGTGCGACCTGCAGACCATGTCATCGCCTCTTCATCAGTACCCCCCAGTGGAGGAGCACCATTCCCCCAACATCCTCGATGGAGGAGCACGATAGTTCCAAATTCAATGCCACAAAATTCTTTCCCCAATCAAGGCATACCACAGTGCTGACTGTATGACCTTTAAAGCATGCAACCGCCCCTTTAGACAAAGCAATATTCCCAAAAGAGGCGTACCACAGTCTCGACTATGCAACTTGTAACCATGCCTTCACCTTTTCATAAACACCTGATGGAGACATGCCACAGTCCCAGCTGTTTGAGCTCAAAGCATGCAATCGCCTATTCATAAGGCCATATCCCCTGTGGAGAAGAACCATTTCAAACTCAACATCCCAAAGTGCTACTCTCAATTGAGACATACCATAGTCTCGACTGTGTGACTTTATATCATGCTGCCTCCTCATAAGAAACAACCATATCATCCCTGATGGAGATGTACCACAGTCCTGATTACATGATCTTTAAAAAGAAGTGACCACCTCTCTAGATGAAACCTCAATATCATTAGTAGAGGCAAGCCACAGTCTTGACTGTGTGACCAAACCATACCACTATATTTGATAGGGTGGTCCCATCACCCAAAGCGTCCTTCGCTACTTCCCAAAGGCACAACATTCTCCATGAATCAATCCATCATCCCCTTATGAGGCCGTAATCATGGAACTCTCCATTTCCTTGCCAACCAGTCATTTCTCAAGACAAACCATGGGACCATCACCCAAGTCCCAAAACGTGTGACGCCTCAATTGTCACACGTGACCCAATTCCCCAGATGCCAAACTACACCACAAGGGATTCCCACAATTGCATGGCTCCCTCATGGAGTCTTGTCGTGAACAACAAAATCACAAATGCCCTTAAAGGGCCATATATCTCACTAAACCTGCAGTTGTCCCTTAGACCCTGAACCATATAGTGTCCCATGACTCCACTTCTTGTCATGTGTGCCCCTACCTATTCAGTCCAACATGGGTGAGGATTTTAAAAGCACCCCTATTTTCTATCTAAAGTAAGTGAGGACCTTAAACTTTCCCCCAAAACGTCCAACGCGAGTTATGTTAAAAGATCCTCGAGCTCATCCATCAAGGGTTATGATGATTAAAGATCCCTTGTACATGTTCAACAAAGAGTTATGACGTTAAAATATCCTCGAGTTCGTCCTTCAGGTGATAAAACGATTAAAGACCCTCTGTACACGTCCAATAAGAGTTATAACGTTAAAAATCCTCGAGCTTGTCCATCAGCGATTATAATGATTAAAGACCCCCCACACATCCAACAATAGTTATGACGTTAAAAAATCATCGAGCTCGTACATCAGGGGTTATGACCACACGTCCAACAAGAGTTATGACATTAAAAGATCCTCAAGCTCGTCCATCAGGGGTTATGACAATTAAAGACCCCTGCACATGTCCAACAAGGGTTATGACGTTAAAAGATCCTCGATCACATCCAATGAGAGTGAAGATGTTAAAAGCATCTTTATGTTCGATAAGGGCGAGGACTCAAAATACACCCCTCAGCTCGTCCATCAGGGATTATGACGATTAAAGACCCCCTGCAGACATCCAACAAGGGTTATGACATTAAAAATTCCTCGATCACATCCAATGAGAGTGAAGATGTTAAAGGCCTCTTTATGTCTAGCATGGGTGAAGACTTTAAAAGCACCCCTACTTTGATCTAAAGTAGGTGATCAGAGGTCAAAGTCGGTACAACAGCCAAGAGCATCAACCTATACCAAGAAGGCAAGAATGGACCAAGGTCACTAAACCTTCTCCCTGTCGTGAGTAGACGCCCATGAACCAGGTTATGGCTAAGGTGAATTGTATATGACAGTCACAAAAAGGAAAATGTAAAATGAAATATGCTATAAAATGAAAAAGGGAAAAATGCTAGAAATAGAAAGAGGTAGGCACTTACTGCTTTTGTGCGGAGTTCCCATCGAAATAAGGAGAAATGCCTATAAGAGCCCAAAATACTTGAGTCTGCAGGCTTCGCTTGTAGAGGATGGAAAAATCAGTAGTCCTCTGACTTCGGGATCCTGGTTGATGAGAGATAGAAGCCAACTGGGATGTGCAAAAGAAAAGGGTGATGGTGAAAAAGATTCACTAAGGTCTGACAAAAGTTGTAGAAGTTGGTCGGAAATGATAGAGGTCATCAAAATATGGCAGAGTACGGAAAAACTATAGGGAACAAAGGGTTTCTCTAGAAGAGTTAAGATAAAGATGGAAATGGGGGAGAAAACCCTCAAGATGTGACTTTTGGATGTCGCTTCACCTAGGAAATCGCATAAATTGGTGGCGGGGTAATGATGAAGCCCTACAAAATTACCACCATGCCCTATCTAAAGAACGAAATACAATTGTGGCCTCATACTCTTACTCAAACATCCTCTGACAATATTTGAAAAGATAGGGATGAAAGGATTGTGTTTGAATTTGAACTTATCTTATGAACCGACGGTGTATATCCGTTGAGTGCAAAAATGGTTTAAAATGTAGAAAGGAATTGAAACGCAAATATGAAGCACGATAGTACAAAATAAGAAAGCTTCATTTATAAAGGTGTTTGGGACTAAGACCTTACATTTTTGTTCAAAAAAAAAGAAGAAGAAGAAGAAGGAAAAGCGAGCTAGTTTCATTCAAGTCAAGGCTAATTCCCTGAAACGGATTAGTTTCATAACCTTGGTCAGCTTCCTCTTCACAGAGCTCAAGGTCTCCTTCGCATGCTCGGCCTATCCTTGATAGAAGTCCAACGTGCTTGGGTAGTGCTCCACCTCCCGACGCAGCCGAGTCACCAACTCCTAAAGATGAGCAATCTCCTACGACTTGGGATCTTTCATCATAACCACTTCTGAGGCTGCCTTAGGGACATCTTCCTCATCTTCAAAGGAAATGCTCATAGACTTCAAGGTTGTAGAACATTTTCGACTGCTCTCTCCTTGAGCAGCAGTCGGGGGAGGAATATTAATAGAATGCTCCTCACTGCCAGTAATTACGGAAGTGAGTTGAGGGTTGAGACGAATTTCCAGTAGACGGGGGAAATTTGGGGATTCCATGGTTGAGAATCTGAGATGTGACAGAAGACGCCCTCTTTCCCTCTCAAATTTATAGATTTTTCATGAAGAATTCGAAGGGTTATATCTTTCGAACATGAAGCATTGATGTTGGGTACACTAGGAATTCGAGGCCTAAAAGGTTATCCGTGTTTGGATAAATACGAGGATTAAGAGAATGCTCAAAAGAGTTTAAGGCATGCATAAGAACAAATGTCGTCAAGGCCACCCAAATCACAGGTCGTTACATGCTTTAAGGATTATCCCACGTGAACAACACCCAGGGCGATTTTGTTGGGTGTGTTTTTAGTCACATACATGACTATAAGCATTTTAACACAGGCTCAATAACGATATGTCAAGTTAATCACATATAAGACTAAGTATATTCTAATGAATGCTAAATATATTAAAATGTTGAAGAACAGCAAAGCCCATAATGCCGGCTCAAATATGCCCCACATGATATGAGATATATGATGTGATCAAGACCCATCATATGAGAGGCCTGATATGCCCGTGGAGTCTTGATTCATCAGTTAGTCCCTAAACATTCTAACTCACGACTCATAAAAATATAATGTCGATAGCTCATCAGCTAAGCATATTCAAGGTTGACTTAAGATGAGAAAGCCATCTCATCTTGAGACAAGTTCTAGGGCATGTATTTTTCTAAGGCTTAATGCATTCCTATCCATGTGATATATGGAGGAACATACACAACTTAATGTTGTCATCCACCGTTAGTTATACACATGTATTATAACTTGCGATTTAATGATGGGAGATCATGATGACATTTCTATTTGAGACGGAACTCCGGAATGCATATGTTTCTTGGCACACAAATTCCTCTCCACTTGACACTAGAGGAGTTCTGAGAGAGATATGATATGACTCTTTAAAAATCCGTCATTTGTTAAAGATAATGGGGTTTTTAACAGATAGAATATAAGGGAAACCTTGCCATATGGTGATATATTGAGGTAAATCCCTAAGGATATATATATGTTGAGGCCTTATATGCCTTAATGTCCAGGGGTGATATTAATTGGGTGATATGTGAACCTAGCTTAACCCATGTCTGTATCCACCTTCAGTTTGGATATGCCTCGACTGACACCCCAAAACTTGATATTTTTAGGATTAAGTCAAGACTCTCAGGGACCCATGTTCTAGGCATTATAACCCTATCCCTAAAGTTTCGTATCAATCGGAGGTGGTTTAGCCTATTATCGGATAGTCCGGTGGTTGGAGCCTTAATAGCCCCACACCTCGTGCGTTGTAAATAGAACAATACCTTACCACCAAAATTGGGATTTCTCCCTCAATATGAATAATTTTCTCACGGGACTAAGACCATTAGATCTTTGATTCAACATCCTATCACCCTTAAAGGTTTTGGAAATGTTTGATAGAAGTGAAGAAATCGATGGGAGATATACAAAAGTGTGGAAATCGATGGGAGATATACAAAAGTGTCTGCTAGATTGCAAGTCCTCATGTCTAAATTTAAAAATGGATGTTCACCATATACGAACAAACAAATCTATAGGTGACATGATCATAAAGAGATAGGCATGAATTCAAATTCATGCAAATTCAAATTTGCGTGAAGCCTTGAGCTTGAATTTGAATCTGCATGAGATCAGCTCATGGAACTCAAATTTCGATGCGTAGATATAAACGTGAGTTCATGTGGAGATAAGGATGAAAATGAGATCCAACATAAAAATTGAAGAAAAGATAAGCATCATCAGAAGATCAACGATGCATACAAAAAGATAATATTGTTATCGCTATCAATGGAAGATTGAAGTTTATCACCTTGTGAAGATTATAAAAGCCCGGTTGATAGTCAAGAGTGGGATTCACACATTTTCTTTAAGATAGGCACTCTTTTTAGGCATATATCTCAACGCCATATTATGTGTTAGAACATTGATGACAGTGAGCAAGATAGCGTGAGATAAAGAGAAAGAGAGAAAAATTGATTATGTGTTCTAAATACCCACTTGAGGCATGTTCTTGAAAGGAAAGCAAATATATGATTAGCATCCCTGTCGTAGATCAGGTATACAGGCTGATGTCCCTTTGATGTTATCTCCCTTCATTTAATATATATGTATGTCATTCCTATTAAAAATGAACGTATCGATCTCAAGACTTGAATCAAGGGTAATTGGCCTTATTTACTTTTTTTGTATTATTTGGTCAATGTAAATTGTAACAAGGGGATTAAACCCCTGTAACTATTTCATTCCCTGTAATATTTATATTAAAAAACCATGTGTTTCTGTTATATGGAATTGCGTGGGTGAATTTGGACCCGAATGTGATGTCCTCTGGTAAAGAAATTAATTGGAGTCTATGTTTGTTTTAAAAAATTTGAAACATTCCCTCTGTTCATGTCATTCACATTTCAGAGCGTCCACTAAGTCGTCGGTTCGAGCTAGAGAGAGAGAGAGAGAGAGAGAGAGAGAGAAAGAGAGAGAAGAGGAGGGAGAGAGTGGGAACTGACAGCTAGGCTGACGGTTCGATCAAGGGAGAGAGAGAGAGAGAGAGAGAGAGAGAGAGAGAAGAGGGAGAAAGAGAGAGAGGGAGAGTAGGAACCGGTGGTTAGGCCACTGGTCTAAGAAAGAGAGAAAGAGAGAGGATCGAGGTAAAGAGAAAGAGAGAGGGAGAGAGAATAGAGATGAGAGAGACAAGGGGACCAACAGCTTGGCTATCGGTTCGAGAGGGAGAGAAGAGAGAGGACCGGTGCCTTGACTATCGGTCTGAGAGGGAGAAGATAAAGAAAGAGAGAGAGAGAGTAAAGGAGAGAGAGAAGAAAGGGGGAAAAGAGAGGGGACCATCGTTGGTTCGAGAGAGAGAAGAGAGAGAGGGAAATTGAAGTGGAGAGAGAGAAGAAAAGAAGAAGAGAGAGAAAGACAGACAAGAGAGAAAAAGAGAAAAAAGAGAGAAAAAGAGGAGAAGAGAGAGAAAGAAACAAAGGAAAGAGAGAAAGTGAGAGAGAAGAAAGAGAAAGTTAGGTACTTAGTACGAACTGCGGGTTCGGACCCCGAGGACTAGGTTGGTTTTAACCTTCATAGGATGCTCCTTAATATGGATTGGATTCTTGTTGTAGAATGTTTTGGTGTAGGATTAGGGTTATGGACTAAGGAATGAGCTCAAGTGTATGGAGTGGATGACAATGGAAATTGGGAGTAAGGGATCCTAGGTTGGAATAAAGAAGTTTTAAGAGAGAGAGAGAGAGAAAACAAAGAGGGAGAAAGAGAGCGAGAGAGATAGAAAGGGAGAGAGAGAGGGAGAAAGAAGACCAGCATCTTCTAATCCTGTCTGAGAGGAAGAAGAGAGGAGGGGATTAGTAGTTCGCTGGCCAAGAGAGAGAGAGAGAGAGAGGGAGAGGGAGGGAGGGAAAGAGGGGAACCGACAGCTAGGCCGTCAGTTCGAGCTGGGGAGAGAGAGAGAGAGAGAGAGAGAGAGAGAGGGAGGGAAGGAAAGAGAAGAACCAGCAGCTAGGCCGTCAGTTCGAGCTGAAGAGAGAGAGATTGAGAAAGAGAAAAAGAGATAAAAAAAAGAGGAGGGAGAAATAGAACTAATGGCTAGGCCTCAGGTTCAACCAAGGGAGAGAGAGAGAGATAAGAGGGAGAAAGGGAGAGAGAAAGAAAAAGATAGAGAGCGAGGGAGGGAAAGAGAGGAATCGGTGGCTAGGGCACCAGTTCAAGCTAGCGAGAGAGAGAAGGCAGAGAGTGGGAACTGGCAGTTAAGCCTTTAGTTTGACCATGAGAGAGAGAGAGGGAGAAAGAGAGAGAAAGGGAGAGAGGGGATCAGCGGCTAACTGCTTCCGAGGGAGAGAAAGAGAGGGAGAGAGGATGGGATCAGTTGTTTGGTGATCGATCCGATAGGGAGAGGAGAGAGAGAGGAGAGAGAGAGAGAGAGAGAAAAAGAGAAAGGGTGAAAGAGAGAGAGAGAAAGGGAGAAAGAGAGAGGGAGAGCCATCAGTTTGAGCTTAAGGAGAGAGAGAGGGGGGAAAGAGTGAGAATCAACGGCTAGGCTGTCAGTTCGACCACGAGAGAGAGAGAAAGAGAGAGAGGGAGAGAGAGAGAAAAGGAGAGAGAGGGAGAGAGAGAATAGGAGAGAGAGGGAGAGTGGGAACCAATGGCTAGGCCATCGGTTCGATCAAGGGGAGAGAGAGATAGAGAAAGGGAGAGAGAGAGAGAGAGAGAGTGGGAACCTGCGGTTAGGCCACTGATTCAAGAGAAAGAGAAAGGGAGGGAGAGAGGAGGGGCCCGGCCAGTTGGCCGCTAGTTCGAGAGACAGATGAAAAGGAAGAGAGTAAGAGAGAGGGAGAGAGAGAAGAGAGGAGGGGACCGGTGGCTTAGCCACAGATCCGAGAGGGAGGTAAGAGGAGGGGATCCGCTGGTTAGAGAAAGAGGTCGTCAGTTCGAGAGGGAGAAGAGAGAGAGAGTACCGTGGAAGAAAGAAAGAGAGAGGGAGAGAGATAAGAGAGGGGATCGATGGAGGAGAATCAGTTTGAGAGGGAGAAGAGAGAGGGAGAGAGTGAGAAGAAAGGGGAGAAAGAGAGGGGACCGACGGCGATTCGAGCGGGAGAAGAGAGATAAAGAGCATAAGAAGATGAAGAAGAGAGAGAATGAAAGTGTGAAGAGAGAAAGAGAAAGAGAAGAGAGAGAAAGATAGGCAGAAGAGAGAGAATGGAGAAAGAGAGGAAGAAAGATAGAGAAAGTTGGGTACCTAGTATGAACCGCGAGTTTAAACTCGAGGACTAGGTTGGTCCTATCCTTATTGGGATGCTCCTTAGTATGGGTTGGGTTCTTGGTGTAGAAGGTTTGGGTATACGATTAGGGTTTATGAACTAGGAAATGGGCTAAGGTGTATGAGATGAGGATAATGGAAATTGGGAGTAAGGCATCATAGGTTGGAAGTAAGAAGTTCTAGGTTGGAAGTGAGGGGTTCTAAGTTGGAAATTAGGGGTTCTAAGTTAGAAGTGAGGGGTTCTAAGTTGGAAATTAGGGGTTCTAAGTTGGAAGTGAGGGGTTATAAGGGTAATTCTCAATGGGTGAAAGTTTTCTCTCGCCTCACTTCGAGGTAGGGAAGTTAGGACCAAAAATGAGCATGGCATGCGGCCTTAGCAATAGTATTGTCGAGCCTCATGGTGAGGTCTCTGACTCTATTCTCACCAAAAGGTAGGGGCCCAAATCCCCACTGACTTACCATTTTTCATTTTAGGAAAGGAGCTAGGGTCGTGATGGTAGCATCCCCATACCCAATTACCACATCATACTAACCATTCCTACTGCTGACAACCCCAATTCGGGGCCATTTTCGGGCGCTTTCGATGATCTTTCGATGAAAATAATGCCGTGGAACTGATGGGCTTAACTAGACGATCACTTTGACATATAACTTTGATCTTGAATCGAGGTTTGGAATCCACTTTGAAATTCCGGGGATAGATCTTCAGTGCTTGATCTTGCTCATTTCTTGATGTTTCAGGTCGATTCCTTCATCATAGATTGGCGAAGATGCCGTCACGATCATTTTGTGATAAAAATATCTTGATTTGGTTGTTAGACCGTCAATTTCCAAATAGGGAAATTCACCGGATAATGGGATTCCAGTCACCGAAAAATGTACCCTTTCGAAAATTCAAAATATGGTGTTTTTTGGTCTTGCATCACATACAATCTTTAGCTCAAATTGGAGCCCTCGATGTCATGGTCACAACGAACCCATTTTAACGACCATCCGATTTCAAGGCTTCATGATACGACCATTTGATTAAAGGGGTGTTCCTTTTTTAAAAATTCTGCAACACATGAGTTTTTTAATGCAACTTCTCTCTAGGATTTCTCTCGTTTCTAACCTCGTCATGAGTCGTGCCATATATCAAAATGTGCACATCAATGAGATAAGAACCCTCTAAATTAGGCTTAAAACAGAAAATTTATGACCCTTAGAAGGCAATCCTGAGCCCATATGGTACAGTTTCACTAAATGGAAACTGGTTCACCAAGGCTACATCAAAATACTGTAAAACCTACCTTTTTTGGTAAGTTGGCTCTAGAATGGTTTAGAAAAGTCCGAATGACCTGAAATATGGTATATGGGGGTTTTCAGACCTTTTGAATCCAAGCGAGCTGGTACTCATCTGAATTGGGGTTGTAGTTATGAGGCACTTTTTCAGCATGTAAGGAATTGAAATTGAGTACTAAGCTTCCGTCTAATCTGCTTTAGCTTTGTCAGATCATGACGAAACTTGCCGGATGTCCTTAGGGCATCAAATACCATCCTCACATACATTTCAAGACCAATATGTCACCTTTCAAAATTCATCCAAAAATAGGGCTTATTTGATTAGTGCTTCCGTAGTCCACATGCACTTTGGTACCTATAAGGTGAGGCTGCAACTGGCTTCTTCTTTATTCTTTCCGATAGTAAACATAATTACCTTTGAGGGTAAAGAATAAAAGATTGACCTATACAATATCACAAAAAGCAGTATGTCCCTTAACATGCCTCCTCAAGCCGACCATGCATCTTGTGCATTGAGACCTTGTTTGTTGACTCATAGTGTCTTAGTCTTGTCTGAGCTTTAATAAACACGTCTTCCAGTTGGTGCGACGAAGGAACAGAAGTCATGGAAATAGAACCAGATACAACCTTTCTCGAATGAACTGATAATCAAATTCTATGTGTTTAGTGCGAGCATGGAAGATAGGATTTGTGGCTAGTCGCATAGCACCTTAATTATCACAAGATATAATGGTTGGCTTAATTGTGGAAATGCCAATTTCCTTAAGAAACATATGTATCCAAATAATTTCTGCTGCAAAAATACTCATTGCTCTATATTATAACTTGATACTGAATTTTGATACTGATGTCTTCTTTTTGCTACTCCAAGAAATGATACTTTTTCCAAAGAAAGTACCAAATATGTATTGGACCTACGATCATTAGGACACCCTGTCCAACTAACATCAAAGTATGCTTTAAGATTAGGTGAACTTTTAAGATTAGGTGAACTAGAGAAAATATATAATAAGTCATCATGTATAGAATCTTTTAAATACCTCACAATCCTTTTTGTGGCTTCCCAATGAAATTGTCGGGGTGTCTGCATCAACTAACATATTGTATTCGCTATATAGGCAATATCAGGGCAAGTGAATGTGAGATATTGAAGACTACCAATGACACTTCTGTATAAAGAAGGATTAGACAACAACACCCTTTCTTCAGTCCTTAACTTTTTATTTACTTCAGCTAGGGTGGAAATCGACTTGCAACCCAACATCATTGTTTTATAGAGTAAATCAAAAATATACTTTTGTTGGGTGAGAACAATGCATTTTTCAGTTCGATGAATTTCAATACCCAAAAAATATTTCAGTTCTCCAAGATCCTTCATGTCAAAGTTCAATTTCAATATTGTCTTAAGATGTTCAATGCCTTTGAGATCATTTTCAGTAACAATGATGTCATCCCCATAAATTAGAAGGAGGACAATATCTGAGGATAATCTTTTAAAAATAAGGAGTAGTCAACCTTGCTTCTTTGAAAACCAATATGACGGAGTTGGTGGCTGAATTTCTTAAACCATGCCCGATGAGCTTTCTTGAGTCCATAAATCACCATTTTTAATTTACAGACATGATGTGGTTGTGAGGGATCTTCAAATCCCTTAGGTTGTTGCATGTACATTTCTTATTTTAAATCATCATTAAGGAATACATTTTTCACATCAAGTTGATGAAGTTTCCAATTAATCATAGATGACAGAATTTATGCATCGAATAGTGGGGTGCCTTCACAACTGGGTTGAAGGTTTCATCATAATCAATCCCATATTCTTGACTATGGCCTCTAATCTGGACTTCAACCTTTCAACTGAGCCATCTGATCTAACCATAACATTGTACACTAATTTTGTACCCACAACATTTTTTCCTAGAGGAAATAGCACTAGTTTCGATGTATGATTCCCTTTAAGTATATTGATCTCTTCTTTCATTGATATCAGCCATCCAGTGTCAAAAGCAGCTTATTCATAAGTGGTGGGTTCTTGAATTTGAGAAATTTCTGTTGCAAATGCTTGATGATTGGAAGACAATTTCTCTTAGGCAAAACTTTCAATATAATATTTTGTTGTTATGGGCTTAGAGGTGGTGGCAAGAGAAGAAATGGTTCTGGTTGTCTGACAGATGTTTAGGAGGTTGTGTTGAGCAAGAGGAATGACGTGGGAATCTAGGTGAAAGTTCTAAGGATCTTTCAAATAAATCATGTTGCATTATGGGAGATGCATCTAAGTTTAAAGTCAGAGAGAGGTAAGGTGATGGTGAATGGTCTATCCAGGGAATATATTGTAGATCGAGCCTGTTAAAGTGAGGAGGTGATTGATGATGGTGGTGCTGCTGAAATGGTTCATCTGTATCCTCATAAGAGATAGGTGCTTGCGGATGTAATTTTTCCTACAAATGAAAAGGCATTGAAGTAGGCAGAGACACATTATTTGGCATGTCATTACTGGTGTTATTTGGGGAGCACTGGTTCTTAAAGTAGAACCTTGTTTCATCAAATGTTACATGTCTTGCAATAAAGAAGTGATTTGACACTTTGTCATGACATCGATGACTTTTATGTTTTAAGCTGTATCCAATAAACCCACACTCAAGAGCCTTAGGAGAAAAATTATTTCTTTCAGAAGAATAAATAAGTGGGAAATATATACAATCTAAGACACGGAGAAAAGAGTAATTTAGTTTACTACAAAATAACTTTTGGAAGGAAGATATAAATATAACATAGAGCTTGGTAATCTATTAATGAGATGCACAACAGTGGAGAAGGCTCCTAGCCAAAGAAATTGTGTTAGGCCGCTTGAGTACATCATTGGAAGACTATTCTCAACAATATGACGGTGCTTGCTCTCAGCAACACCATTTCTGCTGGAGTGTATAGACATGAGTGCTGGTGATAAATCTCATGATGACTCAAATATTCTTTAAAAACATGAGAAGTGAATTCACCTCCACCATCAAACCTAAGGGCCTTGAGTTTGGAAGTCGATGCTCAGCATAGGTGTGAAATTTAACAAAACAATTAAACTCATTAGATTTTTGCTTCAATAAATATATCCAAGTATATCGAGTATCATCATTCACAAAAATTACAAAAAATCTAGAACTTGATAAGGAAGTAACTGAGTTGGACCCCAAACATCACTGTGAATTAAATCAAGAGGACCATTAGACTTTTTATTAGTTGACTCAAGTGTAGACTCAAAGTGTTTTCTTAACTGACACGATGAACACAATGAACTAGTAGATAGATCATCAACAAAATTAGGTTGAGCTAACTCTCTTCTAAGACAATGGATAATAGTAAAACTACGATCACATAGGCGCTCATGCCACAAAATAGACGCTCCTACTCTAGTTTGAAAATAATCTTTACAACACCTTAGATTTGATCCTTTTGAAGCAGCCTTCTCTTAGTAGCCCCTCAGTAATCACCTTCTCACTTTATAGATCATTCACAACACAATTCCACTTTGTAGATCCCTCACAACACAACCATCAGGAGTAAACTCAAAACAACACTTAAAATCTTTAACAAATTGAGATACATATATGAGTTGTTTCTCTAGTTTGATAACAAATAAAACATTAGGAATGTTTAAAGAACAAAAGGTAGTAGAAATAATCACAATTCCAATATGGGTTATAGGTAAAGTTGTGCCATCTCCAGTTAATACTATGGAAAGGAATCATATCATACCTCGAAGTTGAGAGTTGTCATCTGTCATATGAGCAGTTGCATCAAAGTCCATAACCTTGGAATGATCAGTTTGGACAGTGGCAGATAGATTGTTGAAATCATGTACTAGGACATCGTGGGACGATGAAACATTTTTATGTCCCAACAGTATTTTGCAATGTGTCCATGTCTCCCACCATACTGACAAGTTACTTGAGATGGCATACTCATTCTTGGCTGAGGTGGGCGATGGTAAGATGGGTTGGCTCCAAGAATGCCTTGCTAATTTTACTTATGACCTCTACCTCCATAGCAACCACGTCCTCGACCATATCCCTCTCTGTGCCTTGATGTTGTGTTCACTAAAACTTGAGGAATACTTTCAACGATCAATGGAGATATAAATCAAGCTTCATATGTAAGAAGAGATTATCGAAACTTTGAAAAGGTTGAAAATTGATGTTTGGTCATTAGGGATGTCTCAAAGGACTTCAACTCTAGACCAAGGTCTTTGACAGTTTAGAGGACCATATCTTGATCACTTACTGGACTACCAGTAACAGTAAAGTGGCCACATATAGTTTTGAACTTGTTTAGGTATTCAGTCCCTAATTGAGAGCCCATTTGTAATTTGATCAATTATGTTTTAAGTTGGAGAACATTTACAAAGGTTTCTCTTTGATATATGTTGTAAAGTGTCTCCCACACTTCTTGAGTTATCTTTAGGTGCATCACTTCACTAAGCAGACCATCGGATGGAGTAGAAAGCAACCAACTCAATAGTGATTTATCCTCCATTCGCCATTCCAGAAATTTATGGTCCTTTGATGGTTTTCGATTGGTACCTTGATTTTCTTTTGGTTCCTCAGAAATATATTCATTTTGTGGCCGACTAGACTCAACAAGGTGACTTTCAAAACAAGCGTTCAATACAATTGAAAACACGGGCTTTCCATTTGAGGCAGTTGTCTCTACTGAGTTTAATAGAGATGAAGGATGGGAAGCTTAAAGAGGTCATGGTTAAAAAAAAAAAAAAGGGAACTATTTCAATGGAAATTTTGGGAATAATGGACTCACTAGAAGAGAGATAATTCCGAGAAATAACAGTGATTACTTCAATACAACAGTTTCCAAAGTTTAACTTCACTTAGACTAGTTCGGCACAAGGGTTGCCGACTTTTTGGTATGACTTAACAGACAGTAGTTCGGCACAGAGTTTACCAAACTCGAGTTTGGATTCTCAAAAAGTGGTTCGGCATAGAATTTGCCGAGGTTACACTTTGGGGTTAAACGACCAAGAGATGAAGACAACGATAAGATATGGAGAAAAACACTAAGAGATGAAGACAATACAAAGCTTTTGAAGAAAAGGACAAAAGATCTAAATGTTAAGAGAAAGAAAGTAGAAGAAGTACCGAAAGAAGTACTACTTGCAACAAGAAATTCACGAAGAAAAGTGGAGAGAATATCAGACTTAGTTTAGAGAGAGAGTGACACTTGATCAGCTAAACTTAGCTTAGAGAGAGAGGAAATTATACTTGCAGCAAGAAATTTATGAAGAAATGTAGAGAGAGAAACCAGACTTAGCTTATAGAGAGAGAAGATGAGAATACCAAATTATAGAGAGAGAGAACCAAACTTAGCTTAAAAAGAGAGAAGATGAGAAAACAAAACTATTTCTAAACAAGAAAAGTGGTGGATGATATGGCACTTACCGGTTATTCCAAGACGGAGAGAGAAAGATGAGATCAATACTCAGATAGCATGATAAAATATGGAAACTTTAGAGATGATAGAGAGAGTGGGAGAGAAGATCTCCCTTGTATTCATTTACTTAACACTATCATGTTTATATATATATATATATACATATATATATATATATATATATATATATATATATATCTTAAACAGAAGTACTTTTGACGATAAAATATAAAAGAATGCTCTATACAATATCACAAAAGACAATCTGTCTCTTTAACAATTATCGCTCGAGCGAAGACAAATAGAGAGACAAAAGATAGGGAGGTGGGTGGGGGGACTTGGTAATTCGAAAGTTGGGGTTTTTTTTATCCAGAATAGTGGAAACTACAACCCCACTACCCCCCTGCCACCCCTTCCATCTCATGCCCATTTTTTGGGCTGGGGAATTCCTTATGCCCATTTTACTATAGCTAAACATGAAGAAGTCTAAATATTTTGGATTTTTTTATCCTAAACTAGAAAAGCATTGTTATTAAACACGTTTTAAGACTTTAATTAGGAGTAGTATTGGTTAATATATATTCATATATACAAATGGAATAAAAAAATCCAAATCCTTTTAAACTGCCGCATATCTGTGGTGTCATACATTACACTACAAATTAAGTTGTTGCATCACAAACCACCCACCTTTGATCGTTAATACTTTCTAATATGCACTTTGCCCTAGGACCACTTTGGAAGAGTTCTCAAATGTAATAATGCATGTTCCAAAACTTAGCCCAAGTGTAAAGAAAGAGGGAGTGATACAAAGAGAAGCACTTATGCCAATTAATGCTGAGAAGAAGAGATAAAAATAAATAAATAAATGAGAGAAATAAAAGATAAAAATGAAATGATCGAGAATTTATACTCTCAACGTCTGCAAGGGAGTATATCCTAAAAAAGATCCTTGTACAAGACCAAAATAAACTCTTCTTCTCCTCTCTCTTTTTTTTATGTCCAGTTTTCTATTTATAGAAGAAAACCCTAAAACCTTACTTGCTCCAACCTATTAATATTAAATCCTAGTCATTCATCTTTAAAAAAAGAAAAATTTCAATTCTACTACTCAATTCTCTACAACAAAAAAGACACAAATGTTCTAAAAGAAAACTAGAACCACAAATAACCTCAAACCATCTTTAATCTCACAAAAAATAATAAAATAAAAGGAAAAACACCCAATTTTATCTTTCTCTCAGAGTTGAAAAAAGTTCGATGTTGAGCTTGTTGTATTCATGACATCCTTCAAATGCCACTTGAATAATTGGCTATGAAGTCTCACCATTCGTTGAGGTACTTTGTTTTCTTCAATGGATCAATTAATTTAACACTTTATGTGCAATTTATAATGAAAATATGGGATGTCAAACATTATTTTAATTTCTCGATCGAGTTCCTCATTAAACTCTCGAAGATTGAGATTAATAATGAGATCATGTAAATATTTCTTAAGTGGTAGATCTTGTCTCAAAATTTGCTCATGGATCGTCACCCTGAGTCGGTCTTGGAGCTCGATATGTCTCCAAGGTGAAATTTGGTACTAGATCTACAAGATTACAATAACTCTTTTCTCAATCTATGACATTTTCTGTGATTTATTTTGCGATCTCTCTTTAAATATCTTTCAGGATTTTATTTATATTCTCTTTGATTTATTGCTTCAGACCCTCCATGATTGTAGCAATATATCCTTAATCATAAGAGTAGGTTTTGGTGCGATTGTGATGGAGAAGCTTAATACCAATTGATGCAAATGAGAAGAGGGGAAAGAAAATTAATAAATCCAATATATAAATGATAAAAATAGAAAATTAAGAGACTACACCATTTCAATGTCTGCAAAGTAGTTCACCCTAAAAAGATATTTTCAGAAAACCTAAAATAAAGCTTTCTTCTCTTCTCTCCTTTTTATTCTTTGTCTAGTTCTATATTTTTGGAAGAAAAATATAAAAGATGTGGTTAGCATGTGGCCAAGCCTGCACATGTAGAAATGTGGGCTTAGCAATAAATATATTTTTGTAAATATAATTTGATCTTAATTTTTAGAGAATATATAATCTTTGATATGGAGATCATGAATATAAAAAAACTAAAAATAATAATTATATTAAAAAAACATTTGGGCCGTTAGTTACAATTATTTTTAGATGGATCATTTATTTGCATGTTTTATACGTCTGGACTGCATATTGTACAAATGCGGTCCAGCCCATATGAAACATTTGTTTAAATATATAACCTAAGTTGCAGCCAAAAAAACCCTAACCAATATTAAATTTTAGATTTTTATCTTTTTAAAAATTAAAATTCCAATACTACTTGTCAATTCTCTACACCAAAAACAGACACAAGTGCCACATAGAAAGAAATACCCCTTTGATATAAACCACATAAAACAATTATGTAAAAGAGTTTCAAAATTTCATATTATTGTTCTCTTATTCTGATAAATAATTGCATTTGATGGCATGAGACTACCAGTGTCTAAAAATTCTGCAAGTCAACTCGGACTCAGCTGTGAGTTACTTCGGCCTAGATAATGGCCGAGGCGAGTTCCCATGTACCTACTCAAGTACATGGAAAAGCATACCGTGCTCCAGTAAATATGCCTAGTACTCGCATGAGTACTATTTAAAAGAGAAGAAAAAGTGGTGTACATTCCCCTATTTCATCTCCCTCTCTTAAATGCGTGCAAACATTTGTACACATTTTTCAATCTCTTTATTTAAAGGGTGTGGTTTGTATAGAGCCTAGGCACTAAACAATCAAATTAGAGTCTACTTTCAAATAGTATCAAGAAATGTGGTTTCAATATTAAAAATCTTTGTGATAGCCTTAAAATATTTTTATTTTTATTTATAAAATTTAAAACTTTAAAAATAGTGTAGATCGACATATCTATGAAAACTTGAAAATCTTAAAAATTGACGGTCCAAAAATACGTTACAAAATGCATTATTTTCAAAACTTGAAATCCATTTTTTTCTCATGTCCATGCATCTTGATGTCGAGATGATCAATTTGAAGATATTTGAGCATCAAAACAACCTATTCTAGTGAAATTTTTGAAATAAGCTCAAATTTGATTGTTTGGAGCCTCGGCTCTATATAATCTTTTCCCTTATTTAAAAAGTGCAGATATTTGCCTCTTTATACACTCCACTCTCTTTAAAAAGGTCCAGAAATCCACCCATTTCATCTCTATCTAGAAGGGGAGATCCACCTTCCTTTTCATCTCTCTCTAAAAGGGGAGGAAATATGCTCCCTTCTCCCTCTCTCCCTAAGGTGGGGTGAAAAATTCACCCCATGTTTTCTCACTTAACCATGGAGTTTCTCTCTCTCACCAATGGACAAATTTCTTCTCTCGTCTCCTTTCCCAAATGTTCTTTATCACTGGCTTATTTTTTTGTTTTTTTTTTTTTTTGAGGTGGTTTTTATATTTTTAAGGTTTTACAAATCGTCTTGAGTGATTTGCTCTGCTCAGGCTGGAGACTTATCTTACATAGCTGAGTATTTACTTTAAATATTAGAGACCACTCATAAATAAGGGATTGTCTACAAAGAGATTATTTATCTTTTGTATAAGGAGGTCACAATCATTCTTGTCCCGTAGATTTTAAAATAAGTGATGTAAGAGTATCATTAATTAGACACAGTTCCAAAAAAAAATTTATCAGACTTCGTATCTCACTTCAAACCATCCAATTTGACATCTAATGTTGTAATCTCCCTGTATATAAGATAAATAGTCACTTTGTATACAATCCTCATAAATAAATAAATAAATAAATTTCAGTACCAAGGAGACCAGTTTCAGTATTTCACCCATAATCATAGGGAAAATGCTATATAAAGGGTGGCTCATGACGATTCCTAACAAAGAACTGAAGAAGTAACTCTAGAGCATCTATTTAGCATGATCAAGCTCAGTGTAGAATGCAGCTCTAGCCTTTCAAATGACTAAAATACCCATATTGTAATGTATCGTTATAGGGTAAAATTGGAGTTTTACAGTGAAGCTCCAACAAAAGGAGATATGCTATTTACTTCGTGAAAAATTTAAATCTTTTTTAAAGAAATAAGTGTTTTTTTTTTTTTTATATTCATTTTGGGAAGAAAAAGTTTAGCAAACGAAGTAGGTAGAGTTCGAAGCATAGTTACAAGGAGCCGGAGCGGGGACAGCTCCAGGATTGGGAGCGGGAACGTCGGATCGAAGGGTGTTGGGTGGTTAAAGCTCTGGCACTTTCAGATTGTGCTTCGTAGAGGGTATCAACCCCCGAAAGCTAGATCCCATATATAAACCTCTCGCATCCTATTTTTCAAGGGCCGCCTTTCCCACTTCTCATGGGATCTTGATCCCAAATACCCGGGGAGCACAACCTGTATAAATTGGGGTCCTCGACCCATAAATATAAAAGAAAGCTGTCCCAATGTTCATAGAAACTAGATCTTATTGCGCAATGAAAAGGGTTAAATCTTCCTATTGTGTTAAATACTTTAATTATTTTAATTTTTGATATAGTTTAGTAATCTAATTTTGATGTTTTGGATCAACACATGATGAGGATAAAGATCCACAAATATATGGCACTGAGATCCCTGAATCTATCTGAGGATCGTGATCCCAACATAATAGGGATCAAGATTCACAAATAAAGGGATTAAGCACCAAAAAAAACAGTTCCGGTCAATATCCCAGCTTTGGAGTGCAGCATCTAGATTCCTGAGCCAAAACCATGACCTCTAGGGGCACTCCCGGTAACTACAGTCTAAAGTGATAATTAATTTATAGGTACATTTTAAAGTTAGAATATACTCATACAGTTCCTCCATGGCCCTTGTCATTTTGAGAATAATCCAATCATCTTTAAAAAGAGAGACCATATGGGGTTTAATAAAAAAAATTTCAGCCTTAATCACTACCTTCTAAAGCTAGAAGATGCTCAAGGCCATGTTCCACGCGTTGATCGTAGTCTTCGGAATAGTCCAACCATTTTTAGTGAGAGAGAGAGAAACTTTGTTTCAATGAGTTAGAGAGAGACTCCTTAAAGAAAGTGGGTTGATTCAGGCTTTTCTAAAAGGTGGCTATGAGAGAGAGAGACTGTGGAGACTTTATTTAAAGGACACGGTTTCTATGCGGCCAGCCCACACATTGTAGAAATGAAGGATTGGCAATAAATATATTTTTTAAATATAATTTGATCTTAATTCTTAGATAATATATAATCTTTAACATGGAGATCATGAATATTAAAAAAAAAATTAAAAATTAAAAATAATTATTATATTAAAAAAAAGTTTGGACCGTGAGTTATAATTGGTTTTATATGGATCACCTATTTGCATCCATCTTTAAAATGGATACTTTATGTCTCCCGACCTTATATTGTAGAAATATAGTCCAGCCCGGATGAAACAAATTTCCTTGTCTAAATGAGATACAGAGAGAAACTATTTTGGAGAACGTCGGCGTTGGTTAGGGCTAAAAGAGGTAGAAAAGAAGGTGTATGCGTAAGGAAGAATCATGGTGCAGATGGATGTGCCTACCTGCCATGCCTTCTCCCTGGAAAGCATGGACACCTGAAAATAGAAATCCCATTATAATTTCAAGAATCTCTTAAACATGTAGCACATGCATGGTTTGCATAACGCTTGTGTCAGTTCTTCGCACCTGTTGAGATGCTCAACACGTATCAGATTTCTACATTCCAAATGGTTGAGCTGGGCTAGGGCCAGGGCTTGTGTCAGTTCCAACATATCAGATTTGGACACTTGTGTCAGTTCTTTACACCTGTCGAGATGCTTAAGCGGACAAGGACTAGGCTAGGTCCAGGGCTGGCCAACTCGGCCCCTGAACTAACCTAACCCGTTACCCCCTTAATTATTTTGGATAGATCAGTGGGGATTCATGCCCCAACCTGTTTTAGAAATAGTTTGTGGTTTCAAATGTGTAGTGAGAATGGAAGCCTAAACTGTTAGTGGAGGCTGTTAGTTGAGGCTCAGGTGGTGCCGCCACGACTACAACCCCATTCCCAAAAAAAAGGTACATAAGTAGGGATTTGGGCCCTTACCGTTAGGTAAGAATGGAGACCGAGACTTAATCATGAGCTCAGTGGTATTTGAGCCAAGGCTCCAGCCCATTCTTGTAAAATTAGGTACGTCAATGGGGATTTGAACCCTTATCCTTCGGTGAAAATAAAGTCCTAAATTTAATCTTAAGCTGCTACTACTGCCAAGCCACCACCCTTTATTCCTTTCGCTGTTTTTCTTTTTTGAATAGGAGTTGCCAAAATTGTATCTACAGCATAATTGTATTTCCATTGATTTATTTTACATCCCAAATCTATAAAAACCTTAGGTGGACTCGTAAGTCAGACTCAAAGTAGACTTGCCCAAAGTAAAAAAGGTGTGGTTTGTATAAAGCGCACCTCCAAATTTTATCATAAATATAATTTTGGTTTAAAAATTATGAGATGTTTTGAGAATCTATTTTCATCTCTAATGATAAAATTTTAAACTTTAAAAAAGGTTCAAATCAAATAGATCTGTAAACACTTAAAAATCTTGAAAATGGGCGGTCCAGATAATGTGTTGCAAGATACACTATTTTTAAGATTGAAATTTTCTTTTCTTTTTTTTCATATTCATGCATCTCGATGTCGAGATGATCAATTAGATAGTTTTCCAACATCAAAACTATAATTTATGATAAATTTTTTAAGTGCACTTCAATTCTACATTTTTTAAGATTTGTGGTGGAACTTAATTTTACATTTTAAACCCCCCAAAAAGGTCTAAGCGCGGTGGATCCGTGACCATTCAAATTAAATAGTTTATTTAGACGATAATAGATTTGGAGCATTTTCTCTTTCATGAATTTTAAAACGTAATCCTTCACGTTCGAACATGGAATTTTAAGACGTAATCTTTCACTTTCGAACTCGGATTACATTCATCGGGTGGTAGTGACCTCTACCATGATGGTAGATTTACAGCATTTTCAATGCTTTTTTTTTTTTAATACACTTGGTACAAATAGCCAAACGGTAGCCAATTTAATCTCGACTCGTTTCTTAAAAATTTTCAATGCTTTTCTTCTCTTGGATTGTTTTTAGATTGTATGTTGTAACTTAAATCCACTGCCCATTCCAATGGATGACCTAAAATTCATTCAGTCTTGGCAATGCATTTGGGATACCCGTTGGGAAAGCAGTTATTGACACTTTGAGGTAAGGGAACATTATTGTCCAATACTCTTGGGGATACTGAAAGCTTTTCCAAAAACAAAAAATAGGGAAAATTATAAAACACAAACACCCCCACCTTAAAAATAAAAAATAAAAAATAAAAAACAAAAAATAAAAAAGTTGTACTTTCTAAACATCCACCCCTCAACAGTTTTTATACCAGACTATTAACCCAACATTATTTTTCTTTGCAATCATCCCCCAAGTAAAAAAGTGCCTTTTTTTTAACCAAAAGTTATTTTTTTGAATGGTCAATTGATGCAAGACGGAAAAAGGTGTAAAATGGTAAAATTATGAAGATGGAAAAGAGATGGTTAGCCTTAACTGTGTGTATTCGGTAACAAGAAAGCCCGAAGGTTAAAATGGATGGTCCAGATAATGTGTTAGAAGATGAACTATTTTTAGAACTGAAATTCCCTTTTTTCATGTACATGAATCTCACGGTCGAGATCATTTATTTTAAAATATTAAACATTTCAATGCTAAAATGTCCAAAATGTGAATATCAGTTA
Organism: Amborella trichopoda; assembly: GCF_054954075.1. Classification (NCBI taxonomy): domain Eukaryota; kingdom Viridiplantae; phylum Streptophyta; class Magnoliopsida; order Amborellales; family Amborellaceae; genus Amborella; species Amborella trichopoda. The sequence continues at coordinate 12,071,876 of NC_142346.1, forward strand.
TTATAACCGATGATTCCAAAATGTGATGCGTGGAATGTATCGATCCAGTACTAAATATGCCAAACTTGAAAACTTGAATATAGAGCTAGTCCGGCACATTTAGGGGTGGCAATGGACGTAGACCAGACTTATACTCATTAGGTATAGCCAACACGGGTCCAGGTATGGGTCCAAGTTTTGGACTCGCGGGTAGAGTTTGGGTCCAATAAAGGATGCCCGAATAGTCTCGGGTACGGGTCCTGCTATAGCCAGACCCGCATTTTTAGTTTACCCAAAAGCCAAAACCCCAACCTTAAAATCGTTTCAATATTTTCGGTCTTCTCTTGGTTCCCTAAATGGCAAAGGCCCATTGCCATCCTCTCGCTCTCAATTTCTTGGAAATATAACTGACTCTGAATCTTGAATGTCTCTCTCTCTAATTGCCCACCCCTCAAAAATGAGTTCAGGCTACAAAAAAGGAAGCTCATAGTGAGGGTAGCAATGGACACGACCGGAAGGTCATAGTGAGGGTAGCAATAGATCCAACCAAACCAGGATCCAACAACAACAATAACAACAACAACAATAATAATAATAATAATAGAAGAGACAAATGGAGACTCGGTCATGCCAAGAAAACCCTAAAAAAGCCAACCACAAAGATTAAGCCTTGCTAAATCAAGCAATGCTTATCATGTTGTTAGACATAATCGATATTCCACATGTACGGTTTCAAATTTCTACCCCAAAATGAAATTTCCCGACGAGCTATCTCTCACCGTAAGAAAGGTCAACGGCTTTTAATTATCTGCTTCTTCGAGTCAAGTAAAATGTACAGTTCGGTTGCTAATAATCTTTATATAAACCATGGCATACTATTTTAATACTTAAAAACCATAGAGCATATAAAGAACACCCTATTGAAATTCTTCCCTATGTAACACAAAGCAAGTCCTCTGTCTCCATCCATTCGTTGTCATTTGAAGGATAAAATAAGAACCTTTCTCCAAATGCTATCTATGATCTCCCCTTTATATAGTATTTTTAAGAAACTCTCTCCCCTTTATATGGTAAATCCTCATTGTCCATGAAACCTCTCTCTCTCAATAACTCATTTTCCTCTATGCAGTCTCTCTCTCCTGCATAGAATGGAAGATCAACATCACCATCGTTGCCATTGCTTCTTGCCCATCCCCTCCTATGGGAGAGAATTCATGCTTCCTTTCATCATTCTCCTCACGTTCGTTTCGTGCTTTCTGTTTCTAGGCACCCAACCTCTCTCCCTCCTCCGCGAAGTCGCTGCCGAAAAGCTCAGCTTCTTGGCACCGGATCTCTCCAATTCAAGTACCAACAGCAAGACTTCTATGAATGTCAATAGTAAATGTGATTTCTCTTATGGCCGGTGGGTTCAAGACGAGAACTACCCATATTTCGATTATGCAGGAAATTGTGCATTTCTCGATCCTGGCTTTAGGTGCCACGACAATGGCAGGAAAGACAGGGATTACCTGAGGTGGAGATGGCAACCTGCAGGCTGTGATCTTCCAAGGTTTCTCTCTCTCTCTCTCTAACTTACCAGTATTTGATTATATCGTTGTTAGTTTTTATCTGAATTTGTTTGATAAGCAGAATGGGATTTGGAATTCGCCTTCCCAAAAACAAGAAATTTGTAATCTCTATGTATAACAGTAGAAGTAGAACCCACGCAAACTTGCGTCGGACTTTTTAGAGTTTGAATCTGAAACCATTTTCTTTTGGGAGTTTGTAATCTTATTATTACTCCTTGAATATTTCTACCTCCTTATTGGGATTTGGTAGACTTTATTATTAACATAATCATTATCAATATCATGACCATTGTTATTTTTTCCATATTGCGTCCCAGCTACTGCAGGTTTTCATTCTTATAGTTTTACTTCACGGAGTCCCAAACTTGCACCATTAAAAAGAAGAAAAGCCATAACTAACTATGGATTGGTAGGCTGGTCCACAAAACTAATAAAAAAAGGGAAAATTTGAGCCTACTTCAAAAATTTGAGCCTACCTCAAAAATTTGAGGTTTTCATGCCCAAATATCCTCAAATTGATCACAACATCAAGATGCATATACATAAAATAAAACATAAAAAAGGATTTTAAGTTTTGGAAATAGGGTATTTTGTAACCCATTTTTTTACCTGTCAATTTCAAGATTTTTAAGCTTTCATAGATCTATCTACACTATTTTCAAAGCTTTAAACTTTATAAATAAAGATAAAAATATATTTTAAGGCTACCACAAAGATTTCTCGAGACTATTTGAAGGTAGGCTCTAATTTGATTGTTTAGAGCCTAGGCTCTGTACAAACCGCACCCATAAAAAAAACATAACACATTTTAACAAACTTGTTTGCAATTTCATATCAAGAAAGTTGAAAATACCCAAAAAGAAAATTTGAGCAGTACTGTAAACTTGTTTTGCTAATTAATTTATGAATTTGTTTTTCTTAACTTGCTTCAGTGGAAATTACACACATCTGGCCACCCTTTAATTAATAAAAGGAGTCAAACACGAGGGGAATACTGACATTCAAACAGTACCCATATCCCAGTTTTCTTTTGTTTCTCCCATCCAAAAAGAATTGTTGTTTCCTAAACTAGATTTTTCGTCTTTACTTTCATAATTTGCTCCTTGGAAAAATAAAACCCTTTGACAAACCAACTGTTGAAATAAAGGCTCCAATGCATTGGGCTATTGGTAATTAAACACCTGAAAGGAAAAAAAAAAAAAAAGCGTGGGCTATTGGAAATTGAACACCAGAAAATCTAAAAACAGTGGCACCCGCAAGCCAGTCTGGATTGCTTTCTCTTCCATGAACACGAAGTTTAGTAGAATAATGGCTAACTTACGATCCATGAACTACAAAAGTATTCTGAAGTATAAATTAACTCATCCTCTTTTAATCAATGGGATTAATGCTCTTTATTTAAATTGGACAAACCCATAATTTAGCCTCTCTACAATATCTTTGGGTCAGGTGAACAAGCACCCTATGCCATAAGAGGTCTTAAGCTGTGTGCATTTAAAAGAGCAATACTTTTATGGTACCCTCATGTGAATTGCATTGCATTTGATCCCCAAGGTCTTGTAGATGATTTGGATCTAATAATGACACTCTTATAATTCATGTTCAGGTATGTAAAATGCATATGCACACTGGCATGAATGTGGAATGTGTATGTAAAACGCATGTGCATGTAGTGTTGTATATTCGCATGCATGCATTATTCTTACTAGCACACACCAGAAACTTAGTGCTTTAAAAGACATTAGTAACAGTAGCGGCTCTTGCCATTGCAACAAAACAATGACATTGTTTTAGTTTTCCTCTATAACTTGTTCCAAAGAAATTGCATAACAGTGTTATTAAGTCTTTATAATGGCAAGTTGGCAGCAGCAAAGGTCCTTAAAATAATGGTAAATGCCACTTCTAAACCGAAATATCTGCCTCAGCATTACATATCTCTTGCCTAGAAAACAACCATATTAGCAGTGAACCTCGTCTCTAATTTTGAAGTTAACTGCATTGCAAGCAATTTAATCTGTACTTTTCTGTTCTTGTGCTTATGGTAAGTTCCACAACCAGCATCTGTGTTAACCCCCGAGGGAGAGTTTTTCTCTATTAACTAGTTCTAAGAAACGACATAACAGAATGTTATTAAGACTGTAATAATGGAAAATGCCACTTCCAAACATAAATGTCTGCCTACATGGACATCAATGTCTCGCAGAGAAAATAACCCAAGAATTAGTGAAACACAACTTCAATTTTAATGTTATCTGCATTGCATGCAATGGATCATCACTTTTCTGTTGCAGTGCTTTTGCCATGCTCCACAACCAGCATCAATGTCAACTTAACCCCCAGAGAGAGTTGAAAGCAAAGAAAAAAAATGCTTGTTACTTATTTTCATGTCTGTTATCGCAGATTCGATGGAAAGGATATGCTGGAGAGAAGCCGAAATGGGCGCATCGTATTTGCAGGTGACTCCATAGGAAGGAACCAATGGGAGTCACTGGTTTGCATGCTAGCTCAGTTTGTTTCTAACAAATCAAGCATTTACGAAGAGAATGGAAAACCTATAACAAAACACAAGGGGTATCTTTCCATCAAATTCGAGGAATATAACTGCACAGTTGAATACTACAGACTGCCTTTCCTCATGCTCACAGGTTCCCCTCCTAAGAATTCCTCCGTTAAGGTCAGAAGTGCAATCAGAATTGATAAGCTCCATTGGTGGTCATCTGGGTGGGTGGGCTCAGACCTTCTCGTTTTCAATGCTGGGCATTGGTGGAACCATGAGAAAACCCAAAAAATGTATGCGCAATATACTCCAATGAAACTAGCTTACATTAGAGAAGATTAATGTTTTATCAGAAGTGTACCCTACACCAATGGTGTATGGTACATCCACCATCCTTTCTCTTCGATGGTGAACATGAAAGATGGCAAATGTCCCATCTTGTAGCATATATATCCATCAACGACATGGGTATACTTTGCAAGAACGGACAATTTTCATTGATCATCCATTCTATTATATGGATTAAAACCAATACCAAGTTTGAAACAGACATTTAAAATGTTTACCTATATGAAAGTAGAATGTAATATCAGGCCCAAATGTGCAGTTTGGGTTGATTTTCCTTCTTTCCAATCAAATTAGTTTTAGAATCAGTATCCTCCTGTTTCTGGCCCCAGGTTGCTATTGCCAAAATCCAAAAATCTTAAAATTGTGTTATTTGTGCTTCAGGGGTTGCTACTTTCAAGAAGGAGAAGCTATCAACATGACAATGGATGTCAAAGATGCTTTCCGCAAGTCCTTGCAGACATGGAAGCAATGGGTAGTTCACAATTTGAACACTCAAGGGAGCCATGTTTTCTTCCGAAGCTACTCTCCGGTACATTTCAGGTAATCACAACAAACAAGTTCCTTACTGTGCTTGGATACTCCTAACCCAAAGGCTACATATGCTATAATCCAATGGACTATCAAATACCATAGTCCATTAGTATCATCACCATTCAATGATACAATGGGCAGTGATGAGAGGGATTGGGACCCACCAAACCCTAGATTACAATCCATATTCCTTCGGATTATAGCAAACATTCCCTATCCCAAACCTGACTTAGTAAATTGTGTTCCTGAATGCGAACAGCAGAGGTGGAACATGGAATGATGGAGGTCAGTGTCATGCTAATACTCAGCCAGAGACTAATTTAACAGAACTGGAAAGGGAGCCATGGAATAACCAAGTCATATCAGAAACTATTGAGCACATCAAATATGTCAAAAGAAATGTGCATTTTTTGAACATCACATACTTGACAGAGTTCAGGAAAGATGGTCATCCATCAATACATAGAGAGGAAGGCATACCTCCAATCCAGCAAGACTGTAGCCACTGGTGCCTTCCTGGAGTGCCTGACACTTGGAATGAGCTCCTCTATGCCAACTTGTTGTCAAATGGCTATAGGACAGATACAAACAATACAAGGAAAAGTTGAGACTACATGTAAACAGTATCAACATTTTACACGAATTCAACCAATCAGCCCATCAATTGCCTCATGAGGACCATGCAACTACTTGTGGACCTTCAGTTCTCCCTAGCTTGTGCCACTCCACTATCATCTGGACTTCCATCATTGTCTTCCATTTCCTTCACTTTCTCAAGCTGCCTCAGCAAGTCCAGCCTCTCCGGTGCATAGGCAGAAGGAATCTATAGACAAGGAAACATGGTGTCAAGAGCAACCAGTTGGTTTTTCAAAGATCAGGATTGTAGAGAGAGGGAGGGAGAGGGGGCCGAAGGGGTAGGAGAGAGAGAAGCCCTAGACATAAGACTTCAGAAAGAAATTCCATACCAGAGCAGGCACGTATCTCTGAATTGCTGCTAGTATGGCTGCATGCCCAACAGCAGTAACCTGAAATTTAAAAAATGTTCAACTCATGCATGAAGCATACTCCATATAAGATGGAAATCAAGTGACTAGCAATGAACGAGAACAACTCTAGAGTAACGCAAGAATAATTAAGAGTGAAATAAGTGTTATAAGCTCGAAGTTATAGACCTGGGAGACGGTTCAAAATGTTCTAAAGGTTCTTCATTGTGCATCTCTGAGTTCTTTGATGTGCAACCAAAGGGCCATACCTCCAGAAAGGTGAATGGTATGGATTATAAATGTTCATATAGAGTTTTCACAGGGGAGGAGTAGATTTATCAGAGTCCATTCTGAGACTGGTAACCCAGGCAAGGAAATAGGGATTGTTTAGCCATGGTGAAACCATGTTCTCTATACCAACTTTAAACAGAAGCCAATAAGGAAATAAGGAAATAGGGATTGTTTAGTCATGGTGCAACCATATTCTCTATACTAACTCTAAACAGAAATGGGGATTGTTTAGCCATGGTGCAACCATGTTCTCTATACTAACTTTAAACAGAAGCCAACAATTTCCATCATGCAACTGTGTCATGTTCAAATTATAACTAGGTTTGTTCTTCTACAACAGAAACTAATTTCCAGCCATATAAATGTGAAAAAAAAATGCAGACACGAAATATATATTCAGGGACAGCCATCTAAAACTCACAGGGAGAAGCATGAGAATGCCAATAGGTATTACTGATGCCAAGTCAATTAATGTCCTTCGGAGAGACTTCTTCTCTTTCTCTGTGAGTTCATCGCCTGTGATTGCCCTCCTAAGCAGTACCATCGCTGCTGCCACATCTATGGCAAGAAGTTGGGTTCCTTGCAATACATCCTGTTTACGTGAATTAAAAGTCAACCATACTCCAAAACATAGAGCTATACTGACAAAATAAACAAATATAGAAATTATTTGAAAGAAGTCAAACTGCATATTTATGCACAATTAACTACTTATTCAGGTTTAGTAAATGAACATGCTGGTAATTTCAGCACTTCTTATCCATTGAGGGTAATGATAGTACAAGGTAGCATCCAAATTCTAGAGTCTCGACTAACTCGTTACTGCATGGAGATGTAAGCAAGAAAGCTCTGAGATATACAGGCCTGACAAAACAGAAACAATTTGTTTTTGACAAAACAGAAACAATTTGTTTACAGTGAAATTATGTATCTAAACCTATCACGAAGATACTCCTCCCTCTCTTGTCAATGAATTGTAAGCCCATATTTCACGTCATTAAATATGAATTTATCCCTCTAAATCTTATGGATATAGGTTGCTTCCTATACAAGAACTAGAGAAATTTATGCAACGACCTAAAGAGAACTAAAAAACGCAACACTACCGTGGTAGTTTCTTTCAGCTTGTCAATAGATTTCCCAATTATGCCCTCTTTCTTTTGCACTTGAACTAAGGGCGCCAGGGAGCTTCCCAATGCAGAGTTGTTTACGGAGAGTTCAGATTCATTGATGATATTCTCCTGAAATAAAATAAAAACTCTATTACAAACCTATCAAGAGGGGGTCTTAAAAAAAATGAACAGCAGCATAGTGATCTAAGGGATTGGAGAAGCATGCATGCAGACACATAATGTCTTTTGAAATAAATCTATCCCATCAACTTGAGCCTACATGAGTGATGATACATCTTGCATAATGAGTTACACTTGAATGAAGAGATCATATTCTCATTCTCCCGGATGAACATTTCAGATAAAAAAGAGGTACTGGACAACATAACCATCCATTCATTCAAAAAGTAATTAATCATCGTATAGAATCCCTGTGCGTAGGCAATTATCATATTAAGCCCCTGTGCCTAGGAGGTCTGTGCACACACTGTGTGTGTGTGGACGTGTGCATGCAGATGTATGTGATTTTGTGTGTACATGTGTGCGTGTTGCACGTGTGTGTGTGAGAGAGAGAGTCCCATCCTTGTAAGTCTAGAATCCCATACCCAAATTCTGGGCCTCAAGTAACCTTGGCCTCAAGATCCTCTCACAACTTGACAGGAATAATTTTTGTCATTTGTCAAGGACAAATGAAGAGAACCCATTCAGAAGGGGTTATTTTATTTAAAATACATTTAGTGCTCCATTAGGATGATTTCAGCCTATTTAATCTATGTCTATGTCATCGTATCACAAAAGGAATAGTTTCCCATTTGCCCTTAAAAAGTACCAAGAACTGTTGTCAATTGAAAGTTGTTGACATTATAGAGAAGGGTGTTCTATGTCCAAGACCTGAGTACTGGCTTCATAATTTACAAGGAAGTATCTAAAATCAGGAAGCAGCAGGAAGGGCTGTATATAGATGCATGGGGATAAAATTATTCGAGAGAGTTACATTGGTGGTGAGCACCTAAGTTACTGAAAGAACTTTACAAATCCAAGGTAGTTCAAGGATTTCATGTAGGATGTGTTTACCTACCCAATATAGATATATGGAAAAAGCTAACAACACTTGGCATCTACAATTAATAGTAATATAGGTGGAATCCCAGCCATAGGCAAAAATGAACAGTGATTTCGCCTATGCTAATCACTGTCCAAAGTTCATCACACGGTCACAATTGTCAGGTAGTATTTTAATTTTTAAAATACAAATTATATATATATATATAGGAAAAGTCTTCCCAACGCCTATAGGCGAAAATGAACAGCGATTTCGCCTATGCTCATCACCATCCAACAGTCACGATTGTCTAATAGTGTTTCAAAAATTTACGGGGTATTTTGATTAATTTATATTTTGCGAATTATTTTTTTCATATTTTTATTAGGTGCGCCTCACTAAAGTGTACACATGCTCCGAATTTCAGATCATTCCGATAAGTAAAAAAAAATGAAAATTGAAACACTACCAGACAACTGTGATCGTGTGAACTTGGATGGTGATGTGAGTAGGTAAAATCACTATATTATATATATATATATATATATATATATATATATATATATAGATATATGGAAAAGCTAAGGTCAGCCCACCAGCTGATGGAACAGTGTAAACCCAAAAGCCTAAATTGAATCTGGGCTGAACTGACCATCATGATTGTATTTTGTATGTGAATTTTAGCTTTTTTCTACAAATCTAAATCACTTGAAATTTGAAACTTTTATTCTCTAAAAATAGGAGAATCTAATAAGCATAACAAAAAATAATTCAAAAAAAATAAATGGACCAAAATACCCCTGAAACGTTTCATGGGTATTTTGGTCAGTTTAATTTTTGTGAATTATTGTTTCAATATTTTTATTAAGTTCGCCTTGATGAGAAGAATAGATGCTTAAAATTTTATGTGATTTGGATTTGTAGAAAAAGTATTAAAATTTTATTACAAAATGAGGTCATGACCGTCAGGTCAACCCAGATTCGATCTGGGCTGTTGGGCTTATACTGTTCCATTAGCTGATGGGCTGACCTTAGCTTTCTCATATATATATATATATGGTTATTCTAGAATACGCCACACTAATGGCAAACCTAAACTACAATACTCTGAAATTTTTTACCATAAAATACCCTTAAATGATCAAAAATGACTTTTTACCATAAATATTTCATGTAATTTAAAAAGGGTATTTTGGTCTTTTTAAAATCCCTCTAAAACTCAATTTCAAATCAAAAAGATTCTTTTGACCTTTTTAATGATGATTGGAGTTTAAAGGTAAGTTAAAATTACAAAAATGCTCTTTTCGAAATTTTCAAGTAAGTCATTGTTAAAATACTTTATTATATTTCTAAGGCCATTTGATGCCAAAAATTTTGGAGTACTAAATTCTAGACCCACCAGCTAATGGAATAGTGTAAGCCCAACGGCCTTGATTGAATTTAGGTCAATCTGACGGTCACAACTGTATGTCGTAATATAATTTTTAATACTTTTTATATAAATCCAAATAACATGAAATTTTATATATTTGGGCCATCCACTCTTCTCATCAAGACACACCTAATAAAAATATCAAAAAAAAATTCGCGATAAATGAAATGATCAAAATACCCTTGAAACTTTTCAGGGGTATTTTGGTCAATTTATTTTTTGTGAATTATTTTTTTGATATTTTTATTATATTATATTATTTTTAAACAATAGATGCTCTAAGTTTCAAGTGATTTGGATTTATAAACAAAATTAGAATTTAAATACGAAATGCAATCGTGATCATTGGATTGACCCAGATTCAATCTAAGCCATTAGGCTTACACTATTCCATCAGCCTATGGGCTAACAACAGTTTTTCCCTATCTATGGGAGAGTCTGAGATCAGCCCGCTAGCTGACAGCTACAGTACACGCCCCATGACTCAGATTGAATTTGGGCCGATCTAATGGTCAGGATTGCATTTTGTATTTGAATTTAAACTATTTTTCTACAAATCTAAATCACTTAAAATTTGGAGCATCTATTCTTAAAAAATAGATGAATCTAATAAAAAATAATTCACAAAAAATAAATAAATCAAAATACCTCTTGAAACTTTAAGGTTTTTTGGTCAATTTATTATTTGTGAATAATTTTTTATTTATCATTTGCGAATAATTTTTAAATAATTTTATTAGGTGCGTCTTGATTAGAAGAGTGGAGGACATACCAAATTTCATGTGATTTGGATTTGTAGAAAAAAACTTAAAATTCAAATACAAAATGCAGTTGTGACCGTCCGATCGGCCCAGATTCGATATGAGCCAATGGGCTGACTGGATATTTTTCATATATATATATATATATATATATATGGTGTATTTAGTGAACTAAGGAATCTTTGATAAAGTAAATTATCATGATGGATTTGAAATGGAAACTTCTACTCTCACTGGGAAACTCAAAAGTTCACAACATATCCAATCATAAGCTTTGGCAAATTAATGGATCGTCACTAGAATGTATAAGTGATACTCAAAACATGAAGACGAACTATGCAAAAAGGATTCAAAAATTCCTAATCCAACAAGTACATGAATGGAAAGATGGAGAAAAGAAAAACATAAAAATTCATGCGTATAGAAGTATGTGAAGATGCATCCTATATCATGTTAAATATGTATAACAATAAGCAAGCAAACAATATTCACTTTCGGTACCTCTTCGTTTTGAGTTCCATCCGTACTTCTCTGAACTCGTTTTTCAAGCTCAATCAGTTCACATCTCAAAAGCTCAAAGCGGCGAATTTCATTTGGTTCTGATTCTCCATTGTCTGTGGAGTTGTAGGTCTCTTCACAAGGGTCGGTAGCCTGTAATCCACTATTTCGGAAATTAAGACTTCCAAAAAGCATATGCAGGGGAACAATATAAAAATGTCACCGCTTTTCTCTTTGTCTACGTTAGCTGGAAACATAGTGCTATTTAGGCTTGCATACTAAAACTATGCATATACAGCTATTAATCCCTCATAACATCAAGTACTTAAAACAAATCAAAGATTCTTGCCAGCTTTGCGAGTAAAAACAATTAAAAATAAAATAACCATCTGATTGTTGAAAATCACCTTCACAATAGGCCCCAAGCATTCTCCCAGACAAACATGTGTCAAAGGAATCCAAGGAACACCAGTTCATTGGAAATTTCTTTCCATCATGTGTATAGAGAAATCAGGATACACTCCGTTGTAGCATTTCTATCCTCTACAGAATTTTTACCACTTTTTCCTTCCAAACTAAGTATAAATAATTAAAATAGAAAATTTGATCTAAGAGCAAGCTCACGACATGAACTAGATCACGTACAATATAGACTAAATTAATGACACGCATGAACTGTCCAAGTGCAGTTGTTGTTGCTATCAAAAAGGAGCCTGCAATAATTTAGATAGCAACCATTACATCTCTTGCTACTAATGAAACTGTTGCAAGTTGTGCACACTACTTGCTCCCTTCTAAAAGCGAGAGGTGCAACGAGAGATGCATTTTAAACTTCCCTCAAGATCTAGATATCAACAGAGACCAGCATTTTGCACTTCCCTCAAGATCCAGACATTAGGCCATACTTTAAGCTATATATTTGGATAAGGAATGCCACTTTCATGTCACCACTTCCATCACACAATCACATTGATGGAAGAAATTTGGGCGATATGAACCTAAGCATATTTGACACCAGTAATTACCATGACTTAAAATGTGCAAATTTTCAAATTAATTTCATATCAACTACAACACATCTTATCCTATATTATAAAACAACAGACTCATGAAGCACGTTCCTTTGTTCTTCTGAATGGCAGGGCTTTTAAGTTGGCATAAAGTCACAATCATGTGAGACACACAGGGAACAAAGCAGATAAATGATCCCAAGTTCATAAAAACATACAGTTTGGTCCACTCTTGATGGTACATCATCCTTAGAGACTATTTGCCTGGTTGAGCGGCGCAACAAGAAACTCCACAAGCCATGAGGACCATTGTCAGACCTGCAAAGCAAATCACCTGTCAAACATATTCAACCACATGCCATGCACCAAATTTGTCTCAACATCCTTCAAGTCTTATTCTAACAAACAGTGTCTCCAACCTGACAAACATGTACTAAATAAATGGAAACCATAACGCAGAATAGACACCAATAACTTTAGGTACTATTTCTAGAAAACAAACCTAGCTGGGGAACCCCTCTTGCTTTCAGTCCCATCCTGCATCAGAGGATCCTTTTTTCCATGCTTTTTCTTGGAGAAACTCTTCTGCTTACTTAATGATGGATCTAAATGCCTATCATCAACTCCCTATTGCATGGACAAAGGGGACCCACCAGAGTCATTTTAGATCAAGATCAATGATGCAAAATTAAACAGAAGTCCATATCACAAAATGCCTGGGGATTAATGAACATAATTATTCGAAAGATTTCACAAATCCTAACTTAGGATCCATCACTTTGACAAAACTGCAGCACCAATTGTTCAAACACCAAAACCATCATGGTGTCATTTGCAGGGAAAAAGCTAATGGACACGTAGAACCCAGACAATCAAAATCATATAATTGATGATACTAGGAATGCTATAATTTTCTCATCTAATCAAACTCTGAGGTTTGCTATCAGCCTATCATTGACAAACAATTTATTAGAAATTTAGTGACCAATTTATCAAGACATCATGTTCTCCTTCTATTTATCACATGGATGTTAAATTAACTGAAGCTATGTCAAGGGACCATCAAATTCGTATATCTAGCATGCCCATGGCAAAACATTACCCTTCAACTTGCATGTGTATACTGCAATAGAACATTAACATCAAGATGCCATGATTAATGACATTTTATAAGTGAATGTTTCCCAATCATTTGTATTGTTTTTGTCACTTCACAAAACAACCTCACTTTCACCAGGTTGATTTCACAATCATGGAATTGTACAAGATTTCCCAGGAAAAAGGAGTTTTAGAGAATTGGTTTTGTGAAAATTTCCCCAGAAAACTGCATAAAGTTGTCGAAATGACAACAAACAGCCTTGGGATGCATCCCAAAAAGTTTTAGTAGATGAAGGAAAAAGTTTTATAGCAGTAGATTCCCAATTCCTTGTTCAACATGTTCTGTAGTACTTGAAGCAACATTGGGAATCTCACGTAATAGTCACTCATATCCATCTGGGATAAATTCTAGGACGGATATAACAAAAAGTCCATAGATGTCACCTGCTGGAGTGATGCTGCTTTTGCTCTGAATGATGCCTCAAGAAACTCTGCCTCCTTCTTGAGTTTTCTTATTCTCTCAAGGTCAGAACATGCAGCTTTTAAATGCTCCTTCCCTGAATTCGAGCTGCAAACATGTAGCTCTTGAAGCAGCTCTTCTAATCTTTTCAAAGCGTCATCAACACTCTCTAATGCCTGTAAAACCAAAAAGATGAGAACCATATCAATGAGAGCAAGAAACGTAGGCAAGAAGATCATTTTAATTGCTCAAAAAGAAATTGTAGTTTGGATCCCTTTAATAACCTCCATAGCTTTGTTCTAATGGCATCATCACATAAAGATATAAAAGCCACTAATAGTTTCTTCTAATGGAATCATCATTTAAGGAAAAACAAGAACGTTTTTTTTTTAATTTTTAGGAAAAAACAAGAACTTCCCTCTAAAAATAGATGAAAGGAATAACAGACTAAGTTCTTTCACATAATATGTTCTGTGACAAACTTAGAATAGCTTTGAACCAAATCATAAATCAAACAACTCCCTATTCTTCCACAGAAGAAGTCAAACAATGAACTTGCCATATCAAACGAGTCTAACTCTGTCTCAGATAAAGTGTATGATGCTGTGTCAACTTGTTCATGAGAATACTGCAAACCATCTTGGCCCCGTTCATTCCTAGAAATCATCAAGGGCACAATTTCATAGATAGGCACAAGATGCATTCATGGGCTTACAAATTCAACAATGCAATGGCAAACTGAAGAATAATCAGAAACACGATTGATCAGCACTTACTTCAGGAACCCCACTCTTTGCCTGCATTCCTTTAACTTGCTGTGGCTGCAAATGTACCACATGCTAGTGTCAAGAAAGAAGAGTAACCAATGACAATGCATACGAAGCATACGGTTTAACAATTAAATGGGCCAAAAGAACAAGATACAAGACCACAATCGTCTGAGGCAGTACCCTCTGGACAAAAACTCTGCTGCTTTGACATTTGAAGAATTCTCAAGCCATGCACTGTACTTTATAAAATTTTGCATCCAGTAAGAGCACACATCCAGTACTTGGGAGATAGCTTCACCTTTGGGAAGTCCCTGGACTTGTTTCCCTTTATTTTCATGAGGTCTTTTCAATGCACCTGAATGGTTTGGATAAAAAGGAAGCCACTCTAACTCTTCACAAACCACCTACAGGACCCAGGAAATATATTGACAGAGCATATCAGGAAATTTAAATGTTATATATATTTGACTTCTTATTGATGTTGCTAACCTCCACATACAGCTGATAAGCGCTAATGGATGATAGCTGAGGATAATACAACACACTTCCCCCAATAAGATACCTGAATAGAAGAGTATAATATAGATTAATATAGAAGATAAAGAGAAACTACCATCACAACATCAAAGAGAATATCACTGTTGAAGAATCAAACTCATCATATCTAAGTATCTCGACCTATTTTTCTTTCTTAATATTATAGTATGTTCTAAGTTGTGCTTGTAGTCCTACACAAGGTTGAAAAATCGATCAAGGCAAACCATGTCGGTAAGCGGCAGAGGCCAAAATATCAGTATTGACCATTATATCAGACATCAACTGAGGAAATAATAATCATCTCTAAAAAATAATGATAGAACCAGCAATATTTGATGAAGCAACAAAATAATGGTATTTATAACTGTTATAATGAAGGCAATACTTTTATTTAGTATAAAATTCATTCTATTGTTAAAAAAATTAATGGGTTTAGAATGTTTATTATGTCTTTCTAAAAGTATTAGATAAAAGAAGATTTATATTGAATGCAATATGTTTTTTTCTTCAAATTATGAAACTGAATGTACTGGTCTTTATACCCTTATATGACAAACTATTTAAATAAAATAACAATAGTTAATGTACTGGTCTTTATACCCTTGTATGACAAACTATTTAAATAAAATAACAATAGTCAACATATTAGTTTTGACCTAAGATTCTTAACCATCACATACTGTGACAGGCAGGGCCCTAAGCCAATATATAACCAATATTGGGACAAGTTTTTGAACCACGTCCTATATCACATAGCCAATACATGCATCCTTTTCTCCATATAAAGAAGGTTGGGTCTCGTAGAGATGTAACCACAGTTAAGGCAATATGGAGCTCAAGCAATGTCCAGAGCACTTTCCACCATAAGAGTGCCACCAATTTCTTTAATGGGAAATATTTTTGTCATTATTTATTCTTATATTTTTCCATTGTTTTAAGTTTTAACAATCACATTCTGGTAACAAGATCCCAATTAACTTGGATGTTTAAATATTTGGATTGTGCCAAGAAAAAATCCGAAGTATCATCAATACAAACCAGATAGAAGGAAATAATACCTTATAAGACTCTCAACGGAATCATTGATGATATCAATGTTATTTGCAGATAAAAAAGATTGCGTGCTCCTACCCAATGCAATAAAAATCCCAAATATTGCCAAGTCCTTTTCCAATACCTGTTCCAAGAAACATAAAACCTTTTACCATCAGTTAAAGAAAATAACAAAACCTTTCCACATAAAAAAGGGACATTAGCGAAGAAATCACATCTTTACAAATTCTCTTCATTATTCAGTAAAAACTAATTCAGTGACCAAGGCAATTAAGCACCAGACCTACATAAAGCAGCATTCCCCAGAACAACCATATCATGGAAACAGAAAAAGCATTAATTTAGTGGTCAAACAAAGGGCTTGGTTTAGAGTAGAACCACCATTCAATAAAAAAATATATGTATTTGGGTACATTTCATTTTCCATAGAGGGTAAGTATAACAGGAGCCTTTCAATGGTATAACTACAAAAGAATTCCAATTTCATCAGACCATAACGAAAATTAATGTAACTGCCTGAGATTGGGGTTGTAACTAAGTAAATATATCCTACACATGGAGGATAAATAGATATCATCCACATGTTTGTGGATTGTAATTACAGGGATTGTAATTACAGTCAGCCTGTTTGGGCAGGAATTTCAAGATATTTCTTTGTCAACAGAATCTAGGCACATGCTTTTTCATAGTTTCCACGTGGAAAGGGCTTGGAATGATCCTATGATGGATTTTGACAACTAATAGCACATCTGGAAAGAGAAGAGCAATTAAATTATCTAAGAAGATTATTGAATTTCTACAAGAAAATTACCCAAAAGCTATGTAACAATGACATGTGTGTCATGTGCGATTAGGAGAATAACATGGGTCGGCACACATATAGACAAAGGAATTCCATGTCGACTTTGTGCCTGGATATGTTCATTTTTTGAGTTCGCAGACAAAGCATGTCTGCTGTGTGGACACGAGTCCAAGAATTGGATGAACAAGACAGACATGTCCAATTTGTAAGAGACATGTGGACGTACGTCTCTTATGATTTGGACAAATGTTTTTTATTAGGAACTGCATGTTCTATTTTTTTAAGTTAATCTTATTATAACAAATCACAAATAATTTTATATATAAATATTTATAGACATATGCATTGTACAGACATGTCATACTGTACTTGGCAAAATATATAGGAGAGTGGGATTCTTTGAGTCCAAGTCAGGAATGGATTCTTGCATTTGTGTCGTTGTAACATAGCCCGAAGCAAGATTTAAAAAAAGGATATACATATGGAACACTCAAGCAATTTCTGGTATGCTAGTTTTCTATGTGGCAACAATGATGCCCAATCCCAAGAAACTTTATTTGCCACCTAGAAAGCGCTGTGTTGGTCTGTCTCATCTCGTCCAGCTATGTTGTGCTCTCAGAAGTCCAGGCAGTAACCTCTCTACTTGTCCACCCAAGGGCCCTATATTGGTCTGTCTCATCTGGCTATGTTGTCTTCTCCTGGGAGTAGATGGCCCTGCAAGCATGCAATCAATGTGTTGGCTAAGAGCAGTCTACAATCACTACGTCCAATCTGGGTCATTGCTTCAAGCCTACAATTTTTTGCGTGCTCTCTGTTTACTTAGATGCATTACCCAACTTTTCATCCTTGTTATAAGAGCACAATCATTCTGAATTGGTCACCTCAAATTGCACCATGGAGAATGGCATTGACAGTTTTGAAGCTTATGAGTGTGTCAAGAAACGATTATTCACAAACAATTTTGGGAAATTTATTTTAATCTAACAGACTGAGAAAAAGATGTCTATTGAATAAGATAAGTACTACAATTTTCTATTATAATTGAATTTCTTTCTTTTTTCCTAGCAGCTTTGTCACCATGCTCTTTCTCCATTTTTTTATGGTTTTGGTACATGAACTTATCATCATACTATTTTTGGCTAACAGTATGTTACACATTCCATGTTACTTGTAGACAGAAAACTTCTCAATAATACATGACTATGAGAGGATCTCCTTACAGCGCCATTACATAAGCACAGATCACAAGAATAGGTGTGCTGTCCTTATATCATATTTTTTGGTAGATGATTTATTGATGTTACATACATCTAAGAATGGTGAGACCGTAAATTTCCCTTAACCCGTCCCAAGCCCAAGTCAAGGAGGTGGATTGTGTTAGTAGGCAGACAACGTAAAACTTTGTCAATACTTTATGTGAATCATGAATCTACATTATCTGCTTATGCTAGAGCGTTCCCCGAAAGCGACGCATTGTTCCATAAACCCAAGTATAGTGAGAAACGAGCTAGGGTTAGTTAGGGTGTTCAAAGAAGCGACATGCTACAGCACTATCCCGTTGCGGTGAAAAATAGGCAAGGGTTCCCATGCCATTCTGGACGAGTGCGGGTAAAGAAGCTGGTCCAAGAGAATATGATTCGTCTAGTCAGATGGAATGTAGGAATGCTTACAGGTAAGACTATGGAGTTAGTGGATATAACGAGACGAATGAGAGTAAATGTAGCTTGTCTACAGGAAACTAAGTGGAAAGGGGAAAAAGCTAATGAAATAGATGGGTATAAACCTTGATATATGAGAAAGGACATTAATATAAATTGCATAGGCATAATAGTAGACAAAGATTTAAAAAGATAAATAGCTAATGTCAAGATAGTAGGTGAGAGGCTCCTATTAATTAAACTTGTATTAAGGGAAGAGATAATTAAAGTAATTAGTACTTAACAGACCACAAGTACGACTAGATGATAGAATTAAGAGACATTCTGGGCGGACATGGATGGACTAGTCCAAGACATACCAAATGGAGAGAGGACCTTCTTAAGAGGGGACTTAAATGGTTATCTAGGGAAGGATTGTAGAGGATAAGAAGGGGCACATGGGGGATATGGGTTCGGTAAAAGAAATAAGATGGGTGAAGCTATTCTACATTCTATAGCCTACGACCTAGCAATAGCAAACACTTATTTTAAAAAGCGAAATGAACATTTAATAACCTATAAAATGAATCATATAACAGTCAAAGAAACTTCTTATTCATTAAGAAGGTAAAACGACCATCATGTCAAGACTGTAAGGTTATCCCAAAAAAGAGTTCGACTACACAACATAGGGTTGTGGGTATGGACGTCTTCATAAAGGGATGGAAGAGAAGGTATGAAATTAATAGGTATCCAAGAACTAGGTGGTAGAATTTAAAAAATGAGAAAATAGATTTATTTAGCAATAAATTAGTTAAAGAAGAAAAATGGAACTCTGAATATTATGTGGAATGAGATGGTTGACTGTATTAAAAAAGTGGAAAGAAGTTTTAGGATAAACTAAAGGGAAAAGAAATTTCAATAAGAAAACTTGATGGAGTGATGAGGATCAGAAGACCATTAGCAAAAAACAATCATGTTATAAAACTTGGCAATGTAATAGAAATGATCAAATTAGAAGAATATAAATATGCCAATAAAAACGCTAAATAAATAGTAAGTAAAGGTAAACTAAGGCATTTGATAATCAATAAATTGAGAACAGGAAAAGGTGAAAAAGATGCCTTCCAACTGACAAAAATGCGAGAGAAAAGTGTAAGGATCTAAACCATATCAAATGCATTAAGAGTGAGGATCAAAGGTATTGGTGAAGGAAGGTAGTCAACAAAAGGTAGAAAGTTTATTTTAAAAAATTATTAAATGACGAACAAAATGGGAACACAGCAATAGAAGGAACCGTTGGCATAAATGAGGGACGGAGGTCATAGATACATTCATAGGACTAGGATATCATAAATGAAAGAAGCTTTGAAGATGATGAAGATAAGAAAGGATTTAGGACCAGATGATATCCTAATAGAAGTTTGGAAGTGCATGGAGAGATCGGCATTGGCTGGCTGACCAAGCTGTTCAACAAGATGTTGAGAACAAAACAAATGTCAGACAAATAGAGGAAAAATATTGTGGCACCTATTTAAAAGAACAAAGAACACATACAGAATTGTGCAAACTATCGAGGAATCAAACTTTATGAACCACAATAGGAAACTGTGGAATAGACTGATTGAACAATGACTAAGGCATGAAACGAGTGCATCAGAAAACCAATTCGGTTTTATGCTACGGAGGTCAACAATTGAGGCTATTTTCCTACTTAGAAAACTGATTGAAAAGTCTAAGGTGAAGGAAAAAGACCTCCACATGGTCTTTATTAAACTAGAGAAAGCTTATGCTAGAGTACCTCGAGATTTAATTTGGTGGGTGTTGGAAAAGAAAATAGTCTTCAGATACTAAATCGACTTGGTGAGAGGTATATACAAGAGAGCGTCAACTAGTGGAAAGACAAGTGAGTTTTCAGTGGTAATAGGTTTACATAAGGATCAGCGTTGAACCCATACCTAATTATGGACAACTTAACTAGGCACTTACAAGATGAGGTACCGTGGTGTATCTTGTTCGTGGACGACATAGCTTTGATCAATGAAAAGCGAAGCTACATCAACAAAGTAATAACTTTTGAGGGATGCTCTAGAATCTAAAGGTTTCAAAAATAGTCAGACTATGACAGGGAATATGAAATGCAAGTATAGTAATAATATGAGTAGAGACAAAGAAGTAGCTAAGATTGACGGCCAAGAAATACCAAAAAGAGCGCACTTTCGACAAATTGGATCGATAATCCAAGAAAATTGAGAGATTGTGGAAGATATCGCACGTAGTATTAGAGCTGGGTAGGCAAAGTGGAAATGAACAACCGGAGTTTTATGTGATCACTACATACCAATGAAGCTAAAGGGGAAATTCTATAGGACAGCTGTGAGTAATGTAGGAAAAATCGAACCGAAACGGTTAACTGGACATGGGCCCGAAAGTGGTTCAACAGCCCTAACCGGTAAACCGGGCGGTTGAACTGTTTTAACCAGGCAAATCACGGGCAGTCAAAAAAGTGTTAAAAAAAATACAAAACAAATCTAATAAATATGAAAAGTATATTTAAATAATGATTAAACAAAGCACATCCAAATGAAGTTGAAAATTAATGAAGAAAAATGGGTTTTAAAGAATCGATTTGTGCCAAGGGGTATTTTTGAAATTTTCAAAAAATACAGGGAATATGTAAAAATACGTATTAATGGCCAAAACAATTTCCAATCTTTGCCATAGTAATGAAAAACATTAAAAAATGCATTACAAATAAAATCCCTTATATTTTGGGTTTTTATATAATTTTAAAAAAAAATTTAAAATACCCAATCCATCACCAAAACCAGCTGAAATCGGCCGATATCAAGCGGTTACTGGTTAGACAGCCCGATTTTTCCTTCTACTGCTGTGAGACCAGCTTTGCTTTATGGAAAGGAATGTTGGGTGGTCAAGAAACAACATATCCATAGGATGAGTGTAGCTGAGATGAGTATGTTAAGATGGATAAGTGGTAAGACAAGAATGGATAGAATTCGAAATGAATGCATTTTGAAGAACTTAGGTGTGGCTCCAATAGGCAATAAGATGAGAGAAAGTAAACTTAGGTAGGCTAGCCATGTGCAGCACAGACCTAGTACAACACCTGTTAGGAGATGCAAGTTGCTTCAAGTGGAAGGCTCAAAAAAGGCAAGGGATAGTGAGAAATATATGGTTAAAATTATTGAAAAAAGATATGGGGACTTATGGCCTCACTGAGGGTATGGCCCTTGATAAAGCATAATGACGGATCAGGATTCGTTTAGCTGACCCCGAATAGTTGGAAAAATGCTCTAATGATGATGATTTTAATCTAACAGATTATAAAGAAACAGTCCATTGGATCGTCACCATCCATTAAGGACAGCAATACACGAAGATAATGACCAACCCCTGGGCAATGTCCTTACCTAGTGGGTCCCCCTTCACTAGTCGCCATGTCAATCGGCGGTGATGACCCAATGGACCATGGTTTTTCCATTAGACCATGGAGATAAGACGTAGTTTACCTAGGCCTTTTTAACACTGCAATAGAAATTTGTATCAATGAAGAGAGTGGTATATGTATCCAAGCTTCTAGCTAATTGATGCCCTAGATTTGCTTCAAAGAGATGCAATAGAAGAAGAGAAAAATATCCATAGACTACAGATTCAGTTAATCAGATATGTTGATGGCCACTCAACTTTTTTAAGTTTCTCCTGTTGCAGCACTATAATGTTGGGCACATAGTCATCTGTACATGCTGCTCAATACTGCACATACACACCAACATGGACACATACCAAAAGGTTCTCGACTAGGCATCCTTAGCACAGAAGTTTATCAAGAGAAAAATAACAATGTCAACAAAATCAAAAACAAAGAGCATATCATTTATAGCAGGAAGCATATGGTGTAAAACTTTCCAATTACAGGACGATACCAATCAGATACAATAACCATTATGCACTAAATCAATGATATACTTTAAATATTCCATAAAAAAGATTAGAATTTATTTTATTTTTTTTGTTCATAAAAAAGATTACAAATTACTAACATCTAATTTAACCTTTCTTTAATAAAATATCCAATTTAATCTTATAAAAATGCACAAGAGCATGACAACTTGCTTCCTACCAAAAGGAAGATGGTATTATAATTACCTCAATACTTTCAGTGGTAGTCAACCTTGACCATATTTTCTCTCTATCAATAGCTCGTTGTAGCTGTTGCTGTACAAGATTCACCCAAAAAGCCATCTCTTCAGCTCCCTTATCATTTTTACCTCTTAATGATGCAGCTCGAGGACCAAAGTGCACAAGGAACTCTCTGCGTAGACCAACTTCTTTCATGGACTGATAAGCTCGACGTACAGGAATAAAATCAACAAGCATGTCCATTAGTCTACCAGTGACATCTGGTATGGATGAGAAGAACTGGGGGCAAGAAACTTTTGCTGGTCCAAGTTTGGTGATTGCAGCAATGCATGACAGGGCAAGCATAAGCAGAGACAAGTCACTTCCATTGCCTGAGGCCAATGATGCTCCTGTCTTCCAGCTAGTAGCCATAAGAGGAAAAATAACAGTACAGTATTAACCTTCTAAGTGTTAAGCACTGGAATTCGAAGCCTCTAAATGAAATGAGGCAACATTCTAAAACCAGAAAAAACATACACTGCAGTGGCAAGGGAGAAGCGAGGATCACGTTCAAAAAAGTTCACAAAACTCGTCACAACCATTGGATGCTGCTGCGACCAAAACCAATCATACACTGCAGGTTCCTTGGCCACCAGCTCTTCCCTAATTATGCTCTCCAGGGGAGTAGATTGCCGTAATAAACTGTAAGGTCCAAAACATATATCAACAAACACATATATCATCACATCTTACGATTAGGTGGCGTAATTATCTACAATTTGAAGCCTAACGTATGTAATATGTATGCATATGTGTGTGTAGAGTTGAGGAGGGGTGTATCTGACCTTTCGCTTTTGTGACTCGTTATCCAGTGTACATTGTATACGGCACAGTTGTTGTTCTGCTTATATGTGTGTGTGCCCCAGTACATGTGTGTATGTGATGTCTATGTATGTATGTTTTGTCCAGCACTTCTCATTTTCTAAGGGTGGGATTGCAAATTTTATAGCCAGTCCAACATATTGAATGGGAAGGGAGGTCTTGAAGTTTTGAGGGATGGTGTTCCAAGGTTAAGGAGTTTAGCGGAGGATGAAGTATGTGAGTTGGTGGATATAGTAGGGTCATTGAAGAGATTTTCATTTCATTAAGGGATGAACAAGTGATCACGAATATAGAGTCTGAAACTTGGGTGGATTGTTTAATGGGTTTCCATGTACCTCTAAAAGTGATGCACATTTGTGCAGCTGACCATAAAAGACAAGATTGTGATGAGTTGCGATCTATTGTGATGAGTTGCGATCTACTTATTTGCCAACATGGGAGCTTAGGGATGGGAATCTTCTTTCATCTATTTGGCATCTCTTGGGTTCTTTCTGTGTCTTTGACTTCGTCAGTCTTGAGGCCCCATTTTGGCAGGGGATAACTTCCTTTGAAGGTACTACCTTCTAATAATCTTTTGATGGAAATTGAAAGAGCACAATAATTAGATTTGAACTTTCAGAGGAAGGTCAGAAGGAGAGTGGTTGTAAAAGAGTGAATCAAGATAAAACCCATTTCCTAGACAGTAATAGAAGAAGAGGTTAGAGGAGGGGAGAGGACCTAGCATACGAATGAAAGTCCATGGTGCATACTGAAGCTTCTCAAAATAGGGGAAGGGAGATGTGAAGGAGCCCTCCCACTGAAATGATGAAGATTAATGTCCACGGGAATGCAGCTGCTTCAGCAAGTGGGGAGGGAGGAATAATCAAAAATAAGGCCAGCATAGCCAAGAAGGCCTTAACAAGATCAACAGTAATGGAGGATCCCATGTCGGTTGAGTTACTACTCTAAGTGGAATAAGGAAATTTATGGGCACCCTTACTAGCCCCTTGCTCGTGGAAAGAAATCCTTCATATATGATTTATTCATTAGACCAGTACAGGGTGATCTATTCATGGATGTGTTTAGGAGAACAGGGAGGTTGTTAGCTCCATAGTTTACAATTTCAACAAGTTTATGGAGAAACCAATAAAGAGGTAGTTTCTCTAGCCCAAGCTGAGGTCACTGAGCAAAGAGGATATCCATCCATCTTCGTAACACTTTTTTCCTTCTATACTCTTCACATTCCCATTTAAATAAGCAACTAGTAGCTCACAGAAATATAATAGAAAAAAATAAGCATTGTCATTGTTTCACCAGTAGCTCATGATCAGATATTGTAAAAAAAGATTGTATACTCTAAGACCATTCATTTTTAAAGCAAGGAGGTCACAATTACTCATAGCCATTGGATGTGAAAATCCTACATATATTGAAATGTGTCACAACATTCAATAAATTTTATTTTGGACATTGTACCCAATAGTACACCCCCAACAACCTGATTTCATATTTGTCAATATAATTGTGACTTTCTTACACCAAAGCAAATGGTCTCATTGTATACATTTCCTTGCAAGAAACCCCAATATAAACTTGAAATTTCTTACATCAAACTAAAATGTCTTCAAACACTGTGTAAGTGAAGCTATTAAAGCAATAGGCCAAGAATAATCCCACATGATCTTTCCAACAACGAAAGGCACCACAAGCATATCAATTCCTGAGGGATAACTAAATATTTTTTTGAACACTGAGGGATAACTAAATTTTGGCATAATGTCATAATCAAAACTTTAGCAAGTTAAAAAGTGATCCCTGTGTCCATATAATGACAAAGCCAAAAAGTTAATGACTGATTGATCTTTAGGAACCACTTGATCTCATTGGGCATACTAGAAGCAAATAATCAGGCATGCTAATAATTATTCGCTGAACAGATATCCCACCAGAGAGTTCACTCTAAAATAGCATACCGACCTCCTTTGCACAAAGACATTAGTATCTCTATCTCTTCCATCTCCTCGAGATGCAATTTCACTTCCTGCTTGCAATAAAGAATGAACAGAAGCCTGAAAAACAGATATGTGAGATTCTAGAACCGAAGAAGCCATTTCATAGGCATAAATTTTTTAAATCACATGTTGCATACATATTTTCACTTGAAAACGGAAAATAATTAGTCTTATGAGCAAAAGTATAGAGAAGTTTCATCCAATATGGTAGTTTGTATTAAATCCTCGTTTGGAGGCACCAATTAGGAGACACATAAAAGCCTTCACAGTATAAATAACATGTGCAGTTGTTTTAAAAGAAGAGAGGAAAAAAAAAAGACATACTGACATATAAAGAAAACCTTTCTTGAAAGACATAGCATGGAACTCATTCTACATATTTACGGAACTGAGACAAACTAATGCTCTAGCAAATCCAGTCATCAAAAAAGAAGACTTAATACATAAAGAGAAGCTTGCTTGAAATACTTAGGGTAATAGTTATTCTAGACTTAAAGGGAACTAAAACAGACTGATCCTTCAGAAAATCCGGTCTTTCTCAATGCAAAATAAAAATAAAAAAAATTAAGTGGACTCAACAAAAAGAAAACCATAAATGATATGAGAAAGGTAATCAAGAAAGCTATCCCAGGGCTCAGAAGGGGAAGATATCCCATGATGAAGGCTGTAAAGAGATAAGTGACTTAAATGAGCAACAAAATGATGTATAGGAACATGAAAACACTATGTGAGATGCACGAGCCACTATAAGAAATACGACCGGCACAAATTGAATTTGTGTTGTACAAAGATGTATTTCAACATTATTGGAAGATTTGAAAAGAAAGTGTGATATATCATTACTCAACTTGTTTGAAATTCAATACACTGCATTAATTCTTTTGAACTAGGACTTGGACAAAAACTCTGGTTGCTTAGAAAAGTGTGCAGAATTTAAAAGCAGGTACCCAACAAAGAAGGTTCATGGATCAACAACTTTACGGTACCTTACCGGCTCAGTGCTCAGATTATACATGATATGAAGGAATGGATTTGGGTAGCTGTACACATTTTTATCTACACCCACTCAGGCACACAAAAACCATGTGATCATTGACACTGACATCGTCTATCATTGTATCCTTGAATATGCAGTATATTTATGATTGAAATAGTAAACCACCCATCTAAAAAATCCGAACAATTCCCGAACACATAAATACACACCAAACTAGATTTAGAAGAGCATTATAGGACTAACCTGATAAGAGAGTGTCTTTACCCAGGCATGTTTATCTACACCAAGCCATGCCTTGGAAAACCACGGCACCCTTGATCCTGAAGTATGTTCTTTGATGGCCAATTCAAAAACCCGAGCTGCATCATGTAAGGCCTGTATCAGACTACTGTTGAGATCTTCTCCCTGTATGGACTGATTTAATTTGGTCCTCATTTCCTCTACCTCAACACCAGAACTGGTTTGGGAGGTCCCACTAGCTGCCATTCCATCATCATTGGTGGCCAAGAGAGACGTAGAAAATAACATTCTTTTTGCTTTCCAAAAGGGTAAAACATAATTTTTATGCCCTAAAATTCCATTTCTAATAGTTTGTCTATCATACTCTACAAAGCCACGCCTAACAATCCATCTCTGTCTCAAATTGCCTTTGTAGCATGAAAGATAGATTGGGTTAGTTCCATCCTTCCACAAAGTAGCTTTCTGGGCTAGATGAGGGTTTGAAATTCTGCAATGTAAATACAAATTGTACATTACAGGTATTCATGTAGGCGACAAACTTCTTTCTTTCTATAAAAATCCAATTTATAGGTGCACAAAAGCATCAAAAAGTACACATCACCAGTTATGTACGGTGTACTACCGCGTGAACAAATAACAAATATTTTGCTTTCTTAGACCACAATTTGTTGCTTTCATATAACATTCATGAGTTTTCTGGCTTTTTCTTGATGCCACTTGGCAAGAATTCTAGTATAAAACAGGAAGAAAATCAATGATAGCAGCATGGAACCAAACAGAACTGAAAAAAGGACACATTAAAAACTCCATCATGCATTTTGAATAAGGTGAGATGATATAAAAAGAGGATGACACTCATAACACACCAAAGAAATCAAATGGGTGCCACCAATTCTTAGGATTCAATGGGATATTAGCTTCTCCATTATCAAGGAAATTACTTCTCCATTATCAAGGAAATTACTAAATTTTAGCTCATCCCTTGTTGCTAATATAGACAAGTATCTCCATCAATTATAAAAATTCTGTTTGGCATTCAACAGATAGGGTTTTGCCAAATGCCATAAATTCTCAGGAAAATAAAATGAATTCAGTTGAATTTCTCTGATATTTATAGAAATCGATAATTTGTGGCCATCGATGACCTAGTGGATCAATAATTTCCATGACAAGAACCTGTCCCAGAAAATGTAGCAAGAAGACCTTAATTCATCAACATACCAACTCTAAAGCAAAAAAATTCATTTGATTTCTCCAACAAATTTACAAGTACAGAATTTTCTGCAAACTCTGATGTAACCAAGCAAGCAGTGATAGCACTAAATTTGAACCGTTTAATGTAGATAGAAAATCCCAAATTCCTCCAATTACCAACTCTTGAGAGGAATTATTCATTTATGTTTGTCCATCATATTCATAAACTGATAATTAATTGTCACCTATGAATTAATGGAGCAAGTAGTGACAATACACAAAATCAAACAAGTAAATACAGCAAAAAGAAAACCATAAGTCATCTCAATTTTAACTCTAAAGAGAGTAAGAAGTCTAGATAAATCATGGCAATCTGCGGCCCACTGGAGAAACCAGTTGTAGGACAAGAAATTGAACAAGAAAATGCAGCAACACAAGCCGTAACCATTCCAATTTCTCAGAAGAGAGATAAAGTGAGAGTGAGATAGAGAAGTCAACGTAAAGAAAGCATATCACAATATCTTAAGATAAAGAATAGCGCATCATGAATAAATTAAACAAGCTGTAGACAAAAGAGAAAAGGAGTAGAGAACCTTGAATGCACAAGATTATGCTGTAAATTGAATGCCATCAGTTCTTTCAAAGAACCAGATAAATATTAAGCTCTAATTAATTTGATATTGCAGATTTTATTAGAGAAAAAGAAAGACTTCACGTTCTATTGGGCACTGAAGGTTTTTCTAGATTCAAATTTGGCATTTCTAGAGAGAATGACTGTGCGAGAGTGTGAGTTAGAGAGAGGGAGAAAAGGTATGGTTCATGTAATGGCTTGCTTGATTGTTTGTAGCGAGAGAGAAACCATGCCCGGTCTAGAGAGAGAAAGAGGTTTGTTTCTAGAGAGAGAGAAGTGTCTGGTTTGGACGAATGTGCTATGGTCCGAGTTCGTTCAGAATTCAGACAGAAAAGAGGTCCAATTTCTCTCCCTCGCTCTTCACATTATCCAACGACGTGGGGAACCCAGTGATCACATATAAAGTCGTAATCCCCTACCCTTTATTTTTCCATTTCTTTTTACTTTTTCTTCTTTTTGTTCCTTCCTTCTTTACATTGAACCCCATTGTTTAATAAAGGGGTTAGTGCCGTGGATCGGACACTTTCAAAACTTATGTAAATCGGTGATACGGATCGACATCAATAAAATCGAATAAATTTAATTTTAAAAAATATAAATAATTATTAAATTTTATTATAAATATATTTTTAGAAATCTAATAAAAAATAGGAGTACTCCATTAAAAACTTTTATTTTTTTCATCAACATGTGAATATTGAAATGTTCTTTCCCTGTATGAACTATTGTTAATCATTAAATTTACATAAATATAGAATTATGATAGATGAAGTATATAATTATACATGAACTACAATAAAGCATACAATTCTTAAATACGAACTAATACCAAAATGAAAGACGATTTCATTCTTCATTTTGGTCACGCTGGTGTTATTGATTAAATTCGCGTGACAATTCATTAAAAATAAAAATTACAATGATATAGTATCAATAAAGTAATAATTTACAATAATATATTTACAATACCACTACATATAGACTCGCCACAAATCTTTATTTTGACAAGCATGAATTAGTTCCTACTGGCAAAGAAAATTTATTTATGCAACATTATAGATAAAAACAGTATGTATAAGCCACACTTAGAATCAAGAAAAAAAAATTACAATGATATAGTATTAATAAAAAAAAATTACAATGATATAGTCGTTCACAATGCCACTACAAGTAGACTTGCCACAAATAATATTTACAATAATATAGTCATTCATAATGCCACTACATGTATCAAGATAATATAATTATAACATATGTATCAATAATATATGTACATTTTATGTACCAACATACATTTTATTGTATTAAACATTTAATAATAAAATTAAAAAATATAAGTTAATTTCTCATGATAATCAAAACTTGGTCACAATGTTTCAAAAAATCATGATTTTTCAAAAAATTTGAAGAAGACCAACAATCAAGATTTTTCAAAAAATTGATCACCAAAAATTTGGTTAATCACACAAATAACACCAATAATCGGTTGAATAACATTGTTATTCTCAGAACCCCTCTGAAATCATTCAAAATGATGCTCTAATTCGGCTAAAAATTTCAGTTTGGTTGATTTTTTAATTCTTTTTCTAAAAACACAGCCACAACTCCATTTCTTAAAAATTCGAGCAATAAAAATTGGTTAATCCCACAAATTACACCCAAGATCATATGAAGAACATCTTTACGTTCAAAAACCCTCTGAAATAATCCATAATGGTGCTTTAATTCATCTAAATTTTATAGTTTGGCGGGAAAAAAAAAACCTAACTGTTCTTGAGAAAACCATGACTCAAAATAAAAAATCCACCACATATTGACCAAAAATATATATATATGTTACAATTTATGGTCAATAATATTATAAAGAACCAAAACCCTATGATATCAATAAAATATTTGCTAGAAATAGATTGGAATCGATTAAATGGGCAAAAAGAAAAAGCTAGTACCTATTCTTTTGAAACTGTGACTTCAAATCCAAAATTGACATGTAATCAGCCAAAATAAGCAAAAATGGTATACAATTTCGCCTCAATAATATTATTACGAGTAAGAACAATCTGATTTGATCAAAAATAGTGCCATATTTCATCTAAAATCAATGAAATGGTAGAAAACCTAAACACAGTCTTGTGTTCTTCACAAAACCGTGAATTTTTTATCTAAATTCGACCTTTGAGCTTGATTATAATACTCAATAAGGCTGTAAAGTTGGATCCAAAACCTGCAAGATTCAATTTTGTTCCAATAATTGATCAAAACAATCCAAAATGTCATGATTTTTTCATGCTTTATACTATTCATCGAGTCTTGAACAGTGAATCGGGCGGTTCACTGTAGAAAATCTCCGGTTCTTCTCTAGAATCGAGCAATATTGCGCTTTTCACTGGAATCGTCATGGGGTGGCCGATTCCCGTGTCGAATAGCTTGAATCCGTTCTGACTCGACGATTTTTGAACCACTAATTGTACCTATAAGGGCTTAGATATTTTGGGATTTTTTATATGCCTTATTTTAACAGGGAGATTTATGATTATGTAGAGGAAAATACCAAAGAACACAATTTTTTTCCAAACAAGTTTGTTGAGAAATTATTCAAAGAAAAAGTTTATATAAGGTTGCAACCTTAAAATGTAGAATTAAAGATGTACATAAAAAATCCATCGGAAAAAGTTATTTTAATGTTGAAAGACACTCTAATTGATCATATCGACATAGAAATGTATGGATATGAAACAAAGAAGATTTTGAGTTCCATAAATAGTAGCATATTGCAACACATTATCTAGACCGTCCATTTTCAAGATTCTCATATGTTTGTAGATCAACTTGATTTTAACCATTTTTGGAGCTAAAAAATTTATAATTAGAGATGAAAATAGATTTTAAGATAATCTAAAGAAGTTTTTACACCAAAATTACATGTTATAATAAAATTTGGAGGTACATCTTAATTGGATTATTTACGGTTGCAACCTTATAGAAACCGCACCCATTATTCAAATATGGGAACTTCCTACAGAAGAAAAGTGTAATGCTTTATGGTATGCTCCTAATTAAACTTACTCCCTCGAATGAAAGAGCTACTTAGGACGATAATTTTTTTTTTTTGTGAATTTTCTGATTTTACCTACTAATTGCAATTTTTCGAAACAATTTTATGTTTTAAGTTCCTAAATATTTATATGTGACTGTTAAAAAATTGAACTTACAATAGATTCTTTTTTAAGGCATAAGAAAAGCACGTTTAAGTAGCTCTCGAATCTGGGCCGATGAGAGATGCGTAATAAAATTTGAAGGTGCAAGTAAGAAAAGCATGTTTTAAGTTCTTAAATATTTTCAAATCTAGGCCGAAGACGGTCAAGATTGAACTTGGGCCGATCTAATGATTACAATTAAATTTCGGAATTGAATTTTAATTTTTTCTCCAAATCTAAATCACTTGAAATTTGGAACGTCTATTCTTCAAAAATATTGGAATCTAATAAAGATATTAAAAATAATAATTCACATAAAATAAATTCATCAAAATACCCCCAAAACATTTCAGGAGAATTTTGGTTAATTTAATTTATGAAAATTATTTTTTGATATTTTTATTATATTCGAATATTCATGAAGAATAGACGCTCCAAATTTCAAGTAATTTGTATTTGTAAAAAAAATTTAAAATTCAATTACGAAATATAATTGTGATCATTGGATCAGTCCAGATTCATTCTAGGCCGTTGGGCTTACACTGTTCCATGAGCTCATGGGTTGACAGGAGCTTTTTCATATATATATATATATATATATATATATATATATATATATATATATATATATATATATATATATATATATATATATATATATATATATATATATATATATATATATATATATATATATATATATATATATATATATATATATATATGTATGTATGTATGTATGTATGTATGTATGTATGTATGTATGTATATATATCTATATATATGGAAAAGTCTTTCCAACGCCTATAGACGATAGGGAACAGTGATTTCGCCTCTGTCTTATCCACCGTATGTTTCAAATTAACGAAATGTAGGGTTGTGATGATGAAACAAAACCCTCCTACACGAGCTCAAAAGCTTCAAACCCAAGTTTATTTCAACCTGTACCCCTCTTTTCCGCTCGCTCTCTTCTGTGCAACAGACGAATGCATACCCCTCTCTTCCGCTCACTCTCTTCTCTACAAAAATGCCGCTCTTCTCTCCTGCTGCTAAAGGCGCCCCCAAAACCCTCTCGATCTTCCTGGCTGCTAAAGATGGCACCAAAGCCCTCTCGACCTTCCTGGCTGCCACAGAAGTTGGAGCTCTGCCACGAAAAGTTCTTCGACATCCATTTAGGTGAGTGCACCTCAAATCTTATCCTCATTTTTGTATTTTTTTTTGCTTGAATCCAACCCACAATTTCCGAAAAAACTCTCATCTCTTTCATCAGTTTCAGATCCAAATTCATCTGAAGATTTGGTTTCATCTTTAGATGAGGGATAAACTGAAGCTCTTGGTTCGTATGCTTCTATGAGTTTTGATGTGTATCCTACGTATGAAAGAGCAGAGATAGCAGAGGGTTGGCTTCTGGATTTGAGAAAGGAAATTCCTTTCTTATTCTCCAGTTGCTTCCTATGCTCAACTTGCCCTAAATTAAGAATAAAACCCTTTTTTTTTTTACAAAAGCGAACCCAAAATATTTTGTAGATCGCAAAATGATATATGCCAATAAAACCCTACGTTTTTTTCAGAATAAATCACCAAAAACGGGAGAAGAAATCATAGTTACAGAAAATGAAAATGGAAGACAAAACGATATATGGGATAGGAAATTTTGGGTTTGGTTAAAAAAAATTTTGGTGATTTCAGTTTATCATAGTTTAAATCATATCTTTATCGCCAATAAACACTCATATTGTTCTTTGATGTCTAAAACAAAGACGAAGTTTGTGATTATATCCAAAAATGAAATTTGTGAATTAAGCCCTTTCTTTTATTCTTGTTTCTTGTTGATAGAAATCGATTTTTTTCTCTTATGGTATTATTTTGTAAATTTTGATTTGATTTGTAGATTTTTTACTAATGGTTCATAAGTCAAATGGGTGATTTTAGTTCCTTTACCTTCTGTTGTTGCTTTTTTTTTTTTTCATTTTTGATATAGTCCAGAAGTGATTGTAGAGCAAAATTTTGGAGTAGGTTTTTGTTTTTCTTTTGTAGTTTTTTATATTTTTTTTAGAAAATTTGGAAGTATCATTCTAACGCAAGTTTTTTTTTTTTTTGTTTTTGGAACATTCACAATGAGTTTTATGATTTGATGACGCTTGGGGTTGGGTTCACAATAACTACCAAGTTGGTTGGTCATCACGATCGTGTCATCAAAGTATTCTAACAACGATTGATTCTCTCTTATGCTTCTTAGTGAGTTGAGTACAGAGATGTGTCTCTCAACCCTATAAGAACCCTACAGTGATCATAAGATAGTCAAAATACAATGTTTCTATTGCTCTTTCTTTTTCTCTTTTTACCATATCTCCTAACTTGAGTTTGCATCAAGCTTCTCTTCTCTCACACACTCCATTCATGGTCTCTAAGTAGCAACAAAACATGCATACAAGCCTTTACAAAATCAGTGTGTTTCTAAATCCCCATCAGTTTATGTACATGAAGATGGTGGCATTTTGGGCAGCTACATTTTGTGAAAAACCCGATTTGATTTCCCAAGCGTGGATTAATCTCCCAAATACAAGTGACTCTAAACAGTCACAGGAGGAAAGAACAACTATTAGAGTAGCTAGGTTACATCTTTGACTTGAATTCAGCAAATCTCGAAAAAGAATCATGACATCTCTTGAAAATCTATTATTTGAATACCCCACAATCATGGTGTTCCATGTAATCAAATCTATCTCATCCATCTTTTCAAGAAGCAACCTTACTGATCTTATATCAGAGCCTTTTGTGTACATATCTTTCAAACTATTAATCACAGTCAAATCCAAACCCAATTCTCTTCGAATCACAAATCCATGTATAATCTGGCCATGCTCCAATAGTTTTGATTTTGGGCAAGTTGAAATTAGAGTCACCACAGTAACCGAATCAGGCTTTAAACCATCTGATTCCATCTCCTCCAAAAGGCCCAAAGCCTTTGAAACTCTTTCATTCTCTATGAAAGCATTGATCATTGAATTTCAAGAGACCAAGTCCCTAGAAACCAGTCCTTCAAAGACCTTACAAGCATATTCAATATCATTGATTTTTTAGTAAAATGAAATGAGAGAATTACACACACACACACACACACACACACACACACACACACACACACACACACACACACATATATATATATATATATATATATATATATATATATATATATATATATATATATATATATATATATATATATATATGAGCATTCCCAAACCCTCTTTTGAATCCCCAACAATGTACAGACTTGCCAATGTTTGGGTTGCCTAAATCATGGCAGGCTGAAATTATGATTGATAGAGTTATTGAATCTAGCATGGCATTGGATAATACCATTTTTTTGAAATACCTAATTGAATTTTCAGGCTTTTAGTAATGCAAACACCCCCAAATCATCGTATTCCAAGCTTCAGTTTCTCTAATATGCATTGATGTAGAACATTTGTGATTCTTAGATGTTGTTATTACTATCATTAGTATTATTTTGTTCCTCTCTCTCTCTCTCTCTCTCTCTCTCTCTCTCACAAATAGTACTCTTTTTGTTGGTTCCTAAAAAAATCACTCTTTGTTGGTATGCATATGATAGTTTTTTCTCTCCCTAAATTTAGAAATTTTGACTTCAATAAATAGTTTCTAGGTTTTCATTGCCATAATTAGTTTCATTTGTAAGCTTGTAGCTACTTTTTGAATGGATGATCTTGGATTTGTTTCTAATGTATATTACAATTGTTAGGCAAATTACTTTCTCAAAAAAAATTTCTTAGGAAAATTCACTTGGATTTAGAATACCATGATTTTCTGGCCTCATTTTATGTATAAAAGTAAAATGAACTTTTTTTTTTTTGAATGTTGCACTTTTTGAAGTGCAGCCTCCTAATATAGAGAAGTTCTATTATCTTCTAGTGAGATTAGCAGGTTTGGGCATGACTCTTACTCATGCGTTTAGCAAGGTTGGGCAGGACCAACCAAGGACTCCAAAATACAATCCTCGAAGTTACCAGGGTGAAGACAATGTGGTAGGCCACCCACACCACATCCCATCATTAATGCTGAATTGCTTTAGTATTCATTGTTGTGTTATTTTTGTCAATTAACATTCGGTTTTACAATGTAGTGACACAAAGCTCTTGACAGATGGTATCAAATCTAAGGATTGGGATTTGGCCATTGAGGCATTCGGCTACCTATCAAAGTATTGTCCAATCCCATTAAAGGAGCCCCAAGATGACAATGTGAATGGTGATGTACTTGGGGACAGTGGAGAGAGTAGCTCCCTATCGAAGGATCAGATCCCGACGTAGCCCATTCCTATATCAGCACTAGTGGAGGAGGTTGGACGGGTGTTGTGCCATCAAAGATGCCTAAATCGTGGAGTTGAGAGCAGTGAGCCAGATGGTGACCGGAGCAATGTAGATGGTCCCCTTGGGAAAGGCAAGGGGATATTATAAAGCAGGGTGCATAAACTTAAGGCAATATGTAGGGGCCACAATTAGTGTAGCATTGTACATGTCAAGTAGTGTTATTGATTTTTTGAAGTCGCCTTTGTGTAAATTTGGAGCAAGTAGTAAATTTGGCAAGTTTTTATGAACTAGTAACTATATTTTTGCAGCAATCTGATGTGTATATGGTGTTTGCTGGTTCTTTGGATTATGAAAGAGTGGCCATTTTTTTATTACTTTTGACCTTTTATTTGTTTGTGATGGCAAATGAATATTGGATCTTTAGGTTCGACATTTGCTTATTTCTATATGGTATCAGGTTGGGCCGGTTATATTGATACCACATTATGTTTTGGTGTTGCTTTCGTTTCATGTCTTGATATGGATATGGCCCTAAGAAGGTAGAGAGTTTTCAATGAGGCTTTTTCCTTTGCTTTATAATGAGATGCATTGTGCGCACAACCTATCTCGCTAACCAAGTTGCATAAATATGTTTGGCTGCTCTATGTCTGTGATGTCTGGAAACCCTCCAGGAGGGTTATGGTTAGTGTCGAGAGTGCCAAAGAGAGGGCAACGGCCGTCACAGACCTGCTATATCCGTGACAGTTGGAAACCCTCGAAGAGGGTTCTTGTCAGTGCCAAGAGTGCCAAAGAGAGGGCAAAGTCCGCCACGACTCTATCACGAACCTGGTATCAAACACTCAACCTACCAAATACAGTACAGTGGAAATTATCTGGATATACATGCATTTCACTATCTATGTAAAACATTGCATACATAAATATCATACGTAAAACAATAAGGCCTTTACAAGAAAACTACTTTACATCACATTTCATTATAAATGGATTCCACTATCTATAAATATGTCATTTACGTGACCCAAAAAATAGGTCATTTACATAACCCCAAAATAGGTCTTTTACATACCCCCCCCATAATTAGGTAATTTACATTTCCCTATAAATAGGTCCTTTACATGGCCCCAACATTATATGACTATTCAATATTCACATAACCTCTAAAGTCAATTACAAAAAGGGGTATTTACATATCTCCAAAATTTAAAAAATTAGTCAATACAAAAAATCCTTTATGCATACATGCAAATGAATCCCTGCAAGTTGCCACATTATCTTTGTATCGCTCAAATATGAAAACAAACCTCCTTAGAACTGCCAAGGTAAGACCTATTCTTCATCACCAAGTAAGAGTGTGACACGTGCCTTTCTGCTATCTGTAGTGAAACAAAATCATATAGTTTATTTGCAGCGTTTTAAGGTTAAACTCTCCCATACAATTTGCATTACCAAAGTATGAATTCCCTGTGCAAAAAGATCAGTAAGAGTTTCCAAGAACAATAAGACATATTAATTGCACTGTTGCCATAACAATGTAAGTGAATCTAAGAAAAATATCAAAAAAATATTTTACAATTAAATAAATTGACCAAAATACCTCAAAAAGTTTAAGGGGTATTTTGATCAATTATTTTTACAAATTATTTTTATAATATTTTATTAGGTGCGTCTCACTAAGATGTATACAATCCAAATTTCAGATTATTCCGACTTGTAGAAAAAAAATGAAAAACTATTGGACAATCGTGATCGTGCAACGGTGATGAGGGTAGGGGAAATCACTGTTTATTTTCGCTTATAGACGTTTTGTAATGTTTTTCTCTCTCTATATATATAAAGTAATGATCATATATGACCCTCCCTCATTCATGTATGTAGGACCTCAAAGGATCACCATTAAAGTTAGCACGAATCTTTAGAAAAGTTATCGCATGGGTGGGGGACTTGACCTTTCTATATATCCGTGCCAAATTTAATGGTGATCCTTTGGGGTTCTACACACATGAGTGGAGGAGGAGGGTCCTATAGGATCATTTCTCATATATATATATATATATATATATGAGAAATGACCTAGTGAAACCTTCCCACACCCATGTGTGTAGGACTATCCTAAAAGATTACTATTAAATTTAGTACCGATCTCTAAAAAAGTCAAATCTCACACCCATATGATAACTTTAAACAATTAATTTAACGCCTCCAAATTTTTTTATAAATGTAATTTTGGTGCCAAGATTTCTTATGATGGTTTGAGAATCTATTTTGATGTCTAATTATAAAATTTTAAACTCCAAAAATGGTTCAAATCAAGTCGATCCATTAACACATGATAATTTTGAAAATGGACAGTTCAGATAATGCGTTACTAATTATACTATTTTTTGACTCAATATCTTGTGTACTTTTTATATTCATACATTTTGACGTTGAGATAATCAATTAAAGGGTTTTTAACATCATAACAACCTTTTGTGATGGATTTTTGAGGTACGCCTTTATTTTATATTTTAAAGTTGTATAAATTTTTGAAAATATATTTTATTATGGGTGAGGTTTGTATATTGTTGCCTCCTCATACTGTAGAAGCAAGGAGCACCTATAAAATTTAGTTTCAAAATCCCTTTTTATCTTTAGTTATAAAATTTAAAATTTCAAAAATGGTACAAGAAACACTTAAAAAGTTTGAAAATAGACGGTCCAGATAACTTGTTACAAGATGCATTATTTTTTGGACTTGAAATTCTTTTTTTTTTACACGTTCATTCATCACAAGGTTGCAATGGTCAGTTGTAGAAGTTTTGAGGTGCACCTTGCTCAGTTGTAGAAGTTTTGAGGTGCACCTTATGTCAACAATATAAAGTTGCAACTTCATATACATTTTTTCTTTTTATTTATTAGCTTAAACAAATTAAATTTTTGGATTTCAATTGTCTTCTACTTATTTTAGACTAAACACTTGGCATGTGCCCAAAGGCTTACTAGGTTTTAGTAGGGGTGGCAACGGACCAGATGGTATACCTGACTTGGGTCTAGGTATGGGTCCTAGTTTTGGACCCATAGGTAGGGTCCAGGTCCAATATCTCATATCCGCTTATTCCCGGGTCTGGGTACAGGCCTGCCACGCCCGACCTGTCGGGTAACCCATCCTTAGTTTTATTAATACATTACAATCTACTGGGTGAGCTTTAGAGAGAGACAGACGGGTTTGATGGGTGAGCTTTAGAGAGAGAGACAGAGGGGTTTGATGGGGTGAGATGAGGGTTTGATTTGCATCTTTATATGAACGGCACCCTCTCTTCAAAGAGGGTTCGATTCGCAGAAAAAAAAAAAAAAAGAGTTTTGATTGTGAGAGCTTGAGATTTGTAGAGATCATCATGAAAAGAGAGACAGGGGGGTTTTGATGGGACTGGTGAGATGAGAGAGAGAGTGTGAGATCCACACTCTCATTTGTAAGAAGATGGGAAGGAGGAGCAGCATCTAAAACAGCAGCGAGATCCACTAAGATCCAGCCATGGCTTCTCTTTCTAGCTCAATAAGCCATCCCCTTGCAAAAAGCCCAACTCCTTTTCGACAAATTTCACCCCCTCTCTCTCTCTAAGCTCCCCAAGATCCATCAATGGCTTCCTCTTCTATCTCTATGTTGGCCATTTCACCGTGAAAGGTGGGTCTTTTACAGTGGGGCTCTCTCAGTTTTATTTCCTGTGATGTGGTTGAAAGTGGGCTCTCCTGTTCTTTAATGGCGATTGTCAAGCAAAAAAGACTCTGAATAAATACATGGATACAAGCAAATATGTGAAGTATGGCTAAATCAATACGTCTGGAGAGAGAAAACGGGTCGTGTGTTTTTTTTTTCTTGGTAACACCAAAACAGGGCCATTGCCAATTTGGGGTACCCGTCCGGATACGGGTCGAACTAAATCTCTTGGGAACCGGTCGGTTAGTAACATTTTTTACCCGTCAGGAGCGGGTACTGTTACGAATCCACAGGTGAACTTTCGGGTCCGGATCTGGACCCGTTGCAGCCTTATGTTTTGGAAACTCTCCTCCTCTCTTAAGCGACATGGGAAGCCAAAAGAAACGCAATTTCGTTTGAAAGCTCGCTCAGATTTTTGAGGACCTTTTTAATTGTGGTCCCGTTGGATTTCATAATCATCACTAAAATAAATATTTAACATACTTTTAGATATATATTTGGCATCTAATTACTTATTAAGCTGGATTATATTATCTAGAGCCATAAGCGGGGTACCTAACTCGGTATTGGTTTAAGGGAGGAAATAAGTAATTTCAGTATCAACACAATTCAAATATGCAATGCTCACGCTTTTTATTATTTCTGACCAATTATTCCTGACCTCTTTGATAGAGCGCAACACTTATTACTCGTAGCATGTACATGCGTTGCAGGTGTTATTAAAATGTCATCCATGCAATGTTATTATTAATGATGCTAAGGAAAATAAATTTATGAAAATCTAAAATAAAAACATAGAATGAAATAAAAACTGAACTAAATTTTACAATAAAATAAAAATAATAGTTTCTTACCTATGTAGAGAGCAAGTGAAGGAGAGATGAAATATTTTTCACAAATAAATAACAATAATTGAAAAACTATTTGATTTAATATTTAGACATAAATTTAGTGAAATAAGTAAATTATTAATTCCTTAATGTAAATAACACATAGAATTTTAATATCTACGACATATTAAGCTAGATGATGACCCACATTAGTTTTATGACATATGTACCTCTCTCTACTCTCTCTCTCTTTGTAAAAAATGGTTTCAATTGGCATACGGATGCATCCGTAGTTGAGGTAAGGTGTACCTTCAAATTTTATCATGGTATATATTTTTGAGGTAAAATGTTCTTAGGATTATCTCAAAATCTATTTTTATATCTAATTATGAAATTTTAAATTTAAAAAATGGTTAAAATCAAGTAGATCTATAAACATTTGAAAATCTTGAAAATTGATAGTGTAGATAATATGTTGTAAAATGCACTATTTCTGAGACTTAAAATCTTTTATTTTCATGGTCATACAGTTCGATATCAAAATGTTCAATCAAAGGGTTTTTCAACATTAAAACTACCTTTTCCGATGGATTTTTGAGGTGCATCCGTAGCTCTATATTATAAGGTTGCAACCTTATAAAAACTTTTTCTATTAATAATTATATATTATTTAAAAATATTTAAATATCAAAAGTTACGAGCTTCTTAAATCTATCCCACAATTTCTCTCCTTAAATTAGATATCTCTTAGTAGCCTCTCACCTTTCCTCCCATTTCATTCTCCCTTCACTCCTTTAATTAAATATCTCTCAGTAGCCTCTCACCTTTCCTCCCATTTCATTCCCCCTTCACTCATTCGTCTATCCTTCAATCTCTCCCTCCCTTGAACTTTCTTTCTTTCTTTCTCTCTTGAAGTCTCTCTATGATACAAAAGGAGCTCGAGAAATTAAATTCGGTATTCTTTCGATTTTAAACAAGCAAAAATTCAATAATAATGAAAAAAAGAATGTAGTTGTAAATCAAGCTATATAAAAAAAAACCTCTCTTTTTTTCATTCATAAAGACTCTCTACAAAATATCCAAGTCTCAGTCTCTATACATAAGTCTTTTCTTAAAATAAGAAACTAGAAAATCCAATTACTCTTGTTGGGTGAATGTAGCCATTAAAGGCATTATGAGTGCTTGTAAAATGAAATGATATAGTGGAACATGAACTTAATGGGAGTGTGGTCCCTCGTGGACCATATTAAGCAAACAATTTTTACTGAGACCAAACTGTGCTTGACGGTCAAGGCCAGTCAGTTGGAAAAAATTTATGTTACCTAGGCATAAAAAATTAACTAATAAAGGCTTTAATGGATCATCCCTTGATGAGGTCGGAATATGTCCGGATGAGCAAGTCGAGGGACTGTGTGTGTGTGATGGTGGCCTTCAGAGATGGGGGCCAAAGCCTCATCCATATACCATCACACGACATACATAATGATAGATCGTTTCAGGAAAACAAACCACCTTTCAAGGTGAAACTTATGCATGTGCGCGATGTACCCCTATGCATCATAGGAGCTGTAGTCGCATGAGGTCTAGGTGACCTTGACATGTCTCCAGGGGAGAATCAGAAATCCATAGACTGGGATTACGATCTATTGGCTCATCAACCAGACTTTGGTGACCCACTAATGAGCCCATGTATGGACTGTGGTTCATAGGAAACATTGGGTCAGTTGATAATGCAAGTATGGACTGTAATCTACAGTTGAAGGTGGAGTGCCCCAGATTATTTATTTCTAGACCATATGGATCCTTATCCCATCTAATGAATTTAATTATGTTTATTTTATGATGATATGATTTTAGAATTATTATTTGAATTTTTCTAGATAGATGGATTTTATCTTTATAAATTTTGGATTTATAAAACGGAGATATTGATTTTTAATGTTTTAAATATTCAAATTAATTCTAAAACCATTTATTGAATTTTAAATATTTAAAAATAGTATTGGGGGCCATTGTGCATATGGGCCTACCATGCCCTAAAATGGTGGGGGACAACAAAGCCACGAAATGGGTGGCACGCCCCAATATTTAAGGCTTCCTATTCCCATGGGGTGGCATGCCCCACTTTTAAGGGGTTTCCTATCTTTTATAGGATATGTGGGTAAAGAAGATTTGAGTGAATCATTTAAAAGGCTTGATAAGACCTGTACATATTTTTGGATAAAACACAACATTATGATTGATATTATTTTATTTGATTTATATTAATGGGATAATGGTTAAAGGAAAGCAGGGGTTAAAGGTTCTAACACCTTCCATAATGTTGATAACACGTATATGGAATGGATGGCTCAAATCTCTCACTCTACAAGTCACCCAAGATCAATGGTTTATATTCAATCTCACAAAAAGAGACAAGCCAAAGAAAACCTTAAGAAACCCTAATATTGTTTAAAGCCTATAAAAGAGGATTGTTTCTACCCAAAATCTTTACACCTTATCTTTCTATCTTCTCCTAAGAAAGTTATCTCTCTCGTGAAAGCCCAAAGGAAGCATGCCTCACTCTCTCATCTTTGATCTCTTTTTCTCCCATATTGTGAAAGAACCTCAAGGTTTAGGTTGTGGATTTCTTCTCTCTCCCATATCTCAACTATAGATTTATGACTAGGGGTTTTAGGGTATAGAAAAAAGAGAATTCATCTCTCTCAAACTAGGTTGCCAAGGGAATTCACCTAGGGTTTGAGTGTGAACAAAGGGGTTCATGTTCTATTGGAGTGGCTTAGCCTAAACTTGTTTTCCCGGTTGACTCGCTGTGGGGTGTAATAAGCCCGGTTGAGGTAATCTCCAGTAGTTTCTTTTTGTTTCTTGCTATATTTAATTATATTGTTTTTATATTCTCAAGCATAAGAATTGTGGATATTTCTTTTGATTAAAAGAAAATTGGTTCTGTGGCATCAAGGTTTTTAAGATCTTGGATTTGTTAGTTTTATTTTATTTGAAGCAAGGGTTATTGTAATAAGACTACTTGTAAGTGATCTTTGCCAAAAGAAAAAGAAAAAGAAAAAAAAAAAAATCCCCGGCAAGATCACATTAGTCTTTCTTTCAACTCTCTTTCTCTCCCTCACGTTAATCTC
This sequence comes from Amborella trichopoda, assembly GCF_054954075.1. Taxonomy (NCBI): domain Eukaryota; kingdom Viridiplantae; phylum Streptophyta; class Magnoliopsida; order Amborellales; family Amborellaceae; genus Amborella; species Amborella trichopoda. The sequence goes on from NC_142346.1 coordinate 12,115,552, forward strand.
TCTATAGCCCACATCTCTCTCTCTCTCTCTCTCTCTCTCTCTCTCTCTCTCTCTCTCTCTCTCTCTCTCTCTCTCTCTCTCTCTCTCTTCATATCTTCTTCGCCCTTAAATCTTAACTCCCATGACAATAGGAGTTCCCCCTTGTAGACACCCCATTTTAAATCTGGTAAATGAAATGGTTTCCTTAGGATCACATTGTCCTAGTAAACCCAAAATCCATAGTCCACACAGCCTACCCTGTGACCCAAAACCATTATGCCTACCTAGAACCCTGCAAATATCCTATTTTGACCCATAATCATGCATACGCCATCACTGAAATGCCCCATCCCCGGAACATCAGAGAAATCTGTGGGCTTCAAGTTCGCATACAAGTCATAAGACGTTTTATCTCACAACCAGCAGACAAGTGTGCACCATTCAATAGACTCCTTAAGAAAGATACCCCATTCATATGGGACAATGAATGCCAAGAAGTGTTCGACCAAATCAAAGAATACCTCACTAAACCTCCCATCCTTAGTCCTCCTAGTCAAGATAAACCCATGTTCCTATACATGTCAGTGAAAGGCAAGACCATGGGGGCAAAGTTAGGACAATACGACGACTATGGAAAAGAACAAACGATATACTACATCAGCAAAACTATGGTGGACTACGAGACAAGATATGCAGATGTGGAGAAGCACTGCTTGACGCTTGTGTGGGCTATGCATAAGTTAAAACATTATGCCTTATGTCATATAATCAATCTCATCTAAAAAATTGACCCACTCAAGTACCTATTGGAAAGACCAGTCCTTCACGGACGTTTGGTAAAATGGAGAATGCTATTGAGCGAGTTCGAGATCGAATATATTACTCAAAAATCGATCAAATGACAAGTCATTGCTGACCACTTAGCTGAACACGCACTACCAGATAACACTCCCGTTAACACGGATCTCCTTGATGAGAACTTCTTCACAATTGAGGAGTCAATTTGAGAGTTATACTTCGACGGTGTAAAGAACGAATATGGGTCAGGTGTAGGTATCATACTATGCTCAGCCAAGAAGATTTTAATGCCAACAGCAATCAGATTGAATTTCCTATGTACCAATAACAATGTTGAATATGAAGCCTTGATCGTTGGGCTCGAGAACGCTATGGGAATGAAAATTCAGCAAATACGACTCGTCATAAACCAAGTTCAAGGGATTTGGAAGGTGAAAGAAGAAAAACTCAAATCATATCAAGAAAAGACGGAAAAGATGATTCCATATTTCAAGAAAATCACATTTCAGCACGTAACTAGGAAAAATAATCGGTTCGTCTACACCCTTGCGACCATTGCTTCAATGGTTGATATTCCTTCAGAAATCATCACGTTGCCATTCTACATCAGGAATAAACATGATTCTTCCCCACCAAGGATCAAAAAAGAAATAGAGCAAGAAAATGAGAACGATGAGGAAGTGTCTCTCGTGGCTTCAGATGCGTTAATTAAGGTAAAACCATGGTACCACGATGTTCTGTCCATGCTGAAAGATGGGTTATACCCCGAAGGAGCCACCAAAAAGGATAAAGAAGCATTTCGAAGGTTTCCTATGGGATTCTTAGTAAGAGGTAATCTCCTGTTCAAGAAATCCTTCGATGGCATCATTCTATGGTATCTTAAACAGCCAGAAATTGACCAAGTACTGACAGAGTTACATAATGAAGGAGGTCATTCTGGGGCAGCTACCTTAGCTTAGAAAATCAAGCGCCAAGGCTATTACGGGACCACCATGGGCAAAGATTGTTGGATGTTCGTTAAAAGGTATCCCAAATGTTAACTTTATGGAGACCTCATCCATGCACCGTCCGTACCACTCAACTCAACACCACCCGTATAGCCCTTCGCCATGTGGGATTTTGATATTATAGGAATGATCTCACCAAAAGCCTCAAACAGCCACCATTTTATATTAACGGCTACAAAGTACTTCACAAAATGGGTAGAGGCTATATCATTTGTCAAAATTGAGGGACAACATGTTGCCCGTTTCATAAAAAACAACATTGTATTCAGATTCTGTGTTCTTGAATCAATCATTACTGACAATGGATCCAACTTCAAAAATGAAAATGTCACTAAGGTATGCAAAAAGTTTGGGATAACGCAAAAATTATCCACACCTTACTACCCTCAAGGAAATGAATAAGTAGAGGCCACGAACAAAGGACTTCTCAAGGTTACAGATAGAATAATAGAAGGTGGCAGAGATTGGCACGAAAAGCTAAATGACGCACTATGGGCCTATCGGACAACTGAAAAGACTCCTACTGGCATGACTCCATACTCATTGGTGTATGGTATGGAAGCAGTGCTACCCATTGAAGTTGAGATACCGTCTCTCCGAGTGCTTAGTCACAAAAATTCAAAAGGAACAAAAGATCGAAGCACGAACCGCTGCCCTCCTTACTTTGGATGAAAGACGACTACAAGCAACACAAAATATCGTTGTTTACCAATGTAAAATCAAGAGGGCATACCAAAGAAAAATTGTTCCTCGACAAATTCAGAGAAGGGGACATGATACTTAAGAAAATCTTCCACACTCCTACAAAGCCACACCCTTTAGGCAAGTTCAAACCTAATTGGGAGGGGCCATTTGTGGTTACTTGAGTGCACGCAGGCAACTCTAATAAGATAAAAAAATCAAGAGGGGTACGAACTCAACGACCCCATTAATGCGATGTATCTTAGAAAATATTATCTGTAACGGGCTCAAAAGCGTGATGAAAACCTGAAAAGGCATCACAAAGAAAAAAAAAAGAAAGAAAAGAGAAAATAGATGTGGTGAAAACCTGAAAAGGCATCACGAGTAAAAAAAAAAAAAGAATTAGAAAAATCTCCGATTCAAAACCTCAAGTACAAACAAGTAACTATAAGTTACAACAGTATTGCAGAAGCAAAACACTCAAGTACAAACAAATACGTGCAAGTTCCAACAATATTGCACAATAAGACCTTGATGAAGATTCCTCCTAAATCCTGTAAGTTTCCAATATAACCAATTCAGAAAGATGCGGGAGGGTGACATGAATGGAAAACTGAAGTGACTTCGATGAACCCTAGAAGAAATCGAGACCTTTCCAAGATGGAAGCCCGGCAAGAATCCAAAGAACTCTTCATGGACCCACGAAACACGTGATGAAAGCTCCAAAGGTAAAAAGATAACTTCGAGATTTTTGAGTTCTCACGATCCCACAAGGAAATCCTTTCATCATCTTCGGGTAAAACATAATAAAGATAATGACCACCAAAGGGGCAACAAGTGGCAAAACTGTAAGGCCCGTCCCTTTTAAAAATGCTTTTTTAATTTGATTGTTAAAACTGTCCATTACTAAAACCCTTTTAGAAAGGACTTCTTCCATCACCACAAGAGATTAAATTGTTAGTTGTCTGGCCTCGCTCTCGAAGCCAACCTCCTACGCCTGTTATGAAGGCTTGAAACTAGTCAAGCACTCCATGATTATATGAGTATAACTACCAATTACCATATATCGGAGATGGGTGAACCTCGCCAATGATGATATTGGCTAGTCTGGAGCGTTTTCGCTCGACTGGATCCCCTGAGGTAAAATGAGGCAAGCTCATCCCTGTGTGTACGTACAATGTCCCAATAGCCAAAAATTCAAGACAAAAACCCTACAACTTGAGGACTGAATTGAAAAGTGTGTGCAAAGAAAGTGTTCCACTATGCTTCAGTGAATAAAATCGCACACTTATTGATGAGAAAGAGCCCCATAACAAGGGCAACAACAGGGAGTAAATAAAAAAAAGGATTCTACAATCACAGAAGATCAATCAGAATAGAAAATAAAATTTTGGGTGTCTCAAAACTCTAACTTTATTCATCCATTGAAAATGAGCTTATTATATGCATTTATGCAATTAAACTTGGTCCTATGATTGAAATTCCTACTGCCCCAATGGACTTCAATAAATGAAAGGAATACTGAAAATAGAAATGATCACAAGATTAACTTATTCATGCCAAAAAAAAAAGAAGAAGAAGAGAAGAACTCTTTGGCTATTTAGTCTTCGGCTTCGGATCAACATCATTCTTCTTGAGTTCCACCACGAACGCCGCCCATCGAGCCAATTCAACTTCAGCATCTTCCAAGCTGATGTCAGGAACATCCTCATTTGATAGAACTCACTTGTTTCAACAAGAGGCACCATCTTCTCGAGGAGGCACGAGATCCTGAGCAGGAGCAGAATGTTCATCACGGAGTCTCGAAGCCTTGGGACACAACGGAAGAGGGGAAGCATGGTCCCACCAAGAATCATAATTGGAGGTGGTCGTGGGCTTATCTTGCTTAACCAACCCCTCACTAGAAGAAGACTTCTTCCCCTTCCATGACAAACCCACCTTGACCAGAAGGTTGAAGAGTGTCGAAGAAGAGGAAAAATAGACCGACGATCAATCGCCTCTCCAGGAGAAGTATAATGCTGAATATGGAGAAACTAGTGAATTACCCTTTGAGGGAAATACCCCTCTGTGAAGTACTGCCCCGCCAGAATAAGACATGAACACCCCATAGCAAGCAGAAACAGGGGCACATTCTCAAGACCCATGATCACCCAATCAGAGGACGACAACTTGTCAAAAACCCAGTGATAATAATTGACGTCTCGAGGTCAGGTGGAATCACTGACATATGCCAAACTTAGAGCGGTAGACACAACTATTATGGATCGAGGGGGACGGACAATGGCGATGTGTTCATAGGCCCGAATCCACAGAAAACTAGGGTAAAAAACACCCCAACAAGTCACAAAACAGAAGTCCACAACCCCGAAATCATCTGGGGCAAATTGATCAGGGCAACACTACTGGTGTCGCCCAACTCAGACCCTCTCGGTTTAGTCTGGGCCTTTTCAAGTGACTTCCTATTGTAAAAATATGGGATCCAGGGACCAAAACCAGAAGAAAAACTGAGTTGCATGGACAAAAATCAAGATACTGCCCTCAATGAATCGGTCACCTCGAGTGACCTAATTGTGAAGACCCCGGTAAATGCCTGCGAACACGATCGAAACAATGGTGTAACCCACTCGCTCTCAGAAGGCATGGGCTAAAGGAACAAGAGAACTACGAACTGTCTACGACCGCTCGAAAAAAGAACAAATCCTAATAGCATAAAAAAGAAAATACAGATATGTCTGATGGCCCGAGATCGCTCCCGATTCCGAACCAATAACTCCATATCGACCCACTGACCATGTGAAGAGTAGGCAGCCCCCCAATAGTCATGCACCCATGATGGAATGATCGTCGGTGGCAGTAGAAGGCTGATATGCAATCCAGACCAAGCTCAAGCCAGAAACCTTGGCAATTTCCTCCAAAGATGGCGTTGTCCCGCCCGTATGAAGGAAGAAAGTGTTCATTTGATAGTTGAACCTCTCAGCAAGAGCCTCGAGGAGCGGAAATTTCACAGGGCAAGAGGCCATGTTCAAGATACCTATCATCGAAACTAAAGCCAAAAAGGCCATGAGCTCGGGCCACTGCCGAGCGGAATGAAACCAATCCCTAAACTAGGGCCCAATGATAGGGAAGCCATTGACATGCCGAGGGACTTCACCCGATTGAAGGCCTTGCGAGATATGGGAGGGCAGACCTTCAGAAAAGTGCCTAACCCTAAGAAATAAAGGAAGAGCCTCCTCCTCTCCTCCATTATTAGCTTGCTCAGAAACCTTTCCTTTGCCCTTGGAAATCACATTGTCCTTCATAGCAGCCATGAATGCCTAAGGGTGAGAGCAAGAAAAACCAGTAAGATCATAGGGAAGATGATGAAGAAGGAAGAAGATGAATATGGGAAGAAGAAAGAAGAGATTGAAAGGTGAGAGAAGAATGGGAAGGACGTGGACTTTATGGAAAATAAGTTTGGAGGTCGGTGGTCTGGGCGATACGCCTGGTGTCACCCAACTCGATGCCCAGGCTAGGCAACACCACTAGTGTCGTCCACATAACTTTTGAAAAAAAAGGCCCACTCTCATCTCAGCATTTTCCAAAAAAAAAATTTTGTTTTTTTGACGACACGCCTAGTGTCGCCTAGCCTGTGGGGGTTGACACCATGCATGTCGCCCGGGCGACACTACTAGCGTTGCCCAAATTCTTTTTTAAAAAACCTCCTTTTTTTTTTTTTAACCTCCTAGCAAAGACAACAAAAAAAATTGAAATAGGCGACACTGTGAGGACGACACTACGGCCCAGGCGACACCACTGGTGTCACCCAAATCTTTTTTGCAAAAATCTTTTTTTTCTCCAATTCCTTAACTTTCACATAAAAAAAAAACAAAAATTATATGGCCAACGCGCTTAGTGTCGCCCAGCTTGTGAGGGCGACACTACGCATGTCGCCCAAAATCTTTTTTACGATATTTTTATTTCAATCCCTAGCAACACACATAAAAAGTAAAAAATAAAAAATTTTGGGTGGGTGACCCTAGCCGTGTCACCCAGACATGGGCAACACCACCAGTGCCGCCCAAAAACCTTTTCTCAAAAACTTCCCCACTCAATTTTAGGGTCTTCCGAGGATCAATTTTGGTTTCATCATGTGTTTTTACAATTGTTTTCAAACATTTTAATTAATTATCAAAAAATTTAACTCACTTTTCGGTGGCACGAGCCTAAACTGCCAATCAATTTTCCAAAAAGAAAAATTTCAAAAAATTCAAAAAGAAAATGCTCCTCAGTGGCATGAGCCTAAACTGCCAACCACAGTCCAATTCAGAAAACGTCAAACTCGTGGGACGTAAAAGAGCCGAGAAAGGAAAACGTCTAGAACCGTATGACGTGAAAGCTCGGGTGTATCCAGTTCAACGTCAAACTCGTGTGACGTAAAAGAGCTGAGGCAGGTATCGTCTAGCCCAGTATGATGTGAAAGATCGAGTGTATCCAGTTCAACATCAAACTCGTGCGACGTAAAAGAGCCGAGGCAGGTAATGTCTAGACCCGTATGACGTAAAAGGTCGGGTGTATTCCGTCTACCCCCGTATGATGTAAAAGGGTTGGGTGTATTCCGTCTAACCCGTATCACGATAAAGGTCGGGTGTATCTAGTTCAACGTCGAACTCGTGCACCGTAAAAGAGTCAAGGCAGGTAACGTCTATCCCCATATGATGTAAAAGGGTCGGGCATATTCCATCTAGCCTCGTACGATGTAAAAAGGTCGGGTGTACTCTGTCTAACCCTGTATGACATAAAAGGGTTGAGTGTATGGTCCATCACTGTATGATGCTAAACTGCTTAGAGGGCTCTATGGTTGCAGGAGTTAAAACTGCTAACCAACCTTGTTTTTCGAAATATCTTTCTCTTTTTAAAATTTCACTATATGTCGTGTGTTTTCAAAAATTTTAATTTCTTTGTTAAAATCGTAACCTGTCCTCGCTCCGGGTTCCATTTCAAATCTCCCCATACCTTCAAAATTTCTAAAATGACTTTTAAAACAAAGGAGCTTGGACAGTTGTATACGATGATTATCACGTTGCCGTGATTACCGCGTTGTTGCCTCGTCTCTCTCTTCGAAATCGGCCAGACAAGTCTCTTCCCATATAAAGCCTTTTCCTATAGACAACCTTAGGAAACCTTAAGGAAATCAAAGAAGAAGTCATGGCTAAAAAATTTCAAACTATGAAAGCCCTGAAGTCAAGTGGCATGGCCAAAAAATCCAACTCGAGTTTCAAGCTTGTGTAACTCACCGACATCGCAAGCCAAAAACCCTAGGAGGAAAATGCCTTAGGTGGGTGAGCTCGGTGAGCGCATTGACTTGGAGGGATTAGTTAGTGTGCCCTCTAACCATGTTATGTAAGGAAGAAATGTAAAATAATAACTTGGAGGGATTAGTTAATGTGCCCTCTGACCATGTTATGTCAGGAAGAAATTTAAAATGTCTGCATTACCTTTGACGTTCACCTGCCCCTCGAAGGACAGAGAATGCCAAAGTGTATACTTCTTTGGCACTCACATGTCCCTTGAAGGACAAGGAGTGCCAAAGAGGGGCAACTATAGACACCCCCATTTTAAATCTGACAAATTATGTAGTTTACTGAACTCTTAGGACCACATTGTCCTAGTAAACCCAAAATCCATAGTCCACACAGCCTACCCTGTGACCTAGAACCATTCTGCCAACCCAGAACCCTGCAAATACCCTGTTTTGACCTAGAATCCTACAGACGCCTTGTTTTACTAAAAAAAATCATTAAAAATAGTTAAAAAATCGTTTTTGACCCAAATTTTCTCTAAGAGCTTCATAAGAGGCTAAGGAACACACTTAGCGTATAATTTTTTAATTTGAACAACCTTTGGTTTGGGCAACTCTAGAAGTGTCGCCCCGCCCAGACTGGGGGACACAAGTGGTGATGCCCAAACTTGGGCGGCTTTGTTCAGCCCCAAATTGGAAATTTCCTTTGTGGTTCGATTTCTTGCCCTTTTTTAATATTTTTACCCTTTTTTTTTTTAGCAACACTAGGCGTGTCGCCCACCTTTCTTTCTTCTTCTTCTTACTATTTTGATCTTATTTTGATTATTTTGATATGTTCATTGCTTTGAATTCATGTTTTAGTATTTTGGATCATGCTGGATCTACCATAGATCTGATAGCGGATATGCTTATTTTCGGGCAGATCTGGCCTCAGATCTAAATTCGATTTGTCCAACTTTCTCTACCACATTATTTTTATCAGTTTAAGGTGTCAAGATCCGAGAGATCTTCGTCGAAAGATCTATCCGATTTTCATTGTAAACACCCCTTTAGCTCTTATTTCCCACCCTTATTTACTCCATAATCTCTCGTCCCTTTACGAAACAACTCACCTCGTAAAATAGCAATTAACTCGATTCTAAACTAAATATCATTTTTATCCCTTATGCCTTAAGTCAGAATTGAACCAATAAAATAAACAAATTACAACCATGCCCCAAAGTGAAATAAAGTTAATTTTTTTAAATACAATTTGTATCATCCTCCCCGGATTGGAGAAGACTCGACTTCGTTAGGTTGGCATCACCCTGGAACACAAACAAATCTCAAACATTGAAGACTGGAGAAATATTCCATCCGTTCGACCACTCTACTCTATAAGCATTGTCATTAATCTTCTTTCTGTCCAATATTCCTAGCTTTGAGCTTTCCATAGGTGCCAACAGGAAACCATTCAGGTCTCAAATGCACCATCAAAAGATCTTCCACATCGAATAGTTGCTCACGACGGTGATGATTCACAATATCATAATACTTGTCATAACTCTCCTCTAGCTTTCTGTGGACATTCTCGTGCAACTCCTTCATATATTCAGGCAACTTGCAGCATCTGTATTTACAGTCTCATATGCAGGTAAAGAAATTAAATCATGAAAATGTAAATGAGACATATCATAAACTATTGTAAAAGGAGTCTTCCCAATAGACATATTTGGAGAATTATTATAAGCAAATTCAGCTTGTGGTAAAACCAAATCCCATACTTTCACATTTTCTCCAACCAAAATCCTAGCATGTCGCTCACACTTCTATTGACCACATCGGTCTGACCATCTATCTGTGGATGATAAGCAGTACTGAATTGCAACTTAGTACCCAATTTTGCCATAAAGTCCTTAAAAAATGACCGAGGAAACAGGTATCACGGTCTGAAGTGATGGCATTGGGAAGCTCATGCAATCGCACTATCTCTTTAAAGAAGAGAGTGGCAATCATCGTAGCATCTGTGGTCCTCTTACACGGGAAAAATTGTGTCATCTTAGAAAATTGATCCACCACCACTATAAGAGAATCATATCCACGTGCTATCCATGGCAACCCCACAATAAAATCCATGGATAAATCATCCCAAGGCCTAGTTGGGACAGGTAATGGTGTGCAGAGACTTGTATTGTGAGATTGTCCCTTGGCCACCTAACACACTCTACACCTGTTAATAGATACACATCCCTCCTCATGTGTGGCAAAAATATCACTTCTCCACCCAGACATATGTCTTATCTCAGCCAAGATGACCACCAAGGCCTCCTCCATCGAGATATAATATAATATGGTCTCATAGAGAAGTATCAGGAACACATAACAACGCACCATAAAATAAATATCCATCAGATAAAGTGAACTAGTAGTAGGAGGAATGATCATCTGAACTGCACTTTGAAACAATAGGGCTGAAAAATGAATCTGTCAAATATGCTTCCCGAATAGCTTCGTCCCACCACATTCACAGCCAAGGTACGCAAGAGTATGAACATCGGCTCAATGCATCGGCTACTCGAGTTTGATCCCCTAATTGGTGCTTAATAGTGAATGTGAACTCTTACAAGTAAGCTAACCACTTTGTATGTCGTGCATTAAGCTTCTTTTGGCTATTAACATGCTTCAATGAATTATGATCAGTATATAAGATAAACTCTCGTTGCAGAAATTAATGTCAACAATGTCTTAAGGCTTGAATAACTGCATAAAACTCAACATCAAATGTAGAATACTTTCTTCTTGCTTTATTTAGTTTTTCACTAAAGAAAGCAATAGGCTTCTTTTCTTGACTGATCATTGCACGACTCCCCATGTGAGAAAATCTTTTTGAAATTTGGCAATGCAAGTACTTGAGCATTCGTCATCTTCTCTTTAATGGTGTCAAAAGCTTTCTTTGCAACTCAAGTTCAATGGAAAGCTTCATCATTCAAGCACTCGGCAACTAGGGCCATAATACTAAATTTCTAATAAACCTCATATAAAAAGTAGCAAGTCTATGGCAACTTCGTACTTCTGCTACTGATTTTGGAACTGGCCACTCTACTACAGTGTTCACCTTCTCAGGATCTACCTTCACCCCATTTGTAGACACAACATAGCTTAAAATACTAGGTTATTGGTCAAGAAGCTACACTTTTTGAGATTGATGTATAGCTTCTCTGCCCGTAACACAGTTAGTATCGGGTGAAAATGATCAACATGAGCGTTGGCATTTATAATATAAACAATATATCATCAAAATAAACCATCACAAATTTGTCAATAAAAGGTGGTAACACTTGTATCATCATATGCATGAACGTGCTAGGCTCATTTGATAGGCCAAAAGGCATCACCAACCACTTATACAACCCACTCTTTGTCTTAAAAGCAGTCTTCCACTCATCTCCTTCGTGTATGCGGATTTGATGGTAGCCACTCAAGTCAATTTTTGAAGATACATAAACCCCAACTAACATGTCAAGCATACTTAACCATGGAATAGGGAATCTATATTTAACTGTTATTTTGTTAATTGTCATGTTGTCTATACACATCCTCCATAATCCATATTTCTTAAGGGTAAGCAACACTAGTATTGCACATGGACTCATGCTCACCCTTATAAGCCATTCTGTAAAGTGGTAGGTTAGGTAAACTTAGCACATATATAAGGTCTATACAATGTCGTGTATTCCTCATAGGTGGCAAGCCAACAGGTAACTCATCTGGCATTAGGCCCTCAAACTCCAATAAAAGTGGTTTAAGAGCTTCGACCACTGACACAAGCTGCCCCAAGTCATTTCCCACAAGTGCATAAATTAGCCCGATCTCTTTATTCACGTTCATAAACTGTTGGAGTGAAAAGAAGAGCCACACCCTCCTCTTTAAAAGACTTAGGTGGAGTCTCCTCACACAAGGGCAACAATGCCACCTTGCAACCATCCTTCCAAAAGGTATAATTATTATGTTCACCATTATAGATGGTCTTCTGATCATTCTGTCAGGTACGTCCTAGAAGTATGTGGTAAGTATCTATTGATGCAACATCACACCTCATCCTTGTAAAATTACCAATGGAAAATTTAATTAAGCATCGAGAAGTAACAGGTACCTCAGCCCCGTGCTTAAACCATATGACCTTGTAAGGATGTGGATGCTTTTTGGCTTTGAGATGTAACTTGTCTATCATTTCTTGAGAGACTATGTTTTCCCAACTCCTGTTGTCAATGAAAATGTCGCAAACATTGCCATTACACTTACACTGGGGGTGCACATGGATCACGTTGAACCAGCAAGGTATCTCATTGATTATCTACTACTTCATCAACTTGATCATCAAAATCCCATTTTCAACCTCAATCGTGGGGTGCTCTTCGTGGTCTTCCCCTTCTTCAGCGTCATGGTCAAGTTCTACCAAATTCGCATGGTGCTAGGCTGCATTCAATGGGCACTCTGCAGCTCCGTGCCCCAAGTTTACGAGCCACAAGTTTTACATTTTTTGGATTGGACAATTCTTTTCAATCAAATAAGCTCTCAACTGCGCTCAATCAGTCCAAAAACTCTTTTAGGAAAGATATCCATAAAATCCAAGAATGTCAATTTTAATACCTGAATCTGACCCCCTACACTCGTATCTTTGTGCATCTCAATGTTGATCACGCGATTCCTCCCTATCCTTGCCCCTACGCCTATCATATTGGAATCGGGGTGGTTGGCTACCCGAGTCTTCATCAGATACACGCTCTTGTCAACGTCATCACTCATTGAGCAAATTTGGATAATCAGACACATAATCAAGATGCTCCATCCCAGATTCAAGCCCTGCTTCGTGCTCGTCTCCATCAAGACCCTCACGATTCTGATCCATCAACACGAGAACCTCTTCATTTGGAGTACCTTGCCGATCTCTCCCTTGCAGCAATTGTGCAACCATCTCCGTCAAGTTATTGATCCTTTGATACAAGGCGGTATACCCACGGCCACGACTTACACGTCTAGCCATCGTAGTCGCTAACTGTTGCTCTGATACCGAATGATGCAAAAGGAGCCCAAGAAATTAAATATGGCATTCTTTCGATCTTAAACAAGCAAAAAGTTCAACAATAATGGAAAAAATAAGGTCGATGTAAATTATGCCATAGGAAGAAGAAAATCTCTTTTCTTCATTCATAAAAATTCTCTACAAATGTAGACACCCCATTTTAAATCTGGCAAATTTTGTAGTTTTCCTAAACTTTTAGAACTAAATTATCCTAGTAAAGCCCCTAAACTATAGTCCACACTGCCTACCCAATGATCCAGAACCATTCTGCCTACCCTATAAGCCAGAATCCTGCAAACACCGTGTTTTCACCCAGAATCCTACAGACGCCCTGTTTTACCAAAACAAATCACCAAAAATAGTAAACTAACTCTTTTTTGGCCAAATTTTCTTTGGGAGCTTCACAACAGCCTAAACTACAAACCTGACTAAAGAAATTTTAGTTTCGGACACTTTTGGTTTCAGTGACACCACTGGAGTTGCCCATTAGTGTGGGCGACGCCACCAATGTTGCCCAAGCGACACCAACAGTGTCGCCCAACCCATTTTGACTCAAAATTGTTATGTTTTGGCAGGTCTGCCCAAGGATTAGTGCTGAATAGGAATCTATCATTTTGGGCAGTCCTCAGCACCTTGACAACCCTAGAGTTTGCCCTGAACAGGAAATTCTGTTTTTGAGCAGTCCTGACCTGGGTGAAACTACCAGTGTCACCCAGTCAGAACTGCCCAAAAATGACATTTTCCGCCTTCTAGAGGTTCCCCAACTGTGTGGGCTAAGTTTCTAGAAATTTGGCCCAATTTGGTTTGGCGACATTGGCATTGTCGCCTAGACCCGGGACTCCCGGAATAGCAGTTTGGGGGTGGCATTTCGCTGGTGATGGTAATTTTCTCTTTTCAGTTGATCCCTTGTCTATATAATCGAATTTTCGTGACTTTTGTGAGGGGAGGGAGGCTGCTCAGAGAAAGCTTAGGTCATAAAGAAAATCCTAACTTTGAACCCTAAGTCTAAAGCTTAGACCTAGAAACCCTAGCCTTTTAAGCCATCCTTTCATAAACCCCTTTCAACCAGACTAAGGTCTAGTCAACACACCCATTCAACCAGGCAAAGGCCTGGTCAACATCTGGAGAAAGAGAGGCAAAGAGGACACATATTCTGATACAGGCACGCCCTCGAAGGCTCGGGAGTCCCAAGCCGTTTAGCCCAGTTTGGTATACTTCTTTACTCTTTTTTTCTTCCTTTTCTGCTTTATTTCATTTTAATAGATTAGACTAACTTTATTGCTTCTTTATAGTGTTCATAGTTCGGATCATGTTGATGCTGGCGCTGGCGCTGCCACTAATCTGAGAGTAGGTTTGCTTGTCTCTCGACAGATCTGGCCTCAGATCAGAATTCGATTTTCCCCACTTTCTCTATCATCTTTTTTTTTAAATCAGTTTGTAATACAGATTTGAGGGATCTTCCTTTGAAGATCTCTCCGATTTTCATTGTAAACAGTTTGGCGCCCACTGTGGGGCATTTCGAGCTTGATCCGAGCTCCGAAACTTGAGTCTTTTGTTCACTATTTTTACTGTCTTCAGTCACAAAAAATGTTCCAAATCCGGCTGTGACCAGGACCTAGGGTGTCTGCGCTGCGAAACCCTGTCTGACCAGGACCCAGGGTCTCTTCTATTCGTGTTTTTTTTTAGTTTAATTAATTTTGTTAGAAATCATGATTTTTCTGCTTTTTCATGTTTAGTTTAACCTTGATTCATCAAAAGTAATAATAAATAAAAAAATTTGTTTTTTTTTGGCGACACCACCTGTGTCGCCTAGTTTTAGAGGTCCCATAAAATTTCTGGGACCCCACAACCTTGTTCGAGGGACTCTGGTCTAACTGCTCTCCAATTTTTAGGTCAAAATAATTTTTAAAAGAAATACAAAAAAATATTTTTCTTGAAACTTTTATTTGTGTTGTCTGCCTTGGGCGACACCACCAATGCCGCCCAGGCTACACCACTAGTGCTACCCAGATCCAGGTGACACCACCTGTGCCGCTTGGGTGACATTACCTGTGTCGCCCAGATTCAGAGTTCTCGAGAAAGTCCTGAGACCCCATAGCCCTGTTCCAGGAAAATTGGACTTGTTGCTCACTAGTTTTTGAATCAAAATAAATTGTTTAAAAAATACAAAAAAATATTTTGCTTAAGATAGGTCTATTTGTGCTTTCTGATATTATTTTCATTTTATTAATTTTGATAAAAACATGATTTCCCTGCTTTGTCATATTTAGTTTAACCCTACTTCATCAAAATTATTAATAATAATAATAAATAAATAAATATATTTTGAGGGCTGCTTCCACCTTCTTTGAACTGTGTCCAGTTCGAACCACCCTCGACTCGGGCCACGCTCAACTAAGCACAAACTGTGCCTAGTTTCACTATTTTGACTAAGTACCTTCTTAGGGGTTGCTTACCCCTCCATCTTTATTGTGCTATTGAGCGAGCTCTGCCTCGAAGCACGCATCGCTTGACACGATTGGTGCCGAGCAGTTACTTCTTTTCTTTCTTGCAATGTGTGCCTGCTTGCCACTTTATTTTTGCTTGTGTGCTTCTTTACACACTCTTGCACACACCAAACCGAGAATGCCTGAGAAACCAACAAATATTTTCGAAAACCCCAAATTCGCAATAACTACATGAGGGAACCTAACATTGAGAGTCGAGGCGGTTGGGATTTCCGTAACTTTAACTGTGAGCGCCCCTCCGTAATCATTTGCCTCAACGTAACTCCACATATAGTAGGACTTGGTGAAAATCCTAAAACAGGAAGCCAGGACCTACGTGGGGACCTACTTAGTCTAGCCGCATTTCAATAGTTAGGAACCCACTCAAACCGAGCCTACCCATAATTTAGGGCAAAAAATTTTGAGTGTTGTGTTTGCTTATCTCAATTGTCTAATCTAAGCTCTCAGTCTAGGTCCGCTTCTAGTTTGAGTTGAAACCCTCTCGGTCCAAGCCCAATCTTGTACCTAGCTTAGCCCAGGTCCAAACTAGGTTCAAGCCCAAGTCCGCACCTGGGCCCCCTTTTGGTCAGAGCCAGGGGCTCGTGCCTAACTCAACCTTGATCCAGTCCGGGTCCACACCCGATCTGATCTTCAAAACCCTCTTGGTCCAAGCTCAGGCTTGCACCTAGTTCAGTCTAGGTCTGAACCAGGCTCACACCGAGGTCCGAACCTAAACCCACTCTTGGTTTGAGCCAAGACTCGTACCCATCTAGTTTAGATCTCAATCTAACTCTTAGCATAGGTTTTAGCTTAGAATTGATTCTAGAGCTAGACTAGGCTTACCCTAGTTCAAGGCCCAAATCGAAATCCACCGAGCCTAGCAGATTTCATCCAGTCTAGGTTCTAGCCTAGGTCTTAGTTAGAGTTTTGCCCCTAGAGTGATACTAGGTCTACTCTGAGGCGTCAAGTCTAGATCTCACCGAGTCTAGGAATCATGACCCAGGATCATAGCAGAGCAAGGTCCAACCCTATGGCCCCAGCTCAGTCTAGATCTAGAGAACCTAGTTAGTTCAAGAGGCGTCGTCACAGTGCTCCCTCACAAATCATCCATAGCACTCGTGTTAGTGAGCTGACTTTCGACCTGCATGGAACCAAACCTAGCTGTCCAAGCCACCTTCAAGGCCACCCTTTAGAAGTCACAAGCCAACAAGTTGATAAGGTTCGTAACACCTTGAATAGTCAAGGGTTCAGGCTGGGGGCAATCCTCCAAGACATAGGAATTAACATCAAATCTAGTTGGCACAACAAGAATAAGGCCCTGGCCCAAATCTATGAGTCAGCCGATCTCAGTCATGTGAACCTCGATGGTCAATTAGCAGCCTAACATTCCAGTATTAACAATCAACCAGTTAGTTGGCGAGTGGGTTCACATACAACTAGGGAAAGTCTACCCAAGTAACCCATCACTAGAAAATATCAGGGTTTTGACCTAAATCAATATAAAGACAATCCTAAATTGCATGCTTACTTTCAAGACTTGCTCAATAGATAATACACCATTCAACGCACTCAATCTAGGAAAGTCAGGTCAGAAGCTCAAGCCATAGGCCAAGTTCAACATTTTGGGTCAAGCCAAGATAATCCTAAGGTTGTTAACCTCGGGCTAGAGACCTAATTCTAATCATCACCCGAGCCCAAGTCTACCTCGAGGGCAAACTCCATCTGGCAGTAGCTATGGCATTCCTTTACTCTTTCAGTCCAGTGCCAAGGCAACAGAATACCCTAGCCCTAAGGATAGATCACTCAATCAAGGTCAGGGATTGGTAAACCTAGCCACTTGAGGTCAGAGGTCTAATCGTCATAGCAGCTTGAGTCGTCCATCCCAGTTAAGTGGTGATCCTATCCTGCAGGCCTCCTTGAGTGGCCAAGTTGTGCAACCTCTGAGTGATGGGTATGCTCTGACCCAATTCAACTCGGGTGAGTCTATAGGCCGACAACCAAAATGTTAAGTTCAACAAACTCCCCAGGCACAATCCTTGGGGCAACCCGCTACATGGGCCCAACAGCCAGTTTATACGAGCCACATCCACAAAGTCAAGTTCAACAGACTATACAACCAAGCCAGCTCACAGCTATAACGACGGCTCAATTCGCTCATATGAAATGGCTTCAAGACTCTTTAGAGAAAATGGGCATATGGGATTTCTCAACTCCTAAAGTCTATGTACAAGAAATTCTAGGACACCTAGAAGATCTTCCAGTGGGGCTTGTGATGCCACAGTTCAGAAACAGATTTTTTGGGAGAGAGGATCCTGAGGCACATATCAACGCCTACTTATTGATGGTCCACACACTGCGAGAGCGACCCAACCAACTTAAGGTCATGTTCTCGCATAACATATCAGAAGAACCCTTGATGTGGCACCGAAGATTCATGAAGGATGACGCTCAAGCAACTCCTGACAAAATGTTCATGCAATTTTTCACTTACTATTGTGGAGGAAGGCCAAGACCCGTCACCCTTGGTGTGTTAACTTCCAACAAACAAAAGTTGAGCGAGTCTCCTTTTAACTTTATAATTAGATTCAGAGAGGCCGCTATGCGGGTTATTGAAACTCCACTTCCTGAAGCCGTGAAGGTAAGCATGGCATTAGATAACATGATGCCAGAATATGTCACATTCTTCAGTATGGGCACAGTCCCTTACTTGTTTGATGTTATGCTTGAAAGAATATCACGATATGAGCGAGCCAAGGAAGATAAAGCCGCAGTCGAAAAACCCTCTCAAGAAGGAGAGGTGAATATGATCAAGAAAAAAAACCTGTCTGCAAACCATTCACAAGAAATGACTAAAATGTAGACTTCCACACCAAGGGAATTCACTCCAATTGATGAGCCTATGATCGATGTCCTTAAGAAGTTGCTTAAAGTAAGGTTCATGGAAATACCGGCAGAAGCCAAGATTCTTCCTTCCCATGGAGGTGATACTTCTCGATGGCGCGATTGACATCAAAACTATGCCCATATCACTGAGGAATATTGAGCTTTCAATCATAGAGTTCAAGATCTCATCGATAACGACATGATAAGTGTCAAAAAGGAAGATGTTGACGACAAAGAAGAATCAGAAACTTTAGATGTCTCGACAAAGTGTACTAATGTCAACCTGATTAACTCAGGAGAATCACAAGTTGTTCCCAAACTCGAAGAACATCCACAAAGGCCTTTGAGCACAATAAGAAATCAACTTGAAACTCCTGTAACTAAAGAACAAAACGAGCATAACCTCACCCGAGAGTTAATGACTAAGGATACTCAAGATCAAAGCAGTGAGGGTGATCTTAGCTCCAAGTCCATAACCGAAGAATGGGAAAAGAAAGGGGTATCGCATATGGAATTCCACTCCAAGATACACTCCCAAAAGTGGCACAAGCAATCCCCATCATAAAGAGTCACACTAGGGTATACGAACCCTTCAACCCGTACTTCCAAGTCAACATAATAAATGGTTCATACGTGTATAGCAATGAATCAAACTCGCAAAAGCACTATGAACTCGAGCATAAGCTCAACCAAGGTTTTGAAGCTATGGATTCTCAAGCCCATGACGACAAGAAAAACCTTAATTCTGAGACAATAACTCATGAGGGGGCAAATGAGTAAGTGTTAAAATGAAGCCCTTCACCTCAAAACCTTGACGACCCACCTAAGTGGGATCAATATGATGATGAAGTCGTGTTAGAAATTGATGTGATCCAGATCAACGATAAGGGATCATCTTCCAAACAAGGGGTCAATATCCCATTGTCTCTCATTACGCTTCCAAACAAGGGGCCAACACCTCAAATATCAAAAAACCTCAAACCTTTAGAAATTCTAAGAGGCCCACCTGGCCACCTTCACCAGACTTCTTGGTCAACCCACTTATATAGGATGAGGAGCCAAGCTTAGACAATTTAACCAAGTCACCTCTCGAGGTGAACCCAGTTATAAATGATGAAGAAGCAAAGAGCCCAAATTTGACTATTCCCAAATATTTGACATCTTCACTAGAGTTGATAGAGCTCGAACCTTTGGAAATTCTAAGGGGCCCACCTGGGCCACCTTCACAAGCTTTCTTGAATGATCCACCAATCTGGATCAAGACTTGGATATGAAAAATCCGACCATGTTACCTTTTCAAGAGGCAGGCTGTCAAAAAGTCATTAACGACATGAGCACAACTCCGATAGCCGGAGTACCACCATATCAAGAGAATTCATCCTGTGAAGAACAAGTTCCCAATGGAAGAGAAAGCCCTGCAGGGGCAACCTTCTCAAAATATTCAATAGGGGCAAACTCCTCTCATGAAGATGATACAATATGGGCAATTAATGAGATTCAACCCCATTTGTTGACTCTCAACATGCCGTAAAGCCATCTAATACCAACTCAATCACTCCTCTTGTGCGAGAGTCTCACCTAAGCTCGAGCACTGAAAAGGAGCCTACCACGGAGTTCACCTCTGAAAAGCAATTCGAAATTTGGAATGAAAAATATTACCGAAAAGGAGTTGGGTGTTCACTCGCCCTTTTGCAAATAACCAAATGAGGCATTCATGCCTCACATTTCAAATACTCCATTAACGGGAAAACCCTGATGAGCCTATCCGTTCATGCAGAAGTCTGAGAGATTAGGAAACTGAGAGTGATTTTTTGTCCCAAAATCAAGGCTAAAGTGGAGCAGTTTAAAGGAAAAGTTCAACAAAGATTTAGCAACCATTGTCAAAGACATTTTGGATGCCAACCTAAGTCAAAGGAAATCAGAGGAAAACCAATATTAGAACCTCCCTACCACTTGGAGGAGGGAAAGATGATCAAATTCTTACATGATCTTAAGGCAAATTGTTAATAAAAAATAAAAAAAAAGGGGCACCTTTGACTCTTCTTCTTCTCCCTCCTTTTCCTTTGTCATTCTTTTCTTCTTCAAAAAAAAAAAAAGAAGAAGAAGAAGAAAATAACATCCGCTGGGCTAAAATCCAAAAGGATTCCCAAGGGTTCAAGAAAATGTCACCGGGATGAAAAATCCGAAAGGAACCCCGAGGCGATGAGAGAATAAATAAAAAATCTCATCCGTTGGGCTAAAAATCTGAAAGGATTCCTTAGCGTTGGAAAAAACTGTCACCGAGATGAAAATGTGAAAGGAACCCTGGGGGTATGAGATAAAAGAAGGAAATTCTTCCTTCTACTTTCAAAAGTCTTTTCTCTCTGAACATCTTCTCTTCCTCCCCCTAAGTCAAAGTGATGTTAAAACAAAATCAATAAGCATTAGCTAGATGAAACATTGTTAAGGACCTAGATCATCCGAAACTTTGAAAGGTGAGTGGTGGAGGAACTAAATTGGAAATCCAAAGAGATTCTGAACACCCAGGGGCAGTATCCTGTATTTTCAAGACTTTGTTTCGCTCGAAACTCCAGAGAACTCTCCTTGAATTGTAATACAAGAGTTGAGGTTGGAAGATAATAAATATTTGATGATTCCTCGTCCCGAAGATTCAAACAAGGACCTGATACGCTCACATTACAAGAAAACCACCCCCAACAGGGGCAGCAAAATAATAATAATAATAATAACAATAAATAATAAAAACTCCATGGTCGTATGATTATAATTGTCAACTACACCGTCCATCGCTGCATGATGTTAAACTGCTTAGAGAGCTCTATGGTTGCAAGAGTTAAAACTGCTAACCAAAATTTGTTTTTCAAAATATCTTTCTCTTTTCAAAATTTTCATTATATGTCTTGTGTTTTCAAAAAATTTAATTTCTTTGTTAAAATCGTAACATGTCCTTGCTTTGGGTTCTATTTCGAATCTCTCCCTCTTTTCAAAATCTCTAAAACATCTTCTAAAACGAAGGAATTTGGGCACCCGTAAATGATGATTTATCGTGTTGTCGCCTCATCCCTTCATTTCTCTCTCTCTTCAGAATTGGCCAAAAAAGCATTTTGCCCAGACAAGCCTTTTCCTAAATAGGAAAAACCTATAGAAAGCCTTAGGAAACCCTAAGAGAAAAAAAAATGCCAAGTTTAAGAATTTGAAATTGTAAAAACCCTTGAAGTTAAGTGGCATGGCCAGAAAATTCAACTCGAGTTTCAAGCTTGTGTAACTCACTGACATCTCACGCTGAAAACCCTAGGATGAAAATGCCCTACGTGGGTGAGCTCGGGAGCGCAATGACTTGGAAGGATTAGTTTGTGCGCCCTCTGACCATGTAACGTTAGGATGAAATTTAAAATGTCTACATTATTTTGTCGTTCACCAGCCTCTCGAAGGATAGGGAACGACACCATATTTGTCATTCACCTGCCCCTCGAAGGACAGGGAACGCCACCATATTTGTTATTCATCTGCCCCTCGAAAGACAGGGAACGCCAAAGTGTCTACTTCTTTACCACTTACCTATCCCTCGAAGGACAGGGAGTGTCACAGATAGGTAACTATAGACACCCCTTTTTAAATCTGGCAAATTCTGTGGTTTCTTGAACATTTAGAACCACATTATCCTAGTAAACCCCCCAAGCCATAGTCCATAGTGCCTACCCAATGATCTAGAACCATTCTGTCTACCCTGTAACCCAGAATCCTGCAGATACCTTGTTTTCACCCAAAATCCTACAGACGCTCTATTTTACCAAAACAATCACCAAAAATAGTAAAATAACTCTTTTTGGCCGAAATTTTCTATGGGAGCTTCACAACATCCTGAACTACAAACTTGACCAAAGAAATTTCAATTTCAGACAATTTTGGTCGCCCATCAGTGTGGGCGATGCCACCAGTGTCACCCGAGTGACACCAGCAATGTCGCCCAACACATTTTGACCCGAAATCATCAGGTTTTGATCAGTGCTAAACAGGAATCTGCCATTTTGGGCAATCCTAGGTAGGCGACACTTCCAGTAACGCGCAGCCTAAACAGGTCCAAATTGGATGATTTTTGGCAGGCAACACCTTGGCAACCCCAAAGTTTGCTCTGAACAGGAAATTTCTATTTTGAGCATTTCTGACTTGGGCGACACTACCAGTGTCGCCCAGACCAGACTGCTCAGAAACGCTAGTTTCCGCCTTCCAGAGGTTCCCCAACTGTGTGGGCCAAGTTTTCGGAAATTTGGCCCAATTTGACTAGGCGACATTAGCAGTGTCGCTCAGACCCGAGACTCTTGGAATAGAAGTTTGGGAGTGGCATTTTGCTGGTGACGGTAAGTTTTTCTTTTCAATTGATCGCCTAGATTATCGAATTTTCATAACTTTTGTGAGGGGAGGGGGGCTACTTAGAGAATACTTAGGTCAGAAAGAAAATCCCAACTTTGAACCCTAAGTCTGAAAACCCTAAACCATCCTTTCATAAACCCTAAGCCATCCTTTCATAAACCCCTTTCAATCAGACTAAGGTCTGGTCAACACACAACCAAGCTAAGGCCTGATCAACATCTGGAGAAAGAGAGGCAAAGAGGACACCGGTTCTGATACGGGCGAGCCCTCGAAGGCTCGAGGGTCCCAAGCCATTTGGCCCTGTTTAGTATACTTCTTTACTCTTCCTTGCTTCATTTTCTGCTTTATTTCATTTTAACTAGATTAGACTAACTTTATTGCTTCTTTATAGTGTTTCATAATTCGGATCATGCTAGTGCTGCCACTAATCTAAGAGCATGTCTGCTTGTCTCTGGACAGATCTGGCTTCAGATTAGAATTCGATTTTCCCCACTTCCTCTATCATTTTTTTTTTTTAAATCAATTGGTAATACAGATTTTAGGGATCTTCCTCTGAAGATCTCTCCGATTTGCATTGTAAACAATAAAATATCCAAGTTCCAGTCTCTATAAATAAGTGTTTTCTTATAAGCCAAAAAACAAAAGAAACTAGAAAACCCAATTACTCTCTCTCTCTCCATATCTTGTTCCCCCTTAAGTCTTAACTCCCTCTCTCTCTCTCTCTCTCTCTTCCCATATCTTGTTCTCCCTTAAATCTTAACTCCCATGGAAACAAGAGTTCTCCCTTTAGCTCTTATTTTCCACCCTTATTACTCCATAACCTCACGAAGCCCTATTAGGAAAGAACTGACCCTATAAAATAACAATTAACTAGATTCTAAACTAAATATCTTTTTTACCCTTTATGCATTAAGTCACAATTTAACAAATAAAATTTAAAAAAATTACAACCATGCCCCAAAGTGAAATAAAGTTCGAAATAAAGTCAATTTTTCTTAAATCAATTTGCATCACTCTCCCTCTCTATTCTATCTTTCACTCTCTTTCTCTTTCCATGCACTCTCTCTTTATCTCCTCAAATATCTCTAATTGTATTTCTCTTTTTTATTTCTTTTCTTAAATATCTTTTTTTGTCTTATATCTGTTTTTCTCCCCCTCTCTCTTTCCCTTCTTTTTTCATGTAAATCATACATCTCTCCCCAAAAGATTCCTACAAGATAATTTCTCATCTCCCTCTTCTCTCTCAATATATAATTTATTTCTCATTTTAACAGAGAAAATATGCCAATTTTCCTCCTAAAATCTTTATGTCTCGCTTTATGTATTTTATATCTTATTATGTCTTCTTCTTATTTTGTCAATTTTTTTGGCCAGATTTATGATTTTCACCAATATAACAGTTACCACAAAGATATGAACATTGGCAAATTTTGAACAGCCTTAAAAAATTAAGTTACAAAATGAATTTCATTTACTTGTTGTGGTTTTGTACTATATTTATTTGCATTTTTTTCATTTAACCTAATTATAATTATGTAGATCTGGTTATAAGCCTTTGTTAAAGCCTGTCTTTCATCTGTCTTATTTTCCAAAATGAATGAATAGGTTTATTTTATTTTGTGATTCAGAAATGAAGAAGAATATCACCTGCCTTCAATTATTGTGGTTGAATAATTAGAATAATAATAATAGTATTTTATAATTGTTGTATTCTATTTTAATAACTACATTTTTTATACAATTATGAGAATTATATATTATTAGTCAATTATTAAATTATTAATTAGATAATTATAATTATTTAATGACATTTATATAAATTAATATATGAGTATCATTTTTTAGTAATAACAAAATATGTATGATTAATACATACCTTTTAATAATATAAGTAAATAGTATACATAATATAATATTATGAATATTAGTATTCAAAATAATAAATATGATTATTGATGGAAAACTCTTCCCAATGCCTATAGGCAAAAATGAACAGTGATTTCGCCTACCCTCATCACCATCCAAACTTCCTCGCACGGTCACAATTGTCTTGTAGTATTTCAATTTTTATGTTTTTTTTAAAAATAAAAATTACTTGAAATTTAGAGCGTATGTACATCTTAGTTAGGTGCACCTCATAAAAATATAAAAAAATAATAATTCACAAAATACAAATTGATCAAAATACCCTAAAAAATTTATGGGGGTATTTTGGTTGATTTATATTTTATGAATTATTTTTTTCATATTTTTATTATTCGCGCCTCACTAAGATGTACATATGCTCCAAATTTCAGATCCTTCCGATTAGTAAAAAACAAATGAAAATTGAAACACTGTCGAACAACTGTGACCATGCGATGAAATTTGGATGGTGATGATGGTAGGTGAAATCACTGTTCATTTTTCGCCTATAAGTGCTTTGTAGTATCTTTTATTATTGATATTGATATGAATAAATTAAAAGTCATTGAAACACTATAATATTTATTATTTATCTAATAATTTATCATTACTATGTCATTTTATTGTAATCTCGTTGGAGGAGATTATGATAATAGTTATAAAAAGGGTGCAGTTGGCATACAGATGCATTTGTAGGTGTAGAGGTAAGGTGTACCTTCAAATTTTATCATGGTATATAATTTTGATGTAAAATGTTCTTAGAATTATCTCAAAATCTATTTTTATATGTAATTATAAAATTTTAAATTTCAAAAATGGTTAAAATCAAGTAGATCTAGAAACATATGAAAATCTTGAAAATGGATGGTGTAGAGAATATGTTGTAAAATGCACTATTTTTCAAAATTAGAATCTTTTTGTTTTTCATAGTCATACATCTCGATGTCGAGATGATCAACCAAAGGGTTTTTCAACATTAAAAATACCTTTTCTGATGGATTTTTTAGGGGCATCTATAGTTCAGCATCCTTATATTATAAAATTTTAAATTTCAAAAATGGTTAAAATCAAGTAGATCTATAAATATATGAAAATCTTAAAAATGGACGGTGTAGATAATACGTTGTAAAATGCACTATTTCACAGACTTAAAATATTTTTATTTTTCATGGTCATACATCTTGATGTCGAGATAATCAAAACTTTTTCCTTATAAAAATTACAATTTTACATTTTTATATAACTATTAGTATTTGTTAGTAATAATTAACATGATGATAATTAATCGTTTTGATTCTATTAACTATAATCGAAAACGATTATAATATTTATAACTAAAATAACTTTAAAATTGTTAAAAATATTTAGCACCCAAAACAATTATAATTATAGATTATATTAGTATAAAAGTAACTATATATCATAATAATATTATTGTTGCAAAGGCATATTCCACGTTAATTTTCTTATTTTTAGAGATACTTTTAGTTGTCATTATAAATTTCATGAGTATGTATATAAATAATAATAATCATACTTCGATAATTGTAAAAATAAATCGGTGAAATGTCATTATTATTAGTTCAACACAATAGTTCACTTAATAGTTCACTTACTATAAGAATATTAAATATAGTTTGATGCCACAAATATGATAGTTATGTTGTGTAATTAGAATTTTAACTAAATAATATTAAGATATTTTAATAACATAATAAAAATTATGAAATATTAATTTATGTAATATTAGTTTATAACATAATAACAATTATAGAAATTTTGTAGTAATAATATTTTATAATATTAACCTATTTTTATATTTATACATTATCATCTTTCAATTAATAATCATAATAATATCCTCTCTCTGTGTTATTTAACTTGATCTATTAAAATTTTATGTATTATCACTTAACAATTTACTAATTTTATCAAGTTTATGTGCAATAAATATTCTAATACATAGTATCAAGAGATGGACACGATCATATTTTCTCTTTCAATAGATTATTTATCATAATCAGTGTTTTTTCCCAAACTACTTGGAGTCGGAATTTTTCATAATATTTTTATCAATAAAAAAGTGAGACATGAGCATAAAATATATAAAAAAAAGGAAAAGGTTCTATGTGACCATGACAACATATATATTATATGTGACCCACTTCTTAGTTGTTGGATTTGAATCGTACGGCTACGATTATTCATACCACAATGTTACGTCAAACATTGTTTTGTTTTTAATGTTTGTTCTAAAAAACATTTTCAGATAAAATTTTGGACATCCTATCATAAAATTAGGGTGGACCTGAAAAAAAATATAAAAAAATTATTTTTTATAAACATAAATGACCAAAATGCCCCTATAATTTTTAGGGGTATTCTAGAAATTTTTCATCACTGCAAATACTTTTATTAGTTTTATCATGTGTGTCTTTGTCAAATCTATGCATCCCCCAATTTTTGCGTCAATATAAGTAGTTGGCAAAGGGTCACTAGAGTGATCCGGTAGTTGGGAAGGGGCCCAATAAACTAAAATAATAAATAAAAAACTATGAGCCGTTTGATCAACATCTGACGGTTAAGAGCTAGCTTGTGACATTGTGAGTCAAGTTTTCTCGGCCATCTACTCAGATTTGATGGCTGAGTCCAAGGGTCACATATAGTATATATGTATTTGGGGTCACCTAAAAAGCTTCCCCAACTATAAAATACTTAATATAAAGGGAAAATTACGTATATATCCGTTATAGTTTCTATTGATACCAAAATACCAAATAGTTTCCACTTCGTAACGATTTTTTTTTAAAAAAAGACCTTTTTACCTTTTTTCGGTTTTGAACAATTGAAATGGTTGGATTTTCGGTTGTTCAAAAACCGAAAATAAGCTAATTTCGGTTCTTGAACAACTGAAAATAGTGAGGCTCATTTAAGCTTCTAGAATACGCAGTCCTATTTTCGGTTATTAAACAACAGCAAATAGGACATTTTCAGATGTTGAACAACCGAAAAATAGAACATTTTCAGATATTGAACAATTGAAATTAGAACATTTTTTGATATTGAACAACTGCAAATGTCATATTTTCGGTTGTTGATGCATATTCCAAAAGCTTGCTAGAATATGTAGTCCTATTTTTGATTGTTGAACAACCGAGAATAGGATATTTTTGGTTGTTCAATATCCGAAAATGTTTTATTTTCGGATTTTGAACAACAGAAATTAAGACTGCACATTCCAGTAAGCTTCTGAAATACGCAGTCCTATTTTCAGTTGTTCAACAACCGAAAATACGACTGCAAATTCCAAGCTTCTGCCTATTTTCGATTGTTCAAAAACCGAGAAAGGGTAAAAAAGTATTTTTAAAAAAAATTTGTTAGGAAGTGAAAAAATGGACATTCCAATAATAACGTAACTATTTGGTATTTTGATAATAATGGAAACTATAACGAATATATACGTAATTTTTTCTAATATAAAAATTAAACTCCACAAAAGACAAAAACTATTTACGCAAATTTCCCTAATTATAACTATGCCTTTTGTAGAAAGAATCCCTTGTATTCTATTAAACTAATCATCTAATATCTATACCATCAACACTTCCCCACCATTTCTCCCATATTTTTAAGTTCAATTTTTAATTCAATGGGAAAATATTATTTAAGGGATTAAAACTTCTTACAAAATCATTAAAGGTCAAATAACCCCAACATTTGAGGGTTACTTCTTTTTTCTTTATTTCACTTAAATTCTTCCTAAAAAATATATAAAAAATTATCGAATTACATTTCTTTATGATTGGGAAGGAAGAACAGTCAAGATATTTTAGTAAGTTGATCCTAAGAGACCTAATTGAATAATGAAAATACTCCCAGATATTCCTCATTACAAATAAGAAACTTTATTCACGGTTACTAGTGATGAACAACTATGGATATTTTGTCACTTGATACATGCGAGGCATTTAGATGCCTAATGAGAAAATAGCTCTAGTTATTTCTCATTATTAATGGCAATTTGTTCTAGGAGATAACAGCGAGTATTTTCGTTATTAGGTGAGGGCATCTTGGGGTTCAAAAGGCTGAAATGCCCCCAAATGTTTCTTACCAGTATGGTTAGATTTGCTTCGGAGCTTTGTTCGATTTGGTCGGAAAATTGAAGCAATTTAGTGTTTCGGTCGATTTAGAGGAAAACTGTACAAAATTTGAAATATATATATATATATATATATATATATATATATATATGGGAAAAGATGTTGTGCGTCCGTGCGTATTACTACAGTAAACGCCGACAGCCCAGATTGAACATGGACCGATCTGATGATCATAGATTTCCGATAATGTTTGAATTTTAATTTTTTTTTTTACAAATTCAAATCACTTGCAAATTGATTTGGATACAATTCCAAATCACTTTAAAATTGACCAAAATACCCCCGAAATAGGCATGTGTTCTTCAAAAATAGGCGAATCTACAAAAAATATCAAAAACTAATTTTACATGAAATAAATTGACTAAAATACCCCCAAAACGTTTTGGGAAGTATTTTGATCAATTTTTTCACAAATTATTTTTTTATATTTTTATTAAGTGCGCCTTGATGAGAAGAACACACGCCTAAAATTTCAAGGAATTTAGATTTGTATTAAAAACATGAAAATTCAAATACTATCAGACATCCGTAGGCTTCAGATCAGCCACCCTGATTCAATCTAAGCCATTCGCGTATGGGCGTACAACAGTGATTATATATATATATATATATATATATATATATATATATATATATTGCAATAATAAAAATTTAAAAAATGAATATGCTATTTCTTTTAAAAAAAATGACAATTCTATGCTTTACTAGAAGCAAACCAAAGCTTCTGCTGAAGATGCCAGTCAAACCGGAGCAGGCCAAACTGACTTGAAGTAGGACAAAGCGAATGCACTTAAGCTTCACTTTGGTTTAGGCCAAAATTCCAAAGACTTCAGCCCCTTCGACCGAAACGAATCTACTAACACTATTTTTTAGTAGTCCTGAATAAGTGCAATCTGAACAAAAATAATAATTAAATTTCTTTTGAGGAGGTGCCTAAGTCAAATGAAAGAAAAAGTAACTTAACTGATAAGAACGAGAAACATAGGAAAAAGTTTATATAAGGTTGTACCCTTAAAATGTAGAATTAAGGTGCCGCTCTAAAATCCATCATAAAATATTGTTTTGATGTTGGAAAACCCTCTAATTGATCATTTCGACATCAAGATGAATGAATATGAAAAGAAAAAAAGATTTCAAATCCTAAATATAGTATATTTTGCAACACATTATCTGGACCGTTCTATTTTTTATATTTTCACGTATTTATAGATCTACTTGATTTGAACCATTTTTTGAATTCAAAATTTTATAACTTGAAATAAAAATAGAATATCAAAACATAATAATCTTTAACACTAAAATTATGTTTATGATAAAATTTGGAGATATGCCTTAGTTAGGTTATTTAAAATTATGTTTATGATAAAAATTATGTTTATGATAAGATTTGGAGACATGCCTTAATTTGATTGTTTAAGGTTACAACCTTATACAAACAACACCCAACAAAATATTCCCTCGAATACTAATTGATATCATTTGACCTCTTTAAGGATCTTTTAAGAGGTTTCAAATTGAATGATATTTCCCCTAATTCATTTATTACATTTGTTTCCTTACTTTTTGTCTGCCTTATTTTATATATAAATGCCAGTATATAGTTAACAAGTCTCCAACTAAAATACGAGTTTTAAAAAAATCTTCAAGTTTTTACAATATGATAAAAACTCCAAGTTTTTCAAAATATCTTCAACTTTTATAGAACCGATATAAATGTGTTTTTATATCTTTTTAAAAAAAAACTCAAAAATTTATTTCATATAACTTTACTACTCTTCTTCATTGATTTGATGTCTTTGAAAATTATTGTTAAGATGTGCACATTAAAATCGGCACTAAATTAAGAATCTAGATATAATAAAAAATTTCATCAAAATTTTTATTAATATATTCTCTTAAATATTGCATTAAAATAAAATACACTACCAATGTATTCCTAGAAATATATATTCCCCCAAAACAATTGGATATCTCAAAATAATAGATAGAGTTAGAGGAAGAATAACCCAATGAAAAATATTCTTTTTCTCTAAATCAAAAGGACAAGGAAGAGAGAGAGAGAGATGTTAATTAAAATTAAAGATTTGGGGAATATGGAATTAGGGATGACATTCGAACATTTGGGATTGCGTTTGCTTTTATATATATATATATATATATATATATATAAGTAAACCTTTTGTTACTTGCTCTCTATATATAGAAATTTGATTAGTTTTCCTATTTTTTACTTTTGTTTATGTCATTGATGTATACAACAGAATAATTTAGCCTGATCACTTTTCACATTTAATGGGTTTTAGGTTTTTTTTAATTGTATTCCGATACTAAGGGTCCGTTTTTTCCTAACAACAATCCTACACCATAGATGACTACACCTTAGATCACAATTTTTTTTATGTGCTAAATAATTGTTGTCTTTAGTATTGTTGTTATTCTTTCCATATATGCTTCCAATAAAATCGAAATATGTTGTGTCATGATGGTGGAGGAATCATTGTTGTAGTAAAACAATTTAGACAAAACATTTGACAAGTAGGATGCTAAATGATTTCAAGTTAGGACATAGAGTTGTTGTTCAATAACTTCAACGTGTCTTTACAATAATTGTAAATCATAATTCTATCACGTGTTATATTTGAATATCCGATATTTTTACTCTATTTTTTAGGCCAACTTCAAAGTATTAATGATTATTTAACTTATATAATTCTTGGCTGCCGATATTTTTTCCTTGATATTTTGCCTCTGACTTTTTTTTTACCAAATTATTACCAATACTTTGGTTTACCGACATATTGTTATTTCTGGATTTGCTAACTATACTCTCACTTATTCTAATACTTTTACCTAGTGTTTTAGGACCCAACAATTTGAATCCCAAAATCACCAATTCTAATTAAAAATTGGCAAGGAATGAACATGTTCTACGAAGGAATTGAGCTCAAACTCGGTTCCCCCCTAAAAACCCTACTTTATTTTGTTTTCTTTTTCCTTTAAGTATACTAATGTTATTTTCGGTTTCCCTAAATACCCACCCCATAAATCTTATTTTAATTTTAATTTTAATTTTATTTTATATTTTTAATACCTTTCTAGACAACCAACTTAGACCAATCTTGAATGTTGATCCATTGATTTGACGTAGAAATATAAGATGATCAATCAACCCCACCAACTGATCCACGTTTTGAAACATTGCTTTCACCTCTAGTCATAATGCAGAGTATAAATTTTTGGGAAAATAATAAATACCCTCTCAATTTCAACTTTCTAGATATCCTCCTTCCAACATTTTTTTTCTCCTATCCTATACCCCAACGCAACTTTTTTTTGTATTTACTCCCAGTCAAATAGTTAACTTGATTGGAGGCAAAATTGTTATTTTCTCTTTATTCCCCTTTCCAAAGAAATACGTGCCTCACTTTCTCTCTCTTACTCTCTCTCTCCTTTGCTCTCTCTACCTCTCTCTCCACCCAATTTTCTCTCCTGTGCCCTAAGTTTTTTTTTCTCTCTTGATTTTTTTTCTCTCTCTCTCTTGAACTTTCTCACTCTTGTTGCCCCAAATCACACTGCCCTAAAGTCCCTCTCTCTCTCAAACTTTGTTGGGCAGAAATCTCTCCCTCTCTGTCAGGATTTTTCAATCTCGCAAGGTGAGTCTCTCTCCTAAACTTTCTCTTTATGGTGTTAAGTCTCTCTCTCTCGCGAACTCTCTCTGCTAAAAATCTCTCCCTCTTTGCCGAAAATATCTCCATCTCTACCAAAATCTTTCAATCCCTCCGGTTGGTGAGAGAAAAAGAGAATGGGCCAGAGAGAGGGCAGGTAGAGAGAGAAATAAAAAGGATGGGTAGAGAGAGAGGTAGAGAGAGTGAGAGAGAAAGAGCGAGGATAGGTGGAGAGAGAGGGGTAAATAGAAGTGAGAGAGAGAGAAAGAGTAAGAGAGAGAAAGTGAGAGCATGTGATTTTTTTTGAAGGGAGAGGCCACATGTTTTTTTTTAAAAAGAGAAGAGTGATAAAAGAAAAGTTTTGTACCAAACCTATATTTGATTATTTGAATGGGGGGGGTAAATATAAAAAAGGTGAGGTTGTGATTTAGGTTTCAAGAGAAAAAATGTTGAAAGAAGGATGCCTACGAAGTTGAAATTGGGGGCATTTATAATTTGGACCCGATTTTTATGCCGCCAAGTCTGCATATGTGAAAATGCGGACCTCTTAATAAATCTATTAATGAGATGGATTTTAAGACTTAATTTTTAAGTACATATAATATCTAACATGGAGATCATGAATATGAAAATATAGATAAATTTTAAAAACTAAAAGTAATAATTTTAATAAAAAAACATTTGAACTGTTAGTTTCTATTGATTTTATCAATGGTTTAAAAAACGGATCGGTGACCCGGATCAGGCTTCCAAAAAACTGATCCGGGTCGGCGAATCGGCCATCCGGATCGGGAATCGGGTGAATCGGTCAGAATAAAGCTTAAAAAAAATTCGAAAAAATTATTAAAATTCATTATAAATATTGTTTTTTAGGAATTCAATAAAAAATGAGGGTACTCCATTAAGAATTTTCATGTTTTTGAATGAATATGCGAATATTGATATGTTCTTTCCCTGCATGAACCGCCATTCAGCATTTAATTTACAGTATTTCGTGCTCATCCCTACACTGTTGCTGTTGGGACTCGATATGTGAATAATATGGCTGGGATAGGGTGGCCTCAGAATCATCATCTCTCTCATTTTCTCTTTGAATAATATGGATTAAAAAAAAAAATTAACAAATTTTCAAAAAAATCGATCATGGATTAAAAAATAAATCACAAATTTTCAAAAAATTCTATCATGGATTACAAAAAAAAATTCGATCATGGATTAAAAAAAAAAAATCACAAATTTTCAAAAAATTCAATCATGGATTACATAAAATTCGATCATAGATTACATAAAATTCGATCATGGATTACATAAAATTCGATCATGGATTATATAAAATTCGATCATGGATTACAAAAAAAAACAAACAAAAAAAAACAAAAAATTCAATCGTGGATTACAAAAAAAGAAAAAAACAATTCGATCATGGATTACAAAAAATTCAATCATGGATTACAAAAAACTCTATCATAGGTTACAAAAAAAGCAAAAAACAAAAAATTCAATCATGGATTACAAAAAAAAAAACAAACATTTCGATCATGGATTACAAAAAAAAAACAAACATTTCAATCATGTATTACAAAACATTCGATCATGGATTACAAAAAATTCTATCATGGGTTTAAAAAAAAAAACAAAAAAACAAAAAAATCGATCATGGATTACAAGAAAAGAAAACAAACATTTCGATCATGGATTACAAAAAATTCTATTATGGGTTACAAAAAACCAAAAAATTCGATCATGGATTACAAAAAAATAAAAACAATTCGATCATGGATTACAAAAAAATCGATCAAGTATTACAAAAAAATCTATCATGGATTACAACAAAAAAAAAAAAAAAAAATTTCCGTACGGACTCGCCGATTCACTGTTCGGACTCGCCGATTCCGTACAGTGAATCGGCGATTCACTGTACCGAATCGTCCGGCTCTCTCTAGAACCGTACGATTTCCGATTTTTTAGGCGATCCGGTCCCCTTTCACGATTTCCCGAGTCGAACCGGGCGAGTCCGGTTCGACTCGGCGTTTTTTAAAACGCTGGATTTTATGAAACAGTTTTCCCTAATAAATTTTTTTCCTGCAGTGCACATATTTTTCCTGCAGTGCACACTAGAGGACTGGGGCGTAATAGTCATTTTCGCGCTATATTTCAGGGTTCTGTAGGGCTTGAGAAGCAGAAAGCTTGGTTCAAGCTCTAATGGCGATTCTAAGAGGCGGCGCCCACTTTTTGAGGCCATTTCTCCAGCCAGTTACTCACCATTGCCTTCCCTCTCAACTCCTTTTCTCAAGAAAGATCGCTTCAAAGGTCTTTGTAGGAGGTGATAAATATCCATTTCTGACGATTTCCATTGAAAATATAGACTGTGAATTCTGTTGAATACGAAGAAACAAAGCTCTAAAACCTTGCAATATAATGTGGGTTTTAATGGTTTTCTATGTTTCATTCCTTTTGATTTCTATGAACTCTATATGGGTGAAGACAACAATGAACTGGACATTTAGTCTGGGTAATCCGTGTTTTATATGAATATTTCTCACGATATTCTATTGCGTAACTGAACTATGTATTCATGAAAATCTGAGTAATCTCAAGAACACTTTGTGGGTTCTCTGTTGGTATTTGATACGATTCCCTATATGATAAACTTTTTAGAGAACCTTTATGATATATTTCCAATTTTTGCTATTGAGTATTGACAAACTCTGTAGAATTTACTACTGTACGCTGGAAAACTAATGCATTTGATTGATGCAAAATATGCATTGTCCAAATTGGTGATTCAATTATTATCAATTACACTGATGGCCTTGTTATGAAGAAGCTCTCTTTGATGGGATATCTGCCCATATGCACTGTTTGTTCCAGTTAGAAGTGTCCAGTTCTTCTCAAGAACAGCGTATTCCCTCCTGCAAATGGGATCAGTGAAGCAATGAAAATATATTTCTGCTCACACTATAAAATGAATCTCTCTTATCTATATACCCAAGTACCATAATTTGTAGTATATAAAATTTATATTGTAACTTGAGGTAGTGAAATTTTTCAGTGCAAGTTCTTGTAATTTTGATAGTTTAATTGAAAATTTTGACAACCACTTGATGGGCCTAAGATAACTGTTCATTTACCCATTGATTCTCTTATTCAATAGATTGGATCATTGTGTATATGTTTGGAACAGTGGGAGTAAGTTTGTGATTTTATCTCTATATGTAGATGATAGTTTATTAGCTGGAAATAATATAGAAATGATAAATAAAACTAGATCTTAGCTTAATTCACATTTTGAAATGAAGGATATGGGAGAAGCGTCATATGTTTTGGGAATAAAGATTACAAGGGATAGAAATTCTAGGCTTCTCCACTTATCTCAAGGAAAATATCTAGAGAATGGAATCAAGAGATTTAAGATGGAAAACTGCAAACCAATAAAAACTCTATTTGTAAGGGCATGAAGCTATCAAATAAAGAATGTCCAATTAATGAACTCATAAGGCTAAAATGGAATATATTTCATATAAACAAGTCATTAGGTTTATTATGTATGCTTTGCTTTGTACAAGACCAGACCTTAGTTTTGCAATAAGATACGTTAGTAGATTTCGAAGTAACCCAGGTATGACTCACTGGCAAGCAATTAAAAGGATACTTAGATATATCTAAGGAATCAAACATTGCAAATTGTGCTATCAGGCCGATAACTTGCAAATTCAAGGATTCTTTGATGCAAATTTCGCAGGAGATCCTAATGATAGAAAAGTCACTTATAGAAATCTTTTCCTCTTTGGAAGAGGTTTTGTTTCGTAGTTTAGTAAGAAACAAGAACGTGTTGCTTGGTGCACAATGGAAGAAGAATACATCTTTTGTAGTATAACTTCTACTTTTGCTGTCTGGATATGCCGCTTCATTAGGGATTTGAAGCTAGAAATAATCGGGCAACTTAGTTCAAATATTTTGTAATAATCAGGTCGCAATTTTGTTTATTAAAAATGAAGCAATTAGCTTCAAGGGAAGACACATAGAAGTTGATTATCACTATATCTAAAACAGAGCGAAAAAGAAAAAAATTGCAGTAAGTTATTTGCCTTCTAATGATATGATAGCAAACCCTTTAACTAAGGGATTGACTGTTGAAATGTTCTTCAAGCATGTGACCATGATGGGGCTTAGAGAAATATAGACTTCTTCCTGAGAGGCACTTTTGAATGCT
Organism: Amborella trichopoda; assembly: GCF_054954075.1. Classification (NCBI taxonomy): domain Eukaryota; kingdom Viridiplantae; phylum Streptophyta; class Magnoliopsida; order Amborellales; family Amborellaceae; genus Amborella; species Amborella trichopoda. The sequence continues at coordinate 12,152,040 of NC_142346.1, forward strand.
ACAAATGATTAAATCCTGTAGACGGACAAAATCTCATAGTGGGCCTTGTCACATTGGGTAAAACCTTCAATGGACAAAACCTTGTTGCTTAGCAACGTTAAAGCATTCGGCCTTTTGTCCAAGTGGGAGGTGTTGGAATATGACCACAAAGGCCTCATGACTACTATTTACTTCATGGTCCTTCTCTTTCTTTTTATTTTAAATATATTTAATAATACTATTATTTACTTTCTATAATGATCTTATTTCTTTTAAATTCTTTCTTTTCTTGTTTAAGACATTCATCAATAATGTTCTAATGGTCATATTGGACCAAAATGTTTTCTTTAGGATAAGAGAGAGAGAGAGAGAGAGAGAGAGAGAGAATGAAGAAGGAAGGCTTAGCTGTTATATGGGTAGAGAGAGAGATCTTGACCATTGGATGCAAAACCTACCATATGTGGCAAGAAGATAAACTCCAAAGCTTATAAAAGGGGGCTCATTAACCCATCGCTTCAGTTATTAATGCGCTTCATAGCAATAATCCTCTCTCCATATCTATTTTTCTCTCTCTACCAATTTGAATAAAGTTGTTATTTTCATTATTTTTTCAATTAAATTCAAGATTTAGATCAACGAACCACTTTCTCAATGGATGATTTACCAACTTTTCGGATGATCATGGTGATACCCTTTTAGTCGATGTGAGTCATCAGATCTCCTTGAGTGGAGTAGCAGATTGTCCAAGTCTTGTCGCTATGAAAAAAAATTGAAGCTCAATAGCGTGTGCTTGGCCTTGTGGAGTAATCAACATGTTGCTTTACTAAAAAAAATAATATGCAAAGGGAAAGATAAAAGTTTTGATCTTAGGGAGGGCTTTCACTAAGGGTGGCAATGGGTCGGGTCCGGCTGGACCCTGACCCAGACCTGAATGTATTCGGGTTTAGGTTTTGGACCCAGACCCTACCCATTGGGTCCAAAAGTTGGACCCATACCCATACCCGTCGGGTCTCGAGTCTGGTCAGGTCCATCGCCACCCTCACTGTGAGCTTCCTTTTTTATAGCTTACAATGGTAAAAAACAAAGAACTGATTTTTGAGGGGTGGGCGATTCGAGAGAGAGCGAGAGAGAGAGAGAGAGACATTCGAGATCCAGAGAGAGAGTTATGTCTCAAAGAAATTGAGAAAGTGAGAATTGCAGAGAGGGAGGATGGCGATGGGATTTGGCCATTTGGGGAACCAAGGAAGACCAAAAGTATTGAAACGATTTGAGGGTTGGGGCTTTGGCCTTTGGGTAAACTAAAAATTCAGGTTTGGGTACCTGTCGGGTCGGGTATAATAGGATCCGTATCCGGATCCGGGACTATCCGAGTATCCTTTATTGGATCCGGACCCTACCCGTGGGTCCAAAACTTGGACCCATACTTGGACCCGTGTCGGGTATACTCGGTGGGTATGGATCGAGTCTGAGTCCATTGCCACCCTTAGCTTGCACGCGTCTAGAGAGAGTCGTAGTTAATTAGCGCGTTGACTTCAAATCAAAAAAAGGTATCCTACCCAATAAGGTTTTCAAGAGAGAGGGAGGCAACAGAAGATAAAAGGAGTTGTAAGAGAGAGAGAAAGCACACAATGTTGCCCAATGGGAATTATGAGAGAGACAAGTACCAAAGAAAAGTCATATAAAGACAAAATTGAAGCAAAGGACAAACAAAAAAAAACTTATAGAAAGGAGAGAGAGGATAGAAGTATCAATGTCAAAACAGAGGACAAGTATTAACGTCAAACCAGTAAGGATCGAACTGGCATGGTGAGAAAAAAAACATTTTCCTTGCCTACTTAAGCTGTAGGTGTCAATAGTGTGACCCCTATGAACCCAAAGAAGATAGAGCCCCATAAAGAAAAGAACCCGCTCTGATACCAGTGTAGAAAAAATAATGAAAATAGCAACTTTATTCAAATTGGTAATGAGAGAAAAATAGATATGGAAAGAGGGATATTGTTGTGAAGCGTATGGATAACTGAAAAGATGAGCAGATAGCTCTGAGATTTACTGTGTGTTTTAATGGTTTAGTGAGCCCCCTTTTCATAAGCTTTGGAGCTTATCCCTTTACCACATATGGTAGGTTTTGCATCCAACGGTCAAGATCTCTGCCCATATCAACAGTTAAGCATTCCTTGTCCATTCTCTCTCTTTCTTTCCTTCCCTAAAGAAAATGTTTTGGTTCAATATGACTGTTAGAGCATTATTGATAGGTGGCTTAAAAAAGAAAGAGAATGACATTTACCAAAAAAGGTAGTCAAAGAATTTAAAGTAAATAAGACCATTATAGAAAGTAAATAGTAATATTATTAAATGTATTTAAAATAAAAGGAAAGAGAGGGACTATGAAATAAATGGTAGTCATGAGGCCTTTGTGGCCATACACCAACACCTACCATTTGGTTAAAAGGCCGAATGCGTTAATGTTGCTAAGCCACAAGGTTTTGCCTGTTGAAGGTTTTACCCAATGTGACATGGCTCGCTAGATTTGTCCATCTACAGGATTTAATCTTTTGTAGCATTCAAAGGTGCATCTCGGGAGGAAAATCTATATTTTTCTAATTCCCATCATGGTCACATGCTTGGAGAACATTTCAGCAGTCAATCCCTTAGTTAAAGGGTTTGCTATCATAGCATAAAAGGCAAATAACTTACTGCAATTTCTTTCTTTTACGCTTTGTGTGTCTTCTCTTGGATATAGTGATAATTAACTTCTATGTGTCTTCTCTTGGAGCTAATTGCTCCATTTTTAATTAGTGAAATTACAGCCTAGTTAGCATAAAATATCTGAACTGGCTCGTCGGTTATTTCCAGCTTCAAATCCCTAGTGAAGCAGCTTGTCCTGACTGCAAAAGTAGAAGCTATACTACAAGATATGTATTTTGCTTTCATTGCGCACCGGACAATACTTTCATGTTTCTTACTAAACCAAGAAACAAAACCTCCTCCATAGAGAAAAAGATTTCTAGAAGTGGATTTTCTATCATTAGGATCTCCTACAAAATCTGCATAAGAGAATCCCTGAATTTGCAGGTTATCAATCTGATAGCACAATTTATAATGTTTGATTCCTTGGATATATTTAAGTAGCCTGATAGCACAATTTACGTTGAAATATACTGACATATCCTAATGCAAAACTACGGTCCGGTCTTGTACGAAGTACAGCATACATAATAAACCCAATGGCTTGTTTATATGGAATATGTTCCATTTTAGCCTTATCTGTTTCATTAATTAGACATTCTTTGTTTGATAGCTTCATGCCCTTGCAAATAGGAGTTTTCATTGGTTTGCAGTTTTCCATCTTAAATATCTTAAGAATATTCGCTAAATATTTTTCTTGAGATAAGTGGAGAAGCCTAGAATTTCTTTCCCTTGTAATGTTTATTCCCAAAACATATGACTCTTTTCCCATATCCTTCACTTCAAAATGTGAATTAAGTCAAGATTTAGTTTTATGTATCATTTTCAGCTAATAGAATATCATTTGCATATAAAGATAAAATCACAAATTTACTCCCAATGTGCCAAACATATACACAATGATCCAATGCATTAGCTATATAGCCAATTTGGGCAATTGTCTTGTGAAACTCTAAGTATCATTGACTAGATGATTGTTTTAAACCATAATGATTTTTTCAATTTATATATTTTTTCTTCTTGACTTGTAATTATATATCCATCTGGTTGTTTCATACAAATGTATTCTTTTAATTCTCCGTTTAATAATGCTATCTTAACATCTAATTGAAATAATTCCTAGTCATAATATGCTATCAATGCTAATATTATTCGTATCGATGTAAATTTTGCTACCAAAGAATATGTCTCCACGTAATCCACTCCTTCTTTTTGAGTAAACCCTTTGCTACTAATCTAACCTTATATTTATCAGTGGTTCCATCAGCTTTATATTTCTTCTTAAGCATCCATTTACATCCTACCCGCCTTCCTATCTTCAAGTATGTCTACAATTTCCCATACTTGGTTTTTTTTAATAGAGTTCATTGAATCATCCATAACATTGGTCCATTCAAATGATTCAGATGAGTTGATGGATTCACTATAAGTACATTCACTATAAGTACATGGTTCATTTATCTCATTCTCATTTAAGAATACATAATATTCATCTTAATAAAAAGAGGAGCTCTAGACCTCTAATTTTCATCTAGATTAGGGGACTCAATAAGGTCAAAATAACTAGTTGTTGGTATAAGATCCATGGGATTGGCTTGATCTTTATTGTGTTCTTCAAATAAGTCAACTTCATTATTTTTATTTTTTTCGTTATTGGATTTTTATAAAATATGGGTATCCCTACTCTCAATTAGGCTTCTATTGTCATGATCATAGAACCTGTATCCCTTAGAGTTATCACAATAATCTATAAATAAACATTTAATTGTTTTGTTATGGAGTTTTTCTCTTTGGTGATGTGGGTAAGCACATGTGCAGTGATCCCCAAATTGTAAATATACTTAGGTCTGGTTTTCTTCCTATCCAAAATGCATAAGGGGCCAATTCTATAGCCTTAGTTGGCACTCTATTCAAAATTAACATAGCCGTATTGATAGCCTCTCCCCAAAAATTTACAGCTACGTTGGCATGGCCCATCATAGACCTAACCATTTCCATTGAAGTCCTAATGCGCCTCTCTGCTACTCCATTTTGTTGTGGGATATATGGTAAGGTTGTTTGACGTATTATACCATGATCTCTACAAAATTGGTTAAATAATTTTGAGGGGTGTTCTCCTCCCTTATCGGTCCTTAGAACTTTTAGATGTCTTCCTAATTGATTTTCTACTTATTATTTATATTCTTTAAATGTTTCAAAGGCATAAGATTTTATACTAATTAGTTATACATATCCATACCTAGAGCGATCATCTATGAAGGTTATAAAATAGTTCATACCTCTATGTGTCTTAACATTCAATGGTCCACATATATTTGAGTGGATTATATTAAGCAATTCTTGTAATTTTTATCCTTTAAGAAATGGCTTCCTAGACAATTTTCCTAATAGGCATGGTTTACAAGTTTGGAACTCAATTTCTTTGAGATTAGGTATTAATTCTCTTTTTACTAATTTTTGCATTTTATCTTTATTAATATGTCCTAATCTCAAGTACCATATATATTCATCATTGTCAGCTACATTCATTGCCATATCGACATTTAGACGATACAAATTTTCAACATTCTCCCCCCAAACATAAATTCGACCATGTTTCCCAATAGACACCTTTTCACACCTAAAACGGACCTCATAGCCCTTTTCATCTAACCTAGGGATAGAAATAAGGTTCCGCCTCATATTAGGTGCATATAAAGTGCTAGTGAGGAAGAAATTTATATTCCCAGGCAAGTTCTGCTTGTATGTGCCAACACCTAGCTCATCATAGAAGGTGTCATTCCTCATGTATATTCGTTGGCCGCTGGTTTTAACTTCCTTCATATCAACAAAACCATCCTTAGTTTTTGAAACATGCTTTGTCAATGTAGAGTCCACCCACCATCCTCTCAAGTTATGATCGGCCACCATTGATTCAGAAACCACACAAACTAGGTCAAGCTTCTTATTATTCTTGTGGTTGCTCATTTGTTCATTGTTCCTGCAGTAGCCATTATTAGAAACATTTTATTAGGATATTTAAGTTTAATATGCCATGTCTCTTTGTAGTTGAAACATTTGGCGGGTTGTTGTAAGCCTTCCCTCCTTATGGTTTGAAAACTTTACCTTTCCCTTTAAATATCTTATTGTTATTTTGATCATTGGTCACTTTTAGAGGAATTTTGGGCAAAGCGCAATTCTTCCTTTTTTCCTCTATTCTCAGCTACATGGGTAAATTTAACATGGTAATTCTTTGGGTTGAGTGATTAAGGGCAATGACTACATGTTTCCTTGAAGGTGGGAGACTGTTCAATACAATTGACACTTGCATACGATTAGGAATGGGGTTTCCCGTCGCAGCAACGTCTTTAACAAGAACAATCATTTGGTTAACATGCTCTACCACATAGACATTTTCCCTTCTACAACATGAATTGTATTTTTGAAATAAAAGTTGAATATGGGTTTCAGATGTAGGTCCATATTTTTCTATCAAAGCTTCCATCATTAATTTAGAGGTTTCATCAGTGCTTCAAAAGGAGCTAGGTGGCACCCAGGCGGCCAAGGGGGTCCAAGCTGCCTAGCGCCTAGGTGGGCGCCCAGAACCTGGGCGGCCCAGTTGACTAAAAACAAAAACAAATGAAAAAACTGACGAGTGATGGCTAATAATGATTAATCCATAAGAATTTTGATAATCCATAAGATCATAATCCATAAGAATTTTGATAATCCATAAGAATCTTGATAATCCATAAGACCATAATCTATATTTTCATATGATGCTAACACAGTAAAACCATACAAGCATACACTGATAGTCTGATACACTGTAGACTGTACACACAAAAGTTAGATAGCAGAACTAGAAACTAAAAATAAGAAAAATAAAATATACAGAAATTCAGAAAATATACAGTCTAAGACACAACAGTCAACACTCAACAATCAATAGTCAACACACAACACCAAGAGTCTTCACTCTTCAGTCATCATCGTCATCATCATCAGCAGAAGGAATAGGGTAAGCTTTATCATATGCATCAGAATCGAGGCCATCATCATCAGAGTAATCTCGCTCTTCAATATAAAGCTCGTCCTCTTCTGTTTCTTCTGAATCTACCTCTTCTTTCTCCTCTTCTTCTACCTCCTTTTTACTAGTATGTGCAGATGAGGCCCTAGGAGTCTTAGCTGCTCTACATTTTTCTATCTTTGTGTGCTTCCCCGAACTCAAATATTATATAATTTCCTCCCTGATACTCTCAAGAACATTTTTACAAGGGACAACATCCCTCTTAATACCGGCAAGGTATTTTTAAACTTGTAAATGCCCCCATTAGTATCATTTCCACAATAATTACATTTAATACGATTGTTTGTCATTCGGATTCGGGTTATAACCATACTTCCAACCTGGATCACCACTTCTAGAAAAACCTGGAGAAGATATTTTCACAGAACAAGGCTCTTTTTCATCATTTCTGGTTCTTTTAAATTCAGAAGTTGTCTAATCTCATCCCAAATAGCTTCAAGAACCTTTTTACAAGAAGCAATATTCCCTTTAATATCGGCAAGATGTTTCTTGAATCGGTTAATACCCCATTGGTATCTATTTCACAAAAATTACACCTTATACAATTTTTATCGTTTGGTTTTGAGTTATAATCATACATTCAACCCGGATCACTTCTTTTAGAAGTAGCAGAAATATACCTATTCAAATGAAAAGGATTTTGTTCCTGTTTTTGTTTTACAGAACTCATATATCTCTTAATCTCCTCTCTGATAGCTTCAAGAACATTTTTACAAGGGGCAACATCCCCTTTTTGTTTTTTTTTTGATAAAAGTTAACTGTATTTCATTGAAATAGTTAAAAAGGGGCAACATCCCCCTTAATACCGCCTAGACATTTCTTAAACCGGTTTATTCTCCCTTTCGTATCCTTTTCACAAAAATTGCATCTAATGCAATTTTTGTCATATGGATTTGAGTTATATCCATATTTCCAACCCGGATCTCCACTTCGACTAGATCCTGAAGAAGACATCTCATAATAAAATAATCAATCTAAAAAATAAATTTTTGCACTTACTTTGATTGCTCGAACTCCAAACTCGCACCTCTGAGATGTTATCTAGTGCTAAAATAATAAAGAACACCCTCTAATAGGATTATAAAACTTCAAAACTAAATCAAATCTACCTAGGTAATGTTTGGATCCGTTTTTTGTAACTTTGAGAAACACTTCGATCCAAGGAAAGTCACGAAATTTAGTTTTCTTGAGGTTTATTTTTCTCTAAAATGGGTTCTTGTGGGTTTAGGCTTGAAATGAACCTAAAACCCATCCTTCAAACTCTTTATATTTTAAAAACAATCAATACAACGAAAAAAAAAAATCCCGCCCCTAGGCTACCTAGGCAGGTTCTGTATTGCCTAAGTGGCCGCCTAGGCTTTGGGCGGCCCGCTTTTTTGAACGCTGGGTTTCATAATCTTCAAAAACCCTTTATCAAATCATCCCCTATAAAAGTAAGCAATGTGGTTTTTGCTAATTTGTCATCTCCTTCCCATTTCTCAAGTTGTCTTCTATTTTGGGCAAAGGGGTTTAAACCCAACTCTGGTTTAGTAGAACTCAAAACATAATCCATCTTGTCTTGAATTAAAATGTATTTCATTTTTCTTTTCCACATCCCATTAAGTTTTTATGTTTTGGATAATTCACTCATCACTAATCTAGCAGCCATGTTACCAAATAAATATAGGAATATCAATGAAATTCAAAGTTTAGATCAACTGACCACTTTCTCGATGGATGATTTACCAACTTTTCGGATGATGATGGTAACACCCTTATGGTCCATGGTGAGCCACCAGATCTCCTTAAGTGGATTAGTAGACTGTCCAAGTCTTTTAGCTACAAAAAAAAAATTGAAGCCCAGTTGTATGTGTTTGGCCGCGTGGAGTAATCAGCTTGTTGCTTTACTAAGAAAAAGAATATGCACAGAGAAAGATAAAACTTTTGATCTCAAGGAGCGCTTTCACGCATCTAGCGAGAGTCATAGTGAATTAGCTCATTTGACTTCGGATCAAAAAAAGGTATCCTACCCAATAAGGTTTTCAAGAGAGAGGGAGGCAACAAAAGATAAAAATAGGTGTAAGAGAGAGAGAGCACAAAACGTGACCCAATGGGAATTATGCGAGAGAGGTACCAAAGAAAATTGATATAAGGACAAAATTGAAGCAATTTATATAAAGGAGAGAGGATAGAAGTGTCAACGTCAAACCAGTAAGGAGCGAACTGGCATCAAGTGAGAAAAAAACCTTTGCCTAGCCTATGTAAGCTGCAAGCGTCAAAAGCGTGACCCCTGTAAACCCAAAGAAGATAGAGCCCCACAAAGAAAACCCGCTCTGATATCAGTGTAGAAAAAAATAATGAAAATAGCGACTTTATTGAATTAGTAGAGAGAGAAAAATAGATATGGAGAGAGGAATATTGTTGTGAAGCGTATGGATAATTGGAGAGAGGGGCAGATGGCTCTTAGATTTGTTGTGTGTTTTAATGGGTTAGTAAGCCCCCTTTTATAACTTTGGAGCTTATCCCCTTGCCACTTATGGTAGTTTTTGCATCCAATGGTCAAGATCTCTCTCTGCCCATATCAACAGGTAAGCGGGAGACTTAGGATGTAGCAAATCGTAGGATGAGTTATTCAGAAGATTTGGATTCCTATATATATACTAATGTAGTCCTTCATCATACGACTCATATAAGATCCACCTGTTTAGATATCATCATATACATCTAGAAAGTTATATGCTTTGGAAGAAGCTTGTACAGTTTAGGAAGGGGTTTTCATTGATAAAAAAAAAGCCCTTCCTTCGCTATTTTCTCTCTCTCTCTCTCTCTCTCTCTCTCTCTCTCACTCCTTCGCTTACCCTAAAGAAAATGTTTTAGTTCAATATGACCTTTAGAGCATTATTGATGGGTGGCTTAAAAAAAGAAAGAGAATGACATTTACCAAAACAGATAGTCAAAGAATTTAAAGGAAATAAGACCATTATAGAAACTAAATAATACTATTATTATATGTATTTAAAATAAAAGAAAAGAGAGGTACCATGAAGTAAATGGAAGTCATGAGGCTTTTATGGACATACTCCAACACTTTTCATTATTTTGAATAAATAACCAAAGAATATAGAAGGAACTGTTGGTATAAATGAGGGTGGAGGTCATATATACATTCGTAGGATTAGGATGTCAAAAGTAAAAGAAACTTTGAAAAGGCTGAAGATATGAAAGGCTTTAGAACCAGATGGTATCCCAATAGAGGTTTGAAAGTGCATGAGGGAGATTGGCATTGACTGGCTAACGAAGCTATTCAACAAGGTGTTGAGAACAAAGAAACTGACAAACAAATGGAGGAAAAGTATTGTGGTACCTATTTACAAGAACAAAGGAGAAATATAGAATTGTGCGAACTATCGAGGGATCAAGCTTATGATTCATACTATGAATCTCTGTGAGAGTGATTGAGCAACGACTAAGGCATGAAATAATGTATCTGAAAACCAATTTGATTTTATGCTAGGAAGGTCAACAACTGAGGCTATTTTCCTACTTAGGCAACTGATTGAGAAGTTTCAAGCGAAGGGAAAAGACCTCAACATAGTCTTTATTGACCTAGAGAAAGCTTATGACAGAGTACCTCGAGATTTGATTTGGAGGGTGTTGGAAAAGAAAGGAGTCTCCAAACACTGCATCGACTTGGTGAGAGATATGTACGATGGAGCGCTAACTAGTGGAGAGACGAGTGAGTTTTCAATGGCAATAGGTCTACATTAAGGGTCAGCATTGAGCCCGTACCTCTTTGTCTTAGTTATGGACGACTTAATTAGGCACCTGCAGGATAAGGTATCGTGGTGCACGTTGTTCGCAGATGACATAGTTTTGATCAATGAGACTCGAAACAGTGTCAACACAAAGTTAGAACTTTGGAGGGATGCTCTAGAATCCAAAGGTTTTACAATTAGTCGGACTAAGACAGAGTATATGGAATGCAATTTCAGTAGTAATATGAGTAGAAACGATGAAGTAGTTAAGATTGACGGCTAGGAAGTACAAAAAAGATTGCACTTTCAATACCTTGGGTCGATAATCTAGGAAAATGGAGAGATTGAGGAAGATGTCGCACATAGAATTAGAGCTAGGTGGGCGAAGTGAAGATGTGCAACTGGAATTTTATGTGATCGTCGCATACCAATGAAGCTAAAGAGTTAGTTCTATATGACAGTCGTGAGACCAGCTTCCCTTTATGGGGCAGAATGATGGCGAATGCAAAACAATATACCCATAAAATGAGCGTAGTGGAGATGAGGATGTTGAGATGGATGAGTGACAAGACAAGAAGAAATAGAATCCAAAATGAATCCATTCAGGAAAGTTTAGGTGTGGCACCAATAGGCGATAAGATGAAAGAGAGTAGACTGAGGTGGGCTGGCCATGTGTGGTGTCGTCCCAGTACAACACCTATTAGGAGGTGTGAGTTAGTTCAAGTAGAAGGATTGAAAAGGTCAAGGGTACGCCCAAAAGGATGTGGTTGGAAGTAATCCGAAAAAATATGTGGACTTATGGCCTCATTGAGGGTATCGCCCTAAATAGAGCAGAATAGCGAATCAAGATTTGTGTAGCCGACCCCAATTAATTGGAAAAAAGCTATGATGGTGATGAACCAAAGAATATAAACCGTAATAATATTATGTTTTTATTTCTAAACTTATAGAACTCATTAAGAATTTCCTTAAATACTTTTATCTTGTTTTCCTACAATCCTTGCTTTTCTTTTCTTCTTCTTTTTTCCTTTTTTTTAATGTTAACTTGGGCCTAGTGAGAATGGAACTTTGGACGTCATGTTACAACACCTACTACCTTGACCTCCTTTGCCCAGAGCTTGTTCTCTATTTTCCTACAATCTCAAGAACTCTTATATATGTTTTATAATTTTTGGTGCTACTTTTTTATCTAGATATGAACAACCCATCTGTGAAATAGGATTCATGTAGTTGACCCTAAAGAGATGGCATAAGGCTCAGATGATGATGATGATGATGGGAACAACGCACCCAAATTGTATTAGTACAAAAGGTTGTCAAATGTATGGTTCCACCCCCATGAGAAGTCCTAGTAAATACTGTTAAGGACAATAAAAGATTATAAAAACTCTTGATGAGGTGGAATCACCATCTCGATACACAATACAAGTTTGGTTTGGGACATGCTATAACTTTGAATTGTTTCCATATTTGGCTGCACCTTGAATACAACTTTGTCATAACCTAAATGAAACATTCCATTACGAGAAAAAGCTATTTGAATTTGAATTTTGTTGAAGGACCTCCCCTCCATCTTATTGCTTTGGCAATTTGTACAGTCCATGTGTAAGAATAATTATTTTAGAACATGCTTATTTACTGCACCTATTGCATGCACGTACACTTATTAACCCCACATGCTTATGGGAAACATGTGCTTGCAAGCATTTGTGATTGTGTTGAAGGTGGATGCACTACATATGTTGATGTATGTATTGCATATCTGCATATGCATGTCCACATACATAATTTGTTCTTAAAGAATCATTCATATAGTACTTTCTAATCGCCAAATTATCCACTGCGTCTTGAATTGTCCTTATTGCATCTATTTTTATATGACCATGTCAACAGAGATGATTATGTTTCCATGAAACGCACGAAAGTGCGGAGTCATTTCCCATGCACTATCTTTCCTAGAGGCAACTATTTTTGCTATTTTGATGTGTTAGAAGGGAAAGCTTCCATTGTTTATTGACAGATTCTCTTTAAGCCATTGCTCTTCTGCATTGCTCAATAACTTTATTTTTGGTTGTTTCTTTTGGTTATGGTTGATTTGGATGTGGAATGGCAACATTCTTGTAGGGTGTCTAAAATACATTAATTGAACGTTGTCATAGTTTCTTAGAATTGATTGGCAACCTTTTAGATTGGTCTTTGGTTTCCAACTTTGTTAACTGCATTGATATTTCTCTTAATCGACCTGTTCTCAATTAACAAAAAATAAAAATAAAAAGCGTGACGTCCTTTCATCAAAAGATTGAAGCTAATCTAATTACACAGGTACTAGCTGTTGTTAAGTTTGCATCTTCTGAGACAAAACCACAGCGATGGATATATGATTAAAGTTCACTGTATGTCACTTTCGCCATGAAACATGTGAGGGCATTCATAAGCATTATAAACTAAAATATGTTTTCCTTATTAAAGCAAATGTGTGTCACATATAGTGTTCTTAAGAAGGAACGATTTGGTGTCTTTTGGTTGTATTCCTGCTATTCTACATCTATGAATGTCCTTCGGTAATTCTACTTCTTTTGGGTGCATGAGTATCATCAATTTTGGGGAGACACGTTGAAGTTAAAAGTGTTGCAAAACATGTGATGGTTGTTGCTTATGACACTTGTGGAGTTCACGACCCAAGTAAGGAGGTACTTCATCTTTGTGAGATGCATTGGGATCTCATTTCAGGTCTTTTTTCTTTTTTTCTGGGTTAGAATGGAGACTTTGGGGACTCATTTTGGATGGTAGATGGTTAGAAAGATGGTGGATGTGTATGGCTCCCTCATGTTTGTGGTAAAGTGTAACATGTGATGGCTGCCAAGTTGATGACATTCTTAATGGACACCGCTTGTTAAATAAGTGTTGGTTAAACATGGTTTCCATCTCTCAGAACCTCCTGAATCATGGGGTTCCTAATTCTTGTTGATATGTATGAAAAGAGTTATTCTATTTCTCTACAGACTGAAATTTCTATCCTTAATGTCCAAAATCTTTGGTCAATCTTTGTAGACATGTGGTCGTCTGAAAGAAAATGAGGCGTTGGCCATCAAGTGGATAGACAAGCAAGGTATAACCTGTGTAGAGATTAAAGGCTGAAGGTGCTCGCATCTCTTTGGGACCTGTGCATCATTGTTAATCTCCTTAATATGTGAAACTATGGTTTGCTTCATTTCTTCATGTTGCTCTCTCCATATGATGGTACCACGATCCAAATGATCCAAATGGGTTGATTACTAGTTCTAGACCAGAAATCAAGGCCAACTGGGGTCAACTGACTAGACAATAGCAGGACTCTGGAAAAAAATAAGTGGTAGATGTTTATGGAAAAAGAGCAATGGTTTTTATAATGTGCACTGATGTGATCTCAAAGCCAATTGGTTTTTGGTTAATGCCGGAGGCCGTAAATATGCTCCCCTACCCGCATTTACTGAGTACTAGCTCATGTATCTGTCCTCCAATCTCCCTCTCGACAACTCCTCTTCGAGTATCCTATGTCATATATCTGTTGTCCTCTCTCGTGTAAGTTTCCCCACTACCCCATTCACTGACTAAAATTTCTTATTTATCTGTCCTCCAAGCTCTCTTGATAACTCCTCTCCTGAATATCCTCTCATTTAGCTGTCCTCCAATCTCTCTCTCTGCAACAATGGGTTGAAAGCAGACAAATGCGGGAATGTGGCTTGCATCCATGGTTATGTATGCTTAGGATCTGGTGACACTGCACGTCTCTGCATTTTATATGTTCCTGTAATCAACATCAAAAAGAGAACAGAGACCATTATAAAGAGCTGCTCTCTCTCTCTCTGTCTCTCTCACTCTCTCTGCAACAGGGGCTTGAGAGCAGACTGATGTGGGAACAGGGCTTGCATCCTTGGTTATGTATGCTTAGGATCTGGTGACATTGCATGTCTCTGCATTTTTTATTTTCTTGAAATTGACATCAAAAAGAGAAAATAGAGACCATTGTGAAGAGCTGCTCTCTCTCTCTCTTCCAACAGTGGCTTGAGAGCAGACTGATATGGGAATATAGCTTGCATCCTTAGTTATGTACGCTTAGGATCTGGTGACGCTGCACATTACCGTATTTTATATTGTCATGAAATTGACAACAAAAAAAGAAAATAGAGACCATTGTGAAGAGCTGCACTTGTATTGCATGGCGTCTCTAGATTCAGTCCTCCAAGTCAACTTTCCTTCACTTTTATCTCATTTTATGCATGCATTTTCAAGTTTCATTCTAGAATTTATTTCTTCAGTTTCTTTTTTGCAGGGCTCTCATTCTACACGACAGAAAATGCCTTATCAGAAGCCTTCTCACAATTTGGCCAAGTAATTGAAGGTGTGCTCATTCTGCTCTAAGAAAATAACAATCGTTCTTTTAATATGGTTAGAAGAAGCAATTCTCTCACATGTTAAATTGGCAGCTAAAATAATAATGGATAGAGTCTCTGACAGATCGAAAGGTTTTGGCTTTGTTACATATGCATCTGAAGATGAAGCCCAGAGAGCTATTACAGAAATGAATGGCAAGGTTGATATTCATTGAAACCCTAATTTACCTCATCATTCCATGGTTAGCTGAACATTGGCCACACACTCCCCCCCCACCCCAAAAAAAAATTCTAATATCAGATCTTGGGATTTGCAGGTATTAAATGGGCGAATCATATTTGTTGATACTGCAAAATCCAAGGCACGCTTTGATGATGGTGGCAGGCCCGTTGCAAGAGGGCCTCCATCGCTTCTAAATGATGATTGAAAGAACATACATACTTGTAATAGACTGCAAAGTTACATTTCCATAAATTCAATCAAAATTTCCTTCCAGGAATAGCTTCTCTGGCACCAAATGTGCCTCAAATCAAATTAAAACAAAAATTTTCTTGCATTACTGGTAATAGTTCCTCTCTAAATTGGAACATAATCACTTTCGGGAGCCTCAAACAATAGCCCAAGAGGCCCAAAGCCCAAGCCTGGACCCTGCAAGATACAATGCAATGACAAACTGGTGCTCTCATCTTCATATTGACCGGATTTTTAAAGGCCGAACCAGTGAAGAATTTTAGGCCGTTTTTACTTTGCGGGATGGTGGTCGTCGGAAGATACTGATGAGATCATCGAGACCCTGCTAGCCAGCAAATATAACAAATTGAGTTCCTTTATGCATTTGCATGCTGATTGACAGGAGAAAAATAATACCAGAAGCCTCCAATACTCAAAAAGGAAAGGATAAAGTATATTATCTGTTTGGCTTCAAACAGTATGCCATCAGCTCCTGATCCATCACATGCTAACAACTGAGAGTCGAGGAGCTCGTAGGATAATCTTTGAAACTGAACAGGTAGTATTGTATATATATATATAAAAGAAAATAAAGTAAAAGAGTGCCATGGTTCGGTAGTTCTACAACTTTGACTCTAAAGAGAGATTTTCTATTTCAAAACGACAGTAAAAACAATGACAGTGATATATAGCGGTCTTGAGCATCAATTTTAAGAATTTAAGAACCTACCCTCGTTGTGATGACCAGGAAACTGAAGAGCAAGATCAGGTACGACCCCACCATTAGAAGTATGAATAAGTCGAATGTTACACTTGCGACCTGTGATTTCCATATGGTGTTATTGTCACATATCCCATAAAGTCATCTAGAACATCGAATAACACGCTTAAAAAATCAAAGAAAATATATCCCAAAAACAAATAATTTGTGGCATGGTTTGTTTCAAGTTTTGCATGGTTGGAGGTGCCAAGCATCTGTCTTCAAACCAAAAGATCAAGTTCATGATGAATCATAATATAATGACAAAAGGCCCACCATTTACAGTTGCTACTAGCGAATTCAGGCCCCAATCCAACATCTAAAAAGCTAATTGCTAACGTTGATTCATTGCCAATCAAAAGAGATAAACAAACAATATTTTTCTCACATGGAAATTTTAGGCAAATATTGCTGCAGAAATCATCTGAAAAGTTCGGTGTCCATCTGTTGATTGCTTTTAGGGAAAAGTGTGCTATGACCCGATGGATTATGCAACATTATAGTACAATGGGTTCACCAACATCCAATGATTTGGGTAGATCATGAACTACCTAAAATTTGATTACCAAATAATTTTTGGGGACAAAGACCTAATCCAAACTTGGTGTACTCCCTTGAGGATCCTATGATGCTATGAGGCTTGTTTCTCAGATGAAAATTAATCAACTTCTGTTGCCATAAGGCATTGGATGTGAAACTTGGAGTAGATGATCTCGTACACATCTATATGTTAGAATTGGACGACTCATATAAGCACAAAATAGTGCACAAAGGAGTAGGAAAGAAAATGGTAAGTGGAACAGGAGAAAAGTATAAGAATCATTTGCGTAGGAAGCGACTATGGAACGAGATTAAAAGCAAGACCATGATCAAAATTCTG
This sequence comes from Amborella trichopoda, assembly GCF_054954075.1. NCBI lineage: Eukaryota > Viridiplantae > Streptophyta > Magnoliopsida > Amborellales > Amborellaceae > Amborella > Amborella trichopoda. The sequence goes on from NC_142346.1 coordinate 12,168,971, forward strand.
GGGTGGAAGCCTAACCTCTGTAATGCAATATCAGAATCTATTATCCCTTATTCAAATCAATGAACATGAAGCTAAAGAACAAGAGATACTTCAAAAGATATTCTATCAAGAGGCAGGGGTGAGATCCCTTGACCATAAATGAGAAGTCAATTGAAGTCATCAAATGGGCCCAGAGAGAGGCTGAGTATCCTTGAAGATTAAATAGTATTGAGAACTTTACTACTACGGAAATAATCTTCGTTGCTTATTCCACATTATTCAAAGAGCTAACAATAACATGAACTCTACTGCATGGGCAGCGTGATGAGAGGGGATCCCCATTTTCTTTTTTTGAAAGGTTTGAGAGTCCCCATTAACTGGGGATATTTTTTTCTCTTGATCCTGTATGCCATTTATCTCTCCATGATTGTATCCTACATGTAACGACTTATCCCTTCAATTTGCCTTCTCTCACATATCAATAAACTGAAATCCATCCATAATTCATGCATCGTTGTCAGTTTATGACATAGGACCACATCAATCAACCGACTTGAATATGTGATCATGAAACTAGTATATGATCATGACACTAGCTATTACAAGTATCTAAATATATTGCATTTGTATCTGAACTTTGCAATAGCATGGCATATTCATCTATTTGAAAAAGACGAAATGGGACATGTAAACTTGTGGGGTTTACAACTAGCAAATGCATTTAAATCACTGGTTATGCATCAAAACTTTACACTAGCATACATTAACTCAGCTTTCCTCTTCAAATGAGATACGAGGCAAGGGCATAAAGGCCATCTTTAGCAACCAATTAGGGTATTTAGAATAAAATCGACAAGACAAATGCTAACAAAACCAGATATAGAGAAAATACCAACCTGATAAATGTGAAGCTTGGCTGTTATCAAGTCATAGAAAGTAAAGACGCCATCTAGCACCTCGTGCTGCACATGAACATCAACTGTATGGTCTGACAATTCCTGCAGAGAAATTGGTTCAGCATGTATATATGGAGGGTCCAAAATTCTCAACATAGCAAGTATAATTTGGGAGCTTACATCAAGAATTTATCCAAAAAACAAACAAAAATAATGCCTTCAAATATCCAGGAGGAATCAAGAAGTAATTAACCAAAGCAAGCATAGTACAAAAACCAGGACCAGAATAAGTGGTAAAGTCTGGTAAAGTCCTATCCTTGTAACCGCATAAACGTTCAGGAGGCAAATGAAAGTATAACTTGAAAACACGTCAACAAACACCCAAGGTACTCCAACTAAAACAAAAGCCGAAACCAGACAATTAGTAGGTATGAAAAGAGAATTACCCCTCTGACAAAACATGCCATGAATAAAAGCTCAATAATAGTACCTTCTTCAAGGCTGCAATGAGGGGATCATTCTTTGAGAGAAAGGGTGCTACACGAGGCGTTCGAGATATCAGGTCCAACCACTGACGAACATAGAAAGGATTGATGGCTAAACTACTATCATCTGCAAAAATTTCAAAACTCTTTCCATGGTAGCCATATATATGCCTCTGCACGAGAAAGATAAAGCACGTGAAAATTTGAGGCCTGAAAATTGACGAGAAATTATGTGAAGTGGATCAACAAATCTAATTAAACAAGCTGCACAAAGAACCATGACAACATCCATTAAGAGAATATCTACTATATTTTGGTGAGAAGGTAACCCCTTTATTCTTGCGAGAAGTATCATTTTCTCTTTCTCTTTCTCTTTCTCTTTCATCCTTTTGAAATTTAAGTTATCCCTACTTTATCCTTAGCTGTTTTATTTTAAGGGTGTGGCTTCTATAAGGTTGCAACCTTAAACAATCGAATTAAGGCACACCTCCAAATTTTAGCATAACATGTAATTTTGGTGTAAAACATTCTTAGGATTATCTGAAAATCTATTTTTATATCTAATTATAAAATTTTAAACTTGAAGAATGTTTAAAATCAAGTAGATCTATGAACATATGAAAATCTTGAAAGTGGGCGGTCTACATAATGTGTTGCAAGATGCATTATTTTTGGGACTCAAAATATTCTTTTTTTATATTTACACATCTCGACGTCAAGATGATCAATTAGAGGGTTTTTCAACAGTAAAACAACCTTCTCCAATGGATTTTTGAGGTGCATCTTTAAATCTACATTTTAAGGTTGCAACCATATATAAACTTTTTCCTTCTTTTAAAGAACTTCTTTCTCCCATTAATTTGCATATGCTAGCAAGTTACTGTAGAATACATGCAGAGAAACTCCTCTTTGCTTGCATTTTTTGTGTGGAGAGAGAAAATCCTTATTGACTGAAGGATTCAGTTTTGTCCATTTGTCTATCTATCGCTCTTCTCTGTCTTCATCTTTAATCTACTACTTTATTTTAGAGATGGTATATATCTGAGAGCATCCAAATCCCTCCAGAATCCGTAACTTACTAACCTTTTGTTAATTGCTAATCTTTTTTTGATAGAGATATATAAAGGAAAGAAATTATTTACCAAAATATAACTTACATCAAATCCCTCACCTGTTAAAAGAAAACTAAAAATAACTTTATTTCTAAATAACATACATTATTAAACTCCATCTTACAAACACTAGTTACACAAATTACATAATCCAGAATTCTTTTACATAAAGAATTTAAGATGTTAAACCACATCAAAAAGGATTTATTATTAAAAATATTATATTTAATCAACAACAATAACAATAATAACAACAACAACAATAACAATAATAACAACAACAACAATAACAATAATAACAACAACAACAACAAGAATAGGCGAGACGGTTCCGTGGTTATTCTTTTCACAAGTGTCTTCTATTTTATTTTATTTATATTTATATTACTTCCATAGTCTTATTTTAGTACAACATAATGTAATTTCCATTTTTAATCTTCCTATTTTGATATTTCTATTCTAACCTAGAGAGAGTCTGACAATACTAAATTCGGCTTTTAATGAGAAAAATGATGGCAATGTTTTTCACTTATTATTGGATGAGTTCATCTTCAATTACATACTTAATTTGAAATATTTTGACACCATCCCCTTGTAGTATCATTATTGAAAAGGAAAAGTATAGTATCCACATCAAGTGGATGCTCGAGAGGTACATAGGCACTGTTTCAACGGCCCAATATGGGCTGATATGAGGGCGACAAATTAATTTGGTTTTTTATTTTTTTTATTTTTTACTTGTAAATTCAATTCCAATGAAAATTGGGGGATACAGGCATATTTATAGGGCACAGTTAACAAAAATAGAAGAAAATAACTAAGATAAAAAAGTGACCAAAATACCCCTGAAACATTCAAGGGCATTTCGGTCATTTTTTACTTTGAAATAATTTCTACTGTTTTTTCTGAATGCACACTATCTTTTCTATGCATACTATCTTTTCTATGCATACTATTGCATGCAAATATTTACTACATTCAATATAAAGTTCCTACACTATGCCTATGTTTACCTTAAATGTACTCTCTCTGATATAGACTCTAGTTTCATGCAATCTGTCCCACATAGAAACTTCCAATAGATTGGGAAATAATTCTAATCTATTTCCAATTTCTTCCCCCCCTCTCAACATTAATGGCATGCATACCTCTCTCCATCCTCTATCCTCTCTCTCATCTTTTTGTATCCTCGGTAACATGTCTCTGTCCTCATGGTTTAATAAATCTCACTCACAATTCTCTTCAGCTGCTGATTTCCCTTCCCCTCTCTCCATTGATAACATGCACACCTCCTCTATCCTTCTCTTCCACTAAATGGGGATTCTAGTTTAACAGGAAGGTGAGGAACAAGATCATTTTTGTTTCCAATTTCCCTCTCCCTCTCTCTTTTCATTAATGGCATGCGTACCTCTTCCCTATTTTATCTCTACCTTTCTTATTGTTTCATATGCCTGGAAAAACACGTCGCTTTTTCCATGAATCGCACTTTTATATTTAGTAAATAAAAAAATGCCGCTCTTGCATGGTTTAAAGGGGAAGATGCCATCTATCCCTTCCTACAGTTCTTTTCAATCTTGATGCTTTCTCACTCTCTCGGCATCACTTATCTTTATTTAGCCTCTCTTTCATGGCCAAAGCTCAAGCTTGTCTCCTTTAGAAGCATCCAAAAAGAATAAATTTCAAAATTTTCCACTTTTCGTCCGTCATGTATGGTTTAGAAAATCTTTGAATCTCTCTCTTTAGAGATTTTGAGAAATGGATCACTTATGTGCATTGTTCGAAAATTCGGCCGCTTGACTGCCTAGGCGAAAAAAAATTCAAAACGCCTAGATGCAGTTTGGGTGGGTGCATTTGGCGTTTTTGCTTTTAGGCGCTCGCCTAGGCAATCTGGGCGGCACCTAGGAGCTATTGTCTAGGTTCTCACCTAGGCGGCGCCCTGTGACAACTTGCGGCCGGCGGAAAAAACCCTCGGGTGAGGGTAAAAACCCTGTGAGGGTTTAGGTAGTATTCTAAACCCCCAATTGAAAATCCATGCCCTTTAGGGTGAGAAAAACCCCTCAAAAACTACTATTTTGTGATTTATCGAAAGATCTTTTTTATTTTTTCGATTTCTTCCCAAAAAGAAGGCACTACTTCTTGGGTGGATTTGAACCTTCTAGTAGTTGATAGATAACTTTTGGTGACCCAATAGACGAGGATTACACCGACATCGATTTGATTTTAATATTTTTAAAATATTATCATATTTGAAAGAAGGTTTTGATTTTATTTTGCTACAACATATTATGCTATGAATCATGTGTTTTTCTTTTTACTTTTTTTTTTTTTTTTCTTTTACAATATATTTACATGTTTATAATTAAAAGATTGATTTTTTTGGTGATTAATTGAATTTTTCTCACTTGGATGATGTTTGGGGTTGTTGGGGGGGGGGGGGGGGGGGGGGGGGGGGGGTGGGTTTGATTTTGGTAAGGCCACCCTGTCTATGGGCACCCGCCTAAGCACCCAAACTGCCCAAGCGCTTGAATCCGTTTTTTTGAACATTGCTTATTTGATATGCCATAGATTTTTGCTGAAATCTGTTGGATAGTCATTAAGGAATCACTCAAGTTAGGGCTTAGCTAAAGAAAAGGAGGTGGTTGATGATCAAAATAACGATCTCATAGCTTTTGAGGATAATGTTGATTTTTTATTTTCATGGAGTCGATTTGGAGAATAAGGAGTTTTTGTTGGCACACCAAGAGTAATGAAATCATTCATGACCTAGGAAGCCAGCCCAATTGGTATGAGTTTGCAAACCGGTGTTTTTATGAGTTTTTTTTTTTCCATAGGATTTCATGTTTCAATTTAAGGGTATAGCTGGATCCTCTCTCTCTCTCATGGCACAGTGAGAACAAGGTACTTTTTTAACTCTATTGCCTTTAACAAATCCACTCTAATGAGGCTCGTAAAGGCAGAGGTGAGTGTATCCAAAATAAAATTTTCATTTAGTTTTATGTTTAATATTACTTTTAAGGAAATGTATAATAATAAGACTGTTTGAATAAGGGGGTCACACTTATTAGTAACTATTAGATGTAAAATAAGGTAGTTCGGGATGTTTCAAAGTCCAAAATAAAATTTCTCAAATGTTGTCACACACTTCAAGCTATAGGATTTCACATCCCAATGGCTAAGAATTGATCGTCTAGGAGATGGCCTTAGAATCCACTTTTGGACCGACATTTGCATTGGAAGCTCTCCTCTTTCGGAAGTCTTCCCTTATTTATTTCTGGTCGCAAGAAACTCAGAGGCTCTAGTGGCAGAGTATGTGGTATTTTCAGGTGCATACTTAATATGGACACCCATTTTCAGACGGAATCTAACAGATCATGAATCTTCATCCTTTATCTATCCTATGCAAACATTAGGAAGCTCTTTTAGCACCCTCAATCGACCAAACTCACTTATTTGATCCCCTGCCCCCTTGGGGTGTTTCTCAGTTTCATCTTTCTATTCTTCCCACATTCCCAATCCCACTTTGAAACCTCTTCTCAATATATCATGGTCTTTACCCATTCCTAATAAAATCCAGGCTTTTGTCTGGGTTCTTCTTCAAGGTAAAATCCTTACCCTTGACCAACTTAAAAAGAGAGGATTCTCATTCCCAAATAGATGTATTTTATGCCTCCAAGAGGAGGAATTCATTTCTCACCTTTTTCTTCATTGTGAGGTATCACAAAATCTTTGGTCTTCTCTCCTAAACCTCTTTGGATTACAATGGGTAATCGCGGAAAGTTTAACCCAACTGTTCCAAATTCACTTTGCACCACCTTTTTCAAAGATAGGAAGAAGGCTTTGGCATATTTCCATTGCAGCTTTATTTTAGAGCCTCTAGTTGGAAAGAAACTCCAGGACCTTTAGAGGTACTATCAAAACTTCCCAATCAGTTTTTGATTCCATTACAGCCTTGATATCTTTCTGGGCCAATTCTATTCCTATTTTTGCCACTATACAAATTTTCCATTTCCTAAATAACTGGGAAAGCCTATTACACCTTCATGTCCATACAAACAGACCTAGACCCCAGTGGACCCACCCTCCCCAAGGTTACTCAAACTTAATATAGATGGTTCCTCCCTAGGTAAACCTTGGTCGTTCGGGAGTAGGAGGAACTCTGAATAGCCCCACCACAAACATCTTGCAATTCTCATAATTTATAGGATACCAAGACTCTACCTATGTGAAGCTATGGCCCTTTTGGTGGGACTTAACAAGGTGCTTCAAGTAGCTCCTGAAGCTCTTGGGATTTTGGTGGAGTCAGATTCCAGTAACTTAGTTGCTTGGGCTACACGAGCAATTGCCTCCATGGAGACTTTTATCCATATTTGACAATATATTCCATATTTGCAATCTTTTGCCGCGGTCTCCTTTTCTCATATTCTAAGAGAAGCAAATTCTGAGGCTGATTGACTGGCTAGGGAAGGAGCATCGCTTGGTCAATCGAATCAGCAGTCTACCTTATCTTATCAACTTTTTCCCTTCCCCTCATCCAAGTCTTTAAAAATAAAATAAAAAAAGGACAAAAAAAAATAAAAGGAAACTCCCCCCACCGAAAAAAAAAAAAAAAGGGGGCTTATCGCTCACTATCAATTTTATCTCTCCTAATTGCTAGACTTTCTACGTTCCTAGTAATGGGAACAAGGTCATCACTTCATCATTTTTTGCCCCAATAGCAGTAGACTCCGCAGTCGGTTAAAATTTTTATCTCAGGTATGTATCTCTCTAATCCTTATCCCCTCACCCCTTATTCTTCAACTCCTTATTCTCCCCTTAGACCCCATCTTCTCCATCCCTACCTTATTCCATTAGGCCCCAATCAGTATTCCACTTCAGTTATAGACTTACTGTATTCCACTTCAGTTCCTCTTCCATCTTATATCTCTCTCCTTTTCTCTAACTCCTTCTTGCCTCTTTCAATACCCATTGTTCCCCACTACAATTTCCGTGTTTGCCCCAATTCTTCACTCCACCTGCTCTTCATTTAATCTCCATTAAACCCGTCCTCTTTCTATCTCTCACCCTCACGCTTTCTGCCCCAATCTTTTCGTATTACAGTGGATATTGAAAATTTTGGAAGGATCACATTCTATCTTTCTCATTCTTCTCTTCTTTATTCTCTATTCATCTATTCTCATCTCGAAGAAATGGGTATTGCCTTGCTTGGGAGGGGCTTTCAGCTTAGCTTGAATGGTGGCCCTTGGATTCAGCCACCATCTTCAATGGCATTCTTATCTTACTACAATACTGAGACAACAGGCTCATCATCACAGCACAGTGACTCGAATGCTCTCTTCCGTTCTTCTCTTGCTGATGCCCAATATCTATTTCATTCCGGACCGGCTCCTCGATCATCAGAAATCAGAGATTACATCTTTCACACCACTTTGCAGAGGCCTGAAGCTCCCACCTGTTCTTTTACTCAGTTGCTGAGGCCCAAATCTTACTTCAGTTAGCTTGAAGAGGCTTGTCTTTCATCGTCCTGAAGCTTCCACCTGTTCTTCTATTTGATTGCTGAGGTCCAAATCTTACTTCGGTCAGCTCGTTGAAGCCTTCCTTTCATTGTCATCAGCAACCACTATTGGAGGCTCTAGTTTTCACCTTAAGCCACTTTGATCCCAGAATCGACGTTGCATCAATAATTTTCTTGTTGGGCTCTGCCATATTTCTTTTTCGCTTTAGGCTTTTCTTTTTTCTTTTTTTCTTCTTTAGTTTCTCTCTTCTTCTTTTCTTCCCTTCTCTACTTCTATCTCTTGTTATCTGAGCACCCAATCTGCGGGATTGCCTTCTTTAGGATTAGAAATATTGTAATTTTCCTATTTTAATGAAGTTAACCTTTCCTTCAAAAAAAAAAAAGCTTATTTTTCTATTAGTTGTATAATTTTTTAGTTTCTGCAATGCGATTAATACAAATGATTATCACTAATATTTTTCACGTTAGATAATAGGTATCTAAGTTAAGCTATTATTTCACTGTAATTTAGCTCTTTCTTTTTCTTTTTTTGACAAGTAGAAAGAAGAGTGACTACTAATTTATATGTATTATGCATTCTTCTATTTTTCCGTTATGCACACGGATTCTAAATCTTATTTTTAAGATTCTCTTATTTCCACATCTTATTTTACAAAGAGTTCATATTGTGGTTGTTTCCCCTATAAAACAATTTATATTGTGGTCGTTTGATATCTAAAATTGTTTAGTATGTAATTTTATATTTGGGTAGTCCTGGCTACTACTACAACCTCACCTCAAAGATCGATTGATGAATTGAGAACCCAAATCTATCTTAAACATTTGCATATCCATTTTAGTCACCAGAAACTCGATATGGAGCTTTTAAAATTGTGGGAAGCTGATTTAATTGTGCATCCAATGAAATGGACAGTCCAGATGAAGTTGAGATAACTATTAAGATATATCATGTGTAGAATTCTATATTATGTAAACTCAGCAGAAATTCTATAACCTACATGAATAATATAAGTATACCATATAAATATACAAATATAACATATTTTTCAATGCTATCAATGCGGGGTGCGGTCCAAAGGTGCGTGCATCACATGCGATGTGGCCAATAAATTTAAAAAAATTAGAAAAATATAAGAATGCATAGAAAAACACGAATGTGTGATAAATAAATTAGATGACTGAGTTGCTTGACAGCTTGATAGTCTGATAAAGAGTAACACAGTTTGTCTTTTTATATGGAATATATGGTAATTACAAGTTCACAATCACAGTGAACATAACATCCAAAGACCCAAAGTACTGCACAATCAGAAGTTCATGACCACAACCTCAACACAACTTTGAAACTCCTAAGACCAAAAGCTCATAACATAAAAGTATGAAAGATAATAAATATAATCAAGCTCAATGAGTAAATAAGTCAACTCTGGACTTTCAAGTCTTAATCAGATAAGTCATGCAATGATCCATCATGTGCATCACCCCCATCCAAATTCGAGGTTGAAGAGTCGTAATAATCAATATCATTACCCTCCTCCACATACACTTCTTCGTCCTCCGTCTCCTCCTGGTCAGCCTTCCCCTTAGTCTCTAGAACCGATGTCGATGTGGACCCAACTCTCTTCCTTTGCGATCTAGCGCTAGGTCTTGCTACTTCTCCAGCCCTTGCATCATGCCCAACATCCGACCAAGTAAGCTCCTCAGCCTCGCACTCTGGTTGTAGATCTATTGTCCACTTACTTGTGCTCTCAGGGTCATCCAATACAATTGGTTCCACATTCATGTGCTTGAAGAACCTCTCACTTAGAAACACGGAAGAATGGTACAAGGTTTTTTTGTTTTTGATGGGGACGCCGGGGGAGGGAAGAGGGGAGGTGGGGATTATACAACCCAGCCCCCACCTGCCCCCCCCCCCACAACACAAAACCCCCTTCTTTCTTTCACCCCTACAAAAGGGGACTTACAATTTTGCCCCTCCTTCTGGCTAAATTTCCACCCGCAAGCTGGGGTGCATATGTTGGCACATTGCCCCTGATGTGATTTCAATGCGCCACATATATGGGCGCATCACAAATTCTCGCATATGCAGATGAAGGTGTGGCACCCAAGGCTGCATAAGACAATATGCAGCCACATAATGCGTTATGTGATTGCATTTGATAACATTAGATAATATTTAACTAGACTTTTAATTATCAATATTAAAATTTTGAAAAATATTTGTATCAAAATTTTGAAAAATATTTGTATCATAATATTTCAAAATTAAAAAGAATATAATAATTCATTTATTATAAAAATATTATTAGTCTCAATAATTATAATTACGATAAATATATGGTATTATTATTAATTTATAGTATTGTTATTATTTGAGTATTAATTCTCATTAAATATATAAACCTAAGCTAATTATATAATGACAATTATGAAGATATGTATATAATCAATAAATTTGTTCTGACTGAATATTACTATTTTCACCAATAAAAAAATTTATTTTCATAATTATTATAATACTTAAAATGATAGCGTGTAAATATTATTTAACAACACTGATAATATACTTGCAATGTTGTTCTGAATATTATAGTAATTATTAACTCTAATTAAATATTATGGATATGTTACATAAGTATTATTACATAATTATATGATGTAACCTAAGATCATCCATTCACTAATCTTCAATTAGAAGAACCTAAAACACATTTGGAAAACACTTTAAATTCAAACAAGGCTAAATATCATGAGTTTCAGTAGGTAATCATCCACAAAAGTAATAAACAAACTACTGTCAATCAACATGCATTTTTTGAGAATTTGTTTCAGTGCCCGGAAAATGAGATTTGAAATCCGTAATTTGTTGAAATCTGTCCTTGAACAAAAGCAGCCAAATAAAAATTGAATCCAGATTAAATTTAAAGCTAGCTTATAACCCAGATAGAAGAAGAGGGTGTAGAATAACTTTTAAATTAATCCCGGATGGCCTCTAAAACTAGTTCTAGAGTTTTGAAGTTAATGGGGTACAAAAGTTTTGACTTTACATGAGACATTCGACTTAAGATTTCAAGGAATTTCATTTTGGGTTAATTCTAGGAACACATGAATTATTATTTTAGGGTTTTGATGGATTCTTTGAATGGGGTGTATTTTTTGTTTGGAGGAGTAATAAAAGAAAACACAATAAAAGAAAGAAGAAAATAGGAAAAATAAGGGAGAAAATTTTTTTTAACTTTCCTGTAACTTGCCCCAAGCCCAGGTAAATGAGGTGGGTCGTGTTAGGTAGGCAGCCAACATAAACTTTGCCAAAACTTTCCATTAGCCGACCCCCAAATAGTTGGGAAAAGGTTATGATGATAATGATTATGATGACAACAAATGCTAAGGGCCAATCTAGATGAATCATTTAAAATTCTTTCCATAAAAAAGATTTACAAGTGAATTCACCCTGAATTGAAAAATAATGCCCCATTTTATTTTATTGCATCTGTAGGCTGTTTGCATCTCCTAATAATTTATGTATGTCTCTTTCCATAGTCCATCTTTTGTAGACCTTTGCATTCTTTCTCTCTTTGAATCCCGTGAAGTGAAAAGAAACTTCTCTGTTTCATTCTTGAAAAGAAAACCCCTCTCCCTCTACAAAGGCATCTCCTTTCTTAGTGGAAGAATTTGATCTCTCTCTCTCTCTAAACAATATAAAACACACCTCAACGAATTTCCCAAACTACAGTTGACTACCTCAGTCTGCCTATTGGCTAAGGATGATATGCATTGGTGAATTGTAAAATTGTACAGTCTTCACACATTGTTCTCCAAAATTATTCAAGAAGCTAGTATCTCGATCAGAGATGATTGACTTAAGCAGACCATGACGACGAAGAACTACTCTAAAGAACAAATTTGTGACATGAGATGCGTCAGAAGTCTTTTGGCCCATTTTCAAAAAATGGTCCACTACCACAAACATGTAACTATACCTCCTAGCAGTCTAGGCATGCCTAACACAAAGTCAATTGCTCACATCTTCCCAAGGAGGATTTGGGATGTGAGGCGGAGGCCAGACGCTGGAATTCTGATACTCACCTTTTATAACCGGACAAACACGACAACATATTATGTATCGCTTCACATTGCACCTCATCCTAGGCCAAAATACCTTTCCTCTGCCTTAGCTTGACCAAAATGTCCAGCAAGACCCGCACCATGCAAGTCAAGAATGATGTTCTCGCAAAGAGAGCTCTCTATTATGCAAAATTGAGTCCCATAGAACAAAAATTATCCTAAAAACAAACCTAGAAGTTGGACATATACAATTAGACATACAAGACTCCCATATAGGACCAAAGGATGAATAATCAGCATATTGGTCCTTAAGGGACTCAAAACTCACAATTGCATGAGACAAATTTCCAGGGAGGAACGACTGATGACTCAAGGAATCCGCCATTTTAATATGCACTCCAGATTTGTGCTTAAGGTAGAGGTGTAGTCTTGTAAGGATGTGACCCATTTGGCATGTTGGCTACCTAGTTCACACCGAGAGTTGAGATATATCAGTGCCTCATGGTCTCGATACAACAAGAACTTCGTCTAAATCAAATAATGCTCCAGTGTTGAAGAGCTTGAATGATTGCACAAAATTTGACATCGGATGTCGAGTAACGGGAAATCAACTTTCACCAAAGAACGCCACAAAACACCCCGTCTAGGTCAACACAACTCCTACACTAACATGGGAGGCATCACAAATCAGCTGAAAGACCTTCTCAAAATCGAAAGTGGCAACAGTAGAGCATTTTTGGCCTTTATGCATTTTTGGCCTTTATGAGTTGAAAACTCTCTTCTAACTCTAGAATCCTTTTAAACACCTATTTCTTCATGCAGTTAGTGCTTGGGGCAATCATGATCCTGAAATTAAAATCTCCTATAAAATGAAGCAAGGCCTTCTACCGAAACAATATAGCTGAACACATCACCAACAGAACTCACGGTCAGTCAGCTCTGTATGGGTTCCACCTTTGTTGGATCAACCTTAATCCCTTGTACCAAAACAATATAAGCCTCAAATTTTTGATCAAGGTGGTAAACTTCCTAAGTTTGACATAAAGCTTCTTTTTAGAAAAGAGCCTGAGTTTGATTGGTTAGTGTTTGACGATTTGCAACGCTATGTCCTAGGCTCAATTCCTACCAAGGGTAAGGGCCTTCTCCCCACTGACTTATCCAAAAAAAAGACATAAAGCTTCTTTTTCCACAGAATATCTCATCTAATACCATGTATCAGAACATCATCAAACTGCATGACCACAAATTTCCCAATGAATGGTGCATAATCTGCTCCAACTGCTCCCTAAATCTGCTGAGGGGAATCATGACGTTAATAAAGTCCTTGTAGGATGGATTGTTGCCAACCACCATTGACCAAACCTATAGCCTTGGCCATAGTTGCCAGGATCTCCCAACATAGGTGACGATTCCGCTCTGGAATCTTGTTTCGGTGCTCCAAGAAAATCATCTTTGAGGAATCTCTATTTTTAGATTTTGAGATCTTTATCTCCACTACTAGGGTTCCCGATTCCTACTGTTAGGGAACTCAACCCAACCTTAAAGACCAAGATAACAACCAAATTGATGATTTTCTTAACTTATACCAAGCTAGAAACACAACTATATTTTCAATATTGCTGCATTACTTGTTGGTTATAAACAAAGAGATCCCTACTTCAAAGAGTTTATATGGTCCTAGACTATACATATGCTTTTAACATTGGGAGCAAGACCTCAAAAGGTCGGGATCACGATCCCCAAAAGTGATCCCGTTCACTGGAATATATAGAATAGTCAAAGCAATGGAAAAGATGGGCCCGGTGCTTGTGAGTTCCTGTTGGCACTTTCAAGGGACTTGTTACCCTAGCGAGACAGAAAGGTAAGATATAAAGCACTCCCTGAGGGGGTACCGAGCCATTTATAGGAAGTAACACATCAGTTGCTAGTCAGATTACAGCTAGGGAGGGATAGTATGGAATAAATAGATTAGTGTACTTTCTTTCACGTAGGACTGTGTGTGGGAAAGGGATAGGTAACTCACATACTAACTAAAGAGAGAAGAGCTGGTTTGTTTGGTTAAGGCATGGATGAGAATATAAGTCTTAATAGTAATGAGAGTTCCGATTCTCATAGTTTCAACATCCTAAGGCTGGGATCTCAATCCTTAATATTTGGTGATATAGATCCCTAACATATGTATTGTATTGACGGCGCTCCTAGCCATAGGTATCTTCCACCATTTTACGATCCCCCGCTCTTGATTCTGATCATGATCCTGCTCCCGATCCCAACAACGAATGCCTTGGCCAATACCATGGCCTTGAGAGCAAACCTAGTTCACATTCCCTTGGTCTGCCATGGAATATGAACTCATTTAACCTTAACATAAAACTTTCCTAGACCTAAGGAAGTGCACTTCCTTCCCTCTAGATGGCAACTCGAACAACATTTCTAACATCAGAACTCTATGGCATCAAACCAAAGACCTCAAGAACTCACTATTAACTCTAGGACAACACTGAAAACACTAAAGAATACTATCTCACAAAGTAGTACAACACCTAAGGGACATAACATCAAACGGACGAAAACTTAAAGACCATACAACCACTTTATACTCTACGATATACCCTAAAGAACTTAAAAATTGACCTCTACCCCTAGGACAGAACTTATTCTTATACCAAATTGATGTAATCTAACCTAATATTAGCCACTTAATAATCTCAAATACAAAACCTTAAAACACGTCTGAAGAAAGTTTGAATAACACTTTAAATTCAAATAAGGTTATCTACAATTTCACAGGTATTCATCCACAAGACTGAAAAAATAAACTTGTCTAAATCAAATAACAATCTTTGGAATTTGTTTTAATATCCAAGAGATGAGATTTCAAATCTGTAATGGTTTGAAATCTATCCTAAAACAAAATCCGCTAAATAAAAACTGATCCAGATCAAAGCTAAAGCTAGATTACAACCAAGATAGAAGAAGGTGTAGAATAACACTAAATTAATTCCAGATAGGGTTTTTGAAGTTAATGAGTGCAAAAAAAAATTAGGGTTGTGACTTTAGATGTAAGGATAGCTATTTTGGGTTAGTTCCACAAACCTATAGGTGCCCTTCTTAGTTTGTTGGATCTTTGAATTGGGTGTTTGCTGTTTGGAGGGTTATAATAGAACACAAACTTAAGGAAAGAAGAAAATAGGAAAAAGGGTAAGGGGTTAAAACCCTTTACAAAATCATTAAAAGGCTCAAATGATCCCAAATTACCATTTCTGTGGTTGCTTTTTATTTTCATTTTACTTGGGTACCTCCTCAAAAAAAATTTAAAAACATTCCCAAATTGCTTTTATTCAAGATTGGAAAGCGCAAACAATTTAGGACATTTCATTAATTTGAACCCGTGAAGCTCCAATACAATGACAAAAATATCCCTAATTGTTCAGGGTTACAAATAAGGAATAGATTATTCATGGTTATTAATGAAAAATGGCTTGGGGTATTTTTGTCATTTGGGACCCAAATGCCTTGCATATGTCGAATGACAAATACCCAAATTTTTCCTCATTAGGGACCGTGACAAGTGTGATTCTTATTTGCAACCCTGAACAAGCAGGGGTATTTTCATCATTTGGTTGGGGGATTTTGTGGGTCAATTAACTGAAATGCCCTTTGATTATTCATGCTTTCCAACCCAAAACAAGGGCATTTGAGAATTTATTTATTTATTTTCTTTTTTAAGGATGGATCTGAATGAAATGAAAATTAAAAAGCAACCCCTCAATTGTTAATTAAGGATCATTTGACCCCTCAAATCATTTTGTCAGGGGTTTCAACCCTTAATTCATATTTTCCCTACAAAAACTAAGGAGAAAAAGAAAATTTAAGAAAGAAGAATACTAAAGAACACAAAGAAAGAAAAAAAGAAGAGAGAAAGAAGAGGATAAAAGGATATAGGTAAAGTAGAACAAGAGAGATAGTAGAGGGAAAGTATGAAAGACAAACTTGAATAGTACCTTAGAAGGAAGGGACCTTGGGAGGTGCTACCAATCCTTCTCTATGGCCTTCGATCAAAGAATTCAGTAATTCTTTTCTTGTTTTTTATTTTATTTTAAATATCTCAAAATAAAATATCATTAAGGAGCTAGACATCCCTCTCCCCCTTTTCATACAACTTAATTTTAAACAAAATAAGTTAATTACCCCTACTTCAAATAAAATAAAAAAGAACTAAACACCCCTTGAATTCTGTGCAACTCTAAAAGACATAAATACCCTTGGGTAACTAAATAAATTAAAAAGTCAACAATAACCATAGTTATCACTCACCAAAAATAAAAAGAATTAAAACCTTAATATCATGATTTCCTCATCATTATATATTAATGTTAAGACATCATAGCCAATGTATCAAAAATGACAATAAAAACGCAATATATACTTGGATCGGATGGAGATTACATAACTTTTACAGATATGACATCCTTTTTTAAAGTCAATTGCTCCCTTTGATGTATCGAGAGTTGAATGCCGCCTCCTTAAGTCTCCCCTCTTGATTATTGGAACCACATGGATAATTCACAACGCAAATCCGGAGCCTTGATGGGTGGCCAGAGAGTTCTTACTTTTGGCAGGAGGGGATTTGTTGCTAGAATTTCTTGGAAATAGAAGAGAGAGGGACTCTAACACTTTTCAAAGAGAGGTGGGAAGGCTTGGGATGAGTTACGTACAACCAACTCCCCTTACTTTTAAAAGGGAATTCCCATTCCCATGATTCTCTCCATATGTTGTTATTCAAGTCTTTCTAGTTAACCACATGGAGCTATTCATTCCTTTTTCGATAACATTTCAACTAAATCCATGGAAAAAGATTATCTCATTCCTCAACCCATAGCAACTAATCTAATTCCATGGAGGTCCACCAACCACAAGGGGCAGACCATCCAAGTCCACCACCTCTTACTCACCCTATAGTGGATGCATATAAAGATGTCGGCCTCCCTGCCTCAACTGGCGAAACATCAAAATACAAGAACTCTCCCATACGCTATCAGAATGTGTTGTGAGACCTTAAAAAGCAATGCATCCCTCCAAAGAGAACCACATTAAGTTTCCATCAAACTAACATGGAACATCTCTTCTCATATCCAAAACAGCTCTAGCATGCCCTAAACACACTTGGCCACACCGGATTGAGCATCTCAACCAGTGTTCGCAAAATCGAACCGGAATAGTTAACAGGACATGCAGCTGGGAGCGGTTAGAACAGAAACCAGACTAACCGGGGCGGTTATTCAAACTAACCGGTCAAGTAGATTTTTTTTAAAATGGATCAAAAACCCCAAACAAAAATAAAAAAGTAATAAAAATAGAAAACTTAGATTAAGAGTATAACATCTTATTACGTACATTTGTCTTAAAAAAAATATAATTGAAACAACTTTCTATATATATTCATATTTGAATACTATGGTCCTCTACATGATCCCAAGCAGGTCACATAAATCTTTTTGTTTCCTAGAATGAAGTCTGATAATAACTTTACAACACCTTACCACAAATGTAGGCAGAAACATTACATTAGTCTATGCTTATTACTAAAAAATATAAGCACACATATATGTTGACACTCCAGTTTCAAGTTTTACAACACTTCAAAATACTGCTAATCATAATTAGAAACAATGGAAAAGAAATTGATCCACCAACTTTTACATGTCCATTTAGAATTTCATCTATAAAAGACAAGATGTCACAAGGTAGAGACGTCGATACATATAGGTTTTGTCATATTACTCAAAACAACATATTTTTATCAAAATAAATAATTTTATCAAAAGACAGTATTTTATTAAGAAAAATAGAAAAACACTTCCCATACTCATCAAAAATAATCATTTTATTAAGCATTTTCTTTTTTTTTTTTTGAAAAATCGATTTCTCAAAAACTCCTAAAATCGAGCAACACTTCAAGCAAGAAACAACTCTCAATGTTCGAATAATCGAACAAATCAACACACAAGCACTGTAAAAGCTTCGATAACCCTTTCAAATGCACCAAAAGTCATAAAAAAATATTTGGTATGTTTTATTTAATTGAAAAAATCATGGAAAATTCAGATATGTGAAATCGAGCAAGAAAAAAATTCATATAAAAATATTTACTCTATAATAAATAATCATACCTATTTTATGTGATAGATGAAGCCTTGATAATCAAAATACACAAATCAATTTGTTAAAAAAGACCAAAAAATGGATCCAAAATCTTTTTTTTTGGATCGAACATAGGTTCTTCGTGCAACAGCTTTCGAGCCAAAATCAACCCCCAATATTTTGTTTTTGAACAAATTGAAAGAGGTATATGGTAGACGATTCTATTAGGATTAAAAACCCTCAAATTTCAGCAAAAACCATTGGCTATTGAAGATGGTATTGATGAAATGGCAGAAACTTTAAAAGGCATGAAATTCCGCCATTTCAATCCTCAAAATCTTTGATTCATATTTGCTTGTTCTAAAGACAATAAATAGTGTTTTACAGCCATAAAGCATGAAAAACACCGCAAAATGGTAGGAAAAAGAATAAACAAAGCTAGAAAAAATCAATATGTGAATTCCTGCATCAATAATGGCTTTAATTGAAAATAACGAGCGTTATTTTAACTATACCGCTATTTATCTATAAAACCCATTATATCCACTAACCAGTCCACTTAGCAGCAAAACCGGCCAGTTCAACCCCTAACCGACCGGTTTTGGGCCTGAAATTTTATTGGGTTGTACCCTAGGCTAGGAGATCCCCAAAACCTCCCCTAACTGGACTCGGAACACTAGTGGTTCCGAGCTAACCGGCCGGTTTTTCTAACAATGATCAATTAATTCTTCGTAAGCTATTTAATGCTGAAGTGACTACTCAAACCCCTTCGCTCGCACACAGATCTAAGAAATATGGTTCTCGTGCACACCAAGAATTCATTCGCAAAATATTGTATGTCATATTATACTTTTCCAAAATATTTTGCAAAAGAAAATTCTGGATAAAAAAAGTTCGATATCATTGATAAGCTAATGAGCATCATGTTATGCACTAATTCTTTTGGTACGAACTGTGGTGTAATGCAAAAAGTCTTCCACTGGTCCTACTATTATTCTGTTTTGACTTAACCGCTTTCTTAGTGGTGCTCACATCCAGCATATATGACCATCGGGAGAAACGCTAAAGTAGCAACATCAAGCCTCCACTTCCTAATATAGTCTCCGGGTCTCTGAGGACATCCAAGGTCACATGTTGACCGGCTATTTTCACATGGTCTAATAAGGAACAAGGATCATCCTATACACCTCTCTATATAGAGTAATAATAGTCTCACTATGCATGTGGGGAATGACTAACACGTCATGGTGTAGATAGCTCAAAATACTAGGATTTCTGTCAGATTTACACATGAGAATCTTAGTTCACTTGCGGGTATACATCTCGTCGCACCTAGTTTGCCCCAGAGTCGCACTCAAGTGACCAACCTAAACATCTATGATGTTCACACCTATCTATAATACTAGCTACGCGATTTGGTAGGACATCATGTAAATACATTGATTCCCATCCACATAATATCATCTCAATCTCGCATCAAGGTGATAGTGTCCCTGACATTGAGGGCGATCAACATTGTGCAAGACCAAGCCTGTCGATGTCTTATCTTACAATGACCATGTGTCCTAGTTCACAAGAGAGAATGTGCATTCAAACCATGTGCATGTGCATTAAACAAACTATAAATCAACCATTTTTGATTCATTTATTGAAAGAATCAAACAATGATCCCTGGTCCAATCTCTTGACACGAGATTTATATATTTCTTGAGCTTAGGCTTAATCAAAAGATTTTCTACCATCCTATTTGTAGGAATGTGTCATGACAGCCATTTCTTCAATGACATTTTGCACATAACAATCCCCAATCTCTACATGTTATGTCTTACTATGATACTTGGGATCCTTTGCGAAAGTCAGTTTCGTCATGTTGTCACAAAACACGCTCACAAGCTTTCCAACACTCAATATGATCTTTAAGCTTTGCAGGTTCCACATAACCAACAAGTCCTCTTGCAATGCTGCACATTAATCCATATACTCAAATTATAAATTGAACACGCCATTCATGTCTCTTGGTGCACTGAGAAATTGCTCCCACTCTTAAGCAAAGACATTTCACAATGTCAACAATCTATAATCCAGATCACCCATCCAATTAGACTTACTCTATCCTAAAAGTTGAGATCATTTCCCAGAAAGATCCATGAGTAGTCTACGGTTCTTTGGAGATATCGAAGTATTCTATTCACGACCTACCAATGGTCCTAACCTAGATTGCTCTGGTAGCTACGTTGACAAGTCCTACAACACATCCCGTCACATTCACAACATGGTATAAATACGATCGCCTACTATTCTTGCATAGGGTACACAAATTATATTTTTCATTTATGAGCCTTCATGTATGGACAGAGAATCAGACAAAGCACTAGGGGTGGCAATGGCCCTGGACCCAATCCGAGACCCGAACTGGGTCCGGATATGGGCCCAAAATTTGGACCCGGCGGGTCAGGACCGGATCCAAAATTTGGACCTCAACACTAGTCGGGTCTGGGTTCGAGTCCATGTCGACTCAACCCGAATCTATTATTAAATAAATTGAAATATTATATTTACATATTATTAAAATATTAATTCAATGTTAATTAGTATTAAACCTCCAATTCCCAAAGAAACCCCCACTTCCCCAACAAAGTGCTCTCTCTCTTCCCAACAAAAGCCCCACTTCCCAAAGAAATCCTCTCTCCCTTCCCCCTGAAAAAAACCCTCACCTCCAAAAAAAATACTCTTCCCAACGTGACCCCCACTTCTCCAAATCCCCTCTCTTCTCAACCAAACCCCCAATTGCCCATGCTCTCTCTCTTCCCAACTAAACCCCCAATTCCCCATGCTCTATCTTCACAACGAAACCCCCAATTCCCCATGCAAATCTCTCTCTTCCTCTCTTTTTTTTGAGTTAAATATACATTTTTCTTTTTTTTTTAAATGTAAGAATTGATTTTTAGGTCAGGTCAAGGTAGGGTCCGAGTCTCCCATAATCAAATCAGATCTGGGTTCGGGTCTGGGTCCGATGACTCGGGATCCAACATGTTGCCACCGCTACTAAGCATATGACCTCTCTTGACAGAAGTACCGATCAGCCCACCATCATGCATCCTAAATTATTTTAAGATTTTCCTAATGCAAGTCACTTAAGACAAACTTAATGAGCCTCTTAGAATGATTGTGCCATATCTCAACATCGAGCACATGATTCACCTTGCCCACGTCCTGCACATAGAAATTCGAGGACAACCATTTCTTCCTGTCATTTCTTGCCATTAGGATCTCGTCAACTCATAATGACAAGATCACAGAACTCCCACAATTCTCGATGACATATCTTTGTCAAGTAAAGTCACTTGAACAAACACACGATCAAGTTCCAGAGTCTAATTCACTATAATGGCAAATGCAAAGCGAATTGATACTATTCTCACTACCAAGGAGAATTTCTCATCATGCTCAATTGAGTGGACCCTTCCGCCACTCCTTAGGTTTTTGTAGTTTATCTAAAGTCCCCTGGGCCCTTCGATTAATTTTTAGGAGCCAATTATTCTTGATGACATTCTGGGAGAAGATTTACGAGTTTCTAAACTCGATATCCTCCATGGAACTAATCTCTTACTCTATTAGCAATCCAATTGCCAACAAAAATGATCCCACTGCTTCCTGATATGTATGCAATTCATCCTCATCAATGGAAAGGTGGGTCAGATTTTCTCCCTCAAACCTAAAGCATCGCTAAGAAATTCTGACACATGCATTCCTATGGCGCTCAGGTACTAATGGTGGCTTTCTCGTGGTACTAATGGTGGCTTTCTCGTGGCTTTCTCTCACTGTCGTCAATGATTCTCCCTTACAAAGCGGGAGAATGAATTGGTTTTCTAGCATGTGTTCCATATGTTTTTCATATTAAAATAAAAGGTCAAGTTATATTTTCTAGTGGAAATATCAGGACAGTAACTGGCACACATGTATGTCATGTTGGTCATCCAGAAACTTGACAAAGTGGGATTTGTGACGCTGCAAAAATGCATCATCAATATCTCCATTTGGTTACTCAGTATGAGGAAATGACCAGAGTACAAGTGCCATCTATTGCCGGTCACCTAAAATGATGCCAACAACACTCACTTCACAAATCTCTATCATAACTTTTCCTCAAATGCTCCACCATGGAAACATTTGGGCTTTTTACATGATAAGAAGGATAATTTGTGGCATATACTAAACTATAAACACTATTACAAAAGGAGAGAGGAGAGAGAGAGAGAGAGAGAGAAGAGAACTGGGCTGTTCTGCGATGATCTTCACTGAGAGGGAGCTCCTCTTTTTATAGGTGAAGGGGGTGATCCGGACGTCAAATAATATTTTCAGCTCCGTCAGGTGTTGGCTTTTGATTTTATACAGAAACGTGGCCACATGATTGTACTTGAAGGGCAGTCGTCAGTCGCATTAGATGATTCCACGTATTGGCTATAGTGAAATCGGTCGGATGACTCATCAAACTGTTACTGTTGGCTACAGTGTTTTGTTTAGATGACTCATCAAAAATTTATAAATAGTATTTCTAATCGAATAGCGTTTTTTACTATTCATATAGACTCGTGTGCTGAATAATGTTTGAAGTCAAGCCGTCCATCTCACGATCTTATGGTAAGTCTCAACTTGCATAGTGGACTTTTTTAGGGTACATGAAAAAAGATTACCTCTTTTGAATAGTGAAATACAAAAATTTCATAACTTTAGCTTTTATTACATGTTAGACTTTTTGCATATGCATTGAATACATGCATTGAATTTGTATAAAAACAATCTTTTCTTTTGATTTTCTTTATCCGGAATTAACTGATTAGTCTCGTCCGAAGTCTCATCTTGCTTCCGTATGTCAATCTTCCATCATATTTTGTATGTTGGCCTCGGCTACACTATCAAAGCTAAAACTTGGTACAAGACTATCTGGTCCTTCTGGTTCATCAAAAGGGATAAGATATTGTGAGACATCCAAAAGTTGGTTCATACAGTTGTTCAGAAATTCTTGAACTTTTGTTAAATGTTGTTTAGTTCTTTTGTAGGATACTTCAAAATTTGTTATGAACAGTCTTCTACCGTTCGTAACACTAAACCACCTTTCATCATTTTCAAGTAAATTTTTGGTCAATTGAGCTTCATTTTTTATGATTTCAAGGTTTTTTGTATAGTAGTTTTTTGTATCAAAAAATAATTTATCGGCTTCATCCAAGTTTATCGAACCAAAGGAGAAATCAAAAACTGTAGTTTTTCTCAAAAGCCAAATTTGGAAAAATCTTTCTCGGCTAGTCCAGCCTATTGAACTGTAAATTTTGAAAGTAATATAATTTTGAAATTTCCAGGTTTTGGTAGTTTCATAAATCATAGTTTTGATCATCATTGGAAAATTCTTAAATTCATAGATAATGAAATTATCCTAAGTCCAAAGAAAATAGAAATAGAAAAAACTTCTATTGATTTTCTAGGGATTGTTTTAGATCAAACAGGAATAAAACTTCAAGAACATATTACTTCCAAAATTAAGAATTTTCCTGAAGACTTAAAAGATAAAAAACATCTTCAAAGTTTTCTTAGTTTACTTAATTATAGTAGAAACTTTATAAAGGATTTATCCAAAAAGGAAAAACCTTTATTAGAAAAATTAAAAAGGAAAATCCTTTATTAGAAAAATTAAAAAGGAATAAACATTTTTTTTGGAGAAAAAGACTCAGCAATTATTAAACAAATAAAAGCTGATCTATCAGACATTCCTACAGTTTATTTTCCAAAAGATGGAAAAAAACTTATACTTGAAACGCCAGTGATGAACATTGGGGAGAGGTTTTAAAGGCATGTGTAGATGATAAAGAATTAATCTGTGGCTATAATTCGGGAAAATTTAAACCAAGCGAGATTAATTATATTAAACACAAAAAAGAAATTCTTGCCATAAAAAATGGTTTAAAAAGATTTTATATTTTTCTTGCTCCAGAGAAATTTCTTATCAGAACCGATAACCAATCGGTAAAAGATTTTCTTAAATATAAGAAAGGAAAAGAAAATCCTAAGAGAATCAGATGGTATAATTTTATATGTCAATATACCTTTGAAATTGAACATATTAAACGTATTAACAATGTAATTGCTGATTTTCTTAGCAGAGAAAGTTCCTAAACCAGGAACAATGAGGGATAAAAGAAAGGGTAAACAACTCGTGCTACCTCCTCAAAAAAAGAAAAAAATATCGGAATGGATTCCTAGACCAGAGAACATTCAGTTTAGAGAGTCTAAACAAGCCTCTCAGCAGCATCAACATTTTGCTCAAGTACCGGATCCTCAACAATTATCTTTTAAAGATATTTTGAGATTACAAGAGCAATTATGTTTATCTCAAACTAAACAAGTTGCAGATTTTTACAGAAACCCAGATATTTCTTCTGAATTTTATCATGTATTAAATTCTCTATGGAAATCCCATATTTCACAAAATAAAACAAAATTTAGAAAAACATGGGAAAATTTTCTAAATTGTTAACAAAACAATTAGTATAAACCAGAGAGCTGCAAAACCTGTCTTTCCAGATTATTAAACAAATGGACTGGGAAACAGAATCTTATGAAAAGACAATAATTTTCTAAAAATTTCAGAACACCTGGATAATCAATCCAAAGATCCTATTTTTGAAAGAATTAAAAGAATTTACCGTCATGAAAAACTAAAACTAGAACTTCCATATGACGTTTTTTATGAGCATATTGAACATAGGCTAAACAAGCCTGAAAAAGATATTACCAGAATACTAACCAAGTATGAAGGTAATCTTATTTATGAATCCAACAATAACCCAAAAATTGTATTTTCCCTTAATTATGACGATGGGAAATTGAACCAATCGAATGGGTACTTGTGGATAAAATCGTTTTTTACCATCATGATCAGATAAAATTTAAGAATTTTCCAATGATAATCAAAACTATGTTTTATGAAACTACCAAAACCTGGAAGTTTCATAATTATATTACTTTCAAAATTTCTAATTCAATAGGCTGGACTAGCCGAGAAAGATTTTTCTGAATTTGCCTTTTGAGAAAAGCTACAGATTTTGATTTCTCTTTGGGTTAGATAAACTGGGATGAAACCGATAAATTACTTTTTGATACAGAAAACTACTGTACAAAAAATCTTGAGATCATAAAAATGAAGCTCAATGAGCTAAAAATTTACTTGAAAATGATGAAAGCTGGTTCAGTGTTGTTGACGATAGAAGACTGTTCATAACAAATTTTGAAGTATCCTACAAAATGACTAAACAACAGTTGTATAAACCAACTTCTGGACGTCCCACAATATCTTATATCCCTTTTGATGAACCAGAAAGACCATATAGTCTTGTACCAAGTTTTAGCTTTGACAGTGTAGCCGAGGCCAACACACAAAATATGATGGAAGACTGACACACGGAAGCAAGATGGACCCGAGACATAACTAAACCAGCTAATTCCGGATAAAGAAAATCAAAATAAAAGATTTTTCTTATACAAATTCAATGCATTTATTCAATGAATATACAAAAAGTGTAACATGTAATAAAAGCTAAAGTTACGAATTTTTTGTATTTCACTATTCAAAAGAGGGAATCCTTTTCCATGTACCCTCAAAAAGCCCACTATGCAAATGAGACTTACCATAAGATCGTGAGATGGACAGCTTGGCTGCAAAACTACTCAGCACACGAGTCCATATGAATAGTAATTACTACTAAAAACACTATTCGCTTAGAAATACTGTTTATAAATTTTTTATAAGTCATCTAAACAAAACACTGTAACCAACAGTAACAATTTGATAAGTCATCTGACCGATTTCACTATAGCCAATACGTGGAATCATCTAATGCGACCGACGACTGCCCTTCAAGTACAATCACGTGGCCACTTTTCTGCATAAAATCAAAGGCCAATACTTGGCGGAATTGAAAAATATTATTTGAAGTCCAGATTGCCCCCTTTGCCTATAAAAAGAGGAGCTCCCTCTCAGTGAAGATCATCGGAGAACAGCTCAGTTCTCTTCTCTCTCCTTCTCTCTCTCCTCTCTCCCTTTGTAATAGCATTTATTTCCTTTTGAATTGATATTTTCTATATCAGATTCACTGTTTGACTCAAAAGTTGTTTCTTCTGGTTCAACATTTTCTGTAAAACTGCCTGAAGCAATTTCAACAGTTTCATCATAACTTTCTTCTAAAGAAATGATAAGTTCATAATTAAAATTTGTCAAGAGTTTTTTGTTGCTTGAAAAAAGTTCTTGCATCATTTTTCTTGCCATAAATACCAAAAGTTCCCATTGTTTAGCATTACCCCTCTAAGGAAGTCGACAACCAAATCACTTGATGCAATCACATAATATATCATTGAATACTATACGTTTTTGTGTCCCCAAGAATTAAGATAGCCAAAATACTCGAGTTGAATATTTCACACAGCCATATTAGCCAATACGTAATCATCATCAAGTTAGATTTTAGAGGCTGGACACCCTAACCATTGTCATCAAGTTAAGTATTTGCATCCCTTACGCAAAATCCAACAAAAACTGTAATCTAATGATGGCAATGCCCATGCCCCCAGGATTTGATTGGCTCAACATGACAAGTCACATGCCACATGAAAAAGAATATCGTGAATGCATACAAAATTTATTGACCAAAATTAGTGTTTTAGAAGCAAAATTAGCAAGTGGGATATGATGGTTGCGTCCGGCTTAGCAAACTTCCCTAAAATCACATATGATATCTCTTATTTTAAAACTCGGAGGCAAAGTTAAGCCCCTTGGAAGTTCAAGGCTGCTCACATTCTATTATAGTTGAGGCCCTGAAGTAAAAGGGCTTGACAATAAGGTCGTGCAGAACAAAGACATAGTGCGGCCACGGCCGCACTTTAAGACATGCGGCTGCAGAGGGTTGTGCAGCCTTAGAGCGACCAAAGCTGCACAGACTTTTGGTGAGGCCGTGGTTGTACACAGCAAAGTGTGGCCACATTGCAAGCCATGCGATAGAGGTAAAACATGGCATTGAAGCCGCACAGAGACAAGGGGAGGCTGCAGCTGCATACAAAAAGAGTGTATTTCGTGTGGCCTCAAGCTGCCCATCCCACACGTCATGTGCGGCACATGCGCTACGTGTCACAATCATTTTGGCCGAGGGCCTAAGGGGGTGGCCTTGCGCACCCACGCAAGTGTGTACACCCGTTAGACCACCACACGTGACCAGCGTTGGTGCACACGCTTGAGTTTTGTGTGTGCGCACAGTAGGCCGTGCAGCAGAGGTAAAACATGGCACTGAGACCACATAGAGACAAGGAAAGGCTGCGGCTGCATACAAAAGGAGTGTGGCCACAGCTACACCAAATTTTGTGTGGCCTCAAGCTGCCCCATCCCACACATGTGACACCACGTGTGGCACATGCGCCACAAGTCACAACGCGTTTGGCCGTGAGGACCCTAAGAGGGCACCCTTGTGCACCCACACAAGTGTGTACA
This sequence comes from Amborella trichopoda, assembly GCF_054954075.1. Lineage (NCBI taxonomy): Eukaryota > Viridiplantae > Streptophyta > Magnoliopsida > Amborellales > Amborellaceae > Amborella > Amborella trichopoda. Next base: position 12,196,693 of record NC_142346.1, read on the forward strand.
CCCGCTAGACCACCACTCGTGACCAGCGTTGGTGCACATGTTGGAGCGTGGCTTAGGACGCAGGCATGCACACACTGGCAGGGGGGACGCACGCCACCACGTGTGCCTCCATGAAAGCCTAGTCATCAGAGCAGCTTGTGCCCAGTGATCAGACGCCCATTTGGCATACTCGGATGGGCCCTAAGCATGCCGATCGTGCCTCTATGTGCATAGCATGCCCTGGACCATACCTAACACCTACAGGGGCCAAAAGGCTCCAAAAAGGCCAGGACAAACACAACAAAAAGCAAGAACTCTAAAAATTTACAAGTTTTGTGAGCTTCGTACTTCTCTGAAACCATTTGGTCTCTCAATGCAAAAGGGACTGAAACTAAACCATGCAGTGATAAAAGAATGGCAATTAGATCTTAAAGCAAACCTCCATCAAGTCTATTTGAAAATAATCAGATCTTAGGGTGTACCTCCATCAAGTCGCTCTGAGACCAATATAAGACATCGTAGGTATCCCAATGCAGTGAAAACGACAACAAAAATAATCAGATCTTAGGATTGGACAGAGGTTCTATACCACAAGGATATTTCACAGCGTAAATCCCGAGCCTCAATGGATGGCCCGAAAGTTCTTACTTTTAGTCAAGAGGGGATCTGTTGCTAGAGATTCTTGGAAGGGGAAGAGAGATAGAGGGATGTGGGTCTTTTCAGTACTTTCCAGAGAGCGAGGGCATGGGGTTTTTTTCAAACGGCTTTATTATAAAGATTATTTATTATATAATTCTAATAATAACACTTATATTAATATTAATTCATTTTGAGCATTAAATATAATATAACTACAATTAAACAAATCCTATTTTATTATCAATCTCATAATCCGCCAAGCCTTATGCCAACTATTGGGGCCATTAAGATCTTTAAAAAAAAAAAAGAAGTCATGTCTACTTAATTTTGCTATAAATAAAAAATATCCTATTTATGATACTTAATTTGTTATCACAATATTTATGCGCTATCATATAAATAATTCACTTGGTTTACTAAACGAAGGTCTACAATGCAGTCAGATAGCATAAAGAGAGAGACAACCATATTTTTTTTTTCAATTTAATATCTTATAAACACTTTTATCTATATCACATTATGTAAAACCTATATCACTTTTAATGATATATAAACACTATATCACTTTTAATGATATATAAACACTTTATCACTTTTAATGAGACCTGTGAAGTAGGTGAGTATTTATAACACAAAACAAGATTTTGGTATGTAGAGAAAACGTACGCCCCAATTGTGTCTAATTAGGAACTATAACTAGGAACTGTATGTTCACTAATTGAAAAAAAGGCACACCAATCATGAGACAAAAAGAAGAGGAAATGGAATAGTTACACTAAATTAGGTCAAATAATTTTGGTTGCTTATAAAATATTTACTAGCACTTAATCCAAGATTGAATTCATTTCGTAAATTTCCTTTTAAGCCAAACAAGATAAGCTCAATTCAGTTGTCACTTCATTAGAATCTAGAAGCAAATGAATATGAAGACAGTCTAGTTTAAAATAATTTATTAATTGTTTCAAAGACGGTGCTAGACAGGTAAGAATTTTTATTTGATAGATGACACATAGAAATTGGGAAACAATATCCAATGCCAGCAAATAAGAAGAGATCTTACCACGAGGCTCTCAGCAACCAATTTGATACCATTCAGAACGGATGTTTCATTTACAATATGCCTGCAGCAAAACTCCTAAAAACTTAGCAAAGGGTCATCAGGAGACAGCAAAAATATAATGCAAGTGATTTCGTGGTCATAAGAGCCTTGCCTTGTGTCAGATATTCCTCCAGTTTGCTCTAGTTGCTCAGGTGCAGCAGAAAGTTCTGAGAGTGTCACAGCAGTCACCCTCAGCCTAGAAAACTGTTCATGCTCCCATGCTACCTACAACAGACGAACATTTTAATGGCTCAATTTCAATATCTTTGCAACTTGTGTTATAGCTTTTCAGAGTGTATAGTTGTCTAGGATCACATTTGTGGCAATAGAAAATATGGTCATTGTGAAAAACTCAATTGCAAATCAGATAAACATCAACCAAAATATAGAGTATGCGTGATATATTCCAAGTGTGAAAGCTTCAAATATTTCCGTTGGTATGTTGCTTGCATAAGGAATAAATTAGTTCGATTTCATGAAACGTTGTTATAGTAATATAGTGACACTACACTTCAAAAACCACGTTTGACCCTAAATTCTAAATACGCACTCTTTTCATCCCAATGAACAATATCAAGAAACAAACTTTAGAAAATTGCAACCTGAATGGATTTTCTAAATGCAATGAACTTAGACCGTCCATTTGATGGGATGGTTAGATCTGAGCCTTCAGGGGATCTTTTTTACCTCAAACATTGTAGATAGCATTTTCATCATCAGATCAACAAGTTTAAATGGAAAAAATTGTTTTTGATTCTTGAAGGCCTAGTTCTAAATGTCCAGCAAATGCATTGCCTTGGACTTTTTATAGGATTTCCATTTTATTTTTATTTTAGAGATTGGTCACTTTTGACCAATCTGGACAACCTGCATTCACTGATTGGGGCTTTGACCGATCAGTAATATGAATGATATATTCCAATTGTGAAAGCTTCAAATTTTTCCTTCGGTTTGATGCTTGAAAATTGATGCAGGAAGAAAAGGTGGGACATTGCATCCACCCTTTTCTAGAATCTTAAACAAATAAAATCAACAATAATGGAGAAAGAACATTACTGTAAATCAAGCCAAGAGAAGTACTTTCTTCTTTCAAAAAATAAAATTCATTCTCATAACATATATCTCCCAAAATGTGACATCCAACATTTTATAAACCTATGAAATCCTAAATTAACGCAAACCCAAAACAATCAAGACTCCAAAATATCCCTAAACAATACTAAAATTCCAAAAATACCCCTGTGAACAGTAATGCGTTAACTGTAATTGTGAACAAGAACGTGTGAATAGTACCATGAATAGTACTCATGAATAGTAAATAAAGAAAATATAAGAAAACCCCAGAATCCCAAAGAAAACTTAAAATCCTAAAAATAAATCCTAAAACTAAAATCAAAATATACATCTGTTAAAATTGAATAGAAATTAAAAATATGTATAATTTTACCCTCCATCATTCTCCCCTAGTTGGAGAAAACTCGTCCCTCGAGTTTTGAAATACGTTAAGATAAATTCAGTATCAAAACTGCATTCGTCAACCTTCTTCTTCTTTGTTGGCTCAAATACTATTTGTGGTCAAAATAATTTCTCAAGAAACGGATCTTGATATATATATTGAGGAATTGATGCAAATTTACAAATTCAGCTATTCTTGAGCTCCCATTGAAAATCATGTAGGAAACTTCAAACCTTATTTTCTGTACTTTTGAGGGTTTCTCGACATTTGTCTCATTACTCTCGGAAACCAAGGCCAAACTTTGCAAATTCTGAGTCCACCATGCTTCCACTGCACTACCTCTTATTCCACTGCACTACCTCTTATTCCAATGCCCTAAATGCTCCACCTCTTTGATAACCTTAATATCTTCATCCTTTTCTTCATCAAAGATCGATTCACCTACGAAATCTTGATCATCATTCTAGATTGGATCTCTTACAAGATCTTATTCATCATACGTATTGAAAATTGGTGGCTATCCTAATCTACAACCTGCTGATTTTCAATATGACCTATGCCAAAATCACCATCGTTCTCCCTCAAATCATGTAGATCAACTAAATCCCATGATCTATTCTCTCGAACATGAAGCTCCCAATGCAAACTGCATGATTAGAATGGGTGGTTGAAGGTAGCCTCATCATTCTGCTCCAACTCTGAATCAGACTCTGACTCGCGCCATTTTGCATAAAAACCCTCACGATTTGGATCTATCCCCGTAGATTCCTCTTCGTTTAGGGCACATTGTTGCTGGCCCAGCTTACGCAGCAATAGCTCTGTAACCTCTCAGTCACGTTATTGATTGCCTTGTACAGTTGGATTAGCTCGGCATCCCTACAGCTAACACCACAAGCCATCGCAATCTCTAGCCGTCCTCAAACCATGCTCTAATACTACTTGATGCAGAAATAAAAGGTTTGAAATTGAATCCACCATTTTCTATGAACCTTAAACAACTAATATCAACAATAATGGAGAAATAACATGGTTGTAAATGAAGCCAAGAGACGAACTTTCTTCTTTCATAAAATAAAATTTATTCCCATAACTTATCGTCCCCATAATGTGACATAAAAACTTTTTATAAGCCTATGAAATCCTAAATTAACTTGAAACCCAAGTAAACAATTAAGACTCTAGATACCCTCAAACAATACTAAAATTCCTAAAATACCCATGTGAACAGTAATGGGTGAACATTAACATTTGAACAATAATTTTAAACACTAGCATTCCATGAATAGTAAATAAAGAAAATATAAGAAAACCCTAGAATCCCAAAAAAAAAATTTCAATCCTAAAAACTAAAATCAAAATATATGTCCTTTAAAATTGAATAGAAATTAAAAATAAGTATATAATTTTGCCCTCCATCATATAAGGAGAAATTAAAAAGAAGTATAATTTTGCCCTCTATCACATAAGGAATTGATTATTTTGATTTCATTAAAAGGTTTTATAGTAATATAATGCCATTGCACCTTCAAACACCACGTTTGACCCTAAATTCCTAACACAACACTCTTTTTACCCCGATGAAACAATATAAAAAAAAAAACATAAACTTTAAAAAATTGCAACCTGAAAAATGGCTTTTTGTTTTTAATGTGATGAATGTAGGCCTTCCATTTGATGGATGGTCAGATCGGAGCCTTCAGGGGATATTTTTTATCTCAAATATTGTATATAGCATTTTTATTATCAAATTAACAATTTTAGAAGGAAAAAAATGTTTTTGATTCTTGAAGCCTAGTTCTAAATGTCCAACAAATGTGGCCCTAGACCTTTTATCGGATGCAGATTCCATCGTTTCATCATTGACCAATCTGGACAACCCAGATTCACTGATTGGGGCTTTAACCAATCCAAACTATGCATGATAAATTCCAAGTCTGAAAGCTTCAATGTTTCCGTTATAGTTACCCGAATCGCCTATGAGGGTAGCGATTCCGTTTCGGAATCTCGATTCGACATTTTCCCGGGCGAAAGTCAATTCTAAAAGAAAGGAATCACATTTCCATTTTTTGCAAAACGCGATTCCACCTGATTTAGGAATCTCGATTCCTGGAATGCCAGAATCAAGATTCCATATCGAGGACTTAATGATTCTTAGCTACACAAGAATGCGATTCTGCTTGTGAGAAACATTGATTCCAAATTTTTTGGAATTACGAATCCATGTTGTTTGGAATTAAGTTTCTATATACCAGACATCGAGATTCCTTGTTGCACAACAATACGATTCTACTTATGCTAAACGTTGATTCAAAGTATTAAGGAATTGTGAATCCATGTTGTCAGGAAGATATCATAAAGGTTGACATTAGTACTTGGAGTCTTGGACTGATTATATACAGACCAAAATTCGATCTTGTAGTAATGGGTAAAATTATATATTTTCTTAATACTTCTCTCACATGCCTGAGGAAATTGGTTCGCAATTCTAGTAAGGGGAGAATCTCAATTCCATTATGGGGAGAATCGATTCCGGAATGGTGAGCATGTTGATTCAAAGTTGATGGGGACAACAATTCTAGAATTTTAGGAATCTTGATTCCATATTTGTAGGAATCACGATTCCATAGTTTTAGGAATCATGACTCCAATAACCACCGAAACAAGTGGGGTCATGTGTGATTCCATATAGGTATGAAACACGATTCCAACATGAAGGGACATCGATTCTTGCAAATAGGAAACGCGATTCCTAATTTTTTGAATCGAGATTCCAAAATAGTGAGAATCATTTTTCTCAAATCTGAATCGTAAGTCAGTGGGGATTTAGGCCCTACCCTTTGGTGAGAATGGAGTCAAAGAACTCACTATGGGGCTCGGCAATACTACCACCAAGGCCCTATGCCATTCTCTTTTTTACCTCAAATATTATATATAGCATTATCATCATTAGAGTAACAATTTTAAAAGGAAAATATTGTTGTTGATTCTTGAAGACGTAGTTACAAATGCCCACCAAATGGATGGCCTTGGACCTTTTCTAGGGTGCAAATTCTTTTTTTCTTTTTTTTTTTTCTTTTTTTTTTTTTAAGATTGATCATCATTGATCAATCTAGACAACCCACGTTCATTGATAGAGGTAAGGGCATTTTCATCATTTTCTACAATGATTTTTTTATTTTTTATTTTTTTGTGGGCCAAGGTTCAGCACACCTTTTCCCAAGGACACAGTTTCTATGAGTCCATGTAGAAATGAGTCACCTCTTAAAAATCTATTTTTGACATGGATTTTTTGACCTAATTTTTAAAGACATGTAATCTCTAACATGGAGAACATGAATATGAAAAAATAATTAAATTTTGAAAATTAAGAATAATAGATCTAGTAAGAGAACATTTAGACCGTTAGTTCAGATGAACCACCGATTTGCATCCATCTTTAAGATGGATGCTTTATACCTCGGGGACCGCAAACATAGAAATGTGGTCCCCGCAGCATGAAACAATTTTCCTTCCCCAAAATTTTAGCTCAAAAAGATTTACAAATATAAAAATGTTCCCCCACACTTGCATTGTCCGATGTGCCCAGATTGAATGTGAGCCATCCAGCCTATACTATTCAATAGACCAGCTGGATCATTTCATCTTTCTCGGGCCCGCACATGTGAATGTATATATGTCTATATGGAAAGAAAAAGAAAGACCTCAATGCACAAAAATTTTCCTTATGACAAGTCTTGCAGATAATTGTGCACAATCAAAATAGCCGAATCAACAGTCCCAACGTGAGAAGTGCCTTCATGAGCCAAGTATTTATGGTTTCATCCAATTTCCTACGAAAAATGAAAATCCAAACCAGCCAATTCAATGAGGCATGCTGGTCAGAACTAATAACTTTAACACGTGACCATAAGGTCACTGGCAAACTTTTTTTAACAAAAGTAACTTTTTACAATAAACAGCATGGATGCAACTCAAGTGGACATTTGTGCCTAATCCATTCCTCTCTCTCTCTCTCTCTCTCTCTCTCTCTCTCTCTCTCTCTCTCTTACAATTCAGCACGCAGGATGGAAATCAGACATGATTATAACTTGATAGTACCAGCATCAAATACCAGTACTAGGAAGATCAACAACGAAATTGAGGTCTCTACTTGTGAAAAAAAAAACAACAAAAACTTACTCGTGAATTTGAAATATTAATCTTTTTGTGCTTGAGACCAATTGTAATTCCCAATTGCTCGCTGATAGTTGAAAGGTCCTGCAAAATTCACTGTTGGTAAAATGGTTCACATTTTCATAAATAGGTTAGAACATTTGTTGGGAACAAGGCAGCATCAAGCTCACTTCAAAAATCTGTTTTATGTAGGCATTTTCTGGAGGCTTTGACACATGAAGCCATAACTCATTCTTCCAGGAACCAATACTGTTCAAGCAAATAGCATAATCAATGCTCTCTCGCAATCTCTGATCAAAACTCCTTAGCCACTGAAAAGTAAAAGAGAACATTGATTAGACAAACTTCCAAACGAAATGGATAAACACAAGAAAGTGCAAAAGGCCCAGAATGCTGTTTAGCTTATTGCCTTCAGTGTCCCATTGTAGTTGTAGGGGCCCCCAGAAGTTAAGCCAAATAATAAATTGTATCTCCCTCTTGTTTTTGGATTTGAGTAAAGGCGGGAAAATAGCCTTGCTATTTCTAACAATGCTACAACCCCACTTCCATTGCTATCACTTCCAAAAGCTAGTGCCTGCAAAATACAAATAAAGTATAAAGAAGAAATTATTTATCAAAATTATATTATTCGAACCCATAATATGAGTTGTTACCCACCGGTGCAGCACCGAACGTATCATATGAAGCCACTATAGCTATGGTTGGTAGCTGAGCACCATCACCTTCACCTTTTAATCCTGGTAACCATCCCTATCAGAAGGCAAGCAAATTCACACATTGCTGAGCATCAGATATACTACCATAGCTTTAACTTTTGATGATATCTCAGCAATTTTAACCTTAATTCATCCATAGAGGCTCGCAATCAAGAATCTGATCTTCCAAATTTGCTCTTTTTAACATCCAAGCAACAGTATTTTATATTTATGCTTTAATTATTCAAATCCATTAATTCAAAGGGAAAGCAGAAGACAGATTTCAGGAGCTCTTTCCTATATTCAGTTATCAGACTTCTTTTCTCCAAATATACACAATTTCATGTTACTTAACTAAAAACAATCCAAGCTATTTATTTGCTTCCAATATCTTTTTGTAACCCTGCTTATGTACCTTGTGACAGCATATAACAATGAACCCAATGGAAAATCATAGGAACATAGGGATGTAGAAAAGGACCTGAATGTTTGTAAGGGTCGGAGATGCAAGTTTTTTAGGTTCTGGAGCAGACAAGACAAGTTTGAAGCTGCAATAATCCAAAAGAAAATGGATTACAAAACTCACTTCATAAGGTAGTCATAGAAAACTCAAAATTACTTGCAAGCACAGAAACACTAAAAAAGAAAGACTAACACAACAAGCAAGCACGAAAAACCAATATCTGCATTACCAATTCACTGCATGAACATAAGAAACTACTAAAAACAAGATCAAATAGCAATAAGCTAATAGATTTTTAGTAGTTCAAATAGCAAGAAGCTAATAGTAATGAAGGAAGAATTGAATAACATAGCCAATGGAATCCAAAATGCTCATAAGTTCATCTTGACAAGAGTATCTCTTTCAGTGTATACTTTCCCACCTTATAGCTATCTTTCGGAAGAGATTGTCTATCATCAAGGCATCCATGCCAAAAGACTTAAAAATAATTTGTAGATTTCAAAAGCACACAAGCATAATTTCACATTCAATGAATAGCTACTTCGGGATTTCACAAACAAAATTTGTTCCGTCCAACAAATTACTAAGCAAAGGGAGCAGATAAGAAATTTAACAAAGACAGAACCCCTAGTCCTCTCTAGAAACATCCACATACACCAAATCATCTGCCATCAAACCAGTCCTGGGCCCCTGGTAGATACTTGACAAATATCAATAACAAAAATTGCAGATAAAAACAACCGAGACTTCTCCAGAAACCCAATGTAACCTCCAAGAAGTGTAACACACCTTCCTAAGTGATCAAATTACAGGAAAATCACAATACTATTCCAGATGAACTAGGGCTTCCCAGGACGACCTATGATGCATGGATACTTCAAAATCGGGTCACATCCATTTTGGATACTTCAAATTCCTATGTAAAACCACAAACAATTGATGTTGTAACTGTGTCCACAGCATTGACGTGCATCATGCCCCAAGACAGATTCCCAAATTAATCTATCACATGATACCACTGAGAATAAGCACCGCAACATAGAGCTTTCATTGAAGTCAGTCATTTATATTTTTGGTTACCAAGGTAATTTATTCCGATCAAAGTATTAAAGTCCTACATTTACAGAAATATTATAAATATTCATCACTTAATTCTTGGATTAACATTGAATACATCAGAATATCAAGGACCATGATGATCAGCAACACAAATATCCATGGATGAGCTTTTCACTTTTCATAACATAAGTATATAAGAACATATAAGGATGCCAATATCATAATTTAGAGCATTAGAACAAGAAACAATCATGCAGAGCTATAACATGAAGTAGAACCGTAAAGCAATAAGTAAAGTAGAATAATATCAATAAATAAACTAACCCGCCAGTTGTTGCAGTTGCAGGCTGACCAGTAGCATCATTCTTTTTAACATCAGCTAATATAGCATCCACCTTCTCCTCCTCATGTGCAAAGTACACAGGATACTGCAGCAATTCACACACTAGATTACAGAGCAAGATTTAGCCAAGAAAGGTCGAAGAAGAAGCTTCATGCAGTATGTAACAACAAACAAGATCCAGAAAGATCACCGACAAGGATTATATGTTGACAAGTGATATAGTGTTAGGCAGTAGATTATATAATGTGTTTCAAGACAATAATAGGCCAACACCACTGTTTTAAGCAATAAAAGGTAAGATTAGTACTTCTCTACAAAAAAGTTGTATGGTGCACCATGATATAAGCCTAAAATAGATAATATTCATTAGAAAGTATGCATAATTTGTTAAAAATGGTAGACTATCTACTCAAAAAATTTGTAATTGGTTAGAATGGCAAATCTTGTCCATGCAAAAGATAAATAACAGTAGTGTTCAACTTGAACAACGTTCCATCCATGCACAATGTTTTTTTAATGACCTTTAACTAGAAAGAGTGAGTTCCAATCCTTTGCCTTAGATGTATGGCACACATTGTATGCATTTGGAGATATATTGGACTCACTTGAAGGCTTAGTTTGTGAAATTTGTAGAACACTGTTTTAAGCAATAAAAGGTAAGATTAGTGCTTCTCTACAAAAAAGTTGTATGGTGCACCATGATATAAGTCTCAAATAGTTAATATTCATTTGGAAGTATGCATAATTTGTTAAAATTGGTAGATTGTCTACTCAATAATTTTGTAATTGGTTAGAATGGCATATCTTGTCCATGCAAAAGATAAATAGCATTAGTGTTCAATTTGGACAACGTTCCATCCGTGCACAATGTTTTTTTTATGACCCTTAACTAGAAAGAGTGAGTTCCAATCCTTTGCCTTAGATGTATGACACACAGTCTATGAATTTGGAGATAGATTGGACTCGTTTGAAGGCTTAGTTTGTGAAATTTGTAGAACAATGTTTTGATATAGATTGTCAAAGTTACAAAGATTATCATCACACTCAAACATAAAAATATCTAAAGATATATTTGGCACATAAAGTTGTTGCCTAAAAAAATAAGTGTACATTATTTAGGTAAGAAATTAACTAATCATAAATTATGCGTCCTTTATTTTTCTATAATTTTATTATTTCTTTTTTTTCCAAAGATCATTAAATTGTCAAGTAAACTCAGTTCTGGCAGTGTCATTAGTAAACAAATTGAAATTTTTTAAACCAATGAATTGAGTGGCACAATAGCATAACTTTCCTATATTCCATGTCGAACATATAAAATTATTCGAGATGGTTAAGATGAACTACAGGAACTATCCTTCTCATTGACAAAGCTTCACGAATGCCAAAAAATAATAACTTATGAACAATAACCAACTATCCTTATCTGACAAGTATTACCACATATACATTATATGATTCACAGACAATAGCTTGATACTTCTAGAAATAATCTAGAGTAATAATAAACAAAACTTAACCATAGTAAACCAAAGAACGGAACTACCACTCACAGGAATATTGGCATGTATTAGAAACTGTTCGATTTCAGATAACACACTCCTCATGAATCCCACATCCTCCTCAGTGTTTGTGTCCTTTTCCTCGGCGGATTTCTTGGAAAGCAAAAGTAGTAGTCCTCCCAATGGGTACTTATTTGTCAGATAGTCTGTACAAAAGTTTTTATATAAATCGTGCATTGAGAAAATTCTCCACTACAGGATATAAAAATACTTTCTCGAAATGATTGTTACACTTGAGGTAAAGAGACCACACAAGAAATCATAAATTTTCGTTGACTATCACAATAGGTATTGCTCTATTTGGGAGTAAATATAATTGGTAGAGAAACATTCCTACATAAATACAAATGTATAAATGACTACATTAACATATGATACCACAGGCAGCACACAAAAAGGATATAAAAGACCTAACGAGATGAACTTAGAATGCCAACACCATTTATCAAGGTTAAGGAAAATCAAATATCCAAACCAGTGATCATATTGAAGTAGTACGAACTACAAGCTCTACAGAGAATTAAATTTGAGCATTCCAGCGATGAGTGATGGCATCTTACAGTAGCATTCATTCCAGTGGAGAACTAAATTTTTACGAAAATGATAACAATATTGTCCTAGAAAGTAGAACCAAATGGTCCACATCATCAACATGGCACAAAAATGTGCATCGATATATAGGTGAGTAAGAACAATGACTCATGCTATTTATATATACTTGGCTCTCTGTTTCACTGAACAATTTGTGCACTTGTAAAAATCACCACCTATTTTAGGGTAAGGTAAAGTATAACGAACAAATTCTCAATTATCTAAAATGGGCATGCAAAGAATAAGTACTGGATGTCACAATGGCACACCGTCCTTCATGAACGAATTTTTTAGGAACCGTCAGATTGGATGATTCTAAATCTTGTTATAAACTCTATTTATTTGGAAATGGATGAAACCAGAGATCCCAGGAAAAATATGGCAATGGTTGGAAATTATGATTCATAGTTGAACACATATAGGAGAAGGCAGTAATAATCCAAAAATTTTAGTACAGATTTCTCAGTATGACCCTCCAGTTGTTCTATTTATAAAAGAGGTCAAGTTTTCACACATCAAGACGAGTATGTGCAAGCAATCAGTAGCCTAGTTCCAACTACAAAACATGTAGCCTAACACAAAGCAGTCTTAAAAGTAGATAGCCATCGTCATCAAGGAAGAGACCTTGTCAAGTTGCTTTCTTGGTTTATGGACCCAAGTCCTGGAGACGAGACTTTTGTTAAGATTCTTTGTTGGTTTATAAACCCAAAACTCGATTCTGAGCGCACTGCTCATAGGCATTATCTATCAAATTCTATAAGATAGAATCCAAAGACACTTATAAGTCAAAACATGTTATCTCTATTCATCACATGTAGATAGACGTGATGGTGTCCTTAATTCATCCATTATAGGTGATCAAGATTCTGTTTATAGATTAGGTTCAAAACTGCACTATAATTCAACATTACAGTCTCTAAGTAACTTTTCTCAAAAAAAAAAAAAAAAAATCAACATTACCGTCTCCATTTACATTTAGTATCCATAAACCAATCCAAAAATGTTTGCTTTCTCAAGGATGAACTGCAGACAAAGATCCAAACTGTGGTCTCTAGTTTTAGTCAAAATTTCAGATCTCCTTTCCACTCATTGGTGGAAAATTCAAATAAAAGCGTCATTTATCAACTGTAATTTCTTTTCCCCCATGTTAACCAGGACTAGCTTAGAACCCAAGTATTTTTACCATCATATGAAATATCCAATCAAGAAATAGGAAAAAAGGAACAAACCCAACGCCAATTTTCCCGTTTCAGTAATTGTCATTTTTCCCATTGCATGAAATCGTGAAATTGAACCCAAACGTTCAAACCCTGATTTCAACCATGACAGAATAGTTAAATAGAGCTAACTTTATATACATATATATAGACACAGAGCTAACCCAATCAAAAATAAGAGAGAGGATTAATTGAAGCTCCAAAGAGATAATAGAGTGAGATATGTGAGCTAGAACCAAGAAAACTACAGAGATTGAAAGCAAAACTTGGCATTTCTTACCCCGAAGTAATGTGATGTTGAGTTCACGGACAGGTACCATAATCACCGTACGCGAAAGATCAGTACCAGGAGAAAACAAAGCAGAACCAGCATGGTGATTCAAGCTAGCTCTACGAGACCCAAATGGCGAACCAGAGAGATCATACTGTATCAACCTGTAAACGTCCATTACAGCTGAAGCATCACAGAGCTCAACACAAGCCATCAGGACGAAAACCAGGGCAAGTACCGAGTAAACTGAGTAAAGAACCTCATTCCCCCTGACTTTAGTACACGCCATAGCTCTGGTTAAGCAAGGATTTCAGCGCAAAGTGGCGGTGAAAGAGCCAGCGGAGACGGGATATCTATGGATTTGGAATTCTAGGGTTTTGATCTGAGAACTAAGAAAATGGGGAATGACAAGCTGGAAAGTGATGGAGAGTGGAGAGGTCATTTAAGAACTGAAAACCTCTCTCTTCCCTCTCTCTCTGGTTCAGTAGGTTTGTGAAGAGGCCTGCAGGCGTCAATGAATAGTAAATACTTGGGGTAGGATAAATGACTGTAATGCCCTTTGGCCTTCAGCTCTGGTACAGTGACCATGTAAGGTTCAATGTTTTTAAACCGAGGCCAATGATCGCCGGAGTATACTGTTGTTTATCGATTGTTTTCGATATAACCAAGACCGAGAGTAATTTTAGGGCCCAAATTTTGGGGATATAACTTATTGAAAATTTACGAATGTCATTCTATGTACTTAAATAAATAATAATGTTACGAGATTGAGCCTCTAATTTTTTTTTAGGATAATATTAAGGGTTAGAAAACTCATATCAAATTTTTGTTTTAAAAGTAATTCTTAAGAGGTTCTCAAATTTTCAAAATTGAAAAGATCTTTTTTAAGAATATATCGTGAGGCTAACTGATGCTTGTTGCAAAAAAAACGGATGCGCATTAACACAACAGCTTTCATGCTAAGCTAGATGTAACTTGTTGCTCCATGAAATTGAAGCACTCGTAAATGAATAGTGACATTGTATAAAATATTTTAATTCATATATTTTATCCACCAAATGTCTTAGCTTTTCTTTTCTCTTACTAAATTATTGTCCCTAAATAGTCATTAATTTCTATAAGTATGAAATTTATGAAAATAATATTTATATTTCCTTAAAGATTGTATTTTATGGTTTATCTGACAATGGATTTTAAAAGGTAATTCAAAATAAATAAGAATGAGCAAGAAAATAAAAATTATTAAAAATCTAGAATCTCTCTTGCATATTTATTATTCTTACAAACAAATACAAACTTTTAAAGAGTACTTAGCATATCCAAAAGATAAAAGCTCAATAAAATGATTTAAAAACTGAAAAGAAAATTACATGGTAATAACAATAACAAAATGACTTAAAAATATTAATTCAAATAAATTAAATATTTAATATTTTATTTTCATCCAATCTCACTGTGACATCATGCAGTCACAAGTGCCATTAGCTAGCTAACGCAACAGTAAATTAATGCGAGGATCCATCGTTAAAAATAAGAAAACTAAAAGAGAGCATGTAAGTGAAACCTTCACATTGAAGATTTTGTGTCGTACCCTCCTTTTACGCTTTTGGTTTACTAAGATTTTGAAAACACGATGACATTTAATGCTAAGATAAAATAAGGTTTTAAAAAATAGATCGCTTGCCCAAATTGGCCACCATAAAAATTGTCGAATAGGTGGGTTGACGATCTGGATTTGAGAATTAGTGGATTAGCGATTTGGATCAAAGAATCGATTGGATCGGCTGAATTCGGCCTAAAATAATTTTAAATAAATACCATAATTTCTCAAAAATCTAGGTTTGTAGGTTTTTTAAAAAAATAGTGGCAATTGCATTATAGTTTTTCATTATTATGTCAAAAATATGTAAATACTGAAAGCATGTTTCATGTTGAGTGATTGTTATCTAATAAATTTATTTTATAATCAAAATAAAATTTAAAAATGTAAAATGATAATAAAATAAATATTTTTCATTCAATTTATTTATTTTATTATTGTATTGATTTAGGAGTTTTAATTTTTTTAAGAGAAAATATCTCCATATCCCTTATTTTTAGATTTTATTTCACAATAGACCCAAGGAGTTAAAAGATATCTTGGTGTATAAAAACTGTATATTTTATTTCTTGTAACCCCCTAAGCTAATTTAAATCAATTTTTTAGGCCAAACAAATCTAAAAAGATATGTCTTTTCTAAAAGTGATTATCCCAGATTTCTAGAAAGGGAAAAGGGCTTTATGGAGATGAGAGATTACCACGAAGAGATAGAATATTTGGAGAAACACGGGATGAGAGTGAAAGACGCATGAAGAGAGAGAAAGAGATAAGTTTTGTGCATGTAAGTGAAGAGAGTGAAAAGATTGGGTTTAGAAAGAGCAAGTTTTTCTCACATTTGTTTAGATTAAAAACTATGTTTAAAGTGACCTAGGGTTAGAATATATCTTTTGAAATAGTAGGTTTATCAATAAATGAAATTTTAAAGGGCAAGTTTTCTATGCTTCCCTAACAGTATAGAAGTTCTATCTTCCCCTTTATCTAACCATATATTTCCCTTGCAGCATAGAAGTTTTATCTTCCCCCTTATCCAACCATATATTCTGAATGGAGGGCTAAGATTGCCCCAATCACAATGTCACGTTTCTACACTATTTTATTTTTAATTTTTTTCTATAAACTATTTTGACACCAAATTTTGGACGTCCATTCCTCTATTAAACTCGCACTAGCAAAAAATATAAAAAAAAATATTTTCAATAGAATAAAATGACCAAAATACCACTAAAAGTTTCAAGGGGTATTTTGATTATTATATTTTATCAAAAATTTATTTTTTATTTTTTTATAGGTGCACCCCAATGAGAAAATGGCACGTACGTAATTTCATATTAATACAATTTGTATAAAAAAAAATTAAAAATGAAATACTTTGAGACGTCGGATCTTAAGATCAAACTGTGAGTGGAACTCTTAATCAAAATTGGACGCCTGATGGTAGGGGGAGGATAGAACTTCTATGTTGTAGGGGAAGTATAGAAACCTTTCCAAACTTAAAAATAAGGGATATGTAAATTTTTTTTTTTTTTAAAATAATCTATATAAAACAAATTTAATGGAAGAAGTTGAGAAATTATCAGAAATATACCTTAATTTTTTGTTTATTAAAAAAACTATATACTTTCTTAAACCTTGTCCATACCTTTTTTTTTTCATTTTTTGGTTTTTTTTTTTTTCAAAACAGCATTCAAGGTAGTCGTATTATTGTAAAGATCTGATGCTTTATAGTACTTAAGTACTGTAATGGCTCTCAAAAGTTATATGGCACCTAAAATACCATGTTGAATAGAAGGTTTATCATAGTACTTAAAAGACCGTGATGGTCCTTCTTTATTACAACCCCATGAAAACCCTTTATTCCTTCAGGTACTCGGGTGATGTCGAGGCACTCAACATCTCTTGCTTCTATAGCTAGCAAGTCGAGGACTATCAATAAATCGGCTTACAATAAATTGAGAAAAAACCGTTTTTATTTTAAAAGTTGGATGAAAAAATCGGATAAAAAATACGAATTGGCAAAAATGCTTCATGTAAAAATATCGCCAATATATCATACTAGGCTCAAAAAATCGGAGTGAAAAATCGGATAAATGCATATAAAAAAAATACACCATATCAAAAAAATACACCATATAAATTTTCTCATTAAATATTTTAGTAAATATTGCACTCACTTAAGTACAAACCAAAAAAAAAGACACGATTTTTTTTATCATCAAATTCTTTAACTATGATATAACAATTTTATAACTACGGTTGATGATTAGGGTTTGTACTTTGTATACGTGCTTGCATTTGGGTTTGGCTCCTCTATTTCTACTTTTTAGGGAGAGAATGCATAGATGAGAGAATGAAAGTATGGGGGAACTGCTACAAAATTTGTTGAAGGGGTTGAATTTTCGTAAGTGGGACGGAGTGGAGTGCCACAATTTGTCTTCTCATGTTGTAAGTCTCAGAGCATATGCATATGCATTCAATATCAATGCGCAACCATACCTCGTATTTTCAGGATTATGGAAGAAACTGCTACAAAACTAGGTTTACGAGCAATAAGAGCATTGAGGTTTCAGAGAGAAACCATCAACTTAAGAACAAGATTCTTGCAAACAAGGTTTGTTTTACTCCTCATTAAGGTTCATGTTTGTTCTTCTTCGTTGTAATTTTTCAATGGGGTTTTTCTCTATAATTTACAGGTTTCAATGCTTGAGGTTCTAGAGAGAAACATGTCCCTTTTCATTTTTTTGGGTTTTTCTCTGTAAAATCAGCAAAAAGACTATGGTTCAATGGGGTTTTTCTCTGTAATTTACAGGTTTCAAAGCTTATGGTTGTAGAGAGAGAAACAAGGCTTTTCTTATTTTATTGGGTTTTTCTCTGTAAAATCGGAAAGAAAATGAATGCTTTTTTGGTCCTGTTTTATTCGTTTTTCAAAAAATCACTTTTTTTAAGGTATTATAAAAAATATGCATTTTTTTTATGAAATTTTCAAAAAAGCTTTGTTTTAAATGTTTTTTGAAAAGGGAAAATTAGTAAAAAAAAACCCCCAAATTGAGGTTTTTAGGCCTTCTACCCCCACTCTAATCTTTCCTTACTCTTTTTTATAAAAAAAACCAACTTTCCTTACTAAAACCCCCCAACTGAAAAAGGTTTATTATTTTTTACAAAAATACCCCTTCCTGTACCTTGAATGTATGATCAAATCCTGCGGACGAACCCCAATTTCCATTAACACCTGACCGCGGTGACTATTCGCTGGAGTGCTTATGAGAAAACAATATGCCGGATAGGAATATCTAAAACGTCGGACTGAAGTGCCTGTTTTTCCAGGAAATATATCCGTAGAGTGATGCGATGAATAGCAGGCTTGGAAAATTTACACGGAGGAAACTGCCGGTTCGATGTTCTTCACATGCCGGATAACCCACAATTCCAATGATGTTTTCGCCGGACCGAGGCAAACAAACCCCCGGGTGCTTGGGATTTCAGGAAGCAAACTGCCGGTCTGCTATCCTCATATGTTGGAGTGCCCGTGATTCCAATGAGTTATTCGCCGGACTAAGGTAGTGAGTGCCGGATTGGCCTTTCGTCCAGGAAGCTGAGTGTCAGACTTATATGAATGAAGCGCCGGAGTCTCTTCATCATGGGCCGGAGTGCGTTCAATTTTACATAGACATGTTCACCAAAGTGCTTTCCACATGTGTCGGAGTCTCAATTTTAGTCAACTATTCGCCGAAGCAAGTTCATCAATTGCCGGAGTGTTTTTCAAATATGCCAGAGTGCATTTTACAGATGTCTGACTGCCTATTTAACAGTGAAGTATGTTTCAGAATGCTATTCACAAGTGCCGGAGTGCACTATTATACAGTAAACAATTCACTGGAGCGAGCTCATGAAATGCCGGAGTGGTTTCTAAATATGCCGGAGTGCGTTTTACGGATGCTAGACTTCATATTAACAGTGAATAATCTTCGAAGTGCTTTCACAAAATGCCAAAGTGATTTCTAATTTTGCCTGAGTGCATTTTACAGATGTCGGACTGCTTATTTAATAGTGAAAATTCTCCGGAGTGCATTCAGTAAACGCTGGAGTGCTCCTTAGTTTTGCCGATGCGCATATTTTAGATTCCGGACTGCCTATTAACAGTGACTCAATATCCGGAGTGGATTCAAGAAACGTTGGAATGATTTCTAAATATGCCGGAGTGCGTTTTACGGATGTCGAACTGCATATTAACAGTGAATAATCTCCTGAGTGCTTTCAAACAATGTCGGAGTGATTTCTCACTTCGTTGAAGTGCATTTTACAAATGCCAGACTGCTTATTTAACAGTGAACATTCTCCGGAGTGCATTCAGAAAACCCCGGAGTGCTTCTTAGTTTTGCCAGTGCACGTTTTTTAGATTTTGGACTGCCTATTAACAGTGAATCAATCTCTGGAGTGGATTCAGGAAACACCGGATTGCTTTTTAATTTTGTCGGAGTGCTTTTTACATATGCCGAACTACTTTTTTACAGTGAACTAATCCGGAGTGCTTTCAGAAAATGCCGAAGTGAGTTTTAGTTTTGCCAGAGCACATTTTACATATGCCGGACTGTCTATTTTACAATGAACTGATCTTCGGAGTGCATTCAAAAAATGCCGGAGTATAGCAAAAGGGACTCAGAAGAATGTGGAAGCAAAAAATCCTTTTTCCTGAACTTGAATAATCTTTTACCAAAAGGGTTGATGTACACAAACGAGTATAGCAATAGTAGTCCATTAGTGAATATGCTGTGATGGATCTTTGCAAATGGACTCAGAAGGATGTTAGCTCCCTTACCATGTCCTTTGAAGATATCCGTTGAAATTATTAGATCTTTCCATATTTTTTATCCATATTAATCATCAGTAATCGAAGCCCGTGACAATTTAAATGAAGGCATGTGCATTTAGCCCCAACCTTCAATATCCCTCTATGTTTCTTAAGCAGAATTTTGTGCTCATGGACACTTCTTAAACCATCTTTCGCCCTCTGTTATGAATCAAAGCTTCACATTCCGAAATACAATTTCCACAACTAAAAGAAGAATAGTGGAGTGCAGCATTTACCTGAGAACAATGATTATACTAAAAGGCATGTTTCTATTACCTAAAAACCCAATGATTAACAGAGTATGAACCTCTAGAATTCCCCATTCGTGCTGAAGGAATCAAAATCTTATTGTAATTCTTAACAGAACAAGGATAGAATCGAGACCCCATGGAAGAGGGTTTCACATAAATTTCATCAACCCACCTTGCTCAGTGACCCAGCAACAGAAATAGCTGCCTGAAGACCATCAGCTCTTCAACAAAGAAGAAAGAAAAGAAAAAAAATCTACCTCAAAATTAACCCCAAATAGAAAAAATTAGGAAAAAGAAAAAGCCATGAACCCATTAAAACAAAAAAACATGATGAAACTCCATATACAAGAACATAACCTTCTTTGATCTTCTCTAGAGCAGTCAAGAGAGCTTTTCTCCTTGTCCTGTGCAACCACTACACAACACAGGCAAAAAGAAAAACGAAAGCAAGAGAGAGAATCAAATGAACAAGAGTAAGATATAACTTTTACCAAACCGGGGGGAAGTCATGTCAGGGGGCCAATGAAGCCAATTCAATATAATTCTTACCACTCTAACAGGAGAGACCCCCAGAGTTGAGGTTGCTTTTTGCACAAATGCAAAAGCCAAATGGCAATAAAACTTGATCAAGATTAAGTTGAAGTGCTTATACAATGATCCAAAAAAGAATACATTGGCATATGCTTATGCAAAGATGAAAGTGCTTATTCAATCATATCAATCCTTATAAACTCATTCATAAAGAATGACATATGCTTGATCAAGTTTCAAAGCAGTTCCCATTAACATAATGACAACAAAAAGAACTTAAAATGATATTGATTTCATTAACATAATGACAATAAAAAGACTAGACATTTCATTAATTGGTTACTGTGATAGAGTAGCTTCAATTGTACAAAAATAACTTAACATCAGATTCAATCTTGATACTCACCTTCTGTC
This sequence comes from Amborella trichopoda, assembly GCF_054954075.1. Taxonomy (NCBI): domain Eukaryota; kingdom Viridiplantae; phylum Streptophyta; class Magnoliopsida; order Amborellales; family Amborellaceae; genus Amborella; species Amborella trichopoda. Next base: position 12,217,882 of record NC_142346.1, read on the forward strand.
TCAAAAAAGGTTCATACTTTTTAATTTACATTTGTTCCAAAAAAATACATCGACGTTCATTTTCTTAGCTTCAACAATTTCTTTGGCCAACTTACAATACCCTTGCCCTTATCATTTTTGCTCTTTGTACACATTACATTTTCATCATCAATCTCGATCTCTCTTTCCTTATCATTTTTGCTCTTCGTTTTCCTCTCATCTTCCTCATCAGTCTCGCTCTCTATTTTCTCATCTCCACCAGCTCCCTCTTCAGTCTTGCTTTCCTCATCAGTCTCGCTCTCGTTGTCATCATCTCCACCATCTGTCTCCTCGCCCTCACTTCCACCATCTACTCAGCATTATCTATAGGAGTGTGCTTCACTAACAAATCGTGGGTTGCCTGTACCTAACGTCTCGATTCCCCTGCTAATACTTCACCACCAAGTGCAGCTTGTAATATCCCTATACAGATTAATCACTGCAAGTTGACAATACAAATAATATAAATAACTGCTTTGAATAGATAATTATTTTAAATAAAAAAAACTAAAATACATAAACTAAATAATATAGCAATCTCCTCTCGTCATCATGGCTTGCGAGGGGGGACATATTTGATTGCAACTGTGGGAGGGGCACAAGGGAGTATTTTCATATCTATGAGTAAACTTGTTGTACCCGACCATATAATCTTTTGTAGGCATTCTACCATATTTATCTTTGGATGCCTTGACAACATTGCGTTATCGTTGTCGCCAGTCAGTTATCTCGCTAGCCAACTCATCAATCCAACTAGTGGGGTGTAGACCCACCTTCTCCCTCCTCTCCCACTTGGAAGGCCCCACGGGAATAAGTTGCGACTTTCCAAATTGCCGCAGCACAAGATCCGGTATATAATACTCTGTAATGTGAAAACTTATCAGATATGACCGGCACAATGCGTTCTCTTTACTGAGTATATCTAGTGGGGTTTACTCCTCATATGCGTGTTAATTCACCTACAACAATAATATAACACAACACCGTTAATGGGTCTTTGCACTAAACATTGTCAATTGAGATGTCTTAACACTAACCATGTCACTTACAACAAAAACATAGCATTAATCATATCAATTGAGATGTCATAAAATACTGCTAATGGGTCTTTGCAACGTCGTTGTTTATTCCACTTGCAAGCTCTAGGTATTTCTATGGTGATAATTTTAGGTTTGGTACCTATAGCTGGGAAATGCTCATAGATCCAACCTTGCATAAAAAAAAAGTAGAAGTATTAGTTTCAAGCCAAAAAGATTGCAAATATGTAAATATTTGACGCAAATATGTAAATATATAAAAAAAAGTAGAAGTATTACTTGTAGTAATGTTGCTGACCCACTAAAATGTGTATCCCCGTCCACGACCTTAGACAATAAACGATACAGGAAGGCAAGTGCTGCTGCACCCAATTCATACTTCCCAGCCTCATCAAGATCTCGGAACAATTGTAGGTAACTTGTAAGCATGGACCCTTGAGATACATCAGCAAAGATCGTTGTGCCGACTAAATATAGGAGATATGCTAGAGTGTGTTTAAGAAATTTTAATTTGGTAGGTTTTTTTAGTAGTTGATCAAATTTTGCCCTCAACCAGGTATGTTTAAGACGGAATAAGCTATCGCCTTTAGGGTAGTATCCCAAATACTCTATGATAAAAGCCTTGTAGTCTGTAGGTCTGATGCTGGTTACAGGCTCTCCTGTCACAGGTATCCTCAATATATGTCATACGTTGTATAAGGTTGGAGTCAAATCACCAACAGTCAAACGTACAGTATTTGTCACCTTGTACTATTTCCCCATGAAGACCCTCAATAAACTGTAATCGATATTGGAGACCCCAATGTCAATCAACGAGCTCAATTTAGTCTTCTCGACTAAAGCTATATGTCGTAGATCTAGCTCTCATTTTCCTATGGTCTTAATTAATTCATTAATACATAACTTTTTTTTCATCTGAAATGAAGTTCAATTAGAAATGACAGACATTAGTTATAAACAATATAAGAGTTATCGAAGTAATGTACATCATGAAGTAGAGTAAATAGACAATCGTATCTTTTTCATATGATCGAACGAAGTGGATAGGTCCCTTGATCCTCTTGACTGTTTCGGGTCTTGCATCGTTAAATCTATTTATATTCTCAGAGTTTTACATGTGCACATCACATCAATTAAGAAGATATGTACATATGAATTGGCAATAAAAATAAAAAAGAGAGTAATAACAAAAAAAAATAGTAAATGTGCCCCAAAAGAATAATAATGGAAAGTCTATCAACAATAACAAGTCTATCAACAATTGGATGGCTGTTGCCCATTCTTGATGCAACAATAAGATGTCCATCAACAATAAGAAGTCTATCAACAATATGATGGTTGATGCCAAATCTTGATGCAACAATAAGAAATCTATCAACATAAGAAGTTTATGAACAATAGGATGGTTAATGCCAAATCTTGATGCAACAATAAAAAATCTATTAATAATAAGAAGTTTATCAACAATAGGATGGTTGATGCCAAATCATTGGGCCACAAGCGAAATGTCCTTCCAATGCAAATCAGCAATCAATAAAGAGCCTCTGTGTATGCATGAACTATTGGTTTTGATATCAAGTTTACAATGCAAATTCCTTTAGTTATAGATAGGAAGATAAAACAAACAATGAACCATTTTCTAGATAAATTGAGAAAATAATAGTGCATGAATCAAGTCACATGGTATAAGACAACAGGGAAAACAAATGATATAAAAAATATTGTTAATATAATCTTGGAAAGTTAAAAACACATCCAACTACACTAAAAAAAAGAATTATATATGTGCCCCACAAGTACAACATTTACATAAATAGAAAAAATTCCAATATTTCCCACAAAATGGTTACTACAAATTAAAAAAGACCAAATAAAAAAAAAAGTACAAGCACATGTCTTTAAGTGGGTGCTTTACATGTTGCCCTGTTATGACCAGTTCCTTTGCAATGACTACATGCATAGGTCACACTGGTCGATGCACTTCTTTTTAGGTCAGCCAGAGGGGCGTCTTGAGTGAGGTGGAAGCACACTTACTTCCTCTGGAGAAAGTTGTCCACATAACCTATGCCTAGACAAGTCGATCAAGGTAACTAGTATGATAGCTGCACAATATGTTTCATAAAATTTTGTAACTGTGAAATATTTTTTACGATAGTTAACATGGTCCCTATTCATTACATGAAGGGTCTTACTAACGTACTTACAAGGCAAACATGTTGCCAACCCTGGCATTCACATTCTCATGCAATAATATGTACTGTATAATTCATGCAATCACCCCTTGATTCATACACTGCTCCATTTGATGCCACAGTTACCCTCACGGAAAGAGATTGCTTAATGATTTTTTTTAATTAGTTTTGAGCCTTCGGATAAGTGTTGTACTCCAGATTTCAGATTTCAAACTGTGAGTGGCCATTAGTTCTATGATTTGTCTCCTAATCAAGTCAACACAATGGAGAATTGGGATATCTCGTGCTTCTAGAATCCACTTATTATATGACTCAGCCACATTGGTTGTTACTTGGTCATATCGATTATCTCTGAACTATGATGTGGCCCAACAGTTTGGTGACGCTTCCATAAACCACTTGAATGCATCCTCAGAAAGTGATCTAATTTCCACCATCTTATCAAAATACTCTTACTGTGTATATGCTTTCTTAAAGTCATTAGGTATGTGTTTGTATTTCTTCTTGAAATTCTCTGCTAAATGACGCTCACAAAAGGCATAATGAGCATTATCAAAAACTTGACAAACTGTGTCAATTAAATCACGGTGTCTATTTGAAAAAAAAATGATTTCACAATCCGTCCCAATAGCAATTTTTAGAGATTTAATAAACCATAACCAATTATCGGTACTTTTCGGCATCCACAATTGTGAATGCAATGGGAAACATTTGATCATCCCCATCGAGTGAGTTTGCAGCAAGTAGAGTCCCTAGGAATCGTGCCTTTAGTGATGTCCCATCGAGAATAGAAGTGGACGACATCTATTTTTAAAGCCATGTATTGACCCATGAAAGCTTAAAAACAATCGACGAAATCTACCTCCTGGCCACACTTTTCTTGTCGCGTAACTACCGAGATTCGTCTCTATCACACGGTTTACATATTCTGGTAACTGGTTGTATGCCTCATCGTGCGCACCATGTATGTCTTTGGTGGTTATTTCTTTTCCTCACCAGGCCTTCCAATAGGGTACTTCAAACCTATAATCTCGAGATAAATCACTCATGATTTCTCTAGCCTTGTAATGTGCAGTGTCACTTAATTTATCCTTGATTAAGGATGCAACAAATTTTCGTGACGCACTTATCTGTACATCATTGCTTGTTCCTAAATTGCATGAGTAATCTTTTGTTCATATTTTGATTTGAAAAATATTCGCCCTGCCAAACTTCACACAATATATGTCCCATTTACATCCATCACCCTTGCATTTTGTCCTTATGCAATACCCCTCATTTTTAATAAGAAGGTATGTGAAATGGTTTGCTATAGCAAAATTACTAAGGGCTTTTCGAAAATCTTCTAAAGATTCAAACTATTGTCCTACCCCAACAAGTGTATCATCTCATGTGCTAAGCAACCTTAGTGTATTGCTTTGTTCAAAGCCAGATACTAAAACATTAGAGGGTTCTGAGGGTCTGACCTCTTCGATTGTCATAGTATTACTTGAAGTACTTCCACCCTTATGTTCACTCCCATGAAATACATACACGAGTACTTGATTCTTGCCTTCATGGGTGTTTAACATCCTAACAATATCATCATCAATGAATAGGTTTACCATAAATTTTCTATTTCCCTGGACAAAATACCTCAGCGATAGCAAGTGCCTGTCAAGTGAGAAACGCTTTGCTACATATTTTCGCATGTCATCTAACTTAGCTATACAATAAGCGAAAAAGGTAAATGCAGCACCACCAATATAATCTAAAGTCTCATCACCACTTGTTCGGAGTTCTCCACAAAAAATTGTAATAAATTAATCTACTATCACCTATTTTCTTTTGTCCTGCATAATATTTGTAGTAACTTCACCACCAATATACTAGCCTTGAACTTGCCCTATGCTTATTCAGAAAGCTTTTTGTAACAAGAATTGGTACTAAATTTTAACAAAAGAAAGATGATGAGTCATCATTTACAAGTTCAACAAAATGCAATAAAAATAACCTATAAACTATTACCATCAATGACATCCATACATTAAAAATTGTTTTTTAACAATAGCTCGACAAATTTTAAGAAAGCTATTTGTAACAAGAATTTGTACTAAATTTTAACAAATGACGGATGATCATATACAAATTCAACAAAATGCAGTTAAAAGAAAGAAAACATTATTACCATCAATCACATCCATACTTTAAATGACAATTATAGATACAACGACAATATCCATAATAAATTAAGAACAGCAATCAATACATCTTACGCCATTATCAATCCATTCTTTCAATTGTTATTGTCAAATTAAATTTTAACAAGAGCTACGCAAATATTAAGAAAGATTCTACTAAATATTAACAAATAAATAGTATGGATCAACATCTATAAGATCGACAAAATACAGTAAAAAAAAAAAAATCCAAAAATTAGTACCACCAATACATTCATACCTTAAAATGACAAATAGAGACACACTGACAATATTCATAAGAATTTTTAAAAAATAATAATACACCATTCTTTCAATTGTATAACAAATTAAATACAGACAATGTGGCTATCTTTAACCCCAAACTTGTTGTTACAGCATCAATATTAGATAGAAAATATTTATAAATATTTAATTGAAATATTTTTTCATACCTGGGCCTAAAAAATTGAGCTCGACATGTGATGGGGCTCATTTCAAGATAGATGTGCTATGTGGGACCTTTGTAGACACTTGTGGGCCTTCAATTGTAGAGAGAGAGGGACAGAAAAAATTCGTATAGACAGTGACGCCTGTGATTGTAGAGAGAGTGGGACAGAAAAAATTCGTATAGACAGTGACGCTTTTGATTGTAGAGAGAGAGGAACAAAAAAAATTCGTATAGACAGTGACGCCTTTGATTGTAGAGAGAGAGGGACATAAAAAATTCGTATAGACAGTGACGCCTTTGATTGTGGAGAGAGATTGGATTGTAGAGAAAGAGAAAGATAAAAAATGGGGTCTTTGTGGGAGAGAGTAAATGAGTGGGCTTTCGTAGAGTGATAGATTGAGAGAAAAATAAGTAGAAAGTGGTAAGTGGGGCCTTAGTAGGTTAGAGTGAGTGGGCCTCGAGGAGTGATGGAGGAGATAAGAGATTTTTTCACTGTGATGAAGGATATAATGCAGGTAGGAGAAAGGCGTGAGGGGAGATAGAGGACAGAAAATGGGAAATCACCGTACGAGAGGGAAAGGGGAGATCACCGCGTGCTGTTGAGAGAGGAAGCCGCAGGAAAAAAACGTGCGTAGGTGCTACTGAGAGAGAGGAAGCCGCAGGGCAAAAACACGTGCAAGTGCTGCTGAGAGAAAGCCGCAAGGTAAAAACGAACGCGTGAGAAGAAAAAAGGTAAAGTGGGAGGTTAGAAAGGGAGGGAGGGTCAATTTATCTTTTTTTTAATTTTTTTGAGGTTGGGGGGGTATTAGTCATAAAAGTCACATTTTATAAAATTTATGTGATAAAAAATTAAGGTGGGGGTAAAGCATTTAGAAAGTACAAACTGGGGGGTTATTAGTAATTTTCCCTTTAAAAAAAACTCCATTTTTTTTTTGAAAACATTGGTGATTAATCGTCGATTTGCTAATTATGCTTGCTTCTTGGCCTCCATAAGATGCCGTGTTTCATCCGTTTCAAAATAAATGAGCTTCCCACCACTCAAAGCAACCACGACTTGAGATCTATTCAAACCCACCTTCATAATCTTTTTTTTTTCCCGGTGTTGTTTTTGCAACATTAATCTAATGTGTCTAATGCCACCTGGGTGAACTAGCATCAAATAATCCTCACCCAGAAGGGGAACATTCAGAGAGGGGCAGTATCGAGAAACCCATTATTGCTAATTGGACCATTACAGCCATAATAAACTTTGTTCAACACATCATTTTAACTGCGTCTATTCTTTAAGAGTTATTACAGTACTTTAAGTATCATAATGCATCATGCCTTCATAGTAATATGATTACCGTGAAGGCTATTTTGGTCAAAAGAAATGTCAAAAATGGGGAAAAAATATATGGATGAGGTTTATGAAAGTATAAGTTTTTTTTTCTAAAAAGTCAAAAAATTAATGTATATTTATTATAATTTCCCAAGAAGTCATTAGTAGAGAAAGAGAGAGAATTTTAGTGAAATTATTTATTTGTAATACTTTGTAGAGAGAAAGAGAGAGAGCGATAGAATTTTAATGGGATTAATTTTAGTGTAATTATTAATGGAAAAAACTTCATAGAGAGAGTTTTTTTTTTCTAAGTAAATTTTTTTTTTTTTGCGTGTGAGGTATTATTCGAATCTTGATGATGTAAAAAAAAAAAAAAAAAATTTACCATGAACAAGTATAGACCGGCATGAAACCAGTACAAACTAGACTGAACCGGCTAGATTCTCAAGACAAGTCAGATATGAGTCCGAACCTTGGACCCACGGGTAAAGTTCGGATCCTTGGTAATGGACCCAAAGGTTTTCGGGTACAGGTACGGGTCCAGGTATTAGTAGACCCACCTCATTCCCGACCTGGGACCCAAACCTCCCTTTTGTATTTTTTCACTCTACCTATCATTTTTTATAGTAAAACCCCTTATATTACCTTTCTAAATCTTTCGATATAGGATTAAATTTTTTTCCCATCCCACAAAGCAACCCCTTTGCTCCCTCTCTCCCCCTACTTCAATTTCCACTTGCTTTTGAAACCCCTAATCACGTCCACTCTCACCATCTACAACCACTTCCTCTAAACCGTTCTCTCTCTCTAGAAACCCAATTTCGTCCCTCAAAGAAGGAATGAAAACTCCATGGAAATCAGTAGAGATGCTTCCCCTGCAAAAGTGGGCATGTAAAGTGAGAGCTTGAAAAGTATTTGTAGAGTCTGAGAGCTCTGGTTCACTTGGGGGTGGCGATTGAGACCTAAGAAGAAATCGAACGAGGAGGTGGAGCAAGCCAGAGATGAAGAAAACCACAGCTAAGATGACAATAATGAAGAGAACAACATGGCTTATTTTGCTGGTTAATTGTTCTTTTTGGCAGTTATAAGGAGATGGGTTCAACTAGTTTTGGTGGAGGAAGCAATAAAAGGCCTCTGAGGAGGTGGGCAGGAGGGATGAAGCTTGAGATTAAGCATCGGTTGCTTTATGAGAAAACCCAAATTATTTCTCTACTAAATCTTTACCGTTGTTTCAAATATTTCTCAGATAATCAGCCATTAATGGAGCTCCTCAAGCTATTATATAAAAACCAAGTTAGTTTTTCTCCAAAAAAATTTGATATTTTCGCTACTATGCTCGCATATTCCTCTGCAAATTCCCCATTAGTGAAGCGCCAAGCTATTTTTACTAAACCCAATTCACTTCTGCAACAAAAAAGGTGAGACTGGTCCCTTCTATTCAAAGCGTCCCATGCAAATCCGCCATTAATGGAGCTCTGAGTTATTCTAACAAACACAACACATTTTTCCGCAAAAGAATGAGATTGGTTTGATCTATTCCGATATTCCTCTGCAAATCTGCCATTATTGGAGCTCAGCTTCTCCGCAATGCTGTCCTTGCCGATGTTTCAGTCTTGCCAGCTCATCATTGAAGCGTATAGAGACGAGGGATTTATCCCACATCGAAGAAGAGGAGAGACACATGGGGGGTGTAAGCTCTATAAAACGAGGGGGGCAACGAAATTAGCTTGTGATCAAATGGCGACCAAAGTCTAAGAGAACCTCTGGGTCTGGTTCCAGGCTTCGAGTCTCTCTCTTCTCGGGTGCGGGTATCAATATAATGTTTTTGGACCCATTGGGTAGGGTTCACATGTAGTATTGCGGGTTTTGGTACTATTGGATCTGATCTATACCCGACCTGTTGCTATCTCTATATGTATATCTATAGATCGACCTGTTGTTATCTCTATAGATATATTGAGAGATCCAAAACCATGTGAATGAATCACGAACCGGATTGGGCATTCCGATCCGAATCGTCTTGTTTTAACCATGAGATGAAATGAAGGCGATGCATTTTGATTTGACTCTGGCCATTGCCTGAATGGACTACCAAATGAGCAAGATGTCAGGCCTTTGTTCTAAGGTCCGATGCTCATGAATCATTTAAGGATCATGAGAAACGAGTATTCCATTAATCTCATAAAGTGTTGTATAGGTATTGATACCTCCTACCAGTTTTGGATGAGATTACAGATGTATCTCGAGGAATAAATATTTCTTAGCCATAGGAACTGGCCCCAAGTGTAGGTGGTCAAGATGGGGATAACAATCAGTGGGGTCAGGGTCTGGGTCTATGTTTTGGACGCGGAGCATCAGGTCTAAGTCCAAAAGAATTGGACCCAACCAGGATCAGGCGTGGACCCAATCAGGAAGGGGTGGAGTCGACCCGATATAAAATATATAATATATATAATTATAAAGACCTTATAGTATGCAAATATCTTTTTATAATTTCTAGATTTGGGTTCGGGTCCAAATGACTTGGACCCAACCCAGGTTTGGGTCAAGTTTGGGTCTGGGGGAAAACTTAGTCTACTCGGGTCTAAGTCAAAGTGTCGAGCTGGACTCAACCCCTATCTGTTGCCAGCCCCTAGGCCACGGTGGCAAAGCAACAACATGACATCAAGGTTCCATTTCCACCTATAAACAAACAAATAAACATTTTCTATTGCCATAATTAATGGGTAGACACATGTCGAGAGGGGGACCCTATATTTAGAGATGATACAGGGCATGAGGGATTGTAGAGTATGATGTATTTCTAGTATTTTAAAAAAAAAAAGAGAAAAAAGTATGAGACAAAGACTTCTTGCTAAAGATGACATTAGGCCGTCGACCTAAGAAAGAAAAAAAAAATATAGATAGGTGAGAAAACTTCTAATTAGACATATCTTTATCTAATTCAAAATTCTCTCAATACTAAACTTTAAGGATTTTGATTAGGATAAAGATATTCAAATTTGAAATATGGGTACAGGCCTGTCTTCCCCACTAAATTACCCAAAAAAAAAAAATATTCAAGGGGAGGGAAGATTGAGTTAATATGAGAAAAAATGAAGGGGTCATGTGAAAAAATGGGTATGGCATGTCTTCCCCACTAAATTACCCAAAAAAAAAAAAAATCAAGGGGAGGGGAGATTGAGTTCATATGAGAAAAAAAGAAGGGGTCATGTCCCATAATATTTTTTTATTTCTTCTTCTTTTTGTTAGCATTAGTTGGTTGAGGTGTTGATCACATCATACATGAGGTTTTTCTACTTTTCTTTTTTTTTTTGTTTTATTTCATATTTTTTTTAGTCTTAAGATTGCATATTTTCTTATGTTTAATTTACATTTATTAAATATTATTACTATTATTATTATTATTATTATTATTTTGCTTTTTTAGGCTTAATATATGATTTACAATGATTGTTTTTATTTTCAAAGTACGTATTGATGCGTTAAAATCTCCTTGACGCATAATTTAAGGCATGTATAAAAAAATACTTTTCTATTTCTAAACAACTATATTTGTTCATTCGTATTTGCAATTACAATTTTCAAATTATCACAGAAATCCTTGTTGTGATTTCAAGCTTCTTAAAATTATCTAAATATTATAAATATTTAATATAAGATTGCCTTTGTAATCTTCCTAACTATATATTTGTAATTACCCGCGCTCATAAAAATATTCACGACTTATGTTAAAAATTTTATTGTTTGATTTTGATAATATTTATGTTGTCTTGGCTATGGGAAAAAAGAGAACCAACCATTTTTTTTCTAAAATTAACTTCTGACTTATTTTTAATTTTTTAAATAATTTTTAAAGCTATAAAAATAAAATTTCTTTTAAGCAATAAATTATTTTTTATCATCACTTTAAAAAATATATTTATTTTTAATTTAATAATTAATTTTCCTAAAAAATAATTTTTTTTTGTGTTTTTATAATTTCTAAAATTACAGTAAAATTTGATGTTTATTACAAATTTTCAAACATTTGAAATTAAATACCTTCTTTTTATTTTCCAAATTTGAGTTCTTAATAATATTAATAATTATCAATAACTATAAATATGATTGTATCATAATAATTTGTTGTTTACATCCAATATTATGATTTTATTATAATTTGTTTTTAGGATTTTACCTATGGATTTTATAAATTTGAAATAATTTGTGATCCATTCTCACAACTCTAATACTTTGGCATAATTTTGTGGGATGCAAAATAATTGCATTTTTGCTTTAGCTACTATTGTATGAGTACAACAATTTTTTATTATTATATTTTTTTATTTTCCATTTTTTATGTCTCTCCTTACATTTAGATTTAAAATATATTAATAATGTATTTGATCTTGTGAATATTTCTCTTATTTTTATATCTACTTATATTTATAAGTGAAATGCACATAATCTACTAGTATACATGAAATAAAGGGTGCGGTTTGTATAAAGCCGAGGCTTTAAATAATCAAAGTAAAGTGCACCTACAGAAAGTGTCGAGAAATGTGGTTTCAATACGAGAAATATTTGTAATTACTTTAAAATATATTTGCATTTAGGGCAAGCTTTCTATGCTTTTCCTACAGCATAAAACTTATATACTTTCCTTTATTCAACCGTCCATTCTGAATGGAGGGCTAAGATTGCCCCAATCACAATGTCACGTCTTTGAACTATTTTATTTTCAATTTTTTGCTATAGACTATTTTGACACCAAATTTTGGACGTCCAATCCCCTATTAAAATCACACTAGCGAAAAATATAAAAAAATATTTATTGAATAAAATAATCAAAATACCCCTGAAATTTGAAGGGGTATTTTGGTTATTATATTTTATTGAAATTTTATTTTTAATAATTTTTATAGGTGCACCCCAATGAGAATATGACACGTACCAAATTTCATATTCATACAATTTGTATAAAAAAAAACTAAAAATAAAATACTTTGAGATGTCATATCTAAGATCAAACGGTGAGTGGCTCTCTTGATCAAAATTGGATTGCTCGATGGTAGGGAAAGCATAGATCTTCTATGTTGTAGGGAAGTATAGAAACCTTTCCTATTATAAAATTTAAAGCTTTAAAAATAGTACTGATCAAGCAGATCTATAAAAACTTGAAAATTAACAGTAAAAAAATGCATTACAAGATGCATTATTTTCAAAACTTGAAATCTATTTTTTCTCATGTCCATGTATCTTGAGGCCAAGATGATCAATTTGAAGATATTTGGGAATCAAAACAACCTCTTCTAATGAAATTTTTGAGGTGTATCCTAATTGGATTGTTTAGAGCTTCGTAGTTATATAGACTTTTTCCTAAAAAAATAACACTAGCAAGTGAGGGTAAACAAAAATATTTTTAGCAAACGTTGAGGTGGATGCCCTTGCAAGAGGAGTAGACAACATTTTTGGAACCCAATACTCGTGTACAATTGCTTTTCATATCATGTAAGGGTGCGGTTTCTATAAGGTTGCAACCTTAAAGAATCCAATTAAGTCATACATTCAAATTTTATCATAACATATAACTTTAGTGAAAAAAGATTCTTAGGATTATCTCAAAATCTATTTTCATATCTAATTATAAAATTATAAACTCCAAAAATGGTCAAAATCAAGTAGATCTATGAACATATGAAAATATTGAAAATTGATAATGTACTTCAAGATGCATTATTTCTAGAACTATTTTTTTTTCTTTTCATATTCATGCATCTCAATGTCGAAATGATCAATTAGAGATTTTTTCAACATTAAAACAACCTTTTCCAATGGAGTTTTGAGGTTTGTTTTTTTATTTTTTATTTTTTAACAAAAGGGCAACACTTTGGCATGACACCTTGGCAGATACATACATGCGCATTATGTTTTGAAGGCCCGGTAGAAAGAGACGTGTTAACATTAAAATGAGAAAAGAGGAAGGGATGAGCAACAGGGAAGATAGTGACAAGGAAAGTCCTTGTAAAATGAGTTACTCGGAGACTTGTTCTTACCAGCAAGAGTGTAAGCACTGAGCGAGTTCAAGAACAGAAATCAAGTTGATCCAACCAAGCAAGGCATGGGAGTTCCAGGGCTCCAGATCAAGACTAGACTGGCTACCCAAGAAATCCTTAGATCTCCTCAAAGGCGAAGGATTTCTCACCTCTCTTGAAATGCATTGAAGTAGGGAGGAGAGAGAGAGAGTTGTAGAAAAGTAAGGTGCTTTGAACACCAGTGTAATGAAGAAAGAGACCTCCTATTGCAATTGCCATATACACCAATGAATGCGCACTTATTTCCCAGTCTCAAGTTTTAATAATAAAATGCTGACATTGAAGACAAGTTGATAGATGATGGCACGCTTGTTTTCCATTCCGTTAACATGATGGCACGCTTGTTTTTGGTGGAAACTCTTTCAAAGATTTCAAGCCCCCTCGAGAAAGCATTATGCTTCATGAAGAGACTTTCACCTCTAAATAGCTATAAAGCTATTTTCCTACCAAAATGAATTGAGCACCTCTTTGGATGCCGAATGGCACTTTCCCATCAAATAATAAAAAAAAACAATGGTAAAAGCTTTATTTAGAGAGTCTCCTCCAAAACCCCTATACATCTCATTCTCTCTCTGGGCCCTTTCTTCTCCAAAATCATTATTAAGGAGTTCATTCTAGCAAAACAAACATGCTCATTCTACTAGCGATTTTTTATGAGCAGTTAGGAAAGGGTTCAAGGTTAGGTGGGTAAGGTTGCGGATGCCACAATGTAACATATTGAATTCTATTCCTATTATGGATAAAGACTTTCTTTGCTGAACTGCTAAAAAATTATATAAAACAATTTTTTTGCCATTATATACAAAGCCATCCTCTAAATTCACATCTATATTAGTTGCAGAGAAGCTATTTATCCCTAAAGCTCGTTATTTTCCTATCGTCTCTAATTAGATCTTGTCACTTCCATTGTCTTTCCCAATTCCATTCATTGAATATCCCTTTGGATCATTGACATAAGAGATGCCATTTCTAGATATTTATATTTCTTTTTATATATGCAAAGTTGAGAATAAAAATCTATATTTATAATAATAGATAGAATAATAAATATAAATTTAAATAAATATTAATAAATAAAAAATATATAAGTGAGATTAGTATATGGGATTTCGTTGGATGAATCTTGAACGAGACATGACCCACATCAACGAAATAATCGATGTGGCCCGATCGCAATCTATTATTGTTTCGAGTAAGCAGTTATGGATTAATTGACATTTCCAATTTTAATTGAGTAATTTGGTATATTTTACATCCATATGAGTACTTCTTTGTTTTTGCTTCACAAATATAATATTTTTTAGGCAATTCTAATGATATCAACTATTATTCCTAATTTGACATTTCTAATTTTCAGAATTTTAGCCTGATTACTCAAGTACCAGAAAAAGTCTCTAGTTATGAATCAGGTATAGAACCAACAGGAGATGCTTAGATACAATTCTGAATCAGCTATTACATGTTTTCCCTAGTTATTTGTTGCTTTTTATGTCGAAACCATTTTTCATTATCCATGAACCATGAGTTTCTATGTTTTAGGCGTATCCATAGTTATAGAAGCTTTAATTTTTGTGTTCATGTCAATGGAGTGATTACTCATTACACCATTGATTAAGAGATAGGCCTTTCATATTGCAATCTTATTTAGTGTAGAAATTTGATAAAGAAGTAGAAAAATTGTTGATCTAAACTCACTTGAAGCCTCAACTTGAGAAGGAGCATAGCCGTGAACAACTCTTGCACATAGTCAAGTATATGGGCACCATACGCCCACAATATTTATGTTTTTCTACTTGTTTATATATGTGTCATTTTAGAATGGTGATGTATAAGCTTCAAGGTCTGAATCAAGGGTATTAGACTTCGACTCCATATAGAAGGTTGATGTAAACTGTAATAGGGATTGTAAATCCCTGAACTCCTCATGAACCCAGTATATATGTAAAAAAAACCTTATTGTTTCTATGATATGAAACTTGAGGGCGAATTTGGTCTCGTTTGTGTTAATCATCTACTTATTTTTCTGATATGGAGTCAGAATATCTTAAGCATTTCCCCACCAGCACATTGTCATAGTGTCAACAGGATGTGATTGAAAATTTATGGGTATAAAACGTGATTGAATGTTTATGAGTTCCATTAATATATATATATATATATATATAGTTTTGCACATGCTGAATTTAATGATCTATATTGTATACAGGCTCAGTATTCGTTTCAAAAGTGCAAGCACCAAAGAGATGCAATATTTGTCCTATGTACTCTATGCTACCATTATAATTGATATGATAAAAATCATAATCTTTTATCTTAGGAAAAAGTAGTTGGAATTGGATGTTTTGAACTTCATTTGCATTTGTCGGGCTAAAGTGAACATGATTGTAGTACTGGTTATGGATGCATGTTATGGCACATTATGGGAAACGCGTACTGAGACATGTCGTCATACTTTATTTGGCTTTAGTTTTTTTAGAAATTGAGAATGGACTCAAGGAACTTGGGATGGTCATGGGTACAGGGACCCTTTCCCCATTGATCTAACCAATAAGATTTTTTTTTTTGTTATTTTATGACTTTTTTCCTTCTTGGGTTAAAACTAATGAGGAAATTTTAATAATTTTGAAGCATAATATGACAAACTTTGATTATAAATTGTCCTACTTCAATTTAGATGAACATATGTGAAACAGGAAGTAGTGCAGGGGTTTAGAGTGAAAGAGCAATGTTGAAATGATAGCGTGATTTCAAACTTTTTCTCTATTTGAGAGAGAATGTGTTTGTGAGGGTTAGCAAGAGAAAGATGAGGAAATAACTAGCAAAGATAGATGAATTATTTAAAATAAATTATATTGATTTTTAAGATATAATTTACCAATTAAGGTATCAAACATATGAAATTAAATACACTAATGAAAAAGTTTATATAAGGTGTCAACGTTTAGTGTAGGAGTGCAACGTGACAAGTTATTTAAAAAATAGTCCATCTTGTAATACAAGATCTAGATCAGGGTTTTAAAAATCAGACGTACTCGTTCGAGTCGTCATGGGAATCGATAAAACCGGAAATCACCCGATCCTAGAGGAGAATCGACAATTTTGAATTGTGAATCACCTCTATTACGTCATAAATCGTGATTTCAGCCGCCACTTAGTGACGTCACACCTGAAGACATTTTGGTAATTTTTTTTCAAATTATTGTTTCAAGTTACCCTTTCTCTCTATCGTGCTGGCATTAAGGTTTTTGAAAATGTATTTATATCTTATAGACTTTCTCCAATTCTTCGATATGAGACTTGCGCTAAGCGATATTATATTGAAAATTCATACAATATAGGTAAATATTGTACAAAACTCTTCAACAATGTGTGAATGACGCTATTGTGCAAAATTCACTTTTTATCTTCATAAAAAAAATTAAAAAAATAATATCATAAATTTTTTTTAAAAAAATAATATCATAAAAAAAAAAAAAAAGATAGGTTTTTACTTTTGTCTTAAAAAAAAACAAAAATTTGTCTTCATAAAAAAAAAAAAAAAAAAGGTTTTTACTTTTGTCTTACAAAAAAAACTAAAATGAAGAAAATAATATGATAAAATAAATAAAAAGTAATACAACAAGCAAAAAAATAAAAAAGGTAATATAACATCTTCTCTTTTTTTCTTGTAAAAAAAAAAAAAGAGTAATACAACAAATATCATATTTTCTCGTAAAAAAAAATACAACAAGTATTTATTGTCAAAAAAAATAAAAGATATTTCTTAATACGATAAATATTTTTTAATACAAACTAGAAATAACTGATCTAATTATAATTTTTATTTTTATAATATGGTAAGCTTTAACATAAATTAGGAATATTAATTTTAATATATGATTCATACACATTTGAAATATTTCTTTGTCTCTAACAATCTCTTCCATTAAATTTATTCTAGAATTCTAAAAAATTATATTTTTAAAAATTTGAAGTGTTATTTCGAAAATTGATGCGCATTCAAATAATTTATATATTGATAATAAAATATTTTATTTATTTATTTATTTGCATTATAAATCTTGTAATGTATTATTTTTCTTACAGTTGTCAATAATACATTTTAAATTAAATGATATTATAAAATATTTTAAATTTGCTATTAGGTATATAATAAAATATAAACCAACAATTTTCGTTGTAATATATAATATTATAGTTAGATAGGTTGTAATAATTTTGGATTATAGTTAGTTAGGTTGTAATAATTTGGTTTTTTTTTTTTAGTGGATTAGGTTATTTCGCCAATTCAAGATTTTAGTGGTCATTTTTTATCGATTTAATCCATTATGTATTGTAGTCTATGAATGATTATATACTTTATCCATAGTAATTCTATGTTTTTTGTTTTATGCGATGTAAATTTAATGGTTAACATAAGTTCATACAGGAAAAGAACACCTTAATTATTCACAAATTGATTAAAAATAAAAGTTAATAATGTAATACCCGTATTTCTTATCGGATTCTTAAAAAATAACATTATAATGAATTTCATAATTTTTTTGGATTTTTTTAAGGCTTAATAAGATTGATTCGACCGATTCCCGATCCGAATGGATTTTTGCGATGCTCAATCCGGGGCACTGATCCGTTTTTTAAACCATTGATCTAGACCATTTGTTTTCAAGATTTTCGAATGCTCACAGATATGCTAGAGTTGTACGATTTTTTTAGCTTTCAATTTCATTGTAGGGGTGAAAATAGACTTTTAGGCCATGATAAGAGTTTTGACACTGAAAATACATATTTAAATGAGATTTTGAGGTGCACCTTATTGTAATTGTTTAAAGTTGACACCTTATACAAACCTCACCCCTTTTTAAATATCTTTACGAAACATAAAAAAATGTAGGGTAAAATTCTTTTCAGTAAACTTTTTCAACATGCAAAAGTTTTTCTTGAGCAAATTACTTAAGGTATGTTTGGTTAGCACGTAAATATTCCCCGGGAAATATTTACATATGTAAATCGTGTTTCATACGTTTGGTTCGTGTGAATGGATATGCAAATAAAATACCATAGTAAAAACTTTTACCATGAAATGATCTAATTCATGGTAAAATAAAACCACATCTATTGAGGTGGGGAAACATTTTCTGTGCATTGGTTTTCACAAGCAAACCCACTATTCACTATTTACAATATAATATATTATTATTTTATTTATATACAAACTATATATTTAATATATAAATTATAATTCAATAATAATTAATATACAAATATTATTTTATCTAAATAATATATTATACATAAATATATCATACATAATGTATCATAATACAATATATAAATATATTGTACATTGTAGAACCAAAGGGAGTGTACCACTGGGGAGCAGACCCACCTTATATATATATATATATATATATATATATATATATATATATATATATATATATATATATATATATATATAAGTTTTCCCAACGTCTATAGGCGAAAATGAACAGTGATTTTGTCTATGCTAATCACCGTCCAAAGTTCATCGCACGGTCAAGATTTCTATAATTTGGAATGGTCTGAAATTTGGAGTGTGTATTCATATTAGTGATGCGCATCTCATAAAAATATGAAAAATATATTTCGCAAAACATAAATTGACCAAAATACACCCGTAAATTTTCAGGGATATTTTGATCAATTTATATTCTGCGAATTATTGTTTTTATATTTTTATCAAATTATCCTATTTTATGAACACACGCTCCAAATTTCAAATCATTCTAATTTGGAAAAAAAAAATGAAAAATGAAACAATACCAGACAACTGAGACAGTGCGATGAACTTTAGATGATGATGAGTATAGGCAAAATCATTGTTCCTTTTCACCTATAGGCATTTGCGTTTTGTTTTCTTATATATATATAGTTTATGGAAAGGACCGCTTTTCTACATATGCAGTCCAGAAAAGTATAAGGCATCCATCATAAAGATGGATCCAAGTAGGTGTTCCATCTAAAACCAAAACTAGCCATCAAAATGTTTTCTTACTATAATTATTATTTTTAATTTTAAAAATTTATTTATTTTTTCATATTCATGATCTCCATGATAGAAATTGCATGTCCTTAAAAATTAAATCTTTAATCCATTTAACAAAATAGATTTATTAAGAGGCTCACATTTCTACATATGCATGCTTGGCCGCGTAGAAACTGGGTCCTTAGTTTATTATTGTAATTATATTATAAAATATATATTATAATATATATATATGTTATTAATATATTTTTTTATTAAATATATTATATTATAATGTATATATATATATATATATTTAAGTAAAATTTATAATAATATATAGTATTGTTTATAAAATATTACAAAATTGATATCAATATTTAAAGCTTGATATATAGTATTGTTCTATCACAAAGATTTCTAGTATTGATATCACATTTTTCAACACTATTTAAAAGTGCACTTTACTTTGATTGTTTAGAGCCTCGACTCTATACAAACCGCACCCAATAAGTGATTGATATATATATATATATATATATATATTACTGAATCAAAACTAATACTCAACAATATGAATGTTACTAGAAATATTAAAACAAAAAACATTTATGATTGTCCCTATCTAGTAGACATACAACTTTAAGAAATTCCTTATATTGTCGCTCCAACTTTCTCAAGTGAGTTTATGAATGAATGGAATATAGATCGTATGACTGAACATCAAATTATAAACACTATCTAAAATATGACTACATATACTACTGCCTGTCTATTTAAAAATAATAATAATCATAGCATAGCCAACTTAATAGTAGTAGGATTTTTGGATAATTAAAAGGGTGTGGAACAACTATTTAAATCATACCCAAAGACAAATAATTCTTACTCATCATAAAACTGGTCAAAATAATCAAACTATAAAAAATGAAACAACTGGACTAGAAGAACAAGATGTTGTTATTACTCTTCTTGTTATTATAGTTCATCATTTTGTAGAAAAATAGAGATATCTTTTATACAATTAAATGTCATACGCTATCCCAATTCCATTGGTATAAATATATCTTCATAAACAAACTTTTAACTCTTGATGATGCCGAGGGCATCATTTGGAAAGAAAAGTTTATTTATGGTTTATCTCTGTGTTTTTAGTAAAAAAATAAAAACTTACACGATTGAAGATTTCAAGTTTTTGAAATAGTACATCTTGCAACACATTTTTTGATGGTCAATTTTAAATATTTTAAAGCTTTCATAGATATGCTTATTGTACACTATTTTTTAAGCTTTAAAATTTATAATTAAAAATAAAAATATATGTTTAGGCTATAACAAAGGTTTTTTCAATATTGAAACCACATTTATCGACAATATTTAAAGGTGCGTTTTACTTTAATTGGTTGGAGCCTTGGCTATATACAAACCACACCCAATAAGTAATAAGGAAAATATAGAATGAGACTGTTTATCTTTGACACAAGGTGGTCACAATAAATCATGGCTATTGGATGTGAAATTGGGTGGCTCCATTTATTTCATTGAACAAGCTCAAAGTTCGAAAAAAGATTTCTAGAACTTTGTTACACACCCAAGCTATTAGATTTGACATCGGATGGTTGTAAGTAATTATGACCTTCCTATTCTAAAGGTAAATGGTCTCATTGTATACTATTCCTAAGTAATATTATTAATAATATAAAATATTTATAAAATGAGTAACGATCCTATGAAACACTCCTACACTCATGTGTGTGAGACCCCAAATGATCACCATTAAATTTGATACAGATTTCTAAAAAAGTTATCACATGAGTGTGGGACTTAACTTTTCTAGAGATCTGTGTCAAATTTAATAGTGATCATTTGGGGTTCTGCATACATGAGTGTGGGAGAGTTTCACAAGGTTATTTTTTTTATAAAATTTATAATAATATATGTTATTATATATATATATATATATACGAGTAATGATCCTATATGACCTTTCCGCACCCTATTGTATAGGACCCAGTAAAGAGCCGTTGGATTTGAATGCAAATTCGAGATGAAATTAGATGCTTACCATCTACCAAGTTGCCGGTGAAGCCCTCTACCCCAAACTTGCTTTCTCTCGCTCTCCTCTGTGAAGCCGCAAACCTACTTTCTCCTGCTCTCTTCCCTAGCAGGATTTCTCTCTCTCTCTAAAGACTCTTTAACCCCAAACCTGCTCTCTTCCCTAATAGGGTTACTCTCTCTCTCTCTTAAAACTCTTTTGAAAGGTAAACAAAGGTAGAAACTCTACTCTCCCACTCTCTTCTCTGTGGAACTCTCTGCCCCAAACCCTATCAGAGTAACCATAGCTGCAGATCATTCTCTCTCCTGCTAAAACATAAACTCTACTCTCCTGCTCTCTTCTCTGTTGAACTCTCTACCCCAAACCCTAGCAGAGTTACCATAGCTGCAGAGGGCGTTCTCGCTCATGCTAAATTGGAAGATTGTGGTCTCTTTATTTCAGGTTGGGGGCTCGATCCATTGCTATGTTTTTGCATCGCAAGGTTTGGATCTTATCTCTCTAGTAATAATTGGGTTTTTTTCATTTGCCTTTCTCTCTCTACATGAATCTCTTTTTTTCAAATGAATCGATTTAAGAGATAGAGTTCATTTGTTTGATTGAGTTGTATCACAAGAAAGTGTTCCTAAATCTATTAGGTGGGAGATTTGGGGGCTCGATTCATTGCCATTTTCTTGTATTACAAAGTTTGTATTTTCTCTTTGTAGTGATAATTGGGCTTTTTTTCATTGGGTTTTTCTCTTACTCGCTCTTTCTCTAGATCAATCTCTTTTTATCTCTGCTTAAAAGAAGTGCTCTCTCTCTCTCTACAACATATTTTTATTTCGAAATTTAATGCATTTTTCACCCTGAAAGACAAGAATTGCATTTTGCAGTTAAGTTTTTATTTTTTCCTGTTTTTTTATATATTGTCCATATTTCTCATTCATTTTGTTTTCTTGGTATGAAATTTATGAAAAATGAATAAGATTGGATATTGTTGAATTCTGATTTGCTTTGATCACTTGTACATTAATAATGATTAGGTTTGATCACTTGTAGAAAATGTTTTTGCACATATCAGACAGTTACTTGATTGAATGACTACCTTAATTTCTTTCTAGAGCCTCTGTTCACCAACATAGAGCTTATCTAAGGTTGTGCAAAGGTTGTCTTGCCTGAAGGAGCCATCAAAACTGAAATTTTCAACTTTACCTCCATTCTTAGAGGACCAACTCCAAGACAATGCACTGAAAACCTTTGCAGACTTGCAGCTGCGCTTTGTTAACCAAAATAGTATTTTTGGTATAAATCCCCAATTAATTTGTAACTTTGTATTGTGTTGTATGAATCCCCAATTGATATCCTAACTTGACCATGTTTTGTGTCCTTTAACCCCAAAAGAAAGTGTATGATGCACATGCTAATGCTCATTTTCGATCTATCCTCTCATGAGCAATGCTTTTTACTTTATAACATGATGGAACGTGCCAATCTATTTGTTTTTGCTCTCAAATTAGACTGTAATTGCATTTTTTAATATTTTTTATTCTCATTTTTAGCTCTCTTTTTCATCTAGTGACATGTATTAAATCACTTTCATAGAGCCCTTGACGTCCATACCCTTTGATATCGATTTTTTTTTCCTTTTCTATATCAAACCTGTTATTATTGTGGTGGTCTAGAATATGACACATGATAAGTCTTTCGAACGATAAATGTTTTTGTAGTTGAATTGATCGAGTTTGCCAATTGCTTCTAAAGTCTAAATATTTCTATTGCACGTCATTTTGTTATTCTCATTCTATATTGTTGAGCCAGAAAGAGGCACCAAAAAGTTATAAGGCTTCCTCCTTACAATGGAGGCAACCATTGAGGATCATTCCTTATGGTATGGTGCCAACACGGAAGGAATTGGTAGTTCTATCAAGGTAATGAGTGCTTCAGAATTAGTTAGTTTTTTTGTTTATGTTGAAATCTGACCAATCTTTTTTTACTTGTATTGAAGTCTGACCAATCATTTGAATGACAACATGCACCTGTGAAAAGTCTACATCAACTAGTAGAATCACATGCTAGTGGAATCACATGCAAAAGGGAGTAGTAATGATGGTTATAAGGCGTTTGGTGTTATAAATGCTTGTAGTGAGGAAGATGAAAGTGGAAGATTGGGAAGCTATCCAAATGAAGAGAATATTGCTTGTGAACCATTTGTGGGTATGGAATTTTCATCTAAGGAGCAAGCAAAATTATTCTATAATAAGTATGCGAGGCAAATGGGATTTAGCATGCGCATGGGAAATACAAAAAAAACATGACATGAAGGGGTTGTGCGCTCTCATAGATTTCTATGTTCAAGAGAAGGTTTCGTTTAAGGAAAGTTGATAGTGGAAAACCTACTCGAAAGGTACCAGACACTAGAGTTTGTTGCAAAACAATGATGAAAATATGTAAGAAAGGTATTAACAAGTGGGTTGTTATACGGTTCGACAAGGACCACAATCATGTATTTGTAGCCCAAGTAAGATGCGTTGTCTCCGATCGCATCGGGTTGTTCTTGAATGTAAAAGAAGTATGATTAATAATCGACATATTTGCCCAATGAGTACGATTGATTCCCAAGTATTTGTGCACAATTTTTTATTGTTTATTGAAAATCGACAGATGTGAAAATGTGACTTTTAACAGCAATGCAGCATTGTATTACACAGTATAGCATGAGAGAAAGAGAGAGAGAGAGAGAGAGAGAGAGAGAGAGAGAGAGATTGCAAGGTATGTCACGTTTTTAATTGTTTCTAGTGTGAATAGTGATCATATTTGCATGGCTAACTTGATGAGCTTATGGGTTGTCTAATTGTACAAAACTAGAAAATAAAGCTCCCAATTTGTGAGCTCATGTGTTATCTAAACATGAACCTTATCTATCTCATTTTTCTTTGATGGCATGTAAATGGCTAGGCATTTTAAATTGCAAGGAAGCCAAAAGATTCCCTACAAGTCCATGAAGAAATGCTTATGATGAAGTGTACACGAAACACATTCACTTATATATCGCTTATAAGAGCATGTGCGCACAAAAAAGTTGCTAATGTCATTTACATGCCCTTGAAAAGGCGGTACACCAAGATAGAAAAGTTCCTATTAATCCATCCATATGTAGTTACAATGTAGATCCTTACCCACAAATATATTACTCTATACAAAAACCTGCAATGGGGCTCAAAAAATGTTTTACATTCAAATTATAAGCAAGAAGTTAGTATACAAATAATGGGGGACCATGTGGTCAAAAAGGTGCCTGAAAAAAAATCCCTTGTTTGCTGTCTTGTGTTGCTCCCTCTTTAGTGAAAGCATCGCATGCTGAGTTGGGCTCTCCCAATGAGCAACTCCATAACAAAAAGGGGATCCATCCGAAAGGGTGGGAACAAAATGTTGTGGTTGCATCAAACTGCATTTAAAGAGTAAAAATATCGTCACCAATTGGCAAACTCCATCAATTCAACTAGTAAAACACATATAGTTCAAAAGACAAATTATGTGAGCTACAAAAATAATTTGCTAATGTGAAACAATTTGCTATATGAAACTGAATTACCATGAAAACAATTAATAGGGAATGTGATTATCAAGCTTGTTTTTTCTCATGTATTCATTTTCTTATGTTTGGTAACTTACTTGTGGGGTACACATGCAAGAACAATCATCTCACTATGACATTGTAACTTCTCATGCTTAAATACGGATAAAAGGACATAATTTGTAGTTTCTCTGGCTTAGGACATATTTCTTAATTCTTGTTAATGCTAGCCTACATAATTTCTTCAATCTTCAAGATGTTAATGCCAAGGTGAACCCTTCTTGCCCTTCCAATTCGCCATCTTAGCTGATGGTTTCAAAAGGTCCATCTCAAGAGTATATGCTTGTTGGGGTTCAGTACAGCTCAAAACCTGACATATCCAACTACGGAACGCGGATGGTACTTTGGTGCTTTGTGCTGCCCAATTTCAACAAATTGACACCCCCTGGTTGTTCCTTTGGTGCTATGATATCATAAATGGGCTCTGAGAAAACATGACCAAAAGTAATAAAGATTTAGCCTTGCAAGGGGGTGATCTAGAGGTCCTAACACACTGGATGGGTTTAGTACTGACACATTGCCAAAAAAGTACTTGGGGCATCCTCTTCGCTAAGAAAAACCCAAGAAAGCCCAATGAATAATATGGTTGAGAAATTTGAGAGGACATTGACTTCCTGGAAATGCTGATTCTTGTCCCTGGGATGCTGTATGACTCTCATAAAGGCCACACTCTCAAGCATCCCGATATTACTTCTTAGATCATCTTGAATAGTTCCTATAACATTTTGAATGGCAATGGGTAACCCCTATATCCTTGGATATAGCCCATTTAGATGCTGGTTGTCCCCCGCTTCACAACTTCATACCTATTACTATGGCAAATAACTATTTTGGCCATTCTCGTATCAGTTTGGATTGAGCAGGATCAAAGAACTTTCCAAAGCTCTTGCTTTGCAAGTAAATTCCATGCTTGACTGCATGACAGCTAGGCTTATTTCTTTCGCATTTACCTTGAGGACTTAAAAGCACTCTTAGTGGCACAGTGGAAATACATTATATGGTTCAGTTTGTACATTTTTGTATTGACAAATTTGTAGTCACACGCATTTTTAAGGCAGAGATGGAAAACTTCAAACCATCAGTACACAATGAATTATTGGGAGAAAGAAAACATCATGGAGAGGCAGAACAATATTGGTTTAATCAATCAACTACACAATTGAAACAACATTTGGTGATATCTTGAATTGAAAAAAGAAAAAAACATAAACGAAAGAGATTTGCAAAAGAATAGGATGATTATGTTTTTGGTGAAATCAAAGAAAAATAATACAATCAAATGCATAAAAAATGGGTTACTTGAGAAGGGATAATTGTGAAACAGGAAACCAACAATTATCCAGTAAATGAATTTTGAGGCACCAAAATCTATTATTAAACATGATGGATAAGATGATATACTTCACAAGTAGATGCTTAAATAGCATGAAGGATTTGCTAGGTTGTAATACATTGAAAGCTTCTTGAAGTAGACTTGAAGGCACCAATAGTAGCACTATAACCATTCTGTCTTGACAACAGGTTAGATTCAGTATGAGATAGGCTAAATCATGGCATCCAATTGAGCTCTAGGGACTCGTGGATAAGAACTAGAAGTAAGAGAGGGATAATCTAATTCAATGGCATTATAATTGTTGAAGGAAGAGCACACCCATGAAGATTTGGCAAAAGCCTGAACCCATAGCATATCTAGGTGATATCCACATGTATTAGAAACCAATTCAAGAAAACCCAATTTTTTCCAAAATATCCAAAGAAACTTAAGCATTGCTGCGATGAAAAACACATTTCACCTCATGTTTTAAGTATATTTAGAGTCCCAATAGTCGACAAGCAATTCGAGTTCTACCCACATCTGAAAAAACAGTAACCAACTCTTCAACTCTAACAACTCATCAGTGGACATAAAGAAATTTGATGTCATTTCAAACATTAGTTTGCAATCATTCTCATAAATTACAAGGGTATCTCTCCATTAATTCATCAACAGAATCATTAGACTTTACAATAATCAAAGAAATATATATGTTTAATATATGGACGAACAATTACATTGGGAAATCATCAGCAAAAATCCGTAACTATCAAAAAAAGAAAAACGCAAGACACTTGAAAATGGTCACAGCTAGATCCCAATAGAACTAAATACATAGAAATAAAAGGAAGAAATTTCATAACCAGAGAAATCACATGTAAATACATAGATATAAAAACAATAAACTCTATAACCAGAGAACTAATTCCATCATTGTAAGGCAATACAGATAACTTACTAGATCTTTGAAGACGATATAGGCAATGAGAAAAAAGAGAACAAAGAGAATTTCGAACTCCGCCAATTTAACAAATGCGAAAACCACTTTCACCGCCATAGTTAGCAGAGACTCTCTATAGGGTTCAACTCTACTGCGCGTTGTTATCCCTCAAAAATAAAAACCTGATGATTCAGAAAAGGCAAACAAGAACTAAATCTCCATGAATTGGGGGCAAATGGAACCTAAATCTGATCAGGTGGGGATAATCCTATGAATCCATGAATTTGTAGATATTTAGAGCGGTTAAATGTAGTTGATGGCAGTAGAGAGACGAGTAAAATGCGCTTGCCAGAGAAGAGAGAGATTTGTGGGTGGTCGGATAGAGAGAGAGAAAGATGGGCAAAGAGAGCAAGGAATTTTAGAGAGAGAGCGTGATGGTCAGAGAAAACAAGGAATTTTTAGAGAGAAAGAGATAGAGGGTCACGAGAGAGGGACGTTGAGTGGTGAATTTCCTTAGCAGGGAGAGCACGACACACGAGAGGTACATGAATTTGGGATTGTATACTTATAAGGCGTGGTTTCCGTAAGGTTGAGTGCTAATCAATTAAACCTCTAAATAGTATGGCAATTCGCAAGATGAGAAAGGAGCAGAAGAGAGCAGATTTGAGGTAGAGAGTTTCACAAAGAGTGGGAGAGAGCAAGTTTGGAGCAGAGAGTTTCACATAGGCGAGCGGGAATATAGGTTTTTTCAAAAGAGTACTTTAGAGAGAGGGCAGATGAAGGTCACTGGCAACTTGGTGGGAAGCTGGTTAGACTATAAGCCTCTAATTTCATTTCGAGATTTACATACAAATTTAACACTATACAATTGGGTGTAGGAAGGTCTATAGAATTATATATATATATATATATATATATATATATATATATATATATATATATATATATATATATATATATATTATAAATAATATTTATATTAGATTATAATTTTATATAAATTTAAGATACATTAATATATATTATTTATAAAATAATATATAATTATATTATATATATATATTATCATATGGTATAGGATTTGATTTTTCTAGAGATTTGTATTAAATTTATTGGTGATTTTTTTACAGTCTTACACATATGGATGTAGAAGATCATTACTAAAAAAAAAATATAAATGCCATTTTTTTATTTTTTATTTTTTTCAGCAAACTGTTTAAATACTTTACATTTACGAAACATACCCTTATACACGTGCCAACTGTACCGTCAAGGTCCTCTTATACAAAATCCAGCGCGCCAAAAAATGCAGAAATGAGAATATTTATAGCTGAAAATGGACGTTAGGGTTTCCTTTATCAGTGATGTGGTTTAGGCGTTCAGCTTGGACATGATTATATTAATGAAGAACAATAGCCAGGGAACCTAGTGCTCTTTCAGACAAGGTACTGATAGGCCCATAGCATGTGTTAGTGGAATATCATACTGAGCTAAGAACTAGGGCAATCATGGAATCTTTAAGCTTTGATGAAATTTTAAAGGAACACCAGACTAGAGATGCATCATCCATTTCTTCTCTGCAACTTTCAAAGAGAGGACTCTCTAAAGTATGATTTTCTGCAATTTCCACGCGATTTGGCCGCATTTGAAATCTCTATCTAAGTAGCTGGACTTCTTTTGATTTCTCTGTGTTATAAATTAATGCCTAATCTCTCACCATATTTGTACTATGCTTGAACCAAGTGGTTTTATTTTTTTAGTTTTTCGGACCTAGCTCTCATTTTCTGATTCTTATTGTTTATCATTTTAATAGGAAACGATCTCTGACGTTGATTATGACAAAAAAAAAAAAATGCAGGTTTTGGGATTCAACGAGTTTAGTATCTTGGAGAGACTAGATCTCAGCTGCAATAACCTGTCGACTCTTGAGGTAACCGTTGACCTTTTACATTTCTCTTTTGGATCTCACTCTTTCTTTTGTCACTGTCTTCATATCTGCTGTATAAATTTCACATTTCGAGTCTCTTTTCGATGAACTTACCAAAGAAGAAAAGAAAACGAAAAGCTCTAGTTCAACACTGAAGAGTACGTGCCAAAAGCTTTATAGAGTTATTTGTATGCACTTGCGCCAGTAGAACTAAAACTTGCCCTAGATTACAGTATAAATATGAAAAATAGTGTATTGTATTACTGTTGTCCTCTATCTCGGCATAGTAATAAGCTCAAATACCAATTGTCAGTATGACAAGGGAAAATACATGACAAAATATCTCGCATCCTTTTTGTCCCAATTTGAAGAAGAGGGCAATTAGATTTTGGAAAAGGTAGAAAAAGAACATTATGCTGTATACAATTCGCCTTGCCACCTAGTCAGCCATTTTCTGAAAACCGCCTAGGCGTTGACTAGGCGGTATGCTCCAGGCATGCACCCGCCTGGGTGGCATAAAAGGCTGGCTCCTAGGCGCTGCCCCAAACAATCGAGACTGAGGTGCAAAATGCCACTCGGCCATTCGGTAACTTCGTCATTTTCCCCCTTAAAAGGGGGAAAAAGGTTTTGGGGGCCATTCTTGCCCCCCCACAACATTTTTAGTGAGGTTTAGAGTGAGAAAAACATTGAATTTTTTTTTCAACCTCCTAGAATACTCACAAAATTACAAGATATTCATCCCCAATATTTTTGAGGCTTATAGTGGTTGTAAAAGAGGAGAATTGGGAATAACCGGTTTGGGTCGATATCGATTCCATTACAAGAAGGTTGGTATATTTCAATATTTTTTGTAGGTTTTTTTTTTTTGGTTCATTATGTTTTTTTTTTGGTTCACAATGTCTTGTGATGTTATTCTTTGCTTTTTGTATTCTCTTTTTTGATACTTTATGATATATATTTGATATGTTATCAACTATTTGGATTATTATTCACCAAAAGAAAACTGTTTGGATTATTTTCCCATTTTGATATTTAGTTTGAATTTTTTTTTTTTTGGTTTTTTTTTTGAATTTTATGCTTGGGTTTGTATGATTCATAAACCATAACTTTTATCCCCATAATTTTTTTTTTTTTATGAGTTAAATTAACAATTACTTATTAAATAGTTGCATGAATGATATGTTCTTTTGACTTTGTGTTATTACATTGCAATTTTTATGGTAGGTTTTACCTAGATTTTTTTTTTTGTCTCGATCATGCTTGCTTTAACAGTTTAAAGTTGTGTATGTTTATGTTTGATCTGTACTTCTGATTTCTGAATGACATATTATATACAAAACTTACTTATTAAGTAATAAAATGGCAATTCTATATACAATAAAGCGGGGGTGGGGGTGAGGGGGGGGCGGCAGGGAGGTGTGGGGGGTCCAACAATCGGCAAGGATCTCCAAACACCCCCCCCCCCCCCCCCCCCTCCCTAATGCAGGCTGCCTTTGTGTTTGGGCGGGCGCCCGCCTAGGAGGCCTAGACCCTTGGCCACCTAGGTGGCTGCATCCCCCTTCTTGAACATTGGCTGTATGTAACTAACTGTAAATATATCACTTAAATCTCGCAAATATAAATAATTGTAAATAAATCACTTAAAACTCGCAAAGCCCCAAGGGAAGTGTATGTACTACCTTGATTAGCTCATGAATTATCTTTTGATATTTTGTGACTCTAAAGATGATGAGATGGAAGAATCTAAAATTTGGTGCTTCTCCCTAAGGTTATCATTTTCATGTGTATTATGGGAGTTTTTTAGCACAAAGGAGGAGGTTTGGGGGGATTCTTCCTATTCATAATGAAACTATGCTGCTGAAATTTCGCAATAAGATCAACTAGTTCTAGGATTCTGTATTATCTTTGGTTGTTGAGATGCATTTGCTACTTCTATTTGAATTTATGGAGGAAATGATTGGGTATTGTTTCAGTTTTGTTTATATTTGTTGCAATCGTTGATCTGAGGTGACGTTGTTAATTTGGAGGGGCCATCTAAACTTTATGACCCATCATTACAGGGAACTTCAAATTTCTGGTAGCACTTCTTTCTTAATGAATTTCTACTGGATCAGTTTTTAGAGTCAGTTATAGACACATTCAATAAGTTGTATTATACTAGCTCATGCTTTTTGTTATAGCTAAATGACCAATACTGATTTAGTAGCTAGCAATCGTTAAAGCTTATTGATAAACCTCAATAGCATGCTTTCTCAGGGACTTAAGTCATGTGTCAACTTAAAATGGCTCTCGGTTGTGGAGAACAAACTTCAAAGCTTGAAAGGGGTAGAAAGCCTTTCGAAGCTCACGGTGAGTAGCCATGTGATCTTTCGTTCTCATTTTTGTGGGCTCCTACAAGAACTATCTGCTTAAATGTATGGCCTTTTATGTAATTTGCTTGCATGACAAACCTACTGAGGATTTATCTTTGCATTTAATTTGGTCTAGTAAGGGTGTAGACCTTAAACTATCCCTTAACCCATCCTAAGCCCGGTAAAGGAGGTGGGTTGTGGGTTGCATTAGGCTGGCAACCAGCGTAAAACTTTGCCATATCTTATTGTGAATCCTGAACCTATGTTATATGTTCATGCTAAGGCGTTCCTCTTAAGCGATGTGTTGCACCACATCTTACTGAGGGTATGGCCCTTGACAGAGAAGAATAGAGGAACATTATTTATGTAGCCGATTCCAAAAAATTGGGATATGGCTTAGATGATGATAATGATGATGATGATTACGACTAGCCTATGTTGCTTCTTTGTTATATTTATGTTGTATTTTAGTTTTAATTTAAACTGATATCGTTTTTAATATATTATTCCTAAGTAGAAAAATGCCATGAAGTTGTATGTAACATACAACTAACGGGGCATAACGTAAAATAAAAGCAAATAAAGATACAAAAGGAAAGCACAATAGGATCAAAGATAAGAAAAGAAAATAACAAAAAAAGCAAGCACAGTACAAAAGCAAGATTAAAGGTCAATGGGGAAGGGAAAAGTCCCAATAGAGAGCATTACAACTTCTTGAGTTAAGGCGTTCACCTCAAAATTCTCTTATGGGGATTGCCACTTGTTAGACTGGGGTAGATATGTATAATTGCATCGATCTCATCATACAATCTAACCGTTCTACTCAATTGCAAGCATCTTCGTATTCTTCTCTTTGATTAATAATTTGGAAGCAAGTTTGCAGTTCTTTATCCGCTCTGTCATGCTTTGAAAGAATTCTTTGTATTTGTGTACCTATTCTTAACGACAAAATGCTTCTTTTTGGGCCATTTTTCTTAAATGTGTAGGTTTTAAATGCTGGCCGAAATATACTTACATCAATGGATGAGGTTAAGTCTCTAACAAGCTTACGAGCATTAATGTTGAATGGTAGGTCTTGTAAACAACTTTGCAGTTTCAATAGTAAGTTATTTAGTTTGACTTAGGCTCAGATTCATCTGAGTCACTAGGACCTAGCAAGTGCTGGATATGTTTCCAGAACGCTGGGACTGGCCTAAGTCGGCCCAAGTCACCGACCCACCCTTCTGTGTAATTATCTCAGAGACCAGGACAAGTCAGGCTGCTGACTCGGGTGCAGGACCTTCGCGAGTCTAGACCGAGTCCAAGTTTTGAATCACTAGGATTTATATTGTTTGCTATTGACTCTGATTTTTTGCTGTTTCTTCTTTTGTAGATAATGATATCTCTTCCATTTGTAGACTGGATCGTCTAAGCTTTCTTAATACTCTTGGTAAGTAATACATTTTTGTATGTTGAATTTAGTACTCTTTTGGCATTGGCATTTCTTATGGTCTTGGGCGTGACTTGTAAAAAATGACTAGGCCTGTGTTATCTAGACATGAACATTGGTGTCAGATATGATGTGCTCTGGCCAATATTTGTTGTACCTAGAAAACTGTCATCTTCACAACATCAAATTTGTTCATGACAATATCCCTCAAATGTCTTAATTCCACTTCAAATATCTGATACCAATTTTTGACGGCTATCCTGTAACCATTGTCAGCTTCTGCTCTACTTTCCATTACACCCTTTTTTAAACACCTTGTCCTATATGATAAAGTGAACCTCGGATCCATTTGCTCCACCCCTCCAAAGAAATATATGGAGACGTCTTCTTAATCTATTAAATATGTAGCGGTCAGTTGCCACTAATTTTCTTATTTCATAATTTAATTACCACTGATTATTCTTTAGACAAATATGTTCAACTATTGTAAAACTTTTGTATTTAGTAATCTGGGGCATGATTGGCTTTTGACTTTGCCAGTCTTATTAATATTTGAAAATTAAGCTTATTTCAGTTTTGAATTTGCCAAGGATAGAGGTAAGAAGTATGGCCTTGTTCTTGGAAGTTATCGTCATGATGGAGTGTTCAACATTTAAAAATTATTTGGGTAGTGGATGATTTGCCCGTCTGTTTTGGCTAGTGACATTCAAGCATTATATATTTGCTTAATTTTGGTGGTTGCTACATGGAAGACCCGTTCTCTTAACTAGTAAACTGATATTTTGGTTTGTAGTTCTCTCTCGAAACCCAATACAAGATATTGGTAAATCACTGGCTAAGGGGAAATCTATCGCAAAGGTAATATTAATTCACAGGTGTTTGTGGTCATGTTATATTTATATTTTTGCCTTTTAGTTTTGTGGACATGTTTTCTTTATGTTTTTGCCTTTTAGTTTCGTAGCTTCCTTAACCAACATGTGTGGTAGTTTGAGGAGCTAATCTACAGCGATACTTATAAAAGAAAATTTTCATTTCCATTTCAGCTGTCTTTATCAAATTGTCAACTGCAAACCATTGGATTATCTCTAATTTCCTGTGTAGATTTGAAGGAGCTCCGACTTGCACATAATCGGATCACAGTATGTTCTTGAACTCGGGTTAATTTTGCTAGATAACCATAATTTGTGTATGATGAGTTGAAATAGTTACAGGTCCCTTGTGCTTTGACTCATGATTGTTTGCTCTTTAGTGGACTCATATCTCCATTTCTTTCGCCAGCCTGCTATACTCTAGTCATTACTTGGATAATATCTTTCTATATGCTTTTCATTTTCCTTGAACAATTGTTGATAGTTTCTTCTTATTCCATTATCTGGTTTGTTAGTGATACCATAAGAAGCTTGCCTTGAAGCCTCCTCGACCATTTCGCATGTCAAACCTTCCCTAGGGAAGACCTCCTCAGTAGGGGTCACGAACTAGCCAATCTGAAGCATTCTCCATGTCTTTCGAAGAGATAGGGTCCTTCTTTGGCTGGTTTTTCTTTTCCTTGAGCCTTTGAATGTCTCAAACAAAAATCAAGTCATTGAGCTTCTTTTGCTCAAGCCTATTTCTTCTCTTTGTATGCACCTATAAGGAAAAATAATGCATAAGTAACTACTATAGGTCTATGGTCTTCTTACCTTTTATGAATCTATATTACAAAATGAATATGAACTTATAAACACAAAAAACATATAAAATTTTATTCCTTTAAAATAGTAAAATAGTAAAATACCATCTCAAAACGAACTCCAATTGCATTCACAACCGGAAGAGGTAGTTGTCAAACTCAAGATCCCCATAGCCATCTTCTGGAGGTTTGGAGCGCGACTCCCATGTTGTCTCCACCATTGGGCTGCAATATGGGGGCAACCTTTATAATTAATTTAGGTATTTAACGTTATCAGAACTTGAAAGAAAATTCTAAATTTATATTTCATAAAACAAAAGTACACAAGTCAAAAGAATATTACCTTGTTCGTCTTTGTTTCTCTGCCTTAATGCTATATCTTTCCTAAATGACATCAAAGAACACTTGTACGAAATTAGGTCTTTAATTGATATCTTATCTTGGATAGTTGGATCAGGAACTAATTTCTCAAGGCACCAATTAAAACCATCCATAATTACCCCTTTTGACTCAATATCTACATCTGCATTAAAGAATTTGGGGTTCAAGTAGTACCCTGTTGCATGCAATGGTCTATGGAGTTGCTGATCCTATTTATCATCTATAATCTCCCAAATTGGGGCATACTTCGCTGCATCATTGCCCAAATTCTCTGCAATCTCATTCTTACAATCTCATTCTTGGCCCTTTCTATTGCATCATATATAAAGCCCATGGAGGGCTTATCAGCAT
Organism: Amborella trichopoda; assembly: GCF_054954075.1. Classification (NCBI taxonomy): domain Eukaryota; kingdom Viridiplantae; phylum Streptophyta; class Magnoliopsida; order Amborellales; family Amborellaceae; genus Amborella; species Amborella trichopoda. The sequence continues at coordinate 12,253,194 of NC_142346.1, forward strand.
CAACCAAGCGCAAGACTTTCACCAAGGGAAGAAATACTAATATCGCATGCTTCACCCCACTCCAAAAATATTTCGAAAGAATAATATCTCGTGTCTTCTTTCCCTTGGCATCTTTAGACCACTTACACCTACTCCACTCCTCTGAAGCAAACATAGACCTTAATGCAATTCTCCTCTTATACATGCTTTGTAGATTAAGGTAGGCAGTGACAAATCTAGTGACCCCAGGCCTGACTAGCTCTCTCTTTTTTGTAAACTTGCGCATCATGCTAAGGGTAAGTATGTGACTGTATATGAAGATTGTAACCTCCTTAGCCTTAAAAATAATTCCTTTAATAGGAGGCAATTCACCAATTGTCTCAAGCATAAGATCTACGCAATGTGTAGTGCAAGGAGTCCAAAATATGCGAGGCCTCTTTTGTCGAAGCAAATGACTTGCAGCTAGATTGGGAGCAGCATTATCTGTGACCACTTGAATTACATGTTCCTCCCCAACCTCCTCAATACCCTTATCAATGAAAGAAAATATATAATGCGCATCATGAACATCATTGGAAGCATCGATTGAGCACAAAAAAACTGTACCTGTGGGACAATTTACTAATAAATTCATGCTACTACTCCTCCTCATCCTATTACTCCACATATCTGTCATCAAAGAAACCCAAAATTTAGCCCATCCCTCCTGATGAGTCTTGAGATATTCATTAGTGTACTCGACTTCTTTATTCAGTAGTGGGTCTCCAATCTCATAAGGAGTTAGAGTTTTCAAACCTGGCCCAAATTGCCCAATTGCTTCCAACATTGTATGGAAGCTATTCAAACTAGCATGGTTAAAAGAAATGCTATCATGGTAAAACCACCGAGCAATATACTGAATCACCCTGGCTCTATTTTCCTTTTTAAACCTATTTTCAATTGTCACCTGTTTTTTCTCCTTTCCCTTGCCTTTCTCAATTACTGTCTCAGGGCTAGGTGTAAAGAAACTATCTATAGGCTTTCTCGTACGAGCCTTCTTAGACCCAAAAGCCCTCTTGGTCTTAGAGCTCTGAGTACCAACCATGGCTACCTCTTCTTCCCCCTCTTCATCATCCTTTTTTTCAGTTTCAGTATTATCATAAAAAATATGAACCCTTGACTTTAATTTGGCTATATCCTTTTTTTTTGCAACTTTTTTACTCTTTTCGGCTTCAATGTACTCCAAATTTCTTTCTTTACAAGATCTGAGACTTTCTTACATGGGGGGACATCACCTCTAATATTGGCAAGATGTTTCTTAAATCTATTTATGCCGGCATTAGAAACATGTCCATAGAAATTGCACATAATTTTATTTCTGTCATTCTTATCTGGGTTAACACAATCTTTCCATCCCGGATCTCCACCCCTAGTAGACCCCGCAAAAGACATCTCAAATTAAAAAAATAAATCTCAAATAAAGATTACAGACTGACCTTTTCTACCCAATCTCTGATCTTTGATGTTGGTTATCTCAGTTGAGCTACGAATCAACTTAAAAGTCTTCTAATACCACCAATAGCACCCTAAAAATAATTTCAATCAGAAAAACAAACTTTTTCAATCCACAAGAAGTATTTTCGATTATCAGCAATTGCTTTAGATTCTCATAAATAATTTTAAGATTGAGGGTTTCTTGTTTTTTTTTTCAGTTTGGGGTTGAAAATAGACCCCCTAAACTTATTTTATACAAACTTGGGGGTCAAAATGACCCCCTTTGCCCTTTTGGGTGAAGTTAAAAAAAAAAAAAATAGTAAACTGTGCTCGGCGCCCGCCCAAGTATAGCCGCCCGTGTTGGGGCGCCCAAGTCCAGGTGAGCGGAAAATGTGTTTTTGGCGCCTAGGCGCCGGGCGGTCAGTTTTTTTAAACATTGCCCGGAACAGAAGAAATCTTAGAGAGAAGTTTGGCAAAAATGCATAAATTGCAGAATTTGATAGAGACATTCATTCACTCCCATGGCCGTTTCTCGAAGCCTCGACGTCGGACTGCCTCAAGAGCAAGTCTATCACGATCGCGATTCAAAGGGCTTCGATTTGAGGTAAAGTTTGTCCAATATTATGAGCGGGAAGACACCTTATTTAAGCTAGAAGCGAGGCATAATTTTTCGGTGACCTTTTAAATTAAGAAAATGATCAATTGGCACTCAAATCGGAAGGCTTTTGTCGCAAAACAATCACAACGATTTCCCCTTCGATTTGTGATAAAGAAATCAACCAAGAACGCAACAAATCAGGCTACATCAATTATTGAATTTCTCAAGTTTATGGATTTGGCTGAATTTTTGGGTTCATTATCAAAAGTTCGATTCAAGCTTCAAAATGGATATCGAATCGATTGTCTCGAGACGACCATCATTTCTACGATGATTGATTATATGAAATGTCGCTGCAAAGTGTCGAAAAAGGCCCTGAGGCATGGCTATGGCGTGAGGCCCTTTTTGAAGGGATGATTTTGTCATTTTCAAGATTATGGCCAAGGGTTTTGCACAAAAAAGGGATTGATTATTTCATTCATTTAAGTGTTATTTTTAAACAATTTTGTTGTCTTTTGCTCATCCACCCTTATTTTGTGGAGATCATATATAAACACTTTATATCATTTGTAGCCGAGAGAAGTTGGAAGGTTGATAAAAAATCCTAAGCTTTGCCCCTTCGAGCTTAAGATTGTATTATTTTCTAGTGAGAGAATACCTTTGGACCACCCTATCCCTACCTTGGACTACACTACCCTTACTACCTTAGTCTTGGACCATATATCATTCTAACCATACTCCATACCACCTATACTCTCCCAACCATTGTCCATATTCCCATAACCATAAGCCATAGTGTATCTTAACCAGTTGTTTATATTCCCATAACCATAAGCCATAGTCTATCTTAAACCACAGTCCTTAGATCACCTTACCCAACCCAAACCAACTATACACCCCAGCCTAGTCCACCCAAGCTAGTCTACAGCCTTTGCCCACAAGACTCAAGCTTCCCAAGAGCATCCAAGGGACCTTGGGAGCACACCTAGCTTACGGGTTCGATCTGTTACCTCACCCACCTAGGTACTCGGTCTACCTCTATTCTCTCTCTTCTTTCCCTTTTATTCTCTTCTTCTCTCTCTCCTCTCTTCCTCATTCATTTTCTTCTCCTTTCTCTTTTTTTTTTCTCTCTCCTCTTGCTTTCTCCTCTTTCACTCGATCTTTCTCTCTCCCTCTCCCTCTCCTTCTCCCTCTCTCTTTCTTCTCTTTCACTCGATCTTTCTCTCTCCCTCTCCCTCTCCTTCTCCCTCTCTCTTTCTTCTCTTTCTTTCTTCCTCTCTCTCACTAGTCTCTCTCCGCCTATCTCTCTCTCTTTCCTTATCTTTGTCTGTAGCCGTCGGCCTATACCTCTTTCTCTGCCTCTCTCCTCTTAACTCTCTCTCCCTCCATCTAGATCGTCGGCCTGCTGGCCCACCCCTCTCTCTTCCCTTATTTCTCCTTCTCCTTACCTCTCTCCCTCTGTATCCTAGCCACTGGCCTGTTCCTCTTTCTCTCCCTCTCCCTTTTTCCTCTCTCTCTCCCTCTTTCCTCCTTTCCCTCTCTTTCTCTCGATCTCTCTCTCTTCCTCTCGGCCTCTATCTCTCGTTCTCTTTCTCCCCCTCTTGCTCTCTTTCTCTCGTTCGCTCTCCCTCACTCGTCTTCTATCTCTCTCTCTTCTTTCTCTCCTCTCCCTCTCGCTCTCTTCCTCTCTCTTTCTCTCGATCTCTCTCTTGCTCTCGGCCTCTATCTCTCATCCTCTTTCTCCCCCTCTCGCTCTCTCTCCCTCACTCATCTTCTCCCTTATTCATCTCTCTTTCTCTCTTACCTCCCTTTATCCCGCATCTTCGTCTCTCTCCCCCTACTCTCTCGTCTCTCTCCCCCTACTCTCTCGTCTCTCATCCCTCTATCTTACTCTTGTCCTTCTCCCTCTTTTCTCGTCTCTCTTTCATTCACCTTCTTTTCTTCCGGATCCCTCTTTGCCTTGGAGCTCAGTACTTCGATCGTAATAAATTCCTTCTGTGGTCTACGAATGGATATCTTGCTGAGCATTGAGTGGTCTCTTTCTCTCATTTCTCGTCTCTCTTTCATTCACCTTTTTTTCATCCGGATCCCTTTTTGCCTTGGGGCCAGTACTTCAGTCTTAATAAATTTCCTTCTGTGGTCTACAGACGGATTTCTGGTTGGGCTTTGAGTGGTCTCTCCTTCTTCTCTCTTTCAATCTATTCTTCTTCTTCTTCTTCTACTTCTTGTTTCTTCCTTCCTCTTTTTCTCTCTTTCAACCTCTTCTTCCTCTTTACTCACCCACTCATTAGGAGGCTCTTTTGAGGTTCATCTTGCTTGGGCTTGACCCACAGTAATGTTCCTTAACAATCTCCTGGGGTATTCAAGCTTTGGCTTGATACCTTTCCATCAACCATTGATGCCTCATAGGGCAGGTGGCGTCAAAAGGTTGCTGAATTGATGAGTGGTCTCTTCTTCTTCTTCCTTCTCTACTTATTTTCTTCCTTCATCTTCTTCTCTCTCTCAATGCATTCTTCTTCCTCCTCTTTTTTCTCATTCTTTCTTTATTTATCCACTTATTAGGAAGCTCTTGTGAGGTTCCTCGTGCTTGGCTTGACCCACAATATAGTTCCTTAAGAATCCTCCGGGGTACTCAGGCTTTAGTCTGATACCTTTATGTTAACCATTGATGCCTCTTAGGGGAGGTGGCGTCGAAAGGTTGCTGAATTGATGAGTGGTCTCTGCTTCTTCTCATCCTTCTTCCTTGTCTACTTCTTGGCTTCCTTCGTCTTCTCTCTCTCAATCCATTCTTCTTCTTCTTATCTTCTTCCTTTTTGTTTTCTCTTTCTCTTTATTTATCCATTTATTAAGAGGCTCTTCTGAGTCATCTTGCTTGGGCTTGACTCACAGTATAGTCCCTTAAGAATCCTCCGGGGTATCCAGGCTTTGGTTTGATACCTTTCTGTCAACTGTTGATGCCTCCTAAGGGAGGTGGCGTCGAAAGGTTGCCAAACTGACAAACGGTTTCTTCTTATTCTTTTCCTGTTTCCTCTTCTTCTTCTTCTCCTCATTCTTCCTCTCCTTCTTCTTCTTCTCCCTCTTCCTCTTATTCTTCTCCCGTTTCACCTTCTTCTTCCTCCTCTTCTCCCTCATTTTCATTCGTCCCCCCCTTTTTTCTTGGACTCCTCTTTAAAACTAGTCTTATCCCCTTCCCCCCCTTTTTTTGTTTTTTCTATCGCTCTTAAATATCATTCCGAGGACAAGCCAGGGGTTATTAACCCATTGCCTAGCCATCTCATACATGTGTGTTTAAAAGGCGCAACGTGGTAGGAGGGAGTCTACGCCGAACCGAGCCGAGAGGTAGGGGGCTTTCCGATTCGTTCTTCTGTCGGTTCTAGTCGCACGTATGCACACGACAACCATGGTCTTAATTGGGTCCAACCAAAACCAAGGCTGACCATCTGTGGGTCTAGGTCACAACCATCTCCTCCTTTATTCGTATTGGGTATACAAGTGCGTCAAAAGTACCTTACAACACGTATAGCCTACACCCTACATCATACACCCTATACCATACCTCCCCATACAACATACCTACCCCCATACACTATACTTATTCATATGCCATGCTTATACACCATACCTACCCATACACCATACCCATCCATGCACCATACCCATTAATACCCAACCTTACTCCACATTAAACCCTACTCCCCTCAAGGTGTTGATCTCCCCTTCAAGGTGTCGGTTTCACACTTAGGTGCTAACCTCCCTCAAGCCATCAGTGTTTCCCTCTTCTTCTTTCTTTTTTTTTTCTTCTCTCTGTCGCCTTTCTCTTATTTTCTCTCTCTTCTCTTCTTTCTTTCTCTTTCTCTCTCCTTCTCTTTTTCTTTCTCTCTTCTCTCTTTCTTTCTCTTCTCTCTTTCTTTCTCTCTTTTTCTTTCTCTCTCTCCTCTTGAGCTGATAGCTTAGCCGCTGACTTGCCTCCCTCTCTCTCTCTCCCTCCCTCCGAGCCGACAGCCCACCCCCTCTCCCTCTCTTTACCTCTCTCTCCCCCTCCCCTCCACGAACCGCCAGCTCAGCCTCCAGCTCGGCTTCTCCCCCTCTGAATCTCTCTCCTTGTCATTCAATCTCTCTTTCTCCTCTCCCATTCTCTCTCCTCCCCCAATATCTCTTTCTCACTCTTTCATTCTTTCTCCTCCCCCAATCTCTCTCCCTCTCCTACTCTCTCTTTCTCTCTCTTCCACTCTCAATCTCTCTCCTCTCCTAACCTCTCTCTCTTTCTCCATCTTCCACTCTCTTATTCTCTCTCTTCTCCTCTTACTCTTCTTCTTTTGCTCACTCTCTCTCTTCTTTCTTCTTTACTCACTTCGTCTTTCTCTCCACTTCTTTCACTCAAGTCACAACATTAAGAGGAGCTCTTATGAGGCGCATATTGTTGTGAGTACGTCCCCTAATATAACAACTTTAAGAATCCTTCGAGATATCTAGGCTTCGATCTTATACCCTTTTTGTCTATTCCGGAAATACCTCCAAGGGGAGGTAGTGTCGAAAGGTTGTCTGAGTGTCGAGAAGTCTCTCCTTCTCTCCTCTTTCCCCCTTTCTTTTCTTGTCCTTCACTTCTCAGCTCTTTCTTTCTTGACATAACCACTTCTCATTCCCTCACTCATCACTTATTGCTCTTTTTGAGGCTCTTCTGAGGCGCATCCTGCTTGGGCTTGACCCACAGTCTAGCAACCTTAAGAATCCTCCAAGGTATTTAAGCTTCAGTCCAATATTCTTTCTGTCACTTTCGGTAATACCTCCTAGGGGAGGTGACATCGGAAGGTTGTTGGATTGACGGGTGATCTCCTCCCCTTCTCTTGTTTTCTAGTCTCTTCTTCTTCTTCTTTCCTTTTCTTCTTCTTCTTAAACCTTTAACCCTCAAACCCAACCTCTAACCTTTAACCCTCAAACCCAACCTATAAAGCTTCAACCCTCAAACGCTCACAAATTCTACCTCATCACTTTCAAAACCTTAGAGGAGGAATCGAGGGTCATCGACCCCTTTCCAGCCATCTTGCAAATGTGACTCAAGGCGTAGCGCAGCGCAAGGGAGCCGGAGCCAAACCGAGTCAAGAGGCAAGGGGCTTTCTAAATTGTGATCTAATAGGGCTCAACACCTGTGTGTGTCTCAACCCCATCACATGAGGTAGGTCCTACCTCACGTAAATCCTTCTTTTATTGGTTCTAGCTGCACACGTGTACACCACAAGCGGTCTTCGAGAAAGTTTCTTGGGCCGACTAATGTGTACCTCTGATGATTGGAGAGTGAGGATCAGAAATGGAAGAAGGTGAGAGATATTGTTCGATAGAAGGCTTTCTGGCAAGGGGGGAAGGTAGCTCTTAAGGTAGTTTTTCCTCTTGTCAAAGTCCTTCACATGGTTGACAGTGAGAAGTCCTCCATGGGCTACATATATGAGGCAATGGAAAGTTGCAAGAAAGAGATAGCCCATAATTTGGATAATGATGTAAGCCGCTATGAGCCAGATTGAAAGATTATTGATGAGAAGTGGGATAGGCAACTACATTGACCATTGCATGCAGCTGAACCCAACTTCTCATTATGCTGATAGGAATATACACACAAATGACACAATTATGACAATAATTTAATAAGTGTCAGGATGTGTTAGTCCCTAATCAGGATATCCAAGACATTACATGCGCTGATGAGCTAATACGTTACAAGTGCGCATTGAAGTCTTTTGAGAGTTCGATGGCGGTGAGACAAAGGACCAAATTGATCCAGGTAATAATGTATTTAACGCAATGCTCAAGTTCAATGTTCATGTTTGTTGTTTTTTATATTTCACATGTGATTGTAATTCATAATCAATATACAGCCAATTGGTGGAGCCAACGTGGGTGTAGTACTCCAAACTTATAAATGTTGGCCATTTGGATCTTGGGCCTAACCATTACCTTGTAATTTATTTTATTAGTTTACAGTTTACCAATTTGTATTAGTAGTTACTAGTTAGTTATTACTGATTACTATGTCAATTGTAAATTTGTAACATTTGATAAATTTGTAACATTTGATTTTATTAGATTCATACAAAGAAAAGAAATAGGCTGGAATCAAAGATGCTCAATGACCTAGTTTATATGAAGTAGAGATTTACTAAGAGAGATCAGAGTGATTCCCTTAGATAAAAAAACACGGATAATACCCTGGAGTAGTTAGTTGATGATGATGAGGTCAAGGGACATGAATGATTGACGTGGGATATGGTCATGAAGACCTCAGGGACATCAGCCGACCCTCTTATGGTCACTAGATCTTCTTCATAGAGGATAAGGGTGGCAGAGGAAGAGGAGGAAGCAAAGGTAGATTCACAAGAGACACAAGAGGATGATCATTATGTTGAGGAGGGAGATGATTCTAATGATGATGGGCTCGACTCTGATGCATATGATGCAACTGACCGTACTTTTTATGATGATGAGTGATGATTGAAGACTCTTTGAGTTTTCAAGTCTATATTTCATTCGTCTTTAGTTTTTATTTTCCTCCTCTAATGTGTATGTATGGACCATGGATATGGAGTATGGAGGAATTTATGTGGACTATCGACATTTGATGTCATATGTGTTATTTCTTTCCTTTTCTTAATGATGAATTGATGATTATCATCATTATCATTTTAGCCTTTTCTCAATTAATTGGGGTCGGCTAGATGAATCCTGGCCCGCCATTTTACTTTATTAATAGCCATACCCTCAGTGAGGCCATAAGTCCCCATATCTTTTTGGACTACTTCCAACCATGTCCTTTTGGGCCTACCCCTTACCCTTTTCAGTCATTCGACTTGAACTAACACGCACTTCCTAACAGGCCCTGTACTTGGTCGGTGCCACACATGGCTAGCCCACCTAAATCTACTCTCTGTCATCTTATCGCCTATTCGTGCCACACCTAAATTTTCTCGAATGGAATTCATTTTGAATTCTATCACTTCTGTTCTTGCCACTCATCCATCTCAACATCCTCATCTCCGCTAGACTCATTCTATGGGTATATTGTTTTTTGGCTGCCCAACATTTCGCCCTACCTATAGAGCAAAGCTGGTCCCACAACTGTCCTATAGAACTTGCTCTTTAGCTTCATTGGTATATAGTGATCACATAAAATTTCAGTTGCACATCTCCACTTTACCCACTTAGCTCTAATTCTATGTGCGACATCTTCCTCAATCTCTCCAATTTCCTGTATTATCCACTGGCCGTCAATCTTAACTGCTTCTTCATCTCTACTCTTATTATTATTATTAAACTTGCATTCCATATACTTTGTCTTAGTTCGGCTAATTCTAAAACCTTTGAATTCTAAGGCAGCCCTCAAAAGTTCTAACTTTGTGTTCACGCCGTTTGGGTCTCATCGATCAAAATTGTCATCTGCGAACAACATGCACCACGGTACCTCATCCTGTAGGTGTCTAGCTAAGTCGTCCATAATTAAGACAAAGAGGTACGGGCTCAATGCTAGCCTTTGATGTAGACCTATTGTCATTGAAAATTCACTTGTCTCTCCACTAGTTCTACACTAGCTAGCGTTCCTTTGTACACATCTCTCACCAAATCGATAGTGTCTGGAGACTCATTTCTTTTCCAACACACGCCAAATCAAATCTCGATGTCCTCTATCATAAGCTTTCTCTAGATCAATAAAGGCCATGTGGAGGTCTTTTCCCTGTGCTCTAAACTTCTCAATCAGTTGCCTAAATAGGAAAATAACTTCAATTGTTGACTTTCCTGAAATAAAATCAAATCGGTTTTCTGATACACTCGTTTCATGCCTTAGTCGTTGCTCAGTCACTCTCTCCAAGAGCTTCATAGTATGGCTCATAACTTGATCCTTCGATTGTTCGCACAATTCTGCATGTCTCTTTTATTCTTGTAAATGGATGCCACAATACTTTTCCTCCATTCGTTTGATATTTTCTTTGCTCTCAACACTTTGTTGAACTTTGTCAGCCAGTCAATGCCAATCTCCCCCATGGACTTCCAAACCTCTATCGGGATACCATCTGGTCCTAAAGTCTTTCCTGTGTTCATCCTTTTCAAAGCTCCTTTCAATTCTAACATCCTAATCCTACGAATGTATTTATGATCTCCGCTGTCATTTATACCAACAGTTACTTCTTGTTACCATTGAGTCCCTCCTAAAAAGTTCCTCTCTCCATTTGGTATGTCTTGGATTATTCCATCTATGTCCTCCCAAAATTCTCTTAATTCTATCATCTAATTTTACTTGTGATGCAAACTAATTACGTTAATTATCTCTTCTTTTAATACAAGTTTAATTAATAAGAGCTTATCACTTATTCTTTTGATATTAACTACTTCATCTTTTAAGTTTTTGTCTACTATTATGCCTATGCCATTTTTGTTATTATCCGTTCTTGTATGCCAAAGTTTATACCTATCTATTTCTTTAGCTTTTTTTCTTTTGTAGACAGGCTATGTTTACTCTCCTTTGTATCATTGTATCCACTAACTCCATACTCTTACCTGTAAGCGTTCCTACATTCCTAGTGGCTAGACGAATCCTATTATCTTGGACTAGCTTCTTTACCCGCGTTCATTCAGGATGTTGCTGGAACCCTTGCCTATTTTTCATTGCAATCAGACGGTGTTGCAGCGCGTCGCTTCTAGGGAATGCCTTAGCTAACCCTTGCTCATTTCTCACTGTACTTGGGTTTCGGTACAACGCGTTGCTTCTGGGGAACACCCTAGCAAAACGATGAATTGATGACTAGGGTACGGACTATGAACTAATGCTCTAATATGTATTGATTATGGAGTAATGGACTATGGATAGGCTATATGTTATATATTTTTAATGTGTTATGTGCCTCAATATGCATTTTCTAGGTTTTACACAAAATTTGGCTCTAAAATAGTTGGATCAGACACCCTCCTTTGCTTTTTTTTGGCAACCTAGGTTCTGGGCAGCAGCGTAGGTGCTGGGTGGCGTAGACCCCCTTGGTCGTATAGGTGCCACTCGATATTTTTTGGAACACTGGTGTCGATTAAACATAACAAGGTGAATTTCTCTTATAGGTAGTCCTCCACCATCCATTATTGATAAAGAATGATGAATTACTTGATACCATAGCATACACTGCTTGTGTATGGTAGGCTTTCTAAATTGTTAATATGTGATTTGAAACATCTATCTAATTTTTGGATATGTAATACCATCAGAAACATGATTGGAAGACATGAATTCTTTTCCTTGTGTCACTTTGTGCCTGCTTGTCCATACTTAATTGGTTGTGTTGATGAGTTGTTTCTTCCTCTTTATTCATTTCTCAGCTCCTTCATGTTGAGCTGGCCCATAATGCTAAGCTTCAAATCCTAGACTTGGGGAATAACATGATCAGGAAGTGGTCCAGTATAAAGGTAAACCATTGCCCATTTTACTTGGTTTCAAAGTCTTTAAAACTTCTCATACAAGCTTGTCATTGGAAGCCTGGTTGAATATCCTTATATTTGGCATGTCTGAAACTAATTCATCTTTACACCATGTTTGTATAGCAGGTAATTTCCAATTTACATGACCTGAAGAATTTAAATTTGCAGGGGAACCCCATTGTTGAGAAGAGTAATTTGGCTGTCAAGGTGCTGCTTTTCTCTCCTTCTCAAGGCTTTTGATATTATTCTTTACCATACTTAACTCTAGCCAAAATAACTAAACCTCTCTTCATTCATTTACTCTATTTCTTTTGAACATATTACCTTCTTTTTCTCATAGTTCTTTGTCAATAGTGTCTGAATAATGCATATTTTGAAGTCATCTTAACTGAGTGGTACTGGTACTCCTAAAATTGCATGCAGGTCCATAGGAAACTCCCAAGTATTCGTATATTCAATGGCCACCCTATCGAAAGCACCATTGCAGACCCTAATCTATCTAAAGAAACTATATTACAAAATCCTGACAAAGAAGCTGGTTCTAAAGAGGAGAAGTCAAAGAGAAAGAAGTCCAAGAAAAATGAGAAGTTAGAAACTGAGGTAATTGATGATAGGGATAGTTCATTTGTAGATATAATTGTTTCTAAAAATCATGAAGAACCTGAAGAGAGTGAAAAGAAGATAAGCCACAGGGGGGATCTCGAAGTGAAGAAAGATAGTGGGTTGGTTGCTGTTTTGCAAAAGCAAAAGAAGGCCAAAAGGAAACACGAGGTCAAGGGGAGTGCAACACTGTTGGTTGAGAAAGAGGAGATTGGAATGGGCGGGCCATCATTGTGGGATAGCTAATCAAATGCTTGCCTCTCTCAAAAACACGTGTCTTTCAAACACATTCACATGCTCAGCGTGTCTGCACACAAGGTGATATATCTGGTGCAACCTCTCTCTCTCTCACTCTCGCTATTGCTCTCAGTAACTTAAGATTTGAAGACCATGGTGCTGTATTCTTATTGTAGGAAACTCCCACTAATACTAGAGATCGACCTCAGCGTTGGATGCGCACTTGTTGTGTGAAAGAAAAAGGTCTGATGCCTTGCAAAAATTGAAAAATATTTTGAAATTTATTATTATCTTTTCATGAACTCCATTGTTATTCCTTTATCAATGTCCGCTTTGGGATTACCGTACAGATGAAATGGAAGAAAAGGCGTTAATGTTTTATGGACTTTTTTTTTTGGGCAGTTTAATGTGGATGGGGCTTATGGTAGGAATAGAATTCAAGACATTATGGTGATCTACATAAAGAAGTAATTTGGTGAACAGAAAATGGATTGATTAAGAAAAAGACCGAGAAAACTTGGTCTAATATGGGAGAATACAATTTTTTTTGTTTCACTTATCCTTGGGATGGCCGAGGGTTGAGGTTCAATGTGAAACAAAATTTTGTTTTTGTTTGCCAGAGAAACTTTGGCTACATTCATGAGGCAACAGTGATGGAAAATAGTGCAAAAACTTGTAAAAGTAGGCATTAAAAATGGAAGCGTTTAACAAAGCTACGTGTGGTGCACATATTGTGCGCTGGGTCCAAAGTTTAGAGACCTCAATGTCGGTTCGGCTCTCCAAAGTTAAAATTGCAAAAGAGAAGTCTGTCTTGCTTAATGAGGAAGTTGTTTGTTTCACGTTTTAGTAGTTTCCTCAAAGCTTTTGAATTTTAAAAAGTTTAAGGCCTTAATTAGTTCAGCGGGGATATCTGGTGGTCCTGCAGGTGACACATTGTGTATTTGGCCTACAGCCATTCCATATTGGTTACGAAACTTTGTGCGACCTTTGGTTCTTGTTTGATAACTTCAAGTTGGAAGTTCCTTGGAGCTGGGAGGTGTAGATTTTCAGAAATTGCACTTTCTATGTCTGGAATTTGCACATGGATCTACAGGATATTTACGAACTTTTGAACCATAAAAACTGGTGGGAATAGATTTTAGAGCCATTATAGGGGTTTTCTATGGGAGTGTTTTTCGGATGAGGTTTTGATGTGAGGGTTTACTTTTGCCATATGGAAATCATGTCCATTTATTAAAAAGGTGAAGTTTGTCGATTGAACTTGTCTCGTACAAGTAAGGCTGTATTAATTTACATTGTCTATTTTATTTGAATATTATAGATTTTTTCAAAAGACGTGCTATTTTTTGAAATACTTTTAATAATATGTTAAATCTATATTGTCTAACTAAAATAGATGGGGTAGAGCACTACAATCTTATGTCTACAAAAAAGGCTGCATTCTTATCCAAACTAAAACTACACCTTTCATTAAATGAATGATGGTTCAAAGTTGTAGGTTGTCATGGCTATCTCTAGATCACACATTATATGTCATCACGAAATAGACAGGTGAGAGCATGTATGGGTATCTAAATTTTATGGTTTTGTTTATTAGATTGAGCTAAAATTTTAGACATCCACACTCCTCATCATCTTCATGCACTTGTATAAAAGATAAAAGAGATTTGTTAAAAAATGGCTAAAATATGTTTGGAGGGTATTTTGATCATTTGATTTTATTTGAATTATTTTTTGTGTTAGATAGAAATGCACCTAAATGAGGTACATACACACTCTAAATTTTATCTTAATTGGAAAAACTAAAAAATGGATGAAGGCAAGGACAACATTTTTAAATGACCAAATAGTCCACATTGTAGTTTATTTAAAGGGTGCGGTTTGCATAAGGTTGCATCATTAAACAATCAAAATAATGCGCACCTCCAAATTTTGTCGCAAGGTGCAATTTTGGTATAAAAAGTAATAGTATGGCCTGAAAATCTATTTTCATATCTAATTATAAAAGTTTAAATGGAAAAAATGGTTCATATCAAGTAGATCTATAAACACATGGAAATCTTGAAAATGGACAGTTTGGATAATGTATTGCACGCTGCATTATTTTTTGTGACTTGAAATCTTTTTTACTTTTTCCTTTCATTTCCATACATCTTGATGTTAAGATAATCAATTAAAGGTTTTCTAATATCAAAATAGTTGTTTCCGATGGATTTTGAGGTGCACCGTAATTCTACAATTTAAGATTGCACTTAAAATGCTGTCAAGCTTACTATTTGATTTTGATTGGTCGATTGAGATTATGTTCAATCTAACTCTCATACACCCCTAAAAACAATATAAAAAATATTTCTAAAAATAATGTCCAATCTAACTCTCACACACCACAAAAAGAAATATAAATTTTTGTTTAAAAAATAAATGACCAAAATTCCCTTATATTTTAATAGCTTTTTCGAACATGCTCCAATGAAGGGCACAAACCCCTCAAATTTTATTCAGATCAAAGGTTTAAATAAAATAAAAAATACGAGCAACAAATAAGAAAATGATACCCAAGCCTCAGATTATATAAAAAAAAGATGGAATATTGAGAAACTATTTATCTTTCTTAAAGAGAGATTACAATTACTCCTAACCATTATATGTTAAATTTGAGGGCTTAGATTATGCTATAAAATTCTAGAAATTTTATTTTGAATTTTAAATCTAGTAAATGACTTGTTTACAACCACGAGATTTGAAATTTAAAGGACAAAGAGTGACTCCGGATTTATAAATGCCACTAAAAGTAAAAAGTGCGGTTCATATAGAGCTGAGGCTCTAAACAATCAAAGTAAAGCACACCTTCATATAGTGTCGATGTGGTTTCAATACTGAAAATCTTTGTGATAGCCTTAAAATATATTTTTATCTCTAATTATAAAATTTCAAGCTTAAAAAATAGTATAGATAAAGTAGATCTAAGAAAACTTGAAAATCTTGAAAATTAATGGTCCAAAAATATATTACAAGGTGCACTATTTCTAAAACTTGAAATCCATTTTTTCTCCTGTCCATACATCTTGATGTTGAGATGATCGATTTGAAGATAATTGAGCATCAAAACAACCTCTTTTAATAAAATTTTTGAGTTATGTTGAAATGTAATTGTTTAGAGCCTTAGCTCTACATAAATTTTTTCCAAAAGTAAATGATATTTCCGTACACTTTTCCTAAAAACATTTTAGTAGAGTGAGACTGGCGAGCTCTGACACCTTTACAAGAGGACGAACGGAAACAAATAGTGCTAGGAGTTCCGGTTATTATCAAACCACGTTTTTTCTCAAATCGCATGTGTTAAATCTATCACTTTCATATGAAAAGAACGAGAAGAAACTTGAGTTCAATTTTCAAAATCTGACGTCCATCTTAGTTTAGATTCCTCCTAAAAACGTCGATTCATTCTAAAAAGATAGAATGGGGTTGAGTTATTGTCGGTTTCCAGTCTCACTAACCCTTTTAAAAAAATTTTCACTAATACTTCCAAGAAAATTTAATGCTTTAATCCTCACTGACATATGCCAAAAGATTCAAGCCAACATATTTTCTCAAATCGCATGCGTTAAACCCCAAATTTTTGGTAATGTAACCTCTTCAACCCCTAGATTAACATCGAAATAAAAAATTTCTTAATTACACCCTCTATGCAAACATACCTCAACGATTTGAGGGTCAGATTTAATTGTTTCCCTTTAAGAATAATCTACTGATTCTTAGATGGTTTTCAAAATTTACCATGGAAAAAATCCTCCCAAATAGGTTTTTTAATGGAGGGAGTAAATGTACAACATAATACTGCGCTCGCGCTCTAGACGCATCGTTGGAGGTTGATTGACTTTAGGCGGTTTTTGACCTACACAGCCTAATCGATCCAGGTGTGAGAAGATCTTTCAGCAAGGGCAATGGTTACTACAAAATTTGATCCTCTTGGTTCTCTCTCAAACATGGGAACTCTCTCTCTCTCTCAGCGTCCATCAAACACACTTGCAATTGAATCATGGAACAAAATGTAAAATTTACTCTCTCTCCACATAGGGGTGGTACCAGATCGGGTCAGGTTGGACCAGACCCAAATCTAGATCTGAACATTATTTGGATCTAAGTTTTGGTCCTAAGCGTGAGCCGTTGGGTTCAAAAGTTAGACTACATACCTGTACTTGTCGGGTCCTGGGTCTATCATGTTAGATCTTAAATCTGATCGCGTCCATTGCCACCTTCACTATGAATTCCATTTTTTTTTTTGTCTTTTTTATTTTGACAACAAGATCACATTCACCTGCCTTTAGATTTCAAACCGCCTTAATTTATCGTTTAATAGCTAAAAATGACTACAAGTTCTTATTGTATAAAATCGTTAATACATCCAAATGAATAGGGCTTGAAGTATTTTATCTCCAACAGTTTACGAATACAGGTCGAATCCAATTGACCCAGATCTGAATAATATTCGGGTCTAAATTTTAGACACGTATCCGACCCGCCGAGTACAAATGTTGGACCCATGCGGGTATACCTCAGAGGTCCTTGGTCAATTGCCAACCCTATCTCCACAAAACCCTAAACCATGGAAGCAAATGTACAATTTAGTTTCTCTCGTTGTGGAATGTGGATATACGCAGTTCTTTATTTGTTTTTGAAATCAACTTAAATATCCTCCATTACCATGTAATGTGGATGAACCCAATTAAAAAGATAACGCCATTTCTCTCTCTCATCAAGGCAAAAATCCTTTAGCAATTATGTATTTTTCAACTGGCATCACTAACACCAAGTTTCAAGTAATAATATTTTACAGACCTAACTTCATCACACTCTTTACTAACTTTCTCTCTCCTCCTCCCCATACCAAACCTACACCAAAAAAAAAAAGTCTCAAAAAACAAAAACCCATTTATTTATTCATCTGGAAAAAAGGAAAACCCAGAATATAGCAAAGGCCAAAATCCCACTCATGACACATCCCATATCCACCCTGACCTCTGTCCTCACCTTCTTTTCCTTCATTTCTCTCTCTAACCTCACAAAATCCTCATACACTCTCTTCACTTCCTTGAACCCTGACTTCCTCTCACTGCCCAAAGCAGCTCCCAAAACCTCCAACCCCTCCCTCCCATTCAAGCAACCCCCTCCCATTTCTTCAACCTGCAAGCTCACTTCCTTAACCTTAACACCCACTTTCTCTCTCTCAAGAAAACTCTCCATTCTAACCACCACACAGCAGAGAGAAGCCTTCACTCCATCTCTCAACACGACGCAGCCGAATCGAGCAATGAATTCTCCCTCGGAGAACCACTGTCGCGAAACCACCAACGGCTTCCAGCTCGATAAATTCGCCGATTTTTTCGTCACCCCATCGATCAAAATCCAGCTCAATCCAAGACTGTCCTCCAAATCCCTGCAAATCTCACCGAAGAGATGGCCGGAGAATTCAATTACAGGCTGGGGGTCTGTCGAGTCCAGGGCTTGAATGGAAAATGGGGAGTTTAGAAACCATGGAGAGTCAGGAGTGGAGGAGGTGAGGGTTTTCGAGAAGATGGGTTTTGTGTTGTGGAAGAGATCGACGGCCGCAATGGTTTCGGAGGGGGAGAGAGGGACAGGTGAGATTGAAGAGGACGGGGAGGGGGAGAGGAGAGGGAAAGAGGAGGAGAAGAAGGAATGGTAAGAAGAGATGAGGGGTTGGAGAGGGGCAATTGAGGGCCACAGAGATAGAGAGATGTTTTTCCAGAGAGAGAGAGAGAGGGCAGTGGAGTGCAGGAGAGAGGAGGATGCAGAGGCAGAAGCAAGAGAGGGACCATCTAAACGGCTAAGAATTTGGCCTATCAGATCAGGAGGGAGGGTAGAGAGAGAGGAAGACATGGACATGGGGTTTAAGCTCTGTGAGAAAGTGGAAAGGGGGATGGATATGAGGGTTTATATAAGGTGGGAAGTCGATAGATGGTGCACGGATTCTGGTTTTCTTTGTAATGGGGAGGGGAGGGGAGGTCCGTGACTTAGATATCGATTGATCCAATCCGATGTGGATTTGTTCCCACATGCTTTCTATACCTATCTCTCAAAATTCTTTGAATGTTCTTTCTCTCTCATCGCCAAGTTGATCTATCATCCCCTAAAATGTCACTTCCTTTTTATTTTTTCCTTTCTGTCACTCTTTAAGTTGTCCTACCCCCCAAAATAAACCCAAAATAAACCTTATTTTTTTTAATGGTTCGATTTCGGGTTTGTTAAGCTATTGATATACATTAATGTATTCAACATTTTTGGATACTTGATATCATTATTTTATAATATATTAACTTTCTATCTAAAGATATTTTAAATAATTGGTAAATAGTAAACTAAAAATTGTTACTAGAAACAAAAATATTTGTTAGTTATAGTGGACCATGACATTACATACATGATGTATGATATTACCAACATAAAATATTAATTGTTTTTAACTATTAATATAAGAAAACTTATTTCATACGGGCTTAACAACATTTTTTATAATATTTAGTCTGGAGGTATAAAGCATCAGTCTTAAAGATGGACGTGAGTGGGTAGTCCATTTGAAAACAATTGTAACCAATGATGGTTTCTTAATATAATTATATATATATATATATATATATATATATATATATATATATATATATATATATATATATATATATATATATATATATATATATTCATGATCTCTAAGTTAAAGATTATATATCTCTAAAAATTAAGATCAAATTATATTTAGGAAATGTATTTATTTGTCAAGCCCGCATTTCTACAATATAAAAGTTGCCGTATAGAATCCGTGCCCCTAATATGATGTTAGTAGTTTCTCATAGAAATATCCATTCTATTCTTCTTAATAGCAAAAAATGCCATTGCTTGTAGAATTTTGATTTACAAATCAAAAGTATCTAAATATAAAAAAATGTGCATCGTATTAAGTACATTCTCCGAGGTGTTGGCCAATATCCTTAAAAATAATTGAGTAATTGAGAAACGTCAAATCATAAATGCTTCCCAAATTGCTAAACTTTAACATAGGTGAGGCAATGGCTAGCCGGATCCTAAAAATTAGGGCAATGTAGCTTGAGGGTTGGGTAGGGGTTAGGCCAAGATAGGCCTGCCCTATATTTTATTTTTTATTGAATTTTACCCAGTTTGGCCCTTAGGGAAATAAGGCTAGAGCCTGGCCTATTGCCAGCTCTACGCTAACAATCAAATAGACTCAAATTATTAGAGAAATGATCATATAGGACCTTTTTCAACCTATATGTGTAGTACCTCTAAGTATCACAATTAAATTTGATATGTATTTATAGAAAAATCAAATCTCACACTTATGTGATAACTTTTTTTAAAGATCCATACCAATTTTAATGATAGTCCTCTGACGTCCTATACACATGGATAGATGAAAGTTCTATAAGATCATTACTCAAATTATTATCTAAACAAATATTACAGACCCCATAAAAAAACCTAGGGTCTCTCTTATCATCTAGAAAAGTTGAGGGCAGTTATGGGACTTTTTCAAGTTGCCTAATGTATAGTAAAGAAAGAACATATTTTATATAGAATAACTTGGTGCATTATTTTAGGCAGATCAATTGATCTATTATTTGATCTGATTCAATAAAAGCTTATGCATTAATCTAAACCCAAAAGTCACCTTCGTTGAAGCCGAGATGAGAAGGGAGACGTCACATAGGTTTTTTATATTCAAAATATCACGGATTCTTCATGCCGCAAAGTATTTAATTATAAAGGAGTCAATATTTAATTGCCAATTATTGACGCCGTATTATTGGAGGTATTCAACGGCAAGTGGATTCTAGTCCGATGCCTACCATAATCACCCTTAATCGCATTATAATGACGTAAATACCCCTCCAAAAGTGGAGCGGTTTTTGTAGAAAGCCAGGGGCAGTTTCGTAACCTGGTCAGATCCCAACAAGATGTTTATTTTGTAAACGAAATTTTTTTTATATTTGTGTTTGACTAGTAGCGTACGGTGTTATTTCTTTCAAGTGTTTAGTTTAAACTTTGGAGTTTAAAAAAGAGTTTAGAGACTAACCGTTAAATAATTTAACCAAAATATTTACGTACTATTCATTTACTCCCTCGGGCAAAACACATGTTAGGGATACTTTTTGGATTTCAAATTTTGAAGATGGAATCTCAACCACCCAGTCTTAACAAAAAACGGAAAATTCAAAATCACTCTCTATATAATAGAAAAAAAGATTGAATAGATCGTCTAATTTTTGAAGGGCTATATTTAAGTGCCATATAGCTCAAAATCAAAATATTTTTTAAAGATAAATATCCAGTAATTTCTATTTGGTTTTCAGAATTTAAGACGTAAAAAAAAAAAAAAAACTAAGTGTTTTGATTGAGGCAGCATATGAACAGTGTGCTCCCGTGAGAGCACCGTACATGCGCTCTATAATTTCTATAGACTTTAGGAGTGACAGAGAGCCGGCACTTTCTCTCTTTCTTAGGTAGTGGTTTGAATGGGGAAAAGGCCAAGTTTGCCTAAAGCCAAATTTATGAGTGGATAAGGATGGCCATTTGCCCTTTTTTTATTGGACGGTGTCACTTCGAATTATATACTTGATTGATTTTTTTATATCCTTTTGCTTTAGTTTTCAAGTTGGGAACCGGAAAATTGTTTTATGTCAAAGTGGTGTTTCATGTTTTTTTATAAGAATTTTTATTTTTAGTTTTTAAAATTTATTTATTTTTTCATATTCATTTTATTTTTAGTTTTTAAAATTTATTTATTTTTTCATATTCATGATCTCTATGTTAGAGATTATATGTCTTTAAAAATTAAGTCTTAAAATTCTCTAAAAAATAGAGAGACCCACATTTATATATATGCGTGTTAGTGTATAGATATCTCATGTTAGTATTGATATATATCATTACTGATACATATTAATATAGATATATATATCTCGTATTAGTATTGATACATATTAGTAAAAATATTTATTTGTATGGGTATATATATCTTGATCAGTCAAGATTAGGTGTCTAGACAATATTAGTTAGTAATTATCAATAAATATTGGTGTCTATCTACAACTGTTACTGTCTATCCAGAACTGTTACTATATTTATACGGGTCTTGTATATTCTTTATTAATCAATAAAGAGAGAGTTCTCTGGAGTATTTTGAAACAATATTCCATGGGGTCTAAGGCCTAAATATATAGAAATACATATGCAAAAATACAGTTTCTAACATGGTATTAGAGCATGGTAACGGAGCATGCCGATCTATCAGCAACGATCGATTGCTTGCTCAACGTGGTTGCTTCGTCATCAGAGCAGCCCAATCTATTAGCAGCGATCTATTGCTTGCTCACAGGGGTTGCTTCGTCTCTCTTGATCGTGGTCCATGTGTGTTCGTCCATAGTCGTGGAATGAGTTGCAGCCGTCCCTATTTCACTCTTGTTCTTTGCTTCGTTTTCGTAAGCACAGTCACTTTTTCCTATTGCAAACTCGTTCTTTTTTTGCATGCACCGTCACAGTTTGAATTGAGTTGGTTGTTACTTTGGGTTTTGTTGGGTTGTTTAATTATCAGATTGAATCTGGGCCGATCTGACGATCACAGATGTCCGGTAATGCTTAAATTTTATTTTTTTTCTACAAATCCAAATCACTTAAAATTTTAGGTGTGTGTTCTTCTCATCAAGGCGCACCTAATAAAAATATAAAAAAAATTATCTGTGAAAAGCAAAATGATCAAAATACCCCTCAAAACTTTTTAGGGGTATTTTGGTAATTTTATTTCATGTAAAATATTTTTTTTTTTATTTTTTAAGGATTCACCTATTTTTTATGAACACATGCTTAAAATTTTAAATGATTTGAATTTGTAAAAAAAAAACTAAAATTCAAACACTATCAAACATCCATGATAGTCAGATTGGCCCAGATTCGATCTGGGACGTTGGACTCATATGTTCATTTGAGCTAGTGGGCTAATCCCATCTTTTTCCTATATATATATATATATATATATATATATATATATATATATATATATATATATAGTCCAAAAGGCATTACGTTCCATTCATAATGTCCAAATGGTACTGTGAATGCAGTCTTGTACTTATCTTTTTTGGTGATCTGGATTTACCAGTATCCTGATTTCATATCAAATTTGGAGAAAATCGGAGCTTTGAATAGTCTGTTCAGTAAATCCCGTTTATTAGGGATTGGATACCGAATCCATCTTAATGCGTTGTAATTGATTACTAACCTTGGAACTCCTCTTTCTAGTTTTGCTGCTTTTTCTACATAAAAGGCTGGGCAGCTCCAAGGAGAGTATGACTTTTTTATAAGATTTTTCACCAATAAATCTTGTATTTTTTTTTTACAGATTTTCAAAAGTCTGTTGTTCATCTGGATTGGTCTAGATTTTGTCAGAATAAGTCTTTCAACAAAATTTGGTTCGTATGGCAATTCTACCATATGCTGTTTTCTATTCCAAAAAGCATTAAAAATATCAGCACAAACTTCTTTTTCAAGATTTCTTTGAAATATTTTAATTTCATTTTGAATTTTAGGAGATTGTATTTTTTTTCTCTATTGTTTTATAATCTATTTCTTCTTTGAGAGAGAATAAAAACTTTTCATTTTTTTTTTGTTGATTCTGGATTTGATTTATTTCTTTTCTTTTGGTTCGTCAATAAATTCAAATTTTACTTTATGACCATCAATTTCAGATTCTATACCGGTATGATCTAATAGCTTTATTGGATATAAGAGGTTCAAAAAAGGTGTTCCTAATATGATAGCTTGGGATAACCCTTTTACCAATATAAATGGTAATATAAAGCAGGCTCCATTGTTGCAGACCGCTGTATCTGAGAGTTTATAATTGATCATCATTCTTTTGCCATCAATAGTATTCAATATCTGTGTAGTTTTGTCAAAATATTTAGAAGGTACAAGACCTTCATTTATACAATTCAAATCGGTACCTGAGTCAATTAAGGCGATAGTCTGAAAGTTGAACTCTTTGTTCACAACTATTGTAACATAAGTATGCCATTTTTGAGATATAACCTTATCAACTAGATTGACATATGTCAAGGTTTTCAGATTTTTATCAGAAATATGGTTATTTTCAGGGATGTTAAGGTTTTCAAATTCATCCATCAATGGGATAACAGGTTCATTTCTAAGGGTCTCTAATTGTTCAATTCTTAATCTAAGCTGTTTTATTTATTGTTTAATATTATTTACTTCATATTTTAATTCTTATATAGTAGTATATTTGGAATTTCATTTTTATTTTTCCTTTTGTTTCATCATGCTTATAATATTTTTAAATTCATAAGTAGGTTTAGTATAACCATCTTTTTGTTCAAGAAAATCTTGAGAGGGTTTAAGTTTAGAAATATCGGCAAGTAAAGCTTCTCTTTTAGCAACAGGATCCTCAATTTTGTCGATAATATCTAGAATAATATTTTCTTCCGGGTTAGAGTATTAATTTCTAAGCCATTCATAAGATATATAGATTCGTAATAGTCGCATTGACAATCAGAATTATTGCCTAATTCTTCCTCAGTAGTGGAGTCAGAATCTTCAATAATATTAATAGATTCTTCAGAGTCTGAGTTTTCATCAGAAGTTAATAGAACCTGACAGAGTTGCCTTTTAAGGCCCTCATCAATATTTAAGTTATTTATCTTTCTTTTAGTTCTATATTTATTAGAACGATGTCCAAATTTACCTCATTTTCTACGAATGATAGGTTTTCACTTGGAAGATTTTTCTTTATTATCTTCCTCAGTACCAACCTTTTTCTTTTTTAGAAAATTTTTTCTAAATCTTTTAGATTTTTTCTTGTATGATTTAAAAGATCCTTTCCTATCAGTTTGGGATTTGAGGGGTTTTGTTTTTATGTATTCAAAACCAAATTGTTCACATAAATCAGCTAACTCTTTATTCTTGTTAGATTTTGTTTTATAATTGTTTTCTAAGTTTAAGGTCAGTACATATTTCTATGCCTGTAGCACAGACTTCAGCAGACAATTCCTTTAGAGTATAGAGATCATAATTCAACTCACTATTGTCCTTAGCTTTTAGCTTATTCTTCACCTTTTCTGCAAATAGTCTAGGAAGTCCAGCAATGAATTGTCCTTTCTGGTAACTAGCTCTATAGTCTTCAACTGTAAGAAGGCTGGACGTAAATGTATCCTTATACCATTTGTAATGGGAAAGGATAGGACATCTAACATTTTGCAAGAGATATGTCTGTCTTTGAGTCAGAAAACTAATATTCCCTATAAAATGAAAGGCAATAGTATATATTAGAATGTTTACACACTTATCTTCAATAACCTGTACGATCTGTATTTGATCAGGCTGTATTGCTCTAGTTCTTGTATACTACTTTTTAGCAGTCAAAATATAATTTTTCTCTGTCTCAGTGAGATAATCATCCCACCAACCTCTAAGTTGTCCTGTAAATCCCATGATAATTGCCTTGGCCACATCTGGGTCCTAGTTTCCATTATTGATGCTGGCAGTAGCATATATCATCATATGTCTAAGCAGGGTAAGAGTCTGATATTCACTAAGAGTATCTAAGTTCTATTCTACAATTGCTTTGCCATCATACATGGCAGATCCCATTAGGATCTCTTCTTCATGTTGGACATCAATAGGAGAAGGTCTTGGATAATACATTTTTGTAAGAGCTGTTGGTTTGGTTTTAATCCCATATCCTACTTTATTGATTTCAGCAGGCTCAATGTTAATTGATTGCTTAAGTATTTGCTCCAAACTGTCTATATCTTGTTTAGAACAATCATCAGTAATGTCTTCAATTATATTGTTAGAGGTTTTATGAATTTTATCAAAGAATTTTCCTTTTTCATTTATTTTTAGACTCCATAATCTAGATATAACTTAATCAAGAAATTCTGAACTTACAGGCTGTAATCTAAACCTATTTTGAGGTAATTCTAGTGAGGGTTTAAAAACTAAGGGAGCAGTAGTTTTTATAGAAGATGGTATCTCTTTTGAAGATGAAGGTTTATCTTCCAAAGTATCTTTTTTAGATACTAAATCCTCTATTCTGTTGGCTTGCTGTCCTATGGATTTGAGATAGAGATCAGTATGATTGCGTTGTTCTATAATTGTTTTAAATCCTTCCATATTAGGATTATCAAATGTTCTTTTTATATGGGACAATAGTAGTTCCCTTAACATCTAATATAATATCTTCTGGAGGATGCCTAGATTTTATTTATCCTTTAGAAATCTTATAAGAATTATATTGAGAGTCTAATGTATTAATATCAGAAGATTTTCTAACATATTTTTTTCCTATATATTCAAATGGAAATGTTAGTTTATGTTGTTTAACAAAAATTTCTCCAAACCATCTAAAAAAGAACATATTTCTTTTAGCTTGATTCATAGCCTCCATATATTTTTCTTTGATATATTGTCTCAATCTTTCAGTCCCTTTATTCAAAAACCAATATCTGACATCTCTATTATGATCAACGTTGATTCAACTTCAATTTTTTCATAATTAATTTGAAATGTGTTATTTATTTCTATGACATTAACTTGGGGATCATATTCCACATCAGAAAAAGTTGGTCCAGGTGAAGTATGTCTGTAATTTTCAGTCTTTGGAGTTTCAACGTTATAAATGGGTTGTTGTATTTCACCCACTCTTCTTAATTCTTGTAACATAGCACTAATATGTTAATGCTTATATTCCGTATTTGGAATAGAGGAGGTATAACTTCTAACAGGAATTCTAGGGGTTTTAGATGCTATATGAATTCTAGCACTCCTATGGGAGTTGAATTGGATTTGGACTTTTCTATTAAGGAATTCAACTATAGAGTTGACATTAGAATTTTGTACAGGTCTAGGAGTTTCATTTGTAAATTCCATGGTGTTGGTAAATTAACTTGGTTCCAAGTTATAGTCTTAGGAACAATCAAATTTGATTTTTCAATATATAGTTTGGCCCCTTTTATCCATTTTCTTTACATCAGGGCAAATAGTATTCATAACCTTATAGAAAATAAGGTAGCTTATCACAATGTTTTGCGAACCGAATTCCACATAAAACCCTTGAGTTTTAAGGTTTAAAGTTAAGACCTTTAAAATGTTGGGATCAGTTAAAGAGACTGAGAAATTGGGATAGCAATTGAAGTAAATTGGGCTTTCACAAAGGCTGGATTCCACGATTCCTAATAAGGAATCAGAAAATTTTTATCTCTTAAACAGAGAATGACATAATTATTTAATCCGGATCGGGTTAGCGGTTTAACAGCTATTTGTACTAGTCATATATGTAAATAGTTGTAACCTTTCTTCTTATGCTCCTCTAATCTGTCTTTAGATAGAAGAGAAAATGTGTCTTGTGATTCTAAGATAGAAACTGTTTTTTCGACTGTTTTTATAGCATAATCACTTTTGAAATGAAATGATCATTTTCTATGTACTTCACAAACTGGGACCTTATGAATGTTCTAGTTTTGTATACTTTTTTCTATATTGAAACTAACAATTTCTTCAATATTCTCTATACTACTAATATGAGGACTAGAGGCACTGGCTTCATTACCTAAATTTTGAGATCTACTCCTAAATAGGCTAGCCATTGAGTCAATAACGTAGTTACCTATTTCCTGTTTCACAGTCAAAAGGATAAGTGCACTGGCGACTTATCTCATGTGCGTACGTGCTCAACCTCGACTTAGGGTTCCATAGGATTGGGCGTATTTTCACTTACGACTTTAATAGCTAACTTATTTTAGTTTAGGTCAAACTTTAAGTAACAAATAGTAACTTGACTCTGATACCATTACAGATAAACAACACCATTCAATTTTACAGACCGGATAAACACAACCATTCATCGTCACACAGGATAAATACAATATTTAAAACAGAGTAGTAAAGCAATAAAATGGATGATTATAATGAAACTGGAAACTACTTACAGTAATATTAAGAATATGACAGAAGACTTACATTAAGCAGTGACAATAATTCGCAAATAGATGCAATTGTTCCGACACGTATTCCGGTATTTCACTCCAGAAACATATAATCCTTACAATACTCTGATTTCTTACAGATACTCAAAACTGAAGACTAAAACTAAAAACTAAAACTAAAGACTGAAAATGGAGACTGAAGACTCTCCAACACCTGATCCCTTAGAATAAGGCGTTCCTTCCTTTATATAGAGGAATGACGGACTTCAAAATTTTATTTGAGGTCTAGAAAGATGCTTCCAACTAGGTCGCCACGTGTCTTCTTGCGGGAGATGAGACATAAAGATGTCGGCGATGGACATGTGGCTGACAAAGGGTAAGTAGCAACAGAAAAAGTTGCTACAGTGATGAGACATAAAGATATCGGCAATGGACAGGTGGCCGACAAAAGGTAAGTGGCTACAGGAAAAGTTGCTATAGTGATGAGACATAAATATGTCGGCAATGGATAGGTGACCGACAAAGGGTAAGTGGCTATAGGAAAAGTTGCTATAGTGATGAGACATAAAGATGTCAGCAATGGACATGTGGCCGACAAAGGGTAATAATTGAGTTGATGATATAAGTACTTTCGTCAATTAATGGGCCTCGTGTCTTGGATCAGATTGGAGTCGGCCCGGCCCTTTGTAATTTCCTTAACGTCTGATAGGAGTAAGGACCCCATAGGAGTCATCTTCATTTTCTTCAGCATAGTCTTCCTCCTTATCTTTTGAGGGAGTCAGAGACATATCATCTGACTCTTCATTTAGAACTAATAATAATTGTATTTTAAGTTCTTTATTTGATAAATTCAGATTATGCTCTTTTAATAGCCTGAAATATTCATCAATCCTATTAGAATTTGGAGTCTCAAGATTAGTTTGTATAAGCTTTTCAAGTTTTATATTTTGTAGGTGAAGATAAGTATCTTTGAATGAATCCCACCATTTTATCATAACTCTCCTCTCTAAATAAGGGAGATAATCCCATTCATTATTATTAGGAGTTATCATATATTATCATATCAAAATCCAAGGGATCTCATATGTTGCTGTAAAATGCATACATATGTCTACTTGATTTATTCCTCTATTAGAGGCCTGAAAGAGCTCATATGATTCTTTTGGATTTTCTGGATAGATGTCTGGAGTAGGTCCCCAGTACAACATCCATCTTTTAAACCATTGTGGAAATGCACTTATCTTAGTGCTTAGTCGGAATTATAAAAAACAACTATGGGTCCTTTGAGGATTTTGAAATGGCAAGACTACATCCCAAGCTTTTATATTACATAATCATTGTAAGCCCTGATATTTAGGGTTCCTGCAAGATATTTATACTTCAGGGGATCAAACGCCATTCTTTATATGTAATGATCTTTAAGATATGAAAGTTTGAATAGCCAATAATTTTGCTATTCCTATTATAGTGGAAAATTCTTATTGACTCTGTTTCAGTCAATATTCTTTCATAATATTCTCGGGTTTTGTATCTTGTTTCAGGATGCAAATTATCTATAAGATAAAGATCAGCTACCTGATTAGGCTCTCTTAGAGCATGCTTATTTTGAATAACCATTATTAATATTAACGTCTTTTCAATATAAGATGTCCTGGGCTTAGTATTTCAGCTTTTAGCCTTTTCACTAGCCTCTTGGTTATACGAAGAAGATCTATTCTGATTTCTGTTGCTGGATGTATTAGCCTCTATTTTCTTTCGAGTATCCTTGTAAGAACTCACAGGTTAAGAAGCCGGGCAGGGAGTTAGACTCTCCCTTTATATATTCTATCGTAAAATCAAATGAAGAAAGAATGACTTGCAATCTGGCAAAAAATTGTTTGGATGCTATATTTTTAACATCTTTTTCTAAAATATCATTGGCAGCCTTGCAATCTACTCTTATAAAAAATTCTTGATTTAAAATACCACTTTCAAATTTTGTAACACATTTGACAATTGAAAGAATTTCTTTTTTAATGGTTGAATAATTTTGTTGTGTTGGGTTACAAATTCCAGAGGTATATCTTACTAATGTTTTCTTTTCAGTTGGTTGAAATCTTTGTTTTAGGATTCCACCATAGCCGAGTTCAAAGGCATCTTTTTCAATAATTTTGAAAGCTTTTGGATGCAAAATAACTAGACAAGGTAGTTGTTTAGCTTTTACCTTAATCTTTTTTACTGCAAGAGTATGTTATTCCCCCCAATATGGCGGATTTTTTCGTAGTCTTTGAAAAAGTTGTTTGCAGTCAGCCGCCAGATTTTTGCAATAATCCGCAATATAATTGAGGGATCCTAAAAACCTTTGTAATTGAGTTTTACCTTTGATTTCATCAGGAAATTTGTCAGCAAATTGCAAAACTCTGTCAATAGGAGTTATAGTACCTTGGGAAATATTGTGTCACAAAAATCGGATATTAGTTTGAAAAAGCTTAATCTTTTTGGCTGAGACTGCCAAACCTGCTTGCATAATAATTTTATGGAAAAGATGCAAGTGTTTCCAATGTTGCTCTATGGATTCAGAGAATATCAGTACATCATCGATATAAACTATTGTAAAAATAGTGTATGGATTAAAAATTTTATTCATAATATTTTGAAATTCAGATGGAGCATTTTTTAGTCCAAAAGGCATTACTTTCCATTCATAATGTTCAAATGGTACCGTGAATGCAGTCTTGTACTTATCTTTTTCAGCGATCTAGATTTGCCAGTATCCTGATTTCATATCAAATTTGGAGAAAACCGTAGCTTTGAATAGTCTGTTCAGTAAATCCCGTTTATTAAGGATTGGATATCGAATCCATCTCAATGCTTTGTTTAATGGTTTATAATTGATTACTAACCTTGGAACTCTTTTTTCTAGTTATGTCGCATTTTCTACATAAAAGGCTGGGCAGCTCCAAGGAGAGTATGACTTTCTTATAAGATTTTTCTCCAATTAATCTTGTATTCCTTTTTTACAGATTTTCAAAAGTCTGTTATCCATCTGGATTGGTCTAGATTTTGTCAGAATAAGTCTTTCATCAAAATTTGGTTCGTATGGCAATTCTACCATATGTTGTTTTCTATTCCAAAAAGCATTAGGAGTATCAGCACAAAATTCTTTTTCAAGCTTTCCTTGAAATATTTTATTTTCATTTTGAATTTTAGGAGATTATATTTTTTTCTCTATTGTTTTATAATCTATTTATTCTTTGAGAGAGAATAAAAACTTTTCTTTATTTTTTAGTTGATTCTGGACGTGGTCTATTGTTTTTACTTTTGGTTTGTCAATAAATTCAAATTTTACTTTATGACCATCAATTTCAGATTCTATACCTGTATGATCTAATAGCTTTATTGGATATAATAGGTTAAAAAAAGGTGTTCCTAATATGATAGCTTGGGATAACCCTTTTACTAATATAAATGGTAATATAAAGTAGGCTCCATTGTTGCAGACCGCTGCATCTGAGAGTTTATAATTGAGCACCTTTATCTTGCCATCAGCAGTATTCAATATCTGTGTAGTTTTATCAAAATATTTAGAAGGTACAAGACCTTCATTTATACAATTCAAATCGATGTCTGAGTCAATTAAGGCGATAGTTTGGAAGTTGAACTCTTTGTTTACGACTATTGTAACATAAGTATGTCAATTTTGAGATATAACCTTATCAACTAGATTGACATATGTCAAGGTTTCCAGATTTTTATCAGAAATATGGTTATTTTCAGGAATGTTAAGATCTTCAAATTCATCCACCAATAGAATAATAGGTTCATTTCCAGGAGTATCTAATTGTTCAATTCTTAATCTAAACTATTTTATTTCTTGTTTAATATTATTTACTTCATATTTTAATTCTTCTATAACAGTATTTTTGAAATTTCCTTTTGATTTTCCTTTTGTTTCATCATACTTATAAAATTTTTAAATTCATAAATAGGTTTAGTATAACCATCTTTTTGTTCAAGAAACATCTTTTTGTTCAAGAAAATCTTCAGAGGAAGCTTAGAAATATAACTAAGTAAAGCTTCTCTTTTAGCAACAAGATCATCAATTTTGTCGATAATATCTAGAATAATATTTTCTTCCTGTGTTAGAGTATTAATTTCTAAGCCATTCATAAGACAGATTGATTTGTAATAGTCGCATTGACAATCAGAATTATTGCCTAATTCTTCCTCAATAGAGGAGTCAGAATCTTCAATAATATTAATAGATTCTTCAGAGTTTGAGTCTTCATCAGAAGTTAATAGAACCTGACAGAGTTGCCTTTTAAGGTCCTCATCAATATTTAAGTTTTTATCTTTCTTTTAGTTCTACATTTATTAGTAAGATGTCCGAATTTACCACATTTTCTGTAAATGATAGGTTTTCGTTTGGAAGATTTTTCTTTATTAGCTTCCTCAATACCAACCTTTTTCTTTTTTAGAAATTTTTTTCTAAATCTTTTAGTTGTTTTCTTGTATGATTTAAAAGATCCTTTCCTATCAGTTTGGGATTTAAGGGGTTTGGTTTTTATGGATTCAAAACCAAATTGTTCACATAAATCATCTAACTCTTTTCTTTTTGTTAGATTTTGTTTTTCTAATTGTTTCCTGAGTTTAAGGTCAGTACATATTTCTAGGCCTGTAGCACAAACCTCAACAGACAATTCCCTAGAGTATAGAGATCATAATTCAACTCACCATTGTTTTTAGCTTTCAGCTTATTCTTTACCTTTTTTTGCAAATAGTCTAGGAAGTCCAGCAATGAATCGTCCTTTCCAGTAACTAGCTCTACAATCTTCAACTATAAGAAGCCTGGACGTAAAGATATCCTTATACCATTTGTAATGGGGAAAGGTAGGACATCTGAGATTTTGCAAGAGATCTGACTGTCTTTGAGTCAGGATACTAGTATTTCCTATAAAATGAAGGGCAATAGTATATATTAGAATGTTTACACACTCATCTTCAATAACCTGTACGGTTTGTATTTGGTCAGGCTGTATTGCTTTAGTTCTTGTATACTGCTTTTTAACAGTCAGAATATAATTTTCTCTATCTCGGTGAGATAATTATCCTACCAACCTCTAAGTAGTCATGTAAATCCCATGTTAATTATCCCACCAACCTATATATATATATATATATATATATATATATATATATATATATATATATATATACACACACACACACACACACACACATAGGGATTTTCTAGGGTTAACAACCCCCCAAATTAAATAGGTTCAAGTTAGAGGCCCTTGTGAACCGTATTTTTACTTTTACTGCTTCTATATTACTTGAAGACCAAAGGATACAGAAAGGCATTTTGGATTTTTTACTTTCAAACTTGAAAAATTTTTAAATTTGAAATTTAACGCTCTTCTCTCTCTCACACATGCATTCCTATTATTTCTCTGTCCTTGTTGTCCCCCATCTTCTCTCTCTTTATCTCTTTTTCTTTCTCTTTGTTATCACCCATCCTCTCTCTCCTTGCTGTCCCACTTCCTATTCTTTCTCTCTCATTGTTGTCTCTCTTTCTATTATTTCTCTCTCCTTGCTGTCCCCCTTCCTATTATTTTGCTCTTACTCTCTGTTGATCACTGATGAGAAATTTCTGATTAGGGAAATGAGAGAGATAAAGACCCTTCCTATTATTTTGCTCTTACTCTCTCTTGATCACTGATGAGAAATTTCTGATTAGGGAAATGAGAGAGATAAAGAGAGAGAGGATGGGGGACAAGGAGAGAGAAAGAATAATAAGGCGTGTGAGAGAGGAGTTTTAAATTTCAATTAGAAAGTCCAAAATGCCTTTCTATATCCTTTGGTCTTCAAGTAATATAGGAGCAGTAAAAGTAAAAATACGGTTCACAAGGATCTCTAACTTGAACCTATGTAATTTGAGGGGTTGTTAACCTTAGAAAATCCCATATATATATATATATATATATATATATATATATATATATATATATATATATATATATATATATATATATATATATGACTTTAAGAGTTCCATATGCTTTTATGCCCAATCGTGGGGATTCGGAGTCACTAAAGCACTTTCCATAGTGGGGTATTTTTTCCCTTATGTTTGCTTTCCATTTGTTTGCTTTCAAGACGTTGTTCTCCTTTTTTTGTGAGAAGGTTGGTGGCCGTTGAATGTATCTAAAAAAAACAATGGATGTTTGCAAACGGGTGAATGCAAGGGTGTGCAAAATAGATATTCTTTGAATGCAAGGGTGTGGCTTTTGAGGACTCTTTTCTCTTGGATTAGTTAGGAGTTCAATATTTGCCAGACTTGATTTATTGAAGGAAAGCACATTGTTATTGCGATTGTGACCAAGACCTCCCAATACCTACTATAGGATCTAGAGAGAGAGAGAGTTTGCTCCTCATGACCTTGTGAACCCTGATCGAGCACTTTTGTTTCCCAATGTTTGGTCTTTGGTTGTTTATAGAGAGTTGGTTGCTGCCCCCTTGTTGCTGCCTCGTCAAGATCTCTATTTACAAAGAGAGAGTTGGTTGCTCCTCTCTTTGATCCGTTATTGTCTATTGCTTTAGCTTGAAATGATTTTTTCCTCTTGGCTCGCCAAATCTATCAGCTATAAGTGATTTTTCCCAATTGACTCACCCAAATCTGTCAGCTGGATCAGAAACTCTACCATCTGCGGATTTGAAGCTTCTCCATTTGCACTTGAGAAAAGCCCCACCACCAGCGCATCAACTCCACCTTTAGTGCACCCTATGTCTCTCGTTTGATGATCAAGTTTCCATTACTTGACCATGTTTAATGATTGAGTTTTTCATGGCTCAATCCTATTGGATGATGTAGTTTTTCGTTACACCATCCTGTGTGATGATTGAGTTTTTTCGTTACTTGATCCCTGATGTTTCGAAGACTTGTTTGTCTGCTGTTGATCGAGTTTTTCGTTACTCGATCCCGAATGTTCCCAAAGCTATCAATTCTTGAGGGCTTGTCGATCCACCACTGCAATCTGTGCTTGTTGTTTAAGTAATCCGAGCAATTTTAAAATCACTACTCAATGGAGCTGTACTCGTTTTTGACAACTTAGTATTGTTCAAATTCTAGTTACTTTGTGTCAAAGCATCTTGAGTTTGAGGGAAAATGTCAGCATATGGATATCTCATGTTAGTATTGATGTACATCATTACTGATACATATAAGTATGGATATGGATATCTCGTGTTAATATTGATATATATCATTATGGATAAATATCAGTAGAGATATGTATATATATGGGTATATATCTCTTAATAAGATTAGGTGTGTAAGCAATATTATTTAATAATTATCAATAACTGTTGGTGTCTATCTAAAACTATTATTGTCTATCCAGAACTGTTACTAGTTGTGTATTTATATGGGGTATTGTATATTCTTTATTAATCAATAAATAAAGAGTTCTTAGCAGTATTATGAAACAATCTTTTATGGGGGCCTAAGGCCCAAATATATAGAAATACACTTTCTAACAATGCGGATTTGGCCGAATAGAAACCGAGTCCAATTCTAAATGAAAAAGATGATTAAGCTTCACATGTAATATATTTAACTGATTTTTTATATATATTTTGCATTAGATTTCAAGTTCGGAACTTATGTCGTTTTTTTGGTTTTGAGAGATCTATTAGTTTGGAACTTGAAGTTCCAAATCAATATCTTTGGACATTAAATGATTCAAAACTTGAAATTCTGAACTACAATCATAAAATACACAAGTATCCTGGGTTTGGAACAGAAGTCCCCAACCGTGTAATGTTTGTGTGAATAAGTGATTTTTAAACATCTTAATTTTTAAAAAGGTTGGTTTGGTATTTTATTTATTTTTTAACAATGTTATGCTATTTTATCAGCATATTGATGGAATATAAAGAAATTATACATTAGAAAAAACATCAAAGATTAAAAAGCACTTCAACGTTCGCACCCAACTTGGCCAAGCTTGAAAGTAGGAATAAGGTGATCTAGTACGGTGCACATTAATTTTAAATTTTCTTTTTCTACACCAACGAGAACACTTACAATGCTCCTTTACAATTATTTCAACTCCAAAGAAATAAATAAATAAAGCAACCCTCACTTGCTGCCACTAAGATCAATCAACTTCATTAAACAAAGAAAAGAAGAATACAAAACTAAGAACTAATGAACTGCATAAATAAAATTAAGAATTCTGGAAGATTATTTCAATCGGTATTTGAAAAACCCGACATCGGTTCTCCTCCTTTGCTCATGGGATCAAAAGATCAATATCGGATCTCAACTTGGAAAGCTTTGGTTATCTCCTTAGCATGTGGCTATCTCCTTAGCATTGGAGACATCAATATCAAATCTCAACTTGGAAAGCTTTGGCTATCTCCTTAGCGTATGAGAGCTTGAAATATCTCCTTAGCATATGAGAGCTTAGGAACAGTAGATCTCAACTTAGTGGGCATGCCCACCTTCTCTTCCAAAGGGACATGCGACCCCTTACAACCTAATTTAGGATTGAGAGAAATAAAGTATTTAATGGGGGAGAGAAGAGATCTAGAGTGGGGCGGGCCCCTAAAGAGAGTAGAGAGCGAGGAGAGATGCGTGTTTTGAAATGGGAGAAGAGGCCCGTGTGTTTCAAGAAGAGATAAAGTGCCTTAGAGATAGTAATCACAAAATCTGATTTTGATCTTTTGATCTTGGAGACTATGGGATGAGAGATATGAGTCATCACTTGATCTTTTAGTTTTTAAACCCTTATCGCATCAAATAAGAGATATACTGAGATATACTTAAATATTCAATACAATGTATCTGGTCAACAAATATTTAATTCATTGTATTTAATTAATAAATCTTCGTATTTGTTTCTATCTCTTTAATTAATCAAATTTTTTCAAAATATATCTTTGACTTCAAATAACAACACTCCCATATCTTAAGGGATATCTTTAAACCATAATATTTGAAATCAAAACAAAATATCCACAAAATAAGGATCGCAAGAGGGTTGTGAGTGGTCCCCTCATTGCCTCCCACAAAAAGTGGCGTGTGGGTGTCCCACTTGTTGCGTCATGGGATGGGCCCTAATAGGCAAGGGGATATAATCCCAGTCTATGGATTACATGTTCTTCCCAGAAAACGAGTACTAAGGTCACACAAACTTGATGCAACCACAACTCTATGGTGCATAGGGGTAATCTTTCGTACATGTGCATGCATCGCCCTCAATGGGGAACTACTTTCCCAATACGGCTATCATATACACATGTTGTGTGATGGATCAGTGATGAGGCTTTAGCCCTCGTCTCTAACAACCAATCATCATACATAAGGGTCACACAGTCCCTTGCGTCACTCATTTAGCCAACTTCGACCTCATCAAGAGAGAACCCATCAACCCTCATCGGTTTTTATTCCATGCACAGGCATTAAGGGTTTTCTAACTCGACTAGCCTAGCACGTGAAGCCTAGTTTGAGTTATGGCAAATATCATTTGTATTTCATGGTCCACATAAGACCAAACTCCCACTCAGTTTAAGTTCCACTAAAATTCTTATTACAAGCTCTCATAAGGCTTTTAATGACCGCATAAAACCTAACAAAGCCATCAGATACAAAATTGGCCTCTCGAAAGACATGTTGGAACAAACCATCAAGTTTTCATAGATATCCATAACCTCCAACCACATCGACAAAATTCTCCATGGCGGTCTATTACGCTTTTTACACCAATTGATCGCATTTAATGAATCACCCTCCACACAATAACATAAATTTGGATATCTATCCCTCAACAACCTGAATCCATTAAGCAAATAAAAGAATTCGGCATAG
Organism: Amborella trichopoda; assembly: GCF_054954075.1. Taxonomy (NCBI): domain Eukaryota; kingdom Viridiplantae; phylum Streptophyta; class Magnoliopsida; order Amborellales; family Amborellaceae; genus Amborella; species Amborella trichopoda. Next base: position 12,290,407 of record NC_142346.1, read on the forward strand.
TTTGCCGTGTTGGCACCACTAGAGCCCGCGTAAGAAAATAGAACTTCACCATTTGAGTCCCTCATAACCCCAACCCAACCTAGGTTCCCTAAAGAACACCCACAAAAAATCAGTTTCAAACAACCCTCCAAAGCCGGATGCCATCTACTTTTTGGTCGAATATGGCAAGAAACATTTGTGAGAATTTTTTTATTGTGAGAATTTTTTTATTTTTTGAATGAATAAATGGTTTAGAACTTCAGGTTCAGAAATTTTCAAAAATGTCGGTTTGGAGCTTTAAGTTCCAAACCAATATGTCATTAAGAAAAAGAAAAAAAATGCACAAGTTAAAATTCCAAACCAAGGACAATTGAAAGAAAAGTATCCGAAGAGACCATTTGTTTTTTTTAGTACAAAAAGGTTACAATCAATCTTGCCCGTCACATTTTAAATTGGAAGCTTATAAGTATGCCATTGGCTAGACTCAAAAGTTAAAAAAAGTTAAAAATGTCTCATACTTCGCGACACACTTCAAGTTATCCAATTTGACGTTTAAGGGCTAAGAGTGATTGTGACATCCATGTAATAACGGTAAATGATCTCTTTTTATACAATCCATTCTAAAAGAGAAAAAGGGAAAGCTAAAAGCTCAAAAAAAGTTTTGATTTTAAAGACAAAAAATTGAGAGACATTTCTTAAATACCACAAAAAGGATATTTGTGAATATTTCCCCAAAGGGAAAAGGATAATGTAATTCTTTAAACTATAATGGTTTGACATGCATTATTTGAATAATGTCTGGTGCCAAAAACCTTATAATGAATAGAGAAAATTTATAGAAAATATTTTTTTATTTTTTATATTTAAAAATAGCCTAAATTTTTTCATATTTTACTCTCAAAACCCATTTTTTGGGAGTATAAAGTATATTTTAATTTTATTTCATGTTTTATGCATTAGATAAAGCTCAAATTTGGTCCGAGTGTATTTCTAACCATCATACACTAATAATCATCATTATCATTTTAGCTTTTTCTCAATTAATTGAAGTCGGCTACACGAATCCTGGTTATTTATTATGCTCTATTAAATGCCATATCCCCAGTAATGCCATAAGACCCATATCTTTTTAGACTACTTCCAACAATGTCCTTTTCGGCCTACCCCTTGTCCTTTTCAGTTATTCCACTTGAACTAACTTGCACCTCCTAACAGGTGTTGTAATTGATCGGTGCCACACATGGTCAGCTCACCTAAGTCTACTCTCTCTCATTTTATTGCCTATTTGTGCCATGCCTAAATTCTCTTGAATAAATTAATTTATAATTCCATCCTTTCTTGTTTTGCCACTCATCCATTTCAGCATCATTATCTCCGCTATACTCATTCTATGGTATATTCTTTTTTCCGCCCAACATTCCATCCCATAGAGCAAAGTTGGTTGCACCAGTATCTTATAGAACTTGCCCTTCAGCCTCATTTATGTGGCGATCAAATAAAATTCCAGTTAAATATCTCCACTTTACCCACCTAGCTCTAATTCTGTGTGCGACATCGTCTTCGATCTCTCTATTTTCTTAGATTACGGACTATCATACACTAATAAAAAATTTTAGAAATAATTTAAGATGATAAATGATGAAACTACCCCTATAATATATATGAGTATTTTAATAATTTTATTTATTTAAAATTATTTTTATAGGTATGTGATGTTGAAAAATTTGGACATACCAAAATTAAGCTTAGGGTTCTTTGTCTTGCCTTATATTTGGTGTACAAATTGTCTTGGATCTGGCGAAGACCTAGTTTAAAAAAAATAGGGAAATTATAAAAATTATACCTTAATTTTTGGATTATTGAAAATAAACACCAAACTTTCAAAACCTCATCCATACCCTTTTTTCGGGTGAGTAGATGAAAATTGCATTCACGGTAATCTTAGAACTGTGCAGGCATCACACTCTATTGAAAATTGTGATGGTCATGGCAGGTTATACAAATGTAGTTTTGAAGCATCACGACACTTAAAGAATTGTGGTGGTTTATTAAACTATCTTGGTTTTAATTTAATTGTTATGCCTTCGTCATGGGGCATAAGAACTCTTGATAATCATACGGCTTTTTAAGTACTAAGATGCCTCTTAACTACCATCACTACTGGTTAAGTGCCGTGATACCTCAAAACTTTAAACCGCCCATGACCATCACTGTAGTGAGTCTATCTTAATATCTTCATAGTCTCAAGATTACTGTGAAGGCTGTTTTAGTAAAAGAACTACAAAAAGTAAAAAACAAGGGTATGGATGTGATTTTGGAAAGTTTGAGGTTTATTTCCAATAATATAAAAATTAAGGTATATTTTTAATAATTTCTCAAGAAAATAAAATAAAAGATATTTTTTCTGAACTTGATGTGGGTTCTCCATTTTAAGAGAGGTTAATGCTCACCTTGGATAAATATTCTCTTTACGGTTGTTCATTTAGAGATGAAGAGGCAAACAATAAAAATTAGGGTGCAACCCATATTTCAGAATCAGATTGACAGGGTGGACCATTTTCCTTATAGATCCGTGACGGAACGCTGGATTACCTATACACATCGATTCCTACTGGTCCGAATTTGCAATCCAGGAAATAGTAAAAATAGAAAAGTTTAAAATGAGGGTTTATTTGGGGAGAATTTAGGGTGGGGACCTAGTAAATCATTAGATAAATTAGAAAAAAGAAAATAAATATGAAAGTGGGGGTTTAAGGAAGGGAAAATAATAATGAAAGGGCGTTTTATGAGGAAGACAGGCCTCGTATCAATACCTTTCTAGAACTAATTAGGTCCTAGATTATTCCTAATCCATATTGTGATTCTGATCGGATCCGAATCGCTAGATTTTAAAACTGGGTGAAACAAAACAATCCCTCTAAGGTATCTATCAATCTATCAACCTAACACTTTTTCTCTACTAATAAGAGCATCTTGTGTCCATGCAATTTCTCTCCTAAAAAAAGGTTTTTGGTGATCCAAAAGAGGAACAAACAAGACTTTTCCCTTCCTCTGCAACCTGCTGCTGCCACGTTTCAGGGAAGGTGAGAACGAAGCCAAAAGAAAAGAGGGCTCTCTCTCTCTCTCTCTCTCTCTCTTTCTCTCTTTATATTTTAGTCTTTATAGAATGCTAATTTGTATCTTTTCCTACCTGAAGAACTGTCTGTATACTTTTAGAATTGATGTTGACACAAAGCAAAAAAAAAAAAAAAGAAACTTCTCTATAGATTTGAATATCTCCTATCATGACATATCTCTAATGTCATTTATGATTGGGGACAACCTCCAAGGGAAATTTGCATCTCTATATAGTATCTCATAATATTTTTTTTCTTTTTTTTTCTCTTTTTTTTTTCTTTAGTAATTCAATGAATGGGGAAATACTTTTGTTCTTTTTTTCAAGTAGATTAAGAGTTAGCTTTTTTTGAAGGTGTTAGTAGGGTGATGCTAGTAATGAGAATGAAAACCACAATGTGATGACTCGAGTATGGGGGTGCTACAACCACGATCCCATCCCATTTTCATAATAATTTCTCTCTCTAAACCCAAAATCTTTTATACTTCTAGATGAATTTGTATCATCATCATCATTATAGTATTTTTTCAATTAATCAGGTTCGGCTATATGAATCTTGATTCTCCATTCTGTTCTATTGAATGTCATATCCTTAGTGATGCCATATATCCCTATATTTTTTCGTACTACTACTAATCACATCATTTTGAGCTTACCTCTTGCTTTTTTCAGTCTTTCCACTTGAACTAACTCGCACCTCCTAACAGGTATTGTACTTGGTCGGCGCCACACATTGCCAGCTCACCCAAATCTACTACATCTCATTGTATCACTTATTGGTTCCACGCATAAATTCTCTCGGATAAATTCATTTTGAATTTTATCTCTTCTTGTCTTGCCACTCATCCATCTCAACATCTTTATCTCTGCTACACTAATTCTAGATTAATCTATATCCGTCCTGTTTTTTAGACCTGCTCACATGCTCACAGGGACAATGCCCCAAAACGGGGCTAAACCCAAACAACGGGTGGAAAAAGGATACAATCATAAAATGTACGTACTTAATGAGGAAACATGTATATATAACCAATCTCTTAGATCTACAGTCCTTCCATTTGCTCATATCACTTGGGTCCTCTCTCTCTCTCTCTATCTCTCAGTGGGAACACGTTCCCATAAGAGAAGAATGTGAGCTAGTGTGGGGTCAGTATCCACACTTGCTTTCCCTTTAGAAGCATTGAACATCTCTAATGAAAGTCACTATCACTTTTTATTTTATTCTTATCGTCATTTAAAGACACTAAGCCCTCAGCCCTAATCAAGGGTCCCATTCCAAATCTCTGAATCTCTAGAAGTAAAATCTAGAGTGAGAAAGACTACTTTCCGTGAAGGGGTTGGGATCGTGGTGATAGCACCCTACACTTTAGTTATCACGTTGTGGTTTTTATTCTCGCCACTAATATCACCTCACTAATACCTTAAAAAAAGATAACTCTTAATCTACTTAAAAAATGAGTTCTCGCCGCTAACATCACCTCACTAATACTTTAAAAAAAGCTAACTCTTAATCTACTTAAAAAATGAGTAGGGGTCTGTCTTCTCCACTTGATTACAAACTAAATAAATAAATAAATAAATAAAAAAAGAAAAAAAAGAAAAAAAGAAAAAAGAAGACGACTTACGGTTTTTCTATAAAATCTAAAGTGAAAAAGACCTTTTAGTTTTTAGTTTTTGTATGGATATGGTTCATCTAGCTCGCCAAGCTAAAAATAAATATACCTTTTTGCTCGAAAGGGTGCATCCATGATCATTTATTACTTGACTTCCCCTTAAATGCTCTTCAATTTATTTTAGGGCAACTTTTTTTGACCTTTGCATCGATGGGACGAATTCCCACTTTCCATTACTATTTATGGATAGAATTTAACATGTAGAAGTGCAATTCCACCTATCATGCTGCTAGTAATTAGTAGGTTATGCCAATGTTTGTAAAAATGGCGAGCTGGCTTGGAATGTGACTTAGGGGTGGCGATGGACCTGGACCGAACCCGAGACCCAGTCTGTGTCTGGTTATGGGTCCAAAAATTGGGCTAGACCCGGACCCAGACCCAGACCCACCCGACCCGTTGACCCCTAGAATGTGTTGGTAGGCATTAAGTCTAAAGACCATCGGTTTTATTTGGTTCCCACTAGTTCTCGTGTCTTTTTTTTTTTGTGTAATCCCCATAGAATTAGCAAGCCAGTTCAGAACCAGCCGAGCTTGCTCGGTTCAACCAGTAACCAATTAGGCATACTGGTTTAGTTTTTTAAACACTTGGTCAAGATGATGAGTTTGTTTGTATAGTTATTGTGTACATTGCTTCAATTTGAAGATTTTACAGCTCTTTAGCACTCCCAAGCCAGTCGATGCTCTCCTTACAAAATCCATTTAAGGAGAGGATCAAGGATCTAGAGTTTTTTATATATATCATCTCGACCACTATGATCATGAATTTAGAAAGAAAAAAAGAAATGTCTATGAGTTTTTTTGGGCGGTTCATTTCAATTCTTCAAGTTCATCATAGCTGCCCATTTTTGAGCTCCAAAGACATGGATTTCAGACAATTAGATTTACAGCCTTGCAATATGTGTTTTGAGTTCTGAAACCATTGAGAACAAGGGCAGTTAGATGAGCCAGCAGATTTTCTGGAACTTTTCCATAATTTATTCATTTATTGCCTTAGGCTCTCAATTCACTTACCACCAGCTGCCTCTCTGATCATTAAAAAGAGAGAGGTGAATCTCTCCAATCAGTTTATAAATCAACAAAGTATATTTCAACAATCCAAAAATGAAAAGGGAAAGAAAAGCTTCCCAATCAATGAATACTGAAATTATTCAAGTAGATGTTTTGGGGTGAAGGAAAAATGGGTTTCATTCAACGCCCAAGTTTCCAGTTATGGGAAAACCTAATTTTGCTATGATTTGTCTAAACCCAAAAACATGCCTATTTCTGGATTCAAAATGAAAAAGCTCTCGCAATGAGGAAACCAGGATTTCATAAACCAGCCTACGATCCAAACAGGCCATTGAAAAATAGATATAGACTTGTGGTCAAGTATAAGATAAAAGAAATTTTATATCGAGTCTTGCAATCATGTATCATCCCGTAATTGAAGTGGATTTTCGATTCAGTTCAGGAGATTGGCAATCTGAATAAGAGAATCGGTCATTACAATATTAAAAAATTTTAAAAAATTTAAAAAAATGGGGCAAATTTTGACAAGATCTTTGACAAAATTGGCCGGCGAGAACTTACCATTTTATGGGGAAACCATCCAATTCTCAATATTTAACATGAAATTCTCAATATTTAGCGGGAACTGGTTAAGCCACGACGATTCCCAATCTGGGAGGGTCTATTCTAATTCGAATTGGCTTTTTCTAAACCTTGAGTTAGAGTGTTTCCAACCCTGGGGTACATGAATTATTAAATCGTCTCTAGGTCTACAAACTTCTTATTGATACTAGAACTGAAGATATTCTTGAGTTTACTTTGAAATGGTCAACTCTAAGAAACCGAGTTTCACATTTGAATGTTTTATCGTATGATTAGAGAATTTTTTGGCATAAATGTTTCAGTCAGTGTTTTAAAACCGATAGGGCAGATCATTCGCTTACATATATGTCTCGAATTGCTAGATCGGTGATTCAGATCGAGTCTAGATTGGTCTGAATCATTGATCCAAAAAAATGTTAAAAAAATAAAATAGAAAGCATGATATATCATATATATATATATATATATATATATATATATATATATATATATATATATATATATATATATATATATATATATATATATATATATATATATGGGAAAAGATGTTGTGCATCCAGGTGTGTACTGCTACAGTAAACACCCCTGGCCCAGATTGAATTTGGGCCGATCTGACGATCACAGATGTCTGATAGTGTTTGAATTTTAATTTTTTTTTACAGATTCAAATCACTTGAAATTTTAGGCTTGTATTTTTTAAAAATCGGATAATCTACAAAAAATATCAAAAAACAATTTTACATGAAATAAATTGACCAAAATACCCACGAAATATTTCGGGGGGTATTTTGGTCAATATTTTTCTCATAAATTTTTTTTTTTTTTTTTATTAGGTGCGCCTTGATGAGAAGAACATACGTCTAAAAGTTCAAGTGATTTGAATTTATATAAAAAAATTTAAAATTCAAACACTATCAGGCATCCATGAGCATCAGATCGGCCACAGAATGGCCCAGATTCAAACTAGACCATTCGCGTTTAAGGCGCGCCTCTAAATTGCATCATAATATATAATTTTGTTGTAAGGAATTCTGAGGATTATTTAAAAACCTATTTTCATATCTAATTATAAACTTTTAAACTAAAAAAATGGTAAAATCAATTAAATCTATAAACTTATAAAAGGAACACACAAAGATAAACCATCAACAAGGGGTCTCCTCTATAAAATATCTTCTACTGAGCACTAGGTAGAATTACTATCCCATATCATAGAACAAAATAATTATACTAATATTTATTTACAATATCTCGGAAAACAAGCAACTAGAATAGAAAATATTGTAAGACAACCCCAAGAAAAAATAGAAGAATAAAAAAAAGCAATACTCTTCAAACCACCTCGAGAAATAAACAATGAACGATGTAACTTGAGAAAAAAAAAGAAAAATAAAGAATTAATGAATCAAATAATACAAAAGCTATCTCAGCTAGATATAAGAGATAAATCAAAAGGAAAAGGGATAGTATTAGAATCAGAAGCCATGGTTATCCAAGAAGAAGATACTACTATAACCAACATAGAAAATGCCTTGAAAGAAGATATAGATAAAATGGATATTAATCGAATAGAATATGGGAGAAAATGGAGACCTACTGTTCCCACTATAATGTATCATACTAGGCCTACTCCTATAGATATTCAATTCGAAGAAGATTTAATATCTCATACAGTATCTTATTCGGGACGAATTATTGTAAATTGGAATATTAATGGTATGTCAGACCATTAAATACTTGATACAATGAAACATATGACCATGTATGCATCAGCTTATAAGGTAATTGGTAACCTTGACCGAGAGGTTGTAAAAACCATTATTTGTGGCTTTAAAGGATGGCTGAGAGGATGGTGGGACTTCCACATGAGTAAAAGCACTAAAAATCAAATACTAAGTGCAACCAGACAATGGGTTGTAAAAAATGAACAAAATCAGGATATATCTTATAGTGAAAGTGATGCAGTGAATACCCTTATATATACAATCACTCTTCATTTTGTAGGCAGTACATCCTTGTTAGAAGCAAAATCAGAAGATCTGCTTTATAACTTAAGATGTCTTACTCTCTCCCATTATAAATGGTATAAAGATGTTTTCTTCTTTAGACTTCTTATAAGAGAAGGTAGTGCAGACCATTGGAAGGAAAAGTTTATAGCCGGCTTACCTAATTTGTTTGCTCAAAAAGTTAAAACTTGACTAAAAAATAAAAATGGGGGTGTAATACCATATTCTGCCTATACACTTGGAGAATTATCTGTTGAAATTTGTGCAGAAGGCCTTGCCCTATGCAGAGACCTAAAGCTTAAACGGCAATTAGATAAACAAAGAATGACAGGGATAAAAGAATTAGGAAACTTCTGTGAACAGTTTGGTTATAATATAAACCTGGCTCCAAATAAAGCTTGTCAAAGAAAAAATAAAAAAATATAAGACTCAAATAAGAAAGTCCCAAACAAAAAAGGGACATAAAGAAAAATTTATAAAACAATTAGTAACTAAAGCTAAATTTTAAAAAGGGAAAAAGAAATTACCAGTTTGTTATAAGTGTGGAAAAGTTGGGCATTACAAGAACAATTGTCGAGTTAAGAAAAAGATTGAGGCTTTAATATTAGAAGAACATATTAAAAATCAAATATATGATATTCTTCAAATAGATAAAAACTCAGAGAATAGTACATCTGATTCTGATTCTTTAGCCGGAATAATTGAAGATGAAAATTTAATATGGAGTAGCTCAGAAGAACAAACTAACTCTGACCTTGATGAACCAATGACAGACTATTTTTGTCATACCCTTACAAATGAATAAAACTTAATATTAGATTTAATAGAGAAAATTCCCGACCCAAAAGATAAAAGATAAATTATAACTCAATACATAAAAATAGATAAAACAAAAACTAAACCTCCTCCTCTCTTGAAAGCTCAAGAGGAATATAGTTTTTCTGAAATAATGAAAAGAATAAATAAAACCCATAATATACAAAAGGAACCTACTATATCAGAATTAAAACACGAAATTAATGAAGTAAAAACTGAAATACAACATCTGAAAAACAGAATAAGAATATTAGAATTAAACAATAGTCTTTCTATGGCTATAACAGACAATGACGATGAGCTAAAATTTGATGAATTAATAAAACCTTTTAAAGAAGACAAATTACCTATAAGCCTTGAATTCCTAGAATCCTCTAATACAGATAAAAAGGATAACTATGTAAATCTGATAAATAAAATCGTAACCCAAAAATGGTATACTCTAATCAAAATCATAGTTAATAATGAATATAGTTTCCAATCTCTTGCACTTATAGATTCGGGGGCTGATTTAGAATGTATAAATGAAGCATTGGTCCCAACAAAATACTTTGATAAAACTACTCAAATACTTAATACTGCAGATGGAAGTAGACTTATGATTAAATATAAATTAACTAATACTGCTGTGTTTAATAATGGAAATTGTTATGAAATACCTTTTATTATGGTGAAAGGTTTAAGTAAATCTGTTATTCTTGGAACTGCTTTTTTAAACCTACTCTACCCTTTAACTATAGATCATACCGGAATAGAATCTACAATCCATGGGCATAAAATTAAATTTGAATTTATAGATAAACCAAAAATAAAAGAAATCAACAATGTCAAAATAAACATAAAAAATAAACAACAATTTCTCTACCATTTAAAAGCAAAAATAAAATATAAGTTAATAGAAGATGAATTGCTACTTTCTGAAGACAAGAGGAAAATTGAAGAACTCAAAACTCAAATCGAAAAAGAAATGGTAGTGATATACCAAATGCTTTCTGGGCAAGGAAAAAACATATAATAAGTCTACCATATGAAGAAGGGTTTAAAGAAAGTCAAATACCCACCAAGCTAGAACCATCCAAATGAATTCAAAATTATTAGAAATATACAAAAAAGAAATTGATGAACTACTCAAAAAAAACCTAATAAGAAAAAGTTCATCCTTTTGGAGTTGTACAACTTTCTATGTAGAAAAAGCAGCAGTGAAAGAAAGAGGAGTACCAAGGCTTGTTATATATTATAAACCTTTGAATAAAGTACTTAAATGTATAAGATATCCTGTACCTAATAAAAAAGATTTACTTGAAAGATTAATAAATGCATGTATTTTCTCTAAATTTGACTTAAAATCTGGCTATTGGCAGATTCAAATAGATGAGAAAGATAAATATAAAACAGCCTTGAATGTGCCATTCGGACAATATGAGTGGAATGTCATGCCCTTTGGATTAAAGAATGCTCCTTCCGAATTTCAGAAAATTATGAATGAAATCTTTAATCCATATATGAAATTTATGATAGTATACATAGATGATTTCCTTATATTTTCAGAAAATATTAATCAACATTTTAAACATATAAAAATATTTATAAATGCAGTAAAAAATGCAAGACTTGTTGTATCCGTTAAGAAAATAAGCTTATGTCAAACTAAAATCAGATTTTTAGGAAACAACATATTACAAGGAAGGATCATCCCTATTGATAGAGCTATAGAATTTGTAGACAAATTCCCGGATGTTATTCTTAATAAAACCGAACAACAAAGATTTCTTAGATGCTTAAATTATATTGGAGACTTTTATAAAAAATTAGCTATTGATGCAAAACCACTGTTTGATAGATTAAAGAAAAATCCTCCCAAATGGACAATTGAACATACTCTTGCTGTAAGAAAAATAAAAAAACATGCTAAAGAATTACCATGCTTAACTTTATCTGACCCTAATGCCTTTAAAATAATAGAATATGATGCTTCTGATATTGGACTTGGTGGAATTCTTAAACAACGAAAAGATAATACGGAACAACTCGTAAGATTTACATCAAAAGCTAGGAATTCTACTAAACAAAAATATTCTACTAGTAAAAAAGAAATCTTAGCAATAGTCCATTGTGTAACAAAATTTCAGAGTGACATTCCTAATAAAAAATTCATAATCTGCACTGATTGTGAAGCCGCTAGTAATATTATATTAAAAGATGTTAAAAATTTAGTCTCAAAGCAAATTTTTGCCCGTTGGCAAGTTATTCTTTCTTCTTTTGATTTCGATATTCAATATCTTCACGGTTATGCTAACTCTCTTCCCTACTTTCTCACTCGTGAATTTTTGCAGGGAGGGAAGGAATAGTGACAATCAACAGCAAGAACAACAGTTGAATCAGATAATCAATATGAATACTCAAAATAAAGGCAAAGGGAAGATGGAAATTGTTCCATCCCCATCTGTAGGATCTCCATTAATAAGTTATCCACCTTCTTCACCTTCCAAACCCATAGTAACTTATGCAGGATCTCCTGGTCCTGTAATAAACTGTCAACCTCCAGTTTTTATGAGATCTCCATGCCCAAATAAAGTTTCTCCTTCAGGAAAATCTCAATTTGAAGAAACTGCCCTTCTTATGGATACCATTATAGAAGATGAGCACTGGAATATGAACCCTAATCAAATAGCCAATCTTTATTTACTGAATAATTTAAATTCCTCCAATGGTAACAAAACAACAGTATGAAGCCATTCTACTTGAGACTGGATCCATCACTCTGGTACATTACTATCAGAGAAATACAAATAATATATCATATTCAATGCTCCAGATACGGAAAATAATAACATATAAAGAATGGGGCTCTGATCCTTTGAGGAGCAAAAAATTGTAAGCTCAAGAATTTACCAATAAATATTATAAATATTCAGAATATATTGATGCTTGGCACAAAGCCTTAGCCCTCCAAAATAATAATAATTCCCACACATGGTTCCTCCAAATGAAATGCCAGTTACTGAAACTTTTCCTAACTGGTTTCTGAATTGGTTTCTAATGGGGCTCAGGATCTCAAATCCTCCCATAAAGGTTTCAGAGATCTCAAGCCAAAATTGTTGAATATCATAATAGAGATCCCAATATAGATTACCATTTATATTTTATGGCAATATATCAGATTCCATGGATAATGAAATGGGAATATGCCATATATGAGAATTTAACAAATGACTATGAATATATTCCCCGGCTGGGAAAAAAGATATCCATCAAATGGTGGGATATATATGAAAATAAATCTCTCGAACCGGAAAATATCAAGTTAAAGAAAATTCTGGGACAAGTAATATATGAAAACCCAAATAGCTTCTCAGATTACATCAATAAAATGCGAAAATAACACCCACAAGCCACAAAGGAAGAACTGAAAAAACAGCTCCTACAAATACTTGAAGAAGAAGGAGAATTAATGACTACTTCAAGTCAAAATGAAGAAGAGGAGTATGCCCAAGAAAACGAAGATTGCGAAATAGTCCAACCTGCTATTGAATTCTCCCAGTAAAGGACCACAAGCCCGACCCGATATATCCTAAAAAGATGCTGTCGACACCACAGTAACGCCACCTGTCCTAAAAAGATGCTGTCGACACCATAGTAACGCCACCTGTCCTAAAAAGATGCTGCCGACACCACAGTAACGCCACCTGTCCTTAAAAGATGTTGCCGTCACCACAGTAATGCCACCTGTCCTTGCTACAGTAAAAAGATTCTGTCGACACTGCCACCTGTTTCTTCTGCAGTAAAAAGATCCTGCCGACATTGCCACCTGTTCCTGCTACAGTCAAAAGCTTCTACCGACACCTCCACCTGTCCCAGCTATAAGTAAACAAAAGAAAGAAGAATTTGAGGTCCGGGCTCTATAAAAGGAGGGAAGGACCTCATTAGGGGGGCATCCTTGGATACCTTGGATAGAAATCTGCTCCTATTTTCTCTTACTCTCTCTCTCTTATTTGTTTTCTTCTCTCTCAGAGTCCCAGTAGAATTCAACAATCGCTTAGGTATTCTGTATTATCGTATATTTCGTATAGAAGACGAGCATTGGAATATGAACCCTAATCAAATAGCCAATATCTATTTGCTGAATAACCTAAACTCTTCCAATGGTAATAAAACAAGAGAATGGTATGAAGCCATTCTGCTTGAAACTAGGTCTATCACTCTGGTACATTACTACTAGAGAAATACAAATAATATAGCATATTCAAAGCTCTAGATACGGGAAATAATAACATATAAAGAATGGGGCTCAGATCCTTTGAGAAGCAAAATTGCAAGCTCAAGAATTTACCAATAAATATTATAAATATTCAGAATATATCGACGCTTGGCATAAAGCGCTAGCTCTCCAAAATAATAATAATTCCCATACATGGTTCCTCCAACTAAAAATACCAATTATTGAAACTTTTCCTAACTGGTTTCTCATCTGGGGATCAGGATCCTAAATTCTCCCAGAAAGGTTTCAAATGTCTCAAGCCAAATTTGTTGAGTATAATAATAGAGACCCTAATATAGATTACAATTTATATTTTATGGCAATATATCAGATCCCATAGATAATGAAATGGGAATATGCTATATCTGAGAATTTAACAAATGATTATGAATATATTCCCCGACTGGGAAAGAAGATATCCATCAAATGGTGAGAATAAATCGCTTGAACAGGAAAATATCAAATTGAAGAAAATTTCGGGACAAGTAATATATGAAAACCCAAATAGTTTCTCAGAATATATCAATAAAATGCGAAAACAACATCCTCAAGCTACAAAGGAAGAATTGAAAAAACAACTTCGACAAATATTCGAGGAAGAAGGAGAATTAATGACTACTTCAAGCACAAATGAAAAAGAGGACTATGCCGAAGCAGATGAAGACTGTGACATAACCCAACCTGCTATCGAATTCTTCCAATAAAATCTCACAGGCTCAACCTGACACTACAATAATGCCACCTGTCCTAAAAAGATGTTGCCGACACTACAATAAAGCGACCTGTCCCAAAAAGAGACTGCCGACACTACAGTATTACCACCTGTCCCTGCTACAGTAAAAAGATTATGTCGTGTATATATATATATATATATATATGGAAAAAGCTTATATAGAGCCTAAGCTCTAAACAATCAAATTAGAGCCTACCTCAAAAATTTCACTAGAAGAGATTGTTTCGATGCTTAAATGTCCTCAAATTGATCATCTCGACATCAAGATGCATGGAGATTATAAGAAAATGGATTTCAAGTTTTGGAAATAGTGTATCTTGTAATGTATTTTTGGATTGTCAATTTTCAACATTTTCAAGCTTTCATAGATCTACTGGATCTATACTATTCTTGAAACTTTAAATTTTATAATTAAAGATGAAAATATATTTTAAAGCTATTACAAATATTTTCAATATTGAAACCACATTTCTCGACACTATTTGAAGGTGATCTCTAATTTGATTGTTTAGAGCCTCGGCTCTATACAAACCGCACAATATATATATATATATATATATATATATATATATATATATATATATATATATATATATATATATATATATATATATATAGAGAGAGAGAGAGAGAGAGAGAGAGAGAGAGAGAGAGAGAGAGAGAGAGAGAGAGAGCCTAGGCTCTAAACAATCAAATTAGAGCCTACTTCAAAACATTCACTAGAAGAGGTGTTTTTGATGCCCGAATATTATCAAATTGATCATCTTGTCTTAAAGATACATGAATATGAAAAAAAATTAATTTCAAGTTCCAAAAATAGTGTATTTTGTAACGCATTTTTGAGCCATCAATTTTCAAGATTTTCAAATTTGCATAGATTTGATCGATCTACACTATTTTTTAAGCTTTAAACTTTATAACTAAATATGAAAATATACATTAAGGCTATCACAAAGATTTCCATTATTGAAGCCATATTTCTCAACACTATTTGAAGATGCGCTCAAATTTGATTGTTTAGAGCCTCGGCTCCATACAAACCGCACACATACACACACACACACACACACACACACATATATATATCTATATAGGCAAAAGTTTACATAGAGTCGAGGCTCTAAACAATCAAATTTGAGCCTACCCCAAAAATTTCACTAGGAGAGGTTATTTTGATGTCCAAATATATTCAAATTGATCATCTCGACATCAAGATGCATGGACATAAGAAAAACATGGATTGCAAGTTTTGAAAATAGTGTATTTTGTAGCATATTTTTGGTTTCAAGATTTTCAAGTTTTTATAGATATGTCGATTACACTAATATTGAAGCTTTAAACTTTATAATTAAATATGAAAATATATTTGTGGCTATCACGAAGATTTTCAATATTAAAACCACATTGCTCGATACTATTTGAAGGTAGGCTCTAATTTGATTGTTTATAGCCTAGGCTTTGTACAAATAACACCCATATATATATATATATATATATATATATATGTGTGTGTGTGTGTGTGTGTGTGTGTGTGTGTGTGTGTGTGTGTGTGTGTGTGTGTGTGTGTGTGTGTGTGTGGAAAAGTCTTCCCAACGCCTTTAGGCGAAAATGAACAGTGATTTCGCCTATAGTGTTTCATTTTTCTTTTCTTTTTTTACAAATCGGAATGATCTGAAATATGGAACATGTGTACATCTTAGTGAGGCGCACCTAATAAAACTATAAAAATAATAATTCGTATAACAAAATTAACTGAAATACCCCCGAAACGTTTTGGGAGTATTTTAGTCAATGTTTTCATGTAAAATATTTTTTTGATATTTTTCGTAGATTCGCCTTTTTTTTTTTAACACACGCTTCAAATTTCAGGTCATTCTGATTTGTAGAAAAAAGAAATAAAAAATGAAACACTACTGGACATCGTGACCATGCACTAAATTTTGGAGGGTAGGTGAAATCACTGTTCATTTTTACCTATAGACGTTTTGTAGTATCTTCCATATATATATATATAAACCGGGGAGAGGGTTGAAATTGGGCAGGTATCCCAATTGATTTGATGTGGACTGTTTTCGCCCTATCTATTTTCCTTGGGTGGAAATGGATTTGCGGAGTTTTAGAATGGTTATGTGTCCTTGATTCATAAATAAACTGAAATTGATGGGGCCACATTGTGTTTGCATGTTGCGGCTAGGGCTATAGTCCTGAAGCCATCATCACTGTTCATTGAAACAGAGTGGCATTCGCTACTAAAGTATGTCTTGCCTTTGGTAGAACACATTGTGGCTCCATCACCGTTCATAATCTCCGTTACTAACATCCCCACTTCATAATGAGCAGGTTAAAAAAATTAAATAAATCATTTATACTTTTGCTGGCCCGATTCATAAATAAGCGCCTAGCATGCTTCCATGAGAGCACACAATACTATTGCGCCTCTTAATTAAGGAAACAAGAGAAAATGCCTTGATTTCTCAATTACCATGTATTTTCCTGTTTGAGAATAGGGAAAATGTGGTAACAAGCATCTGCATTTCTTTGTGTTTCCACGCTTTTCTCAATATTGGGGAAAGGTGCGCCGCTGATATCTTAAAAAAATAGGGAAAACGTGAGACCTCCCTTGTCCACATTTTATTTATCTAACCTCACGATTTTTCTCCTCTCTTGATCTCTTTTGTCCAAGTTCTAGCCTGATTTTTCTCCGGTTTCATATACAGGTTACCAAACAAGGGTTATCAGCTTTTAGAACTTTTTGTTAGGCTTGCAGTTTCTCACATATTCACTAGGAAAACATGTTTCTCAGTCGCCTACGATGTTCAAAACCACTACTGGGATGAGATTCGGCCCATGTCCGAGCCAAGTAACTTGGGCTGAGTCCAAGTTACTTGGCCCAAGTCGGGCAGGGTCATGTTAAGCCAAAAGTGTCAAAAAAATAAAAACAAATACCAAAAAATAGGAAAAAAATGTTTAAAGTAAAATTAAACAAAACACATCTAAATGACGCTTAAAAAGTAGTTAAAAGTGGATCTTGAAAAAAAATCAAATTTTGATGAGGGGCATTTCATAAATAATTCAAAAGAGAAGGGTGCGGTTTGTATAGAGCCGAGGCTCTAAACAATCAAATTAGAGCGCACCTTCAAATAATGTCAAAAAATGTGGTTTCAATACTAAAAAGTTTTGTGAGACCGTTAAATTATATTTTCATATTTAGTTATAAAATTTAAAGTTTCAAAAAAAAGTGTAGATCGAGCAGATCTATGAAAACTTGAAAATCTTGAAAATTGACGGTCCAAAAATGCTACGAGATGCACTATTTTCAAAACTTGAAATTCATTTTTTTCTCATGTCCATGCATCTTGATGTCGAGATGATCAATTTGATGATATTTGGGCATCAAAACAACCTCTTCTAATCAAAGTTTTGAGGTAGGCTCTAATTGGATTGTTTAGAGCCTAGGCTCTATGTAAACTTTTCCCAATTCTTAAAATTAAAACGTGATAGGTAAAACAAGGAAAATGATCTTTTAAAAGAATTCCCTGTACAGGCTTGAGGCAAGGTTAGATCCCATCCAGTTTAGAAACGAGAGGGTATAATGCCATAGAAACCCACAAATCAATTTGGATTATGATCCAATAGTTGTGTACTCTTAGGACTACCAACACGCCAGGTCTACTAAAACATTTCCCAAAACTTCAAAGTTCACTAGAAAAAAAAAAAAAATTTGGTGAATTACCCAGTGGTTATCACCCTCCCATCAATGGCTTGTAGGCGCAGGAGGAAGTGGGTCTGAACAGATACTTTCATCCATTGTTTCAAAATCCAGAAACAAGTTTTGGATCACCCACTCACTATATCCCATGCTAATTGGACATGAAAAACCGGTCAAAGAGAATAATAGAAAAACAGAGCGATTTGAAATGGTGAAAATCCATGTACCCGCCCACCACATCGCGCAAGTTTGGGTTGCCAGGTTTTAAAATCCTACTTCATCTAATGAACTGTAACGTCGTACTATCTCCAACACCGTCCTGACAAAATTCGCTCGAATGTGAAAAGCCATTAATGAAACCTGGATCTAGTCAGTGTTCACAAAATCAACCGGTCAAACAGGCAGTGGATCCAATTTTAGCCGGTTTTGGTGATTTAGTTGGGTATCCTAAAAAAAATTATACAAAATCTTAAAATTTGTTTGTTTATAATATATTTTTTAATGTTTTTTATCATTTTGACAAATATTAGAAAGTGTTTGACCATGAATACTTTCTTTTTACATTTTTTCTATCCTTTTTTTTTGTAAAATATCAAAAATGCGCTTAGGCACAAATCAATTTTTTAAAATCTATTTTTTTAAACTAATTTTTAACTTGATTTGGATGTACTTTGTTTAATCATATTTTAATATATTTTTCCAATTTTTTTATATTGTGCATTATATTTTATTTTATTAACACTTTTTAAACCGGTCAGGACACCAAAGTTGACACAACTGGTTTACCAGTTACTTGGAACCCACCATTGGCAGGTTTCTGAGGCCAGTTCAATTCTCCAACACTGGATATAGTAATATTTTCTGTAAATGATATGCCACCGCCATGTAGCTTCAACTGCATCACCTTTGCAGTATAAATCTATAAGGCTTTATTTTCCCATGCCGTTTGCCACTATTTCAGAGGTTATACCATAGTATTTCCATGAAATGACTCTATTCCAAGCCACCATTTACCTTGGTAAAAAAAAAGAAAGGAAAAACAAGCTTATAACCATCTTATGTGAAATTTGACGGCTTGAGTATATCACCAAGTCAGAATTTATTTTTTATTTTTAAGCCTAATCAACATAATAAATACAGCCGCCCAATTTCACATCCAATAATCATCATAATTGTGACCTCGATGTATTCAATATAAATGGTCCATATATCCAATATAAATGGTCCATCTCATTGTATACTTTTCCTTCCATAAATTAACCCCTTTACCCTTTACCAAATTCCAAAACCACAGTTTCTGCCCTAAAAATCGCCCACATACTAGGGACAAAATGAAGATCCTGTTCACAACAACAAGAGGTACATAGCACAAATAGTTTTAGAGAAGTAAAAGAAGTGCACAAATAGTTTTAGAGAACTTAAAATACCATTATAGTACAAAAAGCGGGCTTTACCAACTTCCTAAATGAGCAGAGAACATAAGAGGGACAGAACCACTATAGCATTTTAATTGCTATACAAAACTGCATGTAGAGATCCAAATTCGAAGACATGGGAAATGTAATATAACGCAAATTTCTTCACATATACCCGCCTAAGGGAAACTGGTAAAAAGTATCATAAATAATAAACAACAGTATGTCCACTGAGTATCGACCACAACCAGAAGCATACATAATCACAACTGTGACAAACAAAAGCTCTATTCACATCCACAAATACCTGCACTCTATGAAACCCTGTAAGACATGCAAAAACTGGGAGGCTACACCAAGATCAGGAAGACTTTTCTAGTCCTCTCCCTTTATGAATAATGTGAGTTAATAATCTCCCGGTGCACCATGTCTATAAAGTGATCATTCTGCATAATAAGAGAGAGAATGAGAAGTTACCAGGTTTCTCATTTCTTTTTTTGAAAAGAAAAGCACGATTCGATGCATAATAATAGGCATGTTATATGAAGTATGATGTCCCATTGTCTCATATTTTTTGGCCTCGATCCATGACATGATTATCAACAAAATATCGATCACCAGTCTAAAAAACTGTCAGTAACCTCTGCGGGCAATTTTTGATTGAATCATGTGACCACACTTTTACTTCTTTTCACAATAAGTGGCCAAAATATCAATGGGAAATATCAAAGTGGAACTCCCCCTTACACGAAGTTCAATATGTTTTGAAATCTTAAGAAACTTGTCACTTTGGAATATTCAAGGTGTTTTCTCAACAGGAAATCAGAATGTCAGTTATACAATGAAAATTGAACATGAAGTCGCTAAGACAATCAAAATAAAAGTATCAGAGAAATCACGAGGATTCATCAATGGCTTTGATCCAAAAATAACTCTAGGCCCTTCAACAAAAGCAGGATTTCAGGAATATTTAGCGATCTTCAGAACTCTGATATGTCTCTCTTTCTCATATTGAAAAACAAGTGAAGAGCATACCTGTGAAAGTCTCACCAAAGCATCCCGAACTTTGTCTCTTGAAATAACCGGCCCATATGTTGGAGTTGGCGTGAGAGATGGAGGTGGGGCTGGAGGTGGGAAAGGCTGAAGCATTGGAGCTCCATATGGACGCTGTAGATTTACAGGAGGTTGCAAAGGAGGAGCAGTAGGGGTAGACGATGGAACAGGTGGCGGTGGCATAAGTGAAGAAGAAGAAGGAGGTGGCATGAAGAATGAAGATGGCTTCACAAGATTGGCTTGTCGATTATTGCTTGAATCACTAGTATCAAGGAGAGGAATCAGGGGGGATGGTGAGGGTTGGGGGGAAGGAGAAGGAACTGGCAGAACAGGGGCAGGTGCGGAAGCAGGACTTGGTGTATGGTTCGCTGTTGAGAGAGAGAGTGGTGGTTGAAAAGGTTGGCCTGGAATTCCAGCACTTGAAGGGTTTCCCATATTCATACTGGCCTGAAAAAATGAGAAGTAGAAAGAAGTTTCTCAAGGTTAACTGGAAACAGGGTTGTTAATACAGTAAGGAACATGATTAGAATACATACATTGAAGTAGTTAACGAAAGGGTCATCAGGAACATCTGCAGCACTGGATGTTGAAGATGACGAGGGTTCTAAAGGACCATCCATTACTGCTGAAGTTGGAACAGCTTCAAGTTCTTCAAACTCACTATTGAAAAGCAAATACAGGAAGGATGGGTAAATTTACTCCAACTGATTAGTTCATCACAGTTTCTAAGAAAGGTAACATCATGAAAGCAAATTATGTAAGCACCTGGCCAACCTAGTTCTCTTGTAGAAACCGACAGAGGACAACACAAACATTAATCCTAAAGAGACAAAGATCTTAATCGCACGTCATTTTCATTTTAATTACTTAAAGAAGAAAAATATGCAAATAAACGCACCACTTCAGAGAGAATATAAAAGAATATAGTCATATAAATGACCACAAACCTTTTCCATTGAAGCTCTCTTCTAGTCTGATTTAGTGACTAATAGTATATTTCCACTTCTTGGTGCACTTTCTGACAGAAACATTGGCTGTTATTATTACGTTATGCTTATGGTTAAGAGGTATATGAGACCTCTTAGTAATCTGTGATAGTGAGTCCTCTTAGTAATCTATGATAATGAGACCTCTTAATAATCTATGATAATGTGTCTCAATCTATTTAAGCATATGGTTGCATCATAGTTGAAATTCCACTGGCTTGGAACCTTATGATTCATTATCAATAAGCAATAGGTCACCTATTGCCTGAGGATAATAATACACCTTCGGAATTTTCACATTCATTTTAAAAAAACATATTTTGATCTCCTATGTCCTTTATGATGAACTTCAACTGACTTTTCAGCTTAAGAATACAAGTGGTATCATGTCCAGCCACCATGTTATCATCTAAACAAAACAGTAGAACCAAAATCACTTTATTCAATGTTTCACAAACAAGGAAAGATCAATTCTGAGAAACCTGGCATGCTGTAGAGCATGCATGAATCACCCAAACCATGTCCTAGAAGCCTATTCGAAGCATCTATAGCCTTCTATAGTTTGTGCACTAAATCCCGTTTGAGGGAGGAGAGCCAGAGGAAGGGCCACACATATGTCCTGTTGTCAGTCTCCTTGTGGAAATGCTTTCTTCAAATTAATTTGATGAAGTGCACAATCTTTTTGTGATGGATCTACTTATGGACTGATTACACACAAAAATCTGGGATGGACAAGAGATAAAACATAACTCCTCTAGCCAGTGAACCATGTATGTTGTAATTAATTTTGAAATCATTTTCCTCTTCTTGAAATCTTAATAATTTTTTAGAAAACCTCACTCTAATGCTTCCAGGATTGGCTTCATCAATCAAAACACCTAAAGTTTGCCACAGGCTTTTAAAACATTACTACATGAGCATACATGCATATAAGTGTGTGCCTCTACGAATGTTATACAAGAAAGCTCTCTGCAAGCTGAATGGTTTCATATAAGAGCAAAGTCGAAACTTCTTTATTTCATGTACACTTATATCTAGCGAGTCTCAGCCCTCTAGTAGAAAGGGTTGGCAGGCAGTAGGTCTAGCTGGAGCGCAAGGTAGGGATCTGATGGATGGAGGGAGAGCAAAGGAAAGGTCTAAGAGGACAAGGAGAAAGGAAGAGAGATGAGGAGTCTAGACGATCAGTTCCAAATTAATTTGCATCATCATGTAAATCTAATTAACAAGTCCAAAAATCTCAGAAGGATTTTGTCTAGACTAAAAAGTTGAGGATATTTTGGGAATGTTAAAATATGTAAGGCACGAGAGGAGCCTAAATCATGCAGTTCATATTAGTAATGCATATCATATCTCTAATTAAAACATGACAAGAGAAGGAAATGGAAGAGAGAGGAGCCTAAATAGGCATGCTTCTATTTAAATGCAGTACATATCTGTCATTTATATCAAAGTAACAAGCGACTCAATATCCTATTTGGGAAAAATATGTTGCTTTATTGAAGAAATTAGGGTTTTTCTGTTGAGTTGGTAGAGGTAATTTGTTTCGATAAGTAGGGGTTCTCTTTTTTTTTCCTTTTTGAAGCTGAGTAGGGATTCTTCTGGACAATGAAATGGACAAACATGTGCACATTTACACGCATATAAGAGATGATTACCACTGGGGCCTGTGGTATATATGTGCAAGGAAATAATTGCAACTGAGGCCCTTCCTAATGATCATTAACACCCTCCCCCCCTCCAAAAAGAAAAACAAATAAAAAGAAAAAAAAAGGAGAAACAGAAAAAAAAAAAATTTCCAACCCAACCCAAAAAATTTCCAACCCAACCCATGGACTCACAAAAACGTTAAATGCCAAAGCAACCTAGGCTTTCATGCTCAAAATTATTCCATACATCTCAGCTCCTTGTGTATTACCAAAAGAGAAAATAGAGACAGAGAGAGAGAGAGAGGAGGGGGAAAGGAGTTCACAAGACTTTTTGCTTTCTTTGAGAAATGTATTTGGATAACAAAGGTAATGCATTAGTGTCATTGCGTTATTACGTTCCATACCGAAGAGAAAGGGCGTATGGTGCCCTTTTTACATAGAATGCAAAACACCTGCTTTTTATTGGTGTTTTGCATGAATGCAAATGGAAGTGTGTGTTGGGAACCAATACCATTGACCACCAACCCATCTCATGCAAACGCTGCCAGAATCCATTCTGGAGGCCCTTCTTAAAAGCAAACACCCAAACCTATCCCATATTTTCAAAGCTACAAGAACAAGGACTCCTTAACTCAATATGTCTAAATTCCAGAAAGAAAATTCTTATTTTGGAAGCCAAACAACATGAAATTCTAAGCCGAATGCATTTCTCTGTCCTTAGAATATTCGCTGGAGCACTCCTAAACCTAACAAAGGATTTTCAAAATCTAAATTTATTTTAATTTAATACTCATGGCAGAAATAGATTGGTAGATGCAATTGTCAGATAGACATACTCGAGACTGTCTATATGTTTTTCTTTTTTCTTTTTTATTTTTATATTTTTTGGCTACATACAATATGTTTGTATGTTGCTTCGTCTTAATAAACATTAAAGACTACCTTATATCACCATCAGTCCATCACTATGGTCAACAGATTCTATAAATGTTTCAAGCCAAACAAAAGGGACGTTTATTTCATGCAAACCAAGAGAGGCACTTGCAATCACAAAGTGTTTATTCAATTAAGGGTATCGCAACAATGTCATGATTGTGATGCCCAGTCCACGAGATCTAGTTTGGATTCTTGGTTTGTTTGACCATTATTATTTTCTTTACTTGTAAGGTAAGGCCACATCTGGATTCTACCTCAAACCATGGTTTATAAGCATAATGGTTATTGGTTTGTTTGTAAAATTGAGGATGGATGCTTCACTTAAAAATAAGGGGCCAAACCAGTGTAGGAAAAATCGGGCAGTTCAAATTCTAACCGCCTAGTTAGACCCGGTTAGATCGGAACCAGCCAGTTATGATTTCGGCCGGTTTTCGTGAATTGGCCAAGTATTTTTAAAAAAATTCAGCATTATATAAAATCCCCCCGAAAAAAGGGATTTTGTTTGTAATGCATTTTTCAATGTTTTTTCATCATTTTGACAAAGATTAAAAAAAAATTTGGTCATTAATACTTATTTTTACCTTTTTCCATATTTTAAAATTTTTTCAAAAATACCCCTGAGCACAAATCGATTCTTTAAAATCCATTGCTTTCATTAATTTTCAACTTCATTTGGATGTGCTTCGTTTAATCATGCTTTAAATATACCTTTCATATTTTATTAGATTTTATTTTGCATTTTTAAAAAAAAAATTTGTTTACACTTTTTGATCATCTAGGACCAAGACACCCAAGCCCTCAACTCTCTAGAAAAAAAAAAAACAAAAAAAAAATTCCTACCTTTTCTTCATCTCCAAAACTCACTCATCATCAGCAAGGACCCAAGTCACCCAAAGCCCTCAACTCTCTCTCTCTCTCACTGAAACCACGGTCAGCCATGTACCTGAGAGAGTGAAAGGGGAGGGCAGAGAGAGAGGAACAGCCTGACAAGCACTAACCCTAGATTTTCAGCAAGAATGTAATTGTACATAACTTTTCCAGCTCCATACACGACCGCACATCAGAAGTTAACCCTATATTCCATTCTCATTCCTTATTTGCTACTTCTTCACCAAAAACCCCAGCTCCATTAATGGCTTCTTCAAGCTCAGCAGAGGCTCCACAAGCCTCTCATGTCTGCCAAATACATTGAATATCAGTGTGCATCCCCATAAATCCTATGGCACTCAGCTCACTTTCACGAGCAAGGTTATCCCAACTTCATATCAAGCTCATAGTCATGAGCACTGTCACACACTCTTTATACTCCTACTGGTATTGGAGAGTCCCTCTTGTATATGTGCTTCTCTTGCGAGCCAGAATGAGTTGAAGCTGAAGAAAAGTGGGTTAGATTTTGTGGACTCTCACCCATCGTTTGATTCACCAAGTAACACTGATGCATCTGGTTCACGCAGCAACAACAATTGAGAAGAGAACTCGGGTTTAGGGGTTTCATCTCTGAAGCAGATGCTCCAGGTCCGTAAGATCAGACAGTCTCCCTATTTGTCAATTTTCCCCATCTCTATCAGTTTTGCTATTTGCAAGAGAGACTTTCAGTTCTTCATTTCTCATGTCCCCCCTCAGCATCTTATCTCTTGCTTTGTCCATGTACCTCATTCCCTCCCTTTCTCTGCATTTATAAATTGTGAATTCTCTATTTGTAAGTGAGAGAGGCTTCCAATTCTCAATTTCACTCATTCCCTTTCACCCTTTCACCCTTTCTCTCTATCTCTCTGTTTATTTCACTACCCCCGCTTCTCTACATCTTCATATCACAATTTCATTATTTGCGCAAGAGGCATACTTTTAAAGTCTCCATATGCCTCATGCCCCTCCTCTCTTCACACTCTCACTCACCTATCTCGTGGCTATTTTCAAAGGAAATGGGAGTCACTTTTGTTGGGGGTGAGAAATTAGGGTTTTGGATGAAAGGATCATGGAGTTATGCAGGAGACTAAGGATTTGGGGGATGTGGCAGCCATACTACCACAAACATTGTTAATTGTGAAAATCCAACAAATGGCCATCCATGCTAAATCCAAATTCCTCTTCATTTGCAACCAAACAAGGGTTACCTACAATTTTAATCCTCCATATATATATATATATATATACATATATATATATATATATATATATATATATATATATATATATATATATATTATGAACATATGAGCCCAACGGCCCAGATTGAATATGAACCGATCTGACGATCACGACCTCATTTCGTCTTTGAATTTTAATTTTTTTTTCTACAAATCCATATCACTTAAAATTTTAGGCATGTGTTCTTCTCATCAAGGTGCACCTAATAAAAATATATAAAAAAAGTATTCGCAGAAAATAAAATGACCAAAATACCCCCGAAATTTCGGGGGTATTTTGATCAATTTATTTCACGTAAAATTTTTTTTTTGATATTTTTCGAAGATTCAACTATTTTTGATGAACGCACTCCTAAAATTTCAAGTGATTTGGATTTGTAGAAAAACAAATTAAAATTCAAGCACTACAGGACATCCGTGATCGTCAGATCGGCCCAGATTGTTGGGCTCATATGTTCATATGAACTAGTGGGCTAATCCCAGATTTTTCTATATATATATATATATATATATATATATATACATGCAACATAGTTACCCGAATCTCTCACCTAAGGTCGCGATTCCGATTCAGAACCTCCACTCAACAATTCTGAAAAGGAATATTCACGGGACATGTTTCCGTGAAGTCTGGAATCTCAATTCCTTATTTTAGAAATCTCGATCGAACACTTGTAGAATCTTGTTTCCAATCTTTACTGATTTTCGATTCCGCAATTGGTGAATCTCGATTCTACACTTATTGAAACTGGTTTCCACATGTAATAGTACTCGATTCAATAGCTTTCGAAACTAGATTCCTGAACAACAGCGTTTCATAGATGCAAGAAAGAACGAACTAATCAAACATCGAATCTCGTTTCCACTCTCATAGAAGTTCGATCTTTTTTTTTTTTTAATAATCGTAATACAACAAAATCAAATACTAATATTCTAAGTCCATAAATATGTGACCTATAGACTGGTTGAAATATTTATGGATTTTGATTTGAGTTATTTGGAAACCAAAACTGGACACAATTATGTTCCATAGTTCGTGTGTGCTCCGAACAACAAACTGATGAACGCATTGCCGAAGTTTTGGTTCCATAAATCAGCATCCAAATGCAAAAGTCTAGAGTTAAGTTCTTAACAAGTTTCATTCCAATGTCAAACTAAAAGGTGCAGTCCTCTTTTTCAGTATGAACTAACTAATAGAAACCAAAGTGGTGGTCCAAGTTCTCCACTTAATTCTTTAAGTATGCATTGTATTAATCCAATAAGTAATCTCCTACTAACTTTTACATCTGTCATTATCTATCCATGTGTCCGTTTGATGCTTAATTATAAAGGGGGTTACAAATCTCAATTTCCAAATGAATCAAAACATGAATCCAAGTTGCTATAAAATTTCAATTCCAATATGGGTTGAATCTCGATTCCAAACTAGTATGAATCTCAATTCGAAATGCCTAGGAATCTCAATTCCAAAGATGTTAGAATCTTAATTCTATAAATGAAGGAATCTGGATTCCATATTGATCGATTCCAAATAGGTCGTAAACTTAATTCCATAAAGCTAGGAATCTAGATTCCATCTACATAGGTGGCATAGACTAAGTAGCTTGGAGCCAGGGTTTAGGAAAGAACAAGATAAGGAAGATCCAAACTTAGAGAGAGAGATGCAAAAACCAAAAGATAAAAAGAGGAGCACAGGTTGATCTAGGGTTGTGAATAAAGTCCATAACAAGATGCTTCCATATGTTTGAGGATATCCCTCATATAAGAACTTTAGACAACTATTAATCCTAGCCATTCAACTAATATAGTCATGGTCATTCATTATAAAAGACTTTACGTGAATAAAAAGACAAAAGGACTCTAGAAATTACTACTTCTGCCCCTAAATAAATAAAATGACTCAAAAAATAAATAAAAGAAAAGACATACAAGTATAAATTCATTGACTATTTTGCCCTCCTACGGTTCCTCTTATAAAGTTTAAGCTTGGCCCTCTTATCTAGATACTCAAGAGCAATAGTCTAGGTTGCATTAGTAGGGATCTCAATTCCATTTTGGTCTCATCTAGATTCCTATAAAATAAGAATCTCGTTTCTAATGATTCCTCTTGTATGGAAGTCAATTCCAAAAACAAGAATCTTCTAGCCACCCATGATTCTGATTCCTAAAACGATTTGGATTTAGAATCATTTCCAACAACTATTATATATGCCACTTATAGTGAACAAAGTTCTCAATTCAGGCCTAAGTCTCGGCCCTGGCCCGAGCTAAGTAACTCGGCCAAGTCTGAGTGGACTCAGTCAATACTGAGTCCTGTACAAGACGAAAGAACCCCAAAAACTCAAAAAAGAAAATGAGAACATATGTTAAAAAAAATAAAAAATCAGCAAAAAGTAAAATAAGTAATACAAACGATTAGAAGTTCAAAAGGTATATAAAAGATGGATTATTGAAAATTTTAATTTATATGTTGAAATATTCAAAAAATTAAAAAAAAGGAAAACAACAAATTCGAGTATGTAATAAGAAAAGTTCCCAAATCACTATGAAAACCACATAAATCATATCAAAATGTATTTATAAATCATTTTCAATAAAAAAAAAGTACTTATAAATCATATCTTCAAAATTTTTAATTAAATTTTGGACTTCTTAACAATTTCAAACCATAGTTGTCAGAATCTGCCAACCTTGGTGGCGATCCCGCTTCAGAATCTCGCACAAGTACACCCTAGGATAGGGATCTTCAAGAGATCTCAATTTTTAAATTTTGGAATCTTGATCTCCACTATTAGAGATCTTGATTCTGACTATTAAGGATCTCAACTCCCACCTTAGGGACCAAGATAACAACTAGACTATAGATTTTCTTTATTTATAGCCAACTAGCAACACAACTATACTTTTAATAATAGTTTCATTGCCTGCTCCCTATAAATATAAAGATCCCCAAAAGAGTATACACCATACACTCCTTCAAGGATGGGAGCAAGAACCCCAAGAAATCGGCATCAATATCCTAAAAGGTCGGGATCAAGATCCTCAAGAGGTTGGGTTCTCGATCTGATGGAGGAAAAATTATTCTTATTTTTTATTTTATTCAATTTCAAAGGATGTATATTTTTTAAGGTTTATCTTTAGGGTTTTTAAGTTTTTTTAGAGTTTCTAATTGTTTTTTTTATATTTTTATTTATTGTTCATGTTATTATTCACACGTTACCATTGCGGATTACTGTTCACAAGGGTATTCCTGAAATTTTAGTATTGTTTTGGCGTATTTCAGAGTCTTAAATGTTTACTTGGATCTCAAGTCAATTTTACGGTTTCATAAGCTAATAAAAGGTCGGATGTCACATTTTAGGAGGACGATGTTATTGGAATAAATTTTATTTTATAAAAGAGGGAAGCTTCTCTTAGCTTGATTTATAGTCATGATCTTTCTCCATTATTGGAGATTTTACTTGTTTAAGGTTAAGGAAAGGGGTGGATTTCAATTCTCACTTTCCTTTCCTGCATCATGATTCCTTGACATTCGGGGATATAGACCCCTGACATGTGCATTGTGTGGACAATGCTCCTAGCCATAGGGATATCTAGCATTTCTTGATCCCCCTCTTCCCATCCCAACAACTATGTTTTAAACAAGGGCAAGCTGGCCCCTGGAACTCACCTCATAAGGTACTCAGCTGAGTCTCAAAACACTTATAGTGACAATCACACACCTTGAAGGTTGAATCGGACATAATCACCAACGGAAAAAGAAAGAGTTCCTAATCCATAAAGATTGCTTTGTTCTTGTTTACCAATTCTAATCATTCACCAAACGAAGGCTAAGAGCAACTAGCTCACCTCAACCCTAGATCATTTTTACCTTTCCTACAACTATCTAGCCTCAATTTTCTCTTTTGCATGAGGAAGCTGACCAGGACCATACTGCTGTAACCCTCACAAGTTGACAACTAAGAACCTTAATAAAAATTAGTTATTAAATAATAAAAATAAGATCCCATCAACGAACTTTTATTTAATCACAACCTTTAATTGCTAATAAAAATGTAGTTGTCATTGAAGAAATTCCTGAAGCAATAACATTGTACTTGTCTTAACAGAAGGCATTGTTTAAAGCACATGTATAGATAGTACGTTAATTCATAAACACGACTAACTAAAGCAAGTGAGATGCATTTCAACAAACACACCTCAAATAAGAAATAGACTCTAAACCTCAGAATGCCTCGCTCTGATGCACTTAACACTAGACACCAGTGAACTGTAAATGAGACAACTCTGTCATCTCTTATTTCAAAACTAGTAATGCAAAAAGAAAATACCTAACTGCTTAATAATGGAACAGTGTAACACAAGGGACATGATTTTTATAGTTTTTAACTTTCAGAAACCCCTTCCAAATTCTTCTATTCACTACCTTTCTCCTTTTCCAACAGTAATTATTAAACTAAAAATATTCTCTCTTGGGCAACAGGGACGACACCACCACCATGACACCTAACCTCAATTTTTGATGAAATTTCTCACATTTGCAGGGATACACACGTCTCTTGGAAGCATATCTAGAGGACGTCCAACGAGCTCGCAGATCTCATGGTGAAAGAGGGAGCTAGAATCCAAGTAGCAGAACACTCCCGGTCCTATCCAACGAGCTCTCAGATCTCGTGGGGAAAGAGGGAGCTAGAATCCAAGTAGAAGAACACGCCCGGTCCTAATCCTTTTTTGTTCTGGACAACAGGCACACAAGAAGACTTTTTTGTGTTCGGGCAAATCTATCAGCCCTGGTTTATTTTTTGAAAAATTCTTGTAAATCTTTGTAATCGGTCGGGTCCTATAAGCCCATTTTTTTGTAAATGGCTGGTTGACGCATTTTTTTACTAAGAGACACGCCATGAGGGTGCTCTCGGATCATCTTATCTCTGTAATCTATCACTTCTCAGTAATACAAAGTTAACTTTCTCAAAAAAAATTATTAAACTAAAAATGCAAAATAATTTTGTCTCACCAAACAAAAAAAAAAGGGCACATGAATAATATACCATAGATATATGTGCCATATATGCTATACCAAATACATCATGTCCCACAAAAAACAAATATTCATCAGTGCTTCACAAGAAAAGAATCAAAACCACATCAAGTTCATTAACAATGCAAAATTGACAAGCATTCCAGCTAAGACACAAAAGTTCTTAAGAAGTCAAGAAAACAAATAATAATGATCAACAAGTTCCATGATGGAAACTACATATGCCAGAAGTAAAAACAGGTAGGGACGAACCAGATACATGATTGATGCCCTCGCGGTAATATAGGGAACACAATTTTTACCTTTTAGATGTTGAAACCTTAGGTTTTGGGGGCACCTTGGAGAAAGCATTGAGTATCCTAAAAACATTAAACGACAAACATGGAGTGAGAAATCTATCATGGAAAAAAAATTAATTTGCATAGGAAAGATGACCTCATCCAAAACCAATAGAATTAGCCTTCGACAAAAGACATTATCCATTATATAATCAAATATGCATTTTCATAGTTCAAATATCCAGTGCAACTTGAAATTATGATAAAATCAAGTAACATTGAGACTTCGCAAATTTCTGCAGTATCAATTCATAATCACCTTCCATATAAAAATTATATCATGAAAATGCAAATATGTCGGATGCATAAGGGTTTATATAACAGAAATACAATATTAAACAAAGTACACAATACTTTCCTTACAACAAGGGTAATACTGGTCCATGAAATTTATATGCAGTTCTTTTTTTCATAGATTTATATACCTTCCTTGGCATATAATAGCATAAAGACGGCTTATAAATTTAACAGCATCAGGACAGCATATAATAGCAAATTTACTTGCTATCCTTATGGTATTTGAATCCATTTATCACTTTCAGAGTCAACTTCAAACAAACTATAAATTCCTCCATCTAAAACGATGACGTTACGGCACCACAGGAAAAGTAAAACCACTCTAACATGCCTGCAGATCAGTATTGTCAAGGCTCTTTCCTTGCTAAATATAGGACCCAGCCTTTAGCTATTAACGTCCAATTCTTCATGTTTCCTAAACAATTCATGATACTACTAGGTGCTTCTAATAAATAGTTCCAAGTGTGGATAATGCACAATTTACTCAATTGAAGTATATTCTTCTATCCCTATGACGCCAAATAACAACTAAGATGCTCCAAGTTATTAATGTAATGATACAGTCAACACAATAAAGTCTATATAACATCTTTACCTGCTAAAAAGATTTGCAACCTCTTCACATTCACGGGGATTGTAAAACCAAATACCATTGACTTCTTGGGCTGCATTCCTGTATAACAAGTAAGGCACTTGTACTTCATACTCAAAGTCACCCAGGAGATTCTCTACCAAATTATCTGCTTGAACAACCAAGCAAGTAAAAGCAACGCATGAGCAGATATGCAAATTTTATAATAATAGAAAAATAGATAAGAGAATACAGTAAAATTTATAGTGCCTATGTAGAACACCTCAATAAAGAAGAGAGAGAATATAGAAACTAAAAGGGCACCTCATATGCCAACATAAGATTCTGAAAGTACTAATTCCAATATAAAGTTCTACACGTAACAAAGAATCTAAAATTGGCAATGACGAATTGTATTGCACCACATAAGCATTCATTTAAACTTCAAAATGGTATGGAATCATAAATAACCGTCACATATCCACTGCTAATATGCACAAAAAGAACAAGTAATAATCAATACATAAGAGAAATATGTGTACAGACATTACAGAAACTCGCTTTCAGTGGCAGAGAAATACCTAAATCCATGTTAATCAAGTACTCCTCAATCCATTCCCCACCAAATTTAACTTCCTTCATACATGCCCAAAGTCAAAATGCAAAATTGCATTACAGATCCTTAATTTATTCAAAGCCTCTTTCGAACCCTTTTGGAGTCAGGGAACTTTCTTTTAACCATATTATTGTGAGAGTCACCTTCAATAAATCAACTGGCCATTAAACTCATTGACCAACATCCACAATCTTTCAAGGGTGCATTGCTTCAGCCCAAGCCACATGAACCATCCCAAAGGTACAGCAAACTGCCTAAGCACCACTTTTTTTTTTCTTGGGGGGGTTTGGGGGGGGTAGGGGGGTTTACTCCGCCCATGGTTCCATTCTCTAAACCATTGCAGATGTCATTTTGGGAGCTCATCAATGAGCACATTCTACACCTTCGTCAGGTTCTTTTTCTATTGACATTCTTTTATTCCACAGTGTCAATTCACATCCTTCCTATTCCTTCATTTGAAATTCTTTCTGTGCTTTCTCCTTTTCTCTATTTTTGTTCTCTCTCTTTTAAAAATTTTGCACTTTCCTCTTTCATATTTTTCAAATTATTTTATTCATATTCTTTCCATCTTTGTACATCACAATCTCAATGTATTCACTAGTGTAATGGCCAACAAACACAATTCATTGATTCTCAAAATATCATCCTAAGTTTCTTAAACTCTTCACTGTTATGAACAGTGCTTATCTCATTTCTGAAATATTACAAATAAACAATGCATACAATCTTTAATTTGGGCAATCAATGATAGGAATTATATCATGCCATGCTCATTGAGCACATATTTCAGCTGAACGTGAAAAAGCTCAAGTATAAGACTGATTTTTTATCACGCTTAGGCATACTTCCTCCATATGTATCACGCAAGCTTTTAAAACTTGGTTGAGTCAACATGGACTCCGTCAAGTTACTCAGACTCAGTATCTTGCCAAGCTAAGTCTTGGGTACAAACTCAAGAATATAAAAAAATAATTACAAAAGTTACATATTTTTACCATATCAATGTATAAACATCCTTACATATAATTTCTCAAAAAAACAAATCTCAAAAAAGAAATTCTTACATATAACTTGATGTTTTTTATGCTGATTTGTAAGTTTTTTCTTATCATATGCTCTATTTTTCTATTTTGCCCTTTTTCTAGATTTTACAGAATTATTTACGTCTATAAATCAATTTTTTTCCAAATTCCATCTTTTGTATATTTTTTCCATCCTTTTTAATATTTGAATGTTGTTTATTGTTTGTTATGTTCTTACTATTTTTTATTTGAAAAATTGTAATTTTTTTCAAAATTTTAGCCTTTTTTGGGCTTGTGCATAATTCCGGCGAGTCCACTCATACTAGCCCGAGTTACTCAGCTCGGGTAGGGAACAAGTCCTGAGCCCGAGCCGAGTTTTTTTATCATTGTTAACGTGCCAATGACATATAAGCATTGAAAGTTCCAATTCAATATATGATAATCAAGTGACATGATTCCTGAAATGGTCAAGGACAGAAAACTTGACAAATTACATCCCAGAGATGGACTTCCATATAAGTGCATTGAGCATGATAAAAAGCATAATTAATCAATCAAACATGGTGTGACATGAAAAATAATTTCTTGAGAAGCCCATCATAAATATCTTTACAGATGGATAATAAAGTTTTGAAAACAAAACATCTGTACCAGTGTTGCGACGGTTCATAACAATAAATTGGAAGCGAGGTTGTTTGTTCCTGCAACATTTCCACAAACATTTGTACCATCAATGATCATCTTATAGGGAAACAAAACAAAAACTCCCAAAACAAGCATACAGTATTATATTTCCTATAGAAAACATAGAATATAACCAGTTGCAAACAATGTGTACAATCTCGAAATGACATGTTTATTTCATATAACCAATTGCCTCACCAAATCATAGCACTAGGTCGATCTTCTTAAAATAATTTTTGGCTTGAAGGGGATTCTCAGATTAAAGAACATGAAAAAAAGAAATTTTCTTGACCAATAAACCACAGAAAATAAAATTCACACCGAGGATTACATTTCAAACAGAATATATGAATAAATCCTCACATTCCCAGTAAAATAACTTATTTACACTTTTCTAATGCAAAAACTTAGGAAAATCATGCGTACGGGGGAAATGTTTGAAAAAGACATCGCTAACAGTATAAAGAAAAAACTAGATACTAAGCACAAAACATATACAGATGCTTAATGAATGAAACCAAATAATTAAAATATACGAATAGAAGAGGATACCCCATTTATTCTAGCAAAATCAAATGTAATGTACAAAAAGAAATTTGGAAATAGAAAAAGCAAATCATCCAGAGAGAGAAACCCGAAAATAACACATAAAAAAAAAAGGACAAAACCGTTGATTACACATACCTCTTAACCACGAAGAGAGACCCCTCAACATCTTTACGGCTCTGTAAAGACCAAAGAAACCAACAACCAAAACAAGATCAAGCACGAACAAATCAACCAAAACCTCAATAAAAACAAATCAAAAGAGAGCTAAAAAGAGAGAAATGATAATAAGATAAGAAAACGGAAAGTTCTTTGAAACAAACCCATTGGTTGAGCTCGATGTTGAACTCATAGAAGGTGACATGAGCCGCAGTGATAAGGATTTCTTCAACAAACGGATCAATCCTTTGCAGCACCGTAAGGTTAAGGACCTTAGTGCTCTGCTGGTCCAGATTGGGCATAAGCTTCCCGTTCTGAGACATCTGAAACCCTGGTTCGAGAAGATAGAGAACAGATCAAGGGTTTCTTCAAGAGAGATAGAAATGGGTAGATAGAGAGAGAAAGTCGAAGAGAGAGAGTATCAGTAGGGGGGTAAGGTTGAAGAAACCATGACAGATGGATTTCGCCCTCACTCTAAAGGGATCCACCGCCTGTACTGTTGGCTAAAATAAATCTATGAATAAACGGCCTTTTTGAGCTTTTTATATTTGGGGAAAGTTTATATAGAGCCGAGGCTCTAAACAATCAAATTAGAGTCTATCTCAAAAATTTGAAAAGAGGTTGTTTTGATGCCCAAATATTCTCAAATTGATCATCTCAACATCAAGATGGAGCCAGGAGAAACAAAAAAAATTTCAAGTTTTAGAAATATAACATCTTATAACGCATTGTTGGACCATCAATTTTCAAGGTTTTGAAGTTTTTATAGATTTGTTTGGTCTACTTTATTTTTGAAGTTTTAAATTTTATAATTAAAAATAAATATATATATTATACTATCATAAAAATTTCCAATATTCAACCATATTTGTGAACGCTATTTGAAGGTGTGTCTTACTTTGATCATTTAGAGCCTCGGCTCTATACAAACTGCACCCTTTATACTTTCGGGGAGAGATAAATGGTGCATGAATCATAGCTATTTTTGTAAATTTGGTGTGGAAAAGGACCAAGATAACCTCTTTTCTTTATTTTCTACGTATCCTTTACCATCAATTTTGAGGTAAAATTTTGATATAGTTTTTTACTTTAAAATTTTAATATACTTTCTCTACTTAAAACTCACAATTTAAAAGTGTCACTTTAAAAATTTTGAGATAGTTTTTCTCTCTAAAATTTTAATACACTTTCTCTCTATAAAATTTAAATTTTGAAATAGTTTTTAGAGAGTCTATCTAAAATTCATAATTTGGAAGAGTCCTCTAAAAATTTTGAGATAGTTTCTCTCTTTAAAATTTGATAAGGCTTTCTCTCTAAAATTTTGATACACTTTCTCTCTGTAAAATTTGAGATAATTTTTTTCTCTAAAAAATTTGAGATAGTTTCTCTATCTAAAAAATTTTCAAGTAATTTCCCAGTCTAAAATATGATATAGTTTCTCTCTCTAAAGTTTTAAGATAATAGATTATATTATTAAGAAGCCTGCATTTCTATATATATGAGCTTGGCCGTCTAGAAACTAGGTCCTTTTATATTTGTCATGTACCAAACATGCATAATGTAATTTTCAGATGAAAATATTTTCATGCAAATATTTTCATATCTACCAAACATACGTTAAGCTTTGGGGCAAGGGTTCAACAAGTGGAATCCACAAGCCTTAAAAATTTAAAAAAAATGGTGTTTGGTGTAGAAATGAAATCGTAAAAAAGTTAGTTGATTTTTAATATTTAATTTCTATAGAATTTTAATATCCTTACTATTGAGCAAGTTAAACAGTAGATTTAGTAATATCCAAGGTGTTAAAAATTCATGCCTCAAAATCCATGTACCCAAATGGGCCATTAATATCCAAAACAATCATTTTTTAAAGAAAATAAGTGTTCATTCAATCAGCTCTGATCAAGGCTCATTCTTTAAGTGCTGCGCCGCAAGGCCCTAGTGGTTGGTAAGTTGGTTTTTTTTTTTTTTTTTTTTTTTTTTTTTTTTTTTCACTCTTATATTATTTTTTATAGTTTTCATTATTTTTTGCTTCCTTTTATTATTCTAAATTTTCTCTTAACGTTGATGATGTTAATGCGTTGGCGCTACTGACAACTCGTAGAGGGTTTGATCTCTTGGCGAGATCGGATCACTCGGCTGCAGACAATAATACGCAACACTAATTTTTATAACTATTTTGAAATATTAAAAAGAGGAGACATAGTCATAAACGTAATTTAAATAATTTAAAAAAACTTCAAATAAACTCGTCATAATTTTGAGAGCATAAAATTTATAAGCCTGAAATTAAGAACATGAAAAGAAAGTGTCCAATAAGCTTGTATGAAATATTTACAATTTTTAAATATAAAAAGAAAACATGGAGAATATAATCTTAAGAAGAATGAAGGTGCATAGATGATTCAGAATTTATAAGTAAAAAGAAAATAACGACATTAACTCAAGGAAAATAAAGGGGTTTTTTATTCTAAATAATTATTAATGAATAGGAAATATTCTACATAATTTATCAAAAACCAAGTTGTCCACAAAACAATTTTTTTTTACTTATTTCTTTCAATAAGAAATGAATTAACAGAAATTCATGCCACAGATAAATAAAATTAAAAAGTTAAAAATAGATTTATATGAAGGAAAAAATTTATATAAGGTTGCAACCTTAAAATGCAAAAATCCATCATAAAATGTTATTTTGATATTGGAAAACCATCTAATTGATCATCTCGACATCAAGATGTATGAATATTAAAAAAAAAAAAAAAATCTCCTAAAAATAGTGAATCGTACGACGTGTTATATGG
Source organism: Amborella trichopoda (assembly GCF_054954075.1). Lineage (NCBI taxonomy): Eukaryota > Viridiplantae > Streptophyta > Magnoliopsida > Amborellales > Amborellaceae > Amborella > Amborella trichopoda. The sequence continues at coordinate 12,328,546 of NC_142346.1, forward strand.
ACTATCCATTTTCAAAATTTTAATGTGTTTATAGATCTACTTGTTTTGAACTATTTTTGAAGTTTAAATTTTTATTATTAGAGATGGAAATAGACTCTCCAGCCATCCTAAAAAATTTTAACACCAAAATTACATTTGTAATAAAATTTGGAGGTGCGCCTTAATTTGATTGTTTAAGGTTGCAACTTTATACCAACCACACCCTTATATGAAAGATAAGGAATTCAAACAGTATAAACAAAGATTATAAAAAAAGCTCGTAAGATATTCAATTCTCTAATGCTTATGTCAAATGCTATTGTAATCACATTATAAATTAAAAGGAGGAAAATTTATATTTTTTTAATAATCTATCTACAAAAAGAATCCAAGTAATTACCATATCAAAGTGATCAATTAATACACAATAGAAGTATATAAAATAATATGAATCTTAGTTTAAAATAGAAGTAAATAACTACATAATTATCAAAAACCTACTATGTATCAAAACAATATTCAATATAAGAGGGAAATACAGTGAAAAACATGGAAAGAGAAAATTGAAAGTTGGCCCACTTTCTCTCACTCATTCTACACTATATCACAAGATAAAGTAATGATAATAACATTACATTTATCATCAAGCACCTATTAATATATGAAAGAAAATATTACAAGAACACATAAAGGAAGAGTGAATCCCTTTCAGCCCTCAGACCAAATTGAAAAAGGAAAACAAGAAAACTAGGGACCTTTATTTTGTTCATCAACATTATAACAAAATAATAATAATAATAATAACACCAACAACAATATTATAACACCTACTAACAAATGAGCAAAAATGTTTCAAGAACATGTGAAGGAAGGGTGAATACCTTTCAAAGCCCTCTAATCAATTTACAATTGGGGAAAGAGCTGTATATTGAAAATAAAATAAAATACCTAGAGAAACTAAATAGACTACTTATCTCTCTCCATCCCTTGTGCTCTCTCTCGCTCTATGTGACCATCTCCCTCTCTAAAATAAATCAATTAAATCATGGAGAATTTAATTATCTCTTAGAATGTTTCTATCTATATCCTAATCTCTTTTTATATTTTCATATCCATGCTCTCTTTCTCCCTTGTTTCATCTCCGTGCAACGCTCTCTCCCAATATTATATCATGTTACTATGTTACGATAATTATAAACATAAAACCTAGATCTTGTGAAACCAAACTATTTCCTAAATGTCTCTATGCATATTCTAATATTCCCCTCATCAGCTCCCAATAAACCTACTATTGACATTAGCTGGGACATAGAGGATGAAGTGGCCTTGAGAACTAACAGAAATACCTTAGTATGGACCTCACTATTTCTTGCTCTAGCTTCTTTTATCATTCTCCCAAGTTTGAGTAGGATTTCATCATAGACTCCACCAGGTCTCTTGAGACGGCAGGAACAATGATCAAAGCCCTTTCAGGGCCACCTGCATCTCAAAGGCCTCAGCTTCTTTTAGCCCGAGAGTAGCATCTTCAACGAATGGAGGAGGTGGGAGAATTTCAGTTTCATTTGGAAGCATCGCAGCATCGGTTTGATCTAGCTCATGAATGTTAGTTGCAACCAGCAAATGAGCAATAGGAAGGATGCCGATATTGACATCTGACTATGCCTCAACATCAAGAATTGCAAGCATAGGCTAAGGAGCGTCATTCAAAGCTTGAGTAGAAGGAGCTCCTACAACGATTTGAAAATAAGCTCATAAACATGATCGTGTAAGAAGTCTTGAAGAGGAGTAATTATAATAAATACATAGGGAACCAGCGACACCTACATGAGAAATTCGAATGAGAAATAAAGGACCTGTGGTAGAAGGCTACTACAAGTTGAGGAAACCACCTGGGAATAAAAGTATTAAGGCTGTTGCAGTACTAGCGTCCACCTCATGTTGAGAGAAGCTTTCACTATATGGTTGAAGGGAGGATGATCCTACGTCGTGCAGAACAACTGCAGGTATAGGATCATCCTCAATCATGAGAGCCTTCCCTTTAATCTCTCTTAACAAATTCTTCACATGAGGATCCTGTCTCGAAGCCCTCACGAGATCCTCTGTGGTAGAATGCCTTGAGGAAGAGCCCTCATCACGTCTAGGTGAGGCAGGGATACCTTTCAAGGCCTCAATCTTCCATTTATCATGATCAGAAGAAGATGTTGGCTCCATAGGCTCGTCGAAGATAAAAGGTTCTTCTCCCTGTGGCTCGATCATGAGAGCTGGGGAAGAAAGTGCTGAAGGAGACGGGGAAGGGGTGTCTAGTTCAATCGTTTTAATATCATCAACCCTCTTCATTTTTTTAACCCTAGTCTTACAATGCAAGCCTAGACAAGTGATAAGAACTTTCGACGTTGTGCTCCTTGTAATCATCTCAGGAGGAGCAGGCATTGGATTGACTTCACGAGCAAGAACCTCTGGTTCTACACTCTTAGATTTCTTCTTACTTTCTGCAACCAGCTCTTTAAGAAGCGGCTCCGAACGTGAATGGTTACTTGCTTTCCTCTTACCCTTGTCATTTGAATCACCATTAGAATGTTTGGATGTTGCAGCAGGAGCATTCGATTCTTTCTAAGGAACCTTTATAATTGGAGGGTTTTGAATCTTCTTCTTGCCTTTTGTTGTGCTTGATCTCTTCTTCAAAGGAGATTAGCTCATGGTTTTTCTTTTGCTTTTGGATTTTTCTAAGGAGTAGAAGCTGAGGGACACTTAATAGATTTTGCATTCTTGGGGCTGACTATCAAGTTGATATTTCGAACAAGAGGGTCTTGGAACATCTCTTGAGCTCCCAACTTGTTGGACAATAAAGTAGCTAAATGATGATAAAAGGACTCATGCCCTTCATCCATTTGCTCTTCGGAGAGCTCAATCCCCATAGGTTTTTTTTTGAGTAAACCTTCATTGGTTGTTTAACACTAAGGGGGGTCGTTTGGATACCTGAAAATATATTGTCTATGAAATATATTAACGACGTACCTACAAATGGATTGTTACTGTTTGGGTAGTATTTAGATGCAACCTGGTAAATACATTGCTACTGTTTGGCTATATCTAGAAGAAATATGGGAAATGCATGACCAACATTTTACCAGCACTTGACTATAAACTATTATTTGTTTATTTTTTATCACAAAATTCCACTGAAATATAGAATTAATCATATCATTCTAAAAAGATTTTTTAATAATAACATCGTCACCATTCTAGAGAGAGAGAGAGAGAGAGAGAAATAAAGGTATTAATAATCACCATTCCAAAGATAGAGAGAGTGCAAAGTATTGATCTTAATCATCACCATTTTAAAGGGAGAATGAGAATGTGAAATAAAAATTGTCATTGTTCCAACAAAATTTACTAATGTTATCATCGATATAAAAACTGATAGAGAAGTTCATCATCATCCACCAAAAGAGAGAGAGATAATGTGTGTGTGTGTGTGTATGTATGTTAGAGAGTAAGTATAACCATTCGATATAAAAAATTCCTAAGTCCAAAAAATCATCTAAGTCAAATAAAGAGAGAGAGAGAGGAACCCAAATAAACAAAGTGTGGATTTCACTCCACTTTACTTGTCACCACCTTCTTGAAAGTACTTCAAGTTAATCCAAAACACTCGGTCTTCTTTAGTCATTTCTAATAATTCCTCACTAATATTTTACGTCTGCTATCATTTCATTATATGCTCGCATGAAGATGGATCGAGTAAGGACGTGTATATGTTTAAGAGCTTTGTAGACCTTTTGTATATGTGTGTTTGTTGCTGGTTTCCTCAACTCTATAATTGCAGCACCAATTTCTTTCACGACTATACCTATTGACTCCACAGTATCAACCAAGATTTGTTTTTTCTTCCTCGACGACATAACAGATGTTGCTTTCTCGAATGGATTGGTGATTATTCCATTCGTACTTGATTGAACCGGTGTTTTTGGGAAGTCCTCATCATCACCTATTTGCTCAACACCATCATTATCATCTAAGCCTACAATCGTCTCTCGAATATCCTCATAATCATCATCAATGTCCCTCTCTAGTTGTGCCGCCGTTCTGGCACCAACACCCTCGGCAAAATCATTGCTGAAAATTATGCTCAGCTCTTTCCATTATTCAAAGGACTTTCCTTTGAAGTTCTTTGCAAGTGGATTAGACTGCAAGATAAAAATAGTATGCATTAACTTAAATAACTAATTTATATTTTTTCAAAATAATAAAAAATTAGATAGATAAGAAACATACATATACGATTACATAGTCATCTCATAAAGATTCATCGATAATGACCATATGTGAATCTTCATTCCATCCAAAGCCACTTTTATCCTTCATTTGTTTGACAATCTTTTGTTCTTTAACCATGTTCTAAGTTTATTCTTAAAAGCATCACTTATCAAATTCATTCCAAGATTGACATTGAACTTCTGCTCAATTGCACTCCATTGCTCATTTTTAAAAGCTGATTCAGGTTTCTTAATGAGCTAGCATTGCTCAACAAATAGCTCCAACAAAATTGTCACCATTTTTTAAGTTCATTTAAGTTTCCTCCATGTCTTAGGATTTGACTGAGTTATTGGAATTTCATTCGCCATATCTAACATGAATTATCAAATATCACTATCACATCAACTATTAAAAAAAAAATCACATGGAATACATTCATCTAATATAGCAATGTAAAACACAATTACAAAGTTAAGTTATACATGAGCAAAATAGAAATTTGCATAGATTTAAAATGGTCATAATGTCTAACAGAAAAACATAAAGCAAAATCAAGTTTACATCCCATAAAAAATTTTCTCCTTAATTCATCTCAATTACAAAAATAAAAATTATGAGCTTCAATTAAGTCGACTCCTATAATCTGCCCACATCCACAGGTCATCTCTGAACTTAGACCACTCGTTTCTCTCCCTTTGACTCCCAAATACTTCCGACTCTAGAACTTCCACTAACGGTGGCAATATGAGTCTAAGGTCGAACCTTGGCTTGAGCCACGAAGGCATCAGCCATCATTCAAAAGCGTTAGGCTATATATATGAGAAATCTGTGTCTAAGGATCGAACATCAACTTGAGCCATGAAGGCATCAACCGTCAGTTATGAACCTTAGGCCATATGAAGAATATCAGTTTAAGGATCGAACCTTGGCCTGAGCCACGAAGGTATTAGCCATCGATTGGGAACCTTAGGGTATATATGAGAGATAAGAGTCTAATAATCGAACCTCGACTTGAGCCACGAAGGCATCAGCCGTCGGTTAGGGGCCTTAGGCTATTTGGGGAATATCAATCTAAGGATCAAACCTCGACTTGAGCCGTGAAGGCATCAGCTATTGGTTAGAAACCTTAATCTATATATATGAAGATATGAGTCTAAGGATCGAACATCGACTTGAGCCATAAAGGCATCAAGCGTAGGTTATGAACCTTGTATATGAGAAATATGAGTCTAAAGTCGAACATTGGCTTGAGCCACTAAGGCATTAGCCTTTAGTTAGGAGCCCTAAGTTATATATGAGAGATATGGGTATGAGTTCAGGCTTTAACTGGCACGAAACTCTTGTTTCCTTTCTCAGGTGCCATGCGTACCAAAGCATTCCCAAAAGAATGGAGAAATGGATTGAGAAGTGTACAAGAGTCTAGCTAACTCGTCATAAACCTGTGTGTCAAGATGTCGGCAATATCAACATGCACATAAAATGGCCACTCTCCATTAATTACATGGTCGAACCCCTTGAGCTTGGTAAATTCGAGTAGCATTCTTTTCACAGTCTACCCTCACACAGTCTTTTTCTTTATTATTCCCACAAAAACACGGCTGATAATAGGGCTTTTCCAATTCTTGCTCACAAGATCCTTACTCGTAAGGTCAAGTGGGATCATGACGGGTTCATATGTATGGGAGAAAGTGGTTTCCTACGTGGCTATTATACTTGGACTCGAGAGATCTATGGCCAATTCCACACTAAAAGCTACATGACTTCTAGGTGCTAGCGATTGCTCTACATATCCTTATGACCGTTGTGCAAACATAGCATGGGCATATTTTGGAGACCTGATGTTCTGAGACGAACTCTAATTTCTTTGAATATGGAGGGTGGCATATCCCTCCTAGATCTTCATTTCATCGGTGCTCTTTCCCTCCTTGGAGACCGTTATAAATAATTTACCCTGGAGAATGACATGATCTTTGGGGACAAAGTTTACCCTCACCTCTGTCAGCCAAAATCCTTAAATGAGGTATTCAATGAGTTCCTGAAATTGGCTTCCCTTCTCGGAGTCTCCAATATTACTTTTCATATATGGATTTCACACTTTTTTTATACAACGAGTGCTACAAGAGAACCATAGAATCTCATCTTTAACTCAAACAAGACACTTCCATCCCTTACGACCTCGTCCTATCAACTTGGATGATATTATAGATTTGGCAGCTTACATCGCCTTTTTCCTGTGCAGTTTTGCCCTCCTAGACTCTTGAGATCATGCAATCTAGTCAGAGTGCCCTTAAGTAGCTTGCAACATGGCAGAAGACCACATATATGCCCTAACTCAACTAGCCTTGTGCAACATTTACAATAGACTCAATGAGGTAGTTGATGCCTAAAGACTCTAGGGACCATTCAAATGCCTTTTCCCATTCATAATGTATATGGATGGCTAGGTGCTTATTTTTTAGGCACTTATCAATAAGCGAGACAAATACTAACACTTTCCCCTTTTTGTTGTGTTTGACGGGGAGCAGGGCTACTTTCCATCCTGATGAAAAGGCACAAATGCTTTTCTGTGGGAGTGACTTTTCTCCGTGCCAAGCCCTTTCATATTGGAGGCTCAAGGGATCGTCTCTTTGTAGACAAATATGAATGCAGGATCGGTGATCATCCGACTACTCATCAAGAGATACTACTTCTCCTCAGGATCGATGTCGAGAATACAATTTAGTTTTATAGCCCCATCGATTTGCCGAGCAACATGGGATGGACCAACATTGGCCATTGTCTTTTGTCTTTAAGAGACAAGAGAATTGGTCTAATTCTAGTGTGAAGACTGCCTGGGATTCTTGCACAACAATATGCCATATGTACAAGTTCATTGTCCTGCGATATGGGAGGCACGTAGGTGTGACCCGCCATTAGTGCCAATGGTATCATGGGCAACAAAGAGGATATTATCTGCAACTAGTAACAAGCATGCCCAGATTCCAATATAATGGGAAGATAGTTACCCATTTCAAGAAATGCATTGATGATGTTTTCTGTGATTGGGCCACGGGAATACACTTCCGTTTTGATTGGAATGCCCTTAGGGGTCGCTTGGATACATGGAAATCCATTACAAGAAAATAGATTATAAGGAAATCTAGCATTTTCAATATTTGGGTACACCTAAAGAGTAAGGAAATGAAAATAGATTACACGTCATTTCCTCAAATCTATCCTTAGACTCATATCTCTCATATATATAGCCTAAGGTTTCTACCTGAAGGCTGATGCCTTCGTGGCTCAAGCTAAGGTTCAATCATTGGACTGATATTCCCCATATAGCCTAAACCTTCTAACCGACGGCTAATGCCTTCATAGCTCAAGTTGAGGTTCGATCGTTAAACTCATACATCTCATGTATAGCCTAAGGTTCCTAACCAACGGCTGATGCCTTCATGGCTGAGGCAAGGTTCGATCCTTAGACTGATATTTTTGTATGTCTTAAGGTACCTAACCTATGGCTGATGCCTTTGTGGCTCAGGTTGATGTCCAATCCTTAAACTTATATTATTCATATGGCCTAAGGTTCATAACCTACGGATGATGCCTTCGTGGCTCAAGCTAATATTCGATCCTTAAACTGATATTCTTCGTATGACCTAAGATTCCTAACCGAAGGCAGATGCCTTCGTGGCTCAGGTCAAGGTTCGACCCTTAGATCATTTCAGATACATATCAGCTGACCATGAATAACCATGATATGGCATAGATCACAAGTTTAAAACCTTAGACTCACTCAAGATATATCAGTCAGAAGCTTTTAATCGACAACCGATGTCTTTATGGTTCAAAAGTAAGGTTTAGCTGAGAGACAATGAGACTCCAACAAGCCTAACCAACAATTAATAAATTCTTATCGTGAGCCCATTATCGGTAAAAGGATTTAAGGCCAAGATGTTGGACGGATGGTCTATACAACGCCAGAACAATGCTAGTTAGAACAATCAAGCAATCTAATGTTGGATCCTCAATTTTTAACTGACGCCTCATGGAGAAAACTTCGCCCAAATTTTAGAAGGAATCCTAAGGGATTTTGGCAAAATTTCGGCAGAGCATCTGCATGATAAATTGAATCCCAAAAAATCCTAAAAGCCTAATTAATCGAAAGCCAAAGTTAGGCCACATGCTAGGAGCAGTGACTGAGATTAAAGGGCAGGATTAGCCAAGAGACGTTGAACCTTGTCCCTATCGTGAGCATATGCTTAGGATCAAGTTACGATCAAGAATATAGGAGTTGGTGACGAGTAAAATAAAAACGATGATAATGGGAATAAAATGAAATAAAGGATGCCGAAAACATATGAGGGCGCTTACCGTTTTGTGATGAATTTTCGTCAAAAAATTGGAATTTGGGTGAAGAAGTCAAAAAAGCCAAAATCTGCAGTCTTCACCTGTGATGGTTAATCAAGTGGTGTTTCTGCAAAAGAGTTGAAGCTTTTGAAAGAGGGTCACTGGATACTAACAAGGGAGGCAAATACTGATCGGAGTCTTTAGAATTGAGGAGTAGAGGTGGTGATTGTAAAGTATTTTTCAGATATGATGTTTCGCAGGGGTTTTCTTTACTAGCAATAGAAATTGCAATAAATTGGCTGGAGTTGCAGAGAGCCGGGAGGTTTTTTGATTGTCAAAAGGAAGTTGAAGAAGATATAAGATAAAAGGGAAGGAATGGAAGATAAATGACAGACTGACACGTGGGTATCCTTTCACCTCGATTCACGGTGAAGTTAAGGCGGGATAATGATGATAGCTTGCATGTTTTACCAAAACGCCCATACATGTATATCTTAAGACATTTAAGCCCTATGCCTTTTACTTGATTGCCGTATGGATTATTTGAAAAGAAAGAGGCGAAAATTCTATTTTTGAATAAAGGACTTATCTCATGCCTTTAACGAACGAAGGATTAGATAACTCTCTTTCAAGGAAATATTAACTGGCAGCGAATGAAAAGCAGAGGTGCATATTCATGGATATTGATCAGTGCAAAATAAGTACAAAAAAAAAAAAGAATGAAGATATGAAATATGAAGCTTTATTCAGTATTTTTGTGGGATAAAACCCTTACAATATTATTCAAAGAAAGAAAAAAAAAAGAAAAAAGGGAAAAGAAAAGAAAACAAAAAAGATAAAGAGATAGCTCCTTCGCGACTCAGGGCATCACTCCCTGAAGCGGATGAACTTAGCAATCCTGCTCACCTTCATCTTGACAGATGAAAGGGTTTCCATCGCATGCTCAGCCTCTCCCTTATAAAAGTAAGACCTTTTCTGATAGTGCTGCACCTCAAGGCGTAGTCTTGTCACCAGTTCTTGAAGGTGAGCAATCTTTTCAGAATTAGGATCTTTCCTAAGCTCAGCCTCTAGTGCCGCCTCAAGAGCTCCTTCCTCGAGTTCTTTAGAGGAGGAGGAGGCTATACCCACAACCTGAAAGTTTGGTGGTTGCTTTTGGCTACTTTCTCCCCCTGTAATGGGCCGAGGAATGTCAATTGTATGATCCCTACTACCCTTGATAACAGTAATACGGTTGGGATTTAAAGAGATGGATAGCTGACGAGGGAAATTTAAAGAACTCATGATGTGATGTGAGGTTGACTTCTCGTGATCCATCGGAATTTATATACTCCTGTATGGAAGCCGAAGAGATAATCTCTTGGGAATAAGGAGTAATAATGATGATATGTTGAAAAGTGGCGACTTGGTGGTTATCCATCCCATGATTTTTAAAATAAAGGGACTGTTTGAGAGAATTAAGGCATGCATGCATGTAAATTCACCTGAATCAACAGACGTCACATGCTTTTTGGGTTTCTACCACGTTTTTAATGCCCGAGGCGCTTTTCTTGGGTGTACTTTTAGTCACATGTGAGATGAGGTACATTTTGACAAACGCTCAATAAGGTTGGAGGCTGATTGTAAGACAGGTTTTTACAGACGCCAGATAAATGTCGTGACAAAATAGTGAATAAGATATATGAGCTTAATAAGCTTGAACATATGCCTTGGTTATTGAATATGCTCTTAGTTGCTATATGAGACTAAGTTCGTTCTATATAGCTCTCACTTGGAAGTTTCATATTATTTGGAGGTTGTTTAACTCATCATACGTATCCATCAATAGTTAAAAGCTTTAAGGTTGTATGCATTGTCTGTTAAAGTCAGATGACCTCTAGTTACCAAAATTGAGATTTCTCTCTAGATACAAGGAATTTTTTTATGGGATTAGGACCATTGGATTTCTGACTCAATTCCCTATCACCTTTAAAAGTTGTGGCATTTTATTAGTTATTGTAGTGGAAGCGGTTGCATCCACAATGTACTGGTCTTGCTGACACAATTTTCAACCAAAACAAGTTAACTTGGACAGATCATATTTCTCTCAGTTGTGGTGCATTTGAAGCCTGACTTAGACCATTGTGTTCGTCTTCGAGACCTCTTTCATTTCTCCAAATTTCATGATCAAATGATTCATCATCATAAAGCGGTTGAAGGAATACAAGAGCATATCAAGACTGTGATGCCGAACCTTAACTGACATACAATAAGCAATAACATATTCCTTAATTTTTTCACGTGATGTCCATGCTAGATCTGAAAGCTATGGGTTCGAAATTGAATATCACATAGATGAGCATTGACTAAGATGTCTGTATATCATTAGAAGACACCTTTACATTCATTCAAATTACATGATTATCATTATAAATATTGGATTGTAAAGATAAAGATGCATGGTCAACAGATAGATGGATTGCAGTTTCGTGGTCATCAAATGGTAAATGTCTATATAAAGCCTCTTCTCTTGATTAGAGGGAGGTTCGATTAAGTTGGATTGATAGAGTTGAATCATCGCATAGTATACTTAGTGTGACAAAGATAGAGAGATAACAGAGTGACAATATTTGCAGTACATTAAGAAGCAGTCCCATAGATGGTTGTTTTCTACATCGTGTTTGATAGAGAGAGGCTATTATTTCTAGACCCACTTGAAGCCTAATCTCGAAGGAGGAGCAGATCATACAACAATACCATGCATTTAAGTTCAGGTATATGGGCACATGTTCCCATGGTATTGTTTTCATTTTGTATGACTGTATATTTTTCCTGTCTAGAATCATATGTATAGGTTTCAAGGCCTGAATCAAGGGTCTATGGCCTAGTTTAGGCTGATGTAAGTTGTAACAGAGGATTAAACCTCTGGAACTTATCACTTTCCCAGCAGTATATAAAACCTGTGTTTTTATGATACAAAATGCACAAGCGAATTTATCCTCGATTGTGTTGTCCTTTGGTTATTCATTTAGAGTCTTATGTTTCTTTAAACATCTTAATAGATTAATTTGAAATCACATTTTCAGAGCGTCTACCACCATGGAGTCAGAGTATGTGACATGTTGCATGGCACTCAAGGAGGCGGTATAAGGGCCCTTACGATGTGAGTGTGTAAGAATATTCTGTGACAGTATGGCTGCAATATGCATGTCTAAAGTCCTACGATTCCATAAGAAGTCCAAGAACATAAAGCTCAGCTTTTATCATTTGTGCAATGAGGTGCAATGTAGGGAGATCGAGCTTACCCATAAGGGTAATGGTTTCGGACCCACGTACAAAGGGGTTAACTGCAAATGTTTATATAACATATATGTGAAATGAAGCTGAGAGAAAGTGAGAAAGAGAGATTGTAAGGCTTTCAAAGGATAAGTAGAAGATGTTGCGTATTTGTGGCCATTAAAGGCCTTATGAGAGCATGTAATCAAATTTTGATGTAGTGGAACCGGTGTTTAAAAAAATGCCACTCGGGAATTGCCATGGGGGGATTGAATCGGTTTAAAAAACGGGAATCGTCCGGTTCTAGAGAGAACCGGACGATTCTGCACAGTGACTCGCCGATTCACTGTACGGAATCGGCGAGTCCATGAAGAACACGGGTTGCACAGTGTTCTTCACAGGATTCTTCAAAATTTGTCATTTTTTGATCATTTTTCTTGTTTTTTTTGGCAAGTGATCTAATTTGCAGGCTGTAAGCAGCTTTATTAAGCTTTTACACAGATTAAATGGTTGAAAAATTTGGTGTTTTTGGATCACGAAACTTGTATTTTTAGGGTTTTCGCCTTTCCTTGTGTTTCATGCCAAATAGGGCATAAATCTTTCAAAATTTATAGGCATTTTGATCGTAAAGTTGTGCATCAAAACCTTTTGTTACTAATTTGTGATAATCGTTGAGAAAACAGAGGTTTTTAGAGATTGAATGCTTCGGTTGACAAAATCAGGTAAGAAGTTTGGGTTTTTTTTTTTTTCCGCCATATGATTTATTTCACGACATATTTTGAAGATAATGAGTTCAATTTGTAGGGTTTTTAATCTTTATTGTCTTTATTATGATTTAAAATTTTCAATTTTATGTAATTTGGTCAATTACAGCATGAAATTTGAGATGAACACAGAGATGTCTGCGAAACCAAAATTCCGCTGTTTTTTTTTTTTTCCCTCCTTTTGATTTTTTTTTCATGATATATTAGAAATAATATGTTAAAAATTTAGGGTTTTGATTCTTTATATTGTTGTTTATCAGAAAATGTACTCAATTGGATGTAATTTATTCACTTAAAGGTGGATTTTTGAGTTAAAATGGCTTATGTAAAATGGCTCTGTGAAGAACAGAAATTTTTTTTTTAATAATCCATGATCGAATGTTTTGTAATACTTGATCGATTTTTTTGTAATCCATGATCGAATTGTTTTTTTTTTTTTTTGTAATCCATGATCGAATTTTTTGTTTTTTTTGTTACCCATGATAGAATTTTTTGTAATCCATAATCGAATTTTTTGTAATCCATGATCGAAATGTTTGTTTTTTGTCTTGTAATCCATGATCGAATTTTTTGTTTTATTTTTTTTTTTGTAACCCATGATAGAATTTTTTGTAATCCATGATCGAATGTTTTGTAATCCATGATCGAAATGTTTGTTTTTTTTTTTTGTAATCCATGATCGAAATGTTTGTTTTTTTTTTGTAATCCATGATCGAATTTTTTGTTTTTTGTTTTTTTGTAACCCATGATAGAGTTTTTTGTAATCCATGATTGAAATTTTTGTAATCCATGATCGAATTGTTTTTTTCTTTTTTTGTAATCCACGATTTTTTGTTTTTTTGTTTTGTAATCCATGATCGAATTTTATGTAATCCATGATCGAATTTTTTGTAATCCATGATAGAATTTTCTGTAATCAATGATCAAATTTTTTGTAATCCATGATCGAAATGTTTGTTTTTTTTTTTCTTGTAATCCATGATCGAATTTTTTTTTTTTTTTTGTAACCCATGATTGAATTTTTTGTAATCCATGATCGAATTGTTTTTTTCTTTTTTTGTAATCCACGATCAAATTTTTTGCTTTTTTATGTTTTTTTATGTTTTTTGTAATCCATGATCGAATTTTATGTAATCCGTGATCGAATTTTATGTAATCCATGATCGAATTTTTTGTAATCCATGATCGAATTTTTTGTAATCCATGATCGAATTTTTTGTAATCCATGATTGAATTTTTTGAAAATTTGTGATTTTTTTTTTTTAAACCATGATCGAATTTTTTTTTGTAATCCATGATCGAATTTTTGAAAATTTGTGATTTTTTTTTTTTAATCCATGATCGAACTTTTTGAAAATATGTTAATTTTTTTTTTTAATCCATGATCGAATTTTTTTTTGTAATCCATGATCGAATTTTTTGAAAATTTGCTGTACTTTTTCTTTTTATTTCGTTTTATCCATGATCGAATTTTTTGAAAAATGATGATTTTTCGAAAAGATGTGAAAATCGAGATAAGGTTTTTATTATCGTGATGCATTAAACCCAAGTTTTAATTTTTATTGTTTGAGTTTGCTGTACTTTTTTTTTTTTTTTTTCCATGATCGAATTTTTTGAAAAATGATGATTTTCTGAAAAGATGTGAAAATCGTGACAAGGTTTTAATTATCATGAGGTATTAAACCATATTTTAAATTTTTATTGTTAAAGTTTTTGTTGAAAAAATTGTATGTTGATAGATTATTTATGCAAAAAAATGCATGTTATTATATTTTTAATGCAAAGTTGTATTTTTTTTATCTATTGTTCATGGATTTTTTAGTTGGAATGACTGATGTTAGCTTGCTCTGTGAATAATTGTTTTTATTATTAATTTTTTAGTACAAAAAATGTTTGTTCTTTATAATTGAGTTGTAGCCATGTTTTGAGCTTGCATTTTGTATTATATTATCCTGAATGTTTGTAATTGATATGTACGAAAATATTATTGTCAATAATAGTATTTTGCAATAACAAATAACAACAAATATGACTACATGAACTACAACAACATATTATCACTACACATGGTGATTATTTTTCTTTTTGAACTGTCAGGTTAATTTTATACTTTTTACATCTTAAAACAGTTGAATCATGTCAAGATCTGTAGAAGACCCTGCATGGCAACATGGGGTCTGACTTGGTCCCGACAAGAAAGACAAAATTATTTGTAATTACTGTCAAAGAGTGATAAGTAGTGGGGTACATAGGTTCAAACAACACTTGGCAGGGGTTAAGGAAGAAGTTTCTACATGCACTAGTGTCCCTAGTAATGTAAAAAAACAGATGGCGGCAATTCTTAATGCTAACAAAGGTAAAAAAATTGCCAAACATAGGATGAATGAGGAGATAGCTAGTTTATATACACCATCAAGCAGGAATGATACAGAAGAGCAATATAATAATGACCTAGAAGAGCAATATAATAATGAGCTGGACATGGCCACAAGATTGAGTTTACATGAACAATATCAGAGGGAACGTGGGTTTAGAATGCCCGGTGGGTCTAGCTCAGACATGTAATGTGGGCCTAGCTCAGATATGCATGGTGGGCCTAGCTCAGATATGCATGGTAGGCCTAGCTCAGATATGCATGGCGGGCCCAATTCGAGCATGTATGGCGGGCCCAGCTCAAATATGTATGGAGGGGTTGGTGGCAATATGTATCAAAGAGAATCAGTTGTTGAAGAAATTGTTTCTAGGTTACCTAGGAGTGCCAGTATTGCAGGTCATGGTCGTAAAGACCCATTTCTCTCAAAGCCTAATTCGCAACAGATGACCCTAAAAGGCATAGTTAAGGAGATATGTTGGAAAATGGTTCTACGATAAAGGGATTCCCTTTAATGCAGCCAATAGCCCATATTTTCCACCTATAGTCAGTGCAATCCAGAGAGTCGGGCCCGGGGTAAAACCCACGACGGCATATGAGCTCAGTGGGCCAATATTAGATGAAGAGGTGGAGGAAGTTAAAAAGTGAATTGAAGAATATAAACAGAGTTGGCCAAGGACAGACATTACTCTCATGAGTGATGGTTGGTTGAATAAAGTTAGCAAAAAGGAGTTTTTAAACTTCTTGGCCTATTCTCCAAAAGGTACAGCTTTTTTATCTAGCAAAGACGTATTAGGGACGAAGAAGGATGCAAACTTCTACGTACGACTATATAATCAGATAGTGGAGGAGGTGGGAGATAAGCATGTAGTCCAGTTTATTACAGACAATGCGCGTGCATGTGTTTCTGCGGGCAGCAAGTTGATGGATAAGAGGAAGCATCTAGTATAGACCCCGTGTGCTGCACACAGCATCGATCTTATGTTAGAGGAGATCAGTGAGATCAAAATTGTGAAGGAGACTCTACAGGAAGCAAGGTTGGTGTCGAGATTTATATACAACCACTCTAAAATTTTATTTCTGTTTAGAGAACACTCTAAGAAAAAAGAGATAATCAGGCCTGCCATAACCCGCTTTGCGACCGATTATTTAGCTGTGGACTCCATTCGAGAATCTGAAGGTGCATTAAAGAGATTGTTTACCTGTGAAGAGTGGTTAAATGACCGCCTCTCGAAGTCCAGTACCGGTATAAAAGTGGACAACATAGTCTCAAATAGGCGGCTCTGATCTCGATGTGCCAGTGTTGTAGAGGCCACTACCCCTTTGGTCACGGTGTTAAGAATGGTAGATGCTGACAAGAAAGCTACAATGGGTATCCTTTATGAAGGTATTGAGAGGACGAAATCAGCTATTGGGGAGAAGTGTAATTTTGCTAGCAAAGTGATCGAGATTATAGAAAGGAGGTGGAACACCAAATTTGGACGTAACCCAAAATTTTTCTATTTGACACCTGAACAACCCCACAAGATTATGGAAGGGGTCAGATACATTATTGCAAGGTTGGAGAGAAGCCATCGAAACCAAGTAGCAGCAATACAAGAGGTATTATTTAATATTTGGATAAGAACTTCATTGAGTTGTTATATTTGTGAGGAATAATGCACTAAAATGTACTATATTTGTTTTAGCTTGCTCTATATAGGGATGCTATAGGATCATTCGTAACTAGACTTGCCAGAAATTCTCGAACTATGATGGATCCAGATTATCCCCTCACTAATATTTTGTTCATTCATATATTTAATCTTATGAATTGTTCTTGCCCTTACAATGCTTTTTACATTTAATCCAGTTGAATGGTGGGAGATATATGGTACTGATGCACCTCACCTAAAGAGGATAACAATCAAGGTGCTCTCCCAAACATGTTCTGCTACTGGCTGTGAGCGCAACTGGAATACGTTCCAATGGTTGCACACTACTAGGAGGAATTGACGCGCTTCTGAGAAGCTTCATAAACTAGTCTACGTTCATTATAATTTAAACCTCAGAGATCGATAAATAAGAAGGAAGCTTGAAGACTATGGGCCGATAGACTTAGACACAATATTTGTCACAGACACAGCAGACCAATGGGTAGTAGAAGAGGAGGAGCCAGTGTTGCACAAGAGAGCGTTCCTTGAGGCTATCGGTGATGAAGATCTTGAAGAAAGTGATGAGCAGCATGAAAGAGCAAGCAGCCAGCCAACGTATCCACAATTCGTCGGAGATGTCGGTGATATTGCACCTAATGAGGGAGAGTGGGAAGGGGGTCTAAGAGAAAATGAGAGAGATGATGATTCTGAGGCCACCCTATCCCAGCCATATTATTCACATATCGAGTCCCAACAGCAACAGTGTAGGGATGAGCACGACAGTGCAGGTGAGCATGAAGGATGGACAAGCTTCAGGGATTTTGGATTGGGAACACAACAAAACACTAACACTTAGGGATTTGGGAATAGTCAGACGCCTGCTAATATCGATGATTCATTTTTAGATCGAATCAATGAATTGTCAAACGAATTCAATCAATGGCACCAGCGTGACCAAGAAGAACAACAACGTCGTCTATCATTTTATTTTTAGATCGTATGTTACTAATTTTATGCTTTATTGTAGTCCATGTATGTTGATATACTTATTCCATGATAATTCTATGTTTATCCTTTTGTGTGATGTAAATTAAATACTGAATGGCGTTTCATGCAGGGAAAGAACATATCAATATTCGCATATTCATTCAAAAACATGAAAATTCTTAATGGAGTACCCTCATTTCTTATTGAATTCCTAAAAAACAATATTTATAATGAATTTTAATAATTTTTTCGGATTTTTTTGAAGCTTTATTCTGACCGATTCACCCGATTCCCGATCCGGATCGCCGATTCGTCGATCCGGATCGGTTTTTTGGGTGCCCGATCCGAGTCACCGATCCGTTTTTTAAACCATTGAGTGGAACAAAAGAACTCCAATGGGTTTGGTCCATATGGTCTGAAATTGGCAAATGATGTTTGTCGAGACTCAGACTAGGCTTAATGAGCTAGGAATGTCAAGTTACAAAATCCTAAATATTTGGTCATAGAGCACAACCGATGAGGTCATTCCTAAATACTTGGTCATTCCTTGATGAGGTCAGAGTTGCCCAGGGTAGTGAACCAAGAGATTATGTGATTGTTGTGTATGTAAGGACGAGGGCCAAAGCCTCATCTTGAATTATGTATATGCATATGATAGCCATATAGGGAAAACAAATTACCATTGAGGGTGTTAAGTGTAAATGTATCAGAGATAACCTCCATATACATCATAAAGTTGTATGTGTATAGGTCTGTGTGACATTCTACTTGTCCCTAGGGGAACCTGTAATCCATAGGCTATGATTGTGTTCTCTTACTCATTGACTGACTTTGGTAGCCTAATCATGAACCCTTGCGATGGTCTATGAGTCATGAAAATCACTGGATTTTAAGGAAATAAGTGTGGATTATAGTTCTTAGTACAAGATGGAGTGCTTCAACAAAATTGATAATTTATTAACATAGTCGGATCTAAATCCCATCAAATTAATATATAACTAATTAATTTGATCTTAAATGATTTTTAGAGTAATAGAATGAATTTTTAGAAGTCTCTGGACATTTTGTTTTCTCAAAGTGGATTTATAAATTGTCTAAAATTGAATTTTCAATGTTTTAATATTCAAAGAGAAAAATAAAATAATTACCTTTTTTAAAAAATTATTTTGTATCTTTTACAAATTATAAAATATATGGGGGCTCATCATGGGCTATGGGGCTCACCATAATAGCACATATGGGAAGTGCATGGGGTCCACATAGGGGCCTCTTGAAAGGCATATCCCTCTTTGTGCATGACTTTCCTTAATTATGATGAGACCATCAAGGCACTCAATCAATTGAAGCAAACTAAAAAAATTTTGATAATTAAAAAGATTTGATTTTCAAAGAAAGCGCGTATAAGAAAAAAATATAAAAATAAAATGAATGTATAATATATTTTTATATATTATTTATTTAATAGAATTAAGTTAATGAAGCTGAAAGATAAGGTTCTAGTACCTTCCTTTTTAATCATGATGATTTATCTAATGATTGTAAGTTAATATCTCTCACCCCACATGTCTCTTATGATTACCGGTCCGGATCTATTATCCATAAAGATGATTAACCCTAGAAACCCTACCCTTGAGGTAAAATCTATAAATACCCTCTTATGGGGACCCTTTTCTCCACACATCTCATCTCTCTCTCTCTCTCTCTCTCTGATCTCTCATCTCTCTAGCCTCCTTTAGAAAATATTTTGAGAAAGAGAAAAAAAAGCCACACCGGGAGAAAAGAGGGCCACGCCCCAATCCCTAGGAGTTAGGGAAATACAAGGGCATTGAGACCTCTTTAGCTTGGGATTTATTCCACTATTGGTCTTTGATTTGAAAGGGTTGGTAGCCTAAGGTTTCCCATACTTTCAAGATCTAAGACAGACCTTGATCATGTGCATCATCGAAGGAGAAAACCCAGAGGGGTGTGCAAAGTCCAGTTGAGGTAATCTTTTGACAATTTACTTTATGCTTTGCAGTCTTGTGCTTTCTTGTTCCCAATAGTATTATGTAACTTTTGTTTATTGAAAAAATAAATTTTATTAGTGGCAGCAATTGAGAACCTCTTTTGTATTCCATTCTTGTTTATTTTAATGTATTTGGGCTTTTGTAAGTGTTCTAGCCAGTAGAAAAGAGAAAATTAAAAACCTCATATATCGTGCTAGTTTACTCTATCCAACTTTCAACTACGATGCGGGGGCTGGCCAACCAGCCCCAAGAAGCGCCCTAACTGTCAACCAAATTGAATTCTAGTAGAGCATGTTATATGCCCCAAGGAGGCCCCTAATTGTGATCCAAATTTGAATTATGATGACACGGGTCACATGCCCCAAGGAGGCCCATGATTGTAGGAGCAAAAAAACAAAAATCCTCGGTTGCCCCTTGATACGCTAGACATAATCTACCCCTCTTCTAAAGGTCCCATTGATGCTGGTAACAGAAAATAAAGTTAGATGAGGCCTTTACTGTGATTTAAAAGATAGCACGTGTGATTTTCTTTTCTGAATGTCAGGCTTCTCACTCCTCTCAAAGGCGCAACATTCGAGGGGAAAAGTTGTTTGTACGCATTTTTAATATACCACGCCCCCATGCGAATAACAAAGGAGACGGTTGCAATCGTGGTTCTCAAGCACCAAATACAGCCAAAAAGTCGTGGAAGCACATAATAGCCCCCTTTTTTAAAGCTTATTTAGGCACCCAAAATAGCAGGGCTCCCATTTTCTATGGCCGGGGACCTCCCAATAAAAACTGCCTTTGCAGCTCCAAACTGCCATGGAGCATGTAATAAGGCCCGTGTCTTGAAGAGCCCTTAAATGATCTCATTTTGGCCCAAGAAAGAGCACAAAGGTTAGGCCTATTACCCAAAAGACACTCCCCAAATTTCAACTCAATCAGGCCTTGCAATAGGAAGAAACGAGGAAGTTGAGACAAAGGACTACCGTACACCACGGGTGTACGGGTGGACAAAGGAAAGAATATAGTAAAACTTCCAAAATTTGACCTTGGACCATTCTAAGCCCTATTTTTTTGGAAAAAGGATGCTTTTATACCATTCCAAATTTTAAAGCTAGTTACCAAAAATAGTAAAATCCGGCAACACTTCCTCAAAATTAGGCAAATTTTGCACCCTTGAATCTCTTAATCCACAAGTTAGATCGAGCTAAACTTTGGATTTGTCATGCTCCTCGACAAGCACGTTCTTTTGGTACAGGCACATTATCGTTGGTCGGATTGAAGAAATCCGAGAGAGAAGTTCACAAGTTTCGACGTTTGTGCAAAAACCTGTTTTTGTGACCTCTCCGAGCTTCTTTAGTCATAACTAGAAATTCAACCGTCATCTTAAGCTCAAAATTTTGTGTTTTTTGATCGTGACTCAATTCCTTCGCGTTGGCATAAGAAAATTCGTGTTCGGAGTCTAGATCGACGGACATCTAAGGCTTGCAAGTGGGCACAAGTTTGTGCAATAGATATTTTGGGTTCCCAGCAACTTACCGGAGTCATAACTTGACCGATTGGAGGTCTTTTCTCATATTTTTTTATGCAACATGACCATACGAGATCCCCTTCGATATGAGACCCATAAATCCCTAATAAAACCCTGTATTTCTAAAGAAATCAATCAAATAGTGTTGAAGAAGATTTCCATGAAAACCATAAAACCCAAAACAACCAAAACTCCACTAAATCTTCATGGTTACATGCAAAATACATATCAAAATGATCATGGTGGTGTGATCTATGTTTTCCCAGTGATAGAACAGGCAACACCAAATAGTTAAAAAACAAAGGCCCCATACCATTTGGTTGAGAAGAGGTCGTCTTTGAGGGACCTAATCGTCAATTTTGGACATTGTTCATGTTATTTTTTTTGTCGATTTTTTATTTACCCAAATTTCATTGTATTTATCATCTTTTTTCCTTTCACCCAATTCCCCCATGTTTTGAGGATCCGCCCATGTTTATGGGGGAGCTCTATATAAATCCCCACCACGCATGTAACTTGGATGACTCATTTTGCTTTGAAATTAATGAAAATCTGTCATCTCGAAAGAGGAGAGAGAACATTTTTGTGCAAAAGATGTCATACCCTTACCCCAAATCTAACCCTAGGTTAACGATTCCTAAGTTAGCCTAACCCAACCCTAACCCACCTTAGTTAAGTCTATACACTTAACCAAGGTCTTCTAAATTCTAATCCTAACCTAAGCTTAAAAAAAAGGTTTTAGGGCTTTGGTTTGATGCAGCCTCTAAAGCTCACTCAACTCTTTTTTTCGTCCTGCCTTTCATCTCAGGAAAAGTCTCCTTTCCTATATAACTTCGACTTGGTTCCTTGCACCCTTCTCTCTTCTCCTTCTGCAATGTGCACTTCATAGTTGTCAATGCTAGTGTAGCACTCAAAGCACTCGCTCGGGGTCTTGCTCGTTGGCTACACAAGCTAGACTGTAAGTCCACTTGGGGACCTGCACCTCTAAAATCTATTTCTGAAAGCTTTTTGTTTTGTTTTGTTTATGGATGATGGTGTACATCGACTTCTAAAAAAGATTCAATCTTTGAATGTTTCAAACGGTTTCATAACTTGATTCAAAGCAATCTACTACTTCACACAAATCCGAAGAAGTTATCACAAACGAGCTACATGCAGGGAAACTTGCATGTGCGGTCCTGGCTAGGGTTTCCTTTTGTATCTAATAACCATGCTTCCGCTTGCCACTGGCGTACCTCTCCTAACTATTGCCCACTTTTTGGTGAAAAGAACCCTATTTAGGGAGTGAAATAGGGAACCTGAGATCCGATGAGAACAATTAGTCAAAGGAGCGGAGCTTAGAGCGCGGGGCGATAAGCACTCTATCAACAACAAGAGGTTGTTCACATCAACTTGAAGGAAGTAGCACACCATACAGGGTTGTTCTCCTTTGTCAACGACATGAGGAGTTGACAAACAAAGTCAATCCCCCTTTGGAAATATTAGCACCTCGCCTGTGGTTGCATTAGTGAAATTCATATACCTTTAATCTCAAAAATCACTCTAGCAACGAGCAACCTCTGCCATAGAAGCGATTGCTTTGATGTGCCAAACTACACAAGCCAGTGGCTTTGCTTGTTGCCTTCACTGGACTGGACTTTAAGGTGGCCTTCTTTATGTAAGGGAGGAACATAGGAATCATAGGAATCAATTTGCAATAGATGTTGTGAAGGAATTATACTTGCGGCAGTTAGGTTTTCTGATGTTTGCAGAAAGTTGGAGATGGTAAGAATATGAGGTGTTTATGATGCAAGCAAAGGCGCTTCTGCTTTCTCTTGCTTACAAGCAAAGGAGGAATCAATTTGCCTTTAGTGCCACTAGCAAGATCAAATAAAGCGCATCACTATGTTGGTGGTGCATACTTAATAAATAACTATGCTATTATAGAAGAAGGCCAGCGAGCCCGGATCTAACTGTACTTGTTCTTAGTCTAGTCGTCGATCTAATATGATGAGGAACAAACTGGACTAGGAGATGATGAGAGAGTAGATCTTGCCTGGAGAAAGCTTCTTCTGTGCAGCAAAGTATCTTCTGGCAACATTATCAATCTTCACAAATCTACACCGAACGCAAGTAGTGCCTCCATGTCCTCATGGAATTTTTGAAGTCCCATTGCCTTAAATGGGCATGGATCCACCAAAAGAAGATCTGAAATGAAAATTGAGCGATTGACAAGCAAGGTAGCCAAAGGATTCGAGTGAAGGCACTTGAGGCCCTCCGGATGGATGGGCCAAAACAAAACGACATGAATACAAATAAGAGAGCCAATTACTAAAATAAAGCACACATCCTAGAAGTATGAACTTCAAAGCTTTGCTGAGAGAGAATTTTTTAATTGGAAGAGAAGGCTTCAGATTCACTCCTAAGCATAAGCGGTCGAAGGTAGCAAGACAGTCTAAGCAACAGTCCAGTAGGGGCAGGTCAATGCGAAGGAGAAGGGGGCCAAGCAAAGACTTCTCTTACCGATCAAGCTATTGATGTTTTAGTATAAAAGATGGAATTGATTGCCCGGCGCCTTCTGACCACCCTTCATCCATTTGTCTTTCAAAGTTGATCCTTGCTGCAGCAAAAGGATTCAATGTCCCCCAACCCCATGCTATGGTTCCCTGCGGTCCGAACCCACTGCCACATTATGTTAGGGAGCAGGGCGATAATAGCTTCTCTGCATCCCAAAGCTCACTGCTCTCTTAGGCACGCAACACTAAGTAATCTAAGCCAACCCACATTACTAACCAACGGTGGATAATCATCTTTCTTAAAGGTACTAAATACAACTCCATGAATGAGCAAAATAAAGGTTATGTTAATAATAAAGATATTTGAGGAAACCGCTAAAAAAAGATTGAACATGTGGGAGGTGGAGGGATCCGAAGAAATTCAGCTTTCATTTCCCCCATCTGGAGTACTGAGTTACTTACACCACACCTTGATACCCTACCATACACCATCCCCCATATCCTACCATACTCCATACCCCATACCCTACCATACTCCATACCTCATACCCTATCATACTCCCTATCTTACACCATGTTGTACTCCATACTCCAACCTATCCTAACCTAGCCCACTTAACCTAACCCACTTAACCCCTAGCCCCCTATTTACCTTAGGTTAGCCCATAAGGAAGCTCTTCCAAGGCAGCACTCGGGCGGGCTTAGACCCATCAGACCCGGCCAGCGGACTCCTTCGGGGTGCTTCGGTTAAACACCGAGCACCTTTATTTTTGTCGTCCATACCCCATATAGGGGAGGTGTCGCTCAAATTCCACCGGATTTCGGTTAGCCCCTCCCTTCCCTATTTTCTTATGCCCCAAATCAAACCAACTCACACGACTTAGACCTAGTCGATGCACTCAAGCCCCCATGCCCCCAATCCACTCCAGCCTACATGACCCCCTCTCAACCCATTCACACCTCCCAAACCCATAGTCTCTAAGCCCAGTTGGCTACCTCAAACCCACATGCCTCATTTGACTTGACTCACTAGAACCCTTCTCAATTACCTCGTAAATTTAAATTTTGTTGGTTTGCCAATCGTTTCGCACGCCTTATCCATCAACATATCGCACCATGGGGTCACACCGTATGCAAGCGCAAATATGCACATGTGACGCAAGGCTGCGAATGGCTAGCTGACCAGCAGTTCCAATGCTGGAAGCCTTACAATGACTTGAAAATCTATTCCACCTATATATACAATTTATAGTTCCAAGAATAGTGCACATCAAACGGATCTATAAACTCTTGAAAATGGATGGCCTAGATGATATGTGTTACAATATGTAGAAGACTTTGAATCCCTTGATACCCAGCCATCAATATGTGTTACAATATGTACAAGACTTAGAATCCCTCCATACCCAGCCATCTCGAAGTCGAGACGATCAAATGAGAGTTTTCCAATATTGGAAATAGTTTTTCTGCTGCCTTTTTGAGGTTCACCTTACTTCTACCTTATATAAACTTTGGCAATAGATTAAACAATGAAAATAGAAACTAACGGCTTTTATATATGAAAAGATGTCCGATACTTTTAAAAATAGGATACTATAGTATATAAACGATGTATGAGACTTTCGAATAGTAGGATATTATAGTTTTCAATTATCCCATGCTTCTCTCTGTTTTCTAG
The DNA here is from genome assembly GCF_054954075.1 of Amborella trichopoda. Lineage (NCBI taxonomy): Eukaryota > Viridiplantae > Streptophyta > Magnoliopsida > Amborellales > Amborellaceae > Amborella > Amborella trichopoda. The sequence goes on from NC_142346.1 coordinate 12,353,817, forward strand.
TGTTATCAGGATCGCGCCGGCTACTAAATCAATGAGGCATCTAGTCTAGCCAAATATGTTTGACCACTAGTCGAACTAGTTTAATTAGATTTTAAAAATATCAAGGAAAAATGCGGTTAATAATTAAAAAATATATAAATATATTATAAAAACAGTTGCGTATTTTATTTGACCAATCGAACTGGTCAAAAGTGACTTGTCGGTTCAACAATTATTGGTCAAATATTGGCTTTGACCAATATTTTACCAAATCCAATTTTTACTTTGGACCAGATCTGTCAAAACACCGTTAGCGATCCAACCAATCGGACCATCGGCTGGCTATTTTTCTCTTTTCCTAATATTTCCATTATTTGTTTAAATTGTTTTGATTCACTTTTCCTTTTTGCCATTCTTACTGCTGGCCGTAGCTATTACAGAAAAAAAATGGCCCACCCTGAACCATTGTTTTCTCAACATTAGATAATACCATGACATGGCATCAATTGTATTTTGCTATGATTCTCTAGCCCCCAATTACTCACCAATATTCATTCTTTAGAACCTTTTATTTCACGCTTTTTTTTTCTCAAACTCTCATTCTCTCTATCCTGTTCTCTGCTCGAAGAACCAGTCAAATATCCCCCTCTCTCTCTCTCACACACACACACACATGCATGTTTCTTTACTTGCAAGCAAGTTGGACATGAATTTTCCAATGACATTCATTTATAGGGGACCGAAGGAACACGCGCTACTGTGTAGCACTTGCTTTGCGTGCAGCAGTCCATAAAAGAGTCAAAACTTTTTTTTTGCATTAACTCCACAAATTTGAAGTTCATCATTAGGAGCAAAGAACACATGGACACAACCTATAAGCACAATGGAATCACCCAAGAATTGAATACCAATCTCAATCTGCAAATAATTCTGGCTTCCTTTTCATCTCTCCAGTGAACTAAAAACAAAGGAGGAAGGAAAACCAAAAAGTATTACTGGAATCAACTGGACTAATGGAATATTTTACAACAATAAATTATCACTGCAACAAACCAAGAAAAAAACAAAAAGGAGTGGAACCCAGAAGAAGCATGGAATAAACAGGACTTGGGATATTTTACAGCGACAAAATCATATTCACTACCTAACTCAGGAACGTCGAAATAACTAATGATCTATTTTTAATATACTTGATATTTTTATCTAGATCAAGGACCATTCGAGCTCATATGGTTCAGAAAATATATTGCCTTCTATAATCTAGGTGTTGGTTTCGATTTTCCATACAGGACCTTTTTCGCTTCATTGAAAAGCCCTCCCCTGAAATCAGAGCAAACAAGGAGCCCATGTCTGGTCTTTCCTTTTCTCTCTCACTCACCTCTTTATAAAACCTGCAAAGTTTCAATTAACCAAAAGTGAGACAAATAATTATCTTCGTTTCCAGCCTATCGTGTTATTTTATAAAGGCAAATGATTAAATGAGACGCCTTCATTAAGAATCTGGCTCATTGGGGTTTTGAGATGTGATCTGTTAAACAAAGGATCACAATAAAAAATGTCTAACCGAATGAGGCAACCATTAATATGGTTACAATATTCAATGAGTAAAATGTTGAGCATTTGCAATTCATGTCACTACAATATCATGCCAGCACAGAGAAAATAAGTTGTGCCAGAAATTATCTATATATATATATTAATTCAGTTGTATAAAACCGAGGCTCTAAACAATCAAATTAGAGCCTACCTTCAAATAGTATCGAGAAGTATGGTTTTAATACTGGAAATTTTTGTGATAACCTTAAATTATATTTTCATCTTTAGTTATAAAATTTAAAGCTTCAAAAACAGTGCAGAACGAGCAGATCTATGCAAACTTGAGAATCCTGAAAATTGACGGTCCAAAAATGCGTTACAAGAGGCACTATTTCCAAAACTTGAAATCCATTTTTTTTATCATGTCCATGCATCTTGATGTCGAGATGATCAATTTGAGGATATTTGGGCATGAAAACAACCTCTTCTAGTGAAATTTTTGAGGTGGGCACTAATCTGATTATTTAGAGCCTCGACCCCATATAAACTTTTTCCTATATCAAGTTTTGGAAATAGTGCGTCATGTAACGTATTTTTGGACCGTCAATTTTCAAGATTTTCAAGTTTTCATAGATCTGCTGGATCTGCACTATTTTTTAAGCTTTAAATTTTATAATTAAAGATGCAAATATATTTTAAGGCTATCACAAAGATTTCTAGTATTGAAACTATATTTCTTGACGCTATGTTAAGGTGCACGTTACTTTGATTGTATATATATGTATATATGTATATATATACATATATATATATATGTATATATATATATATATATATATATACATATATATATATATATATATATATATATATATATATATATGATTTCATGCAATGGTTGTATAGTAATATGATGCAACAACATTCAAAAACCATGTTATGGACATTTGTTTGATCCAATTTTTAAAATATACACTCTTTTCATTGTAATGAACAATCACAAAAAAGAAAAATTTGAAAACACAACCTACAAAGTAATTTTTTAGCCCAATTAACATAGTTCATTTTGGTGAGATGCTTAAATCTAGACCTTAGAAGGATATTTTCATTTCCAATTTTTTTGGATGGCTTTATTATCTTTAGATGAATAATGCTCAAAAAGAAGAAAATGATTGAATTTATAAAGGCTAAGATATTGAAATTCACCAAATGAATGGTCTAGATTCGTTTTTGGAGGGGACTCATTTCGACCATATCTAGGGTTCAAATTGAACTTTTGTTTTTTGAGGCTTGATTATTGAGATGAAGAGAGTGTGTATGTAAAATTTTGGGTCATACAAATATCACAAACATGGTTTTCTAGAACTGTCGTTGCATGAAATCACTGCACATATATCTATCTATATATATATATATATATATGCATTTGTCCAGAGTTAATAACCCCTCAAAATACAAAGGTTAATACTAGAAGGGGTTGTGATGGGTGTATTTATCAAAATGATCATTACCTTTTTGTTAAAAAATTATTTCAATAGGTAACTTAACCATTAAACAAGGGCAAATTTGAAATTTTTACAAGAGCGCAATCGCATTTTGGAAGTTAGTGTCCTGGAACTTTATTTGTAGAATGCCCTTGTCGTGTAGTAAAAATTTCAGTTTTACCCCTTATAGAGATAACAAAAGTACCTCTTGCCTTGTAGTGATATTTACAAAATTACCCTTACTTAATGATGAATATATCACAAAAAGTAACTTTTTAAAAAAAATGAACTACAAAGTTAGTAAATCCACCCTTCACAACTCATTCTATCATTAACTTTTGGAATTTGCAGGGTTGTGAACTTTAGATTATCCCACAAATATATATATATATATATATATATATATATCCCTTCAATCATTCGATTCATTGAATGGATCATACCAATAAATGAATATCATCGAGATAATAGCAGTTTCCAGGTTGGTTCAATGTAGATTTACCGTTCTCGAATGATTTTGAAGGCTTCCTTTGTTGCATAAAGTAATCCAGTCTTTGGGTCACGATACCTGCATTATTAATACAGAAAACCAATAAAGATCATTTCCTTTTTCTATTTTAGCTTAAATGAATCAATAAGAACATTTCACTAACTAAATAACCCATTTTCACGTTCTAGAATTGTACTAGTAGGCTTGTAAAAATTGCGTTAATTGAAGAGGTCAGGTGGCCTTTGCTCCCCTGTACTACTTATGATAGCTGAGGACGGTCTCTAGGCAGAGGTGGTCAGGGTGGCAGGTGCCACGAAGTGACATCTATAGTTCCATTCTCATCAGGTCCCAAGTTTAACATTCAAACTTAGCAAAAAAAGAAACTTATGATAACTGAGGATAGGAGGAAAAAAAGAAAAGACATTTCATAGACAATTTCTGAAGGGGAAAGCCATAGAATCCATGGATGCAAGTCAATGTATTTGCTTTTCAAAGTTGAATCCAACAAGCTTTTCCAGTTTAACATCTAATATGTCTACTCCAAATATGTTTGAGCTCATCATGGTATTCCCATTTCTAAAAACACAGTTACATGAAGTAGATTTTTCATTTCATTTACACTACGATCTCAGGGTACTGATATCCATAAATACCACAGCCAGGTCATAAGTCGCACAATTTGTGGGAAGTGTAGCATATATAATGAGATTCTTTTACAATTTCATAGGCTATGAACAAAGGCAGTAGTTCCACATTGTGCCTCAAGAAAGTATACTCCTTCACTTCTCTCTTAGAAATGAAAATCAATAGCTTAGCAATTTAGTGAAGAACATTACAATAAACAAAGATAATCAAATATTAAGCGCTTAACAATTTTTCGAAGAATATAAAAAATAAAAACCCATTTTCCTAAGAATCCAAATAAATATTAAAAACATGGTAGCCTCTCATAATATTTGCAAAACCCAAGGGACTTACTTAGCTGGCATTGACGTAATTGCACAGACAGCTGGTTCAGCATCTGCAAAAAACACCAAGAGTGCATTAAGATAACGGTATTTATAATTGTGATTCGAGCCTGCACCTATAGGTCCGATCAGAATAATTCATTATAAAGTGGCAAATAACTATGCAAATTGAAAAACACAATATAGTTTGCAACTACCATGGCAAATCAAATCTGAAGTGCAATGAAGAGATTATTCATCCTCAGTCGGAAAGATGCCAACATATGCGCAAAAACTGACATATTAGTAGCTCATGTGGCAAAAAATCATATGGCCAAAGAATTACACTACGAAGTTAATAATATATGATATAAATGCAATGATCGCCCTTTTTGGAGAGAATGATTAGTACTATTGTCCGTAAACTACCTCATTGGATCTTGCGTTATTTTGCCTCTAGCAACCATAAGCCTCAATGTCAAGTTTAATTTAAGGACAAAGTTATGGTCAGTATGCATTTTAGTGTACATCTTGCCTCCGATCATGTGGCCAAAAAGGAATTACAATACGAAGTTAATAATATATGATATAAATGCAATGGTCGCCCTTTTTGGAGACTGATAAATACTATTGTCAATAAACTACCTCATTGGATCTTGAGTTATTTTGCCTCTAGCAATAGAAACCATAAGCCTCAATATCAAGTTTCCAATTTAAGGACAAAGTTATGGTCCACATGCATTTTAGTGTGCATCTTGCCTCCTATTATATATAGGGTAAGATTTGTATAAGGTGCCATCCTTATACTATAGAAGTAAGGCGCACCTTTAAAATTTTCTTGGAGATATAGTTCCCGTGTCGGAAACTTTATGATGGCTTGAAAATCTATTTTTATCCTTAGTTATGAAATTTAAAAGTTTAAAAATAGCACCGATTGAGTAGATCTATAAATATTTCAAAATCTTAAAAGTAGACGGTTTAGATAACTTGTGACAAGATTCACTATTTCTAGGACTTGAAATTCTTCAAGGTTGAGATGATTAATTGGAGGATTCTCCAATGTTGGAACACTCACTTCTAGAGGATTTTTGTGGTGCACCCTACTTCGATAGTATATTGTTGCAACCTTATATAAACATTTTCCACAAAAATATGGTGAGATTGATATAAGGTATCAACATGTTTGTGGAGGTAAAAAATACACGTGGAAACCGCCACGGACCATGCGCTATCTGTTGTGGCTCCGTTCAATAAACTGCCACGGGGGGCGAAACACTGTTCAAAATCGCCTATAGGCGTTTTTAAGTGTTTTCCTATATATGTATATATATATATATATATATATATGGGAAAAGCAGAGGTTAGCCTATTAGCTAACGTTGCAGTGTTAGCCCAACGACTCAGATTGAATTTGGGCCTATCCAATAGTCACGAATGTATTTCGTATTTGAGTTTTAATATTTTTTTTACAAATCCAAATGACTTGAAATTATGAGAGTATTATTTAAAAACAAGAGAATCTAATAAAATATCAAAAAAGTAATTCACAAAATATAAATTCACCAAAATACCTCTGCAAACTTTGCAGGGGTATTTTGGTCAATTTATATTTTACGAATTATGTTTCAATATTTTTATTAAGTGCACCTTGATGAGAAGAATAGACGCCTAAAATTTCATGTGATTTGGATTTATAGAAAAAACATTAAAATTATATTACGAAATGAGGCCGTGACCGTTAGATTGGCCTAGAATGTTGGGCTAACGTTGTACTTGTTAGCTAGTGGGCTAACCTTAGCTTTTCCATATGTATGTATGTATATATATATATATATAGGAAAAAGTTTATACAAGGTTGTAACCTTAAAATGTAGAAGTAACGATGGGCCTAAAAAATCTTTCAGAAAAGGTTGTTTTAATGTTGAAAAATGCCCTAATTGATCATCTCGACATTGAGATGTATGAATATGGAAAAAAGAAGATTTTAAGTCCCAGCGAAAGTGCATATTGCAACACACTATCTTGAACGTCCATTTTCAAGATTTTCATATGTTTATAGATCTACTTGATTTTAACCATTTTTGGAGTTTAAAATTTTATAATTAGATATGAAAATAGATTTTAAGATAATTCTAATAACATTTTACACCAAAATTACATGTCATGATAAAATTTGGAGGTGCACCTTAATTGGATTGTTTAAGGTTGCAGCCTTGTAGAAACCACACCCATATATATATATATATATATATATATATATATACTCCCCTTGTGTTTAATTAATGATTTTCTCTTATTATGCAAATTAAATTGATACTTTGTTTAAAGTTTAGAAATACTACTTATATAAATTGGTTTGTCATTGATATATCTCCTTTCTTATTTCTTATCTGTCTAATTGTTTATGTACTCGTAAAATTTGTATATTGAATATTTTTAATAGTTGCTTAAAATACTTGCTTAAAATAGCTGCTCAAATTAGGTCCTGGTTGTCTTGGTATCAGAGCCATATAGATTTTACAGTGGTGAACTGTAGTTGAAAATACTGTTCTAAAGGCTAAAAGCTTAACAAAATTTATCATTCAAGATAAGTCTAAGAATTGAAACTAAAAGTCGTCGTGACCCGTACTGCCGAAAAAAGGCCAGGAAGAGCCGCTGAAAAGGCATAGGGACTGTTTCCGATTGACTCAAGTATTCAACCGTTATCTTGAAATGGCAAATTTTATTAAAACTCTATCCAATAGAACAACATCTTCATCAAACAGTACATTACGAGTAAAAAATAAGGAAGAAATAATTATAGATAATATTAAAAAACAGATACAAAATTGGAATATACCAAAAGTTCCTATAACTGATATTTATAAGAAAGGTACATTTGAATTTAAGTCTAGTTATGCTATTAAAACTATAGAGCAAAATATATCTATTACAAACGAACAAGAAAGTTTCCAACTTCTATCTGAAAGAATGATTCATAATCATAAATCCAAAGAATATAAATATTTACATATAGGACTCATACAGATAGCAATAAAACCATTAACCCGACTAGGTTTAAACAATTCTGTTTTGTTATGTTTGAGAGATAGTCGCCATAACAAATTCTCAGATTCTCTATTAGGAATAATCGAATCTAGCCTTTGTAATGGACCCATATACTTTAACTGTTTCCCAAATTTCTCTGTTTCTTTAACAGACCCTAATCTTTTAAAGGTTCTTACCTTAAATATAAAAACCCAAGGGTTTGATATGAACCCTGGTTCACAAAATAGCATTAGTATATAGAATATGTTATAAAATTATGAATACCTTATGTCCTAATGCCCTTCAGATGGATACAAAAGGACAGACAATATTTTTCCAGACCAATATGGAAAAATCTAATACAGTTATACCTAAATCCATAAGTTGGTCTCAAATAATTCTTCCTGAAAATTGGTCTCTACATAGTGAAAATCAACAATCTAGAACTCCAATCAATAGAGAACCATATCAGATCATAGAATATCCTGATAGAGACATAGAAATACAGTTTAACTCCAATAGGCGAACCAGAATAAATCTGATAGAAGGCTCTATACGAACCCCATCTAGGATCACTATACCTTCTAGACATTCTACATCGTCTATATCTCAACGACCCATATTAGAAGGATTAACAAGAACAAACAGCAATATCCATAAACCAGTTTATAAAATGTATGAACCAAGTTCATCTGATAATGAACCAACACCTTCAGATTTGGATTTTAATATTCTTACCCTTCAGAAAGAAGAAAAATTTAAAATAGATATAGAAGCTCTTAAGAATAACTATCTTTCTGAGGAAATCAGAGAAATTCGTGACTGGTATCTAGCTGAATTCCTGCAAGAATTATTAAATGCTCTTCATAAAAGATATAATAAGTTTGTAAAGAAAAATAAACAAAATATAGGGTTTTTCGATTGGCTTAGGCCTACATTAAGAGAGAAGGATATTCCAATCCCAGACTTGGGCCTTAATGCCATAGAAAATCAATATCAAACCTTTCATACTACTGAAGGAGAAGAAATATATAGTATCTACCCTCCTGAGAAAAGTCTGCAGTTGAAAGGGGCATTAAAAGAAAAACCTGAAACCAAAGCCTCTCTGTATAAAATAATCCCAAAGGAAAATGATCATCATACTCATAAAATAGATGCTATACTCTCTTTATACACTAGGAGAATTGTCTGCGGAAATATGCGCAGAAGGTTTAGCTCTGTGTACAGATCTATAATTAAAGAGAATTAGATAAGCAGAGAATGACAGGCAAGAAGGAATTGTGGCAAGGTAGGGCATTACAAAAATAAAAGCCTAATAAAAAAAAAAATCAATGCCTTACAAATAGAAGAAAATATCGGAGATCAGCTATATCAAATATTACAAATAGAAGAAGAATCTGATGATAGATCAATAAGTTCCAATACAGAACCTCTTGCTGGTGAAATAGAAGATAAAAATCTAATATTCAGTAGTTCTGACTCAGAAGAAGAAAATGATAACCGCTTCTGCAATACACTCTCCAAGGAAGAGAATTTGATTATAAAAATAATAGATAAAATAACAGATCCAGAAGCAAAAAGAGAAGCCTTAATCCAATATATTCAAATAGCTAAAACAAATAAAAAAACTCCTCCTCTTGTCCGAACTCAAGAAGAGTATAGCTTTGCAAGAATTCTTAAGAGAATTGATAACAAAAACAATGATAAAAAAGAACCATCAATCGCCGAACTAAAACATGAAATAAATGAGGTCCGAAATGAATTAATAACTCTGAAAAGTAGAATACAAGTTTTAGAATTAGCATCCAACCTACAAAATACTCCGAAAAATACAGATGAAGAATTAGAATTCGATAATATCATAAACAATTATAAAAGACCTTTATCTCCTATAAATGAGAAACCAGAATCCTCTAATACTATACAGGATGGTAATTATGTAAACCTACTTGATAAAATAATCACACAGAAATGGTTTTACATTAGTGAGGATAATAGTTCATAAAGAATATAGTTTTCAAACCTTAACACTAATAGATTCAAGAGCAGACCTAAATTGCATAAACGAGGGATTAGTCCCCACAAAGTATTTTAGTAAAACAACCCAAATATTAAATACAGCAGAGGGAAGTAAATTAATCATAAACTACAAATTATCCAATACTGTAGTTTGTAATAATGGAAATTGTTTTGAAATGCCATTCATTATGGTAAAAGGATTAAGTCAGTCTGTAATCCTTGGAACTCCATTCCTGAATCTGTTATACCCATTAAAAATAGATAGTTCAAGGATTGAAGCCAATATAGAAGGTCACAATGTAAAATTTGAATTCGTGGATTAAACCAAGAATCCGAGAAGTAAATAGTATGAAACAAACCATATCCGATAAAGAAAAATTTCTGTGTCACCTAAAAGAAGAATTAAAATACAAAAAAATCGAAGAAAAGCTTTCTATACCTGAGAATAAAAAGCTTATTGAAGAAATTAAAAGAAAAATAGAAAGTGAAATTTGTGCAGAATTACCGAGTGCCTTTTGGAATAGAAAAAAACATATTGTAAAACTACCATATGAAGAAGATTTCCATGAAAATAAGATACCTACAAAAGCAAGACCAATACAAATGAATCCTCGACTGTTAGAAATATGCAAAAAGGAAATTGATGATCTGTTACAGAAACAGCTTATCAGGAAAAGTTCTTCTCCATTGAGCTACTCAGCATTTTACGTTGAAAAGACCTCTGAAAAGCAAAGGGGGCTCCTCGATTGGTAATAAATTATAAACCCCTTAATAAAGTTCTTAAATGGATAAGGTATCCTATCCCCAATAAAAAAGATTTGCTAGACAGACTTGTTAATGCCTGCATTTTCCCCAAATTCGATTTAAAATCAGGATACTGGCAGATCCAGATTGCTGAACAAGATAAATATAAAACTGCATTTAATGTTCCTTTTGGACAATACGAATGGAATATTATGCCCTTTGGACTAAAAAATGTTCCTTCTGAATTTCAAAATATTATGAACGATATTTTTAATCCTTATATGAAATTCATGATTGTTTATATAGATGATGTCCTAATATTCTCTGAAAACATTGAACAACATTTCAAACACATAAATGTTTTCATTAAAGCTATAAAGGCTGCAGGACTGGTAGTATCGGTCAAAAAGATTAGCCTCTGCCAAACAAAAATAAGATTCCTAAGTCATAATATCTTTCAAGGAAGTATAGTTCCAATTGACAGAGCAATAGAATTTGCCGATAAATTCCCAGATATTATTTTAGACAAAACTGAACCCCAAAGATTTTTGGGATGCCTTAATTATATTGCTGATTTTTATAAAAATCTGGCCATTGATGCTAAACCTTTATTTCAAAGGTTGAAAAATAATCCACCAAAGTGGACGGACGAGCATAACTTGGCTGTGAAGAAAATAAAAGTTAAGGCTAAGGAGTTGCCTTGCCTTACACTCTCTAATCCTAATGCATTTAAGATAATTGAATGTGATGCTTCTGAGATAGGATTAAGAGGAATTTTGAAACAAAAGATTTCAAAAAAAGAACAATTAGTTCGTTTCACCTCACGAGCTTGGAACCAAACACAGCAAAATTATTCTACGGTTAAAAAGGAAGTTTTAGCAATTGTACATTGCGTTCCCAAGTACCAAAGTGATCTTTTAAACCAGAAATTTCTCATACGAACTGATTGTAAAGCCGCAAAAGACATTCTGAATAAAGATGTCAAAAATCTTGTGTCAAAACAGATTTTTGCAAGATGGCAAGCAATATTATCATCATTTGAATTCGAAATCGAACATACAAAAGGAAATACTGTCTTCCTGACTTTTTAACCTGTGAATTTTTGCAGGGGGGACAGAGACAGGGACAGGGATAGGGACAAGAGAATAATACCGAATAAAGGGAAAGAAAAAATGGAAATAGTTCCATCATCAGAAAAGCCCTTAGTATCTTCTCCTGTAGCTCCACCAAATCAATTAATAAAGAGGCAAGCTCAAGAAATAGTATTCTCTCCTGAGCCAATATCAATAACAAATACCTCAGGAGGAGAAAAATCCAGATTTACGGAGACCACTTTTATAGTTGAAATAATAATAGATGATATTCATCTAGACAAAAGTTCGGATGAAATAGCAAATATCTACCTAAATAATCAATTACATCCCTCTAATAATAATAAGACCAGAGAATGGTATGAGGCCATCCTCTTAGAAACCGGATCAATAACATTGGTCCATTTTTATAAGAAAAATACAAATATAGTTGCATACTCCAAGTTCCAGATCCGAAAAATAATATCATAAAAGGACTGGGGCATGGATCCAATAAAAACAAAGAGATTACAGGCAGAAGGTTCAATAACAAATACTTTAGATATGCTGAATATGTTGCTGCATGGCATAAAGTTTTTTCCCTCCATAATACTAATAATTCCCATATGTGGTTCCTTCAAATAAAAATACAAGTGATAGAAGGATTCCCTAATTGGTTCAAGAACTAGTTCCAAATATGGGGATCAGGAACCGAAATACTACCCCCAATAATACACGCCTCTCAAAGAAAATTTGCTGAATTTAACAATAATAACACCCAAATAGATCTTCATATGCTGAATTTAACAATAATAACACCCAAATAGATCTTCATATGTATTTTATGGCATTTTACCAAATACCATGGATCATGAAATGGTCCTATAATATATTAGATAATTATACATATGATTGGGAATATATACCTAAATTGGGAAAACAAGTATACATAAAATGGTGGGATGTATACGAGAATAAGGCTATTGAACCAGATAACATAAAGATGAAGAAAATTCCTATTCCAACACCAGAGGCAAAAGTCAGCAATATGGCTGACTATATAAACAAAATGCGACAACAAAATCCATCAACCACCAAGGACGAATTGAAGAAAAAACTGCTACAATTATTTGATAAAGAGGAAGAAGCTATGTTCACATCAACACAGAATGAAGAAGATTACGCTCAAGAAAACAAAGATTGTGGACTTTCACAACCACAACCCGATTTTTCCTAAGCTCGAATATGACTATCATAGATTGAGCCAAAAGATGCCAACAAAAAAAGATAGAAGCTGCCAAAAGGACCGCCATCTTCAAATACAACCAAAATACACTATTACCAGATACCGTCGACAACTTTAAGTTCCCTCAAGTCACTGTGCTGCCGACAGATGTTGCCAAAATACACTATTGCAGGATGCTGTCGACAACCCAAGACACTGTTCACTAATAATACTGCTAATCACTGTTCACCTTTTCGTCACTTCAAGTCACTGTGCAACCTTTACTGTATTTGCTTTTTGTCACCTCGAGCTACTGTGCCACCGACGAATCTTCTGAGCTGGCGTCCATAATCATGAAGCCAAGTTAGTAATTATTCAGGTCCGTGGCTTATAAAAGGAGGAAGACGGGTAAAAGCAGGGCATTCTGAGTGCTCTCCCTCAGTAGCCTTCTTCTCTCCCTTACTCTGCTCTGAAGATCTTTCTCTCCCTCCTACTTCTTTGCCCAAAGAAGCTCTCTCCTCTTAAGACTCTCTTGAAGCACTTCTCCTCTCTCTTCCGAGCTCTGCTCTACTTTTTCTCTCTGTTGTTGCTCTTTATGCTCCTCTGCTCCTCAAGGTACTCAAGATCATCTCTTTTTTCTCTCTAAGCTCTGAAGTTCTCCCCTCCACTCTGAAGCTCTGCCCTATGCTCTGCTAAAACTCTATGTAAGCTCTCTCATCTCTCTGCTGTTGCTTTCTCTGTAACCCAGCTCCCTGCTCTCTGTTCTTAAGATACTCGCTGCTCTTCTTACTCTCTACTCTCTACTACTTAAGCTCTTACTCTTTGCTACTTGCTGCTCCCTGCTACCCAAGTTTTCTTTTCTCTTTATCTCCTGTTCTTAGTAAGCTTAAGTCTCAGCACCATTCTACCCACTAAATCTCTCTGTAAGTCTCTGTTCTCTGGTATTATCAACTATCTCCCGTTACTATCTCACTCTCCCTCTACTCTTCACTATTTTCTATCTTTTTCTCTACAGTATATCGAGTGGTGTATCTAGCCACACCGAGTTCTCTTTGAGTGATTGTAAGGATTTGTATATGTGTGATTGTAATTTAAACATTCTACCGAGCTACTGCCTAGAGGAGGGGAAAATATTCTCTAGTTATTGCAAGTGTTTAATGTAAGTCTTTCCCCTTGTGTTTAATTAATGATTTTCTCTTATTATGCAAATTAAATTGATATTTTGTTTAAAGTTTAGAAATACTACTTATATAAATTGGTTTGTCATTGATATATCTCCTTTCTTATCTGTCTAATTATTTAATATTCAATATACAAATCTTATCTTTCTAAGGATGAATTGTAAAGCAGCTAAAGACATCCTCCAGAAAGACGTGAAAAATCTCGTGTCCAAATAAATTTTTGCACGATGCTAAGGTATCCTTTCCGCTTTTGAATTTACTATTGAACATATTAATGGTCAAAATAATTATTTGCCTGACTTCTTGACTCGAGAATTTCTGCAGGGAGGACAAAAGAGGCAAGCAACACCAAAGACAGACAATAAAGATAGTTCCTAGTCCAGGCTCATCCCTGGCATCCCCATCAACACCAAAATCCTTAATAAGAAAACAAATACAGGATACTGACATATCCCCCTCTCAAAATCCAATATGCACTCAAACTCCTAGTGCAGAATGAATATACTTAGAAACAACATATATTCCATTGCTGGTCATTGAAAATGAGCATCAGTCCAAACATCGACTGAAATAGCCGCCTTATATCTCAGGCAACATATGCATCCAAATAATGGGGATAGATGCAGGGAATGCTACGAATGTATCTTAATAGAAACAGAATCAGTTTTTATAGTGCATCATTCCAAGAACAATGATAGTGAAATAACCTACTTCAAATTTCAAATCAAAAGGGTTCTCACCTACAAAGAATGGGGACTGGATCCCTTAAAACCAAGGGTTATCAACGCAAAAGGATTTAAAATCAAATCCTACCATTATTATGAATATATGAAGGCTTGAGATGAAGTCTCCGAGTACCAAAATACAAAAAATTCTCACAGTTGGTACATTCAGTTTAAAATAACTAACCCAAATGAGTTCCCAAACTGGTTTAAAAATTGGTTCTCCATATGAGGATCCACAGACCAGATACTTCCAACGGAACTCCAAATTTCTCAGAGAAAATTCTCTGATTTCAATAAAAAAAGTTTAAAAAGAGACTCATATATTTTATGGCCCTATAACAAATCCCTAGGATTTTAAAATGGGAGTACCTAATCTCATCAGACGACATGGATATATATGATTATATCCCAGAGTTCCACAGACAAATCTCCATTAAATGGTGGGATAGCTACAAAAACGACTACTTAAATCCCAGCAAAATCAAAATGAAGTACATATCATCTCCACCACCTCAAAAAATGGATATTTCAGAATATGTGGCACTTCTGCAACAACAAAACCCAACCATGACTAAAGAAGAGCTTAAACTTAAGCCCTGGCAAGCTCTAGAAGTTAATGATGAAACCATGTCTACTTCCACCCAAAGCGATGAACCTGAAGATTTTACCCCAATGAATGGTGATGATTGTGCCAGCATCCAAGTTCCTTCAGCCTGAAGAAATGAAGGGGGGGGGAGGATCACCGACAACCGACAAACTGTAGCAAGTCACCATCACCGACAACCGACAAATTGTAGCAAGTCACCATCACCGACAGTCGACAAACTGTAGCAGGTCACCGTCAACCTTATTGTGCGGATTCCAAAGCATTTCAAGTCCGTCTATTCTAAAGTCTATAAAAGGAAGAAGAAGGGAAAGGAGGAGGCATCCTGGAGTTTCCGAGTCTTTTAGCCTCTCTGCTCTCAGCCTCTCTGTGCTATGCAACCTTTCTCTACAACTTCTCTAGTTTCTGCAATCTCTCTAATTATTTCTCTGCAGCCTCTCTGTTCTATGCAACCTTTCTCTGCAATTTCTCTGGTTTCTGCAATCTCTCTGATTATTTCTCTACAACCTCTCTGTTCTCTGTTTATTGTAAGTTCTTTACTCCTCTGTATATCTGGTGGCGTCTCAAGCCACCTAGTTTAGTGAGTGTAAAAGTATTATGTGTGATTGTTTTTGGGACGACGTTCCTGCTTACATCCCGGAACAATTAAAGCTTTTCACTAGCTTCTGTATTTGCCAAATGTAAGTATGTTTTATATTTGAATTGTTAGTATAACATTGTTTCTTCTATTATAAGATTGTTATATTATCTGGCTATTATCCGTTGGTCTGTCTATTTATTGTTTTTATTCGCTTTATGGTATCAGAGCCTGTTTTTATGAGCTTTATGGTATCTGAAAAAATGTTGAAGGGGGGGGGAGGATCACCGACAACCGAAAAACTGTAGCAAGTCACCATCACCGACAACCAACAAACTGGAGCAAGTCACCATCACCGACAGTCGACAAACTGTAACAGGTCACCATCCCCAACCACCAGGTCACCATCAACCTTACTGTGCGGACTCCAAAGCATTTCAAGTCCGTCTATTCTAAAGTCTATAAAAGGAAGAAGAAGGGAAGGGAGGAGGCATCTTGGAGTTTCCGAGTCTCTTAGCCTCTCTACTCTTAGCCTCTATGCTCTCAGCCTCTCTACTGTCAGCCTCTCTGTTCTATGCAACCATTCTCTGCAACTTCTCTGGTTTCTACAATCTCTCTGATTATTTCTCTGCAACCTCTCTGTTCTATGCAACCTCTCTGTTATCTGTTTATTGTAAGTTCTTTACTCTTCTATATATCTGGTAGTGTCTCAAACCACCTAGATTATTGAGTGTAAAGTATTATGTGTGATTGTTTTTGGGACGAGGTTCCTGCTTACATCCCGGAACAAATAAAGCTTTTCATCAGCTTCTGTATTTGCTAAATGTAAGTTTGTTTGATATTTGAATCGTTAGTATAACACTGTTTCTGCTATTATAAGATTGCTATTATCCGTTGGTCTGTCTATTTATTGTTTTAGTGCTTTTGTGCGCTTTATGGTATCAGAGCCAAGTTACTTTTACAGTGGTATAACTGTAGTACCAGTAGAAAACTGGACTATTATATAGGATTTTGAAACAGTTTGCAGTAGTAACTTCAAAGTCGTTGTGACCCAAAGATCACTAAGGCCAAGGAAGAGCCAGAAAAGTGTAGGGACTGTTTCCGATTGACTCAAATTATGATGGCAAACTTTATCAGAACTCTATCTAATAGGTCGGCTACTACTAGTAATGCATTACGTGTTAATAACTATGAAGAAGTAATAATAGATAATATAGAAAAACAAATTCAAAACTGGAACATACCTAAGGTACCTGTTCCGATATCTATAATAAAAGAACGTTTGAATTTAAAACTCGTTTTTCCATCAAAACTATAGAACAAAGTATTTCTGTCATGAAAACCCAGGATAAATTCCAACTACTTTCCCCAAGAATGATTGAGGACCATAAAAGGAAAGAATATAAATATTTCCGGGATGTAAGCAGGAACCTCGTCCCAAAAACAATCACACATAATACTTTTACACTCACTAACTTAGGTGGCTGGAGACACCACCAGATATACAGAGGAGTAAAGAACTTACAATAAACAGAGAACAGAGATAGGTTGTAAAGAACAGAGAGGTTGAAGAGAACAAAGAGGTTGCATAGAACAGAGAGGTTGCAGAGAAATAATCAGAGAGATTGCATAAACCAGAGAAGTTGCAGAGAAAGGTTGAATAGAACAGGGAGGTTGCAGAGAAATAATCAGAGAGATTGCAGAAACCAGAGAAGCTATAGAGAAAGGTTGCATAGAACAGAGAGGCTAAGAACAGAGAGGCTGAGAGCAGAGAGGCCGAGAGCAGAGAGGTTGAGAGCGGAGAGGCTAAGAGCAGAGAGGTTGAGAGCAGAGAGGTTGAGAGTAGAGAGGCTAAGAGACTCGGAAACTCCAGGATGCCTCCTCCCTTCCCTTCTTCTTCCTTTTATAGACTTTAGAATAGACGGACTTGAAATGCTTTGGAGTCCGCATAGTAAGGTTGATGGTGACCTGCTACAGTTTGTCGACTGTTGGTGATGGTGACTTGCTACAGTTTGTCGATTGTTGGTGATGGAGACTTGCTACAGTTTGTCGGTTGTCGGTGATCCTCCCCCCCCCCTTTCGTTTCTTCAGGCTGAAGGAAATTGGATGCCGGCACAATCATCACCATTCATTGGGGTAAAATCTTCAGGTTCATCGCTTTGGGTGGAAGTAGACATGGTTTCATCATTCACTTCTAGAGCTTGCCAGAGCTTCAGTTTAAGCTCTTCTTTAGTCATGGTTGGGTTTTGTTGTTGCAGAAGTGCCACATATTATGAAATATCCATTTTTTGAGGTGGTGGAAATGATATGTACTTCATTTTGATTTTGTTGGGATTTATGGAATCGTTTTTGTAGCTATCCCACCATTTAATGGAGATTTGTCTGTGTAACTCTGGGATATAATCATATCTATCCATGTCGTCTGATGAGATTAGATACTCCCATTTTAAAATCCTAGGGATTTGATATAGGGCCATAAAATATATGTGAAAGTTTCTTTTTATACATTTTTTATTGAAATCAGAGAATTTTCTCTGAGAAATTTGGAGTTCTGTTGGATGTATCTGGTCTGTGGATCCCCCTATATGGAGAACCAGCTTTTAAACCAGTTTGGGAAATCATTTGGGTCAGTTATTTTAAACTGAATGTACCAACTGTGAGAATTTTTTGTATTTTAGTATGCGAAGACTTCATCCCAAGCTTTCATATATTCATAATAATGGTAGGATTTGATTTTAAATCCTTTTGCTTTGATAACCCTTGGTTTTAAGGGATCCAGTCTCCATTCTTTGTAGGTGATAACCCTTTTGATTTGAAATTTGGAGTAGGCTATTTCACTATCATTGTTCCTGGAATGATGCACTATAAAAACTGATTCTGTTTCTATTAAGATACAATCGTACCACTCCCTGCATCTATCCCCATTATTTGGATGCATATGTTGCCTGAGATATAAGGCGGCTATTTCAGTCGGATGTTTGGACTGATGCTCATTTTCAATGACCAGCAATGGAATATATGTTGTTTTTAAGTATATTGTTTTTGCACTAGCAGTTTAGGTGCATATTGGATTTTGAGAGGGAATATGTCAATATCCTATATTTGTTTTCTTATTAAGGATTTTGGTGTTGATGGGGATGCTAGGGATGAGCCTGGACTAGGAACTATCTCCATTATCTGTCTTTGGTGTTGCTTGCCCTGTTGTCCTCCCTGCAGAAATTCTCGAGTCAAGAAGTCAAGCAAATAATTATTTTGACCATTAATATGTTCAATAGTAAATTCAAAAGCGGAAAGGATACCTTGCCATCGTGCAAAAATTTGTTTGGACACAAGATTTTTCACGTCTTTCTGGAGGATGTCTTTAGCTGCTTTACAATCCGTCCTTAGCAAGAATGATTGATTGAGTAGATCACTTTGGAATTTAGTAATGATGTGGACTATTGCAAGTATCTCCTTTTTTACAGTTGAGTAATTTTGTTGAGCAGGATTCCAGGTTTTAGAAGTACACCGGACCAAGTGCTCATGATTATTTACCTTTTGTTTTAGTATAACACCAAACCCTTGTTCTGAAGCATCTGTTTCAACTATTTTGAATGCTGTAGGACAAGATAGGGCCAGGCATGGTAATTCTTTAGCTTTCATTTTGATCTTTTTTTACAGCTTTAGTATTTTCATCTGTCCATGCTGGAGGGTTCTTCTTTAGTCTTTGAAATAGGAGTTTTGCATCGAGTGCTAAATCTTTATAAAAATCTGAAATATAATTTAGGCAACCAAGAAATCTTTGTAATTCAGTTTTGCTTAAAATTATATCTGGGAATTTAGACGCAAATTCAATTGCCCTGTCAATGGGGACAATTCTTCCTTGGAAAATATTGTCTCCTAGAAATATAATTTTTGTTTGGCAAAGATTTATTTTTCTTGCAGAGACCACTAGGCCAACATTTTTTATTGCTTTGATAAATGCACTTAAATGTTTCCAATGCTACTCAATTGATTATGAGAAAACAAGTACATCATCAATATAAACCATCATAAATTTAGTATA
The DNA here is from genome assembly GCF_054954075.1 of Amborella trichopoda. Classification (NCBI taxonomy): domain Eukaryota; kingdom Viridiplantae; phylum Streptophyta; class Magnoliopsida; order Amborellales; family Amborellaceae; genus Amborella; species Amborella trichopoda. Next base: position 12,373,470 of record NC_142346.1, read on the forward strand.
GGGATTAAAGAGTTCATTTATAATATTTTGGAACGCAGAGGGTGCAATTTTTAACCTAAATGGCATAACATTCCATTCAAATTGTCCAAACGGGACATTAAAAGCAGTTTTGTATGTCTTCTTCGGAAATTTGGATTTGCCAATAACCTGATTTGAGATCAAATTTTGAAAATACACAAGCATTGACAAGGCTATCCAAAAGATCCCTTTTGTTCGGGATTGGGTGTCTAATCCATCTCAAGACTTTGTTGAGTGGTTTGTAATTTATAACCAGTCATGGAGTTCCTCTTTCAATTTCTGAGGCCTTTTCTACGTAAAAAACAGAGTAGCTCTATGGTGACGAGCTTTTCCTGATAAGCCTTTTTTTTAATAATTCTTTTATTTCTTTTTTGCAAATTTCAAGTAACCTATTATTCATTTGAATAGGTCTTGCTTTAGTAGGAATTTTGCTTTCCCTGAAGTCTGATTCATAAGGTAATTTTACTACGTGTTGTTTTCTATTCCAAAAGGCATTAGGGATTTCCGCACAGATATCTTTTTCCATATTTGTTTTTAAGGATTTGATTTTATTTTGTGTTTCTGGAAGAGACAATTTTTCTTCTATATTTTTATATTTTATTTCTTCTTTTAGATGGTACAAAAAATTTTCCTTGGAAGAAATCGTGTCTCTAATTTTGTTAATCTCATGGACTCTAGGCTTTTCAATAAAGGTAAATTTTACCTTATGCCCTTCTATGCTAGCTTCTATCCCTGTATCATCTATTTTTATAGGGTAAAGCATATTAAAAAATGGAGTCCCTAAGATAACAGGCTGGCTTAAACCTTTCACCATTATGAATGGAAAGTTGAAACAAGCACCATTATTACAAACTACAGTATCTGTTAATTTGTAGTTTATAAGCATTTTACTGCTGTCTACCGTATTAAGGATTTGAGTAGTTTTGCTAAAATATTTAGTTGGTACTAATCCTTTGTTGATACAGTTTAGATCTCCACCTGAGTCTATTAAAGAAGTGGTTTGGAAGCTGTATTCTTTTTGTACCACGATTTTAATATTGGTAAAACCATTTTTGAGTTATAATTCTATCTACTAAGATTACATATTTGCAAGTTTGAACCTTTTCTATTATATTCATACCAGTTTGGTTTTGGAAGGGTATCTTCGGCTTCTAGTGGTAAGTGGATATTATGCTCAGTGATTAATTGATCAAATTCTTCTTCTATATTTTCTTATTCAGTTGCTTCTCGGATTGGATCATGAGCTAGTTCTAAAGTCTGAACCCTTAATTTTAAAGCAATCAATTCATTCCTGACTTCGTTAATTTCATATTTCAGTTCAGAAATTGAAGGTTCTTTTTCTTTATGGGTTTTATTTTGTACTCTTTTCAGGATATCATCAAAGCTATAGTCTTCTTTTGTAGGGACAAGAAAAGAGTTGGGTTTTCTTGATGGGGTTTTTGACAGATTGATATATTTTACTAAGGCTTCTTTCTTAGCCTCAGGGTCTATTATTTTGTCAATAAGGTCTATAATTAAATCTTCTTCTTTTGTAAGGGTATTGATATTCAATCCATTCATGTCAATTATTGCTTTATAATAGTTACATTGGAAATTATCCTTTTCTTTTTCTAGGTCATTCTCATAGTCAGAATCTGAATCGGAGCTATTGAAAATGATATCCTCATCATTGATTTCTCCAATTAGCATTTTTTCTCCTGACTCAGAAGTGTCTGAGCTTTCATTTTCAATTTGGAGTGTCTCAAATAATTGTTTTTTGATATGATCATCTAATTCTAAAGAACCTGCATTTGTTTTTATAATGGCCAATCTTGCCACAGTTATAACAAACAGGGATTTTTCTTTTTCCCTTGTATTTAAAAGATGGTTTGTCTTTTAAAATTTTTTTGGAGAATTTATCTTTTATTTTTTGGTAAGGTCTGAACTTCCTTCTTTTGATTATCTCATGTTTTCTTTTGAGAAAAGGCTTGGAAGAAGGTAAAGTATTGAATCCAAATTGTTCACAAAAATCTCCTAGCTCTTTCCTCCCCGTTATTCTTTGTTTTTCTAACTGTCTCCTAAGTTTTAAGTCTGTGCACAGAGCCAGACGCTCAACACAAATTTCTGCAGATAACCCACCTAAGGAATACAAAGAATAAGGAATAAGTCCCCCATGTTTGTTTTTTAGTCTGGTTTTTACCTTTTCTACAAAGAGATGTGGTAAACCAGCTATGAATTTCTCTTTCCAATGATCTGATTTGCTATCTTCCCTTGACAGTAGTCGGGAGAAGAATACATCTTTGTATCATTTATAATGAGAGAGGGTTGGACACCTAAAGTTAAATAATAAATCCTCAGATCTTGCTGCCAACAGAGCAGTACTTCCTACAAAATGGAGGGTTATAATATAGATTAATGTATTTACTGCATCACCCTCTTGTACTATATTGTCTTGGCCATCTTCTTTTTTTACTATCCATTGTTTTGTAGCATTTAATATCCGATTTTTTGAGTCTTCATCCATATTAAAATCCCACCAACTTCTTAGCCAACCCATGAATCCACAAATTATTGCTTTGGCTTTCTCGTGGTCTTGATTTCCACTTGCCTTGCAGGCGGTGGCATACATAGTCATGTGTTTCATGAGATCTAGGATTTGACTTTTTGCCATACCAATATTCCAATTTACTATGGATTTTCCCGAGTAAGAAACTGAGGTTGATATCAAATCTTCTTTTATCTGCAGATCTACTGGGGTAGGTCTGGGATAGTACATTCGAGTTTGCAATACTGGTCTCACCTTTTTGCCATAATCAATCCTATTGATTTCCAAGCTTTCAGTTTTAAAAGCTTTTTCCATTTGTTCAATCACTTCATCAGGTGCCTTTTCTAGGACCTGAACATCTCCCTTTTGGGTTTTAGAGGATTGAGCCTTATCATTAATATTCAATTTTTTCAATCTTTTGACTAGTTCATCTATTAGTTCACTATTCTCCTCTTTTTTCTTTATCCCTTGCAAGCTGAATTTTCCTGTTTCAATAGTTGGAGGAGGTTTAAATAGGACAACTTCTTTCTTCTTATCCAAACTTCTGGGTTTAGGACTTGGTTTTAATTTATTTATGGCATTCTCTATTCGGGTGGTTTGTTTTCCTATTGTTTGGAGGAAAATGTTCGTATAATTATTTTGTTCGATAATATGTGGTATTTATCAAGATTGTTCATACTTTGATCACCTTCTTTGGGTCCTAATTTTAGGGGTGAAGCTCTAATTTCAATTGTTTCCCCTAATCTTTCACCTGTAAGTATTAGACTAGTCTCAGGAGGATGAATGGACTCAATTATTTCTCCCTTGGAAGTCTGAAATGTCTGAAAGAATTTTTCTACCAAATTTATTTCAAATTTTGGAATTTTGATGTTATAATCTTTTGCTATATATTTTAACCATTTGAAAAACATGACCGTCGCCTAACGTTTTATCATAAATCTATTAAATTTATAATGAAAGGCATCTCTCAGAGGTTCTTTAAATTCTTTAAAAAACCATTCTCTTATTAATTTATTTTCTTCAGAGTAAAAGTCCTTTTTCATCCATTCTTTGTCCATTACAAATTCTTTCTTTTGTATAACATTAATATCAAAGTCTAGATCTGAAGGAGTTGGTTCCTGTTCTTCTAGTTCAGAAGAAGCAGGGGTTCAACTCTATAGACTGGTTGTTGCACCTGATTAGAAGTTCTATTTAGTCTTGCGATGATAGTCCTTCTATGGGAAGATAGTCGCTCATGTTCTGATTGTGGAATTGAAGATGTAGAACTTCTGGGAGGATCCTGGATACTAGGTTCAGCTATTCTTAGTGTGGTCCTTCTTGAGGATGGAAAACTGATTTCAATCTTTCCATCTGAATATTCTATTATTTGTTCAGGGTCTTTGTTTTCCGGAATCTTGATTTGGGATTCCGTTCGCAAAGACCATCTTTCAGGTCATTTTACCTGGGACCATGCTATAGACTTTGGTATGACAAGGTTTGATTTTTCCATGTTTGTTTGGAAAAATATTGTTTGACCCTTTGAATCCATTTGTCTAGCATTTGGACATAAGATATTCATTACCTTATAACATATTCGGTAGACAAAAGCTAAGTTTTGTGTGCCTGGGTCTATGTTGAAACCTTGAGTTTTAAGATTTCACGTTATATATATATAATTTATGATACTTGTAATTTTTCAGGTAGTATCTGTCTTACTGATCCCCATAATAGGAACCAACTTTTAAACCAATTTGGGAATTCTGCTGTTTCAGTTCTTTTAAACTGTACGTACCAGCAGCATGTATGTTTAGTATATTAGTATGCAAATACTTCATCTCATGCCTTAATATATTCGAAATAATGATAGGATTTAATTTTAAATCCTTTGGTATTCAATACCCTTGGTTTTAAAGGGTTGAGACCCCAGTCTCTATAAGAAATGATTTTATGTATCTGAAATTTTGAATATGCTATTTCCGAGTCATTGTTTCTATAATGGTGTACTACTGACACCGACCCGGTTTCCATTAATATTCTTTCATACTATTCTCTACATCTATCTCCCATATTTGGATGTAGACAGTGGCGTAAGTATAAAGCTGCTATTTTAATAGGGTCTTTTTCCGTGTCCTCATTTTCTATTATGATCAGCGGTATATATGCTATTTCGAGAAATGAAGTTCTATTTTGGCTTGGATTATCAGTGCTCAAAGGGGATTGTTGGGGAGATATTTCAATCTCCTGAGCTTGCTTTCTTATTAAAGCATTTGGGGTATATAAGGGAGCCAAGGTTTTTCCTGAGCTGGAACTATTTGGAGTCAGGAATTTTCTTGAGCTGGAACCTTTTGAAGCCAGGTACTTTCCTGAGCTGGGACTATTTGTTTTTCTTGGGCTAAGGACTATGCCCATGGTTGATGTTGGCTACCCCTTCCCTCCCTGTAAAATTCTCGAGTCAAGAAGTCAGAAAGACGGTTATCTTTTCCTTGAATATGTTCAACATCGAAATCAAAAGAAGATAGAATTCCCTACCATCTGACAAAAATTTGTTTTGCGACGAGGTTTTTTACATCTTTTTCTAAAATGTCTTTGGCGGATTTGCAATCAGTTCGGATAAGAAATTTTTTGTTAAGCAAATCACTTTGAAATTTTGTCACACAATGGATTATTGCTAAAACTTCTTTTTTGACATTAGAATATTTCTGTTGAGCTGGGTTCCAAGCTTTAGATGTAAAGTGTATAAGTTGCTCATCATCTTGGATTTTTTGATTAAGAATTCCTCTTAACCCAAGTTCAGAGGCATCTGTCTCAATTATTTTGAAAGCTGTAAGATCAGAAAGGGCTAAACAGGGTAATTCTTTGGCCTTAAGTTTTAATTTTTTAACTGCCATGGTGTGTTCATGAGTCCAATCTGGAGGGTTTCTTTTTTAACTTTTGGAATAAAGGTTTAGCATCCAGAGCCAAATCTTTATAAAAATTTGAGATGTAATATAGACAACATAGAAATCTTTATAATTCTTTTTTATCTTTAATGATATCAGGAAATTTGAAAGCAAATTCGATTTGAAAGCAAATTCGATTGCCCTGTCAATAGGGATTATTCTTCCTTGAAAAATATTGTGTCCAATAAACCTTATTTTAGTTTGAAAAAGGTTTATTTTCTTGGTTGAAACAACTAAACGTTCACTCTTTATGGCTTTATAAAAGATATTCAAATGTTTTTCAGAATAAACAAGAGCATCGTCAATGTAAACAATAATAAATCCGGAACAATAATTGAAAATATCGTTCATAATAATCTGAAATTTTGAAGGGGCATTTTTTAACCCGAAAGGCATCACATTCCATTCATAATGACCAAAAAAGGCATTAAATGTTGTTGTATACCTATCTTTTTCTTTTATTTGGATTTGCCAATACCCTGATTTCAAATCAAATTTTTAAAAAATACAGGCATTGACAAGGCTGTCTAAAAGATCCTTTTTATTGAGAATAGGATAATGGATCCACCTCAGTGTTTTGTTTAAAAGCTTATAATTTATGACAAGACGAGGAGCTCCTCTTTCAATTTTTGAAGTTTTTTCCACATAAAAAGCTGCACAGCTCAAGGGTGAAGAACTTTTCCTAATAAGGTTCTTATCAAGAAGTTCTTGTATCTTAGTTTTACAAATTTCTAGGAGCCTACTATTCATTTGTATAGGTCTGGCTTTAGTAGGAATTTTTTGTTCATTAAAGCCAGGTTCATAAAGGAGTTCTACAATATGTTGCTTTCTATTCCAAAAGGCATTAGAAATGTCAGCACAAACTTTTCTTTCTAACATTTTTTTAAAATTATTGATTTTACCTTGTATTTGAGGTAAAGTTAATTTTAAATTAATAATCTTATGTTTTACTTCTTCTTTTAGATAGAAGAGGAATTTCTCTTTAATAGAGATTTTATTTTTAATGTTATTTATTTCATGGACCTTGGGTTTATCAATGAAGTCAAATTTTACTTCATGCCCCTCAATATCAGCTTTTATCCCAGTATTATCAATTTTGATAGAATAAAGCATATTTAAGAAAGGAGTTCCAAGAATAACAGGTTGGCTTAAACCTTTGACAATTATAAAAGAAAATTTAAAACATGCACCATTGTTGCATACTGCTGCATCAGACAGTTTGTAATTTATTATCATTTTACTACCATCAACAGTATTTAGCACTTGCGTTGTTTTGCTAAAATATTTGGTTGGAACTAAACCTTCATTTATGCAATTTAGATCTGGTCCTGAATCTATAAGAGCAGTGGTCTGAAAAGTGTATTCTTTTCACACCACTATTTTTACAGTGGTAAACCATCTTTGGGTTATCACTTAATACATGAGGTTAAAATATTTATAATCATGTAACTTTTTAAGCATATTACAATTATTTGAAGTTTGGGGGCCATTTATTACTTTTGGGAGTGTATCTTCAATTTTGGGTGGTAAAAGATTGTGATTATAATCATGTATTGGATCATTAAATTCTGCTTCAGCATTCTCATTACCACTTACTTCTTTAGTGGCTGCCATTTCTAGAATTTGAACTCTGGTTTTAGAGTAATAAGTTCATTTCGAACTTCATTTATTAGATCAGGAATTGTAGGTTCTTTGTGGACTTGAGTTTTATTTTGAACTCTTTTTGGGATATCTGTAAAACTTATAATCTTCTCTAGTAGGGGCAAGAGAAGGTTTGGAAGAACTAGAGGATTCCTTGGCCATATTGATTCTCTTTTAGCTTCGGGATCACTTATTTCATCAATTAAATCAATGATAAGATTTTCTTCTTTTATGAGTGCATTTAAGAAATCACAATGCCAATCTATATTAGTCTTTTCTTCAAAATCTGTTTCAGAGTCTGAGCATGAAAAAATTAAATCTTCATCGTTTATTTCTCTGATAAGGAAATCTTCATCAGAGTCAGAAGATTCATCAGACTCATCCCTTTTAATTAATAAGATATCGAATAACTGCTTTGTGATCTCAGGTCTATTTTAAGAGCATTTATTTTCTTTTTTACTCTACATTTATTTTTATAATGTCTTACTTTCCCACAGTTGTAACAAACTGGTATCTTTCTTTTCCCCTTTTGTTTAAAAGAGTGATCATGTAAGAATTTTTTAGGAAAAGTATTTTTCTTTTCTCTCTTATAATTAGTCTTAGATTTTCTAGCGTCTCTACATTTTTGTTTGAGTAGGCTTGAAAGTTGGTAAAGTATTAAACCCAAATTGCTCACAAAAGTCTCCTAATTCCTTTTTCCCCATCATCCTCCGCATTTCTAATTCCCTTCAATTTAATGTCAGTGCACAATGCAAGACCTTCAGAACAGATTTTTGCTGAGAGTTCTCCAAGGGTATATAAAGAATAGGGAATAATCCCTCCATGCTTATTTTTTAATCGTATCTCAACTTTTCAGCAAATAGATTAGGAAGTCCAGTAATGAATTTTTTTTCCAATGATCGGCTTTACTATCCTCCCTAGATAGTAGTCTAGAGTAAAATACATCTTTATACCATTTGAAATGTGAGAGTTGGGCAACGTAAGTTTGAGAGTAAATCTTCAGATCCAGCAGATAAGAGGGTCGTACTTCCCACAAAATGAAGTGTAATGGTATAAATTAGAGTGTTTACTGCATCTCCCTCGGTCACCAAATTTTCTAGGACCTGTCCTGGTCCAACCTCAATTTTTATATTATATTGTTTAATAGCATTCAAAATTTGATCTTTGGCTTCTCCATCCATGTGGAAGTCCTACCATCCTCTACATATATTGGCTCTAGAAATTTTGTAGTATTGATTCCTACTTCCTTTACATGCGGTGGCATACATGCTTATATGTTTCATAAGATCAAGAATCTGATTTTCAGACATCCCATCTATATTCCAATTTACTATGGACTTTCCTGAATAGGAAACTGAACTGGCAATTAGGTCTTCCTCTATCTGAAGATCTACAGGAGTTGGCCTAAGGTAGTACATTCTGGTTAGTGCAACCGGCTTAGTTTTTCTCCCATAATCTATTCTATTAATTTATAAGCTTTCTGATTTAAAAGCTTTTTCTATTTCAGATATCTCTAGATTTGAAAAACTTTTAGCTTCTGGGAGGACTTGTACATCACTATATTTTCCTTTTATATCTAAGTTTTCGAGTCATTAGACCAATTCATTTACTAATTCTTTATTATCCTCTTTCTTTTTTATTCTCTGTAGGTTGAATTTTCCTGCAGCAATACTAGGCGGTGGTTTGAATAAAAGTGCCCCCTTTTCTTTTTTCTTCTCCTGGTATTGATGCTTTATTGTGTTTAGGACATTTTCCATCCTATTAGTTTGTTTTCTTATGGTCTTTAAGAAGAGATTTGTATAATTATTCTGCTCTATTACGTAGGGTTTTAGCCATCTGGTTCTCAGAATCTTTTGGTCCAATTTTGATAGGTAAGGCTTTTATTTCTTGTTTTTCTCCTATCAACTGTAAGCTAGTTTCAGGAGGATGGATAACTTCAATGCTTTCTCCTCTATCTTCGTGAAAAGTATTTTCGACAGTATTAACCTGGGCATTTACCTGGAATTTTGGGTATTTTATTCCTTCTTTTTTAAGTATATACCTTAGCCATTTGAAAAATTTTACATTTGTTTTATGTTGTAACATGAATTTATTAAATTTTATATGAAAATTTTATTTTTATCTTTCATTAAATTCTGGAAGGAACCATTCTCGTATTTGTTTATTTTCATCAGAGAGAAAATCCCTTTTAACCCATTCTTTATCTATGGTAAAGTCATCTTGAGTTTGGATTGTCAGAATTTCAAAATCAAATTCGGACATAGTAGGTTCTTCTTGCTCAGTTTGGAAAGAGCTGGGAGTATTCACAGTATAGACAGGGTGTTGAACCTGGTTCTCTGTTTTCCTTAAACTTTCAAGAATAATTCTATCATTATGAGCCCTTTCATAATTAGACAGAGGTATAGAAGAAGTTGAACTTCTAGGAGGAATTCTAGAAGGAATTCTCATAACCACATTCGAAAAGGCAGTATTTGAAATACTTATCCTTGTTCTTCTGGAGGATGGAAATTGGATTTCTATTTCTCCATTAGGATATTCTACAATTTGTTCTGGCTCAGTATTTTCAGGAGTTGGTAAACGGGTCTCAGATTGCAGAGACCAATTTTCAAGTAAATTTATCTGTTTCCAATATATGGATTTTGGTCCCATGGATGGTCCTACCAAATTTCTGAAGATAATTTGGATCGGTGGGATTATATTCCAGAACTACAACAGCGGATTTCAATTAAATGGTGGGATGCCTACAAAAATGATTCTCTGGAGCCAGAGAAAATTTATATGAAGGCCATTCCAAATTTTGCGCCACATTCTGACATAGGATTCTCTGCATACATTTCACTAATGCAACAAAAGAATCCAACTCTTTCAAAAGCCGATATTAGAAAAAGACTAGTCTTTGCCCTTGAAGAAGATGGAAGTTCAAAAAACACCCACCTTATCAGAAAATGATGACCCTCCAAATGGAGACGACTGTGCGGGAATATTTTGCCCAGTAGATTGAAAAAAGGAACAGGGGCGGGACGACTTCAGACTCTCTAGGACACGTGTCCCCAGAGAAAACAAAAAAGCTCTACAGGAAAAATAAATTATTGCCGATAAGACACTGTAGAAGAATCTTTTGCTTTTTCTTCTTAAAACACATCTTTACTGTTACTTTGTCGGTGCGTTACTTTTCTTTTAAAGCGCATCTTTTACCTTTACTTTTACTTTGTCAGTGTGAATCTTATCTTTGTTGGTGCGGATTTAAAAACGTTTGAAGTCCGCCCTCCCTCTTCTAAAAAAGGGAACTCAAACTAAAGGAAAAGACACATTCGGATAGAAAAGTTGCAAAGCTTACTGCAATAAGTCTTCTTAAGAGTCTTAGGTTGAGTGCTTTGTAAGAGTGTGTTGTGTGCTTTGTAAGAGCGTGCTTCTCTATACATCTTCTGGTTATCTATTATCACGACTACTATCCATGTAAGTGCCTGACCCTAGCTCTCTGTTTCTATATATGAATTCCATGTTTTTTGTCTATTACTCTCTTTTATATTACTCTCTTTTATTATTGTCTACTATCTTTGTATCCACTTCCGCTACTTTTATATTACTCTCTTTGGGTCTTTGAGACCCGTTTACCAACTCCAGAAAATACTGAGCCAGAACAAATTGTAGAATATCCTAATGGAGAAATAGAAATCCAATTTCCATCCTCCAGAAGAACAAGGATACGTATTTCAAATATTGTCTTTTCGAATATGGTTCCGAGAATTCCTCCTAGAAGTTCAACTTCTTCTATACCTCAGTATAATTATGCAAGGGCTCATAATGATAGAATTATTCTTGAAAGTTTAAGTAAAACAGAGAACCAGGTTCAACACCCAGTCTATTCTGTGAATACTCCTAGCTCTTCCCAAACTGAGCAAGAAGAACATACTATGACTGAATTCGATTTTGAAATTCTGACAATCCAAACTCAAGATGACTTTACCATAGATAAAGAATGGGTTAAAAAACAAAATTTCTCTGATGAAAATCAACAAATAAGAGAATGGTTCCTTCAAGAATTTAATGAAAGATTAAAATAAATTTTTACTATAAAATTTAATAAATTCATGTTACAACATAAAACAAATGTAAAATTTTTCAAATGGTTAAGGTATATACTTAAAAAAGAAGGAATAAAATACCCTGAATTCCAGGTAAATACCCAGGTTAATACTGTCCAAAATACTTTTCAAACTTTTCACACAGTTAAAAGAGAAAGCATTGAAGCTATCCACCCTCCTAAAACTAGCTTACAGTTGAAAGGAGAAAAATAAGAAATAAAAGCCTCACCTTTCAAAATTGGACCAAACAATTCTGAAAGCCAGATGGCTAAAATTGAAGCTATACCCCACATAATAGACCAGAATAATTATACAAATCACTTCCTACAGACCATAGGAAAACAAACTAATAGGATAGAAAATGTCCTAAACACAATAAAACCTCAACACCAGGAGAAGAAAAAAGAAAAAGAAAAGGGGGCAGTTTTATTCAAACCACTGCCTAGTATTGCGGCAGGAAAATTCAACCTACAGGGAATAAAAAAGAAAGAGGATAATAAAGAATTAGTAAATGAATTGGTCAAACGACTCGAAAAATTAGATATAAAAGGAAAATCTGGTGATGTACAAGTCCTCCACGAAGATAAAAGTTTTTCAAATCTAGAGATATCTTAAATAGCAAAAGCTTTTAAATCAGAAAGCTTAGAAATTAATAGAATAGATTATGGGAGAAAAACTAAGCTGGTTGCACCAACCAGAATGTACTACCCTAGGTCAACTCCTTTAGATCTTTAGATAGAGGAAGACCTAATTGCCAGTTCAGTTTCCTATTCAAGAAGGTCCATAGTAAATTGGAATATAGATGGGATATCTGAAAATCAGATTTTTGATCTTATGAAACATATGACCATGTATGCCACTGCATGTAAAGCAAGTGGGAATTAATACCATGAAATTGCTAAAACCATTATATGTGGATTTACCGGATGGCTTAGAGGATGGTGGGATTTCCGCATGAATGACGAAGCCAAGATCAAATTCTGAATGCTATTAAACAATATAATATAAAAACTGAGGTCGGACCCTGACAGGTCCTAGAAAATTTGATGACCGAGGGAGATGCAGTAAACACCCTAATTTATACCATTACACTTCATTTTGTGGGAAGTACGACCCTCTTATCTGCTAGATCTGAAGATTTACTCTCAAACTTACGTTGCCCAACTCTCTCACATTTCAAATGATATAAAGTTGTATATATATATATATATATATATATATATATATATATATATATCTTGTGTAATATATATGCCTTTGAGTGGAGTGAAACTTAGGTACTTCATAATATAAATGCCTTTTGTCTTCTAGTGAAAACTTCAAAAATGTCATTCTGAAAATGACAAAAAATATCCTTTGCCTTTGAGTGCAAATGCCAACAATACCCTTTCTAATATGTAATCATAGACTAAAGATAGGGACAACTAAAGTGTTTTTAAAGGTTCACAACCCTTTATAAATGTAAGACATAGAATTTCCTGGTGTTAACAATAGAACCTCCCCTCCCCCACACACGCACACATGCATACACCCATATTTCCATATTCTCCCATCAATTTGACCATCCAAATAAGATTTACTTGACCCATTGGTGGTCTTAAACATGCTAGATGAACCAATCTTGTCTAAAGTCTAAACCAGGTCAGATTCAGCAATTCGAAACAGTGGCCATTGCGGTCCCATTGACCCCCGTTATGGGCCAATGGCTATTAAATAGGTGGACCGGCCAGTCCAACTTTTGGATCGGCTACTTTAGCGATTTTTGCTCTCTCTCTCTCTCTCTCCCCCCCCCCCCCCTCCCCCTCAAAAAAAAAAAACAAAAAAAGAAACTCCATTTTTTTTCATAAAATTTTAATGACTTCCAAGGAAGATTCCTGCCATTTCAAGCCCCCAATAAGTTCATTACACTCTTTTCTTAACTAGTTTGTCTTATATTTAAAAATAAAAAAGTTAAGATTTTTAGGGTTTTTGTTAGAAATATTATTTTCCAAATTAACGCAATAGGTTGTTTCCTCTATTTGTTTTGTTTTAGTAAGTTTGTTGTTGTAGGTTTTCTATTTTTTGACAGCTTATATGTGTTTTTGTAAATAAATAAAGTTTTTTCAGTCGTTTGTTTTCATTTACTTTTCCTTTTCTAAAAATAAAAAAATAAAAATTCTTTAACACTTAAATGGAACTATAAAAGATGTTTATAGGTAAAAGTTCTCAATTTTGTTTTATGAAATTATCCTTATTTTTCTATAGTTTTTCTTAGTTTTCCATATTTTCTCTTTTTCGATTTTTTTGTATTTTTCCTATATGTGTATATATTAATTTTTATAACCAATGAACTAATTTTGAAGCTTTAAATTTTATAATTAGAGATAAAATAAATTTCCAGGCCATCACAAAGATTTCGAATATTGAAACATCTTTCAACACTATTTCAAGGTGCACCTTACTTTGATCGTTTAGGGCCTCAACCTTATACAAACCACACCCAACAAATAATTATGATCTAGAAAGCTTTTAATAAGTCTAGATTTCTCTATGCCATGGATCTTGGGGAGTAACAAATATACGGCGCAAATGCAAATCCTAATATACATACCCAAGAAAAAGTAATCACATGTGTTGTTTCCCAGGTAACGTTATCATGTAGAATGTTCATAAAAAACATAAGACTTGCAAGTTCATACAGTTTGCCATATTGACCACCATTCCTAAAAATTAAATTTCCTTAGGGAGCATAAAGTTGCAGTTTGTCAGGTCACTTACATGAGGCAGGTGTTGTAGCTATTGCTGATTCAAACGTTGCACCGTTGTTAAACTCTAAAAATGTTTTACCTGGATAAGACAGTCAAGAGGAACACAAAATCAATGTGGGTAGCAAACCACTACCATGAAAGATGGAACTCCAGGACCAGCTGTCAAAAATTAAGAGAAAATATAAACATGATTGTATTGTACAGATACAAAGGCAAGGCATCCACCACCGTTCTCAGATGGACAAAGGAGATGAACCATAGTTCAGCTTTTGTCCATCATTTCCTTGCTACAGTTTAATCTGTACTCAGCCTTGAGAATGGACATGCAGATGTGCAGCCTGGGCATTGAATAGCATATGCGTCATAAGTATGCGACATTTTTTCCATTTAAGAAACAATGGTGCACTGTCTACTGTATAAATTTTGAAGTATGGAATAGATAAGCATAATAAAATTGGGTGCAATAAACAAGCAGTATTGCACTGAATCCCATCAGATATTTGAAATTAAGGGCCACTGTGCAAGAATAGCATTAGAATATGTGACCTCCTAAGAAATCCCTGTAACACAACCCATACAAACCTACCAAACAGAAGAAAGGAAGCAGAATGCACTTTTTCATGTTTATTTAGGGATTCCTATTCATGACTTTTTGAAAATTTTCTATCTGCAATTAGAAATAGCCAAGGAAATAAACTTGCCATTTCTTGATAGAAATCGTATTTGGGGACCATTATAAACTGCTTTATGAACAACTGCTCTTTTCTTAACTTCTTCTTCTCTCGCTAAAACCCGCTCCAAATTCCTCAAATTCACAATTTCTGTGATGGGTCATGTCATGTGAATGCAAACTGTAAGTATTCCAGCAGCCAAAATAACTTCACCAAGAAATACTGTAGGTAGAAAGGGAGACCAACAATCGAGAAAACCACATGATTGTTAGTCCCCTACACATAATAACGAAGCCTGCAAATCAGGAACCTGTTTGGGCTGCTTCTAGAAGCATCTCCTCTTGAGTCATTCGCTTCTCCTCTCCCTCCTTTTTTCTTTTCACTGGCTGCAAGAAATACACAAGATGATCAAGCCAAGCATATAAAAAAATCTATGGATTCATATGCACTTCAGTTAGACATAAACATAATAGAGATGGGTACTCAAAAAAAATCCATTTTCCCTGTAAATAAATCACATATCAATAAGTTTGCAAAATGAGGGAATCTTTGATCAGATACAATATCTTAAAATAAAAATATTTTTTTATAACAAAAGAAATGTTAAAGAATGAGAAATAAAAGTGAATTGTAAGCAAGAAAGAAACTAAGATGTGTCTCTGTGTGTGCACAATCGATTCCAAAACTTTGCAACACAACAATACACAATTGTTGGTGTGAAACAAGTGCATTTGTACACACACACATACACATCTCCATATGGTTTCATAACCAGAACTAACCCTCATGGTTGCTTGTAAGGCTGCCTTTATTGCATCTCTCTCTGCCTGTCTAACAATGACTGAAGTTCTAGTAGACTTTCTCACTGCTCTTTCACCCTCTAAATCATCAGGGATGTCCTGATGTTCAAGTTGCATAGGTTCTGGTGTCTCAGAAGAGTTTTCAGCCTTTGGGATAGCCGCTAAAACCTTCTTTTTGCTTTTTTTCTTTACTGCTTTCTTTCCAGGAAATATCAACTTTTTCTTAACCCTCTCCCTGCAGAAAATTCAAGTGCTCAATACCAATCAGAACCTAAGGGAAACAATCAAACGAAAAGAAACATGAAAAATACAATCAAACCGAAATTGATAAAAAAAGATTGCCATGACTAAAACCAGCAAATGCAGAAGATTGGGGAAAGAGATTCAAACCTTTCATCACCATCATTTTTGGCCTCCTCATCATCAGGCTCGGGTTCCTAAATGTAACATAATTTCTCATGAGCCAAGAAAAATTGAGCATTACAAATTCAAGGTAATCAGTGGAAGATATCTCAACGATTAATAAACAGTTCAAACAAGTAAAAAATGGTCATATAAGATGTAAAATGCCATAAACTTCCTTATCGTATAAAACAGCAGAATACTCACATCTTCATCGAAATCACTATCAAACTCATCAGCCACCTCTGCTTCTTCTTCATATTCAGCATCAAGTTCTTCCTACAAGAAGCATTAAGATGCATGAAAAAATAAAATAAAAACTAATAATTAAATGAATATTTGCATAGGATCATACAAACTGAAGCATTAGAGCCAAAATGTGCAAGCAATCAAGTACCCTCCAATAGAATACCTTTTGAAGTTAAATCATAGGATAACATCTATTTATTCCATTTCCATATTGCCCACCTCTTTTAAAGCATCTTGATTCCAAAACAGCTCATCCTCCTCTATTTCCTCATCAAGTAACTTGGACATCCTAACAAATGTACACATTCTTACGTCAATCTGATTAGTAGGAATGAATATAAAGGCACACACATGATAGACATTACAATGATAATGCTCAGCCAAGTTAATTATGGTTGCTTGCCTTCATAAACTCTGTTTCTTACGTAAATAACAAATTATCTTGAGGGGTTTGAAATACTAAAGTCTATTTCAAGTCAAAGCCTTTTCTAAAATCTTAAAGAGTATTAACATAACAGTTGCTTGTTAGGGGTATAATATCTAGCATTAAAAAGAGTCATAAACCCTAACCAAAAGCCAGTTTCATAGATATATTCATATAAACATAAATTGATAAACTTTCACATATGCATATAGACATTATATATAAAATAATTAACATTATATCTGAAAAATTAAAAATATATGTACAATTAATGCAGAATGACAGTACAAGATTATATTGAAACGAATATTTTAAGAAATTTCATTTAACGAATATACATAGTTACCACTGTTCAAAGATTAACGCATATAGAAACCGAAAATACAGGTGCAATTTTTGAACTATTGCAAAAGAAAAGAAAAAAAAAAAAATAACGAATGGGATTCGTTTATTTGGGGTTTTAAAGTTTATGAATCAATAAATTGGTGTTAGTTGTTGCCATTACGGAGCCAGATTTAGACAAAAAATTTATCTGCTGGGTGAGATCAAAAGCTACTCCATTGGTTAACTGAAACCCAAACTGATCGAACTATTTTTTTCCCAAAAATTAAGAGAAAAAATAGATGCAAAAGAGAGAAAGAGAAGAGAGAGTTACCTTCTGCCTCGAGTTTTTCTTGCGGATCGAGGAAGAAGCATCACCTCTTGTTCTGCAGAAGAAGCCATTGGGTCCATGTGATCTTTGTGTCTCTCTCTAATACCAGAGCCTTCACTTTTTAACTTCTCCTGCTGAAAAATGTATGGAAAAAGAGAGTTATAATGGTTAGTTCCCACTCTTCTAAGGTGGGTTTGATAACTTTCCGTGCAGTTTCCCTGGAATTCTCCCTGCTGCTGACTTTCCTAGATTATGGGATAAAGTGAATTGGTAGCCTGAAAGCGATTATGGGATAGAGTGAATGGGTAGCCTGAAATCTGTGAACCCTGTTTGATATACTATAGTGATGCTACTTTCTCCTGTTTGGTAATGTTGATGTTGGGAAAGCACGAAACTGACTGTTTTAACCGTTCATTACTTATTTCCATGATTTGCTACGTGCAATGTATGTTTTTGAATAAGATTTTCTTGCTAGTACCTATCTAATGCATTTCTTACAATGTATGGTTAAGATTGAAATTTAATCTATTACAAAAGAAATTTAATCTTAGAAGTATCACAGATAATTTTATTACAAGAACAACATCAATAAATTGTATAGCTAAATATACTAATCCCAAAACTCTGAACGCTTGGTATACAAGCATAACACAGAATTGTGCGCACAGTATAATTTGTATTAATAAAGAGTAAATTTCATAACCAGAACATGAGAAATCAACACGCCACAACATCTAAAGAAGAAACTAAACTGAAAAGATACACCTGCCTTTAACAAAACAACATATATCTCCAAGAACAAATAAACGTTCAACAGCTCCATTAACTCAGAGCCAAATAAAAATTTTAATCGCTCACCAAGGCATGTAAGCCCCCCAGAGGGAAAAGAAATGACAAAAACGAAGGCACATAATTCATGTAATAAAAAAATTAGACCAAATTTAGAATACTACCCCGTACCAGTGCACCCCATTCAAGCCGTGAGGATTCTAAGCCAGAGTTCCTGCAGTTTGCTTCGTCGTCTATTAACCCCGTGAAAAAACCAATCAGCGTTCTGACGAGACCTCAATCTTCTCCTCAAAGTGCCCCACACTTCTTGGGGCAACAAAACAAGAATCAATCCCAGAGAGAGAAGAGGCCACGCTGCAAAAGATTTGCTTGGAATTGGGTCAAGCAATTCATCAGCAGATGGAATAAAGGCCTGGCTTCATTCTTCTCCTCAAAATACCCCTCATTTCTAAACAACAATCAGTCCTAGAGAGAGGTAACATTGCAAAATATTTGCTTGGAATCGGGTCAAGCAATTTATCAGCAAAGGGAACAAGGTAAAAAATCAGCAAAATTCGAGACACAAGAGAGAGAGAGAGTCCTGTGTTTGTATCAAAATTGAATCACTGAGAGAAGGAAAATGAAGGATTAGAACGGAACTGTGTATATACCTTCATCTTGCATAAGCAGATGCGAGGAAGACGAGAGAGAGAACAAATTAGGAGAGATGCAGAGAGAGAGCAGAGGGGGAGAGGAACTGAGAGAGAGTGCCTGGTTGAGGGCTAGAGCGAGCAGGGAGGAAGGAACATTGGTCGGCGAGCGCGGGAAGAGAACCAGAGTTTTGCCCGTCAACTTTACCTAGCGAAATACTGTTTGTTTTCGAGAATAAGTGGGTATCGACTTTTCGCGTTTTTGTTACTGTTCTCAAACTTGAGAAACCCACAGTATCCGTTACCTGTATTTGTTCATTGATCGACGTCCATCAAAAGTTAATTATTAGAAACTCGTTTACGTTTGGTCAGTGTTTAAAAAAACGGGCAGTTTGATTCGGGAATCGGCACAGGCCTTGCAGATTTCGACATTTTATACGAAATCATTCGATTTTAGAGAGAATCGGGCGATTCTATACAGTAAATCGTCGATTCACTGAATCCCATGAAGAACACGGCTGCACAGTGTTCTTCATGGGTTTCTTCAAAGTTTATCTTTTTTTGTCATTTTTTTTCTTTTTTTTACCATGTGATCGAATATTCAGACTTTATGCAGCTTTTTTCAGCCTTTTCATGCATTACATGGTAGAAAAATTTCATGTGTTTTGAATCATGAAAGTTGGGGGTTTTAAGGTTTCTGCTTTTCCTTTTGTTTCATGCCAAATAGGGCATGAATATGTGAAAAGTTTGAGGCATATTGATCGTAAATGTGTTCATTAGAAATTTCTGTTAAGAATTTGTGATTATCTTTGAGAAAAACATATTAATTTGGAGATTGAAGCCACGGGTCACGAAACCAGGTAAGAACTCTACGGTTTTTTTTTTTTTTCTGCCATATGATCAATTTCAGTCCATATTTTGAAAATAATCAGTTAAATTTGTAGGGTTTTAAATCTTTATCGTGTCTTTTATCATTTACCATATTCACTTTTATTTAATTTACTCAATTACAGCCTGAGTTTTTAGAAGAACACAGTAATGTCTGTGAAAAAAATTTCTGCTGTTTTTTTTTTTTTTCCGCATTTCGATCTATTGTTCACGATATATTACAAATAATGTGTTAGATTTCTAGGGTTTTAATCGTTATAGTCTTGTTTATTATCAAATGTATTCAATTTGATCTGATTTATTCAATTTGAGCTTCATTTTTTAGATTCAATGACTATTGTCTGTGAATAACTGCGTTTTTTTTGTTTTTGCTCAATTTAATCGATTTGATTTGATTTATTGATGATAATGTGTTCATAATTTAGGGTTTTGATCTTTTATAGTGTTGTTTATCAAAATATGTACTCAATTGGATGTAATTTATTCGTTTGGAGGTGGATTTTTTAGTTGAAATGGCTAATGTAAGGTGGCTCTGTGAAGAACAGATTTTTGTTTTTCTTTTTTTTTTTTTTTTTTGTAATTCATGATCAAATTTTTTGAAAATTTGTGATTTTCTGAAAAGATGTGAAAATCATGACAAGGTTTTGATTATCATGAGGTATTAAACCATATTTTTAATTTTTATTGTTTGAGTTTGCTGTACTTTTTATTTATTTATTTTCTATCCATGATCGAATTTTTTGAAAAATGATGATTTTTCTAAAAGATGTGAAAATCGTGACCAAGTTTGGATTATCATGAGGTATTAAACCATATTTTTAATTTTTATTGTTAAAGTTTTTGTTGAAAAAATTTTATGTTGATAGATTATTTATGCAAAAAAATGCATGTTATTATATTTTTAATGCAAAACTGTATTTTTTAAATTTGTTATTAATGCATTTTTGAGTTGGAATGACTGATGGTAGGTGGCTCTGTGAAGAATTGTTTTTTTTTTTAATACATGATCGATTTTTTTTGAAAAATCTTGATTTTCCAAAAAAATGTGAAAATAGTGACTAGGTTTTGATTATCATGAGGTATTAAACCATATTTTTAATTTTTATTGTTAAAGCTTTTGGTGAAAAATTTGTATGTTGAAAGATTATTTATGCAAAAAAATGCATGTTATTATATTTTTAATGCAAAACTGTATTTTTTTAATTTGTTGTTAATGCATTTTTGAGTTCGAATGATTGATGTTAGGTGGCTATGTGAAGAATTGTTTTTTTTTTGCTTTTTTTTTTTAGTACATGATCGATTTTTTTTGGAAAATCATGATTTTCCAAAAAGATGTGAAAATAGTGACTAGGTTTTGATTATCATGAGGTATTAAACCATATTTTTAATTTTTATTGTTAGAACATTTGTTGAAAAAATTGTATGTTAATAGATTATTTATGCAAAAAAATGGATGTTATTATATTTTTAATGCAAAACTGTATTTTTTTAATTTGTTGTTAATGCATTTTTTGGTTGGAATGACTGATGGTAAGTGGCTCTATGAAGAATTGTTTTATTTGTTTTTTTTTTAGTACATGATCGATTTTTTTTGAAAAATCGTTATTTTCCGAAAAGATGTGAAAATAGTTACCAGGTTTTGATTATCATGAGGTATTAAACCATATTTTTAATTTTTATTGTTAAAGTTTTTATTGAAAAAATTGCACGTTGATAGAATATTTATGCAAAACATACATGTTATTATATTTCTAATGCAAAACTATATTATATTTTTAATGTAGTTTTGCATTAAAAATGTATTTTCAATTTTTAAATTTTAAATGCAAAAAATACATGTTGTTAAATTGTATTATCATGAGGAATTAAAGTGAATATCATTGTAAAAAAATAGTGGCATGTATGATAATTATATCATCTTGCATTTTTTCAATTTTATTATTAAATTTTTAATGCAAAAAATGTATGTTCTTGATAATTGAGTTGTAGCCATGTTTGGAGCTTGCATTTCGTATTATATTATCTTGTATGTTGTAATTGATATGTACGAAAATATTATTGTCAATAGAAGTATTTTGCAATAACAAATAACAACAAATATAACTATATGTACTACCCCAACATATTATCACTACACATGGTGATTATTTTTCTTGTTGAACTGTCAGGTTAATTTTTAACTTTTTACATATTAAACAGTTGAATCATGTCAAGATCTGCAGAAGACCTTGCATGGCAACATGGGGTCAAACTTGATCCCAACAAAAAAGACAAAATTATTTGTAATTACTGCCAAAGAGTGATAAGTAATGGGGTACATAGGTTCAAGCAACACTTGGCAGAGGTTAAGGGAGATGTTTCTGCATGCAGTAGTGTCCATAATAATGCAAAAAAATAGATGGCGGCATTTCTTAAGGCTAACAAAAGTAAAAAAATTGCCAAACATAGGATGAATGAGGAGATAGCTAGTTTATATACACCATCAAGCAGGAATGATCCAGAAGAGCAATATAATAATGATCTAGAAGAGCAATATAATAATGACCTAGAGATGGCCACAAGAATAAGTTTACATGAACAATATCAGAGGGAACGTGGGTTTAGAATGCTCGGTGGTTATGACATAGGCACATATGGTGGGTCTTGCTCAGACATGCATGGTGGGTCTAGCTGAGACATGTATGGCAGAGCCAGCTTAGACATGCATGGCTGGCCCAGGTCGAGCATGTATGGTGGGCCCAGCTCGAATATGTATAGAGGGGTTGGTGGCAGTATGTGTCAACAAGAATCAAACGTTGAAGATATAGTTCCTAGCTTATTTAGGAGTACTAGTATTGCAGGTCATGGTCGTATAGACTCATTTCTCTCAAAGCCTAAGTCACAACAGATGACCCTAAAAGGCATGAGGTACAAGAAACATGTTGGGGAGATATGTTGGTAAGTAGTTCTACGATAAAGGGATTCCCTTTGATGCAACCAATAGCCCATATTCTCCACATATGGTTAGTGCAATTCAGAGAGTCGGGCCCGGGGTAAAACCCCTGACGGCATATGAGCTTAATGGGGCAATATTAAATGAAGATGTGGAGGAAGTTACAAAGTGGATTGAAGAATATAAACGGAGTTGGCCAAAGACAAACATTACTCTCATGAGAGATGGTTGGTTGAATAAAGTTAACAAAAATGAGTTTTTAAACTTCTTGGCCTATTCCCCAAAAGGTACAACTTTTTTGTATAGCAAAGACGTATCAAGGACGACGAAAGATGCAAACTTCTACGTACGATTATATGATCAGATAGTGGAGGAGGTGGGAGATATTCATGTAGTCCAGTTTATTACGGACAATGCGCGTGCATGTGTTTCTACAGGCAGCAAGTTGATGGATAAGAGGAAGCATCTAGTATGGACCCCGTGTGCTGCACACAACATCGATCTTATATTAGAGGAGATCGGTGAGATCAAAATTGTGAAGGAGACTCTAGAGGAAGCAAGGTTGTATAACCACTCTAAAATTTTATTTATGTTTAGAGAACACTCTAAGAAAAAAGAGATAATCAGGCCTGCCACAACCCGCTTTGCGACCGATTACTTAGCTGTGGACTTCATTCTGGAATCTGAAGGTGCATTAAAGAGATTGTTTACCTGTGAAGAGTGCTTAAATGACCACCTCTCAAAGTCTAGTACCGGTATAAAAGTGGACGGCATAGTCTCAAATACGAGGTTCTGATCTCGATGTTCCAGTGTCGTAGAGGCCACTGCCCCTTTGGTCACGGTATTAAGAATGGTAGATGCTGACAAGAAAGCTACCATGGGCATCCTTTATGAAGGTATCGAGAGGGCGAAATCAGCTATTGGGGAGAAATATAGTTTTGCTAGCAAAGTGATCGAGATTATAGAAAGAAGGTGGAACACCAAATTTAGACGTCCAATTCATTATGCTGGTAAATATATATTTATATCATTAGAATATTTCATTTTAAATCATTTTTTTATGAAATTGTAAATGACATTTTTCTATTTATATATTTTCTAGGTTACTACTTCAACACAAAATTTTTTATTTGACACCTAAACATCCCTACAAGATTATGGAAGGGGTCAGATATATTATTGCAAGGTTGCAGAGAAGCCATCGAAACCAAGTAGCAGCAATACAAGAGGTATTATTTAATGTTTGGGTAAGAACTTCATTGATTTGTTATATTTGTGAAGAATAATGCACTAAAACGAAATATATTTGTTTTAGCTTGCTATGTATAGGGATGCTATAGGATCATTCGAAACTAGACTTGCCAAGAATTTTCGAACTAAGATGGATCTAGGTTATTCCCTAGCTAATATTTTGTTCATTCATATATTTAATCTTATGAATTGTTCTTGCCCTTACAATGCTTTTTGCATTTTAATCTAGCTGAATGGTGGGAGATATATGGTACTGATGTACCTCACCTAAAGAGGATATCAATCAAGGTGCTCTCTCAGACATGTTCTGCTACTGGCTGTGAGCGCAACTGGAGTACGTTCCAATGGTTGCACATTACTAGGAGGAATCGACTCGCTTCGGAGAAGCTTCATAAACTAGTCTACATTCATTACAACTTAAACCTCTGAGAGTAACAAATACGAAGGAAGCTTGAAGACTATGGGCCGATAGACTTAGACACAATATTTGTCACAGACACAGCAGACCAATGGGTAGTAGAAGAGGATGAGTCAGTGTTGCACAAGAGAGCGTTCCTTGAGGCTATCGGTGAAGAAGATCTTGAAGAAGGTGATGAGCAGCAAGAAAGATGAAGCAGCCAGCCAACGTATCCACAATTCGTCGGAGATGTCGATAATATTGCAACTAATGAGGAAGAGTGGGAAGGGGGTCTAAGGGAAAATGAGAGAGATGATGATTCTGAGGCTACCCTATCCCAGTCATATTATTCACATATCGAGTCCCAACAGCAAACAGGGTAGGGATGAGCATGACAGTGTAGGTGATGGACAAGCTTCGGGGATTTTGGATTGGGAACACAACAAAACACTAATACTCAGGGAGACGCCTGCTAATATCGATGATTCGTTTTTAGATCGAATCAATGAATTGTCAAACGAATTCAATCAATGGCACCAGCGTGACCAAGAAGAATAACGACGTCATCTGTCATTTTATTTTTAGATCGTATGTCACTAATTGTATGCTTTATTATAGTCCATGTATGTTGATATACTTATTCCATGATAATTCTATATTTATCCTTTTGTGTGATGTAGTTCATGCAGGGAAAGAACATATAAATATTCTCATATTCATACAAAGAAATGAAAATTCTTAATGGAGTACCCTCATTTCTTATTGAATTCCTAAAAAACAATATTTATAATGAATTTTAATAAATTTTTCGGATTTTTTTAAAGCTTTAATCTGGCCGATTCAGTCGATTTCCGATCCGGATTGCTGATTCGTAGATCTGGATCGGTTTTTGAGGTGCCCGTTCCAGGTCACCGATCCGCTCTTTAAACCATTGGTTTGGTCTGAATAAAAAAAAGACTTACATGAAAAATTCTCATAGAAAAGTGCTACCTCAAGAGGTTTCAGAGGTTTTCCCCACAATGATTAGTTCCGTTTGGTTTACTAAAAATAGGACTCCTATAGTCACATTTCCATAGAAACAACCTAGAGAACCTGGGGAGCCTATAGCCTGGCGAACTTGGGCAGCCTATATCCTAGTCAAATTTTAGGAAATGTCAATTGCGCTCAAACTGGTGGAATTAATATTTTCTGGAAAATATTATTGATATTATTTATACTGCTACTGTTGTTGTTTTTAATAATAAAATATTATATTAATAGTGATAAAAGATATTACATTATTATGTAATTATTATAATTAGCCGACCCCAATTAAATGGGATAAAATTTGGATGATGATTATAATCATAATATAATAATAAGATTGAATTCTCAACGGTTTTTTAAATAACACAAGAGGTGTTCCTTATGAGACTCGTGAGAGAAATGTTCGAGACTGGACGCACAGGATAGTAAGGTGGCCACCCTGCGCCTATCCGTTTTTTGGCACCAGGACTTAAAGGTGCCGCTGATATGCTTCTAGCAATTCTCGAGATAAATGAATGTTTGGCCAATTCCGTTCCTGGGTTTGTATAGGTGGATGAGCACATTTGCCTGTGTTAGAGCCGATTGTGCATACCTTCAAATCTAGGTCAGCAAAAAGGTCTTTAATTTCCAGTTCTAGTGTGTGCAGAGGTGTGGAAAAAGAATTCTCGACTGTTGGGGAATCAACGATCACCTTTGACCGTTCTGAAGGACAGGCATCGAGAGGATTGAGGCTTTGAATGCCTTCAGATACAAAGCCCAGATGGCATGAAGGCTTCATCCGGCTTTGAAATAGGGTGAGAGAACACCCGAGTCCTCTTCAATCCCCGTTTTCAGTTTTGGCTTGGGGTGATTCAAAAATTGCCTCAGTTACGCCTTGCTCATGACTTCCCAAGCCTTGTCTTGGTTGGAAGCCTTGGGAGAAGAGCATGTGCCAAGCTTCGAGAGACCCGAAACCGTATTGATGTTGACATTGGATGATGTCCTCCATCGATGCAGAAGTTTGTAAAATTTGAGGAATAGGATCGCCGGCCTCTAGGCGTAAGGTGGCACAATTGGCTTGTTTGAAGGAAGCGAGCGGGATTTCTTCGAGCTTGACCCCTACAGCTAGCTTCCCGTTATACTAGGATTGAGAAAAGAAGGGCGTTCAACACATACCTTCACGACGCCGTTTTTAGTCGAAAATTTGAGGCATTGATGGAGTGTAGAGGCGACCACGAGGTTTTCATGCAGCCATAGCCTTCCTAGCAGCATGTTGAATGAAGGTTTTATGTCCAAGACATAAAACTTTATCACTTGGACGATATGGCCGATCTTGAGTGTGAGAGGTAGTACGCCTTCAACTTGTCTCTTGGTCCCGTCGTATGCAGCGATAGTTAGTTGACATGGCTTGAAGTCATCCGGGCTTTTGCCTATCTGTTTCACTGTTTTCATAAGGCATATGTTTAAGGATGCCCCATTATCAACAAGCACTCGCCGTATCTCATATCCTTGCATGAAACGGTGATGTGTAGAGATTGGACATGAAAGCGGTTGAATTTAGCTGGGATGTCATCGTCTGTGAACACGATTGATGTTGGTGCCATAAGTTGGTTGATCATTTCGCACAACTCATCCGGCTATGTGTTGTTCGGGATGTGTGTCTTGACGAGGACCTTTTCGTTTTGGGCTCTGTGTGCTGGTGAATTGGCAAGCAGCTCCAAGATGGAGATTTGAGCCTGGATCTTCCCGAGATGAGCTGGTAGATCGTAGGTGGTTATGGATCCTTGAATTTCTTTATTCTGTTCGTGATCTGCGACCTCTATTGGTTGTTTAGCTTTTGAGGTGTTTCCCATTATTTCATCGAGAGTATCGGCCATCAATTGAATGGGTTTGAACACTCGGCCTCTTCGGGTTAGGGAATCAACCTCGCTAGCCAGAAACTCGATAGGGTCAATCCTAGCAAGAGTAATGAGAGACTTTGGGGTGTTGGCCCCTTGTTTGGGAGATGACGCATTTTCATTGATTCTGACCATATCGACTTCTAGCGCATCATCTTCGCCATATTGGTCCCATTTGGGAAGGTTATCGAAATTCAGAGATAAAGGGTTTCCTCTTAGAAGGCTCAAAAGATAATCTTCGAACTCTAGAAAGTGATGATCACAAGCAAATATGAACTGCTTAGGATCATCTTTTTTGCCTCTACTCTCAATCATGTGAATGACGACGTTCTCTTTTGAGTTGTCTTGAGCTCTCGGCTTTTCAATCATTATGACCATTTTTTTAGGGAGAGGATTTGTGAAGATACCAATCTTTTGATTAGGCTCTTTGATAGGTTGATTTCTAGGTGCGACAGTGATGTCCCCCCCATTGATTAACCCTTGAATCACCTGTTTCAAGTATAAGTAGTTTTGAGTATCATGAGTATGGTTTTGATGCCATTTGCACCACTTTCTCTTATTCGTGACTTGAAATGGTGGTTCAGATGGTGGCGGGAGATAAACCATATTTTAAGCCAGGAGTAATTCCAACACATTTTGTAATGGGTCTTTGAGAAGAGTAAAATTATCTTATCGCCTGTGGTTATTATTTTGAGCGTTGGCTCTAGGCTAACCCCTTTGGTTTTGGTTCTGATTGTTGCGTTGAGCAGCTGAACCTTGAGCCGGTTTGTTAACGACAATCTCATTAACTTGAGTGGAAGCATTCCTATTGTTATTGTTTTTGTTCTTATTTTGGGGAGTTGTTATCGGTTTATTGTTAGGCCTGGTGTTGAGGGGTGTCCCTTTGGCCTTTTCATGTCACGCCACCGGCTAGTGGGGGATAAGACATTGGCTGAAGAAGGTCATGTATTCAGAAGTGGCATTCTCTAAGACTATGGAGATTTTGGCTGAGTCCATAGGTGGACATTTTATGACCCGCATCATCGTCTCACGGAAATCGACTGATGAAATCCTCGAAGGATTCTCATGGGTTTTGTTTTGTTGCACTGAGCTTGCCCAGAAAGAGATGTCTTAGTATCGACTCGTGGTAGTGAGAGACGAATAAGTTGAACATTTCGTCTGGAGTGATGTATGGTTGAGAGGACATTGTTCTCTGATGCCAGTTCAAGGCCTCGCCGGTCAATGTTTGTGAAAATATGACCTTCAGCTGGTTAGGCATGTCTCGCAATGCTTGAATAGAGAGGAGGTACATTGACATGAGTATTTAGATCACTCTTCCCATTGAACTTGTTTCGAAGTTCTGGTACGACAAATCCCAGGGGAAGGTCTTCCATGCCTCAAAGGGTCTCATGAATATAGGCCTTCTGGGGTAGAATTTCATGCACGCCCATTCTTACAAGCATATCCTGAATTGTTTTTATGGTGCCTTCATGTTGAGTATATGGCATGGAAGTAGGCCCACCGGTTGGTGGGTTCCCAAGCATAGATTGACGAGTCGAGACTTGGGCTACATGTTGGCCTGCATGGGCCTGAGATTGATGAGCCGCAGTCCCTGGGGCGGTTTGATACATTTGTGCCTGAAGGACGTACTGACTCGTAGGTGTCACCATCGGCTGCGAAAATTGCACGGTTTGTAGGACCAGATGAACTAGAGGGGCTGATTGAAGAATCGGTTGACTCAGTTGTGCTAGGGGTTGACCTATACCACTAAGTTGGTTTGGGATCGACCCGTAAGCTGGGGCATGAACGGTGTAACCTAGGTCAACTAGACTTTTAAGGGCATCTTGGAGGCCCATCTCTCCTAAGGGTCGGTCTAAACCAACACTTTTGCTTCCTACAGTGTTCAGGACATCATGAGCTATACTATGGTGGCTCTAGATTGGGTTAGATCCCGTAGATCTAGGTGGGTCTTGGTTTTGAGATCGATGTGTCCCAGGGTTATCTCAGTGTGAGTTGTGGGAATTGGCGTTAGATACGGCTTGAACTTCTTCCCTTACTCGACTTATACTTTGGTTGCGTAAAAGCCCCTGTAGGACGACGCCCGGTCGAACCCCTTGACTACTCTTGGTTTTTCGGGCAGAACCGACTTTTCGGACCACACAGATTTCAGGATTAGAAGTGGACCCTTGAGACTCTGCCTCTAGTTGAAGACTTGGGCGTTAGATAATGGATTGACCTGAGTTTTGGCCGTAATCCCAAGGGATCACGACATACTAGCTTCTAGGTTTGGGCAGGTTAGGCTTTGAGTCGGCCGTGGAGCGCTCATCATAGTCGCCTTGAGTGACTGACATAATGATTGCTTTTGGTGGGGTTCTAGAAACTAGATTTAGGTAAGATCTAGACTCGAGGACTTAGGGCAGACCTAGTTTGACTCTAGGGGCAAAACTTTAACTGCGACCTAGGCTAAGACTAGACTGGAATCTAGACTCAAATGAGTTTTGGTTTATACCTTGAACTAGGGTAAGCCTAATCTAGCTCTAGAGGAAAACTCTAAGCTTAGACCTATGCTAGAACCTAGACTAAGATCTAGACTAGATGGGTACAAGTCTCGGCTCGGACCAAGAGTAGGTCTAGGTTCAGACTTGGGTGTGAGCCTGGTTCAGACCTAGACTGAGCTGAGTGCAAGCCTAGGCTTGGACCTAGAGGGATTTGAAGATCAGACAGAGTGTGGACCCGGATTGGATCAAAGTTAGATAAGCACGAGCCCCTGGCTTGGACCAAAAGGGGACCTAAGTTAGGACCAAGGTGTGAACCTGGTTCGAACTTGGGCCAAGCTGGGTATAAGCCTGAACTTGGACTTAGAGGATTTTGATGATCAGACTACGTATGGACCCAGACTGGATCAAAGATGAACTAGGAACAAGCCTTCGATTCGAACCGAGAGGGAGCCTAAGTTCGGACCCAGGCGAAACCTGGTTCAAACTTGGGCTAAGCTAGGTATAAGCTTGGACTTGGACTTAGAGAATTTTGATGATCAGACTAGGTATGGACTCGGACTGGATCAAATATGAGCTAGGAACTAGCTTTCAGCTCGGATCGAGAGGGGGAGCCTATGTTCGGACCAAGACGAAACCTGGTTCGAACCTGGGCTAAACTGGGTACAAGCCTAGACTCGAACCCAGATGGTTTAGCTCGGACCAAAAGCGGGCCTAGACTAAGATCTAAGATTAACCAACATAAATAAGCAAGCACAACACACGAAAACTTTTGACTTGGATTATAAGTAGGCTTGGTTTAAGAGTGGGTTCCTAACTATTGAAATGTAGCTAGTCTGATATAGGTCCCCACATAGGTCCTGACCTCCTGTTATAGGATTTTCACCATGTCCTATTATATGCGGAGTTTCTTTGAGACAAAGGATTACGAAGGGGCACTCACAGTTAAAGTTATGCAAATCCCAATGGCCTCGACTCTCACAGCTAGGTTGCCCTCACAACGTTAATGCGGATTTTGGGGGTTTTTCAAAATATTTGTTTGTTGCTTTCTCGGGCATTCCTGGTCCGGTGTGTGTAAAGAAGCACGCAATCAAGAATAATTTTCAAACACACAATGCAATGAAGAAATAAAGCGAGCGCTTGGCACTAATCATGCCTAGCGATGCGTGCTTTGAGGCGAAGCTTGCTCGAAACACAGTATAGATGGAGGGGTAACCTATGAAGGAACAGTCAAGACAGTCAGACCAAGCACAGTCCGTGCTAAGTCGAGCGTGGCCTGAGTCGAGGGCGACGCGAACGGGACACAGTTTAGGGAGGGTGCAAGCAACCCTCAATGTATTTTTTAAAATTTTTTTTATCTTTTTAACTTTGAATAAAAATAGTTAAACTAAGCATGGTGAAAGCAAGGAAAACATGATTTCAATGAAAATTAACAAACTAAAATAAAAACAAAACGCCAAGAACAGAACAGACACTGGTGGGTCGCCCGGGCGGCACTACTGGTGTTGCCCTTGCATGCTAAGCGACACTGCTAGTGTCGCCCAAACAATTTTTATTTTTTCCTTATGACT
Source organism: Amborella trichopoda (assembly GCF_054954075.1). Taxonomy (NCBI): domain Eukaryota; kingdom Viridiplantae; phylum Streptophyta; class Magnoliopsida; order Amborellales; family Amborellaceae; genus Amborella; species Amborella trichopoda. Next base: position 12,404,435 of record NC_142346.1, read on the forward strand.
TTTGATGAAATAATGTTATACTAAAATTTCAAAAGTAGGACAAATAATATTTCGAATGAAATAAATTAAAATAAAGTAAATAAAAAAAGTGTTGATAGAACATACCTGTATCAAGTAAAATATTTTTTTTGTATTTTTAAAATTTTATTTTGTTCTGAAATTTTTTGAAAAGTCACAAGACAATCCCTAGAACAGGACTACAAAGTTTCAGAAAGTAGTGAAACTTCTAGCTTTGGGTGACAGGGGGGTGTATCGCTCAGAACAGACAAGGTTTCACAGCACCAAAACCCAGGGTCCTGACCACAACCTATTTTTGGGATTTTTTGTGCCTAAAAACAGTGAAAAACAATACCTAAAACTCGTGTTTTGATGCTTGGATCAAGCTTGAAAAGCCCTATAGTGGGTGCCAAACTGTTTACGATGAAAATCAGACCGATCTTCCAATGAAGATCTCTTGGATTTTAACACCTTAAACTGATAAAATAATGTGGTAGAGAAAGTGGGATACATCGAATTCATATCTGAGGCTAGGTTTGCCCGAAAACGAGCATATCCACTCTCATATCTGTTCCAGAGCCAACATGATCGAAAACATTGAAAACACAAGTTTTAAGAAAACTAATCAAAATAAATCAAAATAAAATAAAAAACAATAAGAAGAAGAAGAAAGAAAGGGGAAGAAGATAATACCAAACTAGGCCGGATGACCCGGGACTCCCGAGCCTTCCAGGGCTCGCCCGTATTAGAACTAGTGTCCTCTTTGCCTCTCTGATTCGAATGTTGAGCAGTAGATCTCTGATTGAAAAGAGTTGTTGTGCCTTAGAGATCGTTTTCGAACTAGGGTTGTTGTGCTCTAGGTCTACGTTCTTTAGGCTTAAGGTTCAAAATTAGGGTTTTTCTCACCTAGAAGTCTGTCTCTAAATGAAGGTTGTCCAGGGTTTCAATCTTCCTCCCCTCAAATGGCCACGAAAAGAGATTTTATAAGACCCAATGATCTGTTGGGAAGGGCATCTTCCCATAACCACCAGATCCTCTAGTCAAAAATTTCATTTTTGGGGATTCAGATTTGGACGACGCCCCTAGTGTCGCCCAAATAAACATGGAAAAAATCATCACAAAAGGTAAGAAATCAATTACTGAAAGGAAAATTCCATTTTGGGCCAAAAAGGGTTGGGCGACAGTAGTGGTATCGCACAAGCAACACTGATAGTGTCGCCAAAATCAAATTTGGTCCAAATTGAAATTTTTCACTTCAGGTGTGTTCCTTAGCATCTTGTGAAGCTCTTGGAGAATATTTGGGTAAAAAATGATTTTTTTTTACTATTTTAATGATTATTTTGGTAAAACAAGGCGTCTGCAGGATTCTGGGTCAAAACAGGGTATTTGCAGGGTTTTGGGTACACAAATTGGTTCTGGGTCACAGGGTAGGCTGTGTGGGCTATGGATTTGAGTTTACTAGAATAATGTGATCCTAAAGGTTCATAAAACCACATAATTTGCCAGATTTAAAATGAGGTGTCTACAACAATTTAGATAACTCGTCACATGTCATTTTTAGGATTTGAAATCATTTATTTTTTTCCATACATCTCGAGGCAAAGATAGTTAATTGGAAGGTTTTCACTTTGAAACAACCTTTCTGGGTGTTTTTGAGGTGCACCTTAATTTTACCGTATAAGGTTCACAACTTATCTAAAGTTTTTTCATTCATTGAAGTAGAAGATTTTTTAATGGAAAAGTGTTGTGTCAAGGGACACAAGTCATCTCTTGTTGCATCAAACATCCATCTCTTGAAAAATGGTGGTCCCACCAATACCTAAAATAGAGGGCATAACAAATAAATAATAAATATTTTTTAAATGGGTGTAGTTTATATAGAGCCCAGGCTCTAAACAATCAAATTGGATCCTACCTTCAAATCGTGGCGAGAAATATGATTTCAATACTGAAAATATTTTTGATAGCCTTAAAATATATTTTCATCTTTATTTATAAAGTTTAAAGCTTAAAAAATAGTATAGATGGACAGATCTATGAAAACTTGAAATTGATGGTCCAAAAATATGTTACAAAATACACCATTTTCAAAACTTTAAATCCATTTTTTTCTCATGTCCATGCATCTTGATATTGAGATGATCAATTTGAGGATATCTGGGTATCAAAACAACCTCTTCTAGTGAAATTTTTTGAAGTAAGCTCTAATTTGATTGTTTAGAGCCTCAGCTCTATATAAACTTTTCCCTTTTAAAAATATCTTATTTTTTATATTTAGGGATTGTATACAATGAGACCATTCTCAGAAATACTTTTAACCAATTGATATGAAATCTGATAGCTTGGATGTGTCACAAAGTTTGAGAAACTTTCTTTTGAACTTTGAGTTTGGTCAATGGAATAAATGCAACCATCCAACTTTACAACCAATAGTCAAAATTAATTGTGACTACCTTGTACCAAAGATAAATGGTCTCATTATATACTTTACCTTATATTTATGTTAGCCATAGTGGACATTCTCAACCCTTAAGGGGTCGTTTGAGTACTTGAAAATATATTATTTGTGAAATACATTACTAGCATAATGCATTGCTGCAGTAGTACATTACGCGAAAATGAATTATTGTTGTTTGGGTAGTATTTGAATACATCCTGGGAGTTACATGTTTGGCGATGTCTAGAAGAAATATGGGAAATACATTACAATTATTTTGGCTTGAAAATAATTGGTATGGTTTGTATAAGGCTTAAGCCCCAAACAATCAAAATAAGGCACACCTTCAAATAGTGTCAAAAGATGTCATTTCAGTATTGAAAATCATTATATAACTTGAAAGCCTATTTTCATCTCTGATTATAAAGTGTTGATCAAGTAGATCTATAAATACTTCAAAATCTTGAAAATTGAGGGTCTAGATAATGCATTATATTTAGGGATTGTATACAATGAGACCATTTACCTTTAGTACAAGGAGGTCAAAATTACATATAACCAATTGATATGAAATCTTATAGCTTGGATGTGTCACAAAGTTTGATAAACTTTCTTTTGAACTTTGAGCTTCGTCAGTAGAATAAATGCAGCCACCGAATTTCACACCAATGGTTAAAATTAATTGTGACTACCTTGTACCAAAGATAAATGGTCTCATTATATACCTTATCTTTATGTTAGCCACAGTGGACATTCTCAACCCCTAAGGGGCCGTTTGGGTACCTGAAAATATATTATTTGTGAAATACACTACTAGCGTAATACATTGTTGAAGTAATACATTACTTGAAAATGAATTACTGCTGTTTGGGTAGTATTTGGATACATCCTGGGAGTTACATGTTTGGCGACGTCTAGAAGAAATATGGGAAATACATTACCAACATTTTGGCTTGAAAATATTACTATGGTATGTATAAGGCTTAAGCCCCAAACAATCAAAGTAAGGCACAACTTCAAATAGTGTCAAAAGATGTCATTTCAGTACTGAAAATCATTATGATAACCTGAAAGCATATTTTCATCTCTGATTATAAAATTTAAAACTTTAAAAATAGTGTTGATCAAGTAGATCTATAAACACTTCAAAATCTTGAAAATTGACGGTTTAGATAATGCATTACAAGATGCACTATTTTCAAAACTTGAAAGCATTTTTTTTTATGCCCATGTATCTAAGGTCAAGATGATTGGATTTTAGAGGTTTTTGAGATCAAAACAATTTTTTCTAGTGAATTTTTTATGTGCACCTTTGTTTGATTGTTTAGGATATCAACATTATATAAACTTTTTCGAAAATATTGCATGAATTTTTCCTATAATAATGTGATTTTTTGTATAATTTTTAATATTTTTCTCTTTTAACATAAAATATCATTTGAATGTAAAACAAAGTATTCAGGTATAAATCCCAATCCACATCCTTCTTATAGTCTAAGAACAAAACTGGTATAAAGCATTGTGGATGACTCTACTTGGTCATTTCATCCATCTCGCATATGAGGAAGAGAGTTGAAAAGTCCAATATGGGCCAAGGTCGTTGAAACCCAAACATTGTACGTATGATGGTATGAGAAAGGAAGAGAGTTTTGTAAGTAGATCTCAAATGAATGAGGTCAATTTTATAATTTGGGAAGGTCCGTAGGAATTTTTTTTTTTTTTTTTAACTGTAACGTATGACTTATCATTAATTCATATGTAAGATACAAGATGTTCAAGCAAAGACAAAAGATTATAGAAATGAAATAACCAACAGAGTGGGAGTACAGACTCATCCTTTGGCAATAACATCGGCATATTCATTCGCCTCTCTATAATAATGTTGGACCGTTGCCATAGAGGTTGACAAAATATCCCAAATTTGATGAAAAATAATCCATAATCGCGAAGGAATATGGGCATTTCTCTTACTCTAGGCAATGACATTTGCTGAGTCTCATTCGATAATCCTGCCCCCTTCCAATGTGCATAGCAATTTCAAACACTCTAATAAACTTCGTGCTTCCGCCTCATTTGCTGTTGTGATACCACAAGGACCTGAGTAAGAAAATATAATGTGACCTAAATTATTTCTGATGAGTCCACCAGAGCCACCTGACCCTGGATTGTCAAGTGAATTTCCATTAAAATTAAGTTTGAAGGAATTCACTGGTGGTTGTATCCAAATAACCTCACTACGAGTGTTGGTGGTAACACCCATAGTCTCCACTATCAAGGGATTGCTAATGATAAGATTTTAAGGATAAATCCAGTATCCTTATGTGCAAGGAATCAATTAATTGCAACTGCCAAAATATTCGGTTTTAATATAGACTCTTCTATTTCTTTCCTTCCACACATTCCAAATAAGGCTAACCCAAATAGATCTCTAAAGAATAGTTCACATCTTTGAAATATCGGGTGTGATCCATTGGTCAAGAAGAGCTATAACATTTTGGGGCAAAGGTAATGATAGATTGAGGCACTGCCAAGCCCAATCCCAAAGATATGTAATAAAAGGGTATGAGAAGAAAAGAAGTTGTGAAATTTCATTACTGTCTTTGCATAGGATACATACATTGGTGATAATAAACCCCATTTTTCTCAAGTTGTCAACAGTTGCTAATTTATTTTAACACATGATCCATAAAAATAGCTACACTTTAAAAGGCACATGCAATTTTGTAATCTTGAATAAACCAACATACAACTTTTTTCAACGATCAGAAAATAATAGATTGTAGGTTGACTTAACTAAAAAATCTCTCGAAGAGATAAGATCCCAAATAAAACTATTATCCATATTTAGAGTCAAATATGTATCATTCAATAATTCTAACAAAAATCAGATACTCCTCAATGAATATGTATGTACATTTCATGTACCTGCAAGGGATGCACCAAATAATATTAGTATAAACACCCTCACTGGCCTCCTTGACAGATGCTAGCGGGTTTAAAGCTTTTGAAAAAGCCTCAGGGAAAAGGTATCTCAACAGGTCATCGGCGATCCATTTGTCAAACCAAAAGAGAGTGGATTCTCCATTCCCAACTATTTTTCAGAATTGTCATAGATACACAAATCTCTCATAGTCAATACCTCTTTAAACATGGGACAAACTTGTATTGTTTCTTGGACTTTTAATGATTCCATATTTATCTTTCAGAACAAGCACCCAGAAAGACTCAGGTTGTGTATGGATCATCCATCACCATTTTAATAAAAGTTTCGAGTTCATATGTTTCAGTCTCCTAACACCCAATCCCCCCCTCTTTTATTGGTATACAAACTCTTTCCCAACTCACCAGATGAAATGTTTTCCTTCTTATGTCATCTCCCCATAAGAAATTTCTCATAATTCTCTCTAATTGTTTTACAACTTCTTTTGGCATCTTAAATAAGGAAATAAAGTATACTTGGAGGTTAGACAAAGTGGATTTAATCAACGTATATCTTTTCCCCATAGAAAGAGTTTGAGTTTTCCAAGTGTCTAGTTTTTTGTCAAATCTCTCTACCACCAGATCCCAAATATTGATTTTGAAGGCCTCAAATCTTCTATGGGGAATTCCCAAATAAATACAAGGTAAGAACTCAACACCACAACCTAATAAAATATGTCATTCTTGATACTATCATTTGCGGACAACCAATATCAATGAGCTTGGTTTTACTCAAATTAACTTTAAGTTCAGTTAAGAGTTCCACAATTTCCAAAAATATCCATAGGCAATTGATTTCCTAAACCAAGGGATCACACAATATAATGGTATCATCAACATATTATAAATGTGATATTATATGACCATTAGTACCAATATTAACATCTGATATGATCTTTTGCACAGTCAATCCATTAAGCATAACATTAAAGCTCTCAGCTACCAAAGTATATAAAAATGGTGAAAGAGGGTCCTTTTGTTTTTTTTCGCTTGATCATTTGAAAAAACCAGTTGTTTTTCCATTAATAAGAACTGAAAAATGGGTACAAGACAAACAACCATCAATCCACAATCTCCACCTTGAACGAAAACCCATTTTAGCCATGACGCTTTGTAGTACCCCCCAATCAACCTAATTATATGTCTTCTCAAATTCTAGTTTACAAATAAGGAGTGGTTTGTCATTCTTGATTCTTAAGTAGATGCATTCTTGTGCAACCAGAATACTATCCATCATTTGTCTATCATTCAAGAATGCTGATTGTGGTCATTTAATAACTATGTGAATCATCTGACGCAGTTTATTAGGTAAAATTGTTACTATGATTTTATAAAGACTACCAATAAGACTAATAGGCCAAATATCTTTTATCTCCGTAATGACATTTTTCTTTGGAATTAAAGCCATAAAAGTGGAATTCATGGCAATATTAATTTTACCACTCCAATCAAATTCTTTCAATAATTGAACAATAACATCTTTCAAAATATCCAAAAAAGATTGAAAAAATACCATTGGGTATCCATTTGGGTAAGGAGCCTTATCTCTGTCAAGGCCAAAAACTACATCTCTGATTTCTTGCTCCACATTTTCTCTCCAGCCACTGAGCTTGTTTTAATGACAACCTAGTAAAAGGTAGATCTTAAATGGATAGTTGAATCCCACTATCGACCTCATAAGACTTCTTGATATGATCAACCAGGGCCCTTTCAATATCTGACATGTTGTCACAATCTATTCCTTCAATACAGAGGCTTTGAATTGAGTTACCTATTTTCCTTGCATTAGCAATAGAATGGAAGAATCTCATGTTATCGCCCTCCTTGAGCCAATTCACACGAGATCTTTGTCTCCAATGAATTTCCTCCAAATTAAGCAAATGTTTATACGTAGCCACCCATAAGCATCTGTCTTTGAATTGATCATGTGCTAGAGCACCTCCCATAAACTAAATATTATCAAACTTCTCTATATGAGACTTTGCTGCCTCAATATATTGTAAATCTCCTCAAACATTCATCTTCCATGTAATAATCCTTTGTTTCAATAGTTGGAGCTTATTTGAAATTTGAAAACCTTTCAACCATCAATGGTAGTATTTTTCCAGAAATCTTCAATCAGGCTAAGTAAAGATCTCTTTGATAGGCATGCCAATTCAAATCTAAATGGGGATGGTCCAGACAAGAAACTATCAGAGTTAAAGAGAAGAGGGACATGATCAGAAGAAATTTTTGGTAGGGCTTTCACACTTATTTTTGAGAAACGAGTAGCAAACTCAGAAAAGACAAGAAACCTGTTTAACCTTGTCAAAATAAGATCATATAAATTATAATTAGACCAGCTATAGTTAGCTCTAGTAGAAAGAAGATCAATCAATTCATGGTGCTATATAAAACCTTCAAACAATCTCATACAAGAAGACATAGAAGGAGAAGATGTCGATTCACTTGGTCATCTAATAATATTAAAGTCACCACAAACCAACCAAGGCACATTCAAATTTAACTGAATATTTGCTAGTTCATCAAAAAAAGCAAATATGGCAGCAGCTCTGTTAGGCCCATATACCACAGATAAACACCAAGAAAAATTATCTAAAAGCCCTTGAAAAACAATGTAAATATGTCTACTTGAAAGAAATTTTTGTGAAGCACTCAAAACCAAAAGGTCGCAAATGACCCAAATACCACCAAAAGAACCCAAAGTATCGACTCTCAAAAAATCCAGGGAGCTATTTCCCTAAACCAATCTGGCAATACGAAGAGTCGGGGCCTCCAATTTAGTTTCCTGGATAAGCAAGAGATCAGGCATTTCCTTTATGCAAAAAGAAAGAACATCTCTCTTGCGTTGAGCACTATTGAGGCCCCTGACATTCCAACATAACACTTTCATACAGATTGATAATCATCTCTATGTTTGGTGACCCTTGAAGGACCAGCAAACATAGGCAGTAAAGCTTTAGAATGAGCACGAGGACAAGCACTTGCCTCACCGTGATCAAGTTATTTAGATTCCTAAGAACAATTAAAATTTAAATATGAAATTAGGTTGTGACCATCAGATCGGCTCTGATTCAATCTGGCTCGTTGGGCTCATATATTCATATGAGCTAGTGGGCTAATCTCAGTATTTTCTTAAATTTTATATGCAATATAATAAATTTAATATAATATAATACAATATAATATAATACTATTAATATTATATGTTATAATAAATATATATTACGTATAATATATAGTATAGTATAAGACATGTCTATATTAACATATAATATAATGATATGTATTTTATATATAATATAATATAGTACAATATAATATAATACTATAAATATTATAGTATGGAGTTCTGACCCCATCTATTCAAGGATGTCCAAGGCACATGACCTACATTTGGTTTAGGAAGTTATCATGCTGTATGGTCCACCCCATACTCCACAATACCTTCTCTTTGATGTGATGTCACCTTAGTGTATGGGACATGCTACTAGTAGACTGTAGCCAGTGTATCATATTTCCCATCATCTATTGTATACTCTTTAGGTCTGTAAGAGAACTCGCAGACTACCTTTACATTTGATGGTCTCTTACTATAGTGTAAAGCACCTTGACTGAATACCCTAATGAGAAGAATCCATTATTGTTATTTTATTTCAGATAAGTAGTTTCTCTTGTTATCTAAGGTATGGAGTACCGACTCCACTCTATCCAAGGGTATACAAGGCACATGGCCTCTACAGAGTTTAGGAAGTTGTCATGCTGTATGGCCCACCCCATACTCCACAATACCTTCTCTTTGATATGATGCCACCCTGGTGTATGGGACATGATATCAATAGACTGTAATTAGTATGTCATATTTCCCATTATCTATTGTATACTCTTTAAGTCTGTAAGGGAGCTCGCGGACTACCTTTACATTCCATGGTCCCTTACTACAATGTAGAGCGCCTTGATTGAATACCCTAATGAGAAGAATCCATTATTGCTATTTTATTGTAGATAAGTAGTTCTCTTTAGCATCTAAGGTATAGAGTACTGACCCCACTATATCCAAGGGTGTCAAAGGCACATGACCTATACTTGGTTTAGGAAGTTGACATGGTGTACTCCACAGTACCTTCTCTTTAATGTGATGTCACCCTGGTGTATGGGATATAATACCAGTAGACTGTAACGAGTGTATCATATTTCCTATCGTCTATTATAAATTCATTAGGTCTGTAAGAGAACTCATGGACTACCTTTAAATTTCATGGTCCCTTACTACAGTGGAGCACCTTGACTTAATACCCTAATGAGAAGAATCCATTATTGTTATTTTATTGTAGATAAGCAGTTCCCCTTGGCATCTAAGATATGGAGTACTGATCCCACTCTATACAAAGGTGATAAAGGCATATTCTCTATACTTGGTTTAGGAACTCTTGTTGTATGGTCCACCCCATAATCTACAGTACCTTCTCTTTGATGTGATGCCACCTTGGTGTATGGGGCATGATACTAGTAGACTGTAATTAGTGTGTCATATTTCTCATCTTCTATTGTACACTCTTTAAGTCTGTAAGGCAGCTCGCAGACGACCTTTACATTCCATGATCCTTTACTACAGCGCAGAGCACCTTGACAGAATACCCTAATGAGAAGAATCCATTATTGTTAGTTTATTGCATATAAGTAGTTCTCCTTGGCATCTAAGGTATGGAGTTCTAATCCCACTCTATCTAAGGATATCAAAGGCACATGATATAATAATATAATAAATTATATATAGTATAATAAATTTTTATTATATATAATATATAATATAATTTAAGATATTTATATATCATGCATAATATAATAATATAATCATTATTTATAATATATATTTAAGATAATAAATATATTATTTATAATGTAATAACATTATGTTATATATAATATATATTTAAAATGTCAAATGAATTTATAAAGGAGTCATAGGGCCCAACATGATGAACCTTAACATCCCAATTTTAAATAGAAGCTAGTGTGGGATAGAGATACTTGGAGACACGTCTAACTTCCCATTTTATAAAAACAAAAAAAAACCATAACGCGAGAGAAATAGACAACCATAATGGAATTCTGTGAACTAAAGTACTAGAGTAAGAAAATGAGCACGTGAAGTACATTCTCACATACAGTGATGCTACCAAAGCAACATGTCACTATAAGCTTTTAATGTCTCCTCATTTTCACAACATTTTCTCCTCATTTTCACAACTTAAAAGGTTGAAGCCTAAAAATGGCAAGCTCGACTTTGGTTAATGGATTAGTATTAATAATCCATCACTCTGGACTATTCTTTTGGGTGGACAGGAGGCCATAAAAAATTCAATGGTATAGAAACATGTCATCATGAGCAGTTAATGCATTTAATGCTCAACATTTTCCCAACTTTAGAAACTTATTGGGTTGACATTGAACATATAAAACCCAAGCTTGTTATGGATTATTATCAATGGCTCACCACTCACCGCAGGGATTACAATTTTAGGTGGACTAAGTGATGACCAGCAAACTCTATGGTACAACAACACGTCACCTTGAAGTTGGTTATTATTAACTATGAATTATCCCGACTTTTCAAAAGTGTGAATTAAGTTGTTGGATTGAATAACTAAGCTCGGGTTTGGGTGTTATGGATTATTATTCATAGTTCATCACGTCACCGTAGGGACTACTGATTTTGGGTGGACCCATGGCCGCCGATAAATCAACGGTATGGAAATTTTATAAATTATATGTGGATGGCAATAAAAACATGTTCGTGATATTGAGTATAAAAGTTATGTACAAGTCTCCGTTTATACAATGTTCAAATATATTTGGGTTCATAATAGCTTATGTCACTAACTAAAGAGAAAAATGGAAAAGATCCACTGTAGTATTAAGTTTGTAATGCAAAGGATCTCATAGAATATTATCTTAATATTGTATATCTTGCAATCTTATGCAATCTCCTAACTGTCAAATCGCCCTCCTTTTCTCCACCCCCCACCCCCCTCTCTCTTTAAATGGATCACTCTTGAATCTACCACATGGATCACTCTTGAATCTACCATGGCCTCTTCCCTATCACCCTCTCTCTCTCTTCCCGCTCCCCCCCCCCCCCCCCCCCCAACAAAAAACTCTACCCTCTCTCTCTCTTCCCGCCCCCACCCCCCCCCCCCCCCCCCCACAAAAAACTCTTTTAGGAAAATCTCTCTATCTCTCCTTCATGCCCGAACTCATATTGCAAACCCAAAATTCTATCAGGAAAATGTCTCTCTCTGTCTCCTTCCTGCTCGAACTCATAATCCAAAAGACGGGATCCCTTTTTTGGTTGGCAGCAAGAAAGCCTGTGGAGTGTAGGCCTCCAGAAGCAGATGACGACATGAATGAAGAAGAGCATGATGTGCGAGAGCAAGGCATGGGCATCGATATTCTAAATCTTATGGTATTCGACTTTGATACCCCAATTGGTGTCATTTATCAGCAATAAAAAATAATCTGGCTAAGGCGAAGAAAGGAGGTTAAAATAACAAATATGAAGTAGACATAGGACGACACAAGCCTGCGTAGTTTGGGGACATGGTCTAAAAGGTTGGTCCCAACCGTTATGGCTGCTAGGGTTCCGGGCAGGGTTTTTTGTGTAAATTATAAGGTCTTCTACTTGTTTGGGAGTTTTTGGGACCCTGCATTCTTGAATTGCATGATTGCTAACGGTGGTGGGCATGTTTCTGTAACTTTTTAGAGTCGTATTTCTAGTTTAACACTTTAACTTCTACTGACATGCCAAAAATCTTATTTTGTGTTATAATCAGTGATGCTAGAGCTTCCATTTCTTTTTATTTCATCTATTTCTTTTTATTCGTGCCATCATTCCTATACGCATTTCCTACAACTTAGTGTAATTCTCTTGGTGGGGTCACTATACTTCATATTATGTTACATTCGGATTTAGATCTCTTTTTTTTATATGAAACACAAAGTTGTTTCCTTCTCTCTTATCTAGTTCTGTTTTTTTTATTTTTTTTTTATTTTTTAGGAACCCACTTTCCCTTTTTTCATGGGTCATCTACCTTACCTTTATTAAGAGCCCTGCAGGTATTTGCTCATTTCATTTCATTTTAGTAAGCATTTGTTAATGAAATTTTGTATTGAGTAGTCTTGCTTGAAAATTTTTACTTCTACCCACTTTCCTTAATTTTTCATGGGTCGTATACCATGTATTTACTCAGTACATTTCCTTCATTTCTTGAATTTTTTTTCTTATGCTAATTCTTTGTGTTGGTTGTTGGTTCTATTTGGTTGAAAACTTGACTCTCTTTTTTTTTTTTTTTGCCTTCTATTGGTTTGCCATCTTGTGGAGATTTAATATTTTGAGTATTTTAACTATGTTTTTTATTTGAAAAAAGTTTATGTAAAGTGCCAACCTTATATTGTAGAAGTAAGGTGCAACTAAAAAGCCCATCGAAAAATGTTGTCTTGCCACTAGAAAGTTCTTCAATTAATCATTTGACCTCGATATATATGAATATGAAAGAAAAAATAAAATTCAAGTCCTAAAAAATAGTGCATCTTCTTACCCATTATTTAGACCGTCAATTTTCAAAAATTTTGAGTGATCATAGATCTGCTAGATTTGCATCAGTTTTTGAGCTTTCAATTTCATTATAGGGATGAGAAATAGACTTTTAGGCCACGATAAGAGTTTTGGTACCAAAAATACATCTTTAAATGAGATTTTACGGTGCACCTCACCGTGATTGTTTAAGGTCGACAAACCTCACCCTTTTTATTTAGTTATTAAGTTACAACCGTCTTTGTTACCTGCAAAAGACATCACAGTCATGTTTAGTAGTTAGTACTTTAAAACTCTAAATATTTAAATTTGATAGTTCATTATCTTGAAGGGGAGAGCAGGTGTTCAGCGCTAGCTTTTCCAACCACGCTCTCCATCAGATGATACACTAACACATGTCGATGCCACCACCTTTCCTTCATGTACAACATGCAGCCTTGTAGCTGCGACACAGCCTATTGGCCCTATACCACACACTGTCATGGTGTGAGCTTGAGACAAACCAACCTCCTCTAATGTCCAAAGGCTCTAAACAATCGACGTTGTGACACTTGACACTTCCTAAATAGAGTGCAGTACTCCTCATGTCTAAGAAATCTACCCAGTGACACCTGACCAACTCGTCCCTTCAATACTTCAAGAATTTGATTCCAAATATGTTGGAATCACGATTCTAAACAACAACATATCTATGTACTACATATATCAAAGACTCGAATCAAGTGATGTCGAAAACTCGATTCCGCTATTGTATCTCAAAGCGGCATGGATCTTTGATCCATATATGTCAAAAATTTGATTCCAAATACGTTCGAATCACGATTTCATAGATGACGTAAACTCGATTCCCCATATGTCAGAAACCCGATTCCATATATGACGGAAACTTGATTCCATTTTTGAATGAAACTTCTCTTGGAGTGTCGATCCCAGGAGGATGGGAATCTCAATTCCAAGGAGGCCGGAATCTCGATTCCATATGTGGATGAAATTTGGACATATTCCGATAATACCCGATTCCTGAAAATTAAGAATCTCATTCTCAACGATTCTTATTGTACGGACAACGATTCTTGGAACGGGAAACTTCTAGCCAAACGTGATTTCACGTTCTAGTTCTTGAAATGATTCGGATTCCCAGACGTTTCCAACAACTATGGGCCAAACCTATCAACACAAGGCTAACACATACCAACAGTCCCCAAACAATAGTAAATGAGCAACAAACTTCGAGTGTGGCAAGCTGGGACATAGGTGTTATGAATGTTTGAAGTGCGAAGCTGGTTTACTATGGAATCCGTGGAGTGTAATGAGGAGGAAAATGTGCACACCAATGAAGAGAGTGAGGCTGATATTAGCAACGAGCTTTTCGAGATTCTATCCATGCTAGCTACGCCCAAGGTTGTTGACGAGCCATGGGTGCGCACTAGTATTTTCACACAAGATATATGGTGCAAGGTAAGATATGCACTGTCATTATTGACAGCAGGAGCAATGAGAACATGGTTTCCCATGAAATGGTGAATAAATTGGAGTTACAGAAAGAGAGGCATCCCCAACCCTAGAAAATATAGTAGTTCAAACAAGGTAATTAAGTTCTTGTTGATTCTCGTTACTTAGTTTCTTTTTCTCTTGGCAAACAATATAACGACTATGTATAGTGTGAAGTATTGCCAATGGATGCCTATCACTTGTTGTTGGCCATCTTTGGCAGTATGACCATTCCGTGATTCATAATGGCAAGTAGGGGTGAGAACGGATCAGATTGGGTCAGGATCTGGGTGGATTTAGATCTAGATTGGATTACTATATATATATTATTTTTAAAAAGAAGAAAGTTTATATAAGGTTGCAACCTTAAAATGTAGAAGTCAAGATGCACTTCAAAAATCCATCGGAAAATATTGTTTTAATATTAAAAAACCCTCTAATTGATCATCTCGACATCAAGAGGTATGAATATGAAAAGAACAAAATATTTTGAGTCCTAAAAATTGTGCATCTTGCAACAAATTATCTAGACTGTCCATTTTCAAGATTTTCATATGTTTATAGATCTACTTGATTTAAACCATTTTTTGAGCTTAAAATTTTATAATTAGATATAAAAATAGATATTCAGATAATTCTAAAAAAAATTACACCAAAATTACATGTTATAATAAAATTTGGAAGTGCGCCTTAATTTGATTGTTTAAGGTTACAAAACCACGCCCTTAAAAAAACTATATATATAAAATAAAATTGGAAAGTATAGAATGAGACCATTTACTTTTGGTTCAAAGTGAGACATTAATCTAGACTACTGGATATGAAATTGGGTGGTTACAATTATTCCATTGATCAAGCTCAAACTTCAAAAGAAATTTTTTCGAACTTTGTGACACATCCAAACTATCGAACTTCACATTAAATGGTTGTAAGTAATTGTGAACACCTTGTGTCAAAAGTAAACGGTCTGATTGTATACAATCCCAATAAAAATATTCTATTTTAAAAAAAATGGTGTTAGATCCCGATCCAAGTCGGATCCAGATCGAATCCACTTGCATTGGGATCCGATCCAAATTTCAATTTGGATTAGGTCCAGATCCGGATTTTAGATCCAAATTTGGGATCCATACCAATCCAAATAGGATCCAAATTCTGAGTTTTGAATCTAGATCGAGTCACCCCCTAATGGCCAGAACGCTTCCAGCCCTACTGTGTAAAACGAAAGAAATGGGAAACGTGTGTTTCCCCTTGGCGTGTTTGCCCTTATTTCCGAACTAATCTACTAAGGAACAAAATTAGCAGGCCTCCAAAGCTTTGGCTTCCAAATATACTTAACCTTAAAACACATTTTTTTATCTATATCTTATTAACTCTTCACGGTTTTGAGTTTACTTCCCTATTTATTTTTCCAAAATGCAATTTCAAATTCTCTTGCTAAACTTTCATGGGGTTCTTTTATGCACTTTTTGGTGAATCGGTTTGGAGAGAGTAAAACGAATAAATTAAAGAAAAGCTTTCTGTTCTTAACGTAAGCGGCCATATTATGGGAAAGGTTTCTATACATAGAAGATCTATGCTTCTCCCACCATCCAGACGTCCCATTTTGATCAAGAGAGTTACTCACCATTTGATCTTAGATTCGACGTCTCAAAGTATTTTTTTTTTTTTTTTTTTTTTTTTTTTTTTTTTTTTTTAACAAATTGTTGATATGAAATTTGGTATGTGCTATCTTCTCATTGAGGCACACCTATAAAAAAAAAAAAAAAAAATATTTTTTTGGTAAAAATAATGACGAAAATACCCCTTAAAATTTTCAGTGGTATTTTGATCATTTTATTTTATTGAAATATATTTTTTATATTTTCTCGCTAGTGCAAGTTTAATAGAAAGATTGGACAGCGAAAATTTGGTATCAAAATAGTTTGTAAAAAAAAAATAAAAAATAAAATAGTGTATAGACATGACATTGTGATTGAAGCAATTTTAACCCTCCATTCAAAATGGATAGTTGGATAAGGGGAAGTATATAAGTTTTATGTTGTAGGAGAAGTATAGAAAGCTTATCCATCACTAAAACCTTGTTATAAAAATAAAAATATAAAACAACAAATAAAGAGAAATTTACATTACTTTATTTTTTATACTTAAATAATAGTCCTTATATTTTATATTGTACATGTATTTGAATTTTATCTCTTTATATATATATATATATATATATATATATATATATATATATATATATATATATATATATATATATATATATATATATATATATATATATATATATATATATATATATATATATATATATAGGAAAACACTACACATCACTTATTGGCGAAAATGAACAGTGATTTCACCTACCCCCATCACCATCCAAAGTTCATCGCGTAATCACAATTATCCGGTAGTGTTTCATTTTTCATTTTTTTTTCTACAAATCGGAATGGCCTAAAATTTGGACCGTGCATTCATCAAAAATAGGAGAATCTTTGAAAATTATAAAAAAAATATTTTACATGAAAAAATTTATCAAAATACCCTTAAAAAGTTTCAGGGGTATTTTGATCAATTTAGTTTTCACGGATAATTTTTTTTATATTTTTATTAGATGCGCCTCAGTAAAATGTACATACCCTCCAAATAAAGATTCTCCTATTTTTGATGAACACACACCGAAATGAAAATTGAAACACTATCAGACAATTTATATTGTACGAATTATTTTTTTCATATTTTATTAAATGAACTTTGATGAATAAAATGTACGCTTAAAATTTCAAATGAGTATGTCTATATATATTGGATTAAACTTAAATTAAATATGTCCATGCTTCTCACAATCTTATACCTATAAATGACATTTAAAAATAATCTAAAATATATAAAATTATCAAACCACCCCAAAATTGTATAAGGAGTTGCATAGTAATTCATATATTTCAAATTGGGGAGTGGAAACACATAAAACCATATCTATTGTATTTATATGACCCCAAAAGTTTCACGCACCCTCTCTTCATGTTATTAAATTTCACTTGTGATTGTTCAATAGAATGAAAAGAGATTATATTTAAAAATTGAGGTAAATCATATAGCCTTAACATGAGTTTTGAATATTGTTTCATTATATTAACGTATAACCATTGCATGAAATTACTCCCCAAATTAAGTAATTTTTAAATATTTTTTTATAGCTGTACAATATTAAGAAGTATGGCACACCAAACTTGAGATAAATCCAATGCATAAAAAAAGAATACGACTTGATTGTAAATATGAAATATAAGGAACTACTATTAAATATACAATATTGAACAAGATATATCTGTAAATTTCCCACAAATAAACTCGTTTTCTTTAACTAAAGTTGTAGAATATAAAATAGAGAGAGAGAGAGAGAGAGAAAGATCTAGTCCTAGGATCATATAGAGATGTATGTACAAATAATTTGAACTAGCTTTGTGGTAATTTTTAATTGAAGTGTTTTTTTAAGAGATTTTTCGAATCTTGACATTATATGTATATGTACTGTCTCATCCAATGAAAGAGTAAATTAAAAACCAGGTCTTTTATTTCTTCGAAAATGAAGTCTTCGTTAAAAGAACGAATTTTACAGCGATTATTGGTGAACTGTGTTCTGGGTTACATGAGAAAAGCAACTCTTTCTATTGCAAAAATGATCCAAGTCAGCCTTTCTTACGATTAGTGCTACTTTGTCAATTAAAACCCTATCGTTAAACTCTTCCTAACTACTAATCCAATTTAATGGCTGACGTAATTCATACCCGGCTTCCAAATGGCAATTCAGTATTCCAAAAAAAAGCCGGGTGGCACCTCGGCAGCCGGGGACACGCAGAACCTGAGTGGCCCAGAATAAAAAGCAAGGGATATATAGCTGTCGAATTGTAGGAAGGTCAAACTTTCAAATTTAAAAATCAATCTTTGAAGTTTAAACTTCAAACCATTAGGCATTAGAGTATTAGACCATTATCCATAGCCCATACCATAATCCAAACCCTATACAATCGATAGTCCATACACATTATAAAAATATAAAAATATAATCCAAGATAACAACTTAGTAAGACATGATTAACAAATAACAAATAAGAGTTAGGACATATGAAATGCCCGCAGTCCACAACTCCACATACACTCCTCCATACTCCACAAGTCCATACCCATGTCCACACAAATACTTCTCCATACTCCATAAGTCCACAACTCTATACTTATAAAATCTCCAAAACTAAATCTAATCTCAATGGATGGATGATGTTTAGATCGATTTCTTGCAACTTTAAGAAACAATTGATCCTATAGAAATCACAAAAATCTAATTTTTTGAGATTTCTCTAAAATGAGCTCCAATAGGGTTTAATAGGGCTCAATGAGGGGCATTTTCGGCCCTAAGCAGGGCGCAAGGGCCTCTTGCCCAAGAACAATGTAGCAACAACAAGGGCTCCTTCCAGATTTTGTGAGATGCAATTGTTTCTTGTACATACAAGTGAATCTATATTGCATGGAGGGGTAGGCGTGTCAAGTGTACGACACAGATACAAGGTGTCAGATTCTACGTGCCCTAAAAAGTAGGATTTGGCGACACAGATATACACACACATGATATATACATGCACGATATATACTTAAACTAGCAAAAACTTCATAGTATTCCATTCATGATATCATGGCAAATAAGAAATGTCAAGTATAAAATACGATACACCACAATTCTAAAGTTAAAAAATAAAAAATAAAAATAAAAATAAAAATAAAATAAAAAATTGCACAAAACATATGACACCCAATCCAGCTGCAAATCCAGAAGGCATCCTTACCGGTACGCATGTCCATGTCTCCAACACGGTACGGGGCCTTGTCGAAGAATCCATGTAACATAGAAGGGGATCAGTGTAATTTACCCTAAACTTTTGATCAACTACTACTACTACTAGAGCCTTCTTACTCTTGAAGCTTCTCACTCGTGCAGCTTCTCAATTTCTAAGCCTCCTTGCTCTTTGTAGTTTCTCAGAGCCATGTTTTCATCCGTGAAAACCGGAATACAATACTTGGAGCCAAATGCCTACGCTCAATTCACAAAACAAGAAGACAGAAATGAATACAAGTACACATTCAACATTTCATAATTACATAATGTTTGGCACGCTTCTCAGGCTTAGTTCCAATTGCAATAACCATGCCAACAATTGCAATGTTCTGTTCTGGTATTATATAAACCAGGATGTGTGGCTGGCAACAAGAATACAAAGAAACCCAAAGCCCCAACCATAAAAGCCCTGCTTGTCGCTGATAAAAAAAGTAAATTTAAACTGTCAATAAAACTTGCATAACTTTTACCAAGGAAAAAGAAATACAGAATAAAAGAGTCAATTACCAGTAATTTTTTCTCACAATTTCTTAACTACCAATAATAATAGTACCTAAATGAGTGGTAGTGCCCTGCCCTATAATATGCCAAGTAAAAGAAAAGTGTATCGTGATAACAACAAAGTGAGATAGAGGGTAGCCTCGTGGAGAGAGGGCTTGACATTCAAGCATGCTTTTCTCTATTTTTTGGGTAAGTCAGTGGGGACTTGGGCCCCTAACTTTTGGTGAGAACGGAGTCTAAGACTTCATCATGGGGCTAAACGGTACTACTGCCAAGGGCTCAGCACATCCTCCGCATCATCATGGGGCTAAACGGTACAACTGCCAAGGGCTCAGCACATCCTCGGCATGCTTTTCTCCCTTGTAATAGCATTAGTAACAATTCTCTTTAAATATTTATTCAATAATCAATAAGTGTTTTACTAAATTATAGAATACAACCCGAAAATATGGGAACCTAAGAACTAAGGAGCAGTAAACATGCATCATAAATCTAAGATAATCATCTGGATATGCCTCATAACTCTTACTCATAAGTAGACTAAATATACAACCTGCTCTTTTCATAGTACGATAACAAAACATTTTGTAAATTATAAAGAAAGGAAAAACTAAAAATTTCAACACATGGCGGTGAAGATGACAAAAGCAAAGCGGAGGCAAGCTTTAGGAGTGAAGAGTGAGCAAGCTCCAAGGAAAATTTTCACTCAAGTTGTGCCAACTGCTAGACTGAATTAATCACTTATTCTGTTATTCCTCTACATGATAACCTTATCTTTCGGGTCTCTTCCAAGAAAACTGACTGCAGTTAAAAGGAGTAGAAATACATTCAAAAGAAGGCATATATATATATATATATATATATATATATACACATTATCATTGTACTCAACAATTTTGGACATTTTTATACCCTTGTTTTGTACATGTAAGAATATTTTTAATAAAGGTTTTTTTGGTCATTAGGAGGGTGTGATGTCATCCACATGGAGCACATTAGCGGCATTTAATACTCCATGTGGGTGATGTCACACCCCATGGGGATGACATCACACCCTTCTAATGACTAAAAACACCCTTATTAACAAATTCTCCATGTACAAACAAGGGTATAGAAGTGTGAGCACCCTAACATAACCCATATATATATATATATATATTTTCCTGTGGAAGAAAGAAGGCATAATTTTCCATAAAACATATGCACGTCCCTAGATAATATCCAACTATTCAAAGGGTAGAATTTCCATCTAGTCAAGAATCGTGTCCTTGGTCTGAAACAAAGAACTCTATGAGGCTAAAAGTTCATAAACCTACATATATTTTACTACGTGATGCAGGACATTTCGATATCAAATTCCCATGGATATAAAACAAAGAGAACCTATGTTACACAGACACGGACATGCGTGTCTATATATGACAAGGATACGTGTATCAAAAATATGAGCCCCAAAAAATACCATCTAGACACGACACGTCCATACAATATACAAGTATCCACATAAATGCGTATGTCTATATAAACATATTTTTTTTTTAAACTATTTCTATATATACATAGATTAAAATCTGTATAGTTCACATCTGCATTTACATAGACAACAATTCATGTCATACAACAATAGTAAAGCATCCAAACAATAAACATATTTAAATTAATAGTCCAAGTTGAGACAAGGACAAGTTCTACACTTTGTATGACAAAAGTACTGCAAGCTTTAAATTCTACCGAATACTAGTACAACTCTTTCTATGCAAGAGTACTACAAGATTTAAAGAATATCAAAATATTTGTACAAGCTTTCAAAACTAGAAAAAATCAATTACTAGGATAAGGCAAGGTACAATACAATTCATGTTATTAATGGCAAAAAGGATGGAACAATAACGATCTGACATGGCACAAAGCATAACGAGAATGGCTAAGAGATAAGTTGAAGAGAGATGAATATCCAGTGGTCCATAGCTTGGAGGGCGAGAAATCAGTGGTCCACAGGCTTGGAGAGAGAAACCAGTGATCCATGGCTTGCAAAGGAAGAAACTAATTAGGGAGGGAGAAACCCTAGAAAGTTTCATAGTAGTTGAAATAAATCGTATTTTTTATTTATAATAATAATGGCGTATGGAAACCCTAATTTAACAAATAAAAATAATTTTAAATTTTTTATTCTAAACCACTTATTTATTTCTAAAATGCTTGTTACTTTTAAAAAGAAATACTCTTCAATGAAGAATGAAGTTTTTAAAAACAGAAATGTCACTTTCAAAAAAAGAAACATGTCTAAAAAATGGACACTTAATAGAGGTGTCGTATGTGTGTCCAAGAGTGTCGACATGTGTGTTGGTGTTCGCCAAGTGTCAACACATGGCCAGACCCCAATATACGTGTGTCTATGTTTCATAGAAAAGAACATTCCAAAGATGTCTATGTTTCATAAAAGAGAACATTCCAAAGATTTAAAAAACTCAACTGCCACAAATGTTTTAGCATGTATGCCTTTGGACATAAATATATGTGCCCAGTGTTTGAAAACCTAGAAAAGCAGGGCAGATTGGCCATCTAGAAAACCGGTCCACACCAATGGATCAGCCAATTCGGGCTGATCCAGCCTTATAAAACTTTCAAAAAATTGCCAAAATTTCTTAAAAACCTAGTTTCTTAGGTTTCCCAAAAAGAATGGGGGGGTTACGTTATGGTTTATCATTATGTTATCAAAAATACATAAATACTAAAAACTTGTTTCATGTCTGGATGTCAACAATTTATATATCTCTCTTTGTTACTATAGGGTTTTCTCAAGTACATTGAACATGCAACTTTTTTTTGGAGGTTGATCTATAGCTTCAAGAGGTTACATCCCCAAATTTGAAGTCCTAAAAATACTCCTAGCTTGGCTTTTATACAAGAGAGCGAATAAAAAATATGCTCCCGACATTCTCTTTTTCTCTCTCTCAAAAAGAGTTGCATATAAACATATATGTTGGGTAATAGGGTTCATTAACAAACCCCTTGTTTTCTCACTCTAGATTTTCATACAAACATCTCTCTCTAGAAAAACGATAACATGCGATGGGTTGACAAAGAAATAAGTCAACACGGAATCAATGAAAGTCGTAAGACTCTTGATAACAAGTGGAAAACCAAATGAAACAAACCTTTTGCCTGGTTGATCCACAAACTCAAATTCAATAGCAATTATTCCTGTTGAAAGTGCTACAAAATAGGGACAAATTTTTTGCATATTCCTTCTTGGAATGTGTGTGCCATCTCCGTCACCAAATGCCCACTATGGCATCAGTGATGTTTTACATCTTAGAAAACCTCAGCTAGCTGTTATTTGTCCCACACCGGGGATGTTTGAAAGTTTATGGGAAGGAAAGCCCTGTGGGTCATGGGTGATAGGCAGTCCATGTATGCCTAGGCATGTGGCTATCCCATTGCACAGAGTATGCAGGCCACTCCTTGGTAAATTAAAAAATCAAAAATCAAAAAAATGAAATCAAATAAAAAATAAATAAATAAAAAGTGTGGGTCTATACCAAATTATTGAGTTTGTGTCAAAACCTCATACACTATGAAACATAGACACGTGTCTCTTGGGGGTCTGACCATGTGTCAACACTTGGCGGACACCGACACGCATGTCGACACTCGTGGACACGCATACGACACCTCTATTAAGTGCCCACTACCATATCCCTTGTTTAAACACGTTTCCTTTTCTTTAAAGTGACATTTCTTTTTTAAAAAACTTCATTCTTCATTGAAGAGTGTTAGTAAAAGTATTTTAGAATAAAATAAATAGTTTAGAATAAAAATTAAAAAACATTTTTATTAGTTAATTAAGGTTTCCATAAGTCATTGTTACTATAAATAAAAAACTACGATTTATGCCAACTACCATGAAACTTTCTAAGGTTTCTCCCTCCCCAATTAGTTTCTCCCTTTGCAAGCTGTGGACCACTAGTTTGGACTGTCGGTTTCTCCCTCTCCAAGTTGTGCACCACAAGATATTCATCTCTCTTCTTCAACTTTTCTCTCTTTCATACTCTTTGTGCCTTGTGCCATGTAAAATCCTTATTGTTCCATCTTTTTTGCCATTAGTAGCATGAATTGTATTGTACCTTGCTTTGTCCTAGCAATTGACTTTTCTTAGTTTTAAAAGCTTGTACTAATATTTGATATTATTTAAATTTTATAATACTCTTGTCATAGAAAGTGTTGTATTTGTATTTGGTAGAATTTACAGCTTATAGTACATTGGTCATACAAAGTCTAAAACCTGTCCTTGTCTCAACTTGGACTATTAATTTAATTTTTTATTTATTTTTGGGATGCTTTACTATAGTTGTATGACATGAATTGTTGTATGTGTAAATGCAAATAACTACATAGATTTTTAATATATATACATATCGATGTACACATTTATGTAGATACTTGTATATTATATAGACGTGTCATGTCTAGATGTTGCTTTTTGGGGTTCACATTTCTGACACTCATTTGTGTGATAAATAGACACACAAACCCGTGTCTAGGTAACATAGCTCATACACAATCAGCATAACATTGGAAATAATGTACAGTTATTTACCTGTGTAAAGGTACATTTTCCTGTGAAAAAATAATATTTTACACTAGGCCATTGAAATTTTTACAAGCACTACACTTTTCTTTTTTTCTTTATATGTATGAATGTTAACTTAGAACTTAGTGAGAATGGAACTATAAACATCATGTTGTGGCACCACCCACTGTGACCATCTCTACTTAGAGCCCATTCTCTTGCGAGCACTAAACACAGGATTACAAATATGTGCTGAGTTCCAAAAATTATGGCCAGATGCCAATTAGCGAAATAGTCAACCTGCGGATTTGCCTTACATTTTGAAAACAGCCATAGTCAATTATATCCAAGTCTCTTCCAAGACGGAACCAAATCTCCTAGGAAGTGTCAGACCTTGATCTTTCTCTAATGTCGCAAATGAGTTTTGATGGGATCTGGTGCACGGAAACCTGTATAACAACACCCATTCTATCACATTTAGGATTCCCCTAGATGACTAGGCCAAAGGGCAATGTCTCCAAGAAAGGGGGAAACAAGAAGAAAATAAAATCCCACAATTCTTCTCCTTCCACTAATCCCAAAATGCTACATCATCACATACACCCAACCCCTAAAAAGAAATGTACTAACAGCTAATGAAAAAATCAAGTTTGCAGCCATCGCAGGACTTCCCTTGACAACCCAAAAACACACCAAAGCTACAATTACTAAAATGACATGATTACCTGGTAGAATCATCTTCTCTATCCAATCTTTGAATGGTCTCCATGCCACTTGAGACCACCATTTACAGGGCCAAAAACAAAAGTCTGGATTCTTGAGGTGGTTTGAAAATGGTGCTTAAACAGAGTCAACAAGGTGCCTTCCAATTAAACATGGTTCAGCTCTTACTGCTGCACTTTAGCCATAAGGTGTTCAACAACTATATGGTGTGCCGATGGAACAGTTGCTAACTAAGAGCCTGGACCAAAATATGAACTTTCTTGATATAGAGATGGAGTTGGAGTTACTTTTTGCTCCAAAAGAGGATATTTTACTTACATGTATCCCTCCATTAATCTGATTGTGTTCTTTTCTTTTGGAGAAAGGCGACGATATCATTAATCAATGAGAATATACAATAATATAGGAGAGCAGAAAGTATAATGAAAATTCACGATGGAGATAATAAGACATTTTCCAATCGAAGCAAAATAGAGCTACGGTTATCTCACTAATCTGATCATGTCACTCTTTAATTTTCATTTCTTTTTTAAGTAAGAACCTAGAATGAGTCTCAGGACTCAGAGGAGTCCTAGACAAATGTTGAACATGTGTGTATGTTATTTGCATGTGCGAGACACAAACTCAAATTCAGAACATTGAAATGCAAGAGAAATACCAAAGAATCATATGGCGCCCTAGAATGACCTAATGAATAAAAACCTCCAAATAACCATAAATAAAGAGCAAACATGTAAACTTCTAGCAATACCAACAGCACCTAGAATGACATTCTTTATTTAGAAGTGAGAGCAAATGGATAATCAACAACAGATATGGCTATTTTTATCCTTAGCCACTTAGTACTTGTAGTAAAATGTAAGTGGTTGAATAAGTGCAAGAAAAACTTGTTTCTAAAAAAAGGTGATAGGGTTTGCTTGATAAATGAAAATCCCGAACACAATGAGACAATTAATTTCAATTGGAATCAATAAAGGAATGTAATTGGACTTAGGTTACCTTTTCCTCTAGTAGATGAGATCAATGGCAATCCCATCACATTACAGAACACATGAGCTGAAATGGGTGCAGCTAGATGTCCTGCACATAAATTACAAAATTAATCTTTGTGGCCAGAAGCAACAAAGCGGTGACATCATAATCACCAGATCATTCACCTCTTCTCCTAGCCATACATGTAGAAGAAATATATTCTACAAACCTTTCAGCTAAAACAATTACTAAAAGTCGATTATGAAAACATAATTACTACCCATACTCATAATTCGAAAATTTGGCTGCCCGGACGCATAGGTGGCACCTAGGGAAGCTACCTAGGAGCACCTAGGCGATGCCCCGTGACAAGGTGGTTAAGGGTGGAAATATGCTATCGGCCAGGAGCATTTTTGAAATTTTTCCCCTCTAAAAAGGGGGGAAAAGGCTTGGGGGGGACATTCTAATACCCAAAAACCACCCCTCTTGTGCATACTAGAGAGAGAAAAACTGTCAAAAAGCTTGGGATTTGAGATTTTTTGGAAGATCAAAAAAATTTCAACTTTTTCAACTTGTTGTGAAAACAAAAGAAATACTTTGAGAGAGTTTTTGGAGCTTGGAGTGGTCGCATAAGAGGACTTTTGGCGACCAAAGATCATCAGTTTAGGCTGATATAAGTTTCATTTTAACAAATGGTTAGTGCATTACAATATTTTAATTAGGATGTTATAATTGTTTTGGTATAACATATTATGATTTGAATCATTTGATATTCTTGTACTTTTTTCTTTTCCTTTATAATATTTTTACATGTTTGTAGTTGAAGCTCGAAATGTTCCTATATTGAATTTGTTTTGAAAAGCTTAGTGCAATAGAAGATTTAAATTACGGTTTGATTTTTTTTGGGGGTATAATGTGTGATGTTTTGCTATTTTGTTGTTTTTTGTTTTTTGATATTTTCATATTTTATTTTTTTTGTTTTCTTTTTTATATTTTTTGACATTTTACATGTTTTTTTCTTTAGATATTTCTACAAGAAACAACCCTGGACACCGCTTAGGCGTCCAGGCCACCAAACCGCCTAGGCGGCCACATCTCACTGTTTGAACATTGCCCATATTTAATTTCAAATCAGCCCCTTCACAACTGCAATATGATAACTCAAAGAATGCATCTACATACCAATGTGTTCCCAGGTCTATATCAACAACAAATAAGAAAGAAAATTCAGTGCTAAGTTTCACGAACCTGTTCGAATGAAGAGAAAAGATGTGTAGCAACCAAAGATTACAGTATAACCTTGTTGGAGACCTGTCAAACAAATAATAGAAGCAACTAAACCTTAGATGTTGTAAGATGAATTAAGATGAACAAAAGAAACCCCAAGGAAATCATACCAAACTATACAAAGTTACAAACCCTAAGGAAATGTAAGATTCACATAAACTTATAATTCTACAGAGCAGCATTTGAATCTCAGTAGTAAACTCAAGACTTTCCCATGTGAACTCTGCTCAGGAACCTGTTCAGTCTCATGGTTTTTCACTAGACTTGCTTGAGTCAGTAAATTTTATATCCAACTTTTAACAACTCGGAACTGGACCAACCTAAGTCCCGAACTGCATCGGTCGTTTAAAATAAAGCTCCAGAGAATGATCACAAACAAAAACTCCTATGTACTCCATCCATGCAATAATGAATCAAATCTCAAATGATCAGTTATGACGCAGAGACAAGGTACGTTCATCAAACCCCTCCTGAAAAGTGCTTATCACTCACAAATCATATCAGCACTACCTTTGAGGAAATTTGAGGCAGAATGTCTGTTATACGCTTGGATTAATGATACCATAAACAAATGAATACAAACTCATTTCTGATTAGGAAAAGCTCAAATTTCCTCATCATCATCATTTTAGCTTTTTCCCAATTAATTGGGGTCAGCTACATAAATCCTGCTTCTCCATTTGCTCTATTAAAGGCCATATCCTCAGTAAGGCCATAAGTCCTTGTATCTTTTCGAATTACTTCCAACCACGTCCTTTTGGGTCAACCCCGTGCCCTTTTCAATCCTTCCACTTGAACTAATTCGCACCTCCTAACATGTGTTGTACTTGGTCGGCATCGCACATGACCAGCCCTCATAAGTCCACTCTCTCTCATTTTATCGCCTATTGGTACCACGCCTAAATTCTCTCGAATAGATTCATTGCGAATTCTATCCCTTCTTGTCTTGCCACTCATCCATCTCAACATCCCCCCATCTCCGCTACACTTATTCTATGGGTACATTGTTTTTTGTCTGCCCAACATTCCGTCCCATAGAGCAAAGCTGGTCTCACTATTGTCCTATAGAATTTGCCCTTCAACCTCATTGGTATGCGGCGATCACATAAAATTCTAGTTGCACATCTCTATTTCGCCCACCCTGCTCTAATTCTGTGTGTGACATCTTCCTCGATCTCTCTATTTTGCTGGATTATCGAAAGTGCGATCGTTTTTGTACTTCCTGACTGTCAATATTAACTACTTCCTCGTCTCTACTCTTATTATTACTAAATTTGCACTCTATATACTCTCTTTTAGTCCGATAAATGTAAAACCTTTGGATTCTAAAGCATCCTTCCAAAGTTCTAACTTTACGTTGACGCTGTTTCGGGTCTCATCAATCAAAACTATGTCATCTGCGAACAACATGCACCAAGGTACGTCATCATGTAGGTGCCTAGTTAAGTTGTCCATGACAGACAAAGAGGTACAGGCTCAATGCTGATCCTTGATGTCGACCTATTATCACTGAAACTCACTCTTCTCTCCACTAGTTGTTTGTACACTAGTTACCGCTCCATCGTACATATCTCTCACCAAGTCAATGTAATGTCTAGAGACGTCTTTCTCTTCCAACACCCGCCAAATCAAATCTCGAGGTACTCTATCAGAAGCTTTCTCTAGATCAATAAAGACCATGTGGAGGTCTTTTCCGTTCGCCCTAAACTTCTCAATCAGTTGCCTAAGTAGGAAAAAAGCTTCAGTTGTTGACCTTCCTGGTATAAACAAAAAAATTGGGATGTCACCCAAATTTTTCATTCATATTTTTTTTTGGTTGATTTGACCAACATATGATCTCTTCTAGGGTGGTAGCATGGCAGTGTGCTTGGTTATTGACCTACATTCCATTTCCATCATCGAGAAATTATTTCTGAAACCTCTTTCACACAGTTTTGATAACTCACCAAGTTTTCGAAGTTTATTGTTTGATGCAGTGAATCGACTCAGGTTTAGTAGAGAATGAGGCCGAGTTTGAGTTTTTAAACACTGATGAGAACAGATCAAATGACTTGCAGAGAATTTGGTGGAGAAAACATTCAAAGAGAGTTCTTACACTTCACTATAGAATTTAAATATTCTTGTTCTTCTAACCAGTGTTTGAAAATTCGGTGCCCCGATCCAGAATCGGGCGATCCGGATCGAGTATCATCCAAACCGTCCTGGATCGGGACGACAAACGAGATTCGATCATTTTTATGTAGGGAATCGCTTGATGACATAAAAAATCGATCAAAACTCGGACACATCACCGGTTTATATATTGGTTCTGACATCATGAAACGGGACTGCATGAGGGATGGGGCACTTCTAAAATTTTTTATAAAACAAACGACACATTGTGTCCCCCACCAAGTGCCATCACGTGGGGCCACACCACTCAACCACTAACCACCTGTACAATTCACATGTACACCTTTTAAGCCAGTTGTGAGCCCTTTTTTACATATGATAGCTCAACGAAATTTTCGATGTGGGAACAAGTCTCATTTCTTCACCGCGCATGAAACTTTCGCATCTCCGTCTCTCTCCCTCGCACCCCAAATCCTTCATGAAAATATCCTCTTATGGCATCAGCTGCAAGTGCAAAAGACACGTATGGCTTTCATTGTTTGCATTTAACCCCTTCCAACCTCTTTTATGAATTTTATTAACTTGGACGTAGCAAATCCATGGTTAGGTGCTCAAGGCTCTAAATTATTAATTAATAATCATATTATATTATTTATTAATATATTTATATTATAAATTATACAATATATATATTTTTTTTATAGTTATAAATTAGATTTTTAAGCTAGATGATATTATAAGACAAATTTCAAATTTATTTTTATTTATATAGTAAGATAATTATAAAATATTGACCAACAATTTCAATTTCAAAACATAATATTATAGTTAGTTAGGTTGTGATAATTTTGGATGAGTAAAGCGACTTAATAAATGTTTGATACATTGATGTGATATTGATTTCACTTGATATGAGAGATTAGTTTTTTAATCTTATAATATGGAAGCATTTTATAATATTTTTAAATTATTTTGATGCAATATTATAATACTATATTATTGTCAATAATTATACAGACTTCCATACAGGAAAACAACGTCTTAGTATTCACCTATCTTTACAAAGTAATGGGAGTACATAATGCACCACTCCTAAATTCTTTTAGAAACTAAAAGAATTCTATTTTTAGAGATTTATAGTGATTTTTTTAAAATATTTGGGGATAAAAATTGCTGATTCTCCGAGCCAATCCACCGATTCATCGATCCGACATGGGTATAGGTGTGACCGATTCGCGTCACTGATCTGCTTTTTTAAACATTGCTTCCAACTAAGTCTGCGAGCCAATGAATAGTAATAGAAAACCCCATTGGTCATTCAAAGGAGCCTAAAACTTGAATGGAGAATGGAATTAGCAATCAGCACAGAGAAGCAAAGTAACAAGACTATATAAATCATCCTCCTATCAAGATGCAAGTGGAGAGAAAAATGGTGCTTCATTCATGCATGCGGTAATGATTCTAAGCTTGTTCTAAGCTTATTCCTTTGTCAAAAAACAATTTTGTGAATATAAACAAATAATATCAGCCTCATAAGGTTGTCTTCCGAGACATAGTTCTATGACAAGGAACCAAAAAACAAAAAACAAAAATTCAGATGAGGAACTCCAAGATGGCTCAAATCTTTAAGGGTTATACATGTCATTCAATAGATTTGTTTTTAGGACAAATGTTATTCAATAGATGAACAAATGCATTTACAGCACAATTAATCTTTGACAACAAGAAAATATCTTATAGAACTATCAACAATAAGCATTACTTCAGTTAAGGAACTACCAGAGGAAGATAAAGTTCGAGGAAGTAATACTGATAAAGCAGAGAAATATACCAACAGACATTGAAAAGCTGATCCTTTGGTCATAGTATAGCTCCAACAAACGATTCACGTGTGCTGCAAACAACAAAAAACAATTTGATAACAACTGAGATCCTTTAGGCACCTATATCTGAGGCCTCAAGAATACAAGAGAACCACCAAAATACGAGCCCATAAATTATTTAACTATAGCAGGAACTGGAATAGAAGCATCAAAGCCATGGCAAAGCCCAAGAATAGAAAAATCGCAAAGATGAACATGTTGATTCAATGCAGAAGATTTATTTCCCAATTCCAATGCCTTCTATGTGATGCAATATCCATTTTAACACACACACAAGCATCAAGGCCATGGCAGAGCCCAAAAGTATATAAAATTCGCAAAGATGAACATGTTGATTTAATGCAGAAGATTTATTTCTCAATTCCGCATGCGGCGCGCACGCACGCACACACACACGAGCAGAGAGCGAGTACGAGAGAGAGAGAGAACCAGATCTCATTCAAATAAAAGGAAAAATAACTAAATAGAGGTGCAAGTCTTACACACTAACGATTATACGTATACATCTGGAGAGGTATCTACTATTAATGTCCCTTGGCCATTGGCTTGGTGGGAGGCATATCAGTTGATGGAGGTCAAGGGTTCGGGCCCTTGAAGTTTGTCCTAAGAAGTCAAACAAGCTAAACTTGCCTTTTCTTTTTCGTTTTTTCTTTTTTTCTTGTTTTTGTTGGAAGAGGTCCGCTAATGCACCTCTCATGAATTAATGAGCCAAAAATTGAGCAAAGCATGTAATCTTTAGACAGACTCACAAACAAAGGGTACTTCCTGGTGTTGTTTTTCCTCGCCTCTCCTTGATAGATGAGACAATTAGTATATGTTTATAACGCTTATGATATCTATGATACATATATTATGCCGCAGTCAAGGGTAAATTACATGTCATTTAATACGAATAGGACCCTATTCTGACAGAGGGCTTAGGATAGGTGACCTAGAGAGAAAGAGAGTTTAGGGTGAGGCATTCTGAAAAGTTTTAAGGCATAGATTTTCCTTGTTAGATCTAAGTTCCGATGAAGATATAGAGGAGAGATTGTGGGAAAGAATTTCCCAAGCAAGATAGAGAGTTTGATATAGGGGAGAGATTGTGGGAAAGAATTTCCCAAGAAAGATAGATAGTTTGTTTAGATGAATAGAGTAAATTTTAAATAAAAGATACAAGGGAGATACTGTATGGTATAATCCCCTTTAGAGATAGGAATTTGATTGGGATAGAGGCGGAGAAAATGATAAGATCAAAATGTAATTCTAAGGGGGAGAGAGAGGCATGTACAGAAAAAGATTTTGGGGCGAGAGAGAGAGAGAGAGAGAGAGAGAGAGAGAGAGAGAGAGAGAGAGTTTATGAGTCAAATAAAGAGTCAATACATCAACCTCTCTCCTATCTTACAAATCCTTTATTGTTCTTTTATTTTTATCTTTTATAATTAGTTTTATGCAATTTAGTACATATTATCTTTTAGAGTTCTCTTCATTGCTTTGTTTATAGATTTTGTTTTCTTATTGCCAAATTTTTATACTAACCCCACATAGTATTCTTTTCAGTTTATTGAAGCTTGACAAGTTGTACATCCACCCAAAAAGGTATGTTGACATACTTTTACTTTTTATTTACTTTTAACTGCTTCTTCCAATTGTTGAAGCAAATTTAGAGTAAGCAGAGGTCTAAGAGAAATTAAGAATTGTTATATGAGAAATTAAGAATTGTTATATTTTAAAATACACGTTACATTGTTTTATGATGGTTGGATTTATAGTCCTTTTGCTTGTGCATATGTAGTCATTTTTTGAGCTAAAAAAAAACTCATCTTTTATTGATTTTGTTTTCATGGCCCTATGATGGATTAACTTGAGATCTCATGAATTCTATTAATCGTTGTCCTCTTATATATTTATTTGCTGATTATTGTATTTGCTGATTATGAACTTTGGAGGGATGCCCTAGAATCCAAAGGTTTTAAAATTAGCCGGACTAAGACATAGTATATAGAATATAAGTTTAGTATTAATAGGAATAGAGACGAGGAAGTAGTTAAGATTGACGGCCAGGAAGAACAAAAAAGACCGCACTTTCAACATCTTGGGTCGATAATCCAGAAAAATTGAGAAAATGAGGAAGATGTCGCACACGGAATTAGAGCTGGGTGGGCGAAATAGAGATGGGGTATGGCTTTTAATAGAGCAAAATGGAGGACCAGGATTCGTGTAGCCCACCCCAATTAACTGGGAAAAGGCATGATGATGATTCTATATTTTCTTTTGATGGCACGTGTATTCGACTAATGATTTTAGGAACGTCCTCCCTTTTCCAATAGGATTTTCCATCAATAATAGCTCATGTACCTCATGGTAGTTTTAATTCTTGTATCTGTGCAGAAAGTTATTTTATCAAACAAAAAATGGTTTTATTGTATCATATGATATCAAATTAAACTTGGGAAACATCCTTCACTTCATTATTTTTGCTTGATAAAATATGATGTTTTAATGGTAGAGTTTCTTATTTGTAACAAAATGTATTAATAAATAAGTAAAAAAGTACAAAAAAGGGAGGACCACTACATCATAGTAGCTTAAAACCCAAAACCGAACATCTGACCAGCTTGCCTCAAGTTTGGGACAACATCCACCATCGAATTCATGTTCACATGTTTGCCACTATTAACACTAAATCTTGCTAAAAATTCATGATTTCGCTAAACACATATCCTTTACAAGAGTTATCTGCTCATGCGTACGATTAATAAAAAGGTAAGGGCAAATCACATCAAACCTAGGAAGCATCACAGGTGAACTCAATGCCTGAAGATGAAAAAAACCTATACAGTAATCATAGAAGAAAATTTCACAATCTCTACAAAGAGGGTAACTCGAAAATTTACCAAATTTTCCTTTAGCATATTAGAAACGACAAATTACCCAAGCTGAAAAAAATCGGGCTCAAAAATACGATGGTATATGTACTGAATCCTCCACAAAGAAGCAAGGGTTATCATACATGCTCTGAAAACCAACTCCTCAATAAGCGGTGCCTGTACATGGGATTATCCAAATCCTTAATCTCATGATAATGTAACATATATGGTTCCATCTTCTCACAAAACAAAAGGTAATATTTGCAAAGACATAGTACAGACATATGGACACAAACTCTCCCTCTTATTTTTTGGGGAGGGGGTGTATACATTAAGTCAAAAATCATTATGGAAAGCATAAGATTGATGAGGTTCTCATTTATTGCATAGACAAGAAAGAAGGAAAGGTCTTGTAGTGCTCCCTCTGTCATACATAAACAAAGAAAACAATCATAACTTCTATATGCTATTACAAGATCATGCAGAACTCTTATGGATGGTGGCCATGAAGAACTGAAATTAATTGCTGAAACATATAAAATAGATCACATATAATATGGAAGAAAGATACATATCAACCACAATACTTAAGAAATTGCTTTTACAATAAGAATTATTGCTTTCAATACAGTAAAAATCACTGCCATCTAAAGGTGATGAACAATAATGAAATTTGGGAGATAGTCTTTTATGCCTCAATAACATGGCCAAGATATATATTACTGAGTATGATAGTCATATATTCTAGTAAACCAATTGAAAACTAGTTCCTGACCATGTGTTCTCCCACAATTCATTTATTTAAATATACATTTAGAAATAAAAAAATAACAAAAATCCTTGAATTTTGAATAAATCCATGATTTACTCATTTACACATACCACCACCACATAAATCAATGACAGTTTGGAGAACATAATACAAAGGGAAAATTTTACTGACCCCCACATAATTACGCCAAGCCAACACATTGGAAGTGAGAGAACTAATCCTCTCAAAAAAACCCATGAGAGAAACCACTGGCCAATGAATCACCTTCCCCATTGGATTCTTCTTGCTTCCTTGCAGTCAATAATACAGAAGAGAAGTCAACAAAAGAGGAAAGACCAGCCTGCCACTGTAATAGACACATAAAAAGGGATTCAGCAGTTGGCATGAGCAACCTCTCTCTCACTCAGACATAAGAGCGATTAGCAGATGGAATAAGCAACCTCTCTCTCCCTTGTTCCCCTCCCTCCCTGAATACCAAATGGTGACAATAACTGGTTTCATCCAATTCCTTCATACAGATTGCAAGTGTGACAAAAATGCTACAATAACATATTGAAATCATACCAAATGGTCGTGTCGAATGCCATATATGCGAAAGATTGACGATGCATTCCAAGATCTTTTCATCTGTCAATTTGGATAAAGAATATGAAATTGATCCATCGACTTGGTTTCTGACAAACGAGTTACAATTAACAACAAATAGTCATGAACAAACAGTATATGAACTGGCTTAACCAAGACAATTAGCTGGCGTCAAAAAGAACACCTTACGAATAAAAACTCCATCATAGAATGATGGGAAATTTATCAAATCACACCCAAAAAATTCACTATTTAACATTTTAGTCATTTCCTTCGTCCTACTTTCAAAAGGCCCATCAAGGCACACATCAATTAGACATCATAAGGGATCACATTTGATGGAAGGGTAATTCCTACTTCTCCACCAAAATCAAAGTGCTTTTAAGGAAATGCACCTATGTGAGGTATGGGTGTTTACACATACGGCATATACCACTATCTCAATCTAAACACCCTACAAGATAATGCTATAATAAAACCAATATTTTACAAGATATTTAGTAAGATACTGGTTTGTGAAAACCAGTATTCTTGGGAAACTTATTTGGGGACATATTGGTGATTGGACAACCCAATATTCTTGTGAAACTTTGACATACCTAAGATACTTGAAGTATGGAACTCAAACTACCAATATCTGACAAGGTGACTAGTGAGATATCGTATTTCAAAATGCTAATATCACGGTGGTTTACTTAGTGAGATATTGGTGTTCAAAAATACTAATATACATAGATGGTCTCCTAAAAAGCACTTCCATTTTGATGGAGGGCCAAAATTTGAAAACTGCCCATCCAACAATATCTAATGCATCAACCCATTATGGAACTATGCTTTGAGGGCATTATGAAATTAGGACAAAAATATGAGTGAAATGTTCAATAGTGCTCCTCGTAAGGGCGGTTTCGTAAATGAACTTAGGATGATCTTTGCCCCTTGTTTGTGTGCAAATGAAATGAATATGCCTTTTTTTAAAACGCAGGTTGTCAACCATTGAATTTTCACAAGCTACATTGAAATTCTTTTTGAGGTTTTCAGTAGTTAGGTTGCCTTTAAACAGTTCACCACCAATAATCATGTTGACTTTCTAGCAACACCACCATCAATACCACTCTAAAACCACCAGTAACATCCACCCTCTTCTCAAAGCAAAACCACCACCTTCCTAGCAACCACCACTAAATTTGGTCCAAAGAACCAACAATATTCGGCCCACCCAACAACCCACATCAATTTTGGCTGTCTAGATTAAATCCACGATAATGTTTCACTAGGCTCCATATAAGACTAATTTCGGATAATCCATGTTCATTGACTTCTCAACTATCTTCTTCTATCCTCCGTCAAACCCCAATTCTACCATAACCCACAAGCATCAAAGACTAGAAGAAAAATATGAGAGAGAATGACGAGAAGAAAGAGAAAGAGATGCGGGTCAGCAATTTGGGGTCATTCTTAAGAGGAATATCTTTGTTGAAGCACATGGTCATAGCATATATAGGAGAGAGAGTAGGTACAAAAAAAGCAGCTTGGTGAAGAGGGCTTTCTCTAGGGGATTCTACCTCAATTTCACAAGAATATCATAGACTCCATGAAAAATATGTTTTCTCAGTATTGAAATGGGGATAAAGGAACACGGGTTTAAAGAAAGAATGGATTTGGAGTTTGGAGTTAGAAACTGGGGAATGAGGGTTAAGAGAGATATGGTTTTGGAATTTTAAGATTGGAACCAAGGAAGATCGGTCAGAAGAGAGAATTTTTTTGGAGGAAGGTTGTGAAGGCTTTCTTGTAGAGATTGAAAGACCTGAAGTGGGGTTTTAAGGAAAGAATGTTTCTTGCTTATGAAGATGTTGAGGTTCTTAGAGCTCTGAGTTCTATGAACAGGAAGGTGAGACAGAGTAAGAGAGAGTGAGAGTGAGTTGATTTTTTAAAGGGTGGGGTGTGTTGAGTTCTCGAGCGCCGACAGATGAGCGAGTTTGCAAGTGAGAAAAAACGATGAAATGATAGCTCACTTGCCTACCTCTTTTTCTCTCAATTGGAACCTCACTCATCCCTTGGTGCTTGCGAACTCAAGTCACTCAAAACACCCAACCCCTCAAAAACATCTCTCTCTCTCTCTCTCTCTCTCTCTCTCTCTCTCTCTCTCTCTTTGAAGCTTGAAGAAGCAAAAGCTTAGAGAGCCCAAGATCAACCTCTTCATCACCAAGAAACCTTCCCTCTGTAAACCCCTCTTCGATCTTTCAATCTCTGCAATAAAGTCTTCCCAAATCTCCTAATGAAAATCTCTTTCCAAACCCATCTTCCCTAATTCCATCTTCAAATTTTCAAACCTCTCTCTAAACCCTTATTCCCCAATGCCCACCTCCAAACTCCTAATCCATTCTCTCTCTAGCATAACCTGTAGTCCTTGACCCCCATCTCAAAACTCAGAAATCCATACTGGTCATGGATTCTATGATATGTCTCCACAACATGTGAAAGAAGAAGCCCTCGTCTCCAAACAATTTTTTCTCTCACCACTCTCCCCTCAATCTGCTATGACTATGCACCTCTTAACAATGAACCCATATTGTTGACTCACTTATCCATGTCTGTCTCTCACTTCTTTTCCTTCGCTCTCATCTTTCTTTTCTAGTTTTAAATGTTTATTGGTCATGGTAGAATTGGGGCTTGAAGGAGGATAGAAAGAGAGATTTGAGAAATCAATCGACGTTAGTTTGCATATGAGAGTAGCCCCACATCTTGAAAAGAGAGTGGAAATATTGGAACCCGGTTACAAATGGTGGCGAACTTAGTCAGGGTGACCAAATTTGGGGCAGGTTTTAGCAGGAGAGGCTAAAGTTAGTGGTTGATTTAGATTTTAAAGTGGTACTTTTGGGGGTCAAGGATGGCAGTACTTCATCTTGGCAGAGATTGTTAATGGCGATGAGTCGTTTTGCCAGTTATTGGCGACCAGTGAATTTTCAGATGTGTCAAAGTACCCCAAACCATAAAATGATTCAGACGAGTTCTGTGAAAATTCAAGAGATGGGCATCTGCATCCTGAAAATTCATTTTTATTTGCAGCTAAACAAAGGGTAATCATATAAGTAAAATGTTATAATATTTACAGTAACTCTATAATGAAAAGAAAAAAACAAAAAGGCAAAATGATGATTTCCTGGCATGACTGACTTCATCCTTACGATGCTGATTTTTACATTCTTTCTGGATTTTTGGTAGCATTCCATCAATTCCACCACTTTTTTTGAATGAATTCTACCAACTTATTTTAAATTTAAAAACTGAACACCCCGTTCTGCATTATATCTTGCTCAAATTTTATAAATTATGCAGAAATTCCAGCAAAAGTTCACCATAGAGACATGGCATCAAACAACAGTGTGCAGTACAATACGAAAACACAAAACCCTAACCATATAAAAATTTCATACACCATTCAATCAAAGCATCGCACACAACCAAACTACATTCATAATTAAAAGACGACTAAGGGTTTACAGGGAGGAGGAAGACACAGGCGACAAGTGAAGCAGCCGTTGAAATGGAGGCACAAGCAAGCCTCCTTCTCAAGAGAGAGAGGAGGAGGCAATCGAAGCATAAAGGTCGGAGCATAGAGTACCAAAACGTAAGAGAGAGCCATTGTCATGCAAACCACTACTGCAACCCCACTTGAAATTGATCCCTGATCCATTGTACCAGGATTCAGTTGTAGAGAATCCTCCATTAACATGAGATGAAGAGAAAGAAGGAACACAGGACCATGGAGCTCACATATTAGGGTTTTAAATTTTCATGGCGAGATTAGGAGAACGGAATTCTTTGCTCAGTGATAGTGAGTGAGCGGGTATTTTTTAGTTCTTTCCGCCAGAGCTTTTTGACTAATTTTTGTTCCTCCGGGGAAGCTGAAATCTTCAGTTTCCGGACAATTTAGCTAAAAAATGAGATTATGTTAGACGTTTAGTTTGCCGTATATCCGCACCAGTGGTCTAGTGGCAGAATAGTACCCTGCCACGGTACAGACCCGGGTTCGATTCCCGGCTGGTGCAAATTTTTACCTATCTGCTCTTTTTGGCCTTTTTCCTACAACGTTCATTTCGTGAATGAACGGTCAAGATGCATGATGCCTGCTCTTTTTGGCCTTTTCCCTACAACGTTCATTTCGTGAATGAACAGTCATGATGCATGATACATGCTCTTTTTGGCCTTTTTCCTACAACGTTCATTTCGTGAATGAACGATCATGATGCACGGGCCTTTTTCCTACAACGTTCATTTCGTGAATGAACGGTCATGATGCATGATACCTGCTCGTTTTGGCCTTTTTCCTACAACGTTCATTTCGTGAATGAACGGTCATGATGCATGATATTCGTGCTTATGTGTCGTTTCTTTCTGTCCCAATTTGGAGATACGGTAATACCATAATAGAAATACCAGGAGTCATGGTGTCCCAATTTTGGGAGGTTATCTCGTTTTGGGGGCTTTAAAATTAAAAATTTGCTATCTTTTTTTTTTTTTTTTAAGAAAAAGGGGTATTTGTGTCAGGGATTTTTAAAAAGGTATATGTGACCCTTTGTCTCAGAAATCATGTCATCATAGATGGCTGAGATTGTTGAAATGGCTTGAGTCACAATGTCACAAGTTAGTACTTAACTATTAGATTTTGATCAAACGGTTGATAGTGTTTCATTTTTTATTTTTATTATACAAATAATTTTGAAGTAAAATTTGGAGCATGCATAGATCTAACAAGCGTGGACATGATAAAAATATTAAAAAATATTTCTGACAATAAAAGTTACCAAAATCCCCTGAAAATTGTAGGGGTATTTTTGTCATTTATTTTTACATAATTTTTTTTTTAACAGTATTTTATATAGTATATTTGTTCTATATTTTTTCCAGGTTTGCCCTAATTTTCTGATGGGACGCCCAAAATTTCATTAAAAATGTTTTGTGGAAAAAAATGTAAAATAAAACATGACATTGTGGCATGAACAATCGTAACCGTTCGATTCAGATCGAACGACTAAAAAATGGGGCCGCATATAACTTAGATGTTGTTGGGATCAAATAGAAACATTTCCCTTTTATTATTGGATGCGCTTTATACAAGGCTCTAGCCCAACTCATTGACGTAGGGCTACATCCATCTTTACCGTCCATTTATTTAAACAGTGGAGATTCTGCACATTTCCAATAATAGAATCTTAGGACTGTTGGTTCTTAGTCATGTGTGTTTTCTTAACCCTCTCAAACTTTTCTCTCAACTTTTTAATTCCCATCCCAGTGAGTGCACAACAATGGCAAGGATGTTTCAGCACAACAATGGCAAGGATATTTCAACCCTTTAACCCTTCTCTCTCACTCTTTATTACTATCCCTAAACTGATCAAAAAATTACCCAAAATTGGCTTCATTACTTCATACTCTTTTTTTTTAAAAGCAGTTTTGATCCTTAGAAGGCTCCATAAGATTAAAAAAACTCTAATGTGCCTTTTTCCTTAAGAAAAGATAGGGGTATCAAAATTTTCAATTAAATAAATAATAATGAACTCTCATCGTTTTTATCAATTTCCAGATTTTCAATGGAATGTTTTGATAGCAAACCGCAAAAGCAATGTCCCCAAGAAAATCATGGCAACAATTTGAAAATTAAACCACCAGATAAACAATTTTTTACTCTAAATAAGCAATTTTGACTATACATAGAAATTTTTTGAAACCATCAAAATGTCGGTAATTCCATAACACCCAAGAACATGGTCTTAAAACTCTCCCCACTCATTTTTGGGAGAGAGAGGGCAGGGTTAACTGGGCTTTTGGTTGCTCGGTTACCCTTTGCAAAAAATCATCACCATCCAAATTAATGGACAGTGAAGAAGGGTTCAACCCTACTTATTAAAGTTGGATTACAGGCCTACTTGTTGAGGTGAGAATCCAAACTGATCTCAATTGGGTAATGGTTTTATAAAAAGTTGTTTCCCAAAATAAAATATCCATGCATGAATAGAAAACATAGTATCTTAGGGATGGAAAATTTTTTATTTCCCAACCAAATGGCAATGTTTTTGGCTATGTACTCTATGAGAGTATTGTTCACATCAATGTTGGTTGCATGTAATGGGCTTTTCATTCGTTCCCATTTTTCTAATGG
Organism: Amborella trichopoda; assembly: GCF_054954075.1. Classification (NCBI taxonomy): domain Eukaryota; kingdom Viridiplantae; phylum Streptophyta; class Magnoliopsida; order Amborellales; family Amborellaceae; genus Amborella; species Amborella trichopoda. The sequence continues at coordinate 12,446,250 of NC_142346.1, forward strand.
TAACACTATTGGGCAGCAGGCGCATGTGGTAGCACCTGTGTCAACCAGAATATCAAGGTGATAAGAGTAAGAAGTTCAACAAGAAGAAAATGTATGTTGTTAGAAAAAATAACATCAAACGTAAGAGTTCATGCCATTGCTACATCTGCAACGAACACCAAACTGCCCCCAAAAAGGGAAAAATGCCAAAAAAGATGATCAAAATGCTTGATAAAAACAATTTTGAAATATGCTTTGGAGAAGAAATCTCTAAAGATGAAATTGAATTTGAAGTTGTCTCTTAATCTGACAGCGATGTGGAAGAAGAGGATGAATATGTTTTCATGATGCATTCAGAAGAAAACTCGGAGAACAACTCTGAGATTTCTGAACAAGTTGTAAAACTCGGTGATGTAATTCAAGAATAATTCTTCATCGACAAAGAAAAGGTTGAGAAATTGAAAAATCTCATAAAGGAAGAAATCTAATGGATGCCGAAGCTCCAATTCTCGAACATCAGACACTTTGAGCGCTTCAGTGGAAACACCACTGCAAGAGCAATTGAAAATGGTTCTGTAGAAATCCCTATTTTTGACAAAGGCAGGATTTCCAAAATAATCAAAAAGTTTCCAAGGTTGAGATACATGCACATAGGAATTATTTTAATTGAAATCACTGCACTTTTCAGACAAGTTATTGACACACCAATCCTTTTCGTTGTTTTGGACAAAAGATTCAATGCCCCTATTAAAGCAATAATAGGAGGCATTCAATCTAATCTTGTCAGGGGAAAATTTTGGTTTAAAACAAAACCGAATTATTTCATTTCTATCTATGATAAAAACATCCAGGATAGTGTGAGAATTTTGATTCAGACCAAAAACATTGGTATGACGAACAACAGTTTCGACTTTGCAATTAAGTGGAAAGCCATTCACGAGCTTACAAGCAAAACTCAAACCTCAACAAAAAACATTGATAACATGTTTGTCAAACTTTTCGAACCACGAAATTTTGATAATGAGATCCAACCCCGGTTAATCAACAGGAAGGATTTGGAAATTCCCAAAAATTGGTTGGTTGACAGTTTTTCTAAAAAGTACAGCTCAGTCCTGCAGGCTATAACTTTTCAAGCATCTGGGAAACACTTGTACTTTTCAGACCAAAGAACTTTAACCAAAAGTTTTAGTCAATAAGTACCCAGCAGTCCAGCAGCACGATTTTCTGAATTAAGAGATTTATCTGAAACATAAGGTTTATCTTCAAATAGAAACCGAAACCTCTCAAAAACATTACAATACCATTTTTTCCTAGACTGTCTAGCAATTTTGAAACTGAAAGCACCAGTAATTCAAAAGAAGAAGAAAAAGAAGAGCTTCAAAATACTGTTTTGTTTTCAAAAATCGAATTTCAAGACGGGGAAGAAATAATCTTCTCTCATAACCAAAACAAGAAAAAATATTTGTTTGTTTTGGGTGAATTTAATTTCTAAAAATTGAATTTCTACGTTACATCTTAGCAAGTGTAAGACAATGTATTTATATAATATATTTAAGACAATGTATTTATATAAGGCAACTTCACCTATAAAAATGATGCTAATGGTTGTGTATTTCTTTATGCCAATAACACTCATTTTAAATTTTATTTCCCATAGGGCTTTCCAAGAATTTTACAAAAGGTAGGGGTAAACTCCTAACTATATCCATTATTATCTATATTATATTACTAAATCAAAGTTAAAGGATGGACATGTATTACAAGAAGTAGAATGGACTATGTCTTTAAAGAGATTGTCGAGTAAGAGGGGACAATTGGGTAGTATGGTAGTTAATAGTTGTTGGGTAATTAAATTATCATAGCCACCTAGTAAAGAATCACATCTCTACCCAATGGTTATTTCCTCATTCTATAATAAGACTCATTTCTCTCATTTTACGAACAAGTTTTACTACCCAAATTTCAGCAAGCTACTTCTCTTTTTTGAAAATAATTTCCAGCCATGACTAATTGATGTCTCTAGAAATAAAAGGCAACTCTGGGGCATTGGAGACTTGTTATTTTATTCTATTATATAGGCGAAACATCCTATGATTTAGAATTTCGGGACTCTTCCAATAATCTTTGTTTTCATTTTTTGTGTTAGTCTCTTTTCATTATCTTTCATTTTTTGTATCTTTGCGGGATGTGAAATATTAGGATTCATCAATACAACCTTGTAGTGGCTTCTTGTGTATTTTTTAATTGAATTTGTACATGTCTTTATAGTTCTTTATTCTTTTACTATTAATGGTTTTTCATCATACCATAACTACTTGTACCTATAATTGGAGATGTTTTCCTTGGGTTTTTGTTGTGGAATGTGATCCTATAAATAATTTGTAATCATTGATAGATATATATTTTTATAGGATTATCTATAAAGAAACCATTTATCTTTTGTACATGGAGGTCACAATTATTCTTGTATCTTAAATTTCAAAATGGGTGGTTGTAAGAGTGTAATTGAATAGATACAAAGTTCCAAAACAATATTTCTCGGACTTCGTGACCGGACCCATCGTGAACTATAAGCTATCCAATTTGACATCTAATGAGTGGGAATAATTCTGACCTCTATGTACAAAAGATAAATGGTTTCTTTGTAGACAATCCCTTTTTCTATTTGTATTGAAATGTAAAAGTCAGGATCCCATCCAATGGTTTGTCGAGGTTGGATTTTTCGTTCTTGGTGCTTTGTATCAAGGTTTTCAATCATGCATAAACTTTACAATTGCGTGTCTATATTTTCCATTTATACTTTCAATATGTCCGTGATTTTAAAATAGGTGAGCTTTCTATGCTCCCCCTACAGCATAGAAGTTCTATCCTCCTCCTACCATCCAGACGTCCAATTTTAATCAAGAGAGCCACTCACCGTTTGACCTTAGATCTGAAGTTTCAAAGTATTTTATTTTTAGTTTTTATTTATACAATTTATATGACTATGAAATTTGGTACATGCCATCTTATCATTGGGGTACACCTATTAAAAATATTTAAAATAAATTTTCGATAAAATATAATGACCAGAATACCCCTTGAAAATTTTAGGGGTATTTTGGTCATTTTATTTATTGAAAATATTTTTTTTTAATATTTTTCGCTAGTGTGAGTTTAATAAAGGAATGAACGTCCAAACTTTGGTGTCAAAAAAATTTATAGAAAAAAATTAAAAATAAAATAGTGTAGAGACATGACGTTGTGATTGGGGCAATCTTAGCTCTCCATTCAGAATGGACGGTTGGATAAGGGGGAGGATAAAACTTCTATGTTGTAGGGGAAGTATAGAGACCTTTCCCTTTTAAAATTTGGCTAAGAAACCAAACTCTATTTGTAAGTAGAAAATCTTTGAAAATGGAATTACAAAGATTTTTTTTTTGGCACTAACTTAGTTTAACTCAATCCACTCGGTACAAAGAGAGAGAAACTAGCCTAACTATATGATAGAACTGAGAGAGAGAGAGAGCTCCAATTATTTACAAATATATTTAGAGATAAAAACAATAAATCGAATCTAATTATTCAAGTCTCTCATATTATATATATATATATATATATATGGAAAAAGCTTGGGTGAGCCCACTAGCTCACAGAATAGTATAAGCCCAATGGCCCAGATTGAATCTGAGCCGATCTGACAGCCGAGAATGTTTGAATTTTAATTTGTTTTTCTACAAGTCCAAATCACTTGAAATTTTAAGTGAATATTCTTCTCATCAAGCTCACTAGCTCATATGAATATATGAGTCCAACGGTCCAGATTGAATATGGACAGATCTGACGATCACAGATGTCCGGTAGAATTTGAGTTTTATTTATTTTTCTACAAATCTAAATCACTTGAAATTTTAAAAGTGTGTTTATAAAAAATTGGTGAATCTTAAAAAAATATCAAAAAAATATTTTACATTAAATAAATTGATCAAAATACCCCCAAAAAGTTTTGGGGTATTTTGATCATTTTATTTTTCTCAAATAAATTATTTTATATTTTTATTAGGTACGCCTTGATGAGAAGAACACACAACAAAAATTTCAAGTGATTTGGATTTATAAAAAAAACAATAATTCAAGCACTACCCGACATCCATGATCATCAAATCGATCGACCCAGATTCAATCTGAGCTGTTGGGCTCATATATTCATATGAGCTAGTGGGATAATCCCAGCTTTTTCCATATATATATATATATATATATATATATATATATATATATATATATATATATATATATATATATATATATAGGAAAAAGTTTATATAGAGCCAAGCCTCTAAACAATCAAATTAGAGCCTACCTAAAAACTTTCACTTAGAAGAGGTTGTTTTGAGGCCCAAATATCCTCAAATTGATCATCTTGACATCAAGATAGATGAACAAAAAATGGATTTCAAGTTTTGTAAATAGTGTATTTTATAACATATTTTTGGACCGTCAATTTTCAAGATTTTCAAGTTCTCATAAATATGTCGATCTACATTATTTTTGAAGCTTTAAACTTTATAAATAAAGATGAAAATATATTTTAAGGTTATCACAAAGATTTCCAGTATTGAAACTATATTTCTTGATACTATTTGAAGGTAGGCTCTAATTTGATTGTTTAGAGCCTAGGCTCTATACAAACCACATCCTATATATATATATAAAGGGTTTGTCTAGAGTTAACAACCCCTCAAAATACAAAGGTTCACGTTAGAAGGGGTTGTTATTGGTGTATTTATCAAAACAATCATTATTTTTTTATTATAAAATTATTTAAATAGGTAACTTTACTATTAAGCAAGGGCAAATTTAAAATTTTCACAAAAGTACAATGGCATTTTGGAAATTAGTGCCTTGGAACTTTATTTGTAAAGTGCCATTGTCTTTTAATTAAAATTTCAAATTTACCCCTTATGGAGATGACAAAAGTACCCATCGTCTTGTAGTAATATTTACAAAATTGCCCCACAAAAGTGACTTTTTTTAAATTCTACCCTTCACAACTCTCTCTATCTTGAACCTTTGTAATTTGAAGGTTTGTGAAGTTTAGATTATCTCATATATATATATATATATATATATATATATATATATATATATATATATATATATATATATGGGAAAAGATGCGATTAGCCTACTAGCTCATATGAACAAATGAGCTCAACGACTTAGATTGAATATGGGCCGATCTGACGATTACAGATGTCCGGTAGTGCTTGAATTTTATTTTTTTTCCGCAGATCCAATCACTTGAAATTTTAAGTGTGTGTTTTTCTCATCAAGGCGCACCTAATAAAAATATAAAAAAAATTATTGTCAAAAACTAAAATTACCAAAATACCCCCTAAAGCGTTTCAGGGATATTTTGGTCAATTTATTTCATGTAAAATATTTTTTTGATATTTTTCAAAGATTCAACTATGTTTGATGAATACAAGCCTAAAATTTCAAGTGATTTGGATTTGTAAAAAAAATAAAAATAAAATTCAAACACTATAGGACATTCGTGATCGTCAGATCGGCTCAGAATCAATTTGGGACGTTGAACTCATATGTTCATATGACAATCAGACGATAATAGATGTCCTGTAGTATTTGAATTTTCATTGTTTTTTCAACAAATCCAAATCACTTGATATTTTAGAAGTGTATTCATAAAAAATAGTTGAATCTTCAAAAAATATCAAAAAAATATTTTACATGAAATAAATTGACCAAAATACCCCTGAAAAGTTTCGGGGGTAGTTCGATCTTTTTTACGAATAAAGTTTTTTATATTTTTATTAGGTGCGCCTTGATGAGAAGAACACACGCCTAAAATTTCAAGTGATTTAGATGTGTAGAAAAAAAACTAAAATTCAAACACGAAATGAGGTCGTGACCGTTAGATCGGCCCAGATTGTTGAGCTCATATGTTCATATGAATTAGTGGGCTAATCACAGTTTTTTCATATATATATATATATATATATATATATATATATATATATATAAAAGCAATGATCCAATGCAACGGTTGTATCATAGTATAATGCAAATGCAATGACACTTCTAGAAAATTATGGTTGTGGTATTTGTATGACCCCAAATTTTGCACACACATTCTCTTCATCTCAATAATCATTCCCCCCCCCCCCCAAAAAAAGTTCAATTTGAACATTAGATATGGTCAAAATTAGTTCCTTCAAAAAACGAATCTAGACCATTCATTTTGTGAATTTCAAGACCTAGATCTAAGCATCTTACCAAAATGAACGGCCCATGTCAATTGAGCTAAAAAAATACTTTCTAGGTTGTGTTTTCAATTTTTTCTTTTTTTGTGATGTTCATTAGAATGAAAAGAGTATATATTTCAAATTTTGGATCAAACAAATGGTCATAAAATGGTTTTTTAAGGTTGTTGCATCATATTACTATACAATGGTTGCATGAAATCATTACCCTATATATATAGTGGATATTTTAAAAAGAAAGGAGAGACGGGAAATTGGAAAACGGAAAGCCCTGGTTGCCACTTTCAATTTCCCTCCAAAATCTCTCTCTATCCTCTTGGACCTCTATTTCTCCATCAGCATAACATCTTACCAAATTCTCTATCTATCCTCTTGGACGACTCTCTCTCTCTGTCCACCAAGTTCATCGCATAACCCTTTAGAGAGAGGTACAAAGAGGTTTATCGCTAGGGATCGAAAGAACCCTTTAGAGAGAGAGAGGTACAAAGAGAAGATGGAAAGAGAGCATTAGGGTTAGGATTAGAAATTGCCCCAGCACTTTAGAGAGAGAAGGCTGAGAGAGGGTATAATGAGAGGGTATACAGAGAGAAGATTGAGGAGCATATCGAAGAAAAGTAGAGACAGAGAGAGGTACAAAGATAGAGGATTGATGGAGACCATTATGGCTTGGGGTTAGAATTGGTCGTCTGAGCATTTATTGCCATTCAAAATTAGCCCAAGTCAAGGAAGAATTGCAAAGTTCAAGAAAAGTTCCATGACTATATCTGCTAGCATTTGCTACCATTCGAAATCCTCTGCAACCATTGCAATTCCAACACCTCAATCAAGTCGTCTCTCTACTGCGGGTTTTAGAGTTTGAAATCCAGAATAACCTCTCTAGGTTTTGTTTTTTGCCCTAATGAAGAATTTATTTTGCCCAATTAGCTATTTTGGTACATATGAGCTACTTTCTTCTTCTTCTTCTTCTTTTTCTTGGTGATTTCTTTGGGTGTTTATGAGGATTCTTTTGTGCAAATCAAAGTTTCGGTGCATCTGAGCTATTCTCTCTTTGTTCTGGTGCATCTGAGATATTCTCTCTTTTCTTTTCTTTTTTATTTTATTTTTCCTTAAATTTTTGGTCCACCTCATTTTGTTCCATGTCAAGCTATTATTAATGCATCCATTTTCAATTTCCCTCCAAATTCTCTCTCTATCCTCTTGGACGTCTCTCTCTCCATCATCATAACATCGTACCAAATTCTCTCTCTATCCTCTTGGACGACACTCTCTCTCCACCATGTTCATCGCAGAACCCTTTAGAGAGAGGTACAAAGAGGTTCATCGTTAGGGATGGAAAGAACCCTTTAGAGAGAGAGGTACAAAAAGAAGATGGAAGGAGAGTATTAGGGTTAGGATTAGAAAGGCCCTAGCACTTTAGAAAGAGAAGGCTGAGAGAGGGTATACAGAGAGAAGATTGAGGGAAACAAGAGGAGAATAGCGAAGAAAAGTAGAGATAGAGAGAGGTACAAAGAGAGAAGATTGATGGAGACCATTAGGGCTTGGGTTAGAAATGGTCGTCTGAGCATTTGCTGCCATTCAAAATTAGCCTGTCAAAGAGGAATTGCAAAGTTCAAGAAAAGTTCAATGACTATCTGTTGGCATTTGCTGCCATTCGAAATCCTCTGCAACCATTGCAATTCCAGCACCTCAATCAAGTCGTCTCTCTATTGTGGGTTTTAGAGTTCGAAATCCAAAATAATCTCTCTAGGTTTTTTTTTTTTCCCTAATGAAGAATTTTTTTCCCCCAATTAGCCATTTTGGTACATATAAGCTATTTTCTTCTTCTTCTTCTTCTTTTTTTCTTGGTGATTTTTTTGGGTATTTGTTTTGCCCATATGAGGATTCTTTTGCGCAAATCAAAGTTCCGGTACATCTGAGCTATTCAGTCTTTGTTTTGGGGCATTTGAGACATTCTCTCTATTCTTTTCTTTTCTTTTCTTTTCTTTTATTTCTTCTTTTTTTGCCTTAAATATTTCTTCCACCTCATTTTGTTCCATGTAAAGCTATTGTTAATGGATCCATTGCTTGCTTGAATTTAGTGGATGTTTATTCTAGCAAAGTCCACAGTTTTTGAAGAACCTTGGGTTCAGTCACTGCATTTATTTTTAGTTTTTTCTTTTAATTTTTGTTTTGGGGTAAAATATTTTTTGGATAAATGGTGATCAAATTAGTATGAACTACAAAAAAATCATTTTAATTTCAAGATCGACAATTTGGTTGATTTAGTTTTGTTATTTACTTTGGAATTGAGCTACAAATTATCTAATCTCTTAATCCACCGATTAAATTAATTTGAATCAGGTCTGGCAAATAAAAGAAATCAAACCAATATGTCTGGAAAATAAAAAGAATGAATATTTTAACCACTCAATTAAATAATGTTTCTAAAAATTACGAATACCAAAACTATTGTGCATGGTAAATGGATTTTGAAATGGTGGCGATTGGAGACGCTACATAATTTCTGTAAATTTGCAACAAGTTAGTTAAAGCTAAAATTTTCTCAACCCATTAATTTAAGTTTATATTTTGCTTTCTGATTTTGAACTCATTTTTCCTAGATAAATGAGTGTTATGTACTTGTCGATGTACATTACATGCATGTATTAATACGGAATTTTATATGGATGATGTTATGAAATGTTGGCACTTAAAGATATTGCAATTTTTCAATAAATTTGCAGCAACATGCTAGTTGCACTTCTCTTTATGAGAATATTAAATATTTTTGTATATGAATGAGGAAGAAAGGCTAGCCAATTATTTGTATAGTAAGAATTTTTTATGTGTATAAATGAATATGTAAAGAGAATTGTGTATATTGGTAGCACCCTTATGATATTTATGTGTTCATGGTTTTGTTGCTATTGTGGTCTGTGATGAAGATAACCATCTTAGAAATATTATGAGTGAAAGAGTAGTAATTAAAGCCTGACAATTGTATGATAAGGAGAAGTCTTTAATTCTAGCTCTAGAATTTTTTCAATAATTCTGACTTAAAACGATTCGTTAAATGTCTAATTAGAATTTGCTTCCATGTTTATGGGTCTAAAATAGGATGGACCTAACGCTGGACACAAAGAACACAATTGACATGGAGGTGGAGAGTATTTCAAGTATTCATGTTATTGAGGAGTATAACAACAATGAAACAAATGATATTATTCTTGTGGATGGTGACAATGGCAGCAACTCTTATGTAAGTCAGGATGAGACTTGCACAGTAGAGCCAATAACTTCGGAATGTAATGGTGAGGTTCCACAAGAAGGTATACGGTTTGAATCTCCTGAAGCAGCATTTGATTTTTGTAATAAATATGCAAAAAGAATGGGTTTTAGTGTTCAATGTTCTTTAACTCGTTGATCAAGAAAAGATGGGTCGGTCATTGCTCGTGAATGTGTATGTTCAAAACAAGGTCTGCAGAGTAAGAAGTACGAGGGGAATCAATCTCAACCCTATATAAGGATAAAGTGTCAAGCAAAGCTAAGAATCAAGAAAGATGAATATGGCATATGGTTCATTTTGAAATATGAGAAGATCATTCTCATGCCTTTACTTCACCATCCAAAGTCCATCTCCTTCGGTCACATCGTACAATTCCGAAGGCCATGTGAGAGATGATCTACATGTATAACTCATGTGGGTTAACTACCCCAAAGATAACAAAAGTATTGTCTACACAGGTTGGAGGTCCAAGGAGTCTCCCTTTGGTGGAAGTAGATTGCAAAAATGCAATATATAACAATCAGAAGAAAAAAAAATCAAAATTGGTAGGTGGGGATGTGGAGGGTTTGATGGAATTCTTTGCTATTAAGAGTGCCACAAACCCGTTATTTGTATACAAGATACAAGTTGATGAAGACAGGCACTTAACCAATGTGATATGGGTTGATGCAAAATCAAGGATCACTTACAAGTTCTTTGGGGATGTAATTATATATGGTACAACATACAAAACCAATACCTATGGGATGCCATGTGCCCCAATTTTAGGAGTAAACCACCACACAAAAACTATATTCTTAGGATGTGCTTTGCTCCATGGAGAGGATGATGAGTCTTTTACATGGCTGTTCACAAAGTGGCTCGAGGTGATGAATGGACACTAACCCAAGACAATTATCACATACCAAGATAGGGCAATAGCCCTTGCAATAAAAAATGTATTCCCGAAATTCCGACATCACTTATGTAGATGACATATTACACAAAAAATTGAGCAAAAAATGGTGCAAGTTGGGCGCAAACATCCATCATTCCGTGGGGATTTATACAAGTGTATTGATCATTACACCACCATCATAGAATTTGAAGATGAGTGGCGAAGAATGATAGAAAGATATGAATTGATGAACAATGATTGGATGCAGTCCCTATATGAAATCTGATACCTGTAGATAGATGTATATTTGCAAGATTGCTTCTCTACTAGCAATAGGACTAGTGGAAGAAGCGAAGCCATAAATAAGGACATTAAGGCATATGTAAATTCCCATACTAACTTGACTACATTTGTTAGCCGACTTCAAGAGTTAACTGATAAAAATTTTGATGAGAAAAATAGTGCCGACTTCAAATCTCATAATGAAACACCGATTATGAAGATTGCAACCAGCATGAAGAGGCAAATGGCTCAAATTACACCCTAACTATCTTTAAAAACTTCTTTCAGCTAGAGTTAATGAAGGCCATTGATCTTACTTGTGAAGTGTAAGTGGATGATGGGATGATATGCACTTTCAGTTTGACAGAATATAGGGCATGCCACCCTACCCACACAATTGTATTCAGTGATAATGAGGAGAAAGTAACATGTAGCTGCCATCTATATGAGCGCATGAGTATCCCTTGTAGTCATATTCTTAGGGTATTTATTTTAAAAATATCCTTGAGTTACCCCAATACTCTATAATGAAGTGATGGACAAAGGATGTGATAAAAGGGGGTTGCTCGTGATGGTTTTGGAATTAAAGTAAGGGCCAATCGTGAGGATGCCTATTCCACGCACTACAATGATCTATTCAATGGTGCAACATGCTATTAGCTAATGGGGCCGTGAGTCCTAGTGTATATGCATCTGCAAAGATGGTTATTGTTGGAAAAAATGCGGTCCAATGGCCGAAGCGGAAGCAAAATAAAATAACCAGAAATCAATACCTGAGTGCTCGCACAACAATTTTGATGAACAAATGTGGAGATGAATGATCAACTCACGTAAGAACGTTCGACAACTATTAGAGTTGCCGAAATCAATTCCACACTGCAAATCCTGAGCGAGGTGGAAACTCGCGAACACTCCAACATATGCGATAGGAGTAGTCCAGACTCGACTCTCACACACAAATCTTTATCACTTAGGGCCGGATCTCTATTTAGATCTCAAATGAGAGGGGATTGTACTCTCTCTCACATTTTTTCTCTATCTCTCAAGAGGAGCTCTCACATCTTTCTTATGTGTGTTGTGTTGTATATAGAGACCTCCACCCCTCACTTTTTTATAATGAGAGAAAGTACCCCCTCATGAAGAGTTGAACCTCATGAAGAGGTGTAACCCCCTCATGAAGAGGTGTAACCTTTCTCCACCTGCCTTTATATTGTAAGTCAAACATGAAGGGAGTGTGGTCCACTTGGGTGTTCTCTTACACTTGAGATGCACCTTCATGTCTACATCTCCCACTCATCCCGTATGTGGGAGGGTTATATGCCCAAACAAGAGTTATCGCTCATTATCCCATCATGAGTATTCTTTCATACAAAGGGAAAAATGCAGTGTGCGACTTACTGGAGCGAACATTCTGTTAGAGAGAACCATACCAAGTTTCCAACTAACTGACATGGAACACCTCATATCTCCAATATCTACAAAACAAAAAACTGCTCCACTTGCCCTAGACCCGATTTGACCACACAGGACTAAGTTCTCAACTAATCTCTCATGAGCCCAGCTCAAAAGATTACTTAACCCATTCGTACACAATCACTGTCAATACGCGCATATTGTGTACTATTTTATTGTGCTACCAAAATAGAGTGTGATATCAAATGGTCTTCCCTTACAATATATATTATTCTACTCTGACCCCAACCATTGTCTCAGTAATGTCTCAGACGAGTCTCATACTTGAACCTAAAGAATACTTGCCAAAGTAAATGATCGAAGTAAAGTTTCCTAATGCAGTCTAAGGTCTATAAGGGTATCACGAGTCACCTACTTATTAGCCTCGCATAGTGGCAAAAAGGAATATGATCTTCTTTTTCTATACGAGTAGGTGTTTTGGTCACTTATATAACACATGTGGCATGAATCACACGTCATGGTGGATCACATCAAATGTGTGTCGGAATCAACACCATGCAGGTTATAGTCTTTTCACAGCCATGCAATTGGTCACCACCTAGCGCCCCATAGTCACATCCGTGTGTTACCTTGAACATCCTTGATGTTCATCCCTGACTACTTACAGGCTACATAATCTTCGGGATGTCAATTTAAACTGATCATGTCAATTCCCTTATGAAATCATATCTCAAACCCTTGGTTGAGGCGATAAATACACCACGTGTATATCTCATCCTCCAATATCCCCAAAATTGAGGGTAGCTCATGCGAGCAGTAAGCTTTGGCTTGCTGACAAATCAAATGACAATCTCTGCTGTGTGTGAATTAAAGTGCATAAACAATCCATCATAACATAAAATAAGATCCACATTTCTTATAATAGTGTACAAAGTGTAACATAAACTCATAGGGTTCTGAGTCCCATAGTACTTACATGAGTTTGATGTGCGGTCCTGACAATTGCCTTAGTCTAGGGATCCGCCACCATTTAAGTTGTAGGAATATGAGTTAACCCCACTTGTTTATGTGTAATAATATCTCGAATATAGTGATATCTAACATCAATATATTTTGACTTTCCATGGTACTTTGGGTGTTTTGCAAAAGCAAGTGCTGCTGTATTATCACAAAATACAGTGACAGGCTCATTACCAGTCGCGACAATACCCAAGTTACGTAGGAATCTTCTCAACCATACGGTGTCTTGTACTGCTCCACTACATGCAATGTATTCAGACTCCATGTGGAGAGAGCGACACATAATTGCTTCTTGCTACACCATGAGACTGCACCGCCTCCTAGCAAGAAGACATAACCTGAAGTCTATTTACGCTTATCTAGGTCTACTGCCCAATCAATGTCACTATATCCCCGTAACCGCAAATCAGTTCCTTGGAAATATAGCATTTGACTGGAGGTTCCCCAAAGATATCTAAAAATCATCTTCATTGCTTGTCAATGACTTTGTCTTGAATTACTATAGTATCGACTAACAAGACCCACTGCATAGGCAATATCTAGTCATGTGCAGAGCATCGCGTACATCAAACTACCAACTACACTTGCATATGGAATACATATTATTCCTCTGAGTTGCTGTCTGCGGACACATGTTAAGACTTATAATATGCCCTTTCTCAACTAGAGTATTGCATACGAAACCGCTCAAGAATCCTTTGGATATATGTTTCTTATGACATAGTAAGAAACCTTTGAGAGAGATTTCGATGTATCTTAACACCGAGTATGTAACTCGCCTCACCCATGTCCTTCATCTCAAATTTAGAGGACAATCACTCCTTTGTGAAAACAACTTACTCTAGGTCATTCCCAGTTAATAGAATATCGTCAACATACAAAGACAATATCTAGATGCTTTTCTTATACTTCTTAATGTATACACAATGGTCTTCTTGAAGCATTTTAAAACCATAAGTTATTATTGACCTATGAAATTTGATATACCATTGTCTTGATGACTATTTGAGACCGTATATAGACTTCTTGAGCTTGTACACTTTGCGCTCAAGGCCAAAGGCTATAAAACCTTTATGTTTGCTTCATATAGATATCTTCCATCAAGTCACCATTTAGAAAAACAATCTTTACATCCATTTGGAAGAGTTTCAGGTATATATGTGTGACGATTGTTAGGATTAAGTGAATCGATGTCATTCTCACAACCGGAGAGAATGTTTCATCGTAGTACACTCCCTCAACTTGGGTGAACCATTTCGCTACTAAACGGGCTTTATACTTATCTATAGTTCCATCTGCCTTCCTCTTGATTTTCAAGACCCACTTGTTTCCAATTGATCTTCTATTAGGCGACAGATCCACAAGTTCCCAGACTTGATTCTGCTCTATAGAACTAAACTCATCTTTCATAGCAGACATCCACTAGTCCACGTTGAATAGGTGTTTCTAGCATGGTTGGTGACTCAATATGGGTCATATGCTCATTCTCAACCAATGGCTCACTCCCACTATCATTGACAATCATGGGAAGATTCCCAGTATTACCCTCAAGTGAAAGAATTATCTCAATGTCTGTATGAGATTCAGGTCCTTCATAGAGCTCTTCAGACATACGAGACCACTTTCTGTTAGGGAATTTCGTCTCTACAAAATCTACATCGCGAGATTCTATTACTTTCATCCCACCAATTCTTGACAGAACACATATCCCTTCGAGTGCTCATAATATCTGATAAAAATGCATTCGAGAGACCGCCTGTCTAGTTTCCCTATCAATTGAGAAGGGATGTGAACATGTGCAGCTGACCCCCAAGGATGTAAATGAGAAAGATCTGATTTTCTACCTATCCATAACTCATAAGGGGTATTAGGAACGGATTTTGATGGCACTCTGTTTAAGACATATATCGCAGTGATGAGTTCATCTCCTAAAAATGATATTGGGAGGTTGGCATGAGTCATCATAGACCTCATCATGTCCAACAGAGTACGATTCCTTCTTTCTGCAGCACTATCTTAATGCGGATTGTAGGACATCGTCTCTTGTCTTCGGATTCCCTTATTCTCACAAAGCTTCTTAAATTGATCAGATAAGTATTCTCGCCCTCGATCAGTACGAAGAACCTTAATTTTTCTAATCAACTGACTTTCAACCTCTAGCCTAAAGTGTGATAAAATAACGGAAACCGTCACGGGCCATCTCATTAAATGGACCACAAATGTCAGAATGTATTATGTTTAGAAGATCGATTGCTCTTTTTGCTTTAGAAAATGACTTTTTAGTTGATTTTTCAGCTATACATGATTCACAGATAGGTAGCTCTATTTTGGATAAATGCAACAATCCTTCTTTGGCTAACCAGATCATCATATCTTTTCCTATATGAGCAAGCTTAACATGCCACATTATGGAGTTGTATGTAATATAAGGGGTGAAAAAGGATGACGATGTCATATAAGTAGAAGAAAGGGAAAAATTAATATTATTATTATCGAAAATAAATAAGTCATTAAATATCTGGCCATAACAGTGAAAACCATATGGAAATGTAAAAGTAATATAATTAAGCATGAAACTGATTAAGCAACCATCTCTAATTAGATATAGAACTGAAATCAAACTTTTTCTCATTCCGAGAGCATAGAGGACATCATGGAGAAGAAGGGTCCATCCACTTTGGAATCGGAGTTGATAAGTTCTAACCCCTAGTACATCCTCTAATACGTAATGCCCTATGAAGATATTCTGATTTCCAACAGGCAAAGTTTGGAGCTCAACGAACCACCCTTCTTGATCCCTTGCTATATGCCTTGTCACTCCTGAATCCACAATCCACCTAGTAAATTGTGAATAAGCAACAAGCACATGAGTGCAAACATTTTCAGAGCTAGGGAAATCAGTTTGTGTCTTTCTAGGTTCAGGACATTTGCGTGCATAGTGGCCAATCTTCTTACAATTGTAGCAAGTCATATCAGATTTGTCCCTTGTGTGCCTTCCGCGTCTATGAATGGTCTTTTTCTTTTCCTCAGCCTCTTGCTTAAGTTGCTCCTTCTTTTGAGGTGCCACATTTCTAAACTTACCTCGAGGTTTACGACCTCGAGGCCTGCTGGATTGGGCAATTAGAGCGGTTCCAACTCCAAAAAATGAGCGAAACTCATCCTCTATCTCAAGGTGATGAGAAAGTTGAGAAAAAGTTGTTACACCTTCATTATGCAGCATCAATGACTTTATGTTTTCCCAAGATTCTGGAAGAGACCTAAGCAATCCGAGCATCTATTGCTCATGGCTGAGTTTATTTCCAGCTGCCTCTAAGTCATGTATCATTTGAGACATTTTTTGCACATAGTCTGTCATCGTCAAAGTTAGAGGCATTTTGTATGTCTCAAAAGTCATAGATAAGGCTCGCAATCGAGCAGCAGAAGTGCCAGCATACTTTTGTTGAAGCGCATCCCACATTGCCTTTGCAGTGGTGAATCCCCCGAATTCACAAATGAGGTCATCAACCATAACACTTATCAAGGTAAAGCGAGTGTTACGGTCAGCATTGTCCCATGCCTCTTATTCACGGACAAGTTCTTCAGTGACACCTTGTTCAGGTTTTTGCTTAATGGTAGTTATGTGTTCAAGTGTACATTGCTCATTTAGAAGGTATTGCATTTTCCTATGCCATATAGGAAAATTGCTCCCATTCAACTTTTCACCTTTAATGAGATCCGCAATCACATTTTAGAGCCATTCTAAGTCAAAACAACAAAATTGCACTAATTAATATGGATGTCACATGGTTTGTTTGATACATGATGGCACTTAGATTATTATTTTTACGCTTGTTAATTGTCTAGCTACTTGAAAAAACTTGACCTTTAAAAGTCTTGGTATGAAAATTTCACATGGCTACATTGAACTCTTGCTTGTAATCAATATTTTCTTGGATCTAGTATCTCAAATACCTCACAATTTGTAAGCGATACACTTTTCTAGATGTACCACTAAAAAAAAATGCCCTTTTATGCGGCCTTGACATACCAAAAAAAAGAGTAAAGCCCACCATGCACGGCTTAACATATGAGGCCTATCAAGATTAGTTAGCCATGATCCTCATGGTCTAGGATGCCTCAACTTGCATAACCCATGCATAAAGCCAATACGACTATGAAGATGACATAATGCATATGCTTATGGTTTTAAGATAACCATTTTGTGCACTTTGCAACATCATAGGCCAACCACATCCAAGGCTTCACAATTAAGGCGGGAATGGTTATGCGAGCACAATCGGGAACCCAGCTTCATGATGACTCTGATACCAATGCTGGAAAAAATACAGTCCAACGACCCAAGCGGAAGCAAAATAAAATAATTGGAAATCGGGTATCATACTTGAGTGTTCGCACAATAATTTTGGTGAATAAATGTGGAGATGAATGATCAACTCACGTAGGCAAATTCGACAACTACTAGAGTTGCCGAGAGTTGTCGAAATCAATTCCACACCGTAAATCCCGAGCGAGGTAGAAACTCACGAACACTCCAACAGATATGATAGGAGCAGTCCAGACTCGACTCTCACACACAACTCTTTATCACTCAGGGCCGGATCTCTACTTAGATCTCAAATGAGAGGGGATTGTACTCTCTCTCACATTTTTCTATCTCTCAAGAGGAGCTCTTACACCTTTTTTATGTGTGTTGTGTTGTATATGGAGACCTCCACCCCTCCCCCTTTTATAATGAGATAAAGCGCCCTCTCATGAAGAGGTGTAACCTCATATAGAGGTGTAAGCCCCTCATGAAGAGGTGTAACCCCTGCATGAAGAGGTATAACCTTTCTCCACCCCCCTTCATGTTGTAAGTCAAATATGAAGGGAGTGTGGTTCACTTGAGTATTTCCTTACACTAAGGATGCACCCTCATGTCTATAGCTATAGATGAGACATGTGACAAGGTTGCTGCTAGAGTGGACAAAGAGAAAGCTTCCACAAAACAAGCCTCTCTTACCCTTGGTAGCCCTACGTCTTTAGGTACACCTACCCTTTGTGTGGATCCCATCCTCTCCGTGGCTTCCAACCCATATGTGACTATAAAGGCTCCAACTTGTGTAAAGCCGAAAGGACGACCACCTACCCATTTGAGAATCAAACCTCGGTATGAAGAGAGAACAAGCAAGAGAAAGTATGGTGGTTGTGGAGTCATAGGTCATGATAAGCGTAATTGTGCAAGGTACGCTCAATCATATTTCATAGTTGCGAGTTTAGGTTTTCAAAGCTAATTGAAGTATTATTTATTGTCTAGTTAATGCTTTGACGACTCAAGTTTAATGACTGTGAACGATTTGTGTTAGTTAGTTACTTAGCTCCAACTTGTGAAATATTGTTTAAAAAATAATCTTAATAATAGAATCTATTACACGAAAATTGCTTTCTCAGATGCTCCAAATATTATTGAGTTGTTTTCCTTTTATGTTTTGATACAGGAGCATCATTGTCGAGGGCCCAAGTAACTCCCCAAGGAGTATGGGTAACACTCAAAGCGCCATGGTTGAGGAGCAACAATGATTGGCTTTTAATTTGATATCTAATTGATTTTAATTACACACTTTTTTGGATCTCTACTGACATATTTTTTTTGGTAGTTTTGATGTTGGTTACCTTACAAGGTATGGCGTTTGTGGAAGAAGAAAGTGTGTATTTGAGAGTGATAATTTTCTATGGATTACTGTAGAAACAGAGGTATTAAATTTGAGCCCTTATGATATGCATGGAAAAGTGTGGAAGATGACGTTTTGTGGAAACATAGCCTTTCTTCAAAATAGGATATTGATAATGTTCATAGTAATTTGTCATTATTTATGCTAAGAAGATGTGAAGTATTGGACCTACTACTGCATAATTTGATATATTGGACCTACTGATACGTAATTGACAATGCAACCTTCAACTTCCCTATTGCATTTCTTAATCAAGAACGCTTGAATATTTTGTCCAAACTTTTTCTTAATCAGAGGCAAGTTTATCCAACCATTAACCTTTTCTTATATATATAAATGAGCATATTAGTGGGTCTAATGTACTGGGTTGATGTGTCTACTCAGTTTTAATCTATTTTGTCTTGTTCATTTTTTTTTACAAATGAGCATATTTTAGGTCCCAACTTATATAACAAATTTGTTGGGATGTGGGATGTACAGTAGTCGATCCTCCCACACACACACACACTCTCTCTCATCACGATTGATACCAAATGCTCCCACTCTTTCATCACGATAGATACCAAATGTGCCCTCTCTATCCTAAGTTATGTAACCAAAAAAACGAAACGAATGAAAGAAGTGAAACATTAAACATATAAGAATAATAAAGTTCACAAAACAAAAGATGCACTCTTATTCAACCCCTTGGGGATTATAAATCAAAATTTTACCCTATAGACAACCAAATGAAAATAACATGAGCTACAGAGCCTTGAATGATTAAACATATACTTAAGAATACAAATGAATATCCTAACGTGACATCGATCGATTAACTTTTACCACAAACTACTTAAGGAGACACTTCATGCTAGATTTGTGCTTGTCACTTGCATATTGAGATCTTTCCCAAATCATGGTCAAGTAAGGCAAAGACGTGCTTGCTTTGGTTAGAGTAGCCATCGATGCTAATGGGTGGTAGTGATTGGCTAAGTTGGCAGGTAGCAATAAGCCTTCCACCACCGTCTGAAAAATTTTGAAAAATCCTCAAGGCTCATGCCACCATACATATTTAGGCTATTTGTTAGGCTCAAAAGGTAATGCTGATGAGGGGCCTGAGATTAGTGGCTTTAGCTTCGGATTCTTATCCTCTGGAATGAATCTCCACAAAGGCCTGATAAACACAACATAAAGGATCAAAATAAAATGACTTAGTTTTTTTGATTTCGTAAAATTAAAAGTGTCTCTAGTTCATATTGTCAACAAAATGTTTTGCACATCCATGTGAATAAATGAATTACCAACATATTGTTGATAAATATATAACAACTTGAAATTAAGAACAAAAATTTGCTTTTGTAATAATTATTTGAATGGCTTCCAAAAGGAAAGAAACACATTGCTAGAATTAAAATGAGTGAGTATCTAAATAACTAGTTACAGGCACACCAAGAAACATATAGTTGTTTAAAGCTTGTAAACACAAAGAAGAAGTACAAAATATTGGAAATACTTCACAATACCAACCACAACAACTTAACAAATGCATATAACTTGATTGTGAATAGTTGCATTATTTATATGAAAAGACCAAAATGTAGCAAACCCATCTTAATTAATGAATTATTTGAAATTTATAGCAAATGTCTTCTTGAATAAGAATTACTTGAATTACTATTAAAATAAAATAAATAGAATTACTTGAACAAGAATTTGGGAATAAATAAGCATTTAAATAACCATTTACATGCCCATTAGGAATCACATTTGAATTCCTTGATATCAAAATTGGAAAAAGCATTATCACTTACCAGCCTCGCCCAAATTCCCATTCCCATTGTGTTCAAATATATTACAAAATGTAGCAAGAAAAGAAAGATAAACCAAATAGTTTTTACCCCATCATGAATACTCATAGCTAGCAATACAATCTCTTTCAAAGTCACTAACAAACCAACCCTTCACAGTAAGTGAAATAAATTGTTCCCCATTTCATTTGGATCAAATTTACTTCAACATTTATCATGTAACAATAACTAGTCATTTTTCACTTCAATAAGAAAAGAATAAGAAGGAAAATCAAAATAAAAAGGTCATATATCACCTTCTTCTATAAAGATATATTGCTCTAAAGGGTCCTTTTCTTAATATGGGGGATGTATAGCCATACATCCCTTTGCTCAACCAAGTCAAAGAAGTGAAAAAAGTCATACGGTGGAAAAAACCCTCGGCAAGGGTGAAAATTTGTCATTTTCCCCCCTAAGAAAGGGGGAAAAAGGGTTTAAGGGCATATTTTAAACCCATAAAACCAAATATGTAACTTTTAGAGAGAGAAACTCTCCCAAAACATCTCTTTTGTGATTTATCGACTTCTAGTAGTTGATTTTGTGGACTTTTGGCTACCCATAGATGATGTTTGCACCGATATTGATTTGATTTTGATTTTTTAAAAGTATTATCATATTTGAATAAGGGTTTTGTTTTAATTTTGCTATAATGTATTATATTGTGAATCATTTGTTTTTTCTTTTACTTTTTTTATTCGTTTACAATATATTTACATGTTTGTTGTTGAGAGATTGAATTTTTTTGTGATTTATTGAATTTTTCCTCATTTGGACAATGAAATCGGGCTTTTGTGAATAGTCATAAACTTTGGATGAAATTAATATTTTGTGAATATTTGATATCCAAAACCAAATCTTATGGATATTAATCAATAAATAATAATTATAATATAACTTTCATCTTAATTAATAATCCACCCATAGGCGGGCGCCCCGCCGCCTAGGCCACCCCGCCGCCTAGGCCACTGAAACGCCTAGGTGGGCGCCTAGACCTTTTTGTACATTGGTGCGCCCAACCAGCACCTTATGAATTTGCAAATCAATTTGACATGAGTTTGGGTTGCTAACAATCCCCTTTAGTTTTACTTTTTATTTTTCTATTTTTTTTTCCTTAATATGAAAACTGTTTTATGTGTTTTGTGTCTTTTTATTGTGCATCCCTAATATTGATGTGTGTTGTATACTATTACATTGTGTATTCACGATTCTTGAGTTGGAGATTTGAATGACTAAAAATATAGAAAATTGAAACTTGCATAAACTTGAAAGTTGAACTTCAAACAGCATAACAATTAGTCATACAACACAATGTTTTAAAAAGCTTTGGGTGGCACCTAGGCGGTCGGGGTCCAGGCCGCCTAGAATCGGGACGGCTTAGTAGAATATTTTATTTTGGGGTTTTCTATCTCTAAAATAACCTTTAATAGGTTTTAGATTTCAAATGAACCTAAAACCCATCATTTTGACCATTTAGTATTAAAAAAATGATCCAAAAATACCCTCAACGAGTCGCATCTTCCTTTAGACGGCCGCCTAGGCGGGTTCAACGGGCGTCTAGGCGGGTTCAACGGGCGTCTAGGTGAGTTCCCGGGCACCTAGGGGGGAGCCCAGGGATATCCGCATAGTTTGGGCGGCATGCTGGGCAGTCCGCTTTTTAAAACCATGATACAACATTAAGCATATGGACTATAGGTTATGGACTAAACATAAAACAAACACAGGTTTCATAAGACCTTTGAGTTCACTCCTAGTCCCAACAGGATTGAACAAACTAGAAAAAATATAAAATTTCAGATTACCAACTGAGATTCATTGTTCAGGTCCACTGCCTAATCAGAGCATCACCACCATCTCTATAATCACTATCTCCTGGATTTGATGCTAAGCCATCATTTGTAAGAGTCATCTGCTTCATCTACGTAGTGCTTTTCCTCTTTTGTCTTCTCCAAGTTCTCCTCCTGCTATATTGTCGTTGATTTCTTTGGGCATTTAGTAGCCTGCATAAAACTCAATGAGCTATAGCTTCATGTACTTGGCTCCAGCTCAAAGTCTCTATAGGGAACACCTGATCGGCTGATCCTATCCAGCATTGACCAGCCACTTATCCATGTCTCTCACAGCACTGGGGTCGATAATCGATATGAAAGCACTTCTGTTAGCGTTCCTTCTTTGATTATACCAAACATATACTTCAACAACTATTTGAGTCTCTAATGCAGTAGGTTTCTATTCTTTTCAATTTTGCAAGATTTCTAAAGGACCCAAAACAATATCAATATTGAAAAAGAATTTCAAGTCTTGTTTTCAGCGGAGTTTTCTCACGCTAAACAACCCCAGAGACGCCAACCACAAGAGGGTTTTTGGTTGGGCCAACCCGCCTCTGCAAGGTCGGGTGCCTGGGGCCATGGCCTACCTCAAGGTGCCTAGGTGGGTTGACTTTTAAACACTGGTCTTGGTAATGGTAGTTGAACATTCAGTGTCAGTTTGTGGGACTTTTGGTCAAACAGGTTTTAGGTTTATGGTTGGTTAAATAGCGTTGAAGCCATGGTTCAGGGCACCCTATGCCTGCTAAAGGGGGGGGGGGTTTAGTTTATTAAATTGCTGGATGTGTTGGGGAATGATGTTAATGCAAAATGCATCTCAGTTGAACATAAGAGGGGGCATTTTTAAGTGGGGAAGAGAAGGAAATTATTAATAAGGTTAAAGGGATGCTGATTGAGAGATAATGGATGGATGGTGCTAAATGGATGGGGTGGCTGGCATTTTAAAAATCTTTCTGCTTTGTGAGGCCTTCCTATTAGACGTTTTCTTGAAAATGGCTTTATTAGAAGTTCTTCAGAATACCCTGCGAGTTTGGGTCCTGAAAGAGCTTGTCAGGGCAAGGTGTATTTGGGATAGGCATCTATCCTTACCACTGGTGCGGCTGCTATGGATGGAGAAAAGGGTGAATCTGAAACCAGAAGAAAGCATGGGAGCATTGCATAGATTAGAGACCTTGAATTCTAAATAGGATGTGGAAGGAACCTATAAAAGGGGAGCAACATTCTGATTATGCGGTTTTTAGTATAGTGGGAGAAGGGGTAGAAACTTGAAATGGAGGGAGTGTAGGTATGCTCGTTGATTAAGGAGATGCCATATTGTTGGGCTTGGTTTTATTGTCTTGAGAGGATTCAAGCTCTCATTGGCTAGAATATAATGAATATATTGTTGACATTTATGGTGCTTCTCTTTCTGCCATAGTCAACTCGGAGGAGCTTAGGCAGTTTTGGTGGTTTTATTGATATAGGGCCCTTCTTAAGCTTAATTCCAGAAATGTAAAGGATTGGCAGTTCTTTTGTCCTCTGCCCCACACCCCCCACCCCTCCTCCCTCTCTCTCTTTCTCATAGCTTTGGTTTCTTCTTCCAAAGGTTCTGAGTTCTGACTCTTGGCCGTTTGGCTCCCACACAATGGGAACTACACTGACAAGGGAGGGGCATTTGGTCAAAGCTGAGATGTTGGTCTAGCTGAATCATTTCGTGGGAGCTCTCTAGTTGTTTCTTTTTTATATATGTAGCTTTAACATGGGTGAGACACGTCAGCTTCCTTGTAAGTTCTGGTTTTATCAGTTTAGGCTGCCGTGTTTAACCAACAGAAGGGGCACATTATAGATGGCAGAAGGGGCATGCTATAGATGGGGGCTCGTGTGGGGTTGTTTGCTGATGGAGAAATTTGGCTTCCTCATTCAATGGAAGATAAGGGCTTTGAAAAAATTACTGATATGGATTTGCTAATCTCCCATCTAGAGCAGATTGGGATGGTTACCAGGCTGATTCCCTCCTGGAATCCCGAATATGTGCAGAGCCTCCCTAATTTATGATTTATGAGGGATGTTTGTATCAAAAGTTATTCTTTTGATGATTTCGATGGTAGAAACTTTGATCTATATCTCTAGCTGTTTTTTCTATCCTTCCTTTGTGCTTCCTCTCCCCCCCCCCTCTCCTGATACAGTGGGTGGATGATTCAGAACCTGATTCCAGGTTTTAGGGCATTGGGAAAATGAATGGTAAAGAACCTAAATTTTTGGTTTTTACCACAAACTAGGAACTTCCAAAGAGGAAAGGCAACCTAAGATCAGAAAAACATAGGGCAACATATCATTGGCCCTTGATGTAAGTCCACCAGTGATTGCAAAAATGTTAGTGGCTCATTCTATGCTGGCATCTTGTTGTAGGTCATTGTCTTCAGAAATACCTATGGAATTTCTCCTATAGCATGAGCTGCAACATGCATATAATGAAACATGCTACCATAAGATTGAGGTTCATTTCATGCCCTTCCATTATACATGTGATTTTTGCCATGGTATCGTAGTTATGGTTGGTTATATTATGGTAGTTATGGTTGGTTATACTTTCCTTTTTTATTTTTTTATTTTTTGCCAACCGTCCCACCAGCTCTATATCCTCTCTCTCTGTAAAAGATTCTGATGGGAGCTGGTGATGGTGGCTAAACTGACCGGTTTTGACCTATAATAGGCCCTTGCCTTCTTTTTTCTTGGTGGAGAGACAGAGATCAACCATTGGCATCCACTAATCTATTAAACAATGTACCTTGATCCATATTGTGGTATGTTTATAAGTAGCTCTCGTGCTTACATCCTACATATTGTTTTCTATCCGATAATTCCTCACATCAGGCGAAGGTTCTCAACTCTCTCTCCTCACAGGGCTTGGCCCTTCTCTTTGTCATGCCCATGAAATTGCATTTGGACATAAAAAGTGCCCCCTTCTCATTGTTGCTAAGTCGACTGTCTCCTGACTTTCTTGCTGTTTAAAGAGCCAGCACCAACACATCAAAAATGGCCATTTTCATACTGTATCATGGGAGCAAATGTTTCTCTCATCTCCGATTCCTGGCAGCTCACCTCAAAAAACTTATAGGAAAGAAGAAAACCAACAGGACTGGCTATGGTTCCCATGGTAATCAAAAGGAACAATGTGAAGAAGAGAGAGAAGAGGAAGAAGAATTCTTTGAGATAGACTTGAATGTCTTTCCTATGAGGGTTTGGGAGCCCAATGATTCCTGGATTTGTCCAAGCGATGAGTCAAGAGATTATATACCTGCACTTTTGGCCAACTGCTTGATCACTGCAAAAGATTTGACAAGTGCAGTTCCAGTGAGAGAGAGTGAACCACAGTTTTTGTGATGAGTTTTCTCACTTGGTTGTTGAGAGATGGAATTTCCTAGATGATGAGCAGGGTTCATTTCCTAGAAGAGATGAGAGAAATTCATGTCCTTTTAATTTCCCTAAGATTTTGTCCACTAGTGGTTGTCGTCTCCGTAAGGTTTTCTCGACTAGCTCCTTCCAGAGCTGGGCGAAATAGATGGTCTAAACTTTTAGTTGTTGTGTTGCAACATGTCAATGGAGTGTCAAATGTCATTGCTGAGTTTTTCATAAGCTTGAGCTCCAGAGCTTCCATTTGAGAGAGAGAGAGAGAGGAGAGAGAGAGAGAGAGAGAGAGAGAGAGAGAGAGAGAGAGAGAGATTGATTGGAAACTGAGGATCGAGTTTAGCAGTGGCTGACTTGGTATCCAGTCTCATGAAAATAGTGAGTATTAAGCCTTTTTATGGTAGTTAAAATTTGAGAGCTCTTCATCTTTTAATTACATTTTTGAAAGTGCATTCTCTCTCTCTATATGTAGAAATCAAATTTTTCGCAAACAGTTTGTACCGTTTTTCAAGCCATTGTCTTTCCTCTATGAACTTTCTTTATCTTGACCGAAGGACATTGCTAGAGCTCTAGATCTCTATAGATAGATTTCAAATTTTTCGTTGACAGTTTTTTAAACCGTTTCTCTCCTTCGTGAACTTTCTTTATCTAAACTAGAGGAAAATGCTAGTGCTCTAGATCTCGCTAGTCGAATGCATTTGAATTGGAAAACTATTAGATCTTCCATTTCTATTGTGTCTTGAGAACTAATTTTCCTGGAGAGCCTTTATATGCATCGGTTCGTATATGTCGGAATTGAAATTGTCTCGAGAAAGTGATGGCATGTGCCCATAAATAAAAGCGTGTCCATAATTGTTTGACATATTGATTCGTAAATATTTACAGCCAAATCTGGGAAGATCTTAGATGAAATCCTATCTAATTTATGTTTTCAACTGAATTGCTTAAGACTAGGTAGAAAAGAGTGTGGCCGATCTAATTGCAATATATGGGAAGATAGGTATGTAGAAATAGAACTTCTCATACACTGTCGATTAAAGCATTAAGAAACTCGGAAAAATAGAAAAGAACATAAAAAGAAAGAAAATGAACTGAAAATTAAAGGGGAAAATATGAAAAATTACTTTGAAATCAGTCACCCAAGCCTGGCGCCTCGAGTTGATGGCCCGAATAGATTAGCAGTTGGAAGCATCTTTATCCTCAACCTTAAAGATTTGCTTGAATTTCAGCAATACCTTGGGCATATTTCTTCCTAGAGTTTTGATTGCTAAGGGCATATCCATACTAAAGCGTTTTACTTTAGGATTGCTTAAGGCATGTCTTCCTAAGGCTTATTGTATAGTTTCATGGCTGGTTGAATTGCAGGGAATTAGGCATGATGCCCTACGATTTCTAAGGTTTGAACGTCTAAGGCTTGGGGATGATCCAAATTCTAAGGCTCTTAGGGTTTCTCTAGCCAAATGTTTTTAAGTTATGAGGTTATAGGTTATGTTCTAAAGGATACTAGGGGAGGGTTAATATAGGCTTTAATTTGGTTCCAACTGTACTAGGATAAGGAATTACATGATTTATCTCTAGGTTTGACTTTTGACTACAAATTGGGAACTCTAGGGCTACGAGGACTCCTAAAACTCTTTGGAAATATACCCCCCTTGAAAACAAACCAGATTAGAATATTTATCAGCATAACCCGACCAACACAAGAATTGGAACTATCCAGAACTATTATGAGTCCAAAGGGGATAACCACACGAGGAGCATTGATAAGCCCCTGGAGGTCAACAATGAGCCTCACATTGTTGAGCCTTCTCATGCTGACTTTTCTACGACTGGTATTGACGCAATGTTGAATCCAACAGTGGTGGTCCAATTCAAATCTGATGTCTTCAAGTGTCCGAATTAGAGTTTTTTGGATCTTTAGAGTCTCTCTTGCTATTCCTGGTAAGTTTGGATTAATCAGGTCACTCTTGATATATTTTGGCAGATTTGGTAGTTTGGGTAAATATAACTAGATTTAGGTAGATTTACATAGATTCTAAGGGTTCTATAGGGACTATGGCGAGTGAACAAGGGTTCACTAGGCTACTACGGCCCCTAAGGTTTATTAAACTATTTTTGGGGTATTTTCCGAAGGTTGTAGAAATTTAGAAACTTAGCCAATTTTAAAATAATAATTAAGCTGAAAGAATGGAGTCCTCATTGACTTCCATCAGGGTTATGGACTAGGACTTTGCTAGAGTTGACGCCTCGCTGTTCATCTTATAACTTCGGGGAATATGAATCAAATGTCATCCAAACCTCTCAAAATTTGGATGATCGGGTTCTTAAACCATCTTTAACTGCCTCACCAAGTTTTAGCTTATTCTTAACTGATTTGATGAGATCTTGAATTGACTTCCCGTCTAACATAAAGGCATGTTTGGTACGTGTTCAAGTAAAAGTATTTTCATATAAAAAAACTCTTTCATTTGATTAGATGTGAGTTTTTTCACCCCAATTGCTCCCAACATATTTTTTGCACCAATTGATAGCCAATTGTTTTGAAAAAACTCTCGGATCTAATCACACGAGGGAGTTTTTCATGTGACAAAATACTTTCACAGAAGTATTTTCACATGTAACATTGTTCTTAGTATAACTAGATCACAATGTGTTTCAATGTACCCTAAAATGATACCCAACCCATATGAAACTAAAGACAATTATCTTCTAAGAAATTTCTAAATGATCCGATTAGTTTCTCATCAAATTGAGTTGCGTTTATAGGGTTTTAAGTTGATTGCCGGTCGCATTGATAGAGTCTTCATAGACCGCTTCGAATTTAGATGTTCCTTCAAATGGAATCCAAATACTATGAAGTTTGGATAATTATCTTTCAACGAATTTTCAAATCAATTCACCAAGTTTTAGATAAAACTGAGTTGAAAATGGGTTATGGCAAAACATATTAACAGTCAGGATATCTCTTATTAGGAGCAGCCTAGAGGATGGAGGAAGAGGAAGCGAGAGGGATGGTGGTGTGTCTTCTACATCGTCTTTCCCTTTGTTTTCTATGGATCCTTCGTTGGTGGGAGGTTTGATATCTCTGACTAAGCTATGTGTGGTAGGTTCCTTCTCCGCCCCATCGAATGCTTTTGGTCTGAGTGATTGGGCTAAACGGGGTTGAGATTTGACATATGCTCTGAATGTGAAAGTTTTAGGATGTAATAAGGTCGCTTTTATGCTATGGTCGAAGGATGACGTTGCTAAAGCTTTAGTAGAGTAAGAGGTAAACTTATATCCTTAGATTTGTGGAAGCTTACTGTTCATGAGTCTTTCATGCAATGAGATATTTTTTTAATAAGGATGTAGGGTATCCCTTTTCATGCTTGGAATTTAAAAATTATCCAGAAAGTGGCAAGACTAAGTCGAGATTATTGTGATGTTGATTAGGACTCCCTCATAGGGACAAATTGCAGATTTGTTAGAGTGAAAATTTGGAGATTGCAGGGCAACGAGATTCCCAAAAAAATTCGATTGCAGGTAGATAAGGAGTCTTTTGGGCTTTCCACTATGGTGGAAGGAGAGATTATGAATAATTCAGATTGAGTTCTAGCAGACAAAGGAAAAGGTCTCTTGATCATGGAAATGGAAGATGTTTGGCAAAAGGTTTCATTTGTCCATGGCGCTAGTGGAGATGCATTTCCCGATAGGAGTCACCGAAAACAAGAATACCGAAAGAATTAGAGAAACAATTTGCCATCAAAATTTCAGAATTTTAAAAATTCAATAATGGAGGATCTCTATTGGTAGGTTTTTGAATTCATCGTTGGTCTTGCCAAATGTAGTAGAATCTGATTCGTTAGGGCGACAAGGACTTCCATTGAAAGATACTTTGGCTGACCATTTGATTGGAAATCATATCTATTGTAGGAAAGTTCTTATTCCCCTTATGTGTCGTCTGATGTAGTAGAGGGGCAGCTTAAAGTTGATACACCACCGAGCCTACCAAATCTTATTGATAATAAATTTTTTGACATCTTTGAGAGGACATTTGGAATGATAGTTCTACAGGAGGATAATGATGTTTTCCCCTTGGAAAAGGAAACTGAGGCATACATGGCGTTCTTCCCCTCTTTCCAAGATTTTTTTAATATCTTTTCCACCAAGGACGGTAGAAAGGGGTGGATAGTTGAGCTTATCTCCATAATCATCTAGTTTGTCTCTCTCAAGAAAGGTGGTGGTTGCCATTGTCGGCATTTTGAGCAAGCTTTGAGGTTTTTGTTGGCTTTCACCCTTTAACTAAAGATGTACCCATTGTCTTTACGTCTTGTTGCTTTGAAGGGTCAAGCTAGCAAAAACAGGGTTCGTTTTGACCCTCTAAATGTTCTTGTTGCTTTGAAGGGTCAAGCTAGCAGAAACATGGTTCGTTTTGACCCTCTAAATGTTGATCCATTGGTAATTGTGGTCGTCGAGCATGCTTAGGAGAATCATTTTCAGGTAATGCAAAACACACCTCGAAGAAGATGAATTTTTTGATCTTGAGCTGGCCCTTATTGAGGCTAAAGGCACCTTGCCTTTGGATGCCATTCCTCAGCCTGTGCTGTCTATAATGCCTCCTATTGCTGAAGATGTAGCTGAAGGATGAAAGCTACAGAAGAAGCTGAAAAAGCAAGGGTCAATAATATGATGGGGCCATGGGCATAGATTACAATGTGCCTTTGGCTGTGATTTTTGACGAGATTAAAGCAAGAAAGAAAGAAAGGGTACTTTTTGATGAAACTAATTTAGTAAAAGGCCTAGTTGAAGGCAACATTGTGAACCACGTATTGCTAAAATCTGACCATGATGCATCTTTCTTGGCTCTAGTTCCCTTCTCATTCCTCAGCAGTTCCCTAAATTCCATGAGAACCTCCTGACCTACACAATTTGTACAGAAAATAAGTCAAACATGCAAAAATGCTTCAAAAGCAATACATAAAGACTGCAGGTTGAGTCCCAATGCACATTACAAGCTCGGGGAAAAAAAAATTGAGTAAAATGTTCATGAGGAAATGGAGACAGCTAAAAATGGCAACAGCACAGATCAATAGTTCACTCACATCTTTGTATATGGACTTCAGCGAGCATCCCAAGTGGCAGATCTGGTGAATCATGTCCCATCTCCATCATACAATACCTGAAACGCAAACTCTAATATATGAGAGGGAGGGAGGGAGGAGGGGAGGGAGGAGGGACCTACTGGTAAATCTTTCGACTACACAAAACCTTCATAAGATTAGCAACAAGAGGGTCGAGTTGGCAGTGGGTGACTGCAACTCCAAGCTGCCTAGGATCCAATCCCCCATACCTCACATCTACTCCATCATCCTGCACAAAATCACTTAATTTTTCCACAATGCAAAACGCTAGAAGTATGAAGCTTGAATAATGCACTAATCTCAAATAAAAAAGTGAAAAAACTATTGGACCCTTGGTTTAGAACATGTGAGGCATGCATGATGCACATGGAAATAGCTAGCACAGCCATGTCACAAATAAATCAGGCTTGTGCAAAAGTAGGAATGTGCATTACATTGAGCCTGAACTTGAATCAAGTCCCAGCACATGCTATGACACCTTTTATGAACATTTCTTTATACCAATACTATTGTGCAATTCTTCGGATTATATTCTCCCTTTCCAACAAAAGGATCATAACATCCATAAAAATCACTTCTCCTTCTCCGCTTACCATATCAATGGGATAGACTTTCTTGGGCTTCTTCTGGAACTTCTCTCTTTCCCATGGCTCAAACTCATTACCTGTGATCTTCTCAAAGAGCTGTACAAACTCCTATATTTCTTCTTCCACATTCTTCTTTTCTTCTGTTTTCTCAAGTTATACTATCATCCTCAATTCTGCACCTCTTGAAATAAAGATATATGCTGTCTTCTGGCACCTCATCAGTTGCATTATGCATTAACTGCCAAATCCAAACCAATTTCCACCAATCACCAATTATCAGATAAAAGTCCAATGTACCAACAAAATAAAGTTTACCAAATCCAAACCAATTTCCACCAATCACCAATTATCAGATTAAAGTCCAATGTAGCAACAAAATAAAATTCCCAATTATGATTTTTCTCTCAAGCCGTAAGAAATAAAGTTCCCAATTATGATTCTTCTCTCAAGCCAAAAGGAAGAGACATTAACTGGCAGAAATGAGTCGGGTAAAACCAGTTTGAGGTGTGTTTTTTTTTGGTGGTAGATACTGACTCATTTATTTCTCTTGCTTCATCACATTCAGCAAATGCACATTTGTACAAGATTCCATCTCTCTCTAAGATCACTCCACCTTGTTCTCGCAACTTAAGCGTCCTTATAGACACACCTCTTACCTAGAGCTTGACCTGAAATCAATACAAAAACAAATGAGCAACTAGAAGTAGAAAATTGTAGTACGGGTGTCCACATTCTTTTAAATTAAAGAGAAAGTAGAGCAATTGGCTGTTTTGGAGAAAAATGAGAGCAATTGGCTATGTCTCTACTCATATTCACAACATGCATAGGCCATACACCAGCCTAGCCAAACAAATCTGTTATATACGAGGGCCGGAGGGAGGGAGGGAGGGAGGGAGAGTGAGAGAGAGACCTCAGCTGAAATGGTCTCAAGGGCCTCGTCACTTATATCTTGTTTGTCCAAAGCTATACTACACCCATCAGGTGAAAGGTCAGACAAAACATCGTATGCATCCAGAAGTTGGGCAGACTGTTTCCCAATGCTGTCCTTCAGCCACCCCTCGCTCACCACTGGGATGTTCTTCTCCTGCCACATAAAACTCATTTTTGGGACTCATTAAATTGCGCACGTGTGCCGCTAAGATCAAGTGTGGTGTTAAGATCAAATGTTCCCCTAAATGAGCAAAAGTTCCAAAAAACAGAACGTCTGAATCATGCAAAACCCGACATTTCCCTCCCAAGGTCACGTTCAACTCGAACTTCCATTGGCTGAGAATGAATTTCAAACTTCAACCATCTGAAGGTACATTAATCGCCAAAGAGTTGCTACAAGAGAGGAAGTGAGTATACACCATCCATTAGTGACTTGCTATAGTGCATGGCTAAGTTTGGTTTCAAATCCCATGCTGAGCGCATATACTAAATAGGGCTAAGTTTGATTTCAAATCCCTGAATGCATATATTAAATATACATAGAGAAAATGAAGAAAGTAGAGAAAGGAAGTTATTACACTACATCCATTAATCTGGCAGGGCTGAGTTTGGTTTCAAATCCCATGCTGAGCACATATATTAAATATACATAGAGAAAATGAAGAAAGTAGAGAAAGGAAGTTATTATACTACATCCATTAATCTGGCAGGGCTGAGTTTGGTTTCAAATCCCATGCTGAACACATACTAAATAGACAGAAAATGAAGAAAGTAGAACCATACATGGCGTCAGCCACTTTGGATGCTCCCCCACGCTCACGTTCAGCTGGGGACACAATTAGGCAGGTAATACCCAAAAACATTAAGGCAAAAGAACAAAAATCCCTGTCAGCTATATAATTTCCATAGAATAAAATCAAAATTACGAGTGATATACAATTTTACTACGTACTCAATTGAAAGACTTCCCACAAATTAAAACCCTTCTTGCATCTAACATTCAAGTGCAAGGCCTTACCTGCTACAGAGTTGGCTACCTTTCCCCCATGATCCTCAATTTTTTGTCGCCAATATTCCTATTAAAAGAAAAAGGAAAGTTACTAATACTTAGAACTGATATCACCACTGAGGTCAGGATATTCAACATCTCAGAAAATGAAGAGCCGATAAGCATCATAACGGAAAATCAACAGCCTATATGCTGAGATCCATGTGGGTTCCTCGTTTGGATCCAAAAGTTTATTTGCATCCAGTTCATTAAACATAGTCCAGTTCACTAAACATATAAAACATGAAGAAAAGATAGTTCCATGATACAACCTAACTGTACAACTTAGCATGCATTGAGAATGGGTTATAGGCAGAGGTGACCGGGGTGGCGGGTGCTACATGACTGGAGTTCTAATTTGGCAAGCTCCCAAACTTGAAATTCACAAGAAACAAATGAAAAAATCTAAAAACAGAGAAAACACAAACGACTTTTGCACCATGGCATGGATTATTATATCCATCATCAAAACCTGAATAAATACATGGAGAGAGTAAATAACGGCTCATTCGGATTCTCCAATAGTCAACCAACCCAACTGTCCAATCCAACTCAAGATAAGACTCGTAAACCAGCTTAAAGTACTCACATGAGTGCAAGAAAGCCGACCGGACAAAGAGAACATCATCCCTACTAACGGCCTAACCAATGACATCAACTCTCGATGTGGTCTTCTGCCAAGGTCTTGCTTCCTGGACCACTGTAAAAGCCACAAGAACCTTCAGTTACTTGCACTCAATCTCTATTGACATTTGTCAAACAACACTCCTTTCAAGAACTTCCACTTGCTAAAATTCAATTAACAGACATAAAATGCAATCGCTCTCGATGTTACAATGTCAAGAAAATTATGGACTAGCTACCATTCCCCAAAAATATAGAGGCGCCTTAAAATTGGTACCCAAATTCTCTAACACGGATCTTCTTTGAAACCTTAAAAATTTCTCTTAATTCACCAAGCTCCCATTGACAATACTATACAAACTGTAGCTATACAACTAATATGAGACTCACTTCTGCAATCTTGTTGTTCTTTAATTCATCAGGGAATTTAAGAGGGTAGTCCCTTCTACGTTCCTCCGTTGTATTGAAATTGCACGTTGTCCACACCGAGTAGGTGCCCATGCATTTGTAATTGATCCCTGTACACTCCATGAAGTTGCCGCACACTGGGCACCTTTGTACAGGCCCATAAAATATCAGATCATGGCTGTTCAACCCAAAAATTGATAAAGAATCAGAACAGCAACAGGTAAATACGGGGCTGTGGGCAGTTCCATCAACATAAAATACATAATCCCATGAAACAAGAGGAAATATCTCAAATGCTAGAGCAAAACGCATAAGCAACACAAGCATTAGAAGAGAAAAACCCGCAGTGAGGTCAGTTGGAGAAGTCGTTTATTTATTTACTTTTAGATGAGAGAGTCAACATCTTGCATGCCAGAATATCCGGTATGCAACAGCTCTGTAACATGCTGGACCACAATAATCTGATGCTGGAGCACGCTAAGTGAATATTACATCACTATACTCTCAAGGGCAATTAAAAAACATGCATTTGCCTATGAAAACAGGTAAGACAGCCCACGGGATGACACATGCATGCACCATATACATAAGTGAGAAGCAATCATACACATGTAGTTCAAGAAGACAAAGGTACTTATACCCACATTTAACGATAAGATTGTCTACAAAGAGATCGTTTATCTTTGGGTGCAGTTGGCATATGGGTGCATCGTTTATCTTTGGGTGCAGTTGGCATATGGATGCATCCATAGGTGTAGAGATAAGGTGCACCTTCAAATTTTATCATGGTATATAATTTTGAGGTAAAATGTTCTAAAGATCATCTCAAAATCTATTTTTATATCTAATTATAAAATTTTAAATATTAAAAATAGACGGTGTAGATAAACCCCAAATAGTTGAGATAAAGCCTCAGAAAGATGGTGATGATGATACACAAGGGCACTTGTAATCTCCATCTTTCATAACAGTATGAGCCGTCCGTCCATTGTGACTCGCTCATCTCGATCACTATTGTCCAATGCAGGTTGTCACGATGAGTTTGTCATGAAGTATATAACATTATATGTAACAAACGTACCATCTTGGAACAACCGCATATGGGAACCCGAACAATCCTGGTCGTTGCTTTCTAGTATCATACGCATCTCCTCTATTCTTAGGTTCTCTTTGGCGGCCTTACAACACTGGTCGAACTCTCGTCCCACGTCAGCCAATGACTTCCCGTTAACAACGCCGTCACATGCTTGTTTTGATAAATGTAAAATATCGTTATTATGGATGTTATGACGGCAAGGTGAAGGGAATTCATAACGGGAGATTAACGGAACGTTATGCTAGGATCGTATCACAACAGGCCCGTTATAATGAAGTCATGCCTGATGCCTTGGATTGTTTTTGTCTTTGTGGGGCCGCTTGGTCGGGGTCCAATTTATACTTTTTCGTTCCCATTTTGCCCTCATCTTCAGGGCACGTGACCTCCTTTCTGGAACCTGGATCCACAGTCCAATGCTCAAGTTTCGGCCTTCACGAAATATTGACGGAGCATTGAATAGTTCGGTAACGCAAAGATTTCAGAACATTTTCAAGAGTCCGAAAAAAATTTGTTATTCCACTCGGAAAGCTGATGAAATTTCAATTTTGAAATGCCGAATAAGGGCGGAATGCCAGAAAAAAATAGTACGATCATGAAATAAATGCCCAAAATTTTTCTTTGAAAGAGAACTCATCACCCCATATTATCCAAAGTTCCAAACTTTCGACTTCCACAAGGCTGGAGCCTTAGCGGAACGACAAGATTTTCGCACTGCTTCTGTCGAGGCCAAAAATCCAAAGACTTCATCCTCGGCCGAAGCAAAACGAACTTGATAATATTGTTCCAAACCTCTCAACCGAAAATTACCTCTTAGTTTAACACGCACACTGCAAAAATGTTGAAAAAGGAAAAGGGACCTCGAATGTTTTTCAGGAATGAGCTCTCTATAGAAAATAAAGAAAGCCTTGAATCTTTTTCAGGAAATCTGCAGACGATCTCACTCTCACTCTCACACACAGAATATAGTTCTTAAAAAAAATGCATAAAAGAGAGAAGGCACAATTGACCTTCATCTTGAACACCCTTGGCTCCTCCCAAACAGAGAAAGAAAAAAGAAAACCAGAGCTAAAGTAGGGACACCTCCACGTATTTATAGGTGGTTTCTCTTGGAACAGACATTCCATATCTCCAACCTGCAAACATGCGTATCGTGGCTAGCTTGCAGAGAGGCACGTTTCTTGGACACGCGATATAAAGACAGGCCCAACAGGGTACAACATGTGTTTAGTAAGAGGATTTCTTGCGTGCAGTATCCAAAGGTATATTTTGGTTTGTTGTTTTTTTTGCTGGGTAGTGGTCCTAGCGGTCCATGACACTTGGGAGACAGGGTCTTGAAAAATCGACGGCTGGGAGACCATACGCCTCCAACGAAGAGAGAGAAAGCTCGAGGTTATTTTGAGGGACCCGATATAAATGCGGCCAATCCCACATATGTAGAAATGCGGACATCCTATAAAATCTATTTTATAGATGGATTTTAAGACTTAATTTTTTCGGATATGTAATCTCTAACATGGAGATGATGAATATGAATAAATAAATAAATTTTAAAAATTATAAATAATAATTATAGTAATAAAACATTTGGACCGTTAGTTTCGATTGTTTTAAGAAAGATTAGTTTCCATTTTTTTTTAGAAGGAATACCTACCTACTTTAAGATTGATGTTTTACATTTTCTGGACTATATATCTAGAAATGTGGTCCAGCCCGCATGAAACAATTTTCCTATTTTGAGATAAAATGTCTCAAAGTGGGGGAGAATTCTATAGAAGTTGAGCAATGGAGAGTGAATGTTAGAGAGACTAAAAAGAGATTAATAAAAGGAAAATATATGTACGGACCAGAAATAAAGCCGTTATAATGTGATATCTCAAAATTGGGCCAAACTTATAAAGAAGGAAGGAATCCCATATTTTTTTGACAAGTTTGCCATCTGACCGCTTGTTAACCCTTTCCCGTTAACTCCCCTAAGATCATGTTAAGTTGTTGGTGTTCTTTTATAATTCTATCCTCGGTCTTGATGTTTCAAACATCGAACCGCCTTAATTATACCTGACACTGTTTTCTCTTCGCTCATTTTTTTTCTCGATCTCTCTCTTTCACTCTTTCTCCAAATACACCCTCACCTACTCTCGGCCCTCTGCTCTCCCTTTCAACCTCTCACTCTCACTTTTTACATCCTCCTTCCTCCCTCTCTCTCTCTCTATCTCTCTCTCTCTCTCTCTGGGCTTTGTTTGGGAGAAAACAGTAGGCTACTCAAAGAAGGGATAGATTCTAAATTTGAAAGATCCTGGGCAATCTCAAGTTGGTGCGGCAAATCTAATCTCCAATCAAACACAGTAATCTAAAAATTGGATGTCTTTGTCTCATTTCCATTTTTTATATTTTTTTAAGTTTCTTAAAGCTATAATTTGTCTAGTAATATGTGATTTTACAGCTAAAAAACTTTGAAATTTGGGTGACTTTGTTTGTCTACATTTATTTTACAGTTATATGCTACTTTACGATTAAAAATAATTATGGGTTGCATTTTGTTTGGGTCATTTTGGAGAGGTGAATTTGAGGAAACATGTGAGGAAATGTACCAAGGTCTGAGATGGATGCAATGTTATCATCTTCGTATAAAACAAGTTGCTTAAGAATATTGGGAAAAGAAAAAAAATGAAAAGCTTGACAATTTTGATATTGTATATATTCTATCTGTACAATATTGTATATTCTATCTGTCAATCTACACTATTTTTGAAGCTTTAAACTTTATAAATAAAGAAGAAAATATATTTTAAAGCTATCACAAAGAATTCCAGTGTTGAAACTGCATTTCTTGACAGTAGTTGAAGGTAGGCTCTA
The DNA here is from genome assembly GCF_054954075.1 of Amborella trichopoda. NCBI lineage: Eukaryota > Viridiplantae > Streptophyta > Magnoliopsida > Amborellales > Amborellaceae > Amborella > Amborella trichopoda. Next base: position 12,484,765 of record NC_142346.1, read on the forward strand.
ATTTGATTATTTAGAGCCTAGGCTCTATACAAACCGCACCCTTTAGAAAAAGATTTTTGGATGGAAATATGAGATTGATGAATAAAATTTCTTTGCATCGCAATTTGGGTGTTCAAAACATTAGAACGCCTTACTTATACCGTCGACCTGATTTCTCTCTTTGCTCAATTTTATTCTCTCTCTCTCTCTCTCTCTCTCTCGCTCTCAACAGCCTCCCCTGCTCTCTACTTTTTTTCTCTCTCTGTTCTCCACTGTCACTCTATCTTCTTTCTCACTTTTTATCTCTCTGCTGGTATCTGCTTTTTGTTCACTCAATCTTACCCTCTACTGGTATCTGCTTTTCTACTAGGGTTCATATTTGGACATCGCAAAGACATTGAAGTTGGGAGAAACATATTTATGAGGTACATAAAATGAATTTAAATTTCATGTGTCGATTTCTATATGTGTTTGGTTAATCTTTTTGTTTAACACAAAATTGCTACATTTATCATTAGTAGAGTGTATTACGTATAAGTAACTACAATTTCATGTTTTTCATTCCAATCCTTATATCTAGATGCCTATTCTATGTTTTATGAGTCGATTGAATCAATATCTCTATATTTTATGTGCATTATGACAATTAGGAGATGCTAAAATTTTCTATATTTAATTTTGTTCTGGTATTTGGATGCTGATTTTATAGGTTTATTTACATTTAAGTGCTCTATGTATGGAATCGTTGAAAATTGCAATATTGATAAGTGGCTCATTGGATTTATTTGCTTCATCATTTTGGCTTCAGGGTGTCTTTGAGTACGGCTATCTCCCATTAACTCTACAAGGTCGTCATTTGAGTTATCACAATGGCCACAAGTGGAGTGAGGTTGTTATATTTTTACGGTAGGTAGTTCGAGAGAAGGCTAAATGATGGATGAATGTATTACAAGGGTGGGAATGTGAAAGCTACTTTGTATAATGGGAGTGACTCATTGGAGCAATTAAAGATCCATGTGACATCTATTGCATGTTGCGACCCTAGCAATTTGACAATTATGCATCTTGGAAATGATATTTTAATAGAAGTAAATGAAGATGCAGATGTGACATGTATGTTGTTGGTGGCTTCCAATGTTCATGTATGTATTGTGAAACATTTGAAGCAACACATAGGGAATGTCAACCGAAAATAGCGGGAATAGCTCCATCATGTGGTCCATCAACAAGGATTAGGTAATGCTCATGACATATATGTGGTTGGACCTGATTTTTCTTTGGGCGGACGGCAGGAAAAAATCCTCTCTCAAACAACCGTGGAGTCGCACGTGTTGCACATGTGCTCTCTTATGTGCAGACATGAATCAACAAAGAGAGAGATTTTACGACATGGGTGCGGATAGACGATTACCTCGTCATTTTGGGGTTCGGGACACACCTGGGCAGCTTGCCCTCTTGGAACAATTACGAAGCCTTCCAACTGTCTACCATCGCGGTTTAGACATGGACTCTCCTCAGGCTTTTCAACTCGTTGCTTCGTTCTCTCATACTGAAAACTACAATATGAACTTGGTTGTACTCTTCTATAGTGGTTCGCTCGAATGATGGCTGGTTGATGAAAAGAAGGGATAAGGGAGAAAGATGATAAAGATTCCCCTCTCCCTGTGAACGCTATACGCTCGGGTGATCAGAGCAATCGAAAGATTAGAATTCTCTTGACTTATCAACTCAGGAAGACTTCTCCTGAGTGACCGAGGGAGAGAGCGTATGCGTCTCTCACAACTCAACTTGACTGTACAAAGAGGAAGTTAGAACGATGATCTGACGGTTGGAATCCTTAGGTTGACTCTGAAAGGTATTAGGTCGAGCATATGTCGATTAGCAGGGTGCTATATGGTACCGCAGGCTTGCTCCGTCTACGCTAGAGATGTGAGGGGGAATAGATGAGGCCATTCGTTCTCCGCTAGCATGGGTTACTGTGCAAGGCAAGTAACAAGTGAAGGGAAAGAAGAAGGAAAGAAGAGGGAGAGAGGGAATGGAGCTGCTGACTAGCAAGGGCTAGGGGTAGTTTCTCTCTCATAAAAGTTTTCTCTCTCTTTGGCACTAGATCCCAGAGTTAGGAGCAAAAGACAAGTAGAAACGAGCTTAATGCCTTTATTTCGTTAATGAATGATCCATCCTTTTTACAATTGACCTAAGCTTGTTTATATAGAAGACCCACCGAATAGGGCTGGATGCTCAAAACTAAGCTTAAAAAAAATTAAAAGAAATTACAATAAAATCTTGAATTTAAGAATAAACCCAAAATGCCCCTTAAACCTTTCTTGCTAATAATGAAACCATCCCTCTTTGAGGGGGGCCTTTTGCCATTGTCAGATCTTGGATACTTTTTTAGATGCTTGTGATGGCATTTGAGATGATCAATCATCGTAGTCTTGATGCTTGTTTGATTCTAAAGAGTTTGATATCTTTTGATCGTCTTGAGGTGGACTTTTTCCTGAGTGATAGAAATTCGGCTAGATCGTGAACTTTTGGCCATCGCTGCAATGCAATCTATAGTGTTTCAAGTCTTCCATTTTGATCGCAAATTAAAGAGGAGACTTCCACAATCGTTTTGCTCCAATTTTTATCCATTTTCGTCCTTGCTTAAGGTACTTTCTGATTTCAAGAGATCGCCGGATAAAGGGATTTTGGTGACCGTGCGATCTTGTTTTCTTCATCCTTGGAATTTGTGATTTATCAGACCTAAGATTGAATGCAACATTTATACTAGTTTGTACGCCTTCGTGATACGATCTCGTCAGACCTGTCTTTACGATGATCCGATGTACAGATCTCGAGTTTATTTCTTCATGAATTTCGAGATGTCATTTCTTCAAAAAGCTCTGATTTCCATGAGTTCAGGTTCATCTTATCTCTAGAAACTTTGATTTTGGGTCATGGCACGGCATGTGCCATATGTCAAAATGAGCGGGTCGTCTAGACCTATCTCGTGTCCAAATTTGAGTTTGCTCCGACTTCAATCGAACTAAGTGTGGGCATTTGCACGTCATCCCGCGATGTGAAGATCACGGCCTCCATGATTGGGGATTGGTTTTGGTGAGGCCCCACCGCAATAGCGTTCGACTTTATCCTTTAGAGGTATTTTGGGCCCAAAATGTTCTCGAGAGGTCTGATTGAGCCCAAAATTGGTCCATAAGGGTTTTTGACGTTCTGGATGCAATGGCAGTGGTTTGGTACTATTTTGAAGCCCCTAGCTTAGGGCTGTAGTTGTAAGGTCACTTTGTGGCATGATGGTACTTTTTCCAAGGTTGCCTAGTGTTACACTTATTCTATAGTGTTCCCTTGGTCTGGTGGTGTCTTGAGCACTAGCAAAACTAGGTTGTCACCAGCAGAACAAGGTTGCCTAGTGTTACGCTTATTCTACACTTATTGTTTGCATCAAGGATGTAGGTAAGTCAAAAATGATGCACAACAACTTGCCCCGACGGATGTTACGCTTCGAGAGAAGCGAGAAATGCAACATACAAAATGTGATTTTGTGTCGAAATTCATCTTTACAAATCCTTCCTAAGACGTCTCATCGAAATATTTTTGTTCTCGATCACCGGCGTCAGCACAATCCTTGAGGGGAGACCATGCTAAGCTTCTTTCTGAGGGGCGACCGAAGTGGACTCTTAGTCGATTGGAGATTTTGCTTAAGGCTTCCTTCCCAATGCTTCTGAAATCCTTTTCTTTTCTGGGAGAGCTAGCTGAAAGGCAACTCGTAAAGGGCTTACCACTCCATGTCGACGATGCCTCTTAATGGACCAGCTAGTGGGTTCCTTGGTTGGCTTTGCCCCAATCTTGCTGGTGGGGATATTTTGGCCCTGGGACCAGAATTTTGATTTTGGTACTGGGGCCGGGATTTGGATTTGGCACTGGGGTTGGAATTTGGATTTGGCATTGGGGCCGGAGTTTTGGATTTGGCCCTGGGGCTGGAATTTGGATTTTGGCACTGGGGCTGAGGATTTTTTATTTTGGCACTGGGGCTAGAAATTTTGATTTGGCACTGGGGCCAGAATTTTGTTTTGATTTGGCACTGGGGACGAAAATTTTGATTTTGGTGTTGGGGCCAAAATTTTTTTATTTTGGCACTAAGGTTGGGATTTGGATTTTGGCGCTAGGGCTGGCGATTTTTTATTTTGGCGTTGGGGCCGGATATTTTTCATTTTGGCACTGGGGCGGGAGATTTTTATTTTGGAACTGGGGTCAGAGATTTTTTATTTTGGCACTGGGGCCAGGATTTGGATTTTGGCATTAAGGCCGGAACTTTTGATTTTGGCACTGGGGCCAACTTGAATTTTTACTCAGTGCCTTTTGTTATGTTTCTTGCTTGAAGTTGGCTGAGGTCTTCTTTTTCTTTGGTCAACAGTTGCATCAACCTACTTATTTTAATCCAAGGCCCCTTTCAGATTTTCACTTGAACTTGGTACAAATGATGCCACGAGAGTGGTTTTTGCCAATTCCTTTTTGAGGCATTTTTACTTGTGAATTCTAGGTCACGTCCGCCCTATTTTTTCCATTCTTACTTTGGAGGGATCCTGCTTGGACGGGCCTAGCTAGAGTAGTGAACATCGTGGGTGAGGTGTCAGGGGATAAAAGTGCCTTTGTGTGCGACGAGCGTACGAGTGCGAGCAGCGCTTTCTTTATGATTCGCTGATTGTCGACGTGGGACATTGTCAGGGGGAATGCATCCCTGCGGAGGCAAGACATTGCCTGGGAAGATGGGTCATTTTAATGACGAACCCATTTGATTTTTAGGAAACGACACCAAGAGGCAGAATATTTTATTGTAATTTGTCGAAAGTGACACCTGAGAGGTGAGGCGGCAGAAGATTTGATCGATGATCCTTCAAAAATGATGCCTGGTAGGCAAGGTGGCGGAGGAATTAATTGGTAGTAGATCGAGGCGCTATTGTAGTGACACTTGTCCATGTGGTCAGACGAAGCGCTACTTGGGATGCAAAGTGCTTTTATGACGGGCTTGTGGCCTTTTATAAAAAGGGGCTTAGGCCGAGAGAGCGTGACGGAAACTCCTTCTATTCGAGAAGCTTATTTATTTTCTTGTTTCTTTCTTTTGTGAAGGGGGAGAAAAGATCTCTCATTTCTTGAAGCTTTTCTTCTGGGAGGCCAGGCCTTCTGCTGAGGCTGGCTTTTGGGTCTCAGGTCTTGGAGTGCGTCTGAGTGCTACACTCCTGGGTGAGGATGTTTGACCCTACAAAAGTGTTGGTGGACGTACGCTGGATGGTGGGTTTGTGTCTTCAGATCCCTACTGTTTGCTCGAGATTACGAGAACAAGGTTCGAGGCTGTGTGTTTCTGACAGATTGTGAGGGTCTTCGCTGGCCCATCATCTTCTTCATGATGATTGACCAGATTTATGATCTGGTCAGCTTGGATGTTCAGTGCTTGGGTGATTTGTTGTTATGTCGAGCAGGAGATTTGTTGCACTTTCTTTCGCACGTCGCTACTCTCGTAATTACCTCCTAGTTCTTTGCCTTCACTCAAGGGTCGAAAGAAGCAAGAGAGTATTTTCATTCTTTTGGGACTCTATTTTTAGAAAAGAATGACCATTCGTCTTAGAAGACACTACCTCTTTAGAAGGCGGTGGTGGATTTGGAGACCATGTCTCTGGGCGAGAGACTTATTTCAGAACGGGTTCATATACACACATTTTTTTTGGGAGTTATAGATTTATTGTAACCACAACTTTGTAATCGCTTCTTTGTTCATGAAATAAAAATAGTTCCTTTTAGCTTGAACCTTCCTCTCTGTGGCTTGTACTCCTTGTCTTTTCATGGTTTGCTTTGCTCTTCTTTTCCTTATGTTCTTTTTGGTTCTTATCCCTCTTTGATGACAGGGACAAGAAATGGACTAGGAGACTTGTTTTGCCTCAAGGGGGTATGCCACCGGTCTGGCTTAAATGGTTCAAATGCCCTTTCAGGTTTCATTCGAGCCCTTTAGGGTGTGTGTCGTTTCTGGTTTTTGCAAGGACCCTTGATTGATGATGATGTTTTTTTTTTTGGGCACTTGACCACCGAGGGTCTCATGGGTGCAGATAGCGCAAGGAAGATAGCTCGCTTGACTACCTGGTGTAGTGGTGCACTAGTGTGTGCTGAATCCTTGGGGGGAGATCCATTGTTTTGAGTGGGTCAAGAGGGAGTATTGCATACCTGAGATGAGTGGTGCTATTTGCTGGAAGCAGGCACCATTTGAGCAAGCAAAGACTTGCGTGTGGGGTGATGGAACCACGTGCTTCTTTTCGCATCAAGTGATGGTGCAGTTTTTTTCGTTTTTTGTTTTTTTTTTTGTGCTTAGCTGTGTCAGGATTTGCGTGATGTTTCTCTTGCACTCAATTAATTAAACAAATGAGGTAGTTATTCTGGATCTCATCTTCTCGTGGCCATGTTGATTCTTTATTTGAGTGGTACTGCTATGAACACGAACCAGGGAGATTCCTTTATTGCGAAAAAATGGCACTGTCCTGTCTAGAATTTCAATCTGTTGTTCAATATAAGTCAGGTCTTCCTTGACTGTTAATGACTCATACTTCAAAAAATGGGATGGGTCTGGCTGATATTTCCTCAATAAAGACACATGAAACACATCATGGATATTTTCTAACTCAGGTGGTAGGACAAGCCGATAAGCCATACTTCCTACTCAGAATCTCAAATGGTCCAATAAAACGTGGGCTCAACTTTCCTTTCGTACTGAACCTCATAATACCCTTGGTCGGCGATACCTTCAGGAAAACCCGATCACCTACCTCAAATTCAAGGCTTCTTCTTCGGTTGTCGGCGTAACTCTTTTGCCGACTCTGAGCAGTTTTGAGCGTCTCCCGAATTAAAGCAATTTTTTTCTGAGGTCAGTTGAAAAGTTTCGGGACCTGACAGCCTTCTTTCACGGACCAAATCCCAACAGATAGGTGATCAATACTTCCTTCCATACAGGGCTTCAAAAGGGGCCATCTGAATACTAGCTTGGAAAATGTTATTATAAGAAAATTCTATCAGAGGCAGATGATCCTCCCAGCTCCCCTTAAAATCAATAACACAGGCTCTTAACATATCTTCTAGGGTTTGAATAGTTCTCTCTGATTGCCCATCCGTTTGGGGGTGAAAAGCTGTACTAAAAGTGAGTCTTGTCCTAATGCCGACTGCAAACTGTCCCAAAACATTGAAGTAAATCTAGTGTCCCTATCGGACACTATACTGACAAGCATTCCATGTAATCTTATAATTTCTTTAATGTATAGTTGGGCCAATTTGTTCAAAGTATAAGTTGAGCGGATCGGTAAGAAATGAGCTGCTTTCATTAGTCGGTCCATAATGACCCAAATACTATCATGTCCAGTACCTGTCTTGGGTAATATGGAGACAAAATCTATGGTAATGTGCTTCCACTTTATACTCTGGCACGGGCAGGGGTTGCAACAGTCCGGCGGGTTTTTGATGTTCAGTCTTCACTTGTTGATATGTTAAGCACTTGGAAACAAACTGTGCTACTTCCTTTTTCATATCATTCCACCAAAAAATTTTCTTCAAATTCTGATACATTTTAGTACTTCTCGGGTGCACAGTATAATGGGAGTGGTGTGCTTCTTCTAGAATTACTCGCTTGACATCCTCAATATTCGGGACATAAACCCAATCTTTAAATCTTAACAGACCGTCCCCACTAATAGAGAAATCTTCTTTTCTTCCCAGCTTTATTTCTTCAAGGGTCTTCATAAGTTGGGGATCCTCTTTCTACCTTCACAAATCTGTCGAAAGAGCAGGGGCTCTGCCCTCATACTAGCAGTTATTCCTTCATCAACACTAAGGGGCAGAGTTGGGTGCCACTCCACCGCATCTTCTATCAGTTTCATCTCTCGAGTCATTAGGTATGCTACTGACGCTAAGGCTTACGACTTAAAGCATCGGCCACGACATTAGTCTTGCCTAGTTGATAATAAATGGTAAAATCATAGTCATTCAGTAGATCTATCCATCTTCTTTATCTCATATTTAACTCTTTATGAGAGAATAGATACTTGAGGCTCTTATGATCTGTAAATATCTTAAATTGGGCCCCATATGTGTAATGTCTCCAGATCTTCAAGGAAAATACTACGGTCGCAAGTTCCACGTCATGGGTTGGGTAATTTTGCTCATACAGTTTCAACTGTCTGAAGGCATAGGCTATAAGCTTCCCTTGCTACATCAATACACATCTAAGCCCGTTATGGGAAGCGTCAGTATAGACCACAAGGTCTTCGTTCCCTTCAGGTAAGGTTAATATTGGGGCCATGGTCAGTCTCTTCTTAGCTCTTGAAAGCTTGTCTCACGATTATCTGACCATTTAAACTTTACCTCTTTCTGAGTTAAGCGAGTCAGGGGAAGTGCTATCTTCGAGAACCCTTCAACAAAGCGTCTGTAATAACTTGCTAGTCCCAGAAAACTACAGACCTCGGACACATTTATCAGCCTTTCCCACTTCAGAACAGCTTCAATTTTACAAGGGTCAACTTCGACCCCATCCTTAAAAATAACATGTCCAAGGAAGGTCACACTGGAAAGCCAAAACTCGCTTTTCCCCAGCTTTGCATATAACTTTTCCGTCTTTAGGATCTGTAGGTCCATCCTTAAGTGTTGTTCATGCCTTTCCAGATTCTTTGAATATATCAGAATGTCGTCTATAAAAACCACCATAAAATCATCTAAAAAGGGCCTAAACACCCTATTCATCAAATCCATAAAGGCGGTCGGGGCACTAGTTAACCCACACGGGATTACCAATAACTCATAATGTCCATATCGGGTTCTGCATGTGATCTTAGGAACATCTTCTTCTTTGACCCGCAGTTGATGATAACCCAACTGAAGGTCAATTTTAGAAAACACTTGAGCCCCTTGAAACTGATAAAAAAGGTCGTCAATTATAGGCAAGGGGTACTTATTATTTATTGTGACCTGGTTCAACTGTCTATAATTTATACAAAGCCTTAAGGACGCATCTTTCTTTTTTATAAATAAAACTAGTGCACCCCATGGTGACACACTAGGTCCAATGAATCCCCTTTCCAATAACTCTGGCAGTTTCTCCTTCAGTTCTTTCATTCGGCTGAGGCCATCCTATAAGGGGCTTTAGAAATGGGTGCAATGCCAGGAACCACCCCTATTTCAAATTCTATCTCCTTGACTGGAGGCAGATTGGTTAACTATTCAGGAAAAACTTCTAGATACTCCCTTACTAATGATATCTCATCTAACTTTGATTAGGCATCTCGATTCTCTATTATGTAAGCCAGATACCCAACACATTCTTTGGCCAAAGGTCGGGAAGCCCAAAGCGCTGAGATAAGGTGCATAGGAGAAACATCCTTAATGCCAAGAAAATTCAATTCAGGCTGATTAGGGCGTCTAAAAGTTACAGTTTTGTCGTAACAATTTACTATCGCATAATGAGCAGACAACCACCAGTCCATACCAAAAATCACATCAAAGTCTCATATGTCTAATAGTATCAAGTCTATAGGTAGAACACACCCTTCAAACAAAACCTCACAGTGTTTATAAACAAGATCAGTCTCTATAGATTCCCCCATAGGTGTGCCTACAGTCAATGTCCAGTCAAGAAGTGCACGTCTAACATTTATGTGGCATGGAAGTGAGGTGCAACAAAAGAGTGTGTGGATCCAGAGTCAATCAACACTTTAGCTTCCATGTTACAGACAAAAAACGTACCTCGAATCACAAAGGTGGACGCCTTGGCTTCTTATTTCGAAAGGGCAAACACCCGACCCTGAGTCTTTGGTCGGCCTTTGGTCTCTTCACCGGACAGTCCTTGCTTATGTGGCTAGGCCTGCCACACCTGAAACATGTTCTTGTCTTCCTTTAGCACTCGGCTGCCAAGTGATTGTCCTTTCCGCAATAAGGACATGTTGAGCACTGCTTCACTCTTACCTTGCTCGAAAAGGTTTTCTGGATCTTCTTGCTTCCTTGATTATTATTTCCCCTAAAACTTCTCTTTGGCCGAGTCCTTCTTCCAAAACTTCTAAATTGAGCCGGTCCCATCCTTCCCTCTTTCTTGAACAGGGACCCTTCGTCTTCCCTTTCTATCTTCTTGGACAGATCCACGAGAGGGGAGAAGGTCTTTAAATTGATCGATATTATCCCCTCCTTATTTCTGACCTGAGGCCTCTTTCAAACTTACTAGCCTTTCCGTGCCTCAATGTTAATGATGTGCGGCCCATATCTTGACAAGTCAGCGAACGTGGCTGCATACTGTTCTACGGATAGTCCCCTTTAGTGCTGCTCAATAAACTCCACTTCCTTTCTTTCTCGTACAGAGTCCGGGAAGTACTTCTCATTAAAGGCTTCTAAGAAATTTTCCTAGATCACTTCTGTCCCTGACCTTTCCCAAGATTTCTTTACTGAGCCCCACCAGTGCTCAGTGTCTCCTTCTAACATGAAGGCCCCTAACTTAGCCTTCTGCTCGTCACTGCAAGGCAACACTTCAAATATCTTCTCCACCTGCCTTATCCATCGTTCTACTTTTTCAACTCCCCCATGCCCCGGGAATGTCAGTGGCGCTAGCCTCCTGAACCTTTCTATTAGTCCACGGTCAGTTTGCTCCGGGGAAAGGGTAACCGATGTCGACATACTATCTTTCTTCATTTGAGTCATGGCCTCCAATGTTCTGAACAATTCTCCAAGGGCTTCGGTATTCTTGTTATTGGAGCTCTCATTATTAGCACGAGTCCTTGGCATCTTTGTCCTACAACAGGGGCACTTCAGTCACTAGTCTACTCAAAACTATTCTAGAGACACCTTTACAACATTATAGGCTAAGAATCCTAGCTTGGCTCCTCATAACTGTTATAACCATGCCCCCTGACCCCTACCCTTTCCAAATGGAAGGTGACAGAGTGCGAGATCGCGACGGAAGGTCGCGTACGTCACTCAGGTGGGAGTGGCATCAACACGTGTTATAATTGGGGAATGAAAACAAACCATCAAATAAAAATAAACACATAATCACATGGCTATATACAGAGAAAAATAGAAACCATTTATACAAGTCCAGCCCTAAAAAATTATTTTAGAAAGTTCAAGGTGCTACTGGCCCAACTACAAAATACAATCCATCAAAATACATTGTGGCACAGCCACTAGACATATACAATCAAAAGATTCCTGGACAGAACTTGAGCTTCAAAGCTCTGCTCCCACCGTCCAGTAGTCCACCCGTGAGTTATCGACTCTCACTCTACAAAGGAGGGAAAAAGAGGGGTATGATCTAAAGCCCTGTAAGTAGGTCACTATTCTTGTATTCTTGACTATTAGCATATATGTCATAACATTGTCAATGGATTGTCAAAGACCGTACTGGAATAAAAAAGTAGAGTCATGCATCAGAATATGCACACTAATAGTATAACATGAGTATTGTTTAGAAGTTGAAGTATTTACTATTTCTTGTAATGACAGTTACATTAATACTTATCTCAGTCACAGTCAAATAGTCATACATGGTACTTAATTCAAACTGACAGAAACAGAATCAGAATCAGAATCAAAATCAGAAATCGAATCATAAACAGAATCAGGAACAAAATTATTTATTCCCGAAGTAGAAGTCACATCGATCAGGCTAAGCCAATCCTGCAACTTGAAACTTCCACCCTCATTCGCGAGGGAGGACAATGACAAATGGAGGTCCCATTTTGTAGTGTCCTCACTCACATACTTGGTCCCCAGTGCGCTTTGGGGTTTTGATAGGCTGAGGGCTTGTAAGACACGACCCTCTCCTTGCACCTTTAGGTGATAGGGCGTTGCACTACCATTGGAGGATTCAATGAGTAGTGCCCATAACAATTTGGGGGGTGAGACCCACCATGTTATTTACAGTTATCTCCCAACTCCAATCCTATCATTGGAGTCGGGGCAGAATCAGAACTTGCCGGCAAAACCGAATATCCACTACCAATGGAGGACTCATTGTGTAGTGGTAAGAAGTCACATATATAACAGTTCATATAACAGAAACAAAATATCCATTACCAATGGAGGACCCATCGCGTAGTGGCTAGAAGTTACATATAACAGAAACAAAATATCTACTATCAATGGAGGACCCATTGCATAGTAGCCAGAAGTCATATATGACAGAGTTCCATGTATATACATGCATAACATTCATTCATTCATATTATACTCTTTTCAAAAGGTTAGGAGCATTTAACATTTGTGAGGTCATAAGCATACTATTTAAAGCACCTTGCAAAAGGTATTAAGTTGTGTTTAGAAAGAGGCATCGATGCATGATATGACAACTTAAAATGTATTGTTGTCATTATCAATCATGGGCATATACAAAATGAGGCATGGCGCCCAAAATATGAAGGGAAATTCAATTAAATTCTGAATCCAATTTGCTAACTAAACAGTACTTGATCAATTGAGGGTTGAGTATATCGTTCTAAACCTTGCTGAATTCATCCAATAGTGACATACGTTCACAATTCGAAACATAACTTGCAAAATTTCAAAACAATTTAAACATGCAACTTTTAGTAGGAATTCAGAGCTTTCAAATGGCTATAGTTTCGGAGCATATGGACCCCATTTGGCCAGCCAAAACTCATGGCCATAGAGACAAAAATTCTGAGTTTTTATAAGGTCTGTCAACAGTGACATACTGGAGCATTCTTGAGTATAGCTGCTAATCTATATAGAATTTGGGCACGGTTAAAACATGAAAATCATAGAAGACCCATGCGTCTATCAAATGGTAGCCTTTTTGTGTCATTTGAACTTCAATAGTTCAGGTAATGCATTAGTACAATAGGAGTAATATTTCTGGAAATTATCACAATCTGCTAACAATGACATACATGCATAAAATAAAACATATCTTCCAAACTAACAAGAATTTCAACTGGACATAAGCATCAAACTCAAAGTAGACTCAGAGATATTTCAAATGGTGGTGATTTGAGGCCAATGGATATTATTTTCTTAGTCAAAATATCATTACAAGAACATGTAAAATCCTTGGAAAATCACAATCCAGCCATGAAATCCCTTCCAAATCATCTCCGAACTCTTAATCTATGCAGGTAACAACATGAAACCAATTCTAGCTTGAACTAGAATCACAAGAGTATCATCCCATAGAAATTTAGGGCTATCAAAAAAGATTTATCATGAAAAAGAAGGTAAGTTTTCTGGAAATTGCAATCACCATTTTTGCATATGCTTATGCTCAACTAGGTTCAAACCATACTTTATTCATGTTCCATGCTTATGGGTCTTCAAGGTAGTGATCCACTTACCTCTTTTTGTGCCCCCAAAGGTGATCCCAAATCTCCTTCCACAGTCCCCCTTCACCAAGCTTCTCAAGCTCCTCAACAATGGCACAAAAGCTAACTTTGGGCTCAAAAAACGTGAAGTGCAGAGAGAGAGAGAGAGAGAGCGAGAGAGTGTGGTTTTGCACTCCAAAGGTGGGAAGGTGGCTTTCTATGTTCGCCAAGTGGCCTTTGCATGGAAGGAAGGTTGACATTTGGCGCACAAGGCAGCATGCACCCGCCTTCTTCCTCTATCGCCGCGCACCTTCTTCCCCTATCACCGCGCACTCTCTTCCTTCCCTCCTTATCACCGCGTGCCTTCTTCCTATATCGCCGCGTGTTCACTTCCTTCGCTCCTTATTGCCGCGCGCCTTCTTCCTCTATCGTCGTGCGCCTTTTCCCCCTATCACTGCACACTCTCTTCCTTCTCTCCTTATTGTTGCGTACCTTCTTCCTCTATCACCGCGCGGTAGTGACTTCATCATGCTCAAGAAATTTGGATCGTTACATATACATTGCTTAATTTTCATGCCTAAATCAAAACTATGGAAACATGAGTGTTAAACCTACTTACATGTGCCCAAAAGTGTCCCAAATTCCCCCACACAGGTTCGTTCTAAGCTCCTCAATAGTGGCTCCAAGGGTTAAAATTCTAAGTGTTGAGAGTAGGTTCTCAAGGGTGAGAGAGTGAACAAAAGTTTGGGGAGGAGAGAAGGGGCTTAAGTAGCTCAAGAGTGGGAGGTGGCAGCCCGAAATTGCCAAGTGGAACTCATAGTGGCATGCAATTGGGTAGGTGGCATGCAAGGCAGCATCCAGCAGGCAAATGGCACCTCAGTGGTACGCATGGGCTTGGCAGTGTTGCTCATGGTGGCAGCGCTCGACGGCACTCACTGCCGTGCGCTCTCAGTTTTCTCTCTTCACACTACCAAGCGCGCTCTCTTCACACTGCCGAGTGCACCTCTCTTCACATTGCCAGGCGCGACATCAATCCTAGAAAATCCGAGTCCTTATAGAGTGATACTTTTGTTAAGGATTATGAAAATTTTACTGTGTCAAGGATATTATTGGTGATTTGAAGAAGAAATTTGACACACTTAATGAGGCACAAAGAATCATTAGAATAAAAAACCTCATGGGTTGTAAAATGGATGATCACACCAATGTGGGTGATCATATAAGGGAATTCAAGAATTGTATCAAGGAAAGTGAGAAATCTAGTCATTCTTAAGACCGGGTTACTCAAAACACACTTTTTGGTTACTTTTATATCACAAATAGAATGGGAGGTCGTTGTGATCGTTTTTCAATGAAAACCCCTATATTTGGTGCTCATTTAATCACTTTTGTAATTTTGCTGGTGGCCAGAAAATGGCATTCAAATGACCAAAAAATGTGCCTAAGTGCGAGCTTGAATCGGGTGCCTTCCCAACCTTAATCTCATGAAAATATTACCTCAAATCAAAGACCTCCGAGTCATGGTTACAACATACCCATATTTGAGGTTATTTGATGTCGGGGCTTCGAGATATGACCATTCGAATGGATGGATGTTCTTCTTTTAAAATTCTACACTCTATGAGTTTTTGAATCCAACTTCTCTCTAAAATTTCTCTCATTTCAGGTATTGTCTCGGGCCATATCTTATATCTAATTAAACCTACCACAAACTGAAATTTGGGCTTAACTAGACTCAAGTGGAGAGAGTTATGACCTCCACAAGTCAATCCCAAAGTCAAATGGCAGAGTTTTCAGAAATGGAAATTGGTTCTTTGAGGCAGCATAGGAAGAGTGTGAAACCCATCCATTTTGGGTAAGTTGGCCCTCGAACTGTCCCAAAGAGCCCAAATGAGCTAAATATTGGTATTCGTGGGTTTTAGGGTCTTCAAGATCCAATGGCAGTTGTCTGACACTCATCTAAGACATTGAAAATATAGCTATAGTTATGAGGTAGCTTTCAACATGATAGAGAGTGGTGTTGCCAAATGTAAATTGCATCCTGATCTGCTTTATCTTGATCATATTGGGAAAAAACTAGCTGGGTAATCTTAAAAAACCAAATTCCACCCTTTCATGCTTTTTGAGGCCAAGGGGACGCCTTTTCAAAATTGCTCAACAATCAAGCTTATTGGTGCAGGCTTCCGTAGTCCACAGGTGTGACAACTATCTATGGGCTTAGGTTGTAACCACTTCCACAAATTATTCAACCTGGGGAGTTAGTGCATCAAAAATACATACAAACAATTACATACATTAAACTTGTTGAAAGGATGAAACTTGTCATTCAAGTTACTCCTAAAGGAAGACTTTACAACCTTTTAGAATGATGTGCAAGGTGAAGATGCTGCAACACACATTTAAGAAGAGGCGAAGACTCCAAAACCCACAACCAATTGTGTAAAACCACAGGTCATCATCATAGAAAGATGGGGATGACTACACGCACTATATTGCAACTACCAGACACAATTGAGAGCCGCCAATTGAAGCGTTCGACAACTATAAAACGCTTGATCAAAGACATTAAGAAACAAGGTGAGAGATATGCTGAAGAAATACAGTCATTGAGAGACAATCGCCACATTTAAATATTTATGAGTGTTTACCATTGTAAGTATATGAACGAATTCATACAAGTAATTGTAACAACAAGACTCACTTGCTAAGTCTTCTAAATTTCTCTGATCCATGAATTCATATATGTGTTATACATCATTTTTGACGTACTTGTATGCTCGACGTGAATAAGGAGAGAGCCAGTAGTAACCTGGTCTGTCAGTGCCCAAGATGCCGCCAGAATACAAGAACAATGTAGCAATAAGCCTAATATTGGGTGACCTCTGAAGAAGTATTGGAATGGCCTCAAATTGCATGAGAGGGTCGTTTTGGATAACCTAAGGACACCCACAAAGTTTTGTCACCTTCTGACAATTTTTGAGATGATCAAGCAATGTTATGAAATTCACTTTGCTTTGGTCGAAGAGGCCGAAGCCTTCATTTTTTAAGCATAAACAGAAGTGAAGGGAAGCGTGGTGCTGCCTCTTTGGTCATATTCGGGTTGCTTTGGGCCAGATTCGGGTCTCTTCGAGTTTGCTTCGGCCGAAGCTTCAGACTGTTTCAGTCAAAAAAGAAATATCTATATAAAAGTATTTTTTGTTAATTTTATTTAATTTTTAATTTTTAATTTTATCATTATTTTCACACACACACGCACACACTCACACACACACACACACACACACACACACACACATATATATATATATATCTAATTTATTTATATTAAATTAAAAAACATTCCAAAGTCTTCCCTTGAATCGGCCAAAGCATCGAATTGCTTCATTTTTCTTACCAAACAGAAGAAGACTTCGAAGGGAATCTGACCAACATTGTGATCAGGACGAAACTCGGTTTGTAAATCCAGTTCTTATTATGATAAAAATAGACCCTATAATTTTATATCTATTTTTTGGGTCTCAAAACAGTAGTATACCACTGCCATTGGATCTGGAATGTTGAAAAACCCTCAAGTACCAAATTTTGGCTCAATCGGACCATCGGGGACCATATTAGGCGTAACTTACCAAGAAAAGGTGGGTTTTATACTATTGCGGTGCAGCCTTAGTGAAGCAGTTCAAGTTTATGGAAACTATGTTTTTTCATTTCAGGATGAATTTCAAATGCTCATAATATTCTCATTTTGGGTCCAATTAAGCTCAAATTCGGACACGAGCTAGATCTCGACGATGTGCTCCTTTTTACATATGGTACACATCATGGGGTAGCGCAAAATGAGGGAATTCTTAGAGAGAAGATGGGCTCAAAACATGAAAATTCAGATTTTAAAAAGTGGAACATCTCATTCTTTGAGAGGTCATAGCTCAAGATCCCGATATCGGATCGTTGCAAGTATAGGTCTGTTGCGATCATGCTTCAAAGAGCTTTAGTTTGATATTATTTTCGTACAAGATTGGACACTGGATGACACCAAATTTTGAGGCAGAATTTTCTAGTAGCTGAAATCTCATTTTCCGACGAATTCCCAAAATTGGAACGTGGTCAAATGGAGACCAAAATAGACGATATTTATCAAAAAATGATTGTGATAGTACCCTCTTTAGTTTGTAAAAAAAATGAAGACTTAGAACATCATGAATTCTGCCGAATCGGTGGTCAAAGAATCACAAGTTTATGGAACCTGGCCAGAATTTGGGTTCTTTATTAAAAATCCGTTTCAAGACGATGAAAGGGTCTTAAAATGTGAGTAATATTTCAAGCATTGATTCTATGATGTTTGATCATTTGAATTGACACCATAAACCTCTGAAAAAGTTTATGAGGCCTAGCAATGACAAGAGGTCCCTCATGGAGGGATGGTTTTATCATTTATTGCAAAGTGCTTTGGGGTATTTTGGTGATTAATTCTAAAAAAGGGATTAATATTTTAATTCATTAAATGTTTATTTTTTGACAAATCTAATTGTTTTTTAGTAATCCACCCTTGTTTTGGGGTTGCTCTATATAATGACCTTATGTCATTTGTAATCAATCTCTTGAAGACTCTTGAAAACTCTTGAGAGTTTTGGAAATTAATGAGAAGAGCTTGAGAGCTTAGCTTGTTCTTTTCCTTTGATTCCAAATTCAAGGCTAACATTTCCTAGAGAGAGACAATACCCCTAGGAACCCCTCACTCCCTAGAACCCCAAAATTTCAACTTCCTTAGGATTCCCAACTCCCAACCCTAGCTCCAATACACTCTAGCTTCCATACACCTTAGAACGCCTAGCTTCCAACCCTACTCCATACACCTTACATCCTACCCAAGAATTCCTACACCCAATCATATTCCATATACCATAATACCCATAACACTTAATTATCATATACCTTACCTTATCCCATACATCCTAGATCCCATACACCATACCTCAACCCAATGCACCTAAGCCATACACCTAAACCCTAGACCCTAGCCTTGACTCACTGGAACCAAGAGCTCTCACTCTCAAGAACATGCAAAGGGACCAATGAAGGCACACCTAGGTTCAAGCTCATTCTATGTCCACTCTCTTTCCTCTCCTTTTTCTCTCTCGTCTTTTTCTCTTTCTCTCTTCTCTTTCTTTCTCTCTTCTCTCTTTCTCTCTCTTCCACTCGGACCCAGGGTGGGTTCGAGCCTTTTCCCTCTCTCTCTTTCTCTTTCCTTCCTCTCTCTCTCCCTTGTCTCAAAAGCACAGACCTGCACCTAGGGTGGGCCCAGCTCATCCCTCTCTTCTTTCCTTCTTCTTTGACCCTTTCTCTCGTCCAGAGTCTTGGACCCGCACCATAGGAAGATCCAGCTCTCTCGCTCCCTTCTCTTCTCTCTCTCTCTCACCTCGTCCAAAGCCCGGACTTGCACCTAAGGCGGGTCCGGTCATTTCTCCCCTCCCTCTCGTCTCTCTCTCACTTTCTCACCTCGTCTAGACCCACACCATAGGCGGGTCCAATGCTTTTTTTCATCTCTCTTGTTCCTCTCTCACTTCCCTACCTCATCTAAAGCCTGCACCCGCACCTAAGGTGGGTCCAGCCCTTTCTCACTTCTCTCTCATCTCTCTCTCAACTTCACATCTCACTTGAAGCCCGGACCTGCACCATAGGCAAGTTCATCTTCTTTTAATCCCTTTTAACTCTTCTCTTTCTCTCTCATTTTAATACTTCTCTCTCTCTCTCTCTAATTCACATCCTCATCTCTCATTTACTCATTTCATTTTATGCTTATTTCATCATTTATTTGTTTCTCTCTTTACTCATTGCTTCTTTTATCCTCGAGCACTTGATTTGGGGTCTTCTTGAGATAGTGCCCTAGGGTTCTAACTCTTGGACTGATACTTTAACTATCAGCTCGTATAATGTAATTGAGTCATAAGAGGCACTGATTCTCTTGAGCTCGATCACTCAAGTTGGGGTCATCCTGAGATAGCTTTTCCTTTTGCTCTAACCCTTATACTGCTCTAACCACTGGGTCATACAGTGTTTAAGTTGTGAAAGATTTTCATCTCTTTTGCACTCACTCTTTTCTCTTCTCTCCCTGGATCACTTTTAAGGGGCACTTTGGGTTAGTGACATAGTTACAAGCTTAGTCATGTAACTCCACTTTTCAAATCCTTCGGGTACCAAGGCTTCGAGCCTGGTGTTTTTCCTTATCGCTTTAAAATCTTCTCATCGTTGGAAATACCTATCCGCACATGGCACGTGAGGCTCACACGTGCAAGCTAGGTCAAGCAGTTGTCCGAGAGGGGCTTCATCGAGCCCAAGTTCCTGAAGGAGCCCGAGTGAGGTAAATCCAAGCCCGATGACCTGGCGACTCCACTGGGGATACGCCACCCTATAGTTGGTTCGGTCCACTATCAAACTAACAGCTCATCTCACTCTTTCTTAAAAACTAATATGAAATCCAACTCTCATATGAGTTGGGGATTTCATCATCCCCACATTCATGAATGTACTTATTGGAAGTAAGGTTCGACCACCTACTACTCCCATTTATCTTTCGCAAGGTCTTTCAGACCTTAGCACCCGGGCTCAAGCCCAGGACAATTTGGGAAAGGGTACTCAAACCCCTTGCTTCCTCTTTACCGGCATCCATGGCAAGTCCATTAATGTCAACTGCATGAGTGGTTTTAAAACCATCGCTCTTCATGCCAACACTACTACTAGTGGACTCTCTCCACCAGTCTTAAGCTCAATAGCGATTTTAAGATCACTCCCTCTTCTCTCGCAACTAGTTCTTCTAAGACCATTGCTTCGGTGGGTAACCTGAGGGTCACCCCATCTCTATTCCACATGGGCACTACTCATCTGAGTATGATGTGCTACACACTTCATGTTAACAGTTCAACTGGCTCCAAAGCCATCCGGCACACTATTAATCATGTAACTACGAATGGTTCAACTATTGCAGTGACAAATGGGGGCAAGCAAAAGCTACCCCTGACCACCTCACCTGCTTCGGGTCTCTTGAGACCCAGACCCATTAAAAGTGGTTCTCAAGCCGCTCGTGCATTGCATAATACTCTCTCAGTTTGGGGCAACTCAAATATTGCACCTCAAAGAGCACACGATCCACGACTCAGTCGTAGGTCCCAAACAAATATGCATATGCCTGCAGACCAAAGTGGTTCTAAGACCACTACAACTGCAAAGGTCGGCATTCTAACTGCCAAACCTTTCGCTTCACTAACGGTTGGTTCCCAAGCTACCTCCAACACTTTTGTGGATCTTGCACACACATGCAAGTCCAATGCTATTTCTGGCTTCAAGGGGAAGGGCCAGCAATACATGCTCTCTTCTACCCCAAAACCCATGACAACATTGTACTCAAAAAAAGTTTCCTTCAAGAGCACTCTTGTCAATTCTTTGTACTTCACATGTACGAGCTGGCCCTCGACGCTGAATTCAGGGCAAAATTACATCCCCGAAACCAATGGAGCAGTCCCTCGCTTCTTCAGAGAAAACTAAACTTCCAAGGATGACCCCGGGCTTCCTACTCCCGAGGCACCATTCTTTACCTAAATTGATTGACTTTGCTCTAGTCTCCTTGAGATAGGCCAATCAAGTAGGATGCCATGCCCAAATCCAATTCTGGGAGAGGATTTACTGGAGAATCAAGCAGCAGAAAGGCATGAAAATGTTGTTCATAAGAAAGAAATCAGAGTCTTCAACTTCATAAGACTTATTGAAGAAAGACCTATACGAACTGCAGTGGAGCCTACAATGAATGGCACTGTTCAATGCTCGGTTGAGGAAGTGCGGGAAGAGGAATCCGATTAGACTGAACCATGGCCCCAAGGCTGTCTTGAACCACAATAAAAGGAAATATAGCCCCAAGGCCGTCACGAGCCTATTTGGATCGAGCCATGGCCCTAAGGCCATCTCGTGCCATATTTTCCCGAGTTACGAGCCTAAGGCCATCAAGAGCTAGTAATCACCCGATCATAAAGGCAGTGTCAAATCCAATCGGGGCAGTTTGAACCTCTATTGCCTGGATTTTCAGATCGGGACACGAATCGAACCAGGACTACTCCTACCCTTGAGTCACTCAGCTCTGAATAATGAGCTGATGTGATAATAGTTAGTCAAGATGATGATGGTCCCGAAGAACCGATGGCGCGGGTTAATGAAACCCCGAACCATATCTTGGACAGGTTTAAAGAGCTAAAAATTGCTCAATCAATCGGGGTATCTTTGCATCATGGAGAAAATCCCCCCTTAGAACCGTGGTTGGAGGAAGAAGAACGAAGACCTCCACCTCCTCCCTTAGCTCAGACTTCACGACCTCCCATTCCCCCAGTCTTTCCTGATGGTCAACCCAATGTAGCCTCTCAAGCTATTTCCCAGTAGTTACCCAGAAAGACATTCAAACATGATCAATCAAAGTATTCAGGGCTTACAAGTCTCAAAAGCCCATGAAAATTCTCATTACAAGAAGCCTTACCCACCCTTCATTGATCACGTTCCTTTTCCCCCAGGTTACCAAAAAGGAAGGTTGCATATATTTGATGGCACCGGCTCACGCCAACAACATGTGGCACACTTCATGTCAGCATGTCAAAAGTTAGCTTTTGATCCTAGACTGCTTCTTTGACAGTTTGTGGAAACACTAGCTAGGCCAGCCTTTAAATGGTGTACGCGTTTGCCTCCGAATTCTGTCCACTCTTGGGAAGAGATGGAACAACTTTTCTATAAGCGCTTTTATGAAGTTGAGTGAGAGGTTCAAGCTATAGAACTTCTTGCTATGACTCAAGGAATGAATGAACCAGTAAACGAATACATCCAGAGATGAAGAGATCACGCTGTATAGGAACATGAAGAAGGATCAATGCGTGAGATCCAGGATCGATGCGTGAGAAGGATCATTGCGTGACCTCATGCATGAGATCGATGTTGTTCAAACATGTATTAGGAACATGAAGAAGGAAATCTCCCTTCATACTGAACCTTCTAATCCTACCACTTTCTCAGACATGATTTCAAAGGCAGTAAATGTTGAAAGCTTACTTAAGCATCATGGTGGGACTCAAGCCCAGACCTCGGGGGGAGGTCAAGGTCGGACCTTCACTAATAACAGATCTAATCCTCGTACTGGCCAGAAAAGAGATACAATCAGTGCAGCGGTTGCCGCCACACCTATTCTTCCCAAACCTCCTATTACCAATACACCTCTCAAGACATTGGATACTTCACAGGGAGTAGCACAATTAAGGGTTCAAGGGGAACCCCAACCATAGCAACAACAACCTTAGACTTATAACAAGGTGTCCCCACCACCAAACCTGTACCAACCTAATTACTATGAATAAAGGTTGAACAAGAAGTACAACTTTAACAAAGCTTGGGTACCAGTCCTATTGAAAATTTTATTAGAACAAGGTATGATAGTTCTTCCTAAGCCAAAGAGACCAAACTAGGTGGGACTTACTAATAACAAGAATTATTATGCCTATCATCGGATGCTGAGTCATCCTATGCAAGACTGCTTCCATCTTAAAGATCACATCGAAGCTCTAATTCTGAAAGAAAAAAGTCATTTAGACAGTCTCAAAAAATCTTTCGAGACTGCAGAAGCTTCGCATGTGGTCACCATGGAAGAAGAACGAGTGCAGACCTTGCAACTAGAAGAAGTACCATCTAACCTTCTTCCAGACCTCTTCGCGATGATGTCACTGCAAGGGTTGATTACCCTGCTCTCATCAAGACAATCCATGCATTTGATTGGAGGAACTAAAATCTTTGGTGGCCATTCCACCAAGTATGGGGCATATCTTCAGTGTTCGAGTTTCAATACATTAATACATGAGTCCTTAGCTGAAGGACGAATCATTATGAATATACCAGTCCGAACTCGTGAACCATCTAATCCAGTAACCAGTAAAAGTTCCACCAGGGCATATTCTACTTCTGACAATGAAAAGGAAGAAGTGAAAAGTTCTATCAGATGGGTATAAAAAAATGGGTGAAACAATTGAGGCGTCACACATGATTACAGTTCAAGAGGGACAAACTCAGAGTGTCTTCATGAATAAAGTGTCCCTTGACATCTTTGCCATCATCATTGATATGCTCGTACAACAATAAATGATTCAGCCTTGCTTGCCTAAGAAGCCAAAGTACTTGAAGGAGGAGTGTAAGGATTTGTGGTGTCAGTATCACCAGATGAAGGGACATGACATATTTCACTGCTGGGGATTTCGTGCCATCTTAGATGAGTTCATAAGTTATGGTTAAGTGTTCATCGATAACAACATCACCATGAAGAATTCGTTAAGAAGTTGAAGCCCTGATCCATAATATGCTTGCAGAGGTTCATGCTCCTGATCATGTAACCTCAAAGTTTCTTATTCTCCAAACCCCAATCAAGGTACTTGAGCCCTGTCAGAAGCATCATGGCCATGGTAAGATGAAAAGCCTCAGGAGAGAGGCAATTTGGTAAGCTAATGTGGTACCTAGGCCACAAACTCACAAGACCGCACCTGTTAAGAAAAAGAAGAAGAAGAAGTGGCTTTCGAAAGTTCAA
Source organism: Amborella trichopoda (assembly GCF_054954075.1). Classification (NCBI taxonomy): domain Eukaryota; kingdom Viridiplantae; phylum Streptophyta; class Magnoliopsida; order Amborellales; family Amborellaceae; genus Amborella; species Amborella trichopoda. The sequence goes on from NC_142346.1 coordinate 12,508,663, forward strand.
CACCGAAAAAAAAACTTCCCCAATTATCAGTTGAAAAGGCATTCCTTCCCCCTCTTCCCACCTTGTATGATTTCATCCCAAGGCAAGTCCTTTTTGCTAAGGTTGGTTAATATATAACCATGAATATACTTCAAAACCCATCCAATATGGGTGAGGACATTAAAAGCATCACAGAACATTATAACAAAGGTGAAGACTTTAAAAGCACCCCTCAACGGTCCATGCAGAGTAAAGACCTTAAAATCCCCTGCAATAATCCAACAAGGGTTACGATAATAAAAGATCATTGATCACATCCAAGGAGAGTGAAGACGTTAAAAGCCTCGTTGAGTTCAATTCAGGTGTTGATCCCAAAAGCTACCTAGTTCGGTCTAATTTAAGTGATGACCCTAAAAGATCTGTCCCTTCTTCTATCCCTGATTCTTCAAACCCTTCTTCTCTTTCAATGCCACTCATTGAACTCACTTTGGAGTGCCAAGATTTTTGAGGCTCTTAATGAAGAGTTCAAACTCTGCAATACCAGTAAACGACATAACATGCAGTTAAGAAAGATGGTAGCTCAAAAGGCTGGATTCATGAATGTTGGATATGCTACGGCCTTTGCCGCTAAAAAAAACAAGCCATGTCCTACTCCAAAAGAAGTGTTCAATTGACTTCTAAACCTGAAGCTTAAAAAGGAGTCTCAATGTCCTATAGAGTCTAACTTGGGGGAGTTATGGAAGAACTCGAAGGGAGAAAGTTATTCAAATTGTGGAGCATGCCCCATGTTGGTTTTTCATGAGGGAAGAACGGTAGCTGCAGTTGACTAGATGAGGTTGAGGTTGAGGTGAGGAAAGAGATTTAAACTAATTCAAAGACCAGCTTCACCTAGACTCTTGAAATAACCCAGACCACCACTGGTTTCATATCCTAGTTCATCTATTCTCACTCATGAACCACCCCTCTTCTAAAATACCCAGGACCACCATTAGTCCCTTACCCAAATTTTCACCTTATTTCCTTAGAAATCCTGAACCATTACAGCCTTCATCTTGCCCGATATTACCGACCCTACCCTGGCTGCGTAACCCAGTGCCTTCTCTGCCTCCTCCTACCATTACAACCGACCCTTCCTTAGCTGTTGTAGCAAACCCTTCCCCTTCAAAAGCCACTCCATTATCACTCGTTCCTCCAAAACTAGTCGTGAACCAAGGAGTCGTCTTTCCTAAAGTGGATAAAGTCAAATATGATGTGATTGGACACTTGAGGAAACTTCATGCTCTTTTGAGTTTATATGATGCTCTCATACTATCAAATGACTTTCGTATGGTCTTGGTGCAAACTCTTCCTCAGCCTGAAGTGTATGAGACCGAGATTGAGTGGATTGAGGTAGATCCTACAATCATTAACAGTTGCATGGTTATCACTTTCTCTGAGGACGACCTGCGGTTGGATGAGATGTTTCATAACCTGGCTCTTTTGGCAACTGGTGAACTGCATGCTTGTCCGATCAATCAGATCATGTTAGATGGGGGGCCTGAAGTGAAACTTATGCCTAAGAGAATACTTATTCCGATCGGGATAGGTGTTTAACAGCTTGAGCCAACAAGCTTAACAGTTCAAGGATTCAATCAGTCGGGGGAGAAACCGGCTGCTGTTATCCATCTCAAGCTCAAAATTGGAGATTTGAATGCTTCCACACTATTTCACGTGATTGAGACAGACACTTCCTATAACATCTCCTTGGCTACATGACCATGGTTGCCGAGATGAAAGGCAACACATGGCCTATGCTGATAAAAGGCTGTTTTCTATTGTAGAGTCGTACTATGCTGATGCGAAGTACTATTTCATGGATCCTGTGTGATCTCAAGAGCTAATGTTGCTTATGAAAACCATTACGAGCCTTAACATGAGAGTGGCTACTAAAACCTCTCATGAACATGTTAAAGATATCGCAGGATCACTTAAATCGTATGTTTCAACAATGAAAGAGATGTGGAAAAGTGATTTCCTTGACCCCTATTGAGGGAAATTTACCAAATAAAACAATAGAAGTGATGCCTCGGAGTCATGAAGAGCAAGCTTCATCCTCTACTGCACCTTCTCTAGAACCCATTCCAATGGTTGCACAAATTGAGTAAGTAAAGAAGAAGGAAACCATTGACTACCCCTCTAATACCTACAAGCACTTATGCTCATGGTGACATAAAAGTGTTACATATCCCCATTCCATTTTTAGAAGCTGAGGTTGCTCATCAAGCCGAGACAAACCAGATAGCTGACCAAAAGGTATTGCACATACCAAAGGTTTCACACACCAAATCAGACCAAAGTATTACAAATACTAGAGGTTTTACGCATCGAGGAGAATGATGCTCACCTCATACCTCATACCCCTCTTTAGCATGACCATTTTAAGGTCCTGCAAATTCCCAAGGTCTTGCATATCCCAGTCCCCAAAAGGGAGGAGGATAATGATTACCTCACCTCTTCAGCTCCTTACCAGCAAGGTTGCCCTAAATTCTTGCAAATCCCTGGTGTCTTGTATATCCCAATCCCCAAAAGGGAGGAGGATAGTGCTTACCTCACAAACCAAGCCAACTACATGCATGACTCTCAAAAGGTCTTGCGCTTCGCAACCCATGTTATGGAGACTCAGGTTACTCATCAAAACATTACATGTAGTCCTCCTTTCACCTCCAATGACTTCGTCGACATGCCCGAACAGTAATATGAAGTTCGAAGACAAGCTACTATTGCATAATTGATGGAGCAAGTTCAGGATTTGCTCAATCAAGTTGAGACTATAAGGAAGGGGAAAGCTAAGGTGAAGGAAGTAGTGCACCAAAACCCTTTTTTTGTCCCTCTAATAGGTTTCACTCCAGCAACCCGACCTATTGATACTCAGAAAAACTCTCAGAGTCCCTCTTCTATAGATGCCTTAGTACTGCCAAAATGGGATTTGTATAGTCCCAGCTCATCAGATTATGAAAAAGATGGACTATGAACCGACACAAAATCAGAGGTTAAATGAAGGTAATGGGATGTCAACACCCTTTGCAGTAATTGACACGACAACGTCTCAGGATACTCAAAAGCAGGGCCTTGGCTACCTAGGGAATGCTGGTTTATCTCCATGGCCATTCTTCACTGTAAATCTCTCACGTGATGGTATCTCAAGGACCGTCACTGTCTCCCCTTGAATCCATCCCTGAAGAAGTTATTCCCTTAGAATCTCAAGAAGAAGTGGAAGTTGCACAAACTTCTTATGAGCTGGAGAATTTAGGAGAGAAGGAGATAAAAGAAGAATTATTGCTACCCATCGAGCAAAACGTTGAAATGCTTGAAGTGGATGAACAAACTTCTAACTCGTTACCCTTTGATGAGGAGGAAATAGAAGAGGCACTAGAAGTTTTGGAAGATGGTGGATAAGTCACAGCCGATGATTTGGAAGAAGTGAACTTGGGTGATGAAGCTGACCCTAGACCCACTTTCATCTCAGCTATTATGTCCCTTGAAGAGAAGAAGGAGTACACTACATTCTTGTGCATCAATCCTTCAAACCTGGCATTATCAAGAGATGCCCAGTCTTGACCCCCAGGTCGCAGTTCATTGGTTGGGGATTGACCCATCCTTCAAACCCGTTAAGAAGAAATCAAGGAGGTTTTGAGCTGACTTGGAAATCCAGATTGAAGCAGAGGTAAACAAGCTTATGACATCAAATTTCATCAGAGAAATACCCAAGGTGGCTGACCAATGTCGTACCAGTCAAGAAGAAGAATGGTCAAATCAGGGTCTGTATTGACTTACGTGATTTGAATGTGGCTTGTCCTAAAGATGACTTCCCACTTCCCTTCACTAAATTATTGATCTACTTAACAGCTAATTGCTAGGCCTTCTCCTTCATGGATGGTTATTCGGGTATAATCACATAAGGATGGCACCAAAAGATGAAGAGTTTGCCGCCATCCTGACTCCCAAAGGGGTTTTCTATTATACGGTGATGTCCTTCGGTCTAAAAAATGCTGGAGCAACCTATCAAAGGGCTATGACCACTGTTTTCAAAGATATATTTCATGAAGAAGTGGAATTCTATGTAGATGATCTTGTTGTAAAGTCTAATGAGAGAAGCAATCATATCCAAAATCTTAATAAAGTCTTCGAAAGGCTTTATCTTCATCAACTCAAGATGAATCCCTTGAACTGTGCCTTTGGTGCGCAATCAGGGAAGTTCTTGGGGTTTGTTGTCAAGTATCGAGGCTTAGAGATCGAACCTGTCAAGATTAAGGCTATTCAAGAGATGTCATCTCCGAGGAATCTGCAAGAACTAAGATCTCTTCAGGGAAAGCTTGCATGTGTATGGAGATTCATCTCAAACATTTTACAACGGTGCAAGCCCTTCTCCCTCATGTTAAAGAAAGACATGCCTGTCGAGTGGTTCAAAGCATGTCAAATAACTTTTGAAGACATCAAGAATTATTTGTTGAAACCCCATGTTCTCTTCGCACCAATCCCAGAAAGGGCCTCATCTTTTATGTGACTGCATTATATGAGTCACTCGGTGCATTGCTTGCCCAAAACAATGATGAAGAAAAGGAGACGACTCTATACTATCTAAGCTGAAGAATGCAAGGAGCTGATGAGAATTATTCTCCCATAGAAAAGATGTTTTAATCTCTGATATTTGCAGTTCAAAAGCTCAAACACTATTTACTTGTACACTCGGTTTAGCTCATCTCTCGAGTGAACCGTATTAAGTTTCTCTTGTACATCCCTGTTTGTCGGGTCGACTTGCAAATGATCACTACTACTCATGGAGTTTGACAATACATATGTGCAACAAAAAACTATTAAAGGTCAAGCCCTTGTAGATTTCTTAGTCGCGCACACTCTCCTAGTTGATTCTCCCTTATCTGATGACTTACCAGATGAAGAAATATTTCATGTTGAAACTTCATGTGTTTGGAAGATGCACTTTGATAAGGCCTTATAGTCTAAAAGTGGTGGTGCCGGAGTAGTTTTATCCACCCCTCACGATGGTTTCGTCCCACTATCATTCTCTCTCCTAGAGATATAGTTGCATAATGAAGCAGAATATCAAGCGCTTATCACTAACTTGGAGATTTCTTCCCACATGATCTTGAAATAATTGGTCATTTATGGAGACTCGGAGTTGGTCATCATGCAGCTCAAAGGGGTATATGACGTAAGAACCTCAAGCCTTATTTCAATACCGCCAAGACACTGATGGTCAAATTTGAAGAAGTTTCTCTTTAGCATGTAGCGAGAAGGCTTAATGCACAAGCCAAAGCACTCGCCAAGTTAGGAGCAACTATTTAGATCCCATTAAAGGAGCCGACATTGGTATGGGTGAATGAAGGAGATATGTTGACTTTGTTAAAAATCTTGACAATGATGATAATGTAGCTGTTTGAGGAGTTCCCTCCTAATCCATTTGGGGCACTAATTGCAGCTAGAAAGGCCATGCAAGCTTCAAGAAGTTCTTAGAAACCTACTAAAACTGAAGAGAAAGAAGAAGAAGAAGAAGAAGAGTTTCAAGTTCTCGTGTGTGCAGAAGTGGAGCCAGTAACAGACTGGCGAACCCCTATAAAGGAATATTTGCAGCACAATCGGCTTCCTGACCCATTGAACGCAACAAGATCCGAAGGTTAACCACATGATATGTGTGTCGTGACGGTATCTTGTTCCGAATCTCTTACAATGACATGATGCTTAGGTGCATTGATTAGAAAGATGTTAACCATGTACTCAAGGAAATACATGCTGGAGTTTGTGGGATGCATCAGTCTGGCCTTAAGTTGTACAATAGAATCATCAGGATAGGCTATTACTGACCAAGTATGAGCGCCGACTCACTTATTTTTGCAAGAAACTGTTCAGTATGTCACATTCATTCAAGCTTTATTCATCAAGATCCTGAGCCCCGTCATCTGATAATTGCGGCATGGCCTTTTGCTTAGTAGGGTATGGATATCGTGGGTCTTATCGATCCACAATCTTCTTTGGGGCATGTCTTTATTCTTGCTGCCACATACTGCTTCTCAAAATGGGCTGAAGCCATTCCCCTCAAGAAAGTCCCAGGGCATACAGTGGCTAATTTTTTGCATCACAATATCATCTATAGATTTGGTGTGCCTGACCGAATCACATCAGACAATGGTCCTCAATTTCGAAGACATCATATAGATTGTTGGGTCAATCAATTTGGGTTTAAATGGTAGTATTCAACCATGTACCATCCAAGAGCTAATGGCCTGACCGAAGCCTTTAACAAAACCCTTTGTTAAATTGAATATGGGATGAAGATGTTTTTCTTTTGGAAATTTAGTTACCCCCACTCAGAATAGCTCTCCATTATGGGATGATGGATAAGGAGAAGGTTGTTATCCGTTGTCAAGAGTTTGATGCACTTGATAAAAAGAGACTGCAAGCACAACAAAGTCTTGAGATTCACAGAAACCGTATGCAACGGGCCTTTGAAAAATCAATTCGGATACGGTCATTTGATAGAGGAGAATTGGTTCTGGTAGTAAGGAGACCAATCATTACTCATGGTTAAATAAGGGGAAGTTTGAACCAAAATGAGAGGGGCCATTCGCAGTGAAGAAAGCTTTTCCTAAGTGAGCGTATGTATTGTTTAATGATGAAGTTGAGGAAGCTATGCCCCCAATTAATGGGAGATACTTGAAAAAATATTACTCATAACCATCGGTCCAAGCTGCACAATTTTAAATTGTGTGGCATCAGTCCAAGCAACACGACCTTAAACTGTGTGGCATCGGTCCAAGCTGCACAACCGTAAACTACGTGGCATCGGTCCGGGCCGCATGACACTAAACTACGTGGCGCCGGTCTAAGCTATACGACCCTAAACTATAGCACACGTTCTAGTGGAATGACGTTAAATTACACCACATATGGTCTTGAAGGCACGACCTTAAAAGTGCCTCCATTAGGTCTTAGTGGATGACCTTAAAAACACATCAACTTTATGGTCTCGAAGGCACGATCCTAAAATTTCCTCCATTAGGTCTTGATGGATGACCTTAAAATACACCAAATCGACGGGCGCGAAGGTGTGACCTTAAATACGCCTCCCTATGGTCAGGGTGGCATGGCCTTAAAATTGCCTCTTAAAAAAAACGGACATGACGAAAACCCGCAAGGGCATCATGGGTAAAAGAGTCAAAGAAAAAAAAAAAAAAAAGAGAGAAAAAATGACTGGTGGAATAGTATCACCAACTATTGAACAAAATATGTCAAAATAAAGAAAAGAAATAAATAGGCATGATGAAAAGCAAGGGCATCGTGAGTAACAATGTAAAATGACAGATATGGCGTAAAGTCCATGAATAAAAGTGCCACAAAAAAAAAATTTATGTGGGGTTTTTGTGAAATCCAGAAATGGCACATACCCCAAGGACTTGAATGACAACCCGAGAGGGCGTTCAAGCCACACATGGTGGAGACCAGACATGCTTCCTTGTGAAGTAGGCCTCCAGATTCATCTTGTACTCCCTTCTAGAGAAGAAAAGGGTTGGTCACGAAAGGGATAAGAAAAGGGAGGGTACAAACCATAAAGCAAGAGGAATAAACAAGTCAAAAATGAAAGAAAAAGAGAATTCATTACATAGCAAAAAAATGGTTACAAGTTGCAGGATTGCTACCTCAAGATACAGTCAGGAACACTTATTACAGAAGTAAAGAGTCATCAGTTGAGGCAATGAAAGACATAAGCGGCTAGCAAAATGGAGACCATAAATTGCAGTTTGTGGCCTCTAGATACAAGAGCAAGAAGAAATAAACGAACAAGATTGTATGGTCGTAACATCACGCCTTACATAAGCTAGAAAAGAAGAAAAGTCTTGTCGACAAAAGGGATAAAGCTATGATTGTTTGCCTTGAAGAAAAAATGTTAAGGAATCATGCATTCAAAAGACTAAGTCTGAAATAGTCCCGCTGCACCTTCTTTATCTTGTATTTTAGAATTGCTCCCCTAAGATAACTTATTGTTTGACCAAAGGAGGATGAACATGTTGGAATTACAGTGCATTTTCTATTTCTTTGGGAGCCAAGGCGAGCAAGCCTTTGATCTCTTGGAAATAACGTTCAAGAGTGGCCATATCACTCTCATTTTCAAGGAGTGCAATTTGTCTGGAGATCGAAGGCCCTTTCTAAGGAGAAGACTGCAAATCCGAATGAGCTGACTGTCACAGGAGCAAGTCGGTCCTAAGTTTATCCAAAAATGCCTCGACGAGGTCCAGCATGGGTAGAGACGTCAAAATGAGTCTTAACAAGGGACTGATAGATAGATTCTTCTCAATAGAAACCAGGTCGTCTATTTCCAAGACATATCTGACCCATTGAATTATTTCTTCCATCTTTCCCTTGAATAAACCAGCATCAGGAACGTGGAAGTCTGTGAGATACTTCATCAACTTCTTCATGAAGAATGGGAACATGGCCAGCTCTGAGAAGGAGGCATAGCCAAAGCGTTGACAGGTAGCTCTGAGAAGATCATGCCCTATCTCCATGGTGCAGATATCAAAACTATGATGATTAAGTCTCTTGACTTGATCAGGGAAAGGCAACCTTACTTGTTCCATGATGAGTCCTCCACGGGTACGCCAGTCAAGGGGGCTGATAACTTGCCCTAAGTTAGAGCTAATCTTCGGGATTGAACCTTCTCATGGTTCCTCTTGCATCGTGGGGGCTATAATTCCTTCTGCTCCTCTCTGAATAGCTAGAAGAACCACCTCTTCAGAGTCATCAGGGATGATAATGGCATCTTCAGGAAATTTGATTGTTCATCTGGTTCCTCTTGTTCCAAAGGTTAAAGCCTTACTCGATATTTGAGTATTCATTCCACGAGGGGATGTGACTATACAAGAAGCATAAGAGAAAGAAGTGAGCGATGAGAAAAATGACAGTTCAACACGATAAGGGTTTCCAAGTGAAAGAAAAAAAGAAAACACCAAAAATTTTGCAAAATTTCGGCAGTATTTACCCTATGTGTAGAAATTAATAGAGAAGATATTTGGCTAGTCCAAAGCATCCAAGAGATTCTAAGAAATCACAAATCCGTGGGTCAAATGCCCATCGTGAAAAGTGACCCTTAAGAGCTCCCTTTTCTACTATAGAAATACCCAAGAATGCATAACTATGCATGAAAATGCGTAGAAACGCATGACTACGGATGAAAGTGTATAACTATGCATGGAAGTGCTCAAAAGATACATTACCATGCATAACTATTCTTAACTACATAAGAAGATGTGTGAAAATGCATGAAAGTACTTAGAAGTGCTTAGTGGAGTTTAAGAAAAAATGCATAGTTATGCAATGGAGGTGCTGAAAATGTCAGATCGTGATGCAAAAATGCGCTTGAAATACAAAGGGGTGTGCAAGGATGCTAGAAAGATGCTTTGGATGCTAAGGCATGTATAAAAGAATATGAGAATGTGAAGAGTTACACGAGAATGCGAAAGGTCGTCTAAAGAAAATGTTTGAAGGTGATCATCGTGTTCACAAAAATGTTCGTGACACTCAGAACGCCCGAAATAAGACATTTGGGGGTGTGCAAGAAATATTTGAGGTATTCAAGGAATATTTGGGGTGTGCAAAGAAATATTTTTGGAGTGCTCAAGAAATATTCGGGATATTCAAGAAATATTCGGTGCTCAAAGGAAAAATTTGCAATATTCTAGACATTTGTGACGCACAAGATATTCAAGAAAAAATATTTGTGGTGCAAAGAAAAATTCATGATGCTCAGACATATTCGTGATGCTATGTTTGTGATGCTCAAGAGTCATTCGTGAAGCTCAAAGTATGCTCAAGATGCTAAATGAAAATGAAAGATGTGCTAAGCATGTTTAAAGAAGGCTTTAAAGTGCTCAAGGATGATCAAATTATCAAAACTATGCTTAGAGAGGACTACTCATGTATAAACTCAAAATATGGAGCATACAAAGAAGAAGCAAAAAGTGATAAAGAAGTATCAAATTTATAAAGACAAGAAGAGGGGAAAAAAATGGTAAGCTTGGGGGTTAGAAGAGCCAGCCATGGTCTCACAAGTCCTCTTCAAAGGTCACTTTCTCACTCTAGAGAGAAGTCTCTCTTACTTTCTCTCTAAAATCAGAAAATGAGGAAGAATGAAGGAAATGGAGCCCCGCTTGCCCTTATATAGCCCTTGCATGATACATTTCCCTCACACACCCCACAACAGCCAACAGCTGTATTCCATGCAAGTCCACAAAGAAGGACAATGGAATTTCAAAGAAGATGGACGGCTTAAGGGTCAAAGAAAAAGGCGTAATGACCGCCCCTGCCCTTGACTACTCCTTTTGGTTTAAAAATCCCCCAAGGGAAAAAAAGGGATAATTTTTACAAATGGTGTCCGAATGAAGTGAACCCGGGCTTATTGCGAAGCTCGACCCTGGCCCAGTTCAAAAATATCCATTACTGGGCCTGCGGCCTGGGCTGCTGAGCCCATGAAGGCCCAGGCAGAACCCCTCTTCCTCTCCTCTGCCAAATGCTCAGACCAGTGCCTAGGCGCACGTCCGTCTCCTCTCTCCCTCCTATTTTTTCTCTCTCTTCTTGCTTTCCCCCTCTTATCGAAGTTCCGGGCCACGCCTAGGTCAAGCACATCATCATTCACTCCCTGCCCCCACATGATAAATCTTCTGAGAACGTTCCCAGGCACGTGCCCGTCATCCTTTAATATTTTCTGTCTTTTGCTACTCTCTTCTCATTGAAGTCCTGGGTCTGTGCCTACGGCAGACCCATCGCCTCATCATATTTACATATCTCTCGTCTCTCTTTTGATAGATATGGACTCCCAACCAAAGGGTAGGTCCATTATCCTCTCTTGATCAAAATTTCACTCATCTCTTGTTTGTCACCACTCACACGAGCCCATGGTTGAACCATGAGCTCAGTACACAATTGTGCACATTTGACATAAGGTGATCAAAGGGGCTACGCTCCCTGTTTTATCTACACACCGTAATCCCCTCTTTGGGTAACCCTGATCTATGTGAAGCCCAGAACCTTGAGCTCAATAGCCCCTTTTTCAAACCCTCTAGGTTCAAAGCGTGAGCATATTAACCCAATAAAACCCTGGGTTTAGTCTAATAATTTTTTATGGATCCATGCTACCCATTTAAGACCCACTGCCATAATCACTTTCAAACCCATCAAATTCAGGTATCCTTAATATGATGCACTTCACCCATGTCATCATCATTGTTAAGGATATTTTCTATCCTCAAATATGCCTAATCCCTAGTAGAGACACATCCTTAAAGTGCCTTATCCCCAATGGAGCTATGCTGAGCATTTTGCAAGGATATCGTTGAATAAGAGATACACCTTGGCATGAAGCTTCAAAATTGCAGTCAACCCTATTGTTTGGTTGATGCATGGCTCACAAAAATCATGATTTCCACTATAGGTCTTGATGACTCATAAAAACCATGGGAGTCCCAATTTCCCCCATCAACTTGACTTATCATCCCCGTGAGTTACGTAAACATCATCTCTTTACCCAAGAAATTACCCTTTCCATTGAAATTCCATTTGCCAACTTATACATTAACAGAAACCATCCTAGAAACCCCTTTACCTGGGCTTCACTTAAGAACTCCATTATCCATGATTATCTCCATGGAGCTATACCAAATCATACCCCACTCATTCGAGCCTTCATAGGACGCCATGAGTAATTCCATGCTAGAAGAGTCACAAGGACCTTCAGTAGTCCATTATCCCCAGTGCATCACTACTCCCAATGGTCCATCACCCCAATGGTCTATCACTTCAGTGGTCCATGATCCCCAGTAATGGGTCATCAACCAAACCTATTGTTTGGTTGATGCATGGCTCACAAAAATCATGATTTCCACTATAGATCTTGATGACTCATAAAAACCATGGGAGTCCAATTTCCCCCATCAACTTGACTTATCATCCCCGTGAGTTAGGTAAACATCATATCTTTACCCAAGAAATTACCCTTTCCATTGAAATACCATTTGCCAACTTAAACATTAACAGAAACCATCCTAGAAACCCCTTTACCTGGGCTTCACTTAAGAACTCCATTATCCATGATTATCTCCATGGAGCTATACCAAATCATACCCCACTCATTCGAGCCTTCATAGGACGCCATGAGTAATACCATGCTAGAAGAGTCACAAGGACCCTCAGTAGTCCATTATCCCCAGTGGATCACTACTCCCAATGGTCCATCACCCCAATGGTCTATCACTTCAGTGGTCCATGATCCCCAATAATGGGTCATCATCCTCAGTGGTGCAGATACACTATGACTAGTGTATGAGATGTGTTATATCTTTATCACCTAAGGGAGCCTTTCATTTCCCAAGGAGGTAACCATTTCTCTAACCTAGAGATACATATTATCACCGGGAAGTTTGTTTATGCACCAGTTATCCTATGGCAGACCTAAACCTTTATGTTCTAGCAAGTGTGAGTCATTCATCACCTTGCAAAAACCTAAAAATATCTCCATTAGTTCACCTCCTAATGAAAGCCTGACCCATGGCCATTAAAAAGCCCTCGACTGAGCTCTAGAATGATCGGGGTTTCAAGCCCCAAAAAGACCGACTTACTAAGGCACCAGTTGTCGACAGGTTTAGACTTTAGGGACGACAACCAAAACGCCCTTGATTAAGCCCGGTATATTGGGTGTAAGTCCCTAAAGAGACACACCATGTGCCATTAGCCTAAGTCTATGTGAAGCAGTTAATATGTCCTATTAAGGGCTCTTCTCGATTGTCTATCTAAAGTAAAATAGGAAAATTTAAGGCTTAGTGTAAAATGAGAAGGAAGCCCTTAAGCAAGGTTTCCCCCGCTAGCCTTTCAAAGAAAATTCTAACAGATTGGGAAGGAAGTCTCCAAGCAAGACTCTCGACTACCAGGCATATATGGATACTGATAATACTGGGTCCCAAGCCCTTAAACAAGGTCCCAAGTTGCTGAGACTAAAAATACCACTGAATTGGGATCAAGCTCCAAAGGCACCACCAGTTGGCTCATTTGGAAGTATTGTTGAGTTGGGAAGGAAGCCCTTAAGCAAGGCCTGGTCCGCATGCTCCCCCAGAAAAGGGATTCTAGTAGTATTGGGTTTATCAAGCCCTTAAAAGGCCCTCAATCGTTAGAATCCACTTCGGTCATCCCCCAAGGAAGAAGCTTGGCATGGTCTCCCCCTCAAGGTTCGTGTGGACACTGATGATCGAGAAGAAAAATATTATTGAGAGAGCCATAGTAAGGATTTGAAAGATGAACTTTGGTGAGGTTTTGTTCCGAATGTTACCCTTCTCGCTTCTCTCAAAGAGTAGCATTAGATGGGGCAAGTTGTTATACATCATTTTTTACATACTTGTATCAACGAGGTAAATAAGGAGATAGCTGGTCGTAACCAGGTCCTATAGGTACCCAAGATTCCACTAGACCAAGGGAACACTTCAGCAATAATCGTAATATTAGGTGACCTCTGAAGAAGTATCAGAATGGCCTCAAATTTCATGAGAAGGTAGTTTGGATACCCTAAAGATACCCAAAAAGATTCGTCGCATTCTAACAAGTTTTGAGATGATCAGGATGAAGTTCGGTATGCAAATCCAGTTCCTATCATGCTGAAAATAGACCCTATAACTATAGCCCTATTTTCTGGGTCTCAAACCAGTATTAGACCACCACCATTGGATTCTAAATGTAGAAAAAATCCTAGATACCAAATTTCGGCTCGCTCAAACCCTCTGAGACAATTATGGGCCGAACTTATAAAAAAAAGGTGGGTTTTACACGATTGCAGTGCAGCCTCGGTGAGCAAATTTCCATTTATGGAAACATTGTTTTCTCATTTTGAGATGAATTTCAAATCGTCATAACTTGCTTATTTTAGATCCAATTAAGCTCAAATTCGGACATGAGCTAGATCCCCACGATACGCTCGTTTTGACATATGGCACACATCATGTCATAGCCTAAAATGAGACAATTATCGGAGAGAAGATGGGCTCAAAACATGAAAATTCAGATTTTAAAAAGAGGAACATCCCATTCTTTGAGAGGGTGTAGCTCAAGATCCCGATGTCGGATCATTACAAGTATGGATCGGTTCCAACCGTACCTCGAAGAGCTTCAGTTTGATATGATTTTTGTACAATATTGAAAGACAGATGATACTGAATTTTGAAGTCGGAAAAGGCATACTTTCCGGTTGTCAAAATCCCATTTTTCGACGACTTCCCAAAATTGGAACGCGGTCAAACGGAGACCAAAATGGACGAAATTTATCACAAAATGATCGTGATAGTACCCTCTTCAATTTGTGACCAAAATGAAGTCTTGAAACTGTATGAATCGTGCTGAATCGGTGGTCTAAGAATCAAAAGTTTATGGAACTTGGTCGGATTTTTGGTTCTTCCTTAAAAATATGTTTCAAGAGGATCAAAAGGGTTTCAAAATGTGCGTAGTAGTTCAAGTATTGATTTTTCAACATTTATTGATCGAATTTCCATCGTAAATGTCCGAAAAAGCTCCCAAGGCTTAGTAATGGCATGAGGCCTCTCATGGAGGGATGGTTTTATCATTTGTTGAAAAGTACTTAGGGGTATTTTGGTTATTAATTCCAAAAACGGGATTAATATTTTAATTCATTAATTTTGTACTTTTTGACAATTCTAGCTATTTTTTGGCAATCCACCCTTGTTTTGGGGTTGCTATATATAATAAACTTAAGTCATTTGTAATCAATCTCTTGGAGACTCTTGAAAACTCTTGGGACTTTGGCAATTAATGAGAAGTTATTGAGAGCTTAGGCATGTTCTTCTGCTTTGATTCCACATTCAAGACTCAATATGAGAGGAGAGAGAAACATTTCTTAGAGAGAGAAAATACCTCTAGGAACCCTTCACTCCCTAAAACCCCAAAATTCCAACTTCCTTATGATTCCCAACTCCTAACCCTAAATCTCATACACTCTAGCTTCCATACATCTTAGAACTCCTAACTTCCAACCCTACCCATAGTCCCTACATCCTACCTTAGAATTCCTACACCTAATCCTACTTCATACACCATAGTACTTCATACACATAGTTCTCCATAACCCTTCGTTATCATATACCTTACCTTATCCCATACATCCTAGTTTCCATACACCATACCTCAACCCAACCCACCTAAGCCATACACCTAAATCCTAGACCCTGGCCTTGACATACAAGAACCAAGACCTCTCTCTCTCAAGTACATGCAAAGGGACCAATGAATGTGCACCTAGGCTCAAGCCCATTCTAGGTCCACTCTCTCTCTCTTATTTTTCTCTTTCTCTCTCTCATTCTCTCATTCTCTCTCCTTTCTCTATTATCTCTCTCTCTTACTCTCTCTCTCTCTTTTCCACTCAGAGCTAGGGCGGTCTTTCCCCTCTCTCTCTTTCTCTTTCCTTCCACTTTCACTCTCTCTCTCGTCTTAAAAAGCATTGACCTATAACTAGGGTGGGTGCAAGCTCATACCTCTCTTCTTTCCTTCCTCTCTCACCCTCTCTCGCATCCCGAGTCCCGGACCCACACCATAGGTGGTTCCAACGCTCTCTTCCTTCTCTTCTATTCTCTTTCACATCATCCAAAGCCTGAACTCACACCTAAGGCCGGTCCAATCCTTTCTCTCCTCTCTCTCATCTCTCTCTCTCACTCTCCCAACTCATCTAGAGTCCCAGACCTGCACCATAGGTGGGTCTAGTCCTTTCTTTCCACTATCTTGTCCCTCTCGCAGTCCCCCACCTCGTTTAAAGCCTGAACCTACACTTGTAAGGGCCACATTTTTCTCCCAAGCCAGTATCGCCACGCGAGAAGAGATATGTAATGTCGAGCGAGAAGGTGTAAGGATTTTCACCGCACGCGAAAGGCATATGGAGTGTTACTGTCTGAGGCATTGCCGTGCGTGTCTAAGGAACAACACCGGGTGGAGCAGCACCGATTGGATAAGAAGAGAGTAACACCGGTTGGAGTAGTGCCGAGTAGAGCAGCGGTGGGTGGAGCAGCAGCGCTGGTTGGAGCAGCGCCTGCGAGATAAGAAGAGAGTAGCACCGGTTGGAGCAGTGCCGATTGGATAAGAAGAGAGTAGCGCACCGGTTGGAGCAGCACCGGTTGGAAGAGAAGAGAGCAGCCCCAGTTGGATGTTTGATACTGCAGTGCCTGGAGTGTCTTAGTCAAATGTACAGCCTTTGTACATGTCATAGCTGCCCCGTACATGTCAGAGCAATGAGTGATTGCGTCAGCCACAGTGTTTTTCAACCACGCTCTCCTTTCAAGCCTTGGGCAACACGAGTCTCTCCCATTTTTCTCAACTTTTCCCTCTCTCTTGAAGTTCCCTGTTGCCCCTTTCAAGACAGCCCACTAGTGAAGCCAAGGAAAACCCATGAAGGCCATGAGTGAGGATTTGTGATGTCGTGAGAAGTCAAAGTAAGTGGGTTTAGCTTTATGCATCCATGAGTGTTGTAAAAATGTTGAAATGGATTAGATGATATAAAGGAAAATGAGAAGAATGAATGGGTTAACATGAGGTTGAAGTTTCAATTTGTGCTTCTCAATGCCATGACTGTGTCTACCACATGTTTGATCTTTTTATTTATGAAAACTCATGAAATCACTCACTGTGAGACTCCTTGTCACGAATAAGGTTCCAAGACCAAAGTGTAGCTTGGCTAGTAAATATTAAGTATTCTTTAAAAGTATATTAACTTGAGAATGTGAATTTCCAAAACTGTGAATGTTTTTGCATCTATATATTCGATGACCAAATGGCATCCAAATAGGACCAAATCGGTCCCAAACGAAATACATGTGTGTATACTTCAAGTTTACTTTTTCTTTTCATGTATAATATTTTGCATGGATAAAAAGATATGGCCCTAAATGTCAAGGCATGATACTATTCACAGTCGCTGCTATTTCCAGCAACTATGTCCCTCTTTGGGCAATGCTTTCCACCTAGCTAATAGTGTCCAAAAACCTTGAAATTACCTCGATTGGAAAGGTTTATGAATGTACTTAACGTTTCTTGTTTTTAGATGTTTGAAACTCCCCATGGATTTTGAGCTATGAGCCAAAATGCGCGAACACATCACTGCACATTGCTGTAGGGAAATTTCTAGCAACTAAGGCACACATTGTACTAAGCTATTCACCCATCAAATGGCACCCAAATTTCTTCAAATCACTTTTTTTGTAAAGAAATATATATTAGCTCAAGGTTTCATGTTTGAGGCATCCTGAAACTCCCCCTACATAGGGAGCTACGCCCTCGCTAAGAGGGGCATGTCACTGTTACTTGTCACTGATCATTGTATGAGCATGCGACGCTAAGTTATCTTGATATATGATAAATGTGAACGAAATATGATAAATTCCATGAGAATGCCTTTAAGATACGTGAATGATGTCGTATAAATTGCTTTTTGTGAGAAAAAGGAGCCACGAGCGCGATAATGATGAAATGAATTAACAATGAATGTCAAATGCTACCGAGAAAGCTTATGTGTAAATGCCCTGTGATATCTTATGAAATGCATGTCTTTTGCTAAATGCTATGACGTCATGATGAAATATGATTCATCTGTTATGAGGCAATGAATGGCCACTGCATATATTGTTATTGACCAATACGTGGTGGGACACTCACCTGTAGTGGATACTGTTATGATGATGGGATGAATGACCACCGCTTATATTGTTATTGACCACTATGCAGAGGGATACTCACCGGTAGTGGATAATGTTATGATGATATGATGAATGGCCACTGTTTGTATTGATATTAGCCACTACGCGGTAGGACACTCACCTGTAGTGGATGCTGTTATGATATTGCCTGCTATGCGATGGGACACTCATCGGTAGTACGGAAAGAGATGCCGACATATCTCCTAACTTGCGTAATGATAGGAACGGGTTAAGGGAGAGGATAAAGGGGTCGCACCCTAGTTTTATGAAATGATATGAGATTGATGCCTTGCAAGGTAAGGGCCTATCAAAACCCCAATGCGTGTTGGGGATTGTGTGAGTGTGTTGACGATATTCCGAAGTGGATACCCCACTTGTCATTACCCTCCCTCTTGTGTGATGGTAGAGGTCTTAGGTAATGGGATTGGCTTAGCCTGATGGATAGGACCTCTACTGCTGGAGTAGGTGATTTAGGGAGTGCGTGGGTAATGATTGAATTTCTTTATAAGGAATGTTTAGCATTATAATGATTGAATGATTTATGATTTCACTAATTAAAGGCTCTGATCGCATTGATTTAGTGATGACTGCTGTTGAAATGAAATGTTCATATTCGCTGTCTTGACTTGATATGCATTTATGCTAAATTATGACTTTATATTGATAAACTGTACTGTTGTCACATTTGGATAGAACTACCACATATGCATAACACTAAACCTGCTTACTGGGCTATATAGCTCATCCCATTATTTCTCCTCTCCTTGTAGATTGATAACGGCAAGTACAGGGCTAGAAGTTCGTGTTTGGTGGCTGGAAGACAAAGCTAGCGTTCTTAAAGAAGGTGCTTAGACCTTGTTTATGTCTGGGCTGTTTGGTCCTGGTTTTGTTTTGTTCTTGGTGGATATGTGTAATATTGGGTCTAGATGCCCCGAACTGAATGTAATATTTTAGAAGATTTTTTATATTGTGAATTTTGGTGTACGGAGTTTTTCCTTACTCTTCTGCTAGTTAAGCTTGTCGCTTTAGCTCTCTTTCATGGTTTGCTCGATTTCTGAATATAAAGGCGTTGAGTCCACTCCTACTTAAGCGACAAATGTTACATTAAATCACGAACCTGCGCTCGATCGCCCATCACCACGTAAGGTACGGTGGTCGAGGTAGGGTCATGACAACACCTAAGGCGGGTCTAGCCCTTTCCCTCTTCTCTCTCGTCTCTCTTTCAAATTCACGTCTCACCTGAAGCTGGACCCGCACCATAGGGAGGTCCATCTTCTTTTAGTCCCTTTTAACTCTTATCTCTCTCACTTTATTACTTCTCTCTCTCTCTCTCTCTCTAATTTACATCCTCATCTCTTATTTACTCCTTCCATTTTATTTTTATTTCATCATTTCTTTGTTTCTCTCTTTACTCACTGCTTCTTTCATCCTTGAGCATTCGATTTGGGGTCTTCATGAGATAGTAACCTAGGGTCCTAACTCTTGGACTATTAATCTAACCATCAGCTCGTACAGTTTAGTTGAGTCATAAGAGACACTGATTCTCTTACGTCGATCACTCGGTTGGGGTCATCCTGAGCTAGCTTTTCTTATAGTCCTAACCCTTACACTGCTCTAACCACTAGGTTATATAGTATTAGAGTTGTGAAATATTTTCATCTCTTTTTCTCTCTCTACTTTCTCTTTTCTCCTTGGATCACTTTTAGGGGCCTCTTATGAGAGGTTATGCCGGGAGGCTGCCCAATTTTTGGGTCATCCCTTCACTTCTTTTATTTTATCTTCTTCTTCTTCTTCTCATCTCTAAACCAAGCCATTATCAACTTACTCTTATTCTTTTCTTTCTTCTCCTTTTTACCTATTCCTCTTACCATTCTACCCCCCAAAAACTAGAACCATTAACCTACATGTGCATTAGGAGGAGTTTTATCATAATCGGATCCATTAGCAGTCTTTTTGTGAGAGTCTAGGTGAGGTGTTGATTTCGGAGGGAGGAGGAATTCAAACTGCGCTGTTGGACAGCCGGAGAGCTTTCGTTATTGATATAAGAGAACAGCAGCTCGGGCCTATCCTACGAACTCAACCGTGGTGAGGTAGGTGTTCGAGTCCACCTCCTTATCGCTTTAAAATCCTTTCACCGTTGGAAATACCTATTTGCACATGGCACGTAAGGCATACGCATGCACGAGAGGTCAAGCGCTTGTCTGAGAGGGGGTTCATCAAGCCGGGGTCCTTGAGGAAGCCCGAGCGAGGTAAATCCAGGCCCGACCAATGTGATTGACTAAATAGAGGTATTTCATATCTTCATTATATGAGACAATGAATGTATTTAATAACGCGTCTATGGATACCTTGGAACTGTTCGATCCCCATGAATAAAGTAAATCTATGTTCACAAATATACCCTGATAAAGTGATTGTTGAAGTAATTTTGAGTTCTTTTGTATTCTTCTCACATTTCAATTTAAAATCATCCCAAGTAGGTTGGGAAACTAGGGCCAATGGTCTAGCCACACGGTCTACTCTATAAGTAGGTTGACTGGGATTCTTATGTAGGGCCTGGTCTGGATTAGGTGCTATGAGTTAAACACGATACCCTTGGTCAGCGAGGACCTGGACTAGGGCTTGGACTAAAGGATTTTCCTTAGGTTCACTAGAGCCCTGATTGATCGTTCCCATGACCGGTCAAACTTGGTTGTTGCTTATATTGGTGCTATGATGACTAGACCTAGACTTTTGGGACATATGGTTCCCCTTGGTTTTGAGAGTCATGTTTGCTAGAATAGTGAGACTCATCATTTGACAAGGAATGGACCTCATTGGAGGCGTTGGTTTCTATGCTACATTGGGTTTCTATTCCTAATTATTGTAGGACAACACATAGTCTAATACCCTGGCTGTTGAGGGCGGCTCTAGATATGCACACCTCTTGGATAGAGGTTCCACCATTATAGACCACCTGGTGATGATGTTTGTTGACAATGGACGTGTTTGTACTATAGACGGATGACTCTAAGTAGACATGGTCATAGGGACCTTAACATAAGCAATACATTGGAGTAGGTCTAGGCTAGAGTAGGTCCAAGGCACCCTAAAGTAAAGACCCCTCTTAGGGTGCACAGGTGGGTTAGACGTACAGCTAGATTAGTTAGTTGACTCTAAGTCAAGCTCTCTCTTGGGGAAAACTTGATGGTAAGACATAACAGCCTAGTGACATTTCAATAAGATCTACACACACACAGAAATCAAAATGGTTTTTTTCAAAATTTTCTCTATGTCACTATAGATAGTTCATAAGCTTAAGCTAAGAATGTCGCCATAAGCTAGTAAAACCTTTGAATTTTAGAAATCCAACAAGGCTGATATAGGTACCTACTTAAGACCTTGCTTACTGTTAACAGTAAAAGCGTCGGCTTACTATTGTGGGCTGCTCTTAAAGGCAAGGACTACAAAGGAGCACTCACCTAAAGGTTGACGTGCATCCCAACCGTCCTACCTATCTTAGGAGCTAGGTAACCCTCATAACTTGAATGCTGGCTTTGGGGGTTTTAGAAGACAAATTCATTTAATACTTCCAAAAACGTGAGTAATCAACCCTATGAGTGGGTGCAAATAAGTGTGTCAATCCGAAAATTTCACTCAAAGAAAGAAAATAATAGCTATGTAAATGACTTGAAACCCTAACGAAGCGTGCAAGCAAAAGAAGAAATAGAGGGATACAAGAATAATAGAAGACTGATATTGAAACAACAGAGAACACCTCAAGAAAATATTGAGGGCATGTACATGTGATGTCGCAACTTGCAACGTGAAAAGACATTGTTTCGCTCCCATAGATCCCGGCGTGGAACATAACAGACCCAAAGCGAGTCTAGTTAGCATTAGTGTGTTCTCCGGCTCTAAGAAAACTTTCGAGAATGTCCTTGATCACATGATCAAGGACCTTTCAGCAATGACTTAAAGCTCAACTGACCCCACGATGGGTGCCAAACTGTATATAGCTGGATTTGGGACCTATCGCACATGAGATTAGCAACAAATCCACTCTTGACTAGTTACTTGAAGTTAGGTAGATTGAGGTCCATTCGAATTCCGATCCAAAGGTGATTTGATCGCATCAAAATAAACAAGATAGAATAAAAGATTTCAGGAAATGAGAGTAAATGAAACATGATTTAATAAAATAGTAAAATGGGATTGAAAAGCAAAATAACATAACTTACAAGCTGGCCGGGGCCTTGTGGCCTGGCACCCAAAGTAGAGGCCTTGATCAGAACTTAAATTGATTGAAAAAACTTCCCTTGATGAAATAGATGTCTGAACGTGAGTTTTGAATGAACTAGCTTGATGATGAATCTATTATATCAAAGTTTTGGTGCTTCAAGTAATGCAAAGAAGTGGTTTTTCTTCTCTACAATGGTTGGCCATAGCTACGAGAAACTAAGGTTGCTAAGTCTCTGGTTCCTAGAGACTAGGGTTAGGGTCTGGTTGGAGAGAGAAAATTAGGGTTTTTTAGGAATGTTCTCTCTCTCTCTCTCTTTCTCTTTCTCTTTCTCTGGGAGGTCGAAAAATAAGAGTTTTTATATGCAAAGGTGATCTAGAATTGCATAAGATGGTTGCCCACAACCAATCAAGAGTCGACAGCTGTTTGGCAATATTGACATATTACCATTCCATTTCACTTCTAAACTTGTCATATTGGACCACATTTCATGAAGTTTGGCAGTATTGATACATTACCATTCTATTTTCCTTGTAAGGCTATCCTTTTTTATCCAGGGTCTTCTAATGTGGTCCCTAGGGCATGAAAGGCTTATCCAAGGCTCCTATTATGTATTTAAGGGGTCATTTCCTATCCTTCAAGATTTAGAATTTCAAAGAAAATGTCAATTCCAAAAATAGGACATCTACAAGTAGATCATAATATTATGGACCTAACCACTTTAATTTCAGAGGATACGTTGAAACTTTGAAATTTTATAAAGGCTCCAAAACATTTGGTCTAAAAACTCCACAGATGTTGGGACATATCACATACAAGTGGTTAAGCTTTCATGAAATTTAATGGCTACTATTGTAAGGCTAACCACTTTTATATGGGAGATCCATGAGGTATTGCCTTCCACGGTTGATAGAGCACCAAGTTAGAAACTAGTCCATCGAGTCCCATGTGACATCTTTTTATAAATTGGAAGAAATCTCAATTTTTGTAGGCAAGTGCTATTGAATATGTGCGGGACAACAAGTGGATATAGGTCTCGGCTACCTCTGAGAAGTTATCATTTCCAAATGAGCAAAAACTTTGGAAAAAAAGGTTATCACACCTCACATGTAATTTCTTGAACTATTTAGATTCCTCCCTAAATATTGTGAGGGGACCCACAATGAAAGAATGTCCTCATGACTTATGAATATGAAGACATATAAAATGATGTTGAAATTGTACAAAGTTTGGGTGAGAGACATATAAGGTATCATTATGCTTGTTTAAAGTTCTGCATCATTTTGATATGATTTCTTGAGTTCTCTCATGGACTAACCGTTATAGCCCCCCGTGACAAACAATGCTTATCAAGTAAATCCAACTTCTCCAATATTATGTTGGAAGGGATATAAGGGCATAAATCTCAAAGTTTGGTCTTGATCTGATAGCATTTGATAATCTCTAAAAAGGATTGGTCATCAAAATGTGTTTTATGACTGGCTGTCAACACTCTCAGGGTATATCGGGCTCCAAGATGGGAATTCCTGGTTGTATCTTATTTCATTCATGATTGAGATTGACCCACCGATATCAGATGTGGTCCCACTTGGTTCAATGCTGTAGAAATTGCCTCTGAAACTTTGGCAAAGGGAATTACTATTTTAACCTGTAACCCTGAACCATATGAACCATGCTAGCTTTTTTATACTCTAACCCATAATCCACAATCCTTGGAAAACTTCATATCATACTTTAAACTTAGTTAGAATTGAACTGGACCTGCATTAGACCCTTTTACAAAGGATCCAACAAGATTCAAGAGAAAACTGAGCCATAAAGATATTAGTGGTGTGATAATTTCGCTGGGTCATGGGGCACATTGCTGTCTGAATAAAGTACCAAAAGACTCCTAAAATTCCCAAAAACGTTTGATTTGTTAGGATCAAAGATTCTGGAATTATTTGGAGGGACTTTTGGATTGATTTTTGGCGAGGTTTTCACTAGCCAAACACTATCATTAATGAAATTAAAACCCATTCTAAAACCTATATATTAGCCTCGCCCTACTCATAACCTAAAATTCATAGAAAATCCTTGAAAATAACCAAACCGCATTAGAGACCTTCAATCCATAGAAACCCTAGAATTCATCTGTAAACCTAAGTCATTCAAAACCCCAAAAAAACCTAGGGTATGAAAGTCTTAATTCCCTTTAATTTCCTCTAAATCATCAAAAACCTTCAATTCAAAAGTCCTAGGAAGAAGCCCTAGAAACTAAAATTATTAAGGAAAAATACTCCCGAGGCTATTGCTAATAGCCTTATTCGAGCACCTAAATTTGGGTTCCGTTTCCCTAATAAGCACTTCTTCTCTGACATTTTTAGTTAATCATTTTTTTTCTATTTTAGTTTAATTTCCTAGTTTATATTACTAGATTGAGATTTTAATAGTGTTTTTGGGGCATGGAACGCAGCCGGCGTTGTCGATGGTTCTTAGAGGCTGATCTTTCAAGCTCATAAGTTCTTTTGAAACATACTTTGACTTTGACTGATCTCCACAATCTTTAACGATTGTAAATTTGAATCATTGGAGCATAAATCTAAGGAGGTTTCATCTAAGATCTCTTCAGATTTGACTAAAAGCACCTGATCTAATCCTTTGATATTATTCTCCTTCTTTGACCTCAAATGCCTTGAGTGTTTTTTACTCTTGAATTAGGGTCCAAAACCAACCCAAAACACTTTAGCAACTCGAACCAAGCTCGTGGTATCCCTATGTGGATAGGGATGGCTATCAACCTAGACCATATATGGATTGTGGGTCTATAGAGTTTAGGCCAGTAAGGTTTTTCTAACAAGAATCAGAGCGTATTTGGATTGTGTGGGACCCAACTGTGTTTCTTTCCTTTTTAGTGGTTAAAAATGAATTCTTCATTCTAGTTGGTTTTGTGGGTCCACAAGCAGAGTTGCAATGGAGTCTTATGAATGTATATGGTCCGTAAAACTATGCTAAAATATTGCTTCATTTTGGTTATGTCTGAAACTATTTCTCAGTTTCAATTTCCTATCTGTATTGGACGAGAATTCAATTTCACAAGATGGCCAGAAGAGAATTTTAATTGGGGGGCAATTACGACTTCTATGCGTCTATTTAATAGATTCAGTGAATCTGATGCTCTCTTCAATTTATCAGTAGCAGGGGAAAAATACACTGGGACTAATGAAAGCTCTTATGTGCTCTATATGTCTAAAATTGATAGATTCTTAGTGGCCCCTGAATGGAGTGATTGTTTTCGTCTTGCTTTGGTTAGAGCTCTTCCCAGACTTTCTTCGGACCATACTCCGATAATGCTTACTTCTTAGGCTTGTCTGGGAGGCTCTAAACCCTTCCGTCTGGAAATTGCTTGGCTTATGGAGAAGGTGGTTCGGGAGATTATCAAAAGCACCTAGGAAAATTTGATTACAAGGGGGTCTCTTGACTTCCAACTCCATAAAACGTTGCTTAATGTTAAGCATAAGCTTGTGCAGTGGAAAAAGGAGAAGCAATATTCTATTAGGAAAAATATTGATGAGGTGTTGGTTTCCATTGAATCCATTGACCATTCGGTACAACAAAATGGTAATTGGTCTGATGAATTGGTGGAGGAGAAGTAAAAAGCTTTATGAATTGCAAGAGCTTCGGAGGGTGGAAGAGGTATTATGAAAACAAAGGTCAAGGGTTAAGTGGCTTAAGGAAAGGGACTTGAACACAAATGGCTTTCATGCTATAGCAAATGCAAGAAGACGTCAAAATGATATATCGGGTTTGTCGGTGGAGGGTGTCGATTCTGAGGATAATGAGCGTCGATCCAAAGCGATTATTAACCGTTTTCAGCGGGCCTACTCTTCAGAAGTGTCCCTACTTTAAGTCGGGTGGTCTTCAAAGTTATTCCTCCACATCTCATTGCCTTTTTGGATAGGGATGTTTCGATGGAGGAGTTAAAAAAGACAGTTTTTGCCTTGCTTGGTGATAAGGCACCTGGTCCAGATGGTTTCTCCGTAATCTCTTTCCATAAATTTTGGGATCTGATTAGTGTGGAGCTTCTAAAAATGGTTAAGGGATTTTTAAGTAGATGTGAGCGTTTTATGGGGGTTAACACTACGTTTATTGCACTCATCCCTAAGACATAAGTAATTTCTACTTTGGGGGATATTCGACTTATTAGCCTTCTCACGAGTCTGTACAAAATTGTGGCTAAGATATTGGCAAAAAGGATTAAGGATGTTTTACCTATAGTTATTTCAGATCGCCATTCGACATTCATTAAGGATAGGTTGATTTCTGATATTGTATTGGTAGCCCAAGAGTGCATTCATTCTCAGATCTTTCAGGGTAGTCATGGTGTGATTATTAAATTGGATCTGGAGAAGGCTTATGATAGGGTATGTACACTTAAACAAGAAGGGAGCCTAACCATAAGGCAGGTTAAATTGGTCAATCATGCACTTCTATGCAAGTGGTGGTGGATGAGTTTGACTCTTAAAAACCATCTGTGGTATCAAGTGGTTTCCTCGAAGTATGGTACGGAAAGATTTGGAATTTGGGTGGGTAATTTGAGAGGACGTATAGGATTGTCGGCTTGTTGGAAGGCTATACAATCTTGTAGAGGCTTTATTCAAATGGACATTAGGTGGTGTGTTGATAATGGCAGTAAAATTTCCTTCTAGCACCACAAATGGGTTGGGGATTGCCCTCTAAAGTTATTTTTCCCACTTGTTTTTCAAAAGATAGCAAATCAGGATGCTACTATCTCAGATTATATGGTGTGCAGGGCTGATCACATTGTTTGAAATCTCAATTTCCCTTATAATAGGATTTCGGACTTATTGCTCTCTCAGTATTTTGATCTACTTGTGCTTTTAGAAGAGGTGTACATTCCTCAAGATGTCGATGCTATTGATGAGGTGGTTTGGGAAATTGACAAAAATGGGATTTACTCAGTCAAATCCATGTATCACTTGTTGTTCAATGATAGAGTCAGATGATCCATGCTAGTACTTGCTTGCTTGTGGAAGTGGCCTTTACCTCTAAAAGTATAAGTTTTTTGTGGTTGGTGGCCCAAGATAGAGTGCTAACTATAGACAACCTTATAAAGAAAGGGAAAATTTTAACTAATATTTGTTTGATGTGTAAGGAGGATGGGGAATCTGGAGACCATCTTTTCTTTCATTGTCCCTTTGCTTTACGTATTTGGACGTGGTTTTTTGAGAAGCTAGGAGTGGCTTTAGTCATGCCAGCGTCAGCGATAGGGATCTTATAAGGTCTTATGGTTGCTCTCCCAAAAATTGGGTTAGTGGTGTAGCAAATTTCAAGAGGCATCATCCTTCGAAAAATTTGGAAAGAGAGAAATAGGAGAGTTTTTTAGGGTGTTTGTATGCCTTTTGGAAAAGTGCTAGACAGAATTCTACATGCTATATGGCTCTATCTTTCTGTTACTCCATGTGGTAAGGACATCACTGAAGTGGATGTCCGGAAAAACTTGAATACTATCTTCCATTTCAATATTTATAACTGTCGGGCTCTAGACAGATGGATGGCTCTGCCAGCTGGGGTGTCCAAACTTAACTTCGATAGTAGTTCGAAAGGCAACACAGGACAAGCAGGATTTGGAGGGGTGCTACGAGACTAGCTGAGCAATGTGATTTTTTCGTATGCGAGGCCACTTGAGGTTAGGACTGTTAATTATACTAACTATACGCCCGCCTTTTTGGGTTACGAATTATTGTGGAGAAAGCTAGGGACTGAATTCATCATTGAGGGTGGTTCTTTTAATGAGATTTTGTGGTTAAAAAAGGAACAACTGCTTCCATGGGACTTCAAGACTTTATTGTTGCAAATTTTGGATCTCTCCTCCTCTCTTT
Source organism: Amborella trichopoda (assembly GCF_054954075.1). Lineage (NCBI taxonomy): Eukaryota > Viridiplantae > Streptophyta > Magnoliopsida > Amborellales > Amborellaceae > Amborella > Amborella trichopoda. The sequence goes on from NC_142346.1 coordinate 12,536,523, forward strand.
CTATTTCTTTTGTTCATGTTTACAGGGAGGCTAATGTAGTGGCAGACACTCTTGCCAAAGGAGGTTCCTCCCTTCCTTTTGTTTCTATTTCAGACTCTGTAATTACATTTTAGTTCAATAAAGTTATGAAATTTCTCGAAAAAAAAAATATAGAGTTCAGGCCCATGCCTTCCTCGAGCCTTATTCTGGTTAGGCCTCCACCAACCTTGGCCGAGTCTGTTGGTAGCCTTGAGAAATATAATTAATATCAATCATCCATTGTTGTTTCTGACCCATAGACTAACCATAATAAAAAAATATTTTTAAAATGTACTATCTATGCACTTGAAAAAACTGATGTCTAAAGATTTAATGGGTACTATCCAATTTTTGGACAGTCAAATTTTATTATTAAAGAACTCAAAATATAAATTTTTTCTTTTGAAAATAATAATCTAGAGATCCTTAGGTGGTTCCCAAAATTTATGTGAAAAGATATCCTCCAAAATAGGTCTTCCTCATAAGGGACTAAACATACAATATACTCACGCAGGGGCATAGTATGTACGCTCTTGATTTAATGTTATAACTTTCATAACAGGATGCCGCCTATTTTTTCACCAAGAGAAACTATACTATACTTTAATGGTGCATGGTACATCTTAAAATTTGGGGTCTTAAAAATAGTCCTAGATTAGGTTTTAAATGAGTGATTAAATGGATAATGTGCTCCCATGGCATTACAAAATCTCTTGGCATTAATCAATGGTCAAAAGCGAATGATCCTAGGGCTATTAATCCTGGTAGTCCTCAATTGTATGTTAGGCCATTAAAAATTGTTGCATGGTACGCTCTCTTTTTCGGAAAAAATAATGGGCATACTTGTAAGTGAGCAATCCTAGGACTATTAGGCCGTGTTTGATGATCTTTATGCTGTTTATTTGAATTCTTGAGAATTTTTAGGATTTTGGAAACATCATAAAAGTTGGTGCAATCAATTTTTCTAGTTTTTTAGCTAGTAAATTGAAGCTCTGTGTTTCCCTTGTGTGAGAAGCTATTTGAAAAAGTTTCATACGGGGAAATCTTTTATTCACAATATTGAAAGTTATTGTTAATTACAAAAATTCGTATAAATCTCACGGGGAAATTGTCTGGTACACAAATTATCAATTTTTTGTAAAGTGATCTTAAACTAAATTATTGTAAATTGCAATTTATTATAATCGATCTTAAAATTGTATGCTACATAAACATTGTTGAATTTCACATGGCTTGATTAATTTATCAATTTTTTTTTTTGACAAATTATATGTATTATTGAAAAATTTTCAATATGTCATAAACTTATGATTATAGGCTTTTGAGGTTTTTTTTTGTTTGAGAGAGACACTCCTAAAAGGAATGAGGTAGGTTGGAGGGGATGGACAAGGAGAAAGGAATAAATTATTAAAAAGATTGAGAGAGATTCACCCAATGGTCTGCCTAAAATTGGTAGAGGCTAAGGCGAGTGAGGGCTTATTGATAATAAAAAAGCGTAAAAGCACATAAGCAATAATTTTTATAAGGTTGAAAGTAAAAAGGTAAATCTAACTTTTTAACACTTTTAAAAAAGTGAGCCTTCATTTCAGTGGTTGGGTGGGGCAACGTTTCTTGAAAGTGGAAGACCACTTCTGGTGGTTTCCGAATTTCCTAGCCACATAAATGACTAGAAACGCCGTGTAAAAAATTGGGAACAACTTAGGCCCAAATAAACAGGTGAAAGTTGTCCAAATTTGGGAAAATCACGAACTTTTCCACCTTGTCACGGTTATCAAACAAACGATGCCCTAATCCGAGCAGGAATAACTTGTGGGAGCATATTGTACAACATCTCCCTCGGGTAAAATAGTAATATGAGGAGACTTTTTATCATAAATTTTGGGATCAATCACAGTGTTGTCAGATGATTATTTTTATAAAAAAAAAATAGATTTTGAGTTTTAACACAATAGATATTTTTCTTTAAAATTGGATGGTTCTCGTTCAATCTTGGAACACTAGTTTTTTTAAGGCATGAAGATCGTGGTTGATTGCTTTTAATTTTTTCTTTGAGGTCAAATTTTAGGTTCTAGAGTCCCCGAAATTTGGGGTCCAAAAAATATTCATAACATGAGTTTTACACCGAATGAACAAATGCAAGCAGCAAATCTTTTCAATAATCATAATAATCCTCGCCGATAAGCTCTACGCAATGTCATTTAGTCTATCATGAATCGATGACTAAAGTGATAGTGGCATGTTACTAGGGGGTGGCAAGGGGTTGGATCGGGTCCGGGTCCAGGTCCGGGTCTGGGACCCAGAGCTGGATCCGAAAAATATTATGGGACCCCGATCAGGACCTGGAACCGAAGTCACTGACCCGGAATCAGACCCGAATCGGTCCAAAATTAAAAAATATACATACATTTAAATATATTTTATAAATAGGGACTTGAAATATAATGTAGGACTCATACCCAGACCCAATCAGGCCCCATTACAGGTTAAAATAAGGTTCAGATCCAAGACTTAACCCGCCGGGTCATATTTTTTGACACTGACCCGGGTCAAGTCTTCCCGTTGGGTCTCGGATCAGGTCATAGCCCATTGCCACCATGTGTCACATGGAATGGACAAACATAAAGTATCTTACGATCCCAAGGGAGTATATTGTATATTTGCTCCCTTGAGGGAATGAGTTGCTTGCGATTTTTTCATTTGAATTTAGATTTTTAGAAGTCACATCATGATTAACAGATGATTATTTCCAAAACAAAAAAACTTTGGTTTTTGAGACAACTTTTAAATCTCACCTTTCAAAAATAGGACAGTCATCATTCAATCTTTGTATATTATTATTTTTAGTAAGTGCAGGGTGCGATTGAAATATTCTCTTTTGAGGGTAGTCATTGGATTGGAGTGGTCATATCACAAGAATATGAGGTCTTAAAAACACTCCTAAATTTTTACCGGAGGGAGTAAATGTACACTCTTGTAAATAAAAACTTTTAACTTTGGGAAAAAGGATGCTAATGTAGAGCAAAGTACACGTTTAAAGAGCCTACAATGGTAAAAAACATCTAACAAAAGTAAAAGAAAAGAAACATAATCATGGAGTCAATGACAAGATTACAATGTCCAATGACGAATTTGCTAAATCACCAGAGCCATGACCAAAAAGAATGAATGCCATTTTTCACCAAAACAAAGATATTATTTAGCTTTGTTATAAGGTGATCACAATCACCTTTAGCAATTAGAAGTGAAATCAAACAATTGAAATACACTGTGTATTTCTTTAAACTTTGCGTGACTTATTTTTCCATCAGATTTTTCATTTGATGATTAGGAATGAATATCATGGTGTCCAATCCCTTTGACGTATAAGTCATGGGAATGTCGATATACGAGGTTGTCTTCAAGATTTCTGCCCTTTTGCCAAGACATAGAGCTGCCAATGGACCAGGCCTAGGCTGGTTTGAGGCTTGGTAAGGCCAAGAGCTGCTTAAGCACGCCTAAAAAATAGTCCATGAAGCTCGACCAGGCCCAAAAATTGTCTAATAAAAGTCGACTCGGCCCGTTAAGACTCTATGGGCTAGGCTGGGCACGAGCAGCTCATTAAGAGGCCTCCTATTTTTTGTGTCTCTCTTAAAACTTTTCTCGGTAGTAAGCCAATATATATAGTGTCTGATTTGTATAGAGCCTAGGCTCTAAACAATCAAATTCGAGCCTACCTTTAAATAGTGTCAAGAAATATGGTTTTAATACAGAAAATCATTGTGATAACCTTAAAATTCATTTTCATCTTTATTTAAAAAGTTTAAAGATTAAAAAATAGTGTAGATCGATAGATCTATGAAAACTTGAAAATCTTGAAAATTGACGGACCAAAAATACGTTACAAAATACAACATTTGAAATCCATTTTTTTCTCATGCCCATGCATCTTGATGTCGAGATGATCAATTATAGGATATTTGGGCATCAAAACAGCCTCTTCTAATGAAATTTTTTACGTTTGCTCTAATGCAACGGTTGCATCATAGTATAACGCAACGAGACTTCTAAAAAACCATGTTTGTGGTATTTGTATGACCCCAAATTTTACACACACTCTCTCTTCATCTTAATAATCAATCCCCAAACAAAAAAAAGTTTAATTTGAACCCTAGATATGGTCAAAATGAGTCATCTCAAAAAACGAATCTAGACCATTCATTTTTTGAATTTCAAGATCTTAACCTTTATAAACTCAAAACCATTTTGTTTTTTTTTAACATTGTTCATCTAATGACAATAAAGCCATCCAAAAAAAATTGAAAATGAAAAAATCCTTCTAAGGCCTAGATCTAAGCATCTCACCAAAATGAACGGCCTATGTTAATTGGGCTAAAAAAATACTTTCTAAGTTGTGTTTTCAATTTTTTATTTCCTTGTGATTGTTCATTAGAATGAAAAGAGTGTATATTTCAAACTTTGGATCAAACAAATGGCCATAAGATGATTTTTTAATGTTGTTGCATCATATTACTATAAAACGGTTGCATGATATCATTGCTCATATATATATATATATATATATATATATATATATATATATATATATATATATATATATATATATATATATATATATATATATATGAAAAACACTACGCAACACCGATAGGCGAAAATGAACAGTGATTTCCCCTACCCCCATCGTCGTTCAAAATTCAAAAAAGTTGATCAAAATACCCCCGAAAAGTTTTGGGGGTATTTTGGTCAATTTATTTTTTACGGATAATTGTTTTTATATTTTTATTAGATGTGCCTCAGTAAGATGTACATACCCTCCAAATTTTAAGTCATTCCGATTTGTAAAAAAAATAAAAAATAAAACACTCCGGACAATTGTGACTGCGCGATAAAATTTGGACGGTGATGATGGTAGGCGAAATCACTTCATTTTCACCTATAGGTATTGAAAATACTTTTCTATTATATATATATATATATATATATATATATATATATATATATATATATATATATGAGAAAACAAAAGATATTGGAATTCTAGAGAGAGAAAGAGAAATAATGTCTTTAGAGAGAGATAATGGGTTTTTAGAGAGAGAAAGAGAGATTAGATTTTTCGAGAGATAATGAGATATTGGACATCTAGAGAGAGAGAGCATGGGTTTTATATAGAGAGATTGGGTTTCTAGATAGAATTGGTTTTTAGAGAAAGCAAGAGAGATTGGCCTTTTTGAGAGAGAGAGAGAGAGAGAAAAAACGGGTTTTTAGAAAGAGAATGAATTTTTAGAAAGAGCAAGAGCGATTGGGTTTCTAGAAAAAGACAATGGATTTTTAGAGAGAGATTGGATTTTTAGAGAGAATGAGTTTTTTGAAAGAGAAATAGAAATTAGGTTTCTAGAGAGATAATGGGTTTTAGAGATAGATTAGTCTTTTAAAGAGAGAAAGAGTGTTGAGTTTCTAGTAGAGAGAGTGGGCTTTTAGAAAGAGAAAGATAAATTAGGTGTTACATAGAGAGAGAGATTGAGTTCTTAGAGAGAACAAAAGAGATTGGGTTTCTAGAGTGAGAGATAATGGGTTTTTAGAGAGAGATATTGGATTTCTAGATAGAGAGAATCGGTTTTTTAGAGATAGACCGAGAGATTGGGTTTTTAGAGAGAGCAAAAGAGATTGCGTTTCTAGAGTGAGAGACAATGGGTTTTTAGAGAGAGATATTGGATTTCTAGATAGAGAGAATGGGTTTTTTAGATATAGAGCGAGAGATTGGGTTTTTAGAGAGAGAGGGAGATTGTATTTCTAGATAGAGAATGAATTTTTAGGGAGAGAAAGACAAATTGAGTTTCTAGAAGGAGAGAATGGGTTTTTAGAGAGAAAACGGAGATTGGGTTTCTAGAAGAAGAGAGTGGGTTTTTAGAGAGAAAACTGACATATTCAGTTTCAAGAGAGAGAGAATGGGATAACAGCTATTTATTTATTTATTTTGGTTTACTACAAATAAAAAATAAAAAATTGAAGAGTGAAAAGTTATATATGGGCTGCGGCAGGCTTATTGGGCCGAGTCATAATATGCTTCGTGCTAGCTGGGGTAGCCCGGCCGGTTGGGCACATTTCTGGGCTTTTTTGAGCCAAATTAGCCCGGCTGCTAAAAGTACATTGGTTGGTGACCAGGCCCGAAGCCCGAAATCAGGCCCGGCCTGGACCATTAACAGCCCTACCCATATATCTTTCATAAGTTTAAGCTGAAGACAGGCAAATGATTATAGCTTAAGACTTGACCCTAGAGTACATATTTCAACTTACACTGTGGTAGTGACCAAGTTATCTCCTTTATACTTGGGTGTATGTTCTCCCATTCCAACTTTTGAGCTACATTACCTATAATCTCCCATTCCATCGTGCAGCCTTACTTCACAATATGATCCTATAGTGCCCATACAGTCTTTTCAACGAACAAATTCATGTACTTAGCTGCGAATCCATCTTTGATCTCTATCACAATTTATTGAGTTTCCTAGGAAATTTTAATTGGTCGATAAATGTGATATTAAATTCACTTAGGGATGCCAACATGTTGGAATCGGGCCTGGCCAGCCATGGCTGAAGCTTGGCCCAAAATAGTGTTTGGTAGCCCAAGTCCAACTTTTGCCTGAAGGTTTAATTTCAAGGCTGGGCCTGCGCCTACCTGAATCCATACCCTAGTAAACGAATCATGTTGTGCTGAGCAATATATGAAACTACAAAAACAAAATTCTCGTATTGTATATAATATATAATAAAACCCGCTACAACATCCATTAGATGGTGCAAGTTGGTTCAAGTGGAATGCTAAAAAATTGCTAAGGGTAGGCTCAAAATGACATGGTTGGAAAAGATATAGAGAATTATAGCCTCACTTGAGGATACGGTCAGGCAGAGTATGATTCGTATAGCCGATCTCAAATAGTTGGAAAAAGACTCTGATGATGATGATGATAAATTAACATTAAGCTCAAGCTTGGACTTGGCCCATAGACCTTATCATGTGGTCGGAAACCAGGCTTGGCTAAGGCCCGTTGGGAGCCCTTATGTTTATTAGAGCAAGTAATCGTTTGGGAATATATACATAAATAAGAAACTCATAATTTGGGTTGAAAATAACACTAGGCATTTCAAATTTCATCATAGACCCCACCAATTGTCTCCCTTACCCCAATATAGACAAGACATCTTTTGTAAAGAAAATCCTGCCAAGAACTGGGCTTTTATTGTTCTCTTTCTTTTCCTAAGATTCCGTGGGTTTCATCTTTCTTGGCCACCATTCACAGGAGAAAGCTTATAATGAAAAAATAAATCAGGGTTTTAACCTGATCGGCTTAGACATCACATCTCTAAAGGCTTTCATAAAGGCTTGGCTCATGTTGTCAAAATTTATTTGATATACATTACCTTTGTTAGACAAACGTCCTCCTTCAAAAGTAGGTACATTGTTCCACGTGTACCTTTTCTAGGCCAAACAAACATTGGTACAATTCAGTCCTTTGGGGGTTATATTTGATTTAACTTGTATGCTGACTCAAATTGTTAGGATAATGTTTGGATAATGATGATGATACAAATCTATTGTATGTAATTACATTTCAACTTTCTATCATATATGTTGGGTTTATGTGGCCATTAAAGACTTTGTGAGAGCTTGTATAACAAGTGAAACATAAACTCAGTGGAAGTATGGTCTTTGTGTAGATCATATCAAGCAAATGCAATTTGCCGATACTCGGACTAGGCTCAACGTACTAGGTCAGTCGAGTTAAAAAAACCCAAGGTACCTGTGCATATAGATATAATCGATGAAGATTTAGTGGGTTAGCCCTTGATGAAGTTGGAGTAAGCCCAGATGAGAGCTAATGGACTGTGTGACCATTATGTGTGATGAATAGCTTTTAGAGACAGGGCTAAAACCTCATCATTGTATCATCACACGGCATATACATTGATAGTTGTATTGAGATAGTGATTCATTATTGATGATGAAGCGTGTACATGTACCACTGAGTCGTAGTTGCATCATGATCTAACAGACTATGGTTTTGTCTCTAAAGGAGAACCTAAAATCCACATACTGAGATTGCATTCCTTAGCCTATTGGCTAACTTTGGTGATTCAATCATTAGCCCTTACAGTAAATTGTGAGTCATGGTAACTGCTGGATCAGTTTGAAAAAGCTAGGTGGACCGTGGTTCGCAATTGAAAACGAAATGCTCTAGTGCATTGATAAATTCTTAGACTTAGATAGATCTTAGTCCAATCAAAATTAATTAATTTTATGTTATATGATTTTTAAAATATTTATTTAAATTTTTGTGAATCTTCTGATATTTTATTTTTGTCATTTGAATTTATAAATTAAGATAAAGTCATTTTTCAATGTTTTAAATAAACTATGAGATTTAAAATTCTTAATTGAATATTTTTTTAAATTATATGGGACCCTCCACAAAGTATGAAGGCCTATTTAACATATGTAGTAATTAAGTGGGGCCTATGAGAGGCCACCAAAAGGTTGCATGCCCCACCGATAGGAGATTATTAAATCACCGAATAAGGTGATAATTATCTCATGTTATGCTGCTTTCTATTTTTATATGAAGCCAATTTGTATAGTGAATTCAAGTATTGAAATTTTGGAAAGTCTTGTGTATCAAGATTGCTTGATTCAAGAAGTAATGAATGGATAACTACTTAATGAGAAAGTAAGAGAAATATTTTTAGCACTTCCATAAACGAGGCTGGGGAGCCTGCAAACTACAGCTTTCAAGCCCGACAACCCTTATAATAAAGGTGCTTTTTAGCCCAGCAAACGGAGTAGTAACCCTACTAAGCAAACTACAGCTCGAAAGCAAGAAGCAAGGGCACGTTAGCGCCGCTAGTGCATCCATTTTCTTATCTAAATATTTGATGGGAATAACTTTAGGAAATAGAGGATAAGGTTCTAACACCTTTCTTTGAATCTTGATGGTGGATCAAAATAATAGATGACTCACAGATCGACGATCAAGATTATAAAAAAGATTCTCCGCCCATACCAAATATCTACACCTCTTCTCACTTAACTCTCTAAGATCTCTCTCTCTCTCTCTCTCTCTCTCCAAGATCTATCTAAAGGGGACATGCCCCAACCTAGAGCATTATCTCTCTCTCCCTAAGTTTTCCAAGGGGCATGCCCCAATCTAGTAGCCATTAAGGGAGGGCACGCCCCAATCAAGCCGATCTCTCTTAGGGTTGAAATGGGGAATGACTCTAGCATCTTGGATTGAGTGTTTGTGGGTAGCAAAAGGGTGGATCCCCTAGCTTGTAGATCTCTCCCTCTCTCTTTGATTTTTATTTATCATTAAGCCAATGAGGCTTGAGTAAGACTAAGGCATTGGGGCCGTAGGTAGTTGGTTCTCGATCAAGATTTATACGCTATTGAGAGAGTTTTACCATAAGTAGGAGAATCAAGAGATCGATCATAGATCCCTAAAATTATTAGAAGGAGAAGACCCGGTGTGGCATGTACTAAGCCTGGTTGAGGTAATCTCCTACAATTTTACTTTTTTAATATTTTTGTGTTGAGCACTTCTATTCCCATAAAGCAATAAGTTAAGGTTTTGATTTAAGGAATTGTATTCAATAGTGATAGTAAGTGAGAACCATGTTTTTACTTATTTATTTATTTACTTCAATATTTATTTGTTTGTAATTGGACATTGCGAGTGATCTTGTCGGTGTAAGAATAAGAAAATTAGACAATTTTTAATTTATTTACATTGTTCTTGATCACATAGTCAAACTTTCATTGGTATCAGAGCTAGATCTACTTGCTGCCTTATTTCCTTTATTTTACTCTTTTTAGTGACTTGGGAATGAGATATAAGAAAGCCAATGACTTTTGTAGTCAAGTGATACACATCCCGAAGAATTATTGGCACGTTCAAACAACAAGAAGGCACTCTGCAGAATCGGGTGTTCTTGTCGTTTGTAGAGCACTAATTTGAACATGATAATGAGGTATTTCTTTGATGTATACTTTAGTGATATTATGTATTTTTTAGAGAAGGATGTGCATGCAAAATTTTATTGTGAGATCTTTGGGGAATTAAGAGTTATGGACTCATTAATGAAGGGTGTTAGTTCTAATCATGCAATATCCAAGAACTATCCATTAAGTTCTGTGAATTTTTATACCAATCATATGATTTTATTTTTAGCTGAAACTTGCCTGGAATCATCAAATTGAGTCTAATTTTTTTTTTTTTTTTTAAAAAAAGATAGTTTTAGGAAGAAAATTCTTGTAGTTTGAAAGATATTGTCATTTTATTGAAGGGCGTGCAAGTGCTATTTTTTATAATGAAAGTTGTCTCAATAACTTAGAAGTCATGATTTTATTTCCATTTTTAACAGAATCTTTTACGACCCACATCAAGTTTTTATATTGCCATTTTGCGTCTAATTTATAATAAAAATTATTTGAAAGAGAAGTTTCCATGGGAAATAAGGAATACTTTTTTTTTTAATTGGAGAGTCATCCTAAATTTTTGCAGTTTGGTGTGTCTTCATTGAGATGTGAATAGCTATTAAGTTTACTTAACAAAGTGATATGAGGCATATAGAAATATATGTATTACTATTTTGTGTCTACTTTCAAGTGAAAGAGGTTTGAAAGGGAAGAGGGTGGAAAGAAAAAATAAATTTACTAGATAGTGTTCATCTTGGAATTCTGCAGTATGATATATTTTATAACGTGAATGCCACTTATTTATTTCTTTGAAGAAAATTATTATTTGGGATTTAGACCATGATGTTATGTTTTGATTTTGAGTCTAGTTATAAAAAAAAATAAAAAAATGCTTTAGGAAAAAAATCCTTTGTGCATTGAGATGAACAATTATTTTATTGAGATGTGCACAACCTAATTTTTTGTTGTGAAAACTGTATTGTGACGTCAATGTTACTGAATCAAAGACTCACTAAATGAAGTGATTTAGGAATAGAACAGAGCACTATTATCTAGTTTTTGGTTTGTTATCAATACTCAAAAGTTTCAGTGATAAACTCCTCATGAGTTGAGAGATATCATATTTTTATCAAGGGAAGCTCATCTTCAATTAGGTTGTAAATTAAAAGATGTGGCATGTTAAGGCACATCTTTGTACTCCTCATAATGGATGCTCCTTTTAGAGTTCATTCAAAAGTTTTATAGTGACCGAGTGTTTCTTCATCAGTTGTGTACCTTCCAAGTTCACAAAAGTTCACTAGTAGGTAAAAGCAAAAAATCAAGAAAGCGCAGTACCACACTGCATGATTTTGATGTATGAAATCTATTCCACATTACATGGTAAGGTCATATAGGGAAGATGATTCAATTTTTTTTTATTTTATATACTTCTTTGATTATATTTTGTAGTTTTTTAATGAATATGAATGGAGTGTATGGACATTAGAAAATAATTGCTAATAAGTTCGAAAGAGTCAGTTTTTTTTTAGTACCCTGTGTTTTAGTACCTCCTTGTGCTTGTAAGAACTACTTAAGGTAAGGTAGTGATACACAGATATGTGGTTTGATCAAGGACTGTGAGCCTAAGTATGAAAAACAAGAGACGGGTGTGACTCATTCAAATATGTAAGCATGAAAGGAGTGTTCCGATTGAACCCGGTCTTAGTGACCATCCTCCTAATAATATCTACTAATATGATGTGTTGCATGTGATGATTTAATGACGCTCTCATGATAAAGTCTCCATATTTGCTAATAAGAACTGTTTTGCCAGGTTTTAATAATCATTATTTAGTTATGCTTTATTTAAAATTTGATTGGATCATTTGTGAAAAACCTAAGTTTATGGATATGGTTTTAAAAAAACCCCATAGTCTCACGTGGTCCATTAAGTATTTAAGAAAAAATGTTTTAAACCACTATGCTATTTTCTAACTATTTGTAAAAGAATACCAAGTCAAGAATTTTTTATATAAGGAAAAACATTGGGTCTTGAAAGTCTTTTTTCACATGTGAAAATGTGTCATTAATCTATGCACTATTTTCAAACACCCACATGTATTGACTCATGTTTTCATAGTACTGGTTAAGTGACATGGTTTTGACTTCTTTAGAATCCTTGATTACCTAAGACCATGAACCATAGGGTATGTCATAAGATGTCGATCTTGCTAGGTCTCCATGACACACGCTGTGTGGATTAGACAACTTAGTTTGTATGGGTTTACAACCAAGTGACTAGTGTGGTTGAACCTTTGTGGTTCAAAAATTGTTTTTGTTTTTTGGCAAAACTAAATGGGCATTGAGTTACTATTTAGTATAAGACTTGTTGTACAGAGGCATGAGAATGCTGAGATATATTTCGTATGTGTTATGTTTGAGTGGAAGCTGTTAAAAATCCCACGACTATTTTTAGCTGCTTGGATATTCATATATACATGTATCATATTATGATAGATTCAAATGAACTCAATATTCAAGTGGGAGCACCTGTTAGTGCTTGACAGGTCAACTAGAACAACCTATTGTTGTTCAACCATAGAACCCGGATGCGTAGTGCTAGTTGTATGGCTACAAAAGGGTGCAGCTTTATTGAAGAACTGCTTTAAGCCTATGAAAATACGACGCCGTGCGATGAGGGTATGTAATGATCATCTGCGACAACAAGTCCATAACTCGCGATGCGACATGACAGATGGACAACGACCATATTCGAGATGAGATCTGAGTAGCATATAAAAAGAGGCGCTGCCTCCATAAATCCTCTATGATAATGATCGATGGTGAAAACCATGGTTAATGTAATAAGAGAGAATAAGTGAAAAATGCTTGAAAAATAGATTGTTATTGGGGGATTGAGAAAGTGAGAAAGAGCTATTGTAACGCCTTCAAAGACAAAGTGAGAGATGTTGGGTTTATGTGGCCATTAAAGGCCTTATGAGAACTTGTATAAGCAGTGAAACATAAACTCAATGGGAGTATGGACCTCATGTGGACCATACCAAGCAAATGTGATTTGCCGATACTCAGACTAGGTTCAACGTATTAGGTCAGTCGAGTTAGAAAAACACAAAGTACCTGGGCATAGAGATATTACTGATGAGGGTTTAATGGGTTAGCCCTTGATGTGGTTGAAGTATGTCGGGGATGAGCACCGAGGGACTTGTGACCCTTGTGTGTGATGAATAGCCTTTAGAGTCATGGCTAAAAGCTCATCGTTGTATCATCACATATCATATACAAAGATAGTCGTATTGAGATAGTGATTCATCATTGAGGGTTAAACGTGTATATGTACGAGATATTATCCATATACACCATTAAATCGTGGTTGTATTATGGTCTGACGAACCATGGTTTTGTCTGTAGGGGAGAACTAGAAATCCACATACTGGGATTGCGTTCTCTAGCCTATTGGCTGAATTTGGTGGTCAAATCATGAGCCCCTACAATAGACTGTGGGTCATGGGAATTGCTAAGTTAATTTGAAAAAACTAGGTGGATCTTGATCTGCAGTTAAAGGTGGCGTGCTCTAATGCATTGACATATTCCTAGACCTAAATGGTGATTCCTATCAAAATTACTTAGTTTTATATTATTTGATTTTTAGAATATTTATTTGAATTTTTGTGAATCTTTTGATATTTTATTTTTATTATTTGAATTTATAAATTAAGAGAAAAATATTTTTCAATGTTTTAAATAAACTATGAGATTTAAATTCTAAATTCAAAATAAAATATATTTTCTAAACTTATATGAGACTCTCTATAAAATATAGAGACACATTTAACACATGTGGTAATTGGGTGGTGCCCATGAGAGGGCACCTCCCAATCTAGAGCATCATCTCTCTCTCCTTAAGTTTTCTAAGGGTCACGCCCCAACCTAGTAGCTCTCAAGGGGGCACGCCCCAACCTAGCCAATCTCTCTTGGGTTTGAAAAGGGGGCATGACCCTAGCTTCTTGGATCGATTGTTTATGGGTAACAAAGAGGAGGTTCCCTTAGCTAGTAGATCTCTCATTCTCTCTTTGATTTCTACTTCTCATTTCTCTAAGGATCAATTTAAAGAGGCTTGAGCAAGTCAAAGGCATTGAGGCCTTAGGTAGTTGGTTCTAGATCGACATCTGCATGTCATTGAGAGGGTTTTACCATAAGTAGGAGAATCATGAGACCAATTATAAATCTCGAGCACCATCGGAAGAAGGAGATTCGGTGTGGGACGTATTAAGCCCAATTGAGGTAATCTCCTGCAATTTTACTTTTTTAAATTTTATTTTTTTGTTAAATACTTCTATTCTAAAAAAGCAATGAGTTAAAGTTTCCATTTAAGGAAATGTATTCAATAGTGGTAGCAAGTGAGAACCGTATTTATTTTATTTATTTGTTTATTTCAAGAGTTATTTGTTTGTAATTTGACATTGTGAGTAATCTTGTAGGTGTAAGAATAAAAAAAATAAGAAAAATTTAAATTTTTATACAATGCTTAATTACGTAGCCAAAGTTTTATTGGTATTAGAGCTAGATCTATTTGCTGCCCTATTTGCTTTATTATACTATTTTTGGTAAGTTGGGAATGAGATATTAGAAAGCCAATGACTTATGTGGTCAAGTGATACACCTCCAAAAGAATTACACACCAAGAAGACACTTTGCATGATCAGGCATTATTATCGTTTTTAGAGCAATGATATGAACATGATAGTGAGCTATTTCTTTGATGCATGGTTCAGTGATATTATGTGTTTTTTAGAGAAGAATGTGTAGGCAAAATTTTATTGGAATATCCTGGGGGAATTTAGAGTTATGGACTCATCAATGAAGGGTATTAGTTGTAACCCTACACATCCAAGAACTGTTCATATAGTTCCGTGAATTTTTCCACCAATCATATGATTTTATTTTTAGCTGAAATACAACTAGAACTCATCAAACTAAGTTTACTTTAAAAAAACAATAGTTTCCGGAAGAAAATCCTTGTGGTTTGAAAGATTTTGTCATTTTATTGAAGGGTACGCAAGTGTTGTTTTTTGCAACGAAAACTGTCTCAAAGACTTGGAAGTTACGATTTTATTTCCACTCTTTCCATAATATTTTTAAGGCCCACACCAATTTTCTAGACTATTCTCGAGTCTAGTTTCTAATAAAAATTATTTGAGAGAGAAGTATCTACGGGAAATAAGGAATACAAATTTTTTATTAGAGATAGGTCATCCTGAATTTCTGTAGTATGGTGTATCTTCATTGAGATGTGAATATCTACATTTATCAAGCCTACTTAACAGAGTGATATGATGCTTATAAAAATATATGTGTTACCATTCTATGTCTACTTTCAAATAAAATAGGTTTGAAAGGAAAACTCCATGAGGGTAGAAAGGAAAAAAAAAATTTACTAGATAGTATTCATCCTGAAATTCTACAGTATGATATATTTTGTAACATGAATATTACTTATTTATTTCTCTGAAGAAAAATATTATTTGGGATTCATATTATGATGTTATGCTTTTGTTTTGAGTCAGTTTTCAACAAAAAAAATGTTTCAAGAAGAATACTTTTGTGGAATGAGAGGAACACTTATTTTATTGGGAGATGCACAACGTAATTTTCTATTGTGAAAACTGTAATGTGGGTGGTCTCTACATCAAATAGATGTTAAAAATGCCTTTTTACGGGGGGACCTTGTTAAAGAAATCTATATGAATCTTCCTCTAGGTTATTCTAAAGAAAATGAAAAAGATCTTGTATGAAAATTAAAGAAAGCCTTATATTGACCAAAATAATCCCCTCATGCATGCTAAACTTAGCTCAGCTATGATGAGTGTCGGGTTTCTTAGAAGTTCAACTGATTCTTCGATGTTCATAAAAAAAGGAACTTCAAATACAACAGTTGTACTCATTTATATTGATGATATTATCATTACAGGTGATGATATAAAAAGAATCATGCAGCTTAAAAATATCTTCAAGAAATTTGACATCAAGGACCTTGGTCAGTTAAATTATTTTCTCGGCGTTGAAGTAGCGCATTAAGTTGAGTATGTTGTGTGTATATTGATATTGTTATTTAATCTTGAGGTATGAACTTTAATACTATACATTATTGTTTATGCGAATTGAAATCTTATTGAATTATTATGATCTACTGTATGATGTATATGAGACATTATGATATATGATGAGGATGAAGAATGAAGATGAAATTATCATATAATTTTGATATAGTGAGGAATTGCGAGTGCAAGTCTGTAATATGTTGTAGAGATGTACATTGTGAATATTTGAATATTGTATTGAGCTAATTGTATATTTGAGTAGGGGATTTGTAAGGGACCTATCAGGGTTGAATTTTATTATTCAAATGTGTATAAACCATGTTTGTAGGCTGGAATATATGTATTATTGTTTGTATTGAAATACTCATGCATTTAAACCCTTGAGTTTTTATACAATGGAAATTTTTTAAAAGATTGCATTTCTAGCACATTGGTCTTATACCACCAACAATAAAAAGAATCATGCAGCTTAAAAAATATCTTCACAAGAAATTTGACATCAAGGACTTTGGTCAACTAAAATATTTTCTCGGTGTTGAAGTAGCACATTAAAAAAAGGGACTTTTCATTTCTCAAAGGAAATATATCTTAGACCTATTGAAAGAAACTGGGAAACTCAGAATCAAACCCGTTAACACTCCTGTTAATATTAGTTGCAAGGTTGATTCAAGAAATGGAAAACCTCTTAAAGATGTGGGTCGCTTTCAGAGGCTTGTGGGTAGATTGATTTATTTGACTATGACAAGACCAGATATAACATATGTAGTTATCCTTGTGAGTCGATTTATGCATACTCCTAGATCATGTCATATAGAGGTTGTCAATAAGATTCTCATATATCTTAAGTCGTCACCCGGCAGAGGTATTTGGATGAAACCAAATAGTCACACTAATATTATTTGTTATTCTAATGTTGATTGGGCTGGTAGTCTAATTAATAGGAGGTCTATTACTGGCTATTGTACATAGGTAGGAGGAAACTTTGTTACTTAGAAATACAAAAAACAAAATGTAGTTGCTAAATCCAGTACAGATGCTCTATTGAGCTATGGCTTCGACTGCAAGCGAATTGATAGGGCTAAAATCACTACATTGAGATATGGGATTCCCATTGGCCAATCAAATAGAGATGTTATGTGATAATCAAGCAGCTATGTATATAACCTCCAATCCAGTTTTTCATGAAAAAACCAATCAACGATACCCACGCACCAACTTGAGGGCGAGTGTTGATCGTTATTGCAGCCAAATATTGAGTTTCTTATATTCAATTATTTTGTGAGATCACAATTGTAATAGGATTTTTTTCCTAAAAGGCAAGAGTCGTAACTCTAAATCTCTAGTAAACCAGAGTAATCCCCAACCTCTATGGATAAGATACTGGTTTACCCTCTGTGGATGTAGACACTATTGCCAAACCACATATATGTCTTGTTGATTCTTCTTCTCTCTCTCCTTCATCTCTATTTCTTATATTGCAAATTCTACAATCTTGGTAGTCCCTGTATGTTAGGCTATAAAACATTGTTGTATGGTACACTTTCTCTTTTTCGAAAAAATAATTGGCATACTTGTAAGTGAGCAATCTTAGGAGTATTAGGCCAATGTTTGATGGCCTTTTTACTCTTTCATTGAATTCTTGAGAATTTTTAGGATTTCGAAAACATCAAGAAAGTTGGTGCAATAAATTTTTCTAGTTTTTTAGCTAGTAAATCGAAGTTGTGTTTCCCTTGTTTGATAAGCCATTTGAAAAATTGTAGTTAGTTTCATATAGGGAACTGTTTCATTCACAATATTGAAAGTCATTGTTAACTACAAAAATTAGTATAAATCCCATGGGGAAATTGTCTGTTACATAAATTATCAATTGTTTGTAAAGTGATCTTAAACTAAGTTATTGTAAATTACAATTTATTATAATCGATCTTAAAATTGTATGCTACATAAACTTTGTTGATTTTCACATGGCTTTTATCTAAAGTTTTACAGCATGTATTATTGAAAGATTTTCAATATGTTATAAACTTATGATTATAGGCTCTTGGGTTTTTTTTTTTTCAGAGAGAGAGAAACTCCTAAAAAGAATGAGGTTGGTTGGAGGGAATAGACATTTCGAGGAGAGAGGAATAAATTATTAAAAAGATAGAGAGACATTCACCCCAATGGTCTACCTAAAATTTGTAGAGGCTGAGGTGAGTGAGTGCCTATTGACAATAAAAAGCTTAAAGCACATAAGCAATAATTTTTGTAAGGTTGAAAGTAAAAAGGTAATTCCAACTTTTTAACGCTTTTAAAAAAGTGAGCATTTAATGTTCATTTAGTGGGTAGGTGGGGTAAAGTTTCCAGACAGTGGAAGACCACCTCTAGTTGTCTCCGAATTTCCCAGCCACAGGGAATGGCTAGGAAAGCCGTGTAAAAAATTTGGGACAACTTTCGCCCAAACAAACTGGTGAAAGCTGCTTTCGTGTTGGAAAATCACGAACTTTTCCACCTTGTCACGGTTATCAAACGAGGCCTTAATCTGAAGAGCACGAATAGCATGCTGATGTGGGAGCATATTGTACAGCAACTCCCTCAGGAAAAATAGTAATATGGGAGGACTTTTTTCTCAGAAATTTTGGGATCATCATAGTGTTATCAGATGATTATTATTTATCAAAAAAATTTAGATTTTGAGTTTTTGAACACAATAGATCTTTCCCTCTAAAATTGGATGGTTCTTGTTCAAACTTGGAACATTAGCTTTTTTTTTTAAGGCACGAAGATCCTAGTTTATTTCTTTTTGTTTTTCCTTTGAGGTCAAATTTTAGGTTCTATAGGTTACATTCCCAAAATTTGGGGTCCAAAAAATATTCATAACATGAGTTTTCCACCCAATGAACAAATGCACGGTTTGCTCCCGCAGGAGCAGCAAAGTTTTTCACTAATCTTAATAATCCTCCCGGATAAGCTCTACGCAATGCCATCTGGTCTATCATGAGGCGACGACTAAAGGTGAAAGTGGCGTGTCACTTGGGGTGGCAACAGGTTGGGTGGGGTCCGGGACCCGGAGCTGGATCCAAAAAAATATTACGGGACCCAAACTTGGAACCGAAGTCACCAGCCTAGACCCGAACCCGGCCCAATCGTCAAAATATCTATATATTTAAATACATTTCATAAATTGGGACTTGAAAATATAATGTGGGATCCGAACCTGAACCCAATCAGACCCCGACCCAGACTCAAATAATGTTTGGGTCCAAATTTGGACCTGGACCCAATCCATTGGGTCTAATTTTTGGACCCATACACAGACCCGGGTCGAGTCTACCCATCAGGTCGAGGATCGGGTTTGAGCCCATTGCCACCCTATGTGTCGCAAGGAATGGACAAACATAAAGTATGTTATGGTCCCAAGGGACCATATTGTATATTTTCTCCCGTCAGTGAATGAGCTACTTGCGATTTTTTCATTTGAATCTAGATTTTTAGAAGTCACATGATGATTAACAGATGATTATTTTCAAAACAAAAGAACTTCGGTTTTTGATACAACTTTTAGATCTCACCATTCAAAGATAGGACAGTCATCATTCAATCTTTGTATATAATTTTTTTAGTAAGCGCAGGGTGCAATTGAAATATTCTCTTTTGAGGGTAGTCATTGGCTTGGAGTAGTTATATCACAAAAATATGAGGTCCTTAAAACACTCCTAAATTTTTACCGGAGGGAGTAAATGTATGCTCTTGTAAATAAAAAGTTTTAACTTAAAAAAAAAAGATTCTAATGTAAAGCATAGTGTTAGAATTTTTTGTTTGAAAATTGCTGACGTGTATTTCAAAACAACACTTTCGGTTTATTGTTTTTTTCTAAAATGCGTTTGTAGAGAGAGGAAGATTTAGGTTTCAGTCTCACATTGAAGAGGAGAGAGTTTGTTGAGCTGTATTTAAGAGCACGCATTCTCATACAATATACTCTAAATACAAAGGAGAGAAGGCATATATGTAGACCATGCGGAGCGTGCGACACACACGCACATGCATGTGCGAGTGCGTGGGTGCAAGGGCACTTGATGGCGCACTTTACACTTCGCTTGCATTGGTGCATGTGGTGTCCCTCGCCCGAGCACGTGTGCGTTGGCTCATTATATTTTTTTGTGAGCCCCCTTCGTAGAGAGATTCAACGGTTATCTAGCCATTTATGAGATGAAGGCTTGTAATAGTTGCCATCAAGTGCATGCAACTTGTAGCTGTTGGGTGGTGCATATAACTACCAATACACTAATAAGCAAGTGCATGCAATTTATAGCTGTTGGGTGGTCCATATAACCTCCACAACACTAAATAGATAGCCTCTTGATACTCTATAACAAGGGTCCTCCTACCCATATGAGTTAGACACTTGGAATAATCTTTTAGCCTCTCAACATCACACCATTCTCTGTAATTCCAGCAAGCAAACCAATGGGCTAAACTCTCTCTCTACTTGATTTTCTCTCTTTCTCTCTCTAATACATCAAGAATCTGGTGTCTAGTGTGTGGGTTCAGGCTTGGGTGCAAAGAGCATAAGAACATTGTAAAAGACCTCTTTGTTTTCCTGTATCTCGAAGATGAATTGCCTTCTTATGCACATCAAATACTATATCGAACGGGGGGAAAAATATCGTCTTGAGATAGCACTCCTACGTGCCTGAAAAGAAGAAAAGTTTGAGCTTCTAATTTTCGAAATATAATGCCAGTTTCTGCCCCCATTTCACCCACCAAAACTCCAACAATTCAAGACTATATTTTATGGGTAAATTAGAAGATATTGTCACGACTCTTTTGAAGGTCGTGAATCATGATTTTACTCGACTCGAACGCTTCAACTGGCTGAATTTCAAGAGATGACAACAAAAGGTTCTCTTTTTGCTTACCACTTTCAAAGTGGCTTACATAGTCATCGAGTCAATGCCTACACCGCCGCCACCATCAGATGACTCCACCGACGAGCAAACTCAATTATACAAGAGATGGATGAAGGATGATTATATATACAAAGGTCATATCCTAAATGCCTTGGCGAACCCGATCTATCACATGTATGCGTCCATTGGCATGACGAGAGAGCTTTGGAACTACTTGAAACCAAGTACCCCCTGGAAGAGTCTAGTAACAAAAGATTTCTGATCTCTAACTTTTTAGATTTTAAATTCATTGAATACAAGTCTATTCTCCCTCAAGTATATGAGTTGCAGCTTGAAGTCAATAAATTAAAGATTGTGGAGTGTTTTTGGATGAATATTTCATAGTTTCATAAGTTCCTTGGAGAGATTACCAAAAGAATATGAAATACAAGAAAGTTGATCTTGATTTGGTTCAACTTCAAATATCTCTTCAAATTGAAGAGGAAAACAAACTTAGGGAAAAGAAAGATGAATTAATTAATTTTTACTCTAACGAAAACCTTGTTGAACAAAAATCAAGTGCTCCATATAACAAGAAGCCTTTCTTTTCTAAGATCCATAATGAAAATTATAAGGACAAAGTCTATTGCCAACAAAAAAAGAAAGAAAGGCATTTGCTATGTATGTGGAAGACTGAGGCACTTTTCAAGGGAGTGATAACATCAGAAAGGGCTCAAAAGGCCTAAAGACCAAGTGAACTTGACCATTGAAAAAACTTTATAGCAATGATAACCAAAGTAAACGATGATTAATAAAGATAATGGATTGTGGGTCGATACCGGCGCTACCATTCATGTGTCTAATAATCAAGACATATTTAAGACTTTTGAACTAGTAGGTGATGGTAATTTGGTTCAACTTAGAATCCAAGCCATGACAAATATACTTGGAAAATATACGGTAGAACTAAAGTTTAGTTCGGGCAAGGTACTCACCTTAGAAAATGTATACTACGTGCCGAACATGAAAAGAAACCTTGTTTCAGGATGTATCTTGAACAAGAAGGGTTTTAAAATGGTCATTGGGTTTGATAAACTCATCTTGACAAAAAATGACGTATTTGTTGGCAAGGGATACTCATGTGATGGGACGTTCAAGTTTGATCTTGTTAATAAAATGAATAAGTCTTCTGCGTATATTGTTACCTCTTGTAATGTATGGCATGGTAGATTATGACATATTAATTATGCTCCTATTAAATCTTTGGTTAAATTAGGATTGATTTCTAACTGTGATGAACTAACTAAAGGAAAATGTGAAGTATGTGTACAAACTCAAATTACTGGAAAACCATTCCCTTTAATTGAAAGAAATAGTGAATTGATAGGACTTATACATAGTAATGTATGTGATTTAAATAATGTTATAACTAGAGATGGTAAAAGATATTTTACTACTTTTATTGATGATATTTCTAGATTTTATTATGTTTATTTGCTTAGACATAAAGATCGGGTTTTTGAAAAATTTAAAGTTTTCAAAACGGAAGTTGAAAATCAACTTAGTAGGAAAATCCAAATTATTAGAAATGATAGAAGATGAGACTATTTATCAAGTGACTTTAACGAATTTTGTGAAAATAATGACATTAATCATCAAGTAATTGCTTCATATATCCCTCTACAAAATGGACTAGTGGAAAGGAAAAATATAACTTTAGTTGAAATGGTAAATACAATGCTTATTCTTCTTCTTTACCATTGAATTTATAGGGGTGAAGCTTTATTATCTGCATACTTTATATTTAATAGAATTCCATATAAAAAGTGTGATAAGACCTTTTATGAGCTTTGGTTTGACAAAAAATCTTCTTTGGATTTTTTCAAAGTATGGGATTATCTTGCATATGTTGAACTTCCAGATCCTAAAAGAAAGAAATTGGGTCCTAGAACCTTTAAATATATGCTTGTGAGATATTATCAAAATAGTAAAGCTTATATAATTTTGGATCTAATTTCTAACACAATTTTGGAATCTAGAGATGCTGAATTATTTGAAAATCTCACTTGTAAAAGTGAAGTGAATGAATCAAGTAGCATACAAAATGAAAATAATCATGAAAATGATTATAATGTTGATGAAAAACATGTAGAAAATAATGATGATGAAATAATAGAACCAAGAAGAAATAAGAGAATTAGAGGTGATCTTTCTTATAACTTCGGACCTGACTTTTATATTTATCTTGTTGAGACTAATCAAAATAAAATTTTGAATTCATTACCTATAGTCGCAAATGTGGAAGAAGATCTTCATCTCTAAATAAAGCTTTGGTATCTCAAGATGCAATTTTTTGGAGAGAAGCCATTAATAATGAATGGATTCCATAATAGCTAATAAACTTAGAAATTAGTAGATCTTCCACCAAGTTCTACATTCGTTGTAAATGGATTTTTAAAAGAAAAATGAATTATGATGGTTCTATTAATAAAAACAAAGCAAGATTAGTTGCTAAATGTTTTAAACAAAAATAAGGCATTGATTATTTTGACACATGCACAGGTGGAAAGAATTGCTACTATTAGATTGCTCTTAGCAATAGGCATCTTCCAATCATCGAGTCATATATGAAATGAATGTAAAAATTGCTTTCTTAAATGATGACATAGATGAAGAAATATACATGGAGTAACCCAAAGGGTTTGTAATTCCAGGTCATGAGAATAAATTTTGTAAACAATGACAGAAGAAATTTAACAATTTATTGATATCAAATGATTTTAAGAGAAATGGGGCTGATAAATGTGAGTATAATAAGAAAATAATTTCTTTGTGTCATAATTTGTTATATGTGGATGACATACTTCTCTTTGGCTCTAATCTAGAAATTGTGGAGGAAACTAGTTCCTCACATCTTAGTATTTAGCATAACGTATATGATTTTGTAAGTATATTTATAACCGATTTTTGCCCAAATGTATTACCAAACCGAAATTTATTAATTATGGAAAAATTACTGCATGTGCGTAATTGTTTTTGCAATATTTGAGTGATAATGGGGGAATAATGGTGATATAAAATTATTAAACTAATTGTGAGTAAATATCATAGATTCCCATAAGTAATTTTGAACAATTGATTACGTATTTGTAGTTTATATTAGTAACAGTATATCAAGGATGGTCATACATACGTGAATTATCAATCACCGTATACGTTATAAATATATACGGCTATGTAAATTTACCCATACGATTACCGTAAATATAAGTGGGCAATATGATATACATATGAAATATAGTACTATAATGACCAGTACGAAATAATATAATCATTAACTGGTTTGTATAAACAATAAATATTAATATTATTATACCAATTAAGTGATAATTGTTAACAAATAATATAATTGGCAAAACGTTATTATAATAATATTAATATTATTATATATATATTAATAATATAATATTATTAATATTGTTATATTTTGGTTATAATATACGTGTCATCACATTATATTAGCGTACCATTTAGCATATATATAATTATATACCATGGTTAGCATTTTACTAACTATGGTATATGAAATTATTTGTACATCAGTTGTACGGTTTAAATATTATAATCAACCATTAAGTAGCGAAATGATATTCACGGTTATAATTAACACAATTATATATAACAATTATACGATATTTGTACAAGCCATCTGTCACAATAACAAATAATTATGTCCTAAATGTAACAATATGAGTAAGTTATATACATATAATAGGTAATTTAATCACACTAAATTATACCACGTTAATATAGTGTGATTATAAGTTAGTTAGTATTTCAAATATAATAGATAATTTAATCACACTAAATTATAATATTTCGCCAATTTATTACACCGTAATTATATAATTATACTATCAACTAAATTATAATTATGATCATTACCTACAAATGATATATATTACAATTTTAGTACTTATTATAAAATTAGCAAATTATATTTCTCAAACTTATAATATACACCATATTTTAATAAGTATAATTAACCCTAAGCCCTTGTTACAATATGATAATCAACTAGTTTTGATAATAGTAATATTGTACAATCATGGACATGCGCACGTACGGTTTGTGCAATGAATTGAGGGGTAATGATTCTAATAAATGGATACTATCAATATATATCAAAACTTATAACTAATTGCTAGTTCGAATTGAATATGACAAACATATAATGATGTAACTTGTGTGAGTTAATATCAATTGAGATATAATCATTTTGGGTATTTTCTGTGCATTTGTGTACCGTATGATTTCCCTACGTTCCCCCAAATATGTGCACACGAAGTGCCACTAAATTGCCAGCTGTACGAAGTTTTGTGTAGATGCACATCGCGCGTGATCAACTCAACGTGTGTGATTACCTTATCAAAATATGTGGGTTATCTCAGAGTGTTGGAAGCGTATAATGATGCTAATTGGAATAATGAAATCCAAGATTCACTATCAACATCCGGATAGATATTTACATTAGTGGATCGTGCGATATCATGGGTTCAAATAAACAAACATGTATTTCACACTCTATTATGAAGTCTGAAATTATTGCTTTAGACTCTGCCAGCAAAGAGGCCGAATGGCTAAAGAATTTGTTATATGACATTCTCATATGGCTAAAACCAATACATGTAATAACAATATATTGTGATAATCAAGCTCATATTACGAGACCTTGTAATGATATATATAATATAAAATTTACACATATTGCGAGAAGGCATAACTCCATTAAAATGTTAATTAGGGATGAAGTAATTAGTGTAGAGTATGTAAGGTCAAAGAAAATTTGGTTGATCCTTTGACTAAAGGCCTTGCAAGGGATGACCTTAGTAAGATATCAAACCTAATGGGGCTAGAGTCTATTGAGTAATCATCTACAGTGAGTACCAACTTTGTCTTTTGTAACCTGAAAATTCTAATTTCAATGTAGTAAAGACAAACTGTACATATGGTTAGTTTGGTCATTAGACGACAAAATATAATAGCACCCATTCTAAGGAAATCTTTACAGAGAATAAGTTTAGTGATGACATGTATAGTAAGATGAATTATGCTCTTAATGTTGTCTATGGACTGTATTTATAAGTTGGAGTGTTTTATACACAATGGCACTCTTAATAGACATACCTATATAAGTATGGAAATGAGGTCGCTTCTTTTGAGATGGACTTGTCTCTAGAGCAGTTATGAAATCGGGATATAAGCACATGGCCCAAAACATGCTGCAGGTAAAAAGACATCAGAGTTGAATATTGTTTGTGAGTTATACTACCGATCTGTTAGATATGCAACTTGATTCAAAGATATACGCTACCACAGTACTTGATGGACTCTATAGTGTACACTCTAAGTAGAAGTTCAAATCGAAAAATACTTTCATAGTATACAAATAATATGTTTCCCTTGTTTTGTTGTGCTTTGTTATTTTGAAATAATGGAAGAAATTGTTAGTATTTTTTGTTTGAAAAATGGTTAAGTGTATTTCAAAACAACACTATGGTTTTATTGTTCTTTCTTAAAATACTTTTGTAGAGATAAGAAGATGTGAGTTTGAGTCCCACATTAAAGAGGAGAGAATTTGTTGAGCTGTATTTAAGAGCATGTATTTCCATACAATATATGTTAGAAATTGTATTTTGGTATAATTGGGCCTTAGGCCCCCATGGAAGATTATTTCATAATACTGAAGACAACTCTATTAAATTTTTTAATCAAGAATATATAAGATTTTGTATAAATATACAGCCACTAACAGTTAAAGATAAATATCCCTACTGATATGTATCATTATGATACATATCCTAATCTTATCAAGAGATATGTATCCATATAGATCGATATCTGTATTGATATGTATCAATATCAGTGGTTTAAAAAAAAGTTAAATATCCATACAGATATGTATCAATATGATACATATCCTAATCTTATCAAGAGATATGTATCCATACAGATCGATATCTATATTGATATGGATCGATATCAGTGGTTTAAAAAACGGATCGGTGCCTGGGATCGAGCACTCCAAAAACCCATCCTGATCAGTAAATCGGCGATCCGGATAGGGATTCGTCTGACTCGGCCGGATTAAGTTTGAAAAAAATCCAAAAAAATTATTAAAATTTATTATAAATATTGTCTTTTAGGAATCCAATAAGAAACGAGGGTACTACATTGTTAACTTTCATTTTTTTTATCAATTTGTGAATATTAAGACGTTCTTTCCTTGTATAAATTTATGTCAACTATTAAATTTACATCACACAAAAGAAAAATCATAGAATTATCATGGATAAAGTATATCAATCATACATAGACTACAATAATGAGTAGACTAAATCGATGAAAAAATGGCCACTAAAATTTCGAATTGACGGAAAACCCTAATCCACTAAAAAAACCCGAATTATATAATCCAAAATTATGACAACCTAGCTAACTATAATATTATATACTAAAATTAAAATTGTTTGTTAACATTTTATAATTATTTTATTATACAAACAATAACAAATCCAAATTATTTTATAATATCATCCAATTTAAAATGTATTATTGACAACTGTAAGAAAGATAGTACATTACATGATTCATAATGTAAAAATTAATAAATAACATAAAAATTTAGTTATCAATATAGAAATTATTTGAATGGGTATCAATTTTCAAAATAACACTTCAATTTTTCAAAATTTTAATTTTTTAGATTCTAGAATAAATTTAGGAAAAAAGATTGTTAATAGAAAGATAGAATTTCAAATGGAATAAATTTTTTTTTAACAACATTATTTTATGCTTACTTTTTATTTTTTTTTACAACAAAAATAGTATATTACATGACTTATAATGCAAAAGTTAATAAATAAAATAAAAATTTGGTTATCAATATAAAAATTATTTGAATGCGTACCAATTTTTGAAACAACATTTTAATTTTTCAAAATTTTAATTTTTCAAAATTTTAATTTTTTAGATTCTAGAATAAATTTAGTAAAAAAGATTGTTAATAGAAAGAGAGAATTTCAAATGGAATACATTTTTTTTTTTAACAACATTATTTTTTGCTTATTTTTTATTTTTCTTACAACAAAAATAAAATAATGTAACGCACCCGAGCTAAGGTTCGAACCTGGGATGTCCTTCAACAAAGAGGAAGCGATAGCCATAAAGCCACACCATGGCAAGTGTATTAACTTCCCATATTACTGGTACTTATTTAACGTCTATTTTAATTTAATGCACCTTGTGGGAATTATCCCACATCCAATAATGACTATCAAAGTTAGTGATATAAATGGTTTCGTTGTACCTCATTAAATACATGCGTGAAAATGCGGGGCTGCGATGATGTGGGGTTAAAGGCTTGCCATGTGTGACGGAAGGTTTGAAGGCTTGCCATGTGAGACTGAGAACCGGAGAGAATTGGTAAAATGTGACGACATGGGTAAAATTTTACTTATTTTTCTACAAATTCAAATCACTTGAAATTTTAGGTGTGTGCTCTTCTCATCAAGTTGAACCTAATAAAAATATATAAAAAAATTATTTTTGAAAAGCAAAATGATCAAAATACAAATTCAAATCACTTGAAATTTTAGGTGCGTGCTCTTCTCATCAAGTCGCAGCTTATAAAAATATATAAAAAAATTATTCTTGAAAAACAAAATGATCAAAATACAAATTCAAATCACTTGAAATTTTAGGCGTGTGCTTTTCTCATCAAGCCGCACCTAATAAAAATATATAAAAAAATTATTCTTGAAAAGAAAAATGATCAAAATACCCTAGAAAACTTTCAAGGGTATTTTGATCAATTTATTTCATGTAAAATATTTTTTTTGATATTTTTTGAATATTCACCTATTTTTTATGACTACACACCTAACATTTCAAGTGATTTGGATTTGTAAATAAATAAATAAATAAATAAAATTCAATCGCTACCGGACATCCGTGATCGTCAGATCGGGCTCATATGTTCATATGAGCCAGTGGGCTAACCCCAGCTTTTTCCTATATATTAGGTTGCTTCCTTACCTCTACATCTATGAATACACCTAAAAAATCCATCGGACAAGATAGTTTTAATGTTGAAAAACCCTTTGATTGATCATCTAAACATCAAGATGTATGACCATGAAAAATAAAACGATTTTAAGTCTCAGAAATAGTGCATTTTACAACATATTATCTACACCGTCCATTTTCAATATTTTCATATGTTTATAGATCTACTTGATTTTAACCATTTTTGAAATTTAAAATTTCATAATTAGATATAAAAATAGATTTTGAGATAATCCTAAGAACATTTTACATCAAAATTATATACCATGATAAAATTTGAACGTGCACCCTACCTATACAGCTACGGATGCATCTGTATGCCAATTGTACCCATATATATATATATATATATATATATATATATATATATATATATATATATATATACACTTACCCAAGAAGATAATTTCATCTTAGACATTATTGACAAAATTACTGATCCAGATGAAAAAAGATCTGTCACTACTTAGTTTATAACAAAAAATAAAGCAAAAACACCTCCCATCAATAAATCTCCTGATGAATACAATTTTGCTTCAATAATGAAGAGAGTAAGTGAACAACATACTTCTCAACAACAAAAAAAACCTACAATTTCAGATCTCAAAAGAGAAATTAAAGAAATAAAAAATGAAGTATTCCAATTAAAAAATAGGATTAAATCTTTAGAATTACAACAACTATCTCAACACGATACTGATACTGATGAAATAAAAGCATTGGGGTGTTCACTGCATATAGAAGTTTCTATATGGTGTTGTATTGATTGGATTTTTTTTTTAATTGAAGGAGTATTTATTTGTTCTTCAATAGACTTATATTTAAGTTCTTGTTTTAAGGTGCAAAGAAATCTTTCTTTATTCTGTAGCTGACTTTTGACATTATTCAACTCTTTTAATTTTGGTTTATGGATAAAATTAAAATGTATTGGTATATTTTGAATAGTTGAAGATATTCCTGTTTGATCTATGGTCAAAGGATATAGCAAAGTAAGGAATGGGACTCCAAGTATTACTGCTTGGCTTAATCCTTTTACCATAATAAATGGTGTATTAAGGCATTGATGATTATTACAAACAGAAGCATTAGATAATTTATATTTGCGCTATTTTCTTTTTTAATTTACATTGATGTTTATAATGTCCTACTTTACCACACTTATAACATACTGGTAGTTTTCTCTTACCTTTTGTATTGGGAGAAAATTTATTGATCAGTTTTCTTTTAGACTTTTTATAATATTTTCTCTTATCTTTAGCTTCGGATTTATATTTTTCCTTTTTATATTTTTTCTTTTTCTTATATAATTATTTAGGCATATTTTTTCTATCAAGATAATATCCAAACTGTTCACAAAAGTCACCAAGTTCTTTACGCTTAGTGATTTTTTGTTTATCTAATTGCCTTTTGAGTTTCATATCTGTGCATAAGGCTAATCCCTCAGCACAAATGCCCAGGATCTACAGTCAAATCCTATTTATCGTATTTTGTATTGTATTTTGCAGGTGATAAATGAATCTAGAGTAGATATGTAAATATGAGACTATTGTATCTAATTAATTCTTGCAGAATTTTATAATAATTAAGAAGGAACAATATTAAGCACACAAAAGGGATAACAGATACATCTATTACAAGCCATTGAGCATAATTCAAATCTCCTATTTTTATACTAAATAGTATCTTAAATTGCATAGTGAAAATTCATAACAAACGCTCGACTTTATTTATAAACTACTAGTAGCACACTATTACAATGAAAGTATCACACGATTTTAATGAAATAGACACACTTACAGTCACTCATAAACAAACTAGTATTTTACAGTCACTCATGAAAACAGAAGGTAGAGAAGTAGCAAAAAATAGAAAAACAGGGAAACTAGAAAATAGGGAAAACATAAATACTATGGAACTTACTGAGTACAGATGCAGTAACTCGAAAAGAGTTTCCAGTGATGCGGGCAGTAAGAAGGAAGAGAGGTTATATTGCAGTCACACATCAGATATTAAGAGATAGAGAAGAGGTATAAAAACCTGGTAAATTATGGAGCTATGAAGGTCAGGATAGCTCGAGTATTGCTGTATTTCCAAGGATCATAGAGAAAGAAGAAGAAGAGCTTTCTGAGAGAGGAGCTCTTGAGAGAGGAGCTTTGAGAGAGGAGCAGAGAAGATGAGCTTCCTGAAGGAGGAGCTCTAAGAGAGAATAGGAGCAGAGGAAGGAGTAGGAGAAGGAGAGGCTTCGACCCTGCCTCGAATGGAGGAGGCTTGGTCCTTATATAGGCGGAGTTGCTTCGCCATTAAGCAAGGAATAAAGCAGAAAGCAAGAGGAGAAGACATAAAGCAGGATGAGAGGACGTAAAGGAGTAAAACAAAAAAGAAAGAAGACAAAAAAGGAAAAAGAAGCATCTGGGAACAGTGTTTCCCTTTGTCGCTTCCTATCATGGCTACAGTGACTTTTTTGGCATATATACAAATGGCTACAGTGACATATTTGACGTATATGTAAATGGCCATAGTGACAGCATCTTCTTTGTCGGTAATAACTGTTGATGGTGCTTTTTGTCGGTGATGCTTTACACTTTGTCGGTGATGCTTTGTCGGTGATGCTTTATACTTTGTCGGTGAGAATGATTGATGAGTCTTTCTTCAATTATTGGTTTCTTCATGGTCATGATCTTTGATTATTGATTTCTTCATGGTCATGGTCTTTGACTGAATTCATCCGGATCGTCTTCCTCTGGTTCTGTTTCCTCATCCGGATCTTCTTCAGGGAGATTAAGATATTGGTTGGTGTGTAAAGGAGATGATTGTACAGTTTCTTCAAAAGAAACTGGTTTCTTTCCAACTTCAGCAAAGATTTATCTCATTTGGTTTTCTAAGGTCTCTTTTCAAACATTGGGGTTTTGCTGGAGCATATTTCGTAAATAGGTTGGGAAATCAAAGGAGGTATTAGTAATAGGAGGACTTGGTTGTTTCTCAGAGGTTGGCTTGGGTATTCTTTTGGGAGTGAGTGTTGTAGGGTCCATATTGAATATGTCCCACCACTTAAAAGAGATAGTTTTGCCAAGTCTGGGTATATAAGAATAGTCAGCAGTGGTATCAACTGAGATTGAATAATCCCATTTCATGATCCATGGGATTTGGTATAGGGCCATGAAATATAAATGGATATCAATGGTATTATCAGCATGGTTATATTCTTTGAATTGTTTCTGCACTGTTTTGAAAGCAGGTGGTAAAATTTGAGATGTTGAGCCCCACACAAAGAACCAATTTTTAAACCATGTGGGGAATCTTTCGAAAATAGGGAGCCGGAACTGAATGTACCAGCTGTGTGTTATTTGGATTTTGGTAATAGAAAAACTTATGACAAGCTTCAATATATTCGGCATACTTATAATATTTATAAGAAAAGTCTGGGTTGTGAAGTTTCTTTCTTTGCGCGGGATTGCAACCCCACTCTTCATAGGAAAGTAAGTTTTTAATTTGGACCTTGGAGTATGCAATGGTCCTGGTATTCTGTTGATAATAGTGGACAACGGAAATGGATCCCGTTTCCATTAGAATGGCTTCAAAGTATTCTCTGGTTTTGACACCATTGGATGGGTTGAGATGATTGAGTAAATATAAAGGGGTAAGTTTTATTGGTTCTGTCTTGGTATGTTTCTCATCGATAGTAATATCCATGAGATAAGCTCTTTCTATATAAGAAGATCTGGGTAGATTGGGTTGTGTAGCAGACTTGGTCTGGGCTGGAGAATATATAGGTTTTGAAGCAGTTGCTTCGGGATAGGTGATTTGGTGGATAGGAGAATGGGAACGTGAACGTATTACCAAAGGCGAAGGTTCCCCTTCAAATGGTATTATATTCGACATGGGTTGTTTGTCTCGACGAGAAGTGCCTCGAGAACCCATTGGACTAGGTGAAGGTGAAAGTGAAATATTATTATTTTTATTCTCCTCGAACAACTGTAATGCCAGGGACAGTGATGATTCGTCGTTTGTGGTATCAGAGCCATACAGTAAAACTGTGCAAACAGGAAACTATTTATACAGTACAAAAACAGTAAGCTATAACCTGTCCCAATAGTTCACTAGTCCTGTTAGAGTAAAAGTTATACTATTACTGAGGAAACCTACTTAAATTTACCACTAAGAAAGTTGGTCTGAGAGTTAAGACAAGAGACGAAATGACAAGTCTAGGCAAAGTACCCGCCAAGGCCAGGAAGAGCCGCTTAGGGGAACACGCTGGACCCTTGGTCATCTAGATTGTCATTATCTGCAACCTACAGATGGCAAATTTAATTAGGAATCTGAAACAACTTCATCTCAAACACTTAGAGTGAAAAATAAGGAACAAATTATAATAAATGATATTGAAGATCATATTTCAAATTGGAATATACCAAAGGTACCAATACATGACATTTATCACAAGGGATCATTTAAATTCAAGATGGGTTATGCCATCAAGACAGTAGAACAAAGTTTATCTGTAACTCAGAATCAAGAAGACTTTCAACTACTATCAAGAAAAGTTATTGAAACACATAGAGAAGATAATTACAAATATTTACACATTGGCCTCATTCAAATAGCTGTTAAACCTTTGACCCGACTAGGGTTGAACACCTCAGTACTTGTATGCCTAAGAGATACAAGACACAATAATTTCACAGACTCACTACTTGGCATGGTTGAATCAAGCCTATGTAGTGGTCCAATATATTTTAACTGTTTTCCAAATTTTTCGGTTTCTTTAACAGATCCAAATATTCTAGATATACTAACAATAAATTTAAAAACTCATGGTTTTAATATGATACATGGTTCCCAAAACTTAGCCATAGTATACAAAATATATTATAAAGTCATGAACACCTTATGTCCAAATATTATGAGAATAGATAAAAAAGATCAAACTATACTATTTCAAACAAATATGAAAAAATCGCATACTATGGTACCCAAAACCATTAAGTGGTCAGACATTGTTCTACCACAGTCATGGGCACTACAACATGCAAATCAACCCCAAGAAATTCCAAGAAATAGTATTCCAAATCAAATAATAGAACATCCAGATGGAAATATTGAAATCAAATTCCAACAATCAAAAGTACAGGATGATATAAATATTAATCAGAAAAAGAATAAAACACCATTAATACCTAGTAGAAAATCTTATTCTACTACTCCTGATGTTATTATACTACCTTCTCCTTCCCAATCTTCTTCACAATCAATATCTCGTTCAGATTTAAAATTACAGGGAACAAGAAGAACAACTGATCATGTTGTTATTCCTACATATACCCCTGAATCAAATATCGCATACACTCCTGAACCTAGTATAGAAGAATTTCAAATATTAACATTACAAATTGAAAATGATATAGAAGAAGAAATAAATTCATATGATCAATATTCTGATGAATATATGGCAGCATATTTGGCAGCCAAATTGGAAAGGAAAAGAAGAAAAATTAATAGAGATTATATTAGACAAGATTATTTGTCTGATGAAAATAGACAAATTCGAGAATGGTATTTGAAAACATTTCAACCTAGATTAATAGA
This sequence comes from Amborella trichopoda, assembly GCF_054954075.1. NCBI lineage: Eukaryota > Viridiplantae > Streptophyta > Magnoliopsida > Amborellales > Amborellaceae > Amborella > Amborella trichopoda. Next base: position 12,571,184 of record NC_142346.1, read on the forward strand.
ATTAATGCACATAAAATATAATAAATTCCTTAAAAAAGAAAGAATAACCAAAGGATTTTTTATATGGTTAAAAGAAATGTGTAGTTACTATAATATTACTATCCCCTCATTTGATAACATTCAAACAATAGAAGAAAAAACCTATATCAGTACGGATGGTACTACCATTGCTAGTACACACCCTCCTGAAAAAAGTATAATACTCAAAGCAGTCATCCCATCTAAGGATGAACCACCACAGCCACAATCAATATATGATATAATAGCTACTCCTTATAAAGTTTTACCAAAAGAGCTCGGTAAGAAACATGAATTAATTCCTCATATTGTGGAACAAAATAATTATACAAATTTGTATATGCAATCGTTAGGTAAACAGGCAGAACGTATAGAAAGACTTGTTTCAAAAGAACAACCTCTGCTACACCTATACCTAAAGCAGTTTTGTTTAAACCACCTCCAGAATTAAATAAAAATAAATTCCATATTGGTGATAACAATAAATCCTTAATGGATCAATTAATAGCAAAATTATCCCAATTAGAAATTAAAGGAATACCTTCTCCCAAAATAAATATTCCTTCACCCACTATTACCAGTTCATTACCTGAATCCTCAGATAAAGGAAAAACAAAACTACCTGAGCATGAAACAATGATGCTCCAAGAAGAACCAATCATAGAAGATACTATCCAAAATCAAGAAAATGAATTTATGGATACCACTCCCATACATCTCAATAGAATAGCCTATAGAAAAAACTGGAAACCCATTACAGCTTTACCATGTCATAAAAGACCTACACCGGTTGATATTCAAATGGAAGAAAATGCTATACAACAAGTAGTATCATATTCAGAAAGATCAATAGTAAACTGGACAATAGATGGATTATCTGAATTAAAAATATTAAATGTCATGAGACATATGACAATGTTTGCCTCTACAAATAAAATGGCAAGCAACCCAGATCAAGAGGTCGCAAAAGCAAGAGTCAATGGATTTACTGGATGGTTAAGAGGTTGGTGGGATTTCTATGTAGATGATGAAACCAAAAATAGAATCCTCACAAATACTAGACAATGGACTGTCAGGAATGAACAGAATCAAGAAATAATCTATACAGAAAGTGATGCAGTAAATACTTTAATATATACCATTACACTCCACTTTGTAGGAAGTACAACATTGCTAGCAGCAAGATCGGAAGATCTGCTTTCAAATCTTCGTTGTCCTACACTATCTCATTATAAATGGTATAAAGACGTATTTTTCTCAAGACTATTAATAAGAGAAGATTGCCAGTTAGACCACTGGAAAGAAAAATTTATAGCTGGTTTACCATATTTATTCGCAGAAAAGGTCAAAGAAAGACTGCGAAAGAAACATAATGGAATCATAATATACTCATCATATACACTTGGAGAGTTATCAACAGAAATATGTGCTGAAGGATTAGCCTTATGCACAGATATGAAACTCAAAAGGCAATTAGATAAACAAAAAATCACTAAGCGTAAAGAACTTGGTGACTTTTGTGAACAGTTTGGATATTATCTTGATAGAAAAAATATGCCTGAACAATTATATAAGAAAAAGAAAAAATATAAAAAGGAAAATTATAAATCCAAAGCTAAAGATAAGAGAAAATATTATAAAAATTCTAAAAAAAAACTGATCAATAAATTTTCTCCCAATACAAAAGGTAAGAGAAAACTACCAGTATATTATAAGTATGGTAAAGTAGGACATTATAAACATCAATGTAAATTAAAAAAGAAAATAGAGTCCTTACATTTAGATGAAACAATAAAATCAAAATTATATAATATAATCAATTATGATTCAACTTCTTCTACCTCCACTACTTCCCATATAGACCAAATTCAAGATGATGATCTTATCTGGACAGAATCCTCTGATTCTTCCAATACTTCTGATACATAATCATCTAGTTCAAATAATGATTGTAGTTGTTCTATACCTACACATAATGTACATACACTTACCCAAGAAGATAATTTCATCTTAGACATTATTGACAAAATTACTGATCCAGATGAAAAAAGATCTGTCACTACTTAGTTTATTTCTATAACAAAAAATAAAGCAAAAACACCTCCCATCAATAAATCTCCTGATGAATACAATTTTGCTTCAATAATGAAGAGAGTAAGTGAACAACATACTTCTCAACAACAAAAAGAACCTATAATTTCATATCTCAAAAGAGAAATTAAAGAAATAAAAAATGAAGTATTCCAATTAAAAAATAGGATTAAATCTTTAGAATTACAACAACTATCTCAACACGATACTGATACTGATGAAATAGAATTTGATCAACTTATGACATATGAACCAGATCCACCATCAGATATTCCAGAAACTTCAGAAGCCAAACCACATATAATAACCATTCCCTCTGTCAATTTAATAGACAAAATAATAATTCAAAAATGGTTTGTCCAAGTCAAAATTATAGTTGCAAAAGATTATAGTTTTGAAACTTCAGCCTTAATAGACTCAGGCGCCGACTTGAATTGTATCAATGAAGGTCTAGTACCTTCTAAATATTTTGATAAGACCACTCAAATACTAAATACAGCAGATGGAAGTAGATTATTTATCAAATATAAATTATCTAATGCTTCTGTTTGTAATAATCATCAATGCCTTAATACACCATTTATTATGGTAAATGGATTAAGCCAAGCGGTAATACTTGGAGTCCCATTCCTTACCTTGCTATATCCTTTGACCATAGATCAAACAAGAATATCTTCAACTATTCAAAATATACCAATACATTTTAATTTTATCCATAAACCAAAATTAAAAGAGTTGAATAATGTCAAAAGTCAGCTACAGAATAAAGAAAGATTTCTTTGCACCTTAAAACAAGAACTTAAATATAAGTCTATTGAAGAACAAATAAATACTCCTTCAATTCAACAAAAAATCCAATCAATACAACATCATATAGAAACTTCTATAGGCAGTGAACACCCCAATGCTTTTTGGGAAAGAAAAAAACATAACATTAGTCTACCATATGAACAAGGATTTGATGAAAAACAAATACCTACAAAAGCTAGACCAATACAAATGAATACTATCTTATTAGATATGTGTCGCAAAGAGATTACTGATCTCCAAAATAAAAAGCTCATAAGACCAAGCTCCTCACCTTGGAGCTGTGCAACCTTTTATGTTAATAAAAATGCTGAAAAGGAACGAGGAGTTCCTAGGTTAGTTATAAATTATAAACCTTTAAATAAAGTTTTAAAATGGATCAGATATCCTATACCTTTTAAACTGGATCAGATATCCTATAAACGAAAATGAATAGTTCTTTCGACAGTAGGCTCGACACCTTTTGAGCGGCACATAGGTCTGTTGCCGTAGAAAAACATGCAAATACTGCCATGAAACATGCATGGTCCGTTCAATAAAACGTGCGTGGCGAAACACTATTCAAATTGCCTATATTCTTTTTTAAGAGTTTTCATATATATATATATATATATATATATATATATATATATATATATATATATATATATATATATATATCTGAAAAATAATATACAACGCTTATAGGATAAAATGAATTGTGATTTTGCCTATACTCATCACCGTCCACAGTTCGTCGCACGGTCACAGTTATTTGGTAGTGATTCAATTTTCATTTTGTTTCTATAAATCGGAATGATATGAAATTTGGAGCATGTGCTCATCAAAAATAGAAGAATCTAACAAAAATATAAAAATAATAATTCGTGAAATATAAATTGATAAAAATACCCCTGAAAAT